>NC_141699.1:328429749-329832249 GCF_964263255.1 Lissotriton vulgaris
AGTGAGTGCAGATTCTGTACTATGAAGTTTCCTGAACCCATGCTGGGTATGATCTAAAAACCCAGAGGAGTCCAGGAACGCAGACAGATGCATATTCAGATGGGACTCAAGCATTTTAGCGGGGGCAGGAAGTAAGGATATGGGCCTGAAGTTTTTCAGGATTGTGGGGTCAAGTGAAGGTTTTTTGAGTAATGGCCTAACAATGGCTTTCTTCCAGACGGACGGGAATATCCCATGTAACAGGGCACTATTCATTACTTCCAGCAGTGGGGGAAGAAGTGTGATCCTACATTCCTTCAGCACATTAAGAGGACATGGATCCAAAGGAGAGCAGGATTTAGTCCTATTCAGCAATAAGTTGAGATTATCGAGTGTGAGTGATGGGAAATTGGAGAGGGTCTTGGAGGGGTCTCTATTCCAGGCCTCTAGAATTGGTAATGCCTGGATAGCATTGGTCTCAAGGGACTTTTTCTGCGCTTCTAAGTTAATAGCTATCTCATCGATTTTGTTGTAGAAAAAAGATGAGATCTTATCACAAAGCTCCTGGGATCCCTTCACAGGGTCTGGAACTTGTAGTGTACAAAGGGAGTCCACTATCTTGAACAACTCCTTCGGTGAGGAAAGAGAGGTAGTGAGTTTAGAGAAATATTCTTGCTTGGTTTTAATGACTGCAGCTTTATATTCACCCAGCAATTGCTTATGGGCCTCTCTATCAATGGAGTCCCATGATTTCCTCCATTTTCTTGATAGGCTGCAGCTTACCATGGGGTAGAAAAGTAGGGGCACACTGTGTGGAGTCTTAATAGACTCAGTTGGGTACAAGTGAAGGCCTAACTCATCTGCTCTCTGTAGAGTTAACCTCCAGTTGCATTCTCGTGGCCATTCCTTTTAGCTCATGGGGTGCGGCCTTTGCCAGACTACAACAGGCAAGGAAGGTGCCTCCCGGCATCATCCCGGTGCTGCAGCAGAGACTCGTCCAACTGTAGTTTCAGAGACCGTATAGCTGAGAGAGACCCAGTGGAAGGGGAGCAACTCAGAGGCGGGGCACATGTTAGGGCTGCCTCTACCATCATGTAACACTGGCACATGATTTTCTCTGCTCCAACTTGGTCCTCAAAGCCCTTTGCTTTCCATTCTGCTACTCTAATGCTTCCACCCTCGTTCCTATTCCCAACCCTTACCTTTGGGTCTCTCCATCCTGCACCCATTGCCCTCCTTCCTGTGGCTACCCATGCAACTTAAAGTGATGGTTGGCATGCGTTAATTAATCTCAGCTACTGGTAATTACTCAGGCCTACTCCTACTCCATCGTTATTTTGCACACCATTCAACCTCTGTTTGGACCCAGCTATATGCAAATCAATCTTCACCCTGCTCCAACGAGAACAGTTCAGCCCGAACTGCAAGGCCAGTGCATCCCTGAACTAGGACACAAGCAATCCTAGGGTGGGTTTCACCATAGTTAGAGCACATCAGCGAAATATAGCTCAGTTCCAGTGACATTGTGCGCACAGTATCCACGTCTAGGCATTCCAGTCCGACTTAGGGCTATACACTAAAGTATACAAAAAAGTTACCAATGTAATTCTTGAATTAATCTTAACCACTGGCAATTAATCCGGCCACATACCAGTCCATTTCTATTTTGCACACTATGCCATTTCAGTTTGGACCCAGCCATATGCAATCATTCTTGATTATGCTCCAATGGGAATGGTGCAGCCTGAATTGCATGCCCCGGTCCCCAATGAACCGGAACAAAAACAATTCTAGAACCGGTTCCGCCATACTTATGGGCTCATCAGGAGCTAACCAATAGTGACAACTCAATCTTTCAGGTACCCAAAACCAAAGAAGATATGCCACACCTCTGGATGCATGGTGATAGTTTCTATCATACTCTCCCCATCATAAAACTCACTTTCCACATTCTTCATAGATCTCAAATGACCATCAAACTTCGAATCTATGTTCTGCTGTTTATAACAAAACTGCTGCCACTAAAGGATTACTTGGAATCTACCATACAAAGTCTGTATGATCCTGTATCTGGGATTACTTCTGTATATCTCCTATATATAAAGCCAGCCACCTCATGCCCTATCCCTACAGCCTCCGTTGTACAGCCAAGGCCACCATGGTCCCCCTGCGAAGGACCCCCAATTCCTTTCTCCAACAGAATACTCCCTCAACATCAACCCCTCACATGGGATGAAAACAAAGATAATTACCAAGGGGCATATTATCAAGAAGGGCGTTAAATATTATCGCCAGTTTAGCGGCAGAAAACTGCAGCTAAAGCGGCGATAATGGGCTTGATAATATGCCCTGCAGAATGTCAATAGAAGCCCATGTTCACACCACAACATGGACTTCTATTAGAATTCTGCAGGGCATATTATTAAGCCCATTATCGCCGTTTTAGCAGCAGTTTTCTGCCGCTAAACCGGCGATAATTTTAATGCCGTAGTTGATAATATGCCCCCAAGCAACTGCAGTACCATGCAAGAAGGAAAACTTTGAGGAGACATGTAATAGCTGATAACCCAACATACTGATCGACACCCTGATTTGCTTTTGCCTAATGTTATAAGGCAAGTATTGAACCCCCTTAGTCACTCAATATTGATTCAATCTCTTCCAGCGTTTTCGCTCAGTTACCTCTCTGCCCTGAGATGGGAAAGTCACTGTTTAAACACAGCTACCCATAGCCTAAGAGGACCATAGAGATGGGACCACGATCCTAGAAGATCATGTTGTTAACTGGAAATAGGATTCATGTGGTCTAGCCTTACCTTCTCTTTTTGGATCATATGAGCAGGACCAATCTGATGCATTCTGAAAACAGAGCAGCAGATATATCTTAATATTGAGTGCAGCTCATCTTGGCACAGCAACTACCCACCTGTAATTTAGAGCACAGACATCGGGGTATAAGGCATGCTTAGTACCACGAAATGTTGCTCCACAGTTCTCTACTGCACACAACCATTCAAAACCTATACGATGTTTACAAAGTGAGTATGTGTGAACTATGTCCCTCATTTTTGTTCCCCTCCACTGGCCATCCTCTCACAACATATCAAAAACGTGGACATTTTTATGGGGTAAGCTTTTTACTCAACACTCAGATAAAACAAGTCACACAGTAACACCTAAAACTGATGAAAGAAACATCCCATTCCTATTTTTGTTTCGGGGGAAAATGGAATCTTTACCAAAGTTATTGTCCAGACTAGATTATGCCAGCAGCCTCTGGCTGAGTATTCTAGCCTATCTATTTAAAGAAAAGAACTAATCTAAAGTACAATAACCAAATATGACCCGAGAAGTTCTATCGCAACCGAGCAACAAAGCCTGCACTGCTTCAATTACATGGCTGTGTGATGTTTCAATTGGTATGCTTTTCAAAAACGGATTTTCATTTAAAATTTACATTCATGTATAGCAACAAGTCCATTTATGGCTTGGGGCTAAAATCCCTGCATTTTCAATTCTCCAAATACACACTGTACTGTTTCTTGAGAAATGTTATGGGCCGCTCCTGGAATAATACAGAGCAGGTTCTCCAGCTAAATTATGGAACCCTCTTCCAAAACACATCTTTACCCAACAACCACTTAACATAAAGGAAGATGCTCAAAACATGCCTCTTTCCGGAGCCACAATACTACAGCTGGCTTTAACACACGACCTAGAGTAGCTACAGAAGATCAAGCAATCCCCTAAAATTCTCCCATAAATGCATCTGTATCTTTGCGGACAGCCTCCCTAGCACAATACAATTCCAATGTTTTGAAGGAATAACAAAGTCTGAATCCACCTCCAGCAACATATGCTCCCTAGGATACAAAGTCTGATACACCTTACTACCTGAGTGGAGCAGGACTCAACCTCACACAACAAGAAACAGAAGAATTAACACAGCAACACAACCATATTCTGGAAAGACAACCTTTTACTTAATAGAAATGTCCTGTCATTCTTAATGCAAGCCACTCATCTGAATTTCAAGACTATCATAAGCCTTATTATCCCTATAATTAGCAACATAGACACTCTAGCGATGGAATGCATACTTAGTTGAAGAAGCACGAGGAAACCTTTATAAAAATTTGCCACATTTATTAAATACTCTGCTTAAACACCGAGATCGACCTTGTATTGGTCGATCTTCCTCCAATCAATCTATATCAGACACACACATATTTCCATGTTCATCTAAATACTCCATCATTGCAGTCTAGTTATCTTCTACCCTCACCCTTATCCATCACAACCCCATGGGGTCTCTAGGATAACAAGTAACTCCTGGCTCTTATTCCGTTGTCCTTCACTGGGGCAACAGCAAAAGGCAGGTTTTCCACGATCTGATGGGCAGAAAAATTCGGATTTTTCCCCAAAAGAGTTCTGTCGCCAGTATCCTTATGTACGTACTGCACAATTGCAAACGTGATAATGTTCTGCGAGAGGTCACTGCTGGTTGCTACCTTGATGAGTGCTTGAAGACTTACAAAGGAAGCAACCATTTTAAATCTGAATGCCAACCCTGCAATACATCATGGAAAAAAAACGTCCATCATAAATGTAAAACACAAAGGGGCAGATTTACAAGCCCCTTGCACCCCTTTTACGCCGCTGTTGCCTCACTTTTGTGATGCAGCGGCAGCGTAAAAGATGTGCCATGGTGAGGGGTACTTACAACGTGGCGCATCTGGGAGATGTGTCACGTTGTAAAGCCCTGCGCCAGAAGGAGGCGTTCTTGCGCAGGGCGCGGGGTCCGGCGCAGGAACGCCTCCTAAAAGTGGCTGAGTGAAATCTATAAGATTTCACTCAGTCACTTGGGGCCCTTGCTGCGTCAAAACCCTGCGCCTGCTTGAAGCAGGCGTAAGGATTGGCGCAGCATTAACAATATAGGGCTCCCCAGAGCCTTGCTGGAGCAGCGTCGCGCTTGCGACGCAACTCCAGCAATGCGCCGCCTTTACGACACAGATGCGTCACGCATCTGTGCCGTTTTTGCCCATTGGTGCGCCACATTTACAACGCGACTCATCAATGGTGGCAGAGGCATGGCGCACAATAAGTGGCGCATCCCTGCTAATATGCAGGGGTGCGCCATTATTGTAAATCTGCCCCAAAATGTCTGCAAACACGAAAGCACTCAAGAATATCATACATGATAGCTCCACTTAACCATGTAATATTTCTTTATACTTACTCAACCACATAATCTACATTTCTAAACAAAAAACCTTTCACAGCGTCTTCATCACACTTGCTTATGTGTTAGTAGCAGCAACAAAAGAAAGAAAAGGGGTTCTCATTCTCTGGTTTTATAGAATGACAGAATGTGAGTGGCCAACACTGGAGGTGGTCACCCCGACCTTGGGAGTGGACTTGAGAGTAAGCAGCAGCATCTGTGATGCCACTCATCCTACCCAGCGAGGTGAATAGACCCATGGCCTTCTTGAACTGCTTTTGTAACCAAATGCTCAGATCATCAGTTCTGGAAAGCATTTACTGGGCTGTTTCCATTGCCCTGAAAATGTTAAATAGACCTTCTTGCATACTCACCGCATGGGTATACCATAGAGGTGGATATCAAAATGCCTACTTTTTTAGCTTTGTAGTGGTGAACAGAGTGTCTGAGTCACCTAAATAATCTGACAATTCCAAATGTATTTTCTCACTCTTGTCATGAAAAAAATTATAAAAATGTTGTTTCAGTTATAGATTGTTGTAAACAGTCAATTGTTATGGAAAATGAGGTGACATCCAAATGTTACCAGTACGTTTTAAGGCCCTCCGTTCCACTACTTTAAAGCAAGTTGGGTTAGCTGCCTCCTTCTGCTCAATATGAATGGTGTCACGTAGTTTGAAAAATTGCTCAATGCCACGCGTGGAGGAATGTTCTTCCCCTGCACTCGTTTGCATACTTTGTACCAGGGGCGCTTTTCAAGCAGAGTCCCCAAAGCCGGTGGCAAAAAGCATAAGGAGACTTGACTGCAATTAATGTACAACTGCAGAGGAGGAATATGTGTGGGACAGTAGAATTCCATTAACGAATGCAGAGTACTTAGATCACTCTACATTGCTCCAAGGTAAGGAAGATCAACGAAGTGACAGCATCAACCTGTGAGCACGGAGCCATAGCCACCACATTAGCAAGATTACTCATAGCATTAATTGGTAGTAAAGAAACACGGAGCAAAGCCAAACATACGGCCACTCAAGCAACATCAGAACACTCTGTTTTGACGGACTCCAATTGAGTCAAAGCTACATCATACTGAGTAAGCAGTAAGACCCTATTCCCAACCACCACCTTTAGATGGGCTGCTTGCAGTGCATTTTTTTGGGCTCCTCAGTGACAAACTGTTTACTGAGTTTTTGCAATCACTCTTCATGTGACAATAGCGCAACCCATATCAAGCAACGTCGTCTTTAATCAGAAAATAAAACTACACTTTTACTGTTGCCTACTTCAAAATCAAATCTGTTACACCGGTCAGCCTTAGGATGGTGTTCCCTCAAACATTATGCCTCACTCCCCCATATGTTTCTGATCTTTTTTTTTTATGGGCACTCTTAAGTAGCCTCACCAAACAGCCTCAGGTCTGCCATTGGAGCCTTAGTATGGCGTATAAACTGTCTTTTCGACCTTGTAATGTAATTCTCTTTCTAGGCTAAATGTTTCTTTTTTAACCTCTTAAGTGCTGCGTCGGGGCGTTGGCCGACGGCAGCACTACCTCCCCAGTGCTGCGCACGTCCAATGGACGTCCATTCAGCACTAGTTCCAATGGACAGCGCAGCACTGGGGAGGGATATTTGCGCCGCATCTAAGGTGTTAAAACATACACGTCACCCCTAGGGTAGACCATACACAGCCTAGAGGGCAGGGTACAGTGTATTGGAAGAGCAGGAAATGTACTTTTAGGTTTTAAATGTCCTGGTAGTGAGTGAAACACTGGCCAAATCGTTTTTCACTATTGTAAGGCCTGCCTCTCCCATGGGATAGCATTGGAGTTAACTTATTACATTGAATAATCTATGACTTCCAATTGGGAGCAGGTGGACAGTTCATGTTTGGTGTCCTCGGAATTGTACTGAAATTACTGTAAAATCGGATTTTAAATTACAATTTTGAAAATGGCACTTTTAGAAAGTTGCCATTTTCTTGCCTGAGCCATTTAGAGCATGCAAGCTGCTCCTGGTTCACATGACGGTGTAGTTGGCAGTTGGAAGTTTTGTATTTCTCTAAGACAGCCACAGACAATAGAGAATTTAGGTGTGTCTGAATGGGCCTTCACTGGCAGGATGAGGGAGGAGTTGGGCACATCCTCAATTACACCTGAACAGGCTGTTTCCTATCTTCACACAAAGGATTGCATACAGACTGTAGTTATAATTGATCCAGGCCAAGCAGGAAATCTGAGCAGTTTAAAGAGAATTCTGTAGAAGGTTCTCCCACTTTAAAGAAGGCACCAGGTATAAATGTTGGAAGCCATACACCAACTCTTCAGTACACTTCTGGACCTGTGGAAGACTGCCTGGAAGAAGGATTGCTGTGCTACTGGAAACACAGTCACTCTGCTGAACAGTTGCCCAGTGGGACTGCTGCCCTCCTGGATTTCTGCCCTACTGCACTCCTGCTTGGGTGAGAAGGACTGGACCTGCAACCTGTATGCAGGACAACCAGAGTGACTACAAGGACTAGTCTCTTTTATCCTGCACCTGGACTCTTCTAATTGTGGGTCCTGTCTTGCTAATTGGCTATCCCAGTCCTGGGACCTTGGAAGTGGGTTTCAAGGGGCTCTGCCAGCCTATCTGATGAACCTGCCGAACCTATGGATCTCCTTTGCTGTGCGGTGCAACCCCCAGCAGATTTGTCACATCGCTGCTGCTGCATGGATATCCCCAATGCAAGGACCTAGTGTTGCCTTCGCAGCCTCATCAGAACCATTGCTGTGCAACACATTCCTGACTCAGGCCCTCACATCATAAACCTTTTGTTGATAGCACCCTCAGCGACGACGTAGGACTCCGGTTCCGAAGAAGCTGCAGGTCTTGCGATACAACCGGTGCGCAATTCATAGTCAGTGCAGGATTTCTTACCGCAAGTCCCCCTTTGTTGACGACCAATACAGGATCTTGTATCGCAGCCTCGCAGTTCCTCGGAACTGGCATTGTCCTTGCATCGCCTCAAATGCATAATGCATCCTCAATGCCTGACCTTGCAATACTCTGCAACCAAGATTTATAGTACTCTCGTTCAGCAGGCCTAACTGGGTCCCAGCAATTGCCCGCAATCCATTGCGGCCTGCCTGAACTTGTGACTTTCTCCCAGTCTGACACGACCAGATAACCACTGTTGGCTCTTTATGCTTTTTGGTGCTATGTTCACTGCCAAGCGGTGGTACTGAAGGCCTGGTTGCCAAACTATTACGTCCCAAAGACTTATATACATTAGCAATAATGACTAGACACTCGTGATTGTGTTCTGCTACTGCCACTGCAGCAAGTTGCTGGCATATTGCTAAAGATGCTGCTTCACATTTAACACTAGAAAGCATAATTTCGGAGATAATGGAAACATTCCCTACAAGTTTCATCCCCAAATCAAGGGCCCCATGCTCATTCTGTATCTGTTTAAGGACGTTCAGGAGAACAGCCATTGAGGGAATGCCATGACGCCATGACAAAGAGTGTAGGTTTAGCAAAAATAGTTCCCCAAGTGTTGCAGTCAGCTAGAGAGGGAAGCCTGTCATTGGGTAAGCACATGGTCGGAATTTTGTGCTTGTCTTGTGGTCCCATAAGGGGAAACACAGCTTCAAGTTGATCTATTTTTTGGGAAATTCAGAATAGCATCTCTTCATGATTTGTGGGTAGATTGTCCATAACTGAACAAACAATTATGGGACTAATAACGAGACCTGCAAGCACCTGTGATTGTCCCTGCGGGGCAACCCTAGCTGGTCCAGCTAGCACGTTGCATGCAATGAATTGGGTCCTGCGACAATCAAGAGAACAAGACCAGTGTATAAAGCTCTAGTTTGCTCTAAATTAATATTAACTATGTCTGGATACCTGGAATAACCCACTAGTGCTGGCCAGGTGGCTCCTTCAAGACTCAAGGGGCCCATCCAGGCAGTGCCAAGCACATGGTGAACGGCGCCATTAAACCAAGTCTGGTGCTACCAGACAGTAAGAGGAATTTCAGTAAGCGCATTTGGGGAATAGGCGTTAGGAACTGCCAGTATTCATGGAAAGTATTATCATCTGCGGCGACAGCCGAGATAGTGACCCATGAATAAATTACTTCAACACAGAATGCTGCTTCCGCTTCCATTACAAAAATCACAGTTTTGCCCGCATTAGGAGTACTGTGTTGCCTTAAATGCTGAGTTACTGTTGGGTGGCCATTAACAGTAATAGCTATCGGTTGAGACATAGCAAACCAAAAATGGAGTCAAAGTGTAGCACACACAGGGTGTAACAAAAAACATTTTAATGTTCAAGCTTGAAAAACCAACAGAACTAGGTGCAGAGGTGAGATCCCCAGAACCACAGACATCTCTGAAAAAAGGTACTGGTGTACTGTACACAAGCACTACTCAGGTTTCCTGCAAGTAAGTACCAGAACAAACTTTGGTGGCGCCAAGTTGCAGGAACTCTGCTCTTGAATAGAACTATGCTTGAAACCATAGAGCATCAGTATTTAGGGACTGAGTCACCATACCAACTCAGTACCTATGAATAAGCCTAGGTGGAGTTCGCAGAGTTCCGCTATGCGGAACTCCGCGAAGTGACAGAAGAAAACTCCACAAATCTTGCACCATTACTGCTAATTTCTAGCACCTGGTGTTGGTCCCGCACTGTAAAATCAGCACAAGCAGCATCATGCACAGTGCAAGAGGGTGCTGTTTCTTTCTGCCACTCGAGTAGAAGTTCTACTTGAGAGTCAGCTTCCTCAATGCAAATGGAACGTTTCTCAAAGTGGCCATCCATGACTGCCCATGTTGAGAAGCGGTCTTGTGTTGGATTTTCTTCACTTGCCAACTTACCACTGGTAAGAGCGAATGAGGGACAAACTCTGCTCCACTACGTGGAGCGGGCTTTTTTGAAACTCTGCGAGCTCCGTGGAGCACAGTGTGTGAAAACCCTGCAAACTCCACGAATGGAGCAGAGTTCACCGCACAGGCCTGCCTATGACTCAGAATCTGACTAGCTATAGTGCCTATCTTGCCCTTCTAACCATACCAGAGGAACAAGTGAATTGGCACCCCACAACACAACTTTCTCAACCCTCTCAGGGATTGCGGTAACAAAACACACCCTTTTACTCTCTCATTCATACTCACAATAAGATACCCAGGAGACACGAAAGAAGTTAAGAATATTTATTCAAACTATTGTGCTCTGAAATGCTTTATACAGACCACAATTAGAAAACAAATGCATACTAAAAATACTGTTAACATGGTTAATAATCCATATATCATGAAAAGCTGTGTCATAGTATAAGACAGATTAACATAAACCCCCCTCCTTTGCTAAGGAAGCTAAATAATTATGTTTTCAAAGATCTCTGGGATTACTGGCAGACCCCATACTTTAGCATTCACAGATGGATGCTCTACATCTCAGCAGATGCAGTGCTCTGGTCTCGGGACTCTCATAACATGTCTGTTTTCTGCTAATGTGCTCATCTATATGATAGGACATGGGTGCACATAAACAATAGCTGCATTCTTCTGTTATGTTTAGTGCCTAGCCAGAAAGAATAACAAGTGAAATTGTTGTTTAACCTTGTCAGTGGTGCTTAGACTAAATCCCAGGAAAAGAACCGAGCACACAATCATATGAGATACCTTGTGAAAGGGCAATGTGGCGCAAAAGTAAATGTGATTATATAGTAACGTGTGCAAAAGAATATGAGGCCTATAACGTGCACAGTTAGGATAATAAAGGGAAAACGACAATGGCCAATGTAAGAAACACATGAAAGAGGATGCACATGCTCAATATTTGTTTTACAGAGTTGCATCAGCACCTAGTAGACAGCAATCTGACCCTCAGGAAGCTGGCAGAGGAGGGGGACTCCCAAAATGGTGGTTGTGTCCCAAAATAAAAAGGAATGGGTGGAAAAATGTAAAAATAAGGAGTTCTCAAAAGGCCCCCAAAATAATTCCCAAGGAAACACCAGTAACCAGCCCCAATCTGAGCCAAAGAAGAAATGGTTCTTTGGCAAGCAGGCAGGGAGGTTTGTCACCCAATGTACTTAATGCTACAAGCATAGGCACTCCAAAAGAAAATGGCAAATGCCACAAAAGGGCACAGTCTCTCACCAGTGGGCAGACTATGGGGTTGGGGAGTGTAGCACTTGGGAAGGAGGTGGCCCCAGTTAGCTTGGGGAAGAGTACAGAGGTTACCTTAAGGAGATGGTGCTAAAAGCTCATGTACCTTCCAATACTTCTAAGTATAGTCAATGGGTCGCCATTAACGGACAAGGGGTGAAAGCTCTTCGGGAACAGGAGCCAGCATGAGTGCTGTGAAGTTTCTGCTGGTGTCCTCCGAGCAGGTGCTCCCTCAATACATTCCACCAAGTCACAGACAACTGTGCAAGTCATATACCGGTGGTTCTATTTCCCTTTCAGTGGGGGGAGCGGGGTTTCTCAGGTTTTCTAAAAGTAGCTATGAGTCCTGCCATTCCTGTAGAGCACACTATCTGGAAAGAGGTGGAGCTCAGGTCACACTTGGAACTGTTAGGATTGCCTGAACAGGTTTGCATGACCACTAGGTACATGTCTGCCCAGGAGAGGAGTTTTGGAAGCCTGGAAAATGGCCCAGTTACCTGCCAAGAAGGATAAGGGCAAGGGACATTGAAAACCAACCCTTGAGGTTCCCTTGGTCCACATTAAAGGGGCATCTGAGAAGGACACCCTAGAGCCTACCAGGGAAGACATTACTGCACTGGGGGACCTACCTGAACTCGCTGGATGGCAAGTTGAGGTTGGCCCAGAAGGGAGGAATTCTGCAAAGTGCAGACTTAGTGCCAACTTTAGAGGGCTTGAGACTGCAAGCTGAGGCTCAAGCAGCAGGTTCCTCGACCTGGGGCAGCCCATGTGCTGCTGGTTCCTTAGTGTTACGGGACCGTCCTACTGGGGTTGGCTCATGATATTCCCTTGGCAGGACTTCGGGGGAAGGACAAGATCTTTGCCAAGCTTGCCCCCCCATTTCTATGGGTCCCAGGGGAAGGTAGACTCAGATGCAATCTATAGGTCTTGTCTCACCTGCCAGGCCAGTGGGAAATCGGGGAAGAAGTTTATGGCTTCCCTGACCCCTTACCTGTTGTTGCCACTCTTTTTGAAAGGGTAGGTATCAACATTGTTGGTTCCGTCGAACCCAAGATAGCTTTCAGCAACAGGTTAATATGGGTCTTGGTGGACCACACCCCCCGGTACCCAGAGACCACTCCTCTGAGGTTGGTGACTGTAACTGCAGTAGCCAGGGCCCTGATGGGGATGTTTACCCATGTAGGGTTCCCCAAAGATGTTGTGTCCGACAGAGGCACTAACTTCAGGTCAGCATACTTGAAGTCCATGTGAGATGAGTGTGGAGTGACTTACACGTTCTCTACAACCTATCACTCCCAAACCAACAGGCTTGTGAGGAGACTCCACAAAACACTTAAGGGAATGATAATTGGAATGCCTGAGCCGGGCGAGGCATAAGTGGGACGTCCTCCTGCCCTGCCTACTGATTACCCACAGGGAGATGCCACAGAAGGGGGTTGGGTTTAACCGATTTGAGCTCTTCTATGGACACCCTGTTATGGTAACTCTCTGCCTTGTGAGAGAGGGGGGGCAACTCTCAAGAAACCCCACAGGATGTAGGCAGCTACATGCTAGCACTTTGCAACCCGATGAAGAGCTTCCGGAAAAAGAAAAAGCATTTGCAATGCAATAGGTCTCGCATTTGCAAAAGTTTGAGCTATTGGTATTGTAAATGACAAACTTTTTATTTATGTGATGGTTTTGAAAAAAGATAAATAAATGGCATTGTCGTTTACAATGCCAATAGTTTAAACTCACAAATGTGAGACCTATTGCATTTTCAATGCAATAGGTCTTGTATTTTCGCGAGTTTGAGCTATTAACATTGCAAATAACAATGACTTTGCAAGACTTTAAGCTATTGGCATTGTACATAACACTGCCATTTCTTTATCTGTTTTCAAAACCAACACATAAATAAAACGTTTAACATTTACAATGCCAATAGCTCAAACTCGTTTAATATTTTATTGTATAGTAGAAGTACGCAATTTAAAAACAACATATTTTAGCATGCTAACGAAGTAATCATTAAATCAGTGCGTATTCTGTTTAATTTCTCAGGCAAGACATAGTGTTGCAGAAATATGCAGCTAAGATGTGAAAGGTCATTACAATATTGAAATTGAATACGGCGATAAAAAAACATCAGTTGCACTTACTGATATTCAGACAGTTAGTCTTACACCATGGTCATTTGTATTACTACTATTAAAATAACATTGCGGTGCACTCTCGATCTAGGGAACTCTTCGTGCAGTTTTTAACAGCCACTGTTCGTGTGTGCGTTTTGGTCTCCTGAGGTTGGAAGAGTTTGTTTTAGAAGTGCTTTGTGTTGTGATAGTTTCAGTTCCGTGATTGTCTGATGTGACAGTGCTGTTGGTTCCCCGCACGAGGGTCCAGGAGACCAGGCTAGCATGTGCTGTCTGGGGATGACCATTAGTCATTTTAGCAGTCGTATACTCACTGAACCACTCAGACATGATCAATGTGGGACAGAGGGTGTATTCCAAGGCCGGAAACGTGGAATTAAAATTCTAGCCACGCCCGTGGACATAATGACAGCAGTTAATTACGGTTGCTCCCTCTGTTTTGTGTGTGCCTGGAACTGCCTACCATATTAATATTATCATCCTTCCCAGGCCGATAAACTAAGGAGGGATGAGCCTCGCTGCAGCATCTTTTACTTAACTGCAGAGCAAAAGTGGCAGTTGTGGGGTGCAACAAATAAATTGTTCAGCGTATTCTTATTTCTCTGTGAAAAATCGCTTGCCTCAGTCTCTCTAGCACTCAGTCGCTTGGGAAAGGATACAGAAAGATTCCTGCGTCCCATGTGTGTCAGCTATGTGCCAGCTCTGGCTCTCGAAGAAACCTTTGGGAGAGTATCCAGTTACAAATAGTTTTAACAAATCCTGTTCGCATCCTACATGCATTTTTCAGACCTGTGGAAGAACATATTTTTGATCCTAGTTGCAAATTTAAATAAACTACTTTTGGTGCTAACGGGTTTCACTTTTCTTCAGTTAACCAACAGAACGGTCCATCCTTTTTTAGCTCCCCCCTCCACACCACCCCCTTTCGCCCCAAAAAGGCCAATGTCCTAAACATGTATTTTCCAGAAATTGGTACAGCAGAATCTATTTGTGACTTGTCAAATATAGTTTCAAGGTGTGACGAATAGGTTTTCAGTTATTTGAAAATAAAAAATAAACTACATGCAACGCCGAATTTAGATGGAACCAGTGCAAGTGCAAAAAAACAAGTTTTGTTTTTATGATAGAAAGTCTAAAATACAGGCACCTCTTTTTCGACTAGCCGAATATAATAAACTGTAGCCGGTCAAGGCATACCCACTCCTTCAAATGAAAATATTTAGGAGGTATAAGACCCCAAGTGCTCGCACATTGTACAGCCTTAACATACTACCTCTAGTTAACAAATGGAAGAACTACAGGCCCGAAGCGAGGGAAGTAGCCACTCGAAGTAACATGCTTGACTGTAAGGGCTAGGGTCTAGGCGCTATGCACACAACACAGTACAAAGACACACATACCTCCGAACAGGTGAGGTGAGAGGTGTGAAGGCAGCGATCCGATGAGGAGCCGGGGTCCTCCATGGCCAGCAGTGGTGCGGTCCCTGTGAGTACACGTTCTAGTAGTTGGGTTGGGAGGAGTCCAGGGGTTGGAGGAAGAGGAGGAGCAGTGACAGGAAAGGGGCAGTTAGAGTAGGGACAGGGACACGATAGGAAGCAGAGAATAAAGCTCCTGTAAATAATAGATATTTGTCTGTCATTATTGAAGCGACGACATGACAACTGGCGACGAGGGTGGGATGTGAAGATAATCACCCCAGAAGAAGCGTCCTGTCCCTGCGCACCACGAAGTGAAGGTTGTCTGCAAGACACGTGTGCCCCGACGAAGCCGCCGCCTGCAAATAAAGGACAGCGGTGAGTGCCCCGCTCCGCGATTTATCGATCACGTGGAACCTTGCTGGAAAGTGTGGCCAGGCGCTGCAAGAAATTCAAATCGAGTCCGAGTTCGCGCCAAAAACCGGGAGTGCATCCCCGGTGCGCACCGAGCTGTGTGCTGCAAAGGAGGAAGTCAGGAGCCTACCCCGATCCTGCCGTGAAGCCGTGAGGAGGGGAGAACGCGGGAAGAAGCATGGACACCCCAGTGAGGCGCGTAAAGAAAATTCCGATGTCTGTGCTCAGCCCCGATGCGTGAGGAATGGCACACTCGTAGCGGCCCGAGACGGAGCAGGGCCCTGAGCTCACCTGGATGTTCGTGGTAGCCAAGGAGTGTGGAAAGGGCCGAGGAACTCCTGGTGCCTGTGGAAGCAGCAGTGGTGAGTGCTGAATGAAGCCCGGCGCGCAAGAAGAATGAATGCAACCAAACCTCGTGAGAGATGAGAGCTTCTATGTGGCGGCCATCTTAGAGTCAGGCGGTCGTGAAGGACACCCCTGTGAAATACATGAGCGGCCATTTTGAAGTCAGGCGTCCCAAGTTTGAGGCTGAAACAAGCACTGAAAAGGCAAAAACAAGCATTGATAGACGCAAAACAAGCACTGGTGAGTGCAAGTGCAAACAGTGACGACTGCAGAAACAAGCATTGGACATTGCAAAAGCGAGCCCTAGCCAGTATATAGGTGCGACGCTAGCATTTCAGCCCAGCCATGTCGAACTCGCCAAACCGGAACGGAGGTGGTGCAGCGGTGGCTGCCCCTGTCGTGCCCATCGTCTCACACCTACGCCCCCCGGAACCACTGACCCTGGTGGCGGGTGGAAGCATGGGCCCGCAGTGGCAGGAGTGGCTGGAGGACTTCAAAGATTACTTAGAAGGGTCGAAAGTCACAGAAGACAGAGACAAACTAATTGCACTTCGCAATCTCGTTGGCAAAGAGATTGGAAAGGTGATCAAAGAATTACCGACGGATGACAAAGGGACTTATGACAAAGTGCGTGATGCACTCAACAGAAAGTTTGTGCACAAAGGAAGCGTGGACTATGAGAGGTACGTGTTTCATCAGGCATGGCAGGACAAAGATTAAATGATGAGCACCTTAATATAACGACTGCGCCGACTGTCGCAGTATTGTAATTTTGACTCATTTTCAACGGAGGATGCTATCCAACTGAGAGTCATTGAAGGCTGTCATTCAGAGACACTCCGAAGGCGATTGCTAAGAAAGAGCCATGATCTCGGTGAGATTGAGGAAATGACGAGGGTATACGACCAGGCAGAAGAGCACGCAAAAACCATGGAGACAGGGCGGAGCGAGAAAAAGGAGCAAGCATATTGGATTCAAAGCTCCAGCACTCAGAGAAGATCAAGTGATCATCAAAGAAGGTCTCGCCCAGCGTCTAGACACACACACCGAAGTCATAGATGCTACGAATCAAGAAGGAGAGAAAAGAGATCGAGTTACACCAAGAAGCCAGAACGTCCACGGAAATGCTACCGATGTGGGTATGACTTCCCACACACAGACACCTGTCCAGCAATGGGCCAACAGTGCCGGAAATGTGGGCGCAAGAACCATTTCGAAGCCATGTGTGGAGTGTACAGCATGGAGAGAAGGAGTGAGACAACCAGATCTCGACCAGAGGAAAAGCGACACCACGCAAAGGCTGTGCAAGACAGGGCACTGTCGTCTTCTGGCTTGTCACATTCCAGCAAGGAATCTCACAGATCCCAATGGATCAGAAGGTCACCGTCGAGGGAATCGAGGTCGACCTCTCAAGAGACAGCATTCACGGATGAATACATATGTATGGTGGCTGACCCGGACCAGCTGAAAAAGTATCCTCCGCTAGATATCAAAGTGGGGACTCATGCCACCAAATTTGTGCTTGATAGTGGTGCATCATTAAATTACATGCCTGTGACCGAATATCACAAAATGAAACCACCGCCTGTCCTGAGTCCCACACATGTCAGAGTGTTTACCTGGATGGCAAAGAAACCACTTCCCTGTCGGGGCAAGTTTGCAACGACGCTCAAGCACGAGTCCACAGCAGTACCGGCTTACATCCATGTCATTGAGGGACCGGAGGCTGATTGCCTTCTCAGTCTGCCCACGGCAGAGAGACTCAGACTGGTTGAAATCCTATACCGGGTCCATGACAATCCAGACATTGTCCAAAAATTTCCCAAGTTGTTCAGTGGACTCGGCAAAATGAACAAGTGTCTGATACGCCTACACATCAATGACCAAGTGCGCCCTGTTGCTCAGCACCCGAAGCGAGTACCTTTCCACCTTCAGCAGGCAGTTGAGGACGAAATTCAGGAACTACTTCAAGCGGACATTATCGAAAAAACGGACGGTCCCACACCATGGGTGTCACCGGTTGTAATCGTCCCCAAAAAGAGTACCCCGGACAATTTAGGCATGTTTCTGGTGGAATCTTCAGAAAGCAGTGCGTCACGAGGACGCTTGTGATCGGATTGCTGTTGGGAGCTCTTGGTTCCTTGGGAGATTCGGCACCTTTTTGGGACTTTGCTTTGTGGTATTTTTTCTACCTTCTGTTTGGGGCATTTTTGGTTGGTAATAGGGCCCCAGGACCTTGCCTTTTGAACCGCTAGAATTTCGAAGTGGTTCTGTGCAGTATTTTAGTGTTTTACCGGCTGGTAAAACACAAGTCTAGTGCTGCTTCCTGCATTTTTGTAGCTTCTCCACCTCGTTATGTGGAGTTTGGGTCAAAACGCGAGTAACTTAGTTTTGATCGCGTTTTTCCTGGGTTTCTTCTGAGTTTGTTATAGTGGCCACTATAAAAGAAGGAAGCAGGTTTAAATATATTTAATACCCATTCTGAGAGGGGTTTTTCTCTGAGGATAAAAGAGTTTTTTCCCCTGGATCCTTACAAGGAACTTTGTTTTTTGCAGGCAGTTGCATGATGGGATTTTGAGTTCAGCTGGGAATCATTGTCTCCTGCTTCACGCTTGTCATCATTCAGGAGACCTTTCACAGTGGAACTGTTTAAGCCCAGCCGCTCATTCACTGACCTCTGTGCGTCGCCTTTGCTGTTTGCCGCCTGAAGGAGTGCTGCAAGATCCATCAAGTGTTACCGAAGTATTCTGCTCTTTCTGCAAGGCACCGCCGCTGGTGTGAGCGCGTCCGCAGTCGGCGGATTAACAAACGCTCCCAGCAAAAGAGCTGGTGCCTCTTCCCCCGGCGGCCACACCCCCGCCTGCCTGCAGCCTTTTAACCTTTCGCGACACCGGCTGCACCGGTGCCGCTCATTCACTGACCTCTGTGTGTCGCCTTTGCTGTTTGCCGCCTGAAGGAGTGCTGCAAGATCCATCAAGTGTTACCGAAGTATTCTGCTCTTTGTGCGAGGCACCGCCACTGGTGTGAGCGCGTCCGCAGTCGGCGGATTAACAAACGCTCCCAGCAAGAGAGTGCCTAGCAGGAAATACTCGGAGGCTTTACCTGGCCGAGGACCTACCGGGGGACTGCGAGGACCAGCATCCTTCACGTTGCTGAGCTGGTGCCTCTTCCCCCGGCGGCCACACCCCCGCCTGCCTGCAGCCTTTTAACCTTTCGCGACACCGGCTGCGCCGGTGCCGCTCATTCACTGACCTCTGTGCGTCGCCTTTGCTGTTTGCCGCCTGAAGGAGTGCTGCAAGATCCATCAAGTGTTACCAAAGTATTCTGCTCTTTCTGCGAGGCACCGCCGCTGGTGTGAGCGCGTCCGCAGTCGGCGGATTAACAAACGCTCCCAGCAAGAGAGTGCCTAGCAGGAACTACTCGGAGGCTTTACCTTGCCGAGGACCTTCCCGGGGGACTGCGAGGACCAGCATCCTTCACGTTGCTGAGCTGGTGCCTCTTCCCTCGGCGGCCACACCCCCAGCCTCTACGTATTTAATTGACGCAGGCCTACCGTGACGCGGGACGCGCGGGACTTAGCACGGGACTAAGACCGGACAAAGAGCGGGCCCTCTGAGGCCCTCAGAGACTATCTGAGGCCGGTCGGCCCACCCCATTGACGTTTCCCTTCCGACTCGGATTGTGTACTAATTCCATTTTATCCTCTAGCGGTGACTATATTCGCATTAGTATGTGTACAAAATTCTAGGACGTCTATACTAATAAGTGTACAGATACGACAAGGCAGTTATCAAGAAGGAACAATAGGGAAGAGTTAAAGTAGGTATTATAAAAAGTATATTTTTATTTTATATATTTAAAAAATCATATTAGAAGTGACAGAGGGTCAAACCAATATGACAGATCTAAAAATGACTTTTTCAAAATTACATACAATAATCGTAACACATTAACATAAAATTCATAAAGCATAAGATACAAAAAATATTGGTAAAAGCATACAACTAATCACATCGATAATAAAACAAACATAAGAACTCGACGCGCGTTTCGGCGAGGGAACGCCTTCTTCAGGAGACACAATTTCTATTCCTGAAACACAATTTAAAAAAATATTCATGTTATCTAAACATCTATGTATACAATTATTATTACGAAATACATTTGTTTTAAAACCTACATTCCTAACATGAGAGCTGACCTTGACTATTGTTATGTACACTTAAAGCCTTTGATGAGCACAATGTTTTTACAATTGTACAGTATCTGACTCGTTCGTGATTGTGAAGGGCTATCCCTTTTCTCCATAGAGCTAATCGTGGGTCTCTATCTGGGACATTAAAAGTAGAATCACTTATAGGCTATTTCAAGGGGAATCTTTATGATTCATTACATATGATTGATTCAAGACATATCGTTCCAAATAGCTAATTTTTAAGAGGATACAGCAACATTACAAAACTGAATCAACAGTGCTCAATTCGTTGAGTGTACTCACAAAGGTAGACTTCTATCCATACAGCAAAAACACCCAGGTGGAGTCTTCATAAGACGTACGATGTATATATAAAAGATTTTTTGATGGGGGGATTCCTAATGATGAAAGTTGCATAGTTAAGGACTGGTTATATAACTTATGCTTCTTATTGGCCAAAACAGATAGCATAACACATTGCTCATGACATGTGGAAGGAACTACACAATTTATCTATTTCAAAAATGATGGAACAAGGTGTTTAGTTTGTTAATTTATATACCGACCACTTGGTGACTCTGTCTTAAAGTGCTAATTGTATTGCATGAATGAGATAATATCTTTGCTGGTTGCCATAAAATTACTGATACATTATATTATCTCCTCTGTAAGTTGGAGCGATTGAGAAAGAAGGAAGGGACATGGGCAACCTACATCACACTTCCAGTGAAATTACTGATACATTATATTAACTCCTCTGTAAGTTGGAGCGATTGAGAAAGAAGGAAGGCAAATGCCGACCTACATCACACGTCCACGTAATGAAGTACACTGTGACGCACAGATATTTATAATAATGACTAAGTACCTCAAAATTCCACGTATGATGGATGAATATTGCTGACGAGATGGTTGATTAGATAGGTACGTGACCCAGGGGGTCCTTGCTATCCACATTTATATTCGCATTAGTCCCTGTTGCTAGACAGGGGTCGACGCTTGGCCGTGTTAGGTCATTGCGGATTGGTCTAGCCCTTGGACATAGTGGTACGTGACCCTTTTTCACGGAATTTTATGGGGATTATGCTGTAAATCGTTTGTGTGCTCATTGTGTGTTCCCCGCTACTTTGCGCTATCCATAGCGGGTTGGTCAAATATTTTAGTTATTGCTACACTTTTCCCGTAATGGTAATGTCTGTGAGGCGATTACGCTCACAGACTAAAGCTAAAGCGGCAGACTCTTTAGTACCCCTCAGTAATTCTGGTCTGAGCAGTTTGTGTCCTATCAAACCTCCAAAAACCATTAAACGTCATAGACCAGGCGCACATCTGTCTTTACTAAAATCCTATCCATCAGTAAAATCAATTTTTGCAAAAAAGGAAGGAGTTATAAGTGTGGTATGGGGCAAAATAATGGTGATGGAGAGTTGGACAGGAATTTCATGGTGGGGTCAATGGACACAGATGATATAAAAGAGTTAAGCCTGGATGGAAGTACAACAGGGCGGGAGACTCTCTACCCTGTTGTTACCATTTTAAAGGGGAATGGGTGTAATAGTATAATGTCGCCCACTTTGGTAGCTAGTATGAAAGATATACTGCATGTAGTAAACAAGGAAAATAAATCTGTGACGGTAATGGAAATGGCTTTTAGGAGGCCTAGTATAAACTAGGTCTGAACCGGGAGCTCTCGCTTCGTGTCCCTAAGGTTTCGAGTATGTAAATTCTGTTAGTGAAGTTCAAATCAATGGTAATTCAATAACTCATTCAACTTGTTTTTTCAAAGTTTAAAGGCTTATTTAGTAAGCATTGTTTCAATACATTACTTCAGAAATATTCACAAAAAATAATCACAAAAAATGACATAGGTTCAAATGTCCATAAAGTAATCAAATTATTATCCACAAAAAATACAGTAAATGAAATTACACATTTCCCAATGCATTTCGGGTCTACTCGACCCTTCTTCAGGGGCATTTCAAATGTAGCAACAAATTCTGTAAACAGTGTCAAGCACTTCAGTCCGATTTCAGGCACTGCAAAGTTAATGAAAAACAGTTGTATTCCTTTTGCAATGAGAACCATTATGTACAAGATAAAAAATAGAATTAACACTACATCCCTCTTTATATTGTGCAGTCTAACATGCATGTGTTCAATTATGCTTGTAGTGTGTAAAACAGTGAGCCAAGCCGATAAGGGTGATTAGTTTAAACTATGAGTGATGCCCACTAAATTGCCCTCTCAAGTCGTGTGAGTTTAAAAAACACCCTTGTGACCCGAGGGAGTGACATTTTCGAAATAAACAAAGGAAGGCTCTCTAAACTCGCTTTGTGCCAAAAGCTACCTGTTTGGTGCTCCAAACAGTCCTTGAATTAGGTAAACCGGTCCTACAGAATCCAGTTCAAGATCTGCAAATGTAATATACAGATTGTTTAGCGTAAATGTCAGGCTTTCAAGATGATGGTGAGTGTTAGGTAAAGGATCGCTATCTTACCTATGATCTCGCTCGCTGTGTTAAGGATCGGATGGTTACTCGGGCAGTATCCCTCTATCGAATTCAAAGTCTAAGAAAAATGTAATAACGCCCGTTATTTCTACCCCATGTGAGTTATTGATGGCTGAAAAGCCGGTGGTTAACAGTTCTTACCGTTCCTTCATATACGTAGACGTTTCTCAAAATTATCGCCCCCGATGGTGGAACCCTTCTCAATCTTCAACCTAATGTGAAGTGAGTAAAGGAAAAAATGATTCCTCCATTCATTCCTACTCCATTGTTACTCACTAAGCGCGCGCCATGGCGGCGCGATGCACTCACCTTCTCTCCCTAGCGTTCGCTGACCTCTGACTCCTCAATCACTTCCGGCATCAACATCCGGTTAAGTGATGCTGCTTTAAATGCCAATGCCTTGCGTTTGGTAAATGTCATAGAAACTGACCTAGATTCTAATGATCTTACTGGGTTGATAAGCCCTAATCTAAAAACTCCCGCATAAAGAAATAAAAATGAAAGTAAAGATAATGGAAGACTCGTGCAAAAAGTTGGGTGAATTCTGCTTTAAATCTACAAAGCGCAACTTGTGGGGTTTTCCGCGCCTCTCGTTTTTATGTGAATAAAATGTTACATAAAATGAAAGGAAATGTGTGCGAAGAAATAAAGGCATGCAAGAGATATCTTATGAATACAATGTCCATATATCCACAGTGAAACGTGAAAAGATCATTATAATAGTTAAACGCGGTCGGTTATAGTGTCAATCCTGTACAAAAAGTGAAACATATTTACAAATTGAAATACAATCATATTATTCAATGCATGTCATGATTTCTATTAATGATGCTTGAGGTTATATGTTACTGTTCATGTAATTTATAGAAAGCAAACCATTTCACACTGATCATTGAGCCCACCTGGTGTGAGTGTACCGAGCATTTTGATCCAAAATGTCTCTCTGCGTGCCAAGGCTACATTGTGGTCTACACCCTTGTGTTTTTCTACCACTTCTAGAATGGTGTATCGAAGTTGAGGTATAGAGTGACTAGATTTCGTCCAGTGTGTTGCAAGGCAGGATGTTGTGGACTTATTCCGTATAGTACTTTTATGCTCGATGATTCGAGTCTTGACTTTTCGGGAAGTTCTTCCCACGTAGGTTAATCCACAAGGACATGTGATAGCATAGATTACCCCCACTGTATTACAGTCTCCACTGTATTTCAGTTGTATGGCTTTACCACTGTGGGGATGCTTGAATTCTTTACCCGTAGATACATTGTTACACTGTCCACAATTGTAACACTTTCTCATGCCTTTGTGATTGTCTATTGGATGATTTGAAGGAGATTTCAGTATTTCTCTGATATTTTTTGCTCTTGTGTGTGCTATTATTGGAAGTGTTTTGAATAAGTTGGCAAAATCGGGTTCATTGGCTATAATTTCCCATCGCTTCCTTAGGATCTGTTTGATTCGTTGTGACTGTGTAGAGTGTTTCATGACAAAGACTATACGATCATTAGCAGATTTCTCTGTCTTTTTTAAAAAGTCTTTTCTTTCCATCATGGACACCTTCTGTACTGAAGTCTCTAGTACTTCTGTTGGGTAACCCCTGGCGATGTATCTTTCCACCTGCTCTTCAATCATGTTGTTACTGTTAGTTGAATCTGAGGATATCCTTTTAATCCTTATGAATTGAGAGGTGGGTAGGTGATCTTTTAGGTTTTTAGGATGAGCGCTTGTGTAGTGCAATGCGTTATTTACATCAGTGGGTTTTCGGTAGATGTTGGTTGTAATACCGTCAGGTGATTTGCAAATCTCGATATCCAGAAACTGTATTTTTTGTTCTTGAATGTTGTAAGTAAACTGTATTCTAGGGTTACACTCATTTAATTCTCTGATGAGTTCTTCCAACTCCGTCTTGGTCCCACGCCAAATTATCAAAATGTCGTCAATGAAACGTAGAAACAAAATTAGATTCGCCGTCCATCTGGTGTTTGATAAAATGAATCGTTGCTCAAAGTAGGCCATGAAAGTGTTAGCGTATGCAGGCGCCCCCGAAAAACCCATGGATGTGCCTGTCTTTTGCAAAAAGAAATTAGATTTCCAAGCAAAATAACTGTGATATAAAGAAAAGTGTAAAAGTTCTAACAAAAAAATTCCCAAAGAGTGATCCACTTCTGATTGTAACAGTCTCCATTCTATGGCCTCCAGGCCCTCTGTGTGTGCAATTGAAGTATAGAGTGCCACGACATCTATAGTGCAAAGTAGTGTGGTTTCCCCAATCAGGTTGTTGACTTGTTGGAGTTTCAATAAGCAATCTGTCGTGTCTTTTAGGTATGTTTCCCAAGATTGAACCAAAGGTTGTAAATGAAAATCAATGAAACGGCCAACAGGTTCATGAATAGAACCACATCCTGCCACGATGGGTCTAAATGGTGGATCGGTGATACTCTTATGAACCTTAGGTATCATGTAGATATGTGGTACTTGTGGTGTACTGGTCCTTAGGTATCTGCCAGTGTTGTTATTGATGACACCCGAATCTTCTGCTTGTACGATAATGGTGTCCAATATCTTACTGAATTCATCAGTGGGATCTTGTTCCAATTGTATGTATGTCTCGGAATCCAAAACATGGATGTCAACTTTTCTTTCATAGAAAGTGGTGTCCATCATCACCAACGCTCCTCCCTTGTCTGCCGGTTGGAATGTAATCGATTTATCTTGTTTGAGGTCATTCAAAATTCTCTTTTGTTTAATGGATAAGTTCTGTTTTTTGGGTGTTACGTATTTGATGGTTTCAAGATCCTTTTTGACTAGTGTTTCAAAGTTGTCCAGAATTTTGTGTGAAATTGGGGACATGAATTTACTTTTAGGTTTAAATTTTTCTTGAATCCTTGTAGTTCCATCCATCATTGTGGTTGAGAAAAACCATTTTAGTCTCAATTTGCGTAAAAATTTGAAGAGGGCTATTTCAGTTTCTAAACCATTGGATACATACGTTGGTACAAAAGATGTGCCTTTGTTGAGAACTTTCTCCTCTTCCGTTGTTAGTTGTCTACTTGAGATGTTGATTATCAAGTTGGTTTCTTTGTGACCTGTCTCTGTGGTCGTCCTGTCTCCGTGGTTTTTTTTGGTGCCTTGGCCCCTGCGGGTGCGTCTGTTCTTGATTCTAAAGACTGGTCCGGTGGTTGGATTGCTGATTGGCCCTCCACCAAAAAAGAAGATTGTAAACTCTGAGAGATACCAGACGTTGTGGCTTGTCATGTTACTGACGTCATTGAGATGGGTGCTTGTGGTCTTTGTAATGAAAGATCCTCATCCAATGCCACACTTTCTTCTGATGAGGTGTTCCTAGGTGTTTTACTGGAAAATCTTTTGTGTGCATAGGCCTCCGCCCATGTATATACCTCGTCTAATTTATAATCTATCGTATCTCTACGAAATTTCCGAATCTTCCGGTCATGAACCTCCTTAGCATGGACATCCAATTTATTGTTGATGTCTTCAAGAATTTTTGTCCAGTCTGCATCTGGGATAGTTTTTGATAGTTCTTGTTGTAATTTGAAAATATCTTCCTTTAAATCCAGGAGTATTTGTGGGAGTTCCTCGATGATCAGCAATATGAGATCTAGTGAACATTTGTTCAATATTGCTTGCCATTTGATGATGAAAGCCTTGTTGAATTTGAAAAGCATGGGTTTAAGCGCAATGCGTAGTCCCCTGGGAATTCTCTTCACCTTGTGGTACTCAATCAAAGTTGTTGCGTGTAAACGTTGGTTAACTTCCTTACGCATGATATATTCAAGTTGTTTTAGCATCTGGGTGGTTGTGCCTTTAGACGTGCTGAATGTGCGTACTTGTTCAATTAAAGAGTAAATGGAAGCTGCTTCCTCTGTGCCATATACCTTAATTTCTGCTTGGTTCAAGGTTAGGTTTGCTATCTCTTGAAAAGAAGCCATTATCGTTCGTAATGTGGGTGCTGGTCTAGTGTGGGGCTTTGGTTAAACTGCAATGTAAGAGTCTAGCCTGCACTCCTTTTGTTTTAACCAAATGTTAATCTTTTTTTGAAAAATTAGCGTTATGTTTTGGGAGCTTCCCAGTGGGTCAGTTGAGCCCACAACTGTAGTTAAACTGCTTTTAGGAGGCCTAGTATAAACTAGGTCTGAACCGGGAGCTCTCGCTTCGTGTCCCTAAGGTTTCGAGTATGTAAATTCTGTTAGTGAAGTTCAAATCAATGGTAATTCAATAACTCATTCAACTTGTTTTTTCAAAGTTTAAAGGCTTATTTAGTAAGCATTGTTTCAATACATTACTTCAGAAATATTCACAAAAAATAATCACAAAAAATGACATAGGTTCAAATGTCCATAAAGTAATCAAATTATTATCCACAAAAAATACAGTAAATGAAATTACACGTTTCCCAATGCATTTCGGGTCTACTCGACCCTTCTTCAGGGGGATTTCAAATGTAGCAACAAATGCTGTAAACAGTGTCAAGCACTTCAGTCCGATTTCAGGCACTGCAAAGTTAATGAAAAACAGTTGTATTCCTTTTGCAATGAGAACCATTATGTACAAGATAAAAAATAGAATTAACACTACATCCCTCTTTATATTGTGCAGTCTAACATGCATGTGTTCAATTATGCTTGTAGTGTGTAAAACAGTGAGCCAAGCCGATAAGGGTGATTAGTTTAAACTATGAGTGATGCCCACTAAATTGCCCTCTCAAGTCGTGTGAGTTTAAAAAATACCCTTGTGACCCGAGGGAGTGACATTTTCGAAATAAACAAAGGAAGGCTCTCTAAACTCGCTTTGTGCCAAAAGCTACCTGTTTGGTGCTCCAAACAGTCCTTGAATTAGGTAAACCGGTCCTACAGAATCCAGTTCAAGATCTGCAAATGTAATATACAGATTGTTTAGCGTAAATGTCAGGCTTTCTAGATGATGGTGAGTGTTAGGTAAAGGATCGCTATCTTACCTATGATCTCGCTCGCTGTGTTAAGGATCGGATGGTTACTCGGGCAGTATCCCTCTATTGAATTCAAAGTCTAAGAAAAATGTAATAACGCCCGTTATTTCTTGGCAGGATGTGGTTCTATTCATGAACCTGTTGGCCGTTTCATTGATTTTCATTTACAACCTTTGGTTCAATCTTGGGAAACATACCTAAAAGACACGACAGATTGCTTATTGAAACTCCAACAAGTCAACAACCTGATTGGGGAAACCACACTACTTTGCACTATAGATGTTGTGGCACTCTATACTTCAATTGCACACATAGAGGGCCTGGAGGCCATAGAATGGAGACTGTTACAATCAGAAGTGGATCACTCTTTGGGAATTTTTTTGTTAGAACTTTTACACTTTTCTTTATATCACAGTTATTTTGTTTGGGAATCTAATTTCTTTTTGCAAAAGACAGGCACATCCATGGGTTTTTCGGGGGCGCCTGCATACGCTAACACTTTCATGGCCTACTTTGAGCAACAATTCATTTTATCAAACACCAGATGGATGGCGAATCTAATTTTGTTTCTACGTTTCATTGACGACATTTTGATAATTTGGCGTGGGACCAAGACGGAGTTGGAAGAACTCATCAGAGAATTAAATGAGTGTAACCCTAGAATACAGTTTACTCACAACATTCAAGAACAAAAAATACAGTTTCTGGATATCGAGATTTGCAAATCACCTGACGGTATTACAACCAACATCTACCGAAAACCCACTGATGTAAATAACGCATTGCACTACACAAGCGCTCATCCTAAAAACCTAAAAGATCACCTACCCACCTCTCAATTCATAAGGATTAAAAGGATATCCTCAGATTCAACTAACAGTAACAACATGATTGAAGAGCAGGTGGAAAGATACATCGCCAGGGGTTACCCAACAGAAGTACTAGAGACTTCAGTACAGAAGGTGTCCATGATGGAAAGAAAAGACTTATTAAAAAAGACAGAGAAATCTGCTAATGATCGTATAGTCTTTGTCATGAAACACTCTACACAGTCACAACGAATCAAACAGATCCTAAGGAAGCGATGGGAAATTATAGCCAATGAACCCGATTTTGCCAACTTATTCAAAACACTTCCAATAATAGCACACACAAGAGCAAAAAATATCAGAGAAATACTGAAATCTCCTTTAAATCATCCAATAGACAATCACAAAGGCATGAGAAAGTGTTACAATTGTGGACAGTGTAACAATGTATCTACGGGTAAAGAATTCAAGCATCCCCACAGTGGTAAAGCCATACAACTGAAATACAGTGGAGACTGTAATACAGTGGGGGTAATCTATGCTATCACATGTCCTTGTGGATTAACCTACGTGGGAAGAACTTCCCGAAAAGTCAAGACTCGAATCATCGAGCATAAAAGTACTATACGGAATAAGTCCACAACATCCTGCCTTGCAACACACTGGACGAAATCTAGTCACTCTATACCTCAACTTCGATACACCATTCTAGAAGTGGTAGAAAAACACAAGGGTGTAGACCACAATGTAGCCTTGGCACGCAGAGAGACATTTTGGATCAAAATGCTCGGTACACTCACACCAGGTGGGCTCAATGATCAGTGTGAAATGGTTTGCTTTCTATAAATTACATGAACAGTAACATATAACCTCAAGCATCCTTAATAGAAATCATGACATGCATTGAATAATATGATTGTATTTCAATTTGTAAATATGTTTCACTTTTTGTACAGGATTGACACTATAACCGACCGCGTTTAACTATTATAATGATCTTTTCACGTTTCACTGTGGATATATGGACATTGTATTCATAAGATATCTCTTGCATGCCTTTATTTCTTCGCACACATTTCCTTTCATTTTATGTAACATTTTATTCACATAAAAACGAGAGGCGCGGAAAACCCCACAAGTTGCGCTTTGTAGATTTAAAGCAGAATTCACCCAACTTTTTGCACGAGTCTTCCATTACCTTTACTTTCATTTTTATTTCTTTATGCGGGAGTTTTTAGATTAGGGCTTATCAACCCAGTAAGATCATTAGAATCTAGGTCAGTTTCTATGACATTTACCAAACGCAAGGCATTGGCATTTAAAGCAGCATCACTTAACCGGATGTTGATGCCGGAAGTGATTGAGGAGTCAGAGGTCAGCGAACACTAGGGAGAGAAGGTGAGTGCATCGCGCCGCCATGGCGCGCGCTTAGTGAGTAACAATGGAGTAGGAATGAATGGAGGAATCATTTTTTCCTTTACTCACTTCACATTAGGTTGAAGATTGAGAAGGGTTCCACCATCGGGGGCGATAATTTTGAGAAACGTCTACGTATATGAAGGAACGGTAAGAACTGTTAACCACCGGCTTTTCAGCCATCAATAACTCACATGGGGTAGAAATAACGGGCGTTATTACATTTTTCTTAGACTTTGAATTCAATAGAGGGATACTGCCCGAGTAACCATCCGATCCTTAACACAGCGAGCGAGATCATAGGTAAGATAGCGATCCTTTACCTAACACTCACCATCATCTAGAAAGCCTGACATTTACGCTAAACAATCTGTATATTACATTTGCAGATCTTGAACTGGATTCTGTAGGACCGGTTTACCTAATTCAAGGACTGTTTGGAGCACCAAACAGGTAGCTTTTGGCACAAAGCGAGTTTAGAGAGCCTTCCTTTGTTTATTTCGAAAATGTCACTCCCTCGGGTCACAAGGGTGTTTTTTAAACTCACACGACTTGAGAGGGCAATTTAGTGGGCATCACTCATAGTTTAAACTAATCACCCTTATCGGCTTGGCTCACTGTTTTACACACTACAAGCATAATTGAACACATGCATGTTAGACTGCACAATATAAAGAGGGATGTAGTGTTAATTCTATTTTTTATCTTGTACATAATGGTTCTCATTGCAAAAGGAATACAACTGTTTTTCATTAACTTTGCAGTGCCTGAAATCGGACTGAAGTGCTTGACACTGTTTACAGAATTTGTTGCTACATTTGAAATTCCCCTGAAGAAGGGTCGAGTAGACCCGAAATGCATTGGGAAATGTGTAATTTGATTTACCGTATTTTTTGTGGATAATAATTTGATTACTTTATGGACATTTGAACCTATGTCATTTTTTGTGATTATTTTTTGTGAATATTTCTGAAGTAATGTATTGAAACAATGCTTACTAAATAAGCCTTTAAACTTTGAAAAAACAAGTTGAATGAGTTATTGAATTACCATTGATTTGAACTTCACTAACAGAATTTACATACTCGAAACCTTAGGGACACGAAGCGAGAGCTCCCGGTTCAGACCTAGTTTATACTAGGCCTCCTAAAAGCAGTTTAACTACAGTTGTGGGCTCAACTGACCCACTGGGAAGCTCCCAAAACATAACGCTAATTTTTCAAAAAAAGATTAACATTTGGTTAAAACAAAAGGAGTGCAGGCTAGACTCTTACATTGCGGAAATGGAAATGGACCATCAAAAATCAGAGGTAATAGAAAATGCTAAGGGGAAAGAAATTGAAATCAGGGATGTTGTATCATACTCTCCTTTAGCAAACTTAATTACTTACATGTATAATAGTAAAGATAATGTAAATGTTACACATAGGAGCCCGAGGGATTGTTCACTATTAAGGCTAGATGGTGTTTCTGAAAAATTAGAAGATTTGAAAGAATATAGTTCGCAAAATGGGCAGGCTAAAGTCGAGGACTACACCGTCCCGGATTTAGCAATCCCATTAGAAAGGAACGCTGAACGAGTAAGATATTTAGAGAAATTGCGCACGCAGGGTGGGGGTTCAGAAGTGCTCCCAAATAAACATCTATTGTCCACCAATATAGGAACGCAAACTAACATGCCCATCCTGTATAGTAGTACTCCTACAGATTTGTCTATGATTTCGGACCTACAGGATCTATCAGGTGTAGACCCTTTAATGACTTCTATTAATGAAGTAAAGGTTCTCGTACATTCTTCGTTATTAAATGAGAATGTAGGGGTAGATGGGTTATTAAGTACATTCTCCAATTTAGAAAAAATATTATTTGCAATTTTGTCTCTTTTGGAGAAAAGTACTTTAAATTCAGATCACATCTTGAAAGTCCTTACGCCAATCCTAGGAGGGATTTTGGATCTTAAAAACCATAGACCGGTACACGAGAACCGTGTCACCTCTACTGCTTGTAAATCAGCCCAAACGCCAAAAGTTAAATAAGCCTATAGTACAAAAAACGGATAAATCAAAGATTAACTTAGTGAGCCTAGTTGAAAAGGTAGATCTGGGTGACGCAATTTTCAATTTGAGCAAGCAGAAGGATACTTCACCTCAAAAATTTGTCGAAGTATCTGATATTGTAGAGAGCTCTGTTGATGCAGGGGAGTCTCTAGCAAGGAAAGGATCCAGTAGAAACGGTCATAGGAGGAGGAAAAAATCGATGAAATACCGTTGGTTTCCAAAGCGTAAACAAAGAAAGTTGCGCTTTGAACCGATAAGTATTAATGAAACATCAATCCCTAGCCTAGACGACAAAAGGTGTAGAACAACTGTAGATAATCAGAATTTAAATAAGAACCTTGGTAACGCACAACCTCTTGGGCACCAGTTGGATTGCTTATCGAGTGGGCTGATTACAGCTCCGGTTATTGTTGGGGGAGTCAAAGAAAATATCGGAGGTGGTTCTAATTTGCACGATAGTATTAAAATAAACATCTCTGAAAACAGCCCAAGAATAGAAATACATGGTGCCGCAAATGATCCGGTTGCTCAAACTCCATTGACAATGACTCTGAACATAAGTAAAGATGGGGGTGGTTATCGGAGAATGTGCCTAATTAGCAATAAGGATAAAGGGGGTAATTTAGATGATGATGCACATAGAAGTGAGTATGATGCTAATCAGGCAAAGTCTTTAGTGACTTGTGCTGGGCAAGCGAATAGGGTTATTATCTTCACTCCTCTTTTCGATGCCGAATCATTAATTCTAAACAGAAGTGTCCTCTTAAAAATCATCTCCGAAATAGAAGATCTAAAGTTAATCTCTAGTAAAGATATTGAATTAGTCCACACAGACCGGAGGTATCAGTCATATGTAACAAAAGTTACTTTTTCATCAATGGTAGTGTCCTCATTCATCCTAGCGAATGCGGATGGATTTAGGAAGAGAGGAATTGACGTCCTTACTAGTTCACTTTCATCTGATGATTCAATTAAAAATAACATGGTTTTTAGCAGTCGGCTAGGGATTGAAAACCGGGAAAATAAGGGAGAAAGCCCGTGCTTTCAATACGATGATATTAAAATAACAGTGGGTAGGGCAGTAGGAGTAAGATCAATTAAGCTCCCGGACTTGGTGGTCCAAGAGGTCATTGGTGCAGACAGAGCAGATGATGTGTCCAAATGGAGTTGGATTGCAAGCGCCCTTAATGGGGCAAATCCAGCTTCAATAAAATTAAAGACGCAGGGGTAGCCTGCCGTGTACCATTGCCTCTTGGAACATTGCTGGGCTAGGTAAAGATAATCTGAAGCTTAAATCATTGATCCCCCAGGACCCAAAGATAATCTGCCTCCAGGAAACATGGGCAAGGGAAGAATTCCAGCTGGAGAACTATTATGTGCATTGTGTTGCTGCAAAAAAATCACATAGAGGTCGCGCAAGTGGTGGACTAGCAATTATGTTGAGTTGTTATTTTGTATGGGATGCAGTGATAGATATACACCCTTCAAAATGTTGTATGTGTGCTAAGTTGAGGTTGGATAGTAATTCTAAGGATCATGGTGGGTCCCTGTTTTTGGTAAACGTGTATATTCCTCCGGGAAAGGCCTCTACCCCTTTGATTGATTCCATTGGCGCTTATGTATATGATTTATGTAGGAGCGAAGACAGAGTGCGGATATTAATGGTTGGTGATTTCAACGCTAAAATAAGTGGTAGTTCTATCAAGACGTTCTCCAATGAAGATCTGGAGGAGGTCTGGTGCATTCCAGATCTCGTTCTCCCGCCAAATTTAAAAGAGGATAAAAGAGGGTTATTATTGCTACAAAGTCTTAGGGAGTTAGATCTTGTTTTGTTAAATGGTAGATTTGCAGAAGATCAACCAGCAGCATTAACTTTTCATGGGGCATTTGGCCACTCTTTAATTGATTATATGGCGGTGTCTCTCCAAATGTTTGGGGCATGTTCACAATTTAACGTGATGCCAACAAAGCTGAGTGATCATGACATTTTGATGGTAAACCTAGCAATAAGGTTAGGGAAACCAGAACTCTGGAATCAGAGGAAGGATAATATATCTTACTCTCGAAAGAATGGTCGCACTTTTTGGTCATTTAAGAATCTCCCGAATTTTCAATGGGTCTTTGAACATATTTTACCTGGCCTTGTTGAGGAGAACTTGATCGTGGGATATGAGAAATTTATGAGTGCCATAAAAGCATTGGGTAAAAAGCAGCATAGTGATGGAGGTGGCCCCCCAAAAATCCTGTCAAGTGATAGTAAAAAATTAAATAAGAAAATAAATGAGTTAATAAGAGCTCAATTTAAAACTCCAGCGGCATTGAGACAGCGGGAGATATACAGGTTAAAACAGGTACGGAAAAGGAAATTAATAGCAGTCCGAAGGGCGGCAGAAGATGAAAAATGGGTAAAACTCCGGGAAGTGGCGCTCTCAGGGGATACTAGGAAATATTGGGCGTTAATTGCCAAATATTGTGACAGTATAGAAAAATCTCAACCCATGTTAATTCCGGGGGAAGAATGGTCTACCTACATCTCCTTATTGCATGCTGCAAATATAGGGTCTGAAGAAGATGTTGGACCATGTAATATCCCACAAACGGTAGCTGATGTTGTAGCTCCATCAATAAAGGAAATTGAGGGATTTATTAAGGGGGCAAGGTATTCAGGGGCAATGGGTCCAGATTAAGCATGGGCGAATTTTGCGAATCTCGCGTTCGTGGATTTGCGAACTCGCAATCCGCAAAATCCGCGAATTCTCGCGAATTTGCAGATTTTTTTTTGTGTTCGCGCGGGTTTCTGCCAGTTCGCGAGGGTTTTGTACAATTTCGCAAACGCGAACTTACCTGTCGGGTCGCAAGTTTTGCGATCTTGTTGTTTCTACGTGTCCAGCCTGTTTGGGACACTCTTCTTCATCACTGCCACTCTCTGTCACCACTGCCACTCTCTGACTACTCATGCCACCCTCTGGCCCACCCATGCCACCCTCTGTTTCATCACATCACCCTCTGGTGTACATTATTGTGGCAAAGCAAAGCACACCTTCCCTGCCTCAAGTGACCTGAATTAATTTGGGGCTGATTAATGTGTCACAGAATATTTTTTTAGCTGGCACCTGCTTCCTTAGTGCTTCCTGATTAGTGATCTTTTGCACTTGCTAAGTGCTTTCATTGTTGCAAAATTAGTTACAACACCTGCCCTGCCCCAACTGACAATAATGAATTAGGGGCTGATTAATGTGTCACTGGATTTGAACTTCCAGCCTGGCTCCTGCTTGTCTGCCTTAGTTGTAATTCAGGACCTTTGTGTAACTATTCTGAGGGTCAGAGCACGGTCACATAATAGTTGCAAGTAGGCAACTGAACTCTGGAGGGGCCCCTCAGGAAGCACTACAGGAAATGGCTACTAATGATGAGCTTGAACTTTTGAACCTGGTAAGTAGTTTCAGTTTTGCTAAGATCGTATTTCTGCAATTTAGCGCTTATTCGCGGAGCGCGAAGTTGAACTGGGAAGCCACGAACTCACGCGAACAGTGCGAGCAAGCCATAAAATCCGCTGCTCGCGGATTTGCGGATTTTGCGGGAAATTCGCGAATCTCGTGGATTGCGAATTTACCGAAAATCCGCAAAATCCGCGAGCGTAACGGATTTTCCGCCCATGCTTAGTCCAGATGATGTTCCCGTGGCCATCATAAAGAATGATAGTGCCGATTGGGCAAAATTACTGTATTCATTGTTCGCTCATTGTTATAGCCTCGGGACCATCCCCTACTCATGGAAGGGAATTGTAATAGTCCCACTCTACAAAAAGGGCCCAAAAAATTCTCCATCTAGCTTCAGGCAAATCTCTTTGCTAGACGCAACAGGAAAAATATTTGCAAAAAGTATTCTAATCCATCTGCAAGAGTGGGCCTCTGAAAATAATTTAATCCCTCTTGAGCAATCGGGGTTTAGAAAGATAGTGGAACGCTGGATAATATATCTGTTTTACAAACTCTCATTGATAAATATCCGATGAGTCGTAGGTCCCCTTTGTATACTGCTTTCATCGATTTCTCCACAGCGTTCGATAGGGTGGACCGTGGGACGCTGTGGAGGAAACTGCTCGCTCTGGGTATACCGGGGAACCTATTGCGTGTAATAATAGCATTGCACTCAGCCACTTGGACTCAAGTCTTGTTAGGAGGGTCTCAGGGACTATCAAAGAAAATTCTTACTAATAATGGCTTAAAGCAAGGGTGCCTATTAGCCCCGTTGCTTCTTTCACTTTATATAAATGATTTACCGAGCCGGTTAGGGGAATGTAAGGGGGACTCTCCCCAACTGGGTGATCTAAAGTTAATCAGTCTGCTATATGCCGACGATGCTTTAATAATGGATCTAACTCCAATTGGACTTCAGAGGCGATTGACGGAACTGATTAGGTACACTAAAGAAAACTTTTTAAAAATAAACATTTCAAAGAGCAAAGTGATGATTTTTAGTTATAGTGGATGTAAGGTGAGACCAAATTTAAAATGGTTTATAGGAGACGAGAGAATGGAAATTGTAAAATTTTATCAGTACTTAGGAAAAATCTTTACAAATAGGTGCTCTGCTAAAAGACATTTGGGCCACTGTAAAAGTAAAGCCATTTCGCAAGCAGCTGGTATTAATCGACTTTATCTGCAATGTGGAAAAAGACATTTCTCTCATACCATTGCGGTATATAAAATAAAGATTCCGCCCACATTAAATTATGCGATAGAAACTATTGAGGAAAGGGAGTGGGGTTTATTTGAGAAGGTCGAAGGTAAAATTTGGCGCCAAATATGTAACTTAAATTCTTCTTCGCCCATTGCAACACTTAGACTTGAATTCGGTCTTCTTTCAACATATGTGCTCTCGTTGGCAGCTTGCTTGCGGTGGTGTAATGCTTTGGTGAATGGCCAGGAGAATTTACTAAGGGCTGCATTGCACAAGGAAATTTTTGAAAATCTGCTAAAGAAAAGTGTAATTTTTAGGAACTTTTTAAAATCGTTAAATATTTTTGAACTTGACATGGAAAACGTACTCCGTTTAGATAAATTATCTTTAAAGATTGTTATTAAAAAATCTATATACATGATCTCATGTAAAAGAGATCAGCAATCATGTAATATGAATGGAAGACTTGATTGCATCTCAGGGAGCTCCATTGGTAAAAAACCTCAGTCATACGTTCTTTGGAATGTGTATCATGGAGCACGTCGAGTGCTCCTTTTATTGAGACTGAACATTCTTCCTCTAAGGATTGTGACAGGTGCCTGGGAAGGTATCCCCAAAACTGAAAGATTTTGCAATCTATGTAATGGTGGTGTACAAGATCTTAATCATGTTTTAATTATAATATATAATTTTGTCCATCGTAATACTTAAAGCTTGGTTTTCTTCAGTATAATATCTCTACGGCAGTACAGGCTCGCAATTTCCTCATGTTTCCTCCATCTGAATTAATGTGTTATAAAATATTTTGTTTTTTTAAAGAATTTTTAAATGTCTATTGAAAATGGTATGGGTTGTGAGAAGTTCAGGATCTTTAAGGAATGTTTGTGTTTATCTAATTAATTTTTAAGGTGACTTATTTCGAAGCACTATAGACACTTTAAAAGACCCGTAAGAGTAATATCCTAATCTTGCCCACACTACTTCAACTGTACCTGTAATAATGATGTTTGATTCTGTTTGATGTTTTTTATGATGTATTTTAAACACTCTTACTTTTCTTTTGATGCGCTGGCACTTTAGTAAGTACTGTTGGAAATTATTCATGGTTCTCTCTTTTTAATGGTCTCCTCCAAAGCAAATCAAATATTGACATTCTGGGACTCTTGAAATCGTTTTTTCTGGTGATAAGTGTACTTGTTCTGTTAAAATCAAGGTTAATGCTATATCATGCCCCTTATCGTGACACTATAGATTAGTAATAATTGCTATATAAGTAAGGAAAATTGTGGGTAAAAAATTCTTCGTTCTTTTGTAATTGCGTTTTTGATATGAACTTCTTTGTATTAATAAGTGTAACTCTGAGAATGATTTTTAACTAACATGATGTGTATAAGCTGTTTTTTATTTTGTATTTTATGTGGAATTCCTTGGAATTCCAAATCATAAATAAATAAACTATGATTTGATTTGAGTACCCCGGAGAAAGTACGGCTATGTGTGGACATGAGGCTTCCCAACACAGCCATAGAACGGGAGCGGCATCCAGGGCCTCACCTGAGTGACATGATATCGGCACTGAATGGATCCAGGGTATTTTCGAAGCTGGATCTCAACAAGGGATACCATCAGTTGGAGTTGCACGAAAAGTCAAGATACATTACAACATTTGCCACTCATCTGGGTCTGTTTCGTTACAAAAGCTGAGTTTCGGCATCTCCTCCGCAGCGGATATATTCCAAGAGGTGATACGCCAGACCATCAGGCATATCCCGAATTCCCTAAACTACAGTGATGACATTTTGGTATATGGATCAAACACACAAGAACATGACAAAGCCCTGGATCGAGTATGCCATGCTCTCCTGGAAGCGAATTTAACTTTGAAGAAGGATAAGTGTGAATTCCATCAGCCCATTCTTAAGTTTTTCGGTCACGTGTTTACCGGGGTTGGAATGAAACCCGACCCCGAGAAAGTAACTGCGCTCAACACCACCAAGCGCCCTCAAGATGTCAGCGATGTCAGATCATTCCTGGGCATGGCAAGCTATGGCTCCAGATACATCAAGGACTATGCAACGATCAGCCACCCCCTTCGTGCCCTCACTAAGCAAGGACAACCGTTTGTGTGGAGCCCTCAGTGTGAGCGGGCTTTCCAAGAAATCAAGCAAGCGGTGGAATCGGCGAACAATCTGGCCTATTTCAACACCAAAAGGAAGACGGAGATAACAGTGGATGCCAGTCCAGTGGGTTTGGGTGCCATCTTGGCTCAATATGACAGTGACACTGAGCGGCATCACATTGTGGCATACGACAGTCGCAGCCTCTCCGACACCGAGAAGGCCTATTCTCAGCCAGAGAAAGAGAGCCTAGCGGTCGTGTGGGCTTGTGAACATTTCCATGTGTTCATTTTCGGCAAACATTTCACCATGATCACGGATCACCAGGCCCTCGTCACCATTTTCGGTAATCCCAAAGCCAAGATGGCGCCCGCATTGAAAGATGGGGTCTGCGCCTGCAGGAATACACGTTCACCATCATTCATAAACCCGGGAAAGGTGAGAATCCGGCGGACTACATGTCCAGACACCCTCAAGCATCCCACGACTCACACCCGTCAATGGATGAGGAATATATACACTTTGTGGTAGGTGTAGCCCAACCACCGGCAGTCCCATTAGAAGCGATCAAGCATGCTACGGCGCAGGACAATATCCTTCAGAAGGTAGTGCGCCGACTGCACACACATCGCTGGAGACATGATAGTGAGGACGAAGCGAGTGACCCCCAAATACGTCAGGAAATGCAAGCTTTCCGACATATCAATGACGAGTTGTCAGCTACCTCAGAGGGGCTCCTGCTGAGGGACCATCGGATTGTCATCCCGAGGCAGCTGTGTCAAGGAGTGGTCAACCTTGCACATGAAAGTCATCGGGGAGTTGTTGCCACAAAGAGAGCTTTAAGAGAGAGAGTCTGGTTCCCGCAACTCGATCAAATGGTTGAGCTCACTCTGAAGGACTGTCCCCAATGTCAACTGGTGAAGTCGGGAGAGCCTCCAGCTCCCCTTCAAATGACTCCACTGCCCAAAGGGGTATGGCAGGAACTCGCCATGGACTTCTACGGACCCCTCCAGTCAGGCAGGTACGTGGTGGCTATCATGGATGAATACTCGAGATTCCCGATAGCTCAGTTTGTGTCTTCCACCAATGCCTCCAGCACATTTGCTGTGCTAGATGAAGTATTTGCAGCGTGGGGTGTTCCCAAGGAACTCAAGACAGACAATGGTCCTCCTTTCAATGGTCATGAGTTCAGTGAATTTGCAAAGCATCTAAACTTTCGACATAGGAAGATTACACCGTTGCGGCCACAATGTAATGTAATGTAATGCCGCGTCGGGAATTGAACCCTGGTCCCGGGCCGTTCTCAGCTTCCGGGTCTGCCGCCTCTAACCAGTGAGCCACACCACTCCACACCACAAGCCAATGGCACCATCGAGAGGTTCATGGCCACCCTGAAAAAGTCTTTTCAACAGGCCACTTTGGAAAAGAAAGACTTACAAATAGCTCTGAACGAAGTGCTAGGAGAGTATCGGACTACCCCTCACGCCACCACCGGAAAATGTCCTGCCACACTCATGCTGGGGCGACCCATCAGGACAAGGATCCCAACGTGGGAAGGGGCTCTGACACCGGTGTCCGCAGCACGCATCCATCGAGAAACGGCAAGGGCTGACCAAGCGGGAAAGAGCAGGATGAAAACACATGCGGACACTAGACGGCGCGCCAAGTCTCCATCTCCTCGGACAGGAGATTGTGTAGTGGTAAAACAAGAGCAGACCAAGAAAACGGATTGTCGGTTCAAGGAAGAACCATTGATCGTCACTCAGCAAAAAGGCACTATGATCACCGCCGAGTCTGAGCAAAGAAGGATCACCCGAAATGTGTCTCATTTTCAGAGATGTACCCCAGGCATGAAAGAGACACTTGATAGGGATACAGCACAACGAGATGTTGACGGATTGAGTCAACCGAGTCCAACCCTGAGACTTGACAGGCCAAAGGAAGATGCGCCTGCAGATGCTGGAACGCGTCTCCGACCACGAAGAGACATACTCAAGCCAAAGAGACTGATTGAAGAGATGGATTAGGAATGGTTAAATTTCTTTTGTTAACAAAGGGGGAGATGTGATGATGTACACATTCTAGTAGTTGGGTTGGGAGGAGTCCAGGGGTTGGAGGAAGAGGAGGAGCAGTGACAGGAAAGGGGCAGTTAGAGTAGGGACAGGGATGCGATAGGAAGCAGAGAATAAAGCTCCTGTAAATAATAGATATTTGTCTGTCATTATTGAAGCGACGACATGACAGTCCCTGCCCCCCTCTGTTGCCTGAGTCCTGAGAGCCGCTGCCGGCGTCCCTGCTGCTGCTGTTGGGGATGTGAAAGGAAGACTGGGCCCAGGAGCCCACAGAGGTCCCGCCCGCGCTGCCCACCGCCGTGCTCCTATTCCTGGGTCCCTGGAGGGCATGCTGGGAGGTGGCGAAGGCCTGGGCGGAAGAGGACCCGGAGGGGCCCTGCTGCAGGGGCACACCTGTTGCATACACTGGCCGGACCACCGCCATGTAGGGCCCTGTACCCCACGGGGCTCGTGAGCTGCTGGTGGGCCGGTGGGTCCTGTTGCTGCTGGAGGGGATGTCCGAGTACGCGCTGGTGTGCCCATCTGAGGCGGGAGCACTGCTCTGTTTACCACCCATGTCCCTACGACTCGCTTCCTGCTTTCACGCCGCGAGCCTGCAGGGCCCTGTGTGCACAGTCCATGCTCTCGCCCTCCTCCGAGTCAAGGCTCCTGTTGGATCAAGCGCCGCTTTGTTTGAGGAAACATTAGCATATTCCACATTCTTACAGAGCAGCGGCGCTTCCCGGTGATCGCCTACAGGCCAGGCCATTAGGCAGCAGCCCCCCGCCTTCCTAAAGGTGTGCTGTCCTCCTGTCTGTTCCCATGGTTGGTCACCTGCTATCCTCTGGGCAGGGTGGCAGGCCTACACGCCTTTGAGGCAGTCCTCCAAAATGGGATGACTCCAGAGGACACCATGTTCGGTGCACCGGTGAAAGTTCAGATTGTAATCACAGGGGAGGGGTTGTTTATTTTTCCATCAACTACACATGCATAGCAGGAAGAACCAAGCTGGTGGCAGACTTATCCTCCTTCTCCTCGCCCCCTCATCCCGGCAGACGCTGGTAGGGAGCGCTGCACTCACGTAGAGACAGACCAGCGGGAGCAGAAGAAATGCTGTTATTATTTCGACACACCCTTGGGACGGGCATGGGGATGGCGCGCGCGGCAGCTAGCGCGGCAGTTTATAAGTGAGCTCCCCGGCTCACTTATAAACAGAGGGCACGCGGAATGCGTGTGCACAGCATGCGCGCGGTCTAAGCTGATTGGTGAAAAGATTGATGAACTCTGCCTGAACCTTTCTGTCACATCTCCCTTAGATAAGAAAGATGGTCACGACAGCCGTAAAGCAGGCGATTGTGTCCGGAGTGGCCGTACAAAAAGCGGACAGGGCGGCAACCAAAACCCTCCTTTTCAATGGGAAGCCAGCGTTTACCATAAACGCTGAAGTTACCCAATGAAAAGGAGGGGCGGGGCTTACAGTACCCTCTTTCTAACAATATCTCGCGCAGAGGCAGGGCAGCTTCGCTGCCACGCGAGACCTAAAATGGACAATCTTGAGGCCAGTCAAGAAGTGATGGAGCTGTGGTATGATAATAAGGGCACTTTGGTTGAGTTTCAGCCTAGCCAGAAAATGTGAGTTATGGAGCCTATGGAGTAAAGAGCTCTCCTGGACAGGATCACTGGATAGGCCCCTATGAGGTTAAGGAGCTGAAAGGGAAGTCCACCTACCTGTGGATCTTCAGACCCCTAGAAACTCCTTAGGTAGCTCCATATCACCTGTCTCAAACTCCACTTTGAGAGGTCTGAAGTCACTATTAGGTATGGGCGGATTTTGCGGATCCACGATCCGCGGATTTGGGGATCGTAGATCCGCAAAATCGGCGGATTTGCGGATCCGCGGATTTGCCCTGCTGAATGAGTCACTTCATTTCAGCTTCAACTAGTTTCAGCGGCCATGTGTGTGTTACTATGCAATCTTCCCGAGGGGCGCAGGGTTCCCTTGGGTGAGCTGTCCATCATAGTGGGTCAATGGTGGGAAGACGGTGCACACTGCGAGTGTGGGGGGTGGGGGTGGGGGGGGGGGTTCCAAGCCCAAAGTCAGGCGCCCCGAAGGGCGCAGGGGTCCCTTGAGTGAGCTGTCCATCATAGTGGGTGAATGGCGGGAAGACGGTGCAAACCGCGAGTGTGTGGGCGGGGCCAAACGGGCAGGGCTTCCATGCGAGTTCACATGCTTCTTGTGTGTACAAAAGGTCAGAGAAAGATCAGTTCAGCAGATGAAGAGAAATAAGCTCCTGGTCACAGGAACAGCACGGGTATTGCGCTCGTGAAAGTCAAGGATGCAAAGGCCTCTATCCAGCATCACAGCTGATTTTCCACGGTAGATTTGGGAAGAAGGCACACCTGCCTCGACGACGCTCACGATTGTTTTTGGGCTGATGAATGAGTCACTCACAGGAAGGGCATGTTGTAAATATTTTACGATGGCGCCGGCAAGCTGCCAGCGCCATCCTAAAATACTTACTAAATTAGCTTCAACAGGAAGCTCTAATAGATAAAATAAAGCAGGTGCGAGCACCTGCTTTATTTTATCTATTAGAGCTTCCTGTTGAAGCTAACTTAGTAACTATTTTAGGATGGCGCTGGCAGCTTGCCGGCGCCATCATAAAATAGTTACAACAGGCCAGCCAGGCTTCAACTTTTGCCCCCAGAATCCGCCGCTCGTGGATTTGCGAATTCGCGGTAAATTCGCGGGAGTTCGCGGATCGCGAATTTACCGAAAATTCGCAAAATCCGCGAGCGGACAGATTTTGCGCTCACCCCTAGTCACTCTACTCCTGGTGACAGACAGGGTGAAAGTGGAAAGTGAGTCACTCCCTGCCCCCCTATCTACCCAGGAGCATGAAGGGGCAGTAGAGGTTGTCCTCCTCTCCTCTACTCTGACCCCAGAGCAGCAAAGCAACTGTTGCCAGTAACTGGGAGAGTTCACCTCACTATTCTCCATCACCCCGGGGATTAAACTTTTGTGAACACATGAAATAGATACTGGGAACAGTATGCCTGTCAAAAACTAAATGTACTGACTGTGAGACAAGGTGAGGGCCAGTATCAAGGAGGAGATCTCCAAGGTGCTGGTGTTAGGAGTGACTGAGCCCTTGAATACTCCCTGGTCCAGCCATGTTGTGCTGGTAGAAAAGGTTGCCCCACCGGGCACCACCCTAGAACCCAGGTTCTGTGGGGACTACCAAGAACTCAGTTCCATAACCAAGACTGATGCACACCCCATCCCACAAGATGATGAGCTCACAGACAGACTGGGCACTGCCAAGTTTCCCAGGACTTTTGATCTCCATGTACTGGAGATTGCTCAGACTGAGGGGGAAAAAAAGAGGTCTATATTCTTGACCCCAGAGGGCCACTTCCAGCTCAGGGTAATGCCCTTTTGCTTAAAGAAGGCCCCTGCCAACTTTCAGAGGTTAGTGAACAGAGTCCTAGCTGGGAAGGAGGCATTCTGTGCCTCATACTTATAGATCACAGCTGTCTTTAGATCCAGCTGGCAGGAACACCTGTACCAACTTCAGGAGGTGCTTCACGTCCTGCAGCAGGTGGGTATGACTATCAAGGCCAGTAAGTGCCAGATAGAGCAGGGTTCCATGTGGTATCCAGACAACCTGTTGGGTGGCGGCAAGGTGCAGCCACCCCAAGCCAAGAATGACACTATCCTGGCCTGGCAATCCCCTAAAAGGTGAAGGCATTTGTTTGATTCACAGGATAATATAGGCGGTTCATGGCACCATTGTTGCTCCTTAACTGAGCTGACTTAAGCCAAGAAAGGTTCTTACACCTTAGTGATTAGAACTCTAGTGGGTTGGTTGGTTCTCCACACTTTCAGCTGGGGGGGAGACATGTTAGCGCTGTCAGCCTTAGGGTGGTCTTCCCACAAACATTTTGCCTTACTGCTTCCTTATTTTTTTGATCTTGTTTTGTTGGCCTTAGGACTCTGAAGTTTACCACTGCTAACCAGTGCTAAACTGATAGTGCATGTACCCGGGACCTGTACTTTAAATACTACTAGGCTATGTCCTGCCTTCACGCAAAGGATTGTATACCACCTATAGATAGTCTCGAACCAGGGCAGACAGGAAAACTGAGCACTTCAAAGGAAATTCTGTAGAAGCTTCTCCCAATTCAGAGAATGTACTTGGTATAAATATTGACACAAACTATTCAGTACACTTCTGGACCTGTGAAAGACTGCCAGGAAAAGGGCCTGCTGGAAGGACTGCCACTCTGCTGAACTGCTGCCCTGCTGTATTGCTGCCCTACTACCTGGCTGAGAAAAACTGGACCTAAATTTGTACCTAGGAACACTCGAGTGACTCCAAGGACTAATCTCTTGTAACCTGCATCTGGACTCTGTCAACTTCGAGTCCTTCCTTTCCAAGTGGCGCCAACCCAGACTTGTACTCTTGGAAGTGGGCCTGAAGGTCCTCTTCCATCCCCTATGTAGACCCAGCAGAACTGATGTATCTCCTCTGCTGCGTGCCGCAACCCCCAGCAGAATTGAGATATCACCCCTGCTGCATGAATGTCCCCAAATCAAGGACTTTGCATAAACTTCGCAACCCGCAGCCTCATCAGAACTACTGCTGTGCGATGCATCCCGATGCAAGCCCTCGCATTGCAAGCCTCTTGTTGATGGCATCCTCTGCGATGACACAGGATTCCGCATCATAAGCCCTGCAGCTTCTTTGGAGCTGACGCGGTTCATCTCCGACCATGACTTTGGATCGCCTTGGCTGTGCAACGCCTCCTCGAAATGAGATCTCACCACGATCCACCATTAAGATTTAAGATACTCTCGTTGAGTGGGCTTTACTGGGACCTTGTAGCCGGCCAGCACTCCATTGAGGTCGACCTGACCTTGTGACTTTGCCCTTGTCCGGTGCGATCAGATAATGACAGTCAGCACTTTATGCTTTTTGGAGCATTAGCTCAAATACTTAAACTTTCAAGATCATAATTTAGCTCCTCCTGAAAAGTGAGCAGCCAGTATCCAGCTTGCCACCACCACCAGCACCTCAGTTAACTTTTGTTGGCAAACATGTGTAGCAATGTAGCACTTTGATGACCATGCCAGAGGCAATCCTCTTACTCCCCATGGCCTGTCAGAGGACAATGCAAAAGAAAGCCATTGGCTTGCCCAGCCCACCTTTGGTTGAGTTGAACCAGAGCAGGCCAGCTGAACATTCTCCCCAATCCAAGTATTTCCCTCCTGCAGCCTAGCCTGCCTGTCCGCACTGCCACGCCTATGAAAAGAGAAGGACCCAAACTTCAGGTTCCTGTCCCCTGAGGATATTGTACTGAGCTGCTCTGCCAATTATTTTCCTTGAAATAAATCAGGTCAGTGAGTGCACGGAGGATGGGGCCTGGGGACCGCTCCTCAAATATCGCTAGGGGAACAATGACAGGTGCAAAACTCTTTTTTTCCTCCAGTTTTGTAATTTCAGTAAAATTACCCATCCAACATAAGTGAAACGGCCTTAAATCATTTGAAACAACCACAGAGCGAGATAGTGCTAAAAGCTACCAGAATGTGATTTTTCCCTTAAAAATAGAAAATTCTAATACTGGCCCGGTAAAATTGTATCATCCTAATTTCATTCTACATGTTTTACACGTTTCTAAGCTTAGACAGCTTCCAGCTAGAAAACAAAAACACAGCAAAATCTTCGAGTTGAAAAAATATACTTTGAGATCCCAATTACGTAAGTAAAGTATTGAGCAAACATTGTTATAAAGAAAAGTAAAACTAGCTGATCTAATTAGCAGTATAATTATTGCAACCTTGCTGCAGACAGTATAGTTGCCAAAATAACAAACAGCACGGTAATTATTGCTTTATACTTAGAATGGGCTTCATGTTTGCTCTTCGTTGGAGGTTTTTTTCTCTATTTTTCCCTTTCCTGCGATATAGTCAATTATTACATTCCCCATTCTTGTGTTTGTCTCTCCAATGGAGCAATTAGGTTTCATCCTTGTTTTCCATTGGTTGATTGGTTATAGGTATCCTTCCACTACCAGCAGGGCCGGACTGGCTAAAGCCGGCACTGGGCAATTCCCCGGTGGGCTGCCAGGGTGGGGGCCTCTTTTGGGCCGCTGGGGGGTCGTTTTTGTTACTGGGGGCCAGCAATATCGGACCCCTGTAACAAATGCGTCCCAAACTGTCCCTTTCCACTAGGGGGGCCGACTGAGCAGTTTGCCAGGGCCGATTTTGGTTCCCAGTCCGGTCCTGACTCCCAGCATCAGAAAAGAATTTTTGTCATCATGTGTTATTTAGCTATCCACGGTAGTGTATGTGATGTTCCTTTCTATCCATCTCTCTCGCTCTCTCTCCCTATTAATCCGTAATCAAACACTTGCGTATGACCTTTTCCTTGTGTCCCCACAACCTTTCGTTCACTCCTAACCCCCCCAGTCATGATTTACCCTGTCCATTCCAACCCTGATCAGGTAGCGTTCTCTCTCCCCCCACCTCACCACCAGGGCCGGACTGGCCGTAGCGGGCACCGGGCAATTCCCCGGTGCGCCACACGGGTGGGGGCCGGTTTTGGGCTCCTGGGGCCGATTTTGTTCCAGGGCCGTTTTTGAAACATCGGCCCTGTAACAAATCGTCCGAAAACCCGCCCTGGCAAACAGCTCGGCTGCACCCCCAAACTTCTTGGAGGGGGGGGGGGGGGGCGAGCACTTTACCAGGGCCGGTTTTGGTTCCCAGTCCGGCCCTGCTCACCACTCCTATCCAAACCCATTTCTTCCTTCTGGGCCCATTCTCTCACTTCCTCCTTCCAATATGCCACCTTCTGGCACTTGTTGCTATTGGCTTTGCCAATGATGAATGTTTTTAAAATTGCACCGGCAATGGCAAAGCCAGTCTTCATGAAACTGTCTTTTTTTTTGTTACTTCCAAGAGAGTGTCCAGGTTGCCTGACACACTGCACATGAGGCAATGTAGTGGTCATCCTGAAAGTGCTGCAGATTTCGGCGCTTGGTACCTGCTGCATGAATTGGATGGACTCGACCTGATTGAATAACTTGGGGTTACAACCTCTATCTATGCTTCTGGGGCCTGACTTCACCCCTTGCTTGCCTCTTTGCTCCTCCTTCTTTGTTCTAATCCAGGTAGCCTGGAGTGCTACAGCTTTTTCCACATGCTCCTGCACCCTCGTCCCCATGGCTCCTCAGTGACCCCCACCTCTGTATGCCCTTGTGAATCTTTAAAAGCCCCTCCTCCCCCACTGACCACTGCCCCTGCTAGTCTTCTTGCTAATCTGAGACCACCACGCCTGACACCGAACTGGATACGCTGAGGTCGCAAGCAGAACGAACGATAAGAGCAGGCCCACAGGCAACAGCTGCAAGCCGCTCCTGGACCTGCCTTGGACGCTTCTGCCAGGTGCTGTCTGCCTGCAGCCCCTAAGACAGCTAAGCCGTCAAAGAGGCCCCACTGACCTTGCTTGCTTGATCGTGGCTGGGCTCCACCTCTATGGCTCCTTCAAGGTCGGTCAATGGTCGCAGCTGGACGCAGGTACCGTGCCATGAGAGCAGGGCCTGACTGGCTGTTGTGGACACCATGAATTTTCCTAGTGGGCCCGAAGGGTGGGGGCTGGTTTTAGACCGGTGGAGGCTGGTTTTTGTACAGGGGGTCGGTTTTGCAGCAGTGCTGCAATATCAGCCCACTGTCCTAAAAGCAGCAGCAGTGTTTCCCACCATGATGCCCCCCCCAGCTCACCCCCTACCAACCTGGTTCTATTTTTTTTAGGAATTTGTATGTGTGCATGAGAATTTTGAATTGGCTGCACTAATGAATGGGGAGCCACTGAAGCTTCCTGAGGAGCAGAGTTACGGCATTGGTGGTCAAGTATGAGTGTTGCGGCAGAGTTCTTGGTGTTCTGGAGTTTGTTTAGAATTTGTTTGGAGATTAGGGCATAGTGAGTGTTGCCATTGTACAATATGCTGATGATCAGTGCTTGTGTCGCAGTCCATCTGGTGCTCTGAGGCAACCATTTGAAGATCTTTCACAGTATGCATTGGATGTGGAATCAGGAGGTGCACACTGAGATGACAGGAGCTGTCATGGCTAGGATCACCTCTAGATTTCATGCGTAGTCTCTGGGTGTGGGTGTTGGTCCTTATGTGAAATCCCATGGGGAGGATAACAAACAAAGGGCAGAAGTGTTGAAACACTTTCAGAACTATGGGATGCTGTTAGCAGTAGAGAAATTAAAGTTTGGATATACTTACAGGCCTTGTTGAGGAAGGCTACTACTTCCATCTTTTCTGAGTCAATACTCAGGCAGTTGGTTCCTAAGTAGTCTGCTACCAGTCATGCAGTTGGTGAAGTTGTTAATGGTGGTGGTTGTCTTGTCCATCAGAGAGATGTTATTGGAGATGACAGTGTTTTCTTGTAATTGGATAATACTGGTGAGAGGTGTCATGTATATGTTGAAAAGGGTGAGACTGAGGGATGATCCTTGTGGAACTCCGCATATCAGTTTCTTGGTTCCTGATGTGAAGGGTGGAAACCAGAACCTTTGGGGATCTTCTCATGAGGAAGAACAGATTCATTTGAGAGCAGATCCTTTTATGCCAATCTCATGAAGTTTAATGATGAGGCTGTTGCATGAGACAGTCTAGACTCATAATGTTAAAATTCTGTGCAGCAGGCCCAATCGCTCAACAATGTTGCGTATTGGCATGCAGCAGAAGACATAACATACACTATGAACCGATCAGGACTACTGGTTTTGACAGGGGTCCATAATGAAAATATCAGGTTTACAGCCTTTGTTAATGAATGTTTAATAAATGGTACAGAAAACCTATGGCTTTTACCAAGGAGGAATACATGTACCATACATTGTAAATAAGCTAAACCGTTTGGCTTTGTGGATGTGTTTTACAATTGAAACAACACTAGAAATTGTCATTCTGATTTCACACTATGCTAACAACCACTAAGGACCATCAACAGACAGGGTCTATCATTCCGAGGGATATCCCAAAAGCTTGGTCTTAATAGTTTGGTTGAAAAAAAAGTCCATCTTTTGCCCATCTATGCTTCTTCTTTGGAGACTAAGGTGAGCTTTTTTTGCAGCACTGTGTGGGCTTGTGGTGCCTTGTTAATACTGCACTATGTAACAAGGAGGGTTTTGGCAGACGCACAGTAAGGCTGTGCCAGATACAAAATGAACAAAAGAATTGCCAGTACTGTGCAATAATTTGTATTTTTATAAGGTGTTGAGCAGACGTTTACTCAACCCAAAGACCACTATTTCAGTCAGAGATTTTTATGAAAGATATTGGAAAGGGGCGACCACTCGGTCCCCCCGAACGTATGGCGGAGTACCACGATCCCCCCGGGAAGCCATCTTGGGCGGGAGGCGCGTCTCGGCTGGTATGCCCGAAGCGGCGTAGCCGGGGCTCGCCTTTTCCCGCCCTAGAGTGGGTTGGCCTAGACACTGACGCGGCTGGCCACGCCCTAGGGGCAGGCAGGGGCGGGTTTACGCCCGCCCTGAAGACGGATAAAAGGAGAAGCAAGATCCGAAGGCATCCTCTTGTTCCTGTGCTCTGAAGCTGCACCTCCTCGCTGCACGTGAGCTCGAGACGGAACGAAGAGCCAATTTTGAGCGTTGTAATCTTTCTTGTTTGTTTTTCAGATACTCTGTGGGAGAATGCCGAAGAAGGCGGGAAAGCGCATGACTACTGACCAGATGCTGCGCGTTCTTATGAAAGAGATGACTGAGTTAAAGAGGCGAATGGATGAAAACGAGGAAGGGGGACCGAAACGTCCTTTGGCGGGAGCGGCCCCGGGAGGGAAAAACAAGAGGCCCAGGAGAGGGAGAGCTGTGGAAGACATCCCGGGCCCTAGTGCCCCGCTAGAGACACCCACCCCCGTGCCGGAGGGAGGGAATCCGATTCCCGTTGTGGTCACCCCGTGTCCGGGGACGATATGCCGCCGGAGCTGGCAGCACAACTAGCAGCGTTGTTGGGTAAAGATATTGAGGGCGCCACGGCTGTCGACGCGCAGGTGCTGATGAAGCAACTGCGTGAGTCACGGGAAGCAGCGAAGGTATCCACACCGGCTGCGGTAGTAGAGAAGCCACAGGGGACAGGTTCGGTCGCAGAGACGCCGTCCGGTTCAGGTAAGCGGCCATTGCCGATTGCAAGGGATGAGTCAGCACCTTCTCGTAGGGAAAGGGTGGGTCAGCATGTTCCCTTGGCTATTAAGGAGAAGATATGGGCGGGAGAATATGTGAACATTTTCTCGTTGCTTACTGATCACTATGAAATGGAGCATGTTAAGGGCCAGAAGGATCTCATGCATCCGAGTGTTTGGCGCGCAAAAATGGCCGCCTTTAAGGTGAACGAAAATATTGGCAATTGGGGCAAAGCGTGGGGGGTCTTTACATCGATCTTGGGGGAACGAAGGCCCGATCTGCTGCACGAATTGCCGATTTATCAGTCTCGAATCATGGGGTACTCGGTGTCACATGAGGGTAACCATTGGTTCTGCTATGATAATCTGTTTAGAAAGGCTAAAGAACATGATAAAAGCTTAACTTGGGATTGTTATGATTCTGTGTCTTGGGATAAAATGAAGGAGACTGGTATGTTGAAAGTGCCATTGGTGGGAAGTAACGTTGGCGAATCCTACCGCCAGTATGCGGGGACGCCCTTTCGATCAGGTACAGGTACCGACAATTACTCGAGGCCTGCCGGAAATACAGGAAAAAGGGGGGTTTGTTGGAACTTCAACAGGGGTAAATGTACCAGGCCCCAGGGATCGTGCAAATTTAGGCACGAATGTAGTGGGTGTGGGCAATCATCCCATCCTGAGTCCACGTGCAGAGCCAAAACGGGTGATAACGGGGGTAGAGGAGGCGCCAAACAGGTCTAATATAGTCCGAGGGGCGCCTTTACCTACCCCGATTGATACCTTGGCGATGATTCCTTGGCTCAGTGAATACCCGGATCGTACTTCCGCTGGGGTGTTGCGGAACGGGTTTTCTTATGGTTTCCGCATCCCAGTGGGGGACTTTCAAGGTGCAACGAAATGTAAAAATCAGCTATCGGTCTTCCAGCATACGACCGTGGTACAGGATAAGATCAGGAAAGAGGTGACTCGAGGTCGAGTCGCCGGTCCGTTTAGTGTACCACCGGTTCCTAACTTTGTTTGTTCCCCCTTAGGTGTGGTCCCAAAGAAGGACCCGGGTGAGTTTCGGCTGATACACAATTTATCAGCCCCACGTGGTCTTTCCGTAAACGAAGCGATAGACCCGGAAGTGTGTTCGGTGCGGTACGCATCCTTCGATGAGGCCGTAGCCATTTTGAATCGCCTGGGGCCCGGGGCGCTGATGGCAAAATCTGATATCGAGTCAGCGTTCCGGTTGCTCCCGGTACATCCAGTCGATCAGCGTCTCCTAGGTTTCATGTTTCAGGGTCATTATTACATGGATAGGTGTATGCCGATGGGGTGCTCTATATCTTGTGCCTATTTCGAAAAATTCAGTACTTTTCTACAATGGGTCTTCACAAGGAAGACGGGTTTCCGAAATGTGATGCATTACCTTGATGATTTTTTGTTCCTGGGGGCAGCCGGGGATCCGGAATGTGGACAGGCTTTGGCTCAATTTTGTGTTTTAATGAATCAGTTTGGCGTGCCATTGGCACCTGGTAAGACTGTGGGACCTTCCACTTGCCTCGAGTTTCTGGGGATCGAGTTGGATTCCGAGGAAGGGTGTTTTCGTTTACCTACCGAAAAAGTGTCGAAGTTTAAGACATCTCTGAAAATATGTATAAATGGATCCAAGGTTAAGCTGCATCAGTTACAGCAACTAGTTGGCCAGTTGAATTTTGCCCTGAGGGTTATACCAATGGCCCGCCCCTTTTCTCGTTCAATTGCTCAAGCCATGGTCGGCCTGAAGGAGGGCCATCATCGCACGAGGCTCTCGGCTGAGGTCCGCCAGGACATGCACATTTGGTTGGCATTCTTGGCGGATTTCAATGGTCGAGTCGTCTGGAATAAACCAGCCGTGTCCTCTGATGAGCTGGGGCTGTGGACGGATTCGGCAGGGAGTATAGGTTTTGGTGCCATCTTCGGCACAAGATGGTCTGCACAAAAGTGGCCGACATGGTGGCATGACAGTGGGCTGACAAGTAACATTGCTTTCCTGGAACTTTTCCCCATTTTAGTAGCCCTGAGAACTTGGCCCGAAGGGTTCATGGATCACTCTGTGGTATTCTGGTCTGACAATATGACCGTGGTCGAGTGTATCAATAGCCAGGCAGCACGATGCAAGTGGATTTTGAGACTACTCAAAGAAATTGTTTTACTGTGTATGCAATTGAATGTGTTATTCAAAGCAAGACATGTCCCAGGGGTAATGAACCAGGCAGCTGATGCACTGTCTCGTTTTCGTATGCAGGCTTTCTGGGGCTTTCTTCCCACAGCGGACCCGGAGCCGGCACCCTTTCCCGAAGCTCTCTGGTCTCTCGGTGCCCCGACCTTCGTAACCTCGTGGGAGAGAGTTTAGCACCCAGGACGAGGAAGGCATATGAAGGGGCGTTCCGGTCCTATTTGGCCTTTTTGGGGACTGATAGAGAGGAGCTTTGGGGCCAGGAAGAGTGGGTGGTGAATTTTCTGATGTCCTTACATCGGGTCGGGAAAACGGTGGCCACAGCTCAGAGGCATCGGGCTGCCATTTCCTTTGTTGCTAGGGCCCACGGGATCCTTGACCCGACAGCGTCTTTCGTTGTACAGAAAGCGCTACGAGGGTGGCAACGCCTTGAGGGTCGCAGAGTAGATGAAAGGCGCCCGATAGGTTTAGATAGGCTGGCCCAGTTGCTATCCAGACTCCCTGCTACGTGTTCATCTCAGTTTGAGACGGTGTTATTCCGAGCCGCTTTTACGCTGGCATTCCATGGAGCTATGCGGGTAAGCGAACTGGTGGCGAGGAACAAGCAGGATGTAACAGGAGGATTGTGCCTGGAGCACGTCCAGATCAGAGGGGAGACGATGACGGTCTCGTTTGTCAGGTCCAAGACCGATCAAAGTGGGATTGGTGACTGCGTAATCATACGCAGGATTCCCGGGTCCTCCATGTGCCCGGTAAGGTGTCTAGAAGATTATTTAACATGAAGGGTGGCATCATGGGGGGGGACCTTGTTGAGACACGCTGACGCCACCCCACTGACAAAGTTTCAGTTTCAGCGGGTGCTTGCGATGTTGATTGCCGCTGCGGGCTTGAACCCGGGCGAGTTTGGGACCCATTCCTTTCGGATAGGGGCTGCTACAGAAGCTACAGCCAGGGGTCTGGATGTGGAACAAGTTAAACGGGTGGGGCGTTGGTCCTCCAATTGTTATAAAAGGTATGTGCGTTTGCACATGTTGTGAAGCTGTAACAATGTACTCACGCTTCTTGTTTTTGTTTGGTTTTCAGTTGCGCAAGCCTACGAGGCGGGGCGGACTTTGCAGTCGACCCAACACCGGGCCAGCGGTCAGACATCACCGGCTGTGAAAAAGGAGGTGTGGGTCGTGGGCCACTCATACGTGAGACGTGCCGCAGACGTATTCAAGGCAGGTGATATGATTCACGTAGCTGGGGAATACGGGTACAGTGTGTCCTTCTACGGAAGAGGCGGTCTCTGTATTGACCAGTTTCAATCATATTTTGAGGGTTTGCAAGGGCGGACGAGGTCACCGCCGTCTGTAGTCATAGTACATCTTGGGGGTAATGATTTGGTCACCACTGGTAGACGACTTCTCCTTGAGGCGATGCTTTCCACTGTAAGTTGGTTAGCGAGGAGAGTTCCAGGGTGCACAATTGCATGGTCCCATATGATCCCACGAAAAGTGTGGCGGGGGGCTATTTCGGTTCCTGCTTTAAATCATTCTGTTAGAAAGCTTAATAATAAAGTGAGTAGGTTGTTCCGTTCCAAGACACTGCATTCTATTTCACATGGGTGTATTAATGATGACAGTATGTATGTTGGGGATGGAGTGCATTTGTCTCGGGTGGGGAATGAGTTACTCATAGGAGACTTCTTAGCATGGCTAAAAACGTTACACCATGACCTTTAGGTAGGAGTGTTGTGGGGGGTCCGGATAGCCGGTCAACTATCCGGCCTGTGGCGGTAAGGTCATGATCGGTGAGCACTAATTGGAAGATCCCTATGAGTGGGCGTCACCCAGCACTGATGGGAGCGCTCGGGGGAGGTGGCCATTGGCCCCTCAACGGGGAGGCGGTCCCTTCTAAGGATGGGTCGCCGAAAGAAAAGGAAAGGCGGTCAAGGCCCCTTCCTGGGTAGGAGGGGTTACAGCCCCCTCCTGGGGAATTTCCCGGGGCCAGGACGTCTGCGACGGCAGATGTGGTAAGTTGTGTGGGGTTTGGGGGGGGGTCTACGCTACCTTCTAGATACCTCACACGAGTCCTCGTACGACCTCTAAGTGGCGTCGAGTTTTATTGGGGCCCCCGTCAAGTCAAGGGAAATTGGTAATTGCACTTGAGGTACGCCTCTGGGCCGCCCCTCACAAGTGAGGGCGATATTTCTGGGTTAGGGATCTTGACACCGGTTACGACCTTGCCGTTGGCCCTTAAACGTTAGGATGTACAATTTCAAAATTTCAAGTAAATGTTTTGTAGGATGTTAGTTCGGCTAGGAGAACCTTTGTATTAGAGAATATGTTAAGGTTAGCCAAACATCGCAATGCGGTAATGAAATTGTACATAATATGAAACTGTTTATTTAATGTTTTAATTTTGTTTCATATTTTAATAAATACGGCCGGGAGGGTTACTCCCTCCCGTCTTCCAAAGACTTCAGAACTGTTTCCGGTTTCCCATCCTTGGGGATTGTGTTGAGAGGGGGTGGCGGGTATCTCAGCCATATGGAAAGGGGCGACCACTCGGTCCCCCCGAACGTATGGCGGAGTACCACGATCCCCCCGGGAAGCCATCTTGGGCGGGAGGCGCGTCTCGGCTGGTATGCCCGAAGCGGCGTAGCCGGGGCGCGCCTTTTCCTGCCCTAGAGTGGGTTGGCCTAGACACTGACGCGGCTGGCCACGCCCTAGGGGCAGGCAGGGGCGGGTTTACGCCCGCCCTGAAGACGGATAAAAGGAGAAGCAAGATCCGAAGGCATCCTCTTGTTCCTGTGCTCTGAAGCTGCACCTCCTCGCTGCACGTGAGCTCGAGACGGAACGAAGAGCCAATTTTGACCCACCCACCAGCCCCTGAGGACAGCAAGTGGTTTTTGAATAAAGTTGATGGATAATTCTGATTTTCGTTTACAGGTTGTGGTATTATCGTGATGTTTTTGAGTATGTAATAAAGAATGGTCAATTTGTGTTAAGTTTCGTAAATAAGGAAATTCTGCTTTAGTGTTCATTGATAAGCATGCTTTTAATAAAAGTGTAGTTGCTACGGTCTTTTTAGTTTAGTATTTAGTTAGCATTGTCGTATTTATTTTGGTCGGGTGGTAAGGTCATGATCGGTGAGCACTAATTGGAAGATCCCTATGAGTGGGCGTCACCCAGCACGGATGGGAGCGCTCGGGGGAGGTGGCCATTGGCCCCTCAACGGGGAGGCGGTCCCTTCTAAGGATGGGTCGCCGAAAGAAAAGGAAAGGCGGTCAAGGCCCCTTCCTGGGTAGGAGGGGTTACAGCCCCCTCCTGGGGAATTTCCCGGGGCCAGGACGTCTGCGACGGCAGATGTGGTAAGTTGTGTGGGGTTTGGGGGGGGGGTCTACGCTACCTTCTAGATACCTCACACGAGTCCTCGTACGACCTCTAAGTGGCGTCGAGTTTTATTGGGGCCCCCGTCAAGTCAAGGGAAATTGGTAATTGCACTTGAGGTACGCCTCTGGGCCGCCCCTCACAAGTGAGGGCGATATTTCTGGGTTAGGGATCTTGACACCGGTTACGACCTTGCCGTTGGCCCTTAAACGTTAGGATGTACAATTTCAAAATTTCAAGTAAATGTTTTGTAGGATGTTAGTTCGGCTAGGAGAACCTTTGTATTAGAGAATATGTTAAGGTTAGCCAAACATCGCAATGTGGTAATGAAATTGTACATAATATGAAACTGTTTATTTAATGTTTTAATTTTGTTTCATATTTTAATAAATACGGCCGGGAGGGTTACTCCCTCCCGTCTTCCAAAGACTTCAGAACTGTTTCCGGTTTCCCATCCTTGGGGATTGTGTTGAGAGGGGGTGGCGGGTATCTCAGCCATATTTATTCCATTGGGTTCATTACTTATGTTTTTTATTTTCTTTTTCTTTCAAAATTATTTTTTAGGACAAAGAATAGTATTCAAATAGAACAAAAGAATAATTTGGATGGGTGTTAGCAAAAACTTATCAAATGTTCAACATGTGAAACACTTATAACAAATAATTATTTCAATCCAAAAGACACCACACCAACGAGGTATCAATGCCAAAAGTGCAACATGAACAAAAGACACTTATCGGACAACATTCAGACACTAGACAACAAATAAAGAAAGGTGAGGCTGGTGAAAAACCTCTATATACAATTCGAGCTAATTCAACTAAGGCCTATTGCAGAATCTCTGCTCTAGTCAATGGTAGGCCTATACATACAAATGAAAACATGTCTGTATAGATATATCTTTTTGCATATACGACCACACACTAAATTTCATATGTTTATGTGTACAACTTTGAGGGACTGTTGGTCGCAAAACAGAATTAATCAGAAATAGCGGAGAAGGGAGGGGGGGTCGACGCGTTTCGAATCCCTGTTTAGTTCCAGGGATTCTCTTCAGGACCGACAGACACAATCTGAAAAACATAAATGAACAGACACTCAGTCAGAACCACACATGAGAAACCCTCAACTCACATACTGATCAGCACGGTCTTGCATCATACCTGTGTGTTCAGTGTTTGAGTCATGAAATCTGAAACAGTGTGTGATTTGCATGGCATGTGGACCATGACCACCGAAAAACAGAAAACAGTATTCTTGATAGAGCAATAACTCCCATGGGCGGATGATTTCCCGTGGTATGAACATGTATCAAAACAACCCCGCCGGCGGACAACGTGAGTGCAAGAATAAGTCAAACCATGCAAATCACACACTCGTTTGTCTTTTTTAGGAATTACCTACAAATTGATTGAAAAGTTGGATTACTACTCGTTATCCTTCAATTAATTTTGACATTTGGATCATCTACACAAGCAATTATGTAAGTTGCTTTTTAATTCTAATTCACTGTACATTGTAAACACAAATCACCCCCAGAAGTATTGCAATTTACTGAGGACGGCCCCTTCTTCTGTTTCAGATTTCATGACTCAAACACTGAACACACAGGTATGATGCAAGACCGTGCTGATCAGTATGTGAGTTGAGGGTTTCTCATGTGTGGTTCTGACTGAGTGTCTGTTCATTTATGTTTTTCAGATTGTGTCTGTCGGTCCTGAAGAGAATCCCTGGAACTAAACAGGGATTCGAAACGCGTCGACCCCACCTCCCTTCTCCGCTATTTCTGATTAATTCTGTTTTGCGACCAACAGTCCCTCAAAGTTGTACACATAAACATATGAAATTTAGTGTGTGGTCGTATATGCAAAAAGATATATCTATACAGACATGTTTTCATTTGTATGTATAGGCCTACCATTGACTAGAGCAGAGATTCTGCAATAGGCCTTAGTTGAATTAGCTCGAATTGTATATAGAGGTTTTTCACCAGCCTCACCTTTCTTTATTTGTTGTCTAGTGTCTGAATGTTGTCCGATAAGTGTCTTTTGTTCATGTTGCACTTTTGGCATTGATACCTCGTTGGTGTGGTGTCTTTTGGATTGAAATAATTATTTGTTATAAGTGTTTCACATGTTGAACATTTGATAAGTTTTTGCTAACACCCATCCAAATTATTCTTTTGTTCTATTTGAATACTATTCTTTGTCCTAAAAAATAATTTTGAAAGAAAAAGAAAATAAAAAACATAAGTAATGAACCCAATGGAATAAAATATCTTTCATAAAAATCTCTGACTGAAATAGTGGTCTTTGGGTTGAGTAAACGTCTGCTCAACACCTTATAAAAATACAAATTATTGCACAGTACTGGCAATTCTTTTGTTCATTTTGTTAATACTGCAGGCAGCCCACAGAACAAACACCACCACTTTGCTGGTGCTATGCGACTCCTGGGACTCTCTAAGAAATATGGAAGTTCTGAGCTTTTAGAGGCTCATGGGCATGTTTTAGCCCTTTTGTTTTCCTTTTGATGTGGTCCACTTCGTAAATTCTTCAGTTTTTTTGTGGCAACGCCCTGGCATTTTAATGCCAGTGGCTCTTTCCTCGTGGTATAGCCACAAACTTTAAATTGAGGATCATTTGGAGTCCTAAGGCAGCCCGGCCATGCTTCTCTCTTCTTACTGCATTTAAGTTACTGAGGCAATTTTATGAGGCCTCATGCAACCACAAACTTTGGTCCTAAATTCATTTAGCCTATATGAACCTCCAGTGCTGCTGCATTCTGCTTGCTTCTTAGCAGCACTTCAGCTAGAGGGATTTGGACCCCAGATGGAGTTAAGGTGGTAGTGCAATCAGCCCTGCAATGAAACAAACAAAATTCAGAGTACAAACTAGGGGTGTCCAGACTGATAATTGGGGTGTACCAGCCCAGGGTGGTCCTTCTCCTAAGTTTCCCAGTCTCCTTCTCAGGTCTGTGTGCAGCAACTCTAAAAGGGAGGTGGAGTTTCCTATTACTGATAAAATCCACCCAAACTGAAAGTACTGCATCTGCCCTCCACCTCTTAGTGTCACTCATGAGTACCAGTCTACAGTGTGCCTGATCCTTGTTCTGCACTTTTTAAAGCAACACAGCTCTCTCTTTTTGTCATGCTCTACTCTGGACTAGTCTCTTCCCTCCACCAGGATATCACAGAATCCTCCAGTGATGACTGAAGCCTGGATTCTACCTGTTTACTTTTGCCCCAAAGGTGAATATCTTTCAAACTAATATACAAGGAGTTGCTGCTTTTGGATACGGAAATTCTAAACCTACCCTTTCCTACAGTAGAGGAGTCTAACCCCTATGGATAGGCTTACTGTGCTCATGGGTGATGGGAAGCCCACTGCATGGTGCATATTCATGTTCTCCTATATTAAGTACCTGACTGCAAGCAGCTTGAATCCAGCCTTTTTATTTTGTCCCCAGACTCACTCTAAACTACTGTGTGTTAAGGCCAAAGCTTGTCCCTTGACATGAATGTGGTACTGGATATCTCCCTTGACCTAGAGGAGTTCACCAAGTGTGTCCTTTTTTGAGTGACAATGGACTAGGGTCCTTGTCATGTGTCTAGCATATAGAATGGTTGTGTCAATGCACCATAGTCCATCAATGGTTTTTACCAAACCTTTTTAACTATATGACTAGAGGGGAGAACTACTGGCCCACTCATGTACATCTTTTATTCTACCCACCAACACAGATCGTAGAGCTAAGTGTATGTTATGTGTGGCCTTGGTGGTGTAGATATGGTTGCCATACATGGTTGGGATTGGCCAAAACAAAAGCACTAGAAGCAGCAGACCGTTCAGAACTCAGCAGTCAGAATCACTCAACCTCCAACGCTACACTCACATCACACTAAACCTGAAGAAGATCCACTGGCCCCCTTACACAAGCAAGCCCAATTCAAACTCCTGACACACACTTTCAGGGCACTACATAACATTAGCCCAATATACCTCAATCATTGCATCTGCTTTCACAAAGCTTTCAGACACCTCCACTTGTGTAAACTCCTACTTGCAAACATCCTGTGCATACGGAAATCCAGATCCTGGGGTCAAGCCTTCTGCTACATTGCTCTGAATGCATGGAATGACCTGCTGCTACACAAGAGCTTCCTCCTCGTTCTTGAAATCTGCGAGAAGCAGAAGACCTGGCTTTTCAAGTAGTCTGGCTAGGCCCTAGGTTTGGCTAGACTCATACCTGCTCAGCACCATGATACCCTCCAAGGTGATAGGATGCTCTACTAATCTACATCACATCAAATAATATAACATAACACAACACAGTGTGTAAGAGTTAATCAGTGAAATGCAGGCCTGCAGTTTCAAATCTGCAAGACCCTGGCATGTGTGTTCAATGCATAAACTGGAGGTGAGCCTGTAGTCCTGACTAGTGCAGGTCTATTGCTGACATTCATGAAGCTGGAGAGAGAAAATCCTACAGAAGGCAAAGAGGAGACAGGGCTCCCTTTAGACATTCTCCGAGGTCCTTTTCCTGAGAGGGGCTGCTGAGTACTGCCATTTGGTATATTGTGGGGGTGAAGGGTGGGACTGCATTCTCTGTCTGCTGTTCAGAGTGTAAAGGGTTATTTAGATTAAGCCAGCCTCCTTTTCCTGGTGAAGGCTCAGTTTGGCTGTTTATATCCACATGCAGAAAGCTCACAATCTCTGCGCCTCTCTTGTGGGTACTGTGGGCTGTAGACTACCCAGCTGTGAGGAGCATCACAAAGTTTGTGTCTGGAGATCCGCCCAGCTCTAGAAGTGTACCCAGAAAATCCACAATCCCTATCTGTGATGTTATACAAGTGAGAGCTAATGACCCACTTGTAGTTCCATGTCTAATTTCTCTTTCATCAAGGATGGGAGTGTTCCACAAAGTACTCAGAGGACTTCTGCTCGACCAGAACTAGTGTGTGAATGACAGTCAGCTTTCTAGAGGATAGGTGACATCACCTGGAGTCTGATTTGAAAGGAAGAGGCTGTCCCCCCGGCAGGCCAACCATCCTGCTGAGAGAGGAAAGGAGCATGCTACCTGTATGGGAGATTGTTATAGTCCAGGGTGAGCATGAAGCAGCTGATCCCAGAGGTTGAGTATCCACTCAACCTATGATGACAACAAATTTCATACTATATCCTTTAGGAAATGTGGGACATCCACCCAGAAGATCAATGCAGCAACATGGTGAACTTGCGCCTGAGTGGAGTGTGCCACTGAAACACAGGGAGCTGAGCCTGAGTAGACTGAGCCACTCTGACTTTGAACTGCACTTGAGCTGCTACCAACCCAGCACTGTGAGCCATGGGGTGGTCATGCTACCGGAAGAAGAATGCCTCAAAGTCGCACTCTGACACTTGATGTTGCGATCTACCACCCCAACTCATCCAAAACCCAAAAGCAGGCTTCGAATTAAGAAAACTCAGAGACCCGCAATGACTCTAGAGCCTGCACGCCTGCAAAGACTCTGGATGCTGGCCTTTGCTGCTGGATTTTGTGGACTCAACCCAAGTGCTGGAGCATTTGCTGCTAGCTTATCTTTTCCCAGAACAGTGAGAGAGAGCCAGACATGCTGCAGGTCTGTGCTGTAGTGTAGTTCCTATTTTCCCTATAGGCCCTGCACATTGGAATAACATAAACAGCAGTTTAGACGTAGGACTGAGGTCTTCTAGGTCTCTACTGACTATGTTAGACTTAATTTAGGTTTGCGCCAACTAGCTCAGAAGTCACTAGAAACTTTCTTGACTGAATAGGAAGTGATCAGCTTCCCTGGCTCAGGCAAGAAGGGATTCAGCTTCCGACAACCGCATAAACATGACAACTTTGCTCCCTCAGAATAAGAGTCAATCTATAGAGTCGTGTGAAACAATAGACAGCTATTTCACTAAGTCAGTTGTGCATATTTAATTTCACCAGGGTGCAGAGAATAGAGAGACGGGCGTTTTCAATAAAAGGTAATATTTATTGAGCAGTCTTCCTTCTCATGCAAGAGAAATGAATTGCCACAATTGCAATAATTATTGTGAAGTAAAGTACGTACAGTAAAAGGAGTATTATGAAATAATACTGAAAAAGCATTGATATGGTTTCTTAGCCATGAGACACTTTAAAATGGATAGAACATATATACATATATACATAGGCTAACGTGCTCAACTGGTGCTTCTAAAATACGCCTACCCCGGTGTACCTGACCTAAGCCTAATACGTGGGAAGGAGTAAGTAAGTAGCAGTTTAAGTTAAGTAGGTTTGTTGCCAAGGATCTGTTCAAGAATTCTCTCTAAGGTTTTTGTCAGCACTGTACCTTGGGAATAGAATGTAGGAAGTCTGGTATCTCCCTCTCAGGACTCGATATTCCAGTCACCCGCAAGGGTAGGCTGGAAACGCCAGAGCTGGATTTTCTCGGCAGGAGGAAAGACAGCGTCTTTCTCAGCGCGTCAAAGAAGAGGGGCAGCGTCCGTGGGCTTCTCGCTACTGCTGGGCTCTCGGAAAGTAGATTAGCTGCTCTGCTCCAGAATCACCACTGTGTGTTTGCTTAAGGCAACGTTGGTATATTTATACCTGAAAGATGCCGAGTTTGACGTAAGGTTTGGACATAAGACGTCAATAAAGATGTCACTAAGAACTGGCCGTTCTTACAGTGCTCGCAGGAGTTCTATTACAAATCAAAACAAAGCAAGCGTGGCTTTCCCAGGTTGCTGGAGGTTTGGTGTGTCGAAAGAACTCGGTGTGCTCTCTAGGAATCTAAGGAAGTAGCTTCTGCCGTGTCTTGGACTGCAGGGGCGATTTACTGAAATATGGCTCTTGATTATTATGCCATTATAGGGATATTTATTAAATATAGCCGTATGGGGGCATAAGGTCACAATATTGAATCGGGTTCCTAGATAAAACACATCAGTGCAGTGAAGGAGGAGTAGATAAAACTCCGCAGTGATGAGATAAAGGCTTGTGGGACTAATAATAGTACCTGAGCACACAAAATCAATAGAGGGGGTACACTGCAACTGTGCTGATACCTACACAAGACAGAACTCAAGCCTGGGAGAGAGGAAAGTGGGTTGCACTTCCCAAGTACTGTTGTCCTGTGCCAGTTGTGCATCACTATCTATGTGTGTGGTATTGAGTTTACATTGTGTATTAATACACTTTTTTTTAACAAAGGCAAGCATTGGGTTAGTCAATCTGGTATTGTGCTGCTGGATGATTGTTGGAATGTGTGTTCTGAGCTTGATGATTCCCAACACTACTTCCCTAAGAAACTTGTTACTACTTGCCATCGCTACCACTGAACATTAAGTGCTGAAGGGCTTGTACTTGGCCCTGTTTACACAGCAATGCCCTGTGACTGCAGAGGCAAATGACTGCAGCCCCCATAGCTGAGGCCCCATAACCTCTGCTTGTCCTGTGGCCCGCCCTGAAAAGTGCCTGACAAGGGTTCTTTGATCTGCCAGCTGGACAGCAGGACAATTAACTTTCATGGCCAGGCAGCTCAAAGCATTACTATTAGGACTGGCTCACAAACATTTGCCAGAGGTCCAACAGTGAAAAGGGATTTTTCATGGGTAGAACATATATCCATACAATCATACATGCACTGCTAGTCATCCACTATGTGTTAAGCTATGCCTGGTTCACTGTACCTCCAGCAAATATGTTGAGGGTTAATCGAAATGGGGTTCTAGTTGGCAGTGGTTTTCACCCTGTCCAAGTAGGGTCCCTCACTATAGTCATGGTAAGGGAGTCACACAGCTAAGATAACCCCTGCTCACCCCTTTGGTAGCTTGGCATGAGCATTTAGGTTTATCTCAGAGGCAATGTGTAAATGATTTTTACATAGACACAGTAACACAGTGAACACACTACGAAATGAGTCTAAACTTGTTTAGAAAAATAGCCAATATTTATCTGAATAAAACAAGTCCGAAACAATAAAATTCCAACATCCACAAGTCAAGATATCATTTTTAAAAGATTAAGCAAGTTATTACAATGTACCTTGGATACGTCAAAAATCAAAGGTTAAGCAGGCGCAGAAGAGGTGAGGTGCCATAAAAGCAAAGTGATGCACCAGTTCCTTACTCCACAGGGGAGGTGATGCGTCGTTTTCTCCAGCTGCCAGGGCAGGTGATGCTTCAGTTCCTTACTGCTAGGCAGAGGAGGTGATGATTCAGTTCCTTACTGCCGGGGGGGGGGATGCATCAATCTCTGGAGACAGTGCCTCGGTTCCTTACTACGGTGCGACGTTGATGAAGGGTTGACGTTAATGGATCATGCGTTTAAAGTCCAGATTCTCTGTGGCGATATGATGGCAGCGATGCAGATGATGCATTGATTTCACTTCTGCAAAGCAGGTGCTGCATCGGAGTCGGATCGGGTGCCATGGACGTTGGCGACACGATGCTCAGGCCTCATGCTTCAATTATTTTTCGGCTATTTTCCACATCAGGAAAACAGGCACTGAGAGTCGGTGCATGGATGTTCTCACCAGGTTTCACTTCCAAGGGCCCAGGAACTGGATTTAAAGCCACTTGGCAAGCCAGGTCTCTCCGCAGAAGAGCCCAGGCACTGGTAGGTGGAGTCTTTGAAGGTCCAGAGACCTCTTTACAGGAGGCAAGCACACACAAGCCCTTGTAGAACCTTGGAAGCAGGATGTAGAAAGTAAAGCCCAGTCCTTTAACTCCCAGTACAGAAGCCGCAAGCAGCAGGCCACCACACCAAAGTAACAGGCAGAGTGGCAGCCTCTCCTACTCTTTTGAACAATACAAGGGAACCCAGGGCGCAGTAAGCTAAGGACCATGGGTAGAAACTTATTTTCAAAAACAGAGGTCCTTAGAAAAGGAAAGGAAATTCTGATAATAAATATAGACTAGATAGAGCTATATTTTTAACCCTTTCAATGCTGATGACGAGCTCAGCTCGTCATCACCCACGGGTGTTGTGTGCTGATGACGAGCTGAGCTCGTCATGGAAACAGCAAAATGATCATTTGCCGCACAGCGCAAAAATCACCACAGCAGCGATGCGGTTAAGAATGCCCAGCCGTACACTTTAATTTCTTGATAAGAATAATATAAAACAAGAGGAATAGAACACAAAGTGCGATGGAAGTGGGACACCAGCCGATGTCCAACTAACACACTTGGGGAACAAACACAAGGGAAGGAATATTCAGGCAAAAATAGGTTATCTGACAATTAAAATTGCAAAATGATAATCCTCAGTATACACATATGCATGCTCAAATTGTATGTTAACTATGCATTTAGTGCACTTATTGTCGACAACGTTTCGAACCTCACAAATTATTGGTTCATCCTCAGGACAAAAATGATTGCCTAAAGAAATAATAATTAAGCTTGAAACCCCTATACAGACATACATTTGTTATACATTAACAAGAAAAACAAACATAATAAAGGAATAGGGAGGGAGGAAAAGGGGAGACAAAAAATTGAACATGTCAATTAATCAGTCCCTTGTCTCAATTGCATAAGTAGTACCACACTTATCTCATGCCAAGGTGTTAGAAGTGGTAGGGTGTGGTACATGCCATTAACATGCAGTGAGCTTGCCTATAGTTGGAACGGCAGAGTCGCATTTATTGAAGCTAATAGTAACAATCATGCTAGCAGTAGTAGGAATGGTGTAAGTGATGGGATTGGTGCCATACGACAAGTGCACGCAAACTGTGAATTGCGTCCGTTTCAAGTGTGATCGTCGCGTTAGCGGAAAGGAAAGATGAGTCTTGTAAAGGGGTGAAACAGTGAAGGGTTATTTGGCAGAGCAATCACGATTACAAACAATGCGTGATAAATTGTAGAGGATGTTGAACAGCTAAGGGTAATAAGCTTACCGATCAAGATAAGCTGAAGATCGCTTTGGTGAGAGTAATATTTCAAGTGAATCTCTATGGACAACAGAAGGTAGTACAATTAATCAAACTCATAGAGAGACGCCCACATGCTGTCACCCGTGGAAATGAGGACTTACCTAGGGATAGAATCTACGTAAATACAAAGAAATCTGCGGGGGATTAAAGGGAAAGTTACTCTATGGTGACTAAGGACAAGGAGATTAATAAGAAGTTGCAGCTAGCCAGACACAAGCTTACCGGGGGGAACGTTGCCCTGGTCCAAGAGTCTGTGGGAGAAGATGAACACTGAATTAGAGGGTCAGTGGTACCGGCCTGGTACTGCGCCGAATTGGCAGTGTGAGGGCCGGGCGAATGGAGCACTTAATTACGGAGCCGAGTGATGCCAGCCTAATGCAACGGTATGGTATGGCGCCACAATTACGGAGCGCTTACCTGGAGTCAGGAAGGTGCAGGTCCACAATGGGGGTCCTTGCACAGCGTGAGGCAGCCTTCACGAGGGGAGGGACGACCGAAGTGCCGGTATTGTTGTGCTCATGTCGGGTCACGTGAGGTGAATACCCAATGGGAGCGCGACTCGGGGGAGCGGCCATTTTGAATAAGGTGCCGAATGATGATAACCAAAAGTGAAGAGGGGCTCGTGTCAGGTCACGTGAAGTGAATACCCAATGTGAGCGCGGCTCGGAGGCGCCGAGTGATGATAACCAAAAGTAAAGAGGGGCAAATTACGATCTAATACGGCGGCCCTTTTGGGAGTGTTGAAGCCAAAGGGGATTGGAAGTGCAGGGGGGCAGGGAAGAAACCTGCAGATTTTATGAAAACGCTCGAAGGGTGAAGGAACGTGTGAATAAAGAAATGCCACAAGTACCCGTAAGCCAATGGCTAAATAAAATGAAAAAGTGAAAAAAAGTATATAATAACCATGCACCAAGCACAATTACTCTATACAGTACTTTTGAATAGACCGCAGATCTATTGACAAAATCTAGTCAGGATCATAATACTATTTAGCAGAGGTCAGATGTTCTGTCCAGTAACAGCATACATTTAATGACATAGAACACAGCTGTATACTAGGTTAAGGAAGTCCAGTCCTCCGTGCGGTTCAGCCCAGTATGTAGGCTTCGAGTCTTCAGAATCCAGCGCAGTTCTTGTTTGTTGAGTAGCTGCTGTAAGTTGCCTCCACGGTTAGGGAGTTTAATCACATCAATGACAGTCCATTTGAAGTCCATTTCAGAGTGTGACAGTTCTGTGAAGCTTAATTATTAATTCTTTAGGCAATCATTTTTGTCCTGAGGATGAACCAATAATTTTTGAGGTTCGAAACGTCGTCGACAATAAGTGCACTAAATGCATAGTTGACATACAATTTGAGCATGCATATGTGTATACTGAGGATTATAATTTTGCAATTTTAATTGTCAGATAACCTATTTTTGCCTGAATATTCCTTCCCTTGTGTTTGTTCCCCAAGTGTGTTAGTTGGACATCGGCTGGTGTCCCACTTCCATCGCACTTTGTGTTCTATTCCTCTTGTTTTATATTATTCTTATCAAGAAATTAAAGTGTCCGGCTGGGCATTCTTAAAAATATAGCTCTATCTAGTCTATATTTATTATCAGAATTTCCTTTCCTTTTCTAAGGACCTCTGTTTTTTTAAAATAAGCCTCTCCTACAGCATCCAGCTCTTCTTCCTGGCATAATGTCCTCAGCCCAGAAGTGTTCTGATTTTGAGGTGTAAGAGGTCAAATACTTATATCCCTTTCTGCTTTTGTAGTAGGGAAACTTCAAAGGAAAGTCTTTGTAGTGCACAAGACTCTGCCTTTCCCTGACCTGGCTCGAGACACAATACAGGGGCTTGAGACAGCTTTTTGTGAGGACAGGGACAGCCCTTTTCAGTGAAAACTCCTCCCACCACTCTAGTTCAGGAAGGCCCATCAGCCTGGTGATGGGCCATCAGGATATGCAAGGCACACCCCAGCTTCCTTTCTGTGACTGTCTAGAGTGAATGCTTATGCGCCCAACTGTCAGCCAACCTAGACATGTATTCTACAGACTGGCAGATTCACAGAATGGTTAATCAAGACAAATCCCACTTTCTAAAAGAGGCATTTTCAAACAAGCAATTTAAAAACCAACTTCACCAAAATATGTATTTTAAAATTAGGAGCTCAGAGAACCCAAACACCAAATCACTATCTGTTCCTAATGGGAAATTACACTTAAAAGATATTTCAAGGCAGACCCTATGTTACCTCATGGGAGAGATAGTCTTTGAAATAGTGAAAAACGAAATTAGGAGTATTTCAATGAAGACATGTAAAACACACCAGTAAATATCCAACCTTTTAAATACACTGCACCCTGCCTATGGGGCTGCCTTGGGTCTACCTTAGGGGTGACTTACATATAGTAAAAGTGAAGGTTTGGGCCTTGCAAGTATGTCTGAGACATGTTTGCAGGGCTACTCAAGTGGGTGAGACAATCAGTGCTGCACGCCAACTAGTATCATTTGATTTACATGCCCTGGGCACACCTGGTGCACTTTACTAGGGACTTATTAGTGAATCAAATATGCCAATCATGGATAAACCAATCACCAATATGATTTAGACGGAGAGCCTGTGCACCTTAGCATTGGTTAGCAGTGGTAAAGTGTCCAGAGTCCTAAAACCAACAGCAACAGGTCAGAAAAAATAGGAGGAAGAAGGCAAAAGGTTTGGGGATAACCCTGCAAAAAGAGCCAGGTCCAACAAGGGTCAATTACAATAGGAGACCTCTTATTACATTGAGGAAATGTGGCAACTGGTCTCAAGCTAATGATCATATGCTTGGCACCACTTGCAGAGATACACCATGCTGAAATGTATAAAAAATATTTGTATTTTAGACTCCAGCACCTCATTAACTCTCTACTCTAGCAAGCAGTAACTGATCCTAAGCTCGAACTTTTCTTTTTACACCGATGAGTGGCATGAAAGTTTGTGTGTTTTTATAATGCTGTATACAACATAGGCCACACCGTATGTTAATATAGGCATTGTTCATTCTTTGAGTACACTGGAGAATGTGATGGGATTATAAGGCCTAGAAAACAGGGCTGATTATTTTTTTTACAGTCATTCAATTTGTGAAGGCTGGAGAAAAATGCACTCTATTGTATGTGCACTGTCTCAGAGCACACAGTTGGTCTCTCCACCACTACCTTCTTTAGCCTGACCCACTCCTACTTCTGCCCTGCTCACTGCTTACCACTCCAGTGGAGCCATGTAGCTGCCCCCAATCCTACCGGAAATCCCCCTCTAACGAAGGATTGGTGGTGAGGACACGCAGTGTGGTGTGCATGGTGAGGGGTTGCAAGGCAGGTTGGGCGGGATTGGACCAGTGTTGGAGGATGGTGCTTGTGGGTCCTAATTACAGCTTTTAACCCATTAGAATGCAGGCCTGTGGTTTATGGGATGCCTGGGGTTGAGTCGAGTCAGCACCACTGTACCTGGCGAGCACCCTGTGCTCTGCTACAGCCTCATATGTGGAACTGAGGGGAGCTGTGGATCTATAGGCACGAAGACGGACAAGCTATCCTCTTACCATAGTGCTGAAGGGCCCTTTGAGCCATTAAAGGCAGTCCATCTTAGGGGCAAACATCGGGCAGAATTTTAACCAGCAATGTCAATGCTTTAAAAACTCTCAAGCTATGAATTTCTCCGCTAAAACACCTGATTCATGACGCACACAACCAGGGGACTTTGGATGTGCCAAACATGGTATCCTTATTGAATGTGACTGAACTGCCTAATGCTGAGCCCTGGAGTCCTTGGCAGAAAACCAATAAAGATTGACTTAGTATGGTGCCAATGCATGTAATCATTTCTAAACAATCGTCCAACAATTTCTCTTCCATAGGAGTCATAGCTTGTGTTGGCACATCACATACCCCCAACACCGACCTAGAGAACTCATTCAAGAAATCGGCAAGAACCCAAGTTTGTCTTGCGGTAATGTCCAAAATCAATAGGAGATTGCAAATTTCCACCTTTATCCTTTCTGGCTTTGAAAAAGATTCTATTTATGAGAGGGAGTCCTCCCAAAGCATCTCCCCAAACCTTCTGCAAAGCCAATGTTAGCCAATCTCTAGTAATTCAATGAAGCCTGTTGAAGTGAAACAGGAAGTGCTTGCAAGTTCACTGGACAATATGTATCTCTTGTTAGACATGGATAGCATTATTTTAAATTGAACCAATCATTCAACTTCCCCTCTGATGTAGAGTAAGAACTACAGATAGGACTAATCAATGCACCCTCCCACTACCAAGAGTAAAACTACCGCTCCAATTTATACACTGCTTTCTGCAATAAGCGCAATCAGTTCAACGTTCCTAAAAATATCTGACACTTTGGGGGTTCAATCAATTCTTTTTGTGGAACAGGTTACCTTTTTAAAAACAGAACGTTCAGAAATAGTTACATTGCACAACTCAATAAAACACTAGCAAATATGGAATCGAAAATTAAAACTCTAGTGGAAAACACTTCTAAATTGTCTAGAATGGATGACCTAATCAATCTTTACTGTTACTGATTATGAAAATATGTTCAAACTTAAAACTAGAGTCCATCTCAAATTCTTCTCCACATTTGGTCATACTATCCTAAGCTTTTCAAGATCCATCCCTTACTTTCCAAAAGCCCCGTGTCGTCACTAGCATTTCTATCATGTTGAATGCCTACCTCAAGAAGCTTCACAAAACTCAGTCTCCTCCTGGTATAGCAAACAGCAGCAAATCTAGAGGTTGATATAATGTTAACAGACGATCACAGATGGAGAAGCAAAGTAATTCCAACAGAATTACCGCCCTTTGAGATCTATAGCAGCAAACAATGCCTGAAAAGAATAAATAAAAACTTAGATAAAGCCAAAGAGGCTGCTTCCTCTGACAATATTAGTTCTCAGTGGCCCTAAAAACGTATTTGATTTTTAGAACAAGTCTTATACATTGACTGAGAAATCATTGCTAAATGCAGTGTCAAATTCTCCCACCTATATTAACTGCTCTACCATCGCAGAAGTTTCTCCAGTGACTACAGCCGGTTTACCACTGATCTTAATTATATTCCAATCTTCAGTCAAGTAGGAGCTACGAATGCTTCACCTAGTCTGCAGCTGCATTCGTTCCGGCCAAAATCAGTCCTGGGTTATGCAAAGGCACAATCTGTACTGCAGTGCTTAATTTGTAAAAATGTAATGCCAGGGCCCTCGTCAGGTGGTCACTGCAGCTTGCACCACCTATTTCCAAAGGCAGTACCAACACAACTACTAAACCCTCAAACTCCAGCAAGCGTGGCAATTCTGACTATGCCAGGCCTCCAAAGCTATAAGAAGCTTGGGCGACAGGTATTAGTCATTTCAATGTATACTGAAGTAATAAATAACATTTGTTTTGCCCATCTCTAAATTATACGAGTAGTGCCACCATGGGGCAGGCTGTCATAAGGGCCGGAGTTGACAATGAAGCGTCGGTGCTGAGCACCAAAATTAGCAGCTGAATTATTCATTGCTGTACTGTACTGGAAGTGCCACCAACATCGACAATAGCTAGATCCCACATTTTTGATAATGTACAAAAGTCATCCTCTACTAAGGAAATGGACAGCCGTATTTATTAGGATCCACCAACACCAACGATAGACACACTGCTTCAAGCTGCAGATGGATTTTTACATTTGGTTATTAAATTATGCATTTGCAGTCTGAAGACACACCAACTCGCAAGCAGAAAGGCTGTTACATCACCACACGTCTAATGCACTGAACTTAGAAAAAAAAGATGACTCCTGAAAATAATGTTCAGAGCAAACACAGCCAAGACTTCTACAGAACTGCTGAGACCATCTTTCACTTTATGGAAGGCCAATCCTTGACTTTCCCCATTATCAATCAAGAGGGCTCCAGGATATACTGACCCAAGAGAATCTTCTAATGATAAGATTGTTTCCTGAACTTAATTCTGTGACCTTTAAAGATCTCCTAATGTCCTCTGTAGATCTCCTGCTGGGGATCCAGATAAAATTGGTAAGTTGGTAAGGCAAAATATCCTCACATGTTTATCCAAGCTAAGCCCACTGTTGGACCATGCAGCCTTAGGGTGGTCTTCCTCCCAACTTTCTGCATACCTCCTCCATTTTTCGGATCTCGTTTTTGCTGGAGTCTATGCACTTTACTACTGCTGACCAACACTAAAATACTTGTGCTCTCTCTACTAAACATGGTAGCATTGGTTTATCCCCAACTGGCAAATTAAATTTTATTAAAAGTCCCCTGTAAAGTGGTACCTCTCGTTCCCAGGGCCTGAAAATGAAATCCTACTAGTGGGCTTGCAGCACAGACTGTGCCACCCACTACTTAAATAGCCTTTAACCATGTCTCAGGCCTGCCACTGCAGAGTCTATGTGTGCAGTTTACACTGCCATGGTGCCCTGGCAAAATAACCCTTTTGCCAGGCCCAAACCTTCCCTTTCTATACATGTCACCCCCAAGGAAGTCCATGTATCACCCACAGGCAGGCTGCAATGTATACTAACTGCAGGATATGTACTTTTAAGTTTTACACATCTTGGTAGTGAAAAACTACCAAAATAATTTTTCACTATTGCAAGGCCTATCTCTCCCACCCATAGGATAACATTGGAATTACCTTATTACATTTCATAAGTATTATTTTCAATTGGGAAGAGATATAACCCCTAAATTGGTGTCTCTGGAATCATAATGTATATCATAACTTATGGTGAAGTTCGATTTTAAATTGCAATTCTGAAAAGGCCACGTTTAGAAAGCTAAAGACACCAATTGATGAACGGAATGCATACCAAATCAAAACATTCACACCCAGTCAAGAGATCTGGGTTAAATTATTCATTCTGCCAACTTTCAGAAAGCTGGCATTTTCTTACTTTAGGTAATTTTTAAATGTATGTGAGTCTCACTGTAAAAGCACACTTAAAGGCGTACTTGTTCCGCTTTTGAGCACATGAACCGACGCAGCCTGTACTCAATCCCCTAGTGGCACTAGGGCTAGCTGCCTTAGGTGACGGCACCACCATGGCTAAGACACTGGGGGCACTTAGGTTACTGAGAACACCCACCAGGCCCCATAGCGCCACTGAACTAGTCTACAGCACAGGCATGGTAGCACTCACAGCATACTGTGCTATACCCACTGTCACCTGTTTTCTTCGCTAGCAGCAACCACCATGCACGCCATCGAACACCTGTTGTAATATAGCGAACGCACGCTTGCAGCAATCCTCCTAACGCACTGGGGTGCATTGTCTGTTCTTCCTTCCCACAGGATTTTTTCGCTTCCCTGAAGGTGTCTGTAACCCACAGGCACACCTTCCACCACCTTTTTTCCACACACCTTAGCGCGTGTGCAGGAGATTTAAACACGTGGCCTTTCTTTTTGCCACTCACTCACCCTGGTCCTGAAGAAAGTCCCTCCCAGACTACAGGGACTGAAACATGTAGACCGTTATTAAGTCAACTTAGTAATCATAATTTTTTTACTACTAGTTGCAACACATAGTTTTTAAGTGACACCCTGGGCCGCCACAAATAAATTACCTGGCAAGGATTCCCAGAGGTGCATTTTAACATTCACTTTTCATTGACTTCACACTATTGCACGACACCTGCTCCGCTGTAGTCAGGCGTTGAAGCACAACCAGGCGGCACTCGGCTGCCTGGTTGGACCCCGATGATGAAGCATGACACCAACCAGGTTGGTGTGTGAGGGGTTTTTAAACAAAGACTGCTTGTGCCCGGCTGACACAGCTGCATTTACAGGTGACATGGAATACTAACTAGATTCCATCACTCTAACACAGTGGGCCAGTCCTCGTTGTTTATTTGATTATACCTCACGGGTAGGGACTCGCCCCTAACAAAAAAACCCTTGCTCTCCATTTTTGTTTATCGCACTCATTCAGCAGCGCGCAGCTGCGAGAGCTTTGCTTTTTTAAGCGTTCTTCATTCAATTTTTAAGACACTACCTTGCCAACTCGCTACAACATGTCAGAGAATCAAGGTCTGGGGTTCACCCTAGATGACGTCAATAACATCCTATCCGATCCCCCATCGCCCCCCAGAATCATCAAAAATGTTCCATAGGTCTCTTCCAGAGATTATAGCAGAAAGAATTATGGCCTCGGCCAACCACACGGTCCTAGGGGACCTTAATTTTCACTTTAACTCCCCCTCAGACCAACTTGCTAAAGAATTAATAGATGACCTTGGAGCCCTCCAAATGTCCCAGCTGGTGTTAGCTCCAACTCACGAAAAGGGCAATTTACTGGACCCTATATTCAGTAACTGCCCCGGTCTGACGGTCAACCTACCTATTCCCCTTCCATGGTCGGACCATTTCCTGGTCCCGTTTACCTGGACTACACTAAAAGTCCCCCAGCTACCACCCCAAGCTACTATTAGGAGAAATTGGACAAAGCTCCCCTTGGATGCCTGGTTACACAACCTGGACGTTACCCGTCCACCACCCTGCCTAGACCCCAATGTGGCAAATGGAAACTATGTAGGCTGGATTACAAACTCGCTAGATCCGATCCTCCCTCTTCGCAGATGCTCCCCAAAGAAAACACATAAATCTGCCCCCTGGTTCTCCGACTCCCTAAGGGAACCAAAACGCCTTTGTAGGCAACGAGAGAGAGCCTGGCGACTAGATTTCCTCTCGGACAAAAAGGCCGCCTATAAAGAGGCGATTAAAGCCTACAAAAAAGGAATTAGGCTTGCCCAGGCAACCTATTATTCAGATAAAATTCTTGAAGCTAAATCTAAGCCGAAGGAAATCTTTAGTATAATAAAGCTATGTACTAGTTCCAATACTGCATCTCCGCCTAATAAAACCCAGGACCAATGTAACGAGCTTGCGAACTTTTTCCATAACAAAGTCTTAAAAATCTACTCTACATTCCCAACAGCAGCCACAATTCGGGACGCAACTGCCCCACCCCACCCCCAGATCGCACCCTCACCCTGAGCAGCCCTCCCTCGAGCACTTCCTTCCCCTGGATCTCGACACCCTAGACAAGGTGGCTCGCCAAGTCAAATCGGGCTCCCCATGTGACCCTGCCCCTCCAGATGTCCTGTTGCAGGCTTCTAAAGCCACCCTGCCGGTAATACTGGAACTTCTAAATTCGTCCAGCTCCACGTGCGTAGTTCCTACAGCATGGAAGCAGGCCATGGTACGGGCGCTGTTGAAGAAACCCAGCCTAGACCCTGATGATCATGCCAGCTACCGCCCCATCTCACTTCTCCCTTGGGTTAGCAAGGTTCTGGAGAAGTTTATAAATGCCCAACTCGTGCAGTTCCTAGAGAACCACTCTCTGCTACATACATCCCAGACAGGATTCAGACCGAAGCATGGTACTGAAACCGCCTTGCTAGCAGTCACCGAAGAATCTCAAAGGGTACTGGATCAGGGGGGATCAGTGGCAGTGATCCTCCTTGATCTAAGTGCTGCATTCGATACGGTCAGCCATACCACCTTGCTGGACCGTCTCCATGACATCGGAGTATCTGGTGACGCACTAAGGTGGTTGGAGTCTTTCCTGTCTGAGAGATCCTTTCGGATTTTCGACGGCGAGACAATGTCCTCTAGGAAACCTCTTAGCTGTGGAGTACCACAGGGTTCCTCCCTGAGCCCTGTGCTGTTCAATGTGTACATGAGGCCACTGGCGGGTATCGTCGAACCGTACGGCATCAAAATTGTGTCATACGCCGACGACACTCAGCTAGTGGTCTCATTGGCTGCTGGTAACAACAAGCAACTCCCGGTAGATCTGCTAAAATGCTTAGAGGATGTCAAGGGATGGATGACCACCTCCTCCCTAAAGCTGAACGGGGACAAGGCGGAGCTAATGCTCCTAGGCCCAACCTCTCCAGTACCTTTCACCTCCTTATGGCCCTGTGCACTAGGCGCTCCTCCCACCCCCAAGGAAAGTGTCAAGAGCCTGGGAGTGTGGCTGGACAACAAACTCTCGTTTTCCACCCAGGCCACTAAGTTGTCCGCCACATGTTTTGGCTTACTAAGAATTCTTAGAAAGATCCTTCCGCTTCTACCTTTAGAGGCTAGAAAGGTGGCGGTACAAGGCCTCATTCAATCCCGTTTGGATTCAAACAATGTCCTGTATGTTGGGGCACCCGAAATGATCCTCCGGAAATTGCAGATCGTGCAAAACTGTGCAGCGCGTACCCTGCTGCAGATCCCACGATCCCAGTCAGCCAGACCTGCTCTGAAGAGTCTCCACTGGCTTCCAGTGAGGCAGAGAGTAGCATTCAAGGCGTTATGCATGGCACATCACGCCTTCTGGAAAACAGGCCCACCCATTAACAAAGACCTAGTCACCCCCTATCACCCAAACAGGAATCTTAGGTCGATGGAGGCCTTCCTTGCTGTTGTTCCCAGAGTGAAGAGAGCCAGGTCAGGTGGCAGGCTGTTCTCTCTTAACACTGCCAAACTCTGGAATGCCCTTCCCCTCTCACTCCGGTCTAACCCAAATCTGCTTTTATTCCGGAAAAACTTGAAGACACTACTGTTTGCTAAATCCTTCGTGTCCTAAATCTTCCGTTCCTGGTCACTTCCGCCTCAGCACAGCTCAGCGCTTGGACGCCCTCGGGCAGCAATCGCTCTCAATAAATTTATTTTCATTCATTCATTCATTTCATTTCATTTCATTGATGGCGGATTTCAATATGGGCACCACTATTGCCCAGGCTGCAGCTTGGGAAAGCTTGAACAAAAAGAAAAGGAATCGTATACGTACCATCCTTCATGGAGTGATACTTACTGTATATTTGAGGAACAACACTGTGCCAAGGGGCCTGATAGTAACTAATGCACCCCGCATCTTCTTAGATGACCCCACCTTCAGAAGAGACTGGGCACGAATCGCGTGGAGGTGCACCAGAGATTGGATGATCTTAATTATTCAAACAGCCATACGACTATCGGATGCCTTCCTAGTGGAGATCCAAACCACTGAGGCACACTTCAAGGCGACTCTCACATCCTTCAAAAAGCGATTGGATGAGACCAATAAAGAGATCAACGAATACGAAGAAACATTAACACAGAGCAAGATGAATAAATTTCAAAAGGACCTCAGAAAATTCTCCTATGCCAAGACATATCCATACTCGGAGCCTGATTATAAACCTTCTCAGAAAAACGACACTTCTGGGGCATCATCAGAGGAGGACTCATCAGGAAGCAGTACCTCCAGCACCAACAGCTACAAGAAAAAGCAGTACGGCAGAGGAAGAAACCCCAACTGGCAATCACCATGGAACCCTGCCCCACTGGGCCCTCAGGGTCATTTTCCAGGACAATATCCACCAATGCACCCGCCCTATGCTTATGGATGGGGCATGCCCTACGGACCACCACCGCCCCAGCCTTTTGGAAACCACAATCAAAGATTCCCTTTTTTAGGAGCAGGCCAACGAAACAGAGGCAAGAGACGCCGAGGCAACCAGGTACACTGGGAAGACCAGAACGACGGGGCAATAACCAGGAGCAAAGCGAAAGACCAACAACCAGGCCCCAGCACAAAGTAAGCTTGGTCACTAACCTATCAAACCATGTGATCACCCCAGACGAACAAGCAGTGTTAGAAAAAGGCCTGGGGTTTGTCCCAAGAGCACGACTGGACAAATTCCAGTTACATTGCGAATTGGCCGCATTTTTTAGGAAATTGAAGCTCAAGGCCTTTTTCGAGAATACCACTTTTGAGACATCCAATGATGCCGAAGGAGACACCACCTTCGGAACAAAATCGACTTTCATGCCACCTCCGAGTGCTATCCCAGCAGAAATCTCAGTTCATGAGCAAGCTGTGTTCAAGGACATTGAGGAACTAAAAGAGGGCCACCCATTTCAAAACATCAGCAACAAAGAGCGTAGCTCCCTCAATTCCCTCAGAGATAATGAAGCCATTGTCATCAAGCCTGCCGATAAGGGTGGAGGCACAGTAATACTGAATAAGGAGGACTATAGAAAAGAATGCAATAGGTTACTGAATGATACCAAGAACTACAGAAGACTGACAGAGGATCCGAGCACCAAGCTAAGGGAAACCATTGCCAGCCTAGTCGAGGAAGCCGAATCAGCGAACCTCATAACACCCAGTGAAGCAAAATTCCTCACAACCACTGAAGGGAAAATTCCCTATTTTTACATTGTTCCAAAAATCAGACCCCCCTCCCACCCGGCAGACCCATCGTCTCCGGAATCGGTTCCCTCCTAGAACCACTCTCACGCTACTGTGACTTTTTCTTACAGCCGAAAGTGAAATCCACTAACACTTACCTACAAGACACCAAGGACCTACCTAAACTCCTGGATGGACTGAGTTACAACTCTGCCACCTCCTTTCTGGTCAGCCTCGACGTGGAAAGCCTTTAGACCAGCTTACCACAGGACGATACCCTAACAGTACTGGAAAATGCCCTAGCTAACACTGCTTGGCCGTATCGCACTTCCCCCAAATTCATATGGGATTGTGCCAAACTAGCCCTCAAAGAAAATGTATTTGAATTCGAAAACAGGTTGTACTTACAAATATATGGCACTTCCATGGGGAGTGTTTTTGCCCCCAGCATAGCAGGATTATATGTACACCATTTTGAATCTGTACATTTGTTCAATAACAACGAGCCAAAATTCCCGGAGATCCTGTTCTACAAGAGGTATATTGATGATATCCTCATGATCTGGGAGGGGAACACAGAATCACTATCCACCTTTTGCCAATGGCTCAATACCCGTGACCGCAACTTGAAATTCACCTACAACTTCAATGCAGAAAAAACACTTTCTTGGACCTAGACATAGAAGCATCCAGAGGCCTACTCAAAAGCAAAACCCATTTCAAACCAACAGCTCGTAACTCATTGTTACATTTTTCTAGCTTTCATCCCCGACCACTGAGGGAAAATCTTCCCTACGGCCAATTTCTAAGACTCAGACGTAACTTCAGCGACACCGCGAATTTCAAAGAACAGGCTAAGGACCTTAGTGTGAAGCTCAGACAACGAGGGTACCCGAAAAGAATCACGGAACAGGCTCAGAAACGTGCTAGGAATCAAAATCGGGAGAGGTTGATCGAAACTGGCACCAGGGAAACTACACCCCTGCCCCTCACCTGTGTGACCACATTTAACACAGTGTCCACCCAGGTATGAAAAATCATACGAAAGCACTGGAACATCATAAACACCGGAAAAATACAATGGGACCCCCCTCTGATCTCGCACAAAAAAGCCAGGTCTATAAAGGACGCTATTGTGTCAACAAGGCCTAGACTCTTACCGCCATCCAAACCTACAATCACCAACATGTGGGGCCTTCCTAATGTCACAGGACACTATGCATGTGGCGACTGTAGTGTCTGCCACCTCACCCACACCACAAAAACCCTGTCCCTTGAACCATGGAAACAGTGGGAATTGCACAGTCACACCAACTGCAATAGCACACATGTGATCTACCGCATCACCTGCCCGTGCAAGCTGTGGTATATCGGCATGACAAGCAGGAAAATCAAGACCCGAATATGTGAGCACCGTAGCACCATCCGGTGTAAGAAAAACACCACTAAACTCACCAACCACTTTCTGGAAATGGACCATACCACAAATGACATGCAATGGGTTGTGATTGAGAGTGTTGACCCTAACATTCCCAACGTACAAGAGAAACTGCTAAACAAGTAGCAGCATTGGGTTTACCGTCTATCCACCCATCAGATTGGGTTGAATGATAACATACCATGGAACAGTCTAAGTAGCCACTAACCTCCACTCACAAACTACTTGATCAGTGGCTCTTACCAGGACTGTCCCTTTCAGAACTCTCGTGCCCATGACGGGACACGAACTGTGGCGACAGTGTCCCTGTACCTAGATATGACACCCTGTCACCACCCGCATTATATATGTAATCCTTACGGGACCTTTCTTGATGCACCCATTTAGCTGCATATGATGCATCATTGCTATTTTCATTTTTCAGTACCCTTGTAGCACTTCCTTTACCAGTACCAGTCCCCCTCTGGTCGTTACAGACATCAACTGCGGCGCCAATATTGAGATGTTTGCACACAGTAATTACCTTTTAGACAGGCCTGTAGTACCAGCGTCCCTTTGGCCGTTAGAGACATTAACTGTGGTGACAGCATTGTGGTGTTTGTACACAGTAATACCCCTTTCTTTGCTGAAACACATGAGACCCAATTGACCTCCCATGTTTCCTTAGCCTTGTATATTCAGGTATTCCCAATAGATGTCTTTCTTCTTCTTTTCCTTACTGCCCATATTATTATTGGCTCATAGCATACTAGAACCGGCGCCCTGCCTCACCAGCCAGGGACGCCACATCTAGCACTGCGGTGACAGTATTGTGGTGTTTGTACACAGTAATACCCCTTTCTTTGCTGAAACACATGAGATCCAATTGACCTTCCATGTTTCCTTATCCTTGAATATTCGGGCATTCCCAATAGATATTTTTCTTTCATTTTCTTCTTTTCTTCACTGCCCATATTCTTATTGGCTCATAGCATACTAGAACTGGCGCCCTGCCTCACCAGCCAGGGACTCCACATCTAGCACTGCGCATGCTCCGGGGACTATCGTCTCCCGGCGCCCATGCCCACGAACTCCGGGGACACTGCGCATGCGTGACACTAACGCGCCTCCCCCAGCCTCCGGTGATGGCCGCTTCTTAATCGGACGCTGCCTGCCGCCTCATACCAGCCGGGCCACGGAGGACTAAAGAATTGGTTTACCGCGGAGCACTCTACATTCACAAGTAAGGCCTTGCCTCCTTTTCAGAATTCGCCGCTAGCACGGCGACAGCATAACTTTCGCCATCACAGCGACAGCCTTACCTTCTCCTCACAACGGGGGCATTGACCACCATTTCCCTCCTTTATCTCTAGATAGTGACAGGAGTGGCTCCCCCACTGTGACCCGATTCTCTGGATCTTCCTAAGTAGCGATGGAATTATTGGCGCTTTACCTTTTGGCATTTTTAATTGTATGTGTGTTCCACCATATAACTTTTATATGTATGTCTGTCACTACGTAATTTTTAAATGTATATGAGTCTCACTGTAAAAGCACACTTAAAGGCGTACTTGTTGCGCTTTTGAGCACATGAACCGACGCAGCCTGTACTCAATCCCCTAGTGGCGCTAGGGCTAGCTGCCATAGGTGACGGCACCACCATGGCTAAGACACTGGGGGCACTTAGGTTACTGAGAACACCCACCAGGCCCCATAGCGCCACTGAACTAGTCTACAGCACAGGCATGGTAGCACTCACAGCATACTGTGCTATACCCACTGTCACCTGTTTTCTTTGATAGCAGCAACCACCATGCACGCCATCGAACACCTGTTTTAATACAGCGAACGCACGCTTGCAGCAATCCTCCTAACGCACTGGTGTGCATTGTCTGTTCTTCCTTCCCACAGGATTTTTTCGCGTTCCCCGAAGGTGGCTGTAACACACAGGCGCACCTTCCACCACCTTTTTTCCACACACACCTTAGCGCTTGTGCAGGAGATTTAAACATGTGGCCTTTCTTTTTGCCACTCACTCACCCTGGTCCTGAAGAAAGTCCCGCCCAGACTCTACAGGGACTGAAACATGTAGACCGTTATTAAGTCAACTTAGTAATCATAATTTTTTTACTACTAGTTGCAACACATAGTTTTTAAGTGACACCTTGGGCCACCATGAATAAATTACCTGGCAAGGATTCCCAGAGGTGCATTTTAACATTCACTTTTCATTCACTTCGCACTATTGCACGACACCTGCTCCGCTGTAGTCAGGCGTTGAAGCACAACCAGGCGGCACTCGGCTGCCTGGTTGGACCCCGATGATGAAGCATGACACCAAGCAGGTTGGTGTGTGAGGGGTTTTTAAACAAAGACTGCTTGTGCCCAGCTGACACAGCTGCATTTACAGGTGACATGGAATACTAACTAGATTCCATCACTCTAACACAGTGGGCCAGTCCTCGTTGTTTATTTGATTTTCTTACTTTAGCCATTAAGGGCCATCTGTAGGTAAATCCCAAATACTGATTCTTAAATACCGATTTTTAACAAATTTTACCGAATCGGTAATTAGAAATCGGTATTTGGGATGTAGCTAAAAAAAATCGGTAAAAATTACTGAATCGGCATAATTCGGTAAATAAATACCGAAAACCCAATACCGATCGATAATTACCGAATTGGTAAATACCGAATTGGGAAATACTGAATCGGTAAATACTGAATCGGTAATTCAAAAACAGAAACAATTAAGGAATCAGCCAATCTGGTGCAACCACCGCTCCTCCCAACCAGGAAGTGGCCACACCCATGCAGGTGCACTCAATCTGAGGCTGCTGGAGAGGCTGGGAGAGCAGAGCAGAGTCCTTGAGCCCTTAAAAGACTTTTACTCCTGGAAAACTGCAAAATGGCAAGCAAAGACACTAACAGGGAAGGTGCAGAGAACAAGAGGAAGGTTAAATTCAGCACCATGGAGCTGCAGGTCCTTGTGGAGGAGGTAGTCAAGGAACACCACAAGTTGTTTGGGAAGCAGTCCCTGCAGGTGGCAGAATCTGCCAAAAGGAAGATTTGGCTGGCAATACAGACACAGGTTAATGCAATTGGAGTGACCCCACTGGACACTGACGACCTGAAAAAGAGGTGGCATGACCTCCGGAGCGTGACAAAGAGAAAGATGGCTGAGCTCCACATACAAGCAAACCTGACAGGAGGAGGGAGGAACAGGGCACCTGCCCTGACTGAGCTTGAGGAGCTGGTGGAGTCTACCATTGAACCAGACAGCGTCTGTGGGATTGGTGATGCAGACGGTTCACCCCGAGCTGCCACCAGAAAAGTTAAAAAGCATGCACAGCAATCACCCCCATCCCTTACCCTTCCCTTTCCCCAATGTGGTAGTTGCAACCCCACTCCAGTACAGGTTTTAGTATACACCAGTAATGCATTTTGGGAGATGTAGTTATTGAAACACCAACCATGTCAGACAGCACACCAAACACCAAGGCATGCGGCACACATCAGTGATGAGCAAGCTGAGGCAATAGCGACAGTGTTTCAGTGATGAGAATTTAATTGTATAAGCAGGGCTGCAGGACCACAGAGCTAATGTACGATTATCTGTCCACAGGCGAGAAATCTCGCAAGCGTCCCAAGGACAAGTGCACCACAGAGGGAAGACACACAGGAGGCGAGTACCAGTGCAGGGCAAACAACACAGGAAACTGCTGCATCAACGGCACAGCCAGCCTCCCAAGACCTTCCAGCGTCACCACAGCTGCAGGCCTCCCTAGACCTTCCTGCATCACCACAGCTGCAGGCCTCCGCAGAGCGGTTTGGCTCACCACTACTCCTGTCCTCACCTGAACTGGTAGTGTCACTGCTGCAACAACAGCTGCAGTGCAAAAAACTAAGAGGGATGTCGTAGCAACACTCAGTGAAATGGAGTCTTCTGCATGAGACACGGTGGGGGGTGATAGGTCAACCGTGGCAGTTGAGTACAGCAATGCCAGGTGCCAGACGCCGCAGGGCCAGGGAGAGCAGTCAATACCAACATGGCGAGGGTCCTGGTGTCTTCTGCAGGCTGGAGGCCAGTATGGTCAAGCACAGCGCATGCAGGGGAAGGTCATCCAGTCGGTCCAACGACAGATGAGGCACCTAAATGTAAATATTGAAAGCATAAATAAGGGCATCAGCTCAATGGTGGAGGGAATGAGAGAGATGGCTGCGGGCATGCAGGACATGTCCCAGTGTGTGCTGCTCTTGTGCAGCAAGGGCGACGAGTACAGGGCAACAATGCGGAAGGAAAGGCAGAAGTCAGAACAACACACAAGGGCAGTCAACAGCCTAGCCACTGCCACTTCCCTGCTTTGCAGGCGCTGCGTTAACATGCAGGAGGGACTGGCACACAGCAGCAGTGAAGTATCAAAGGGCCTTGTGAGGGTGACAAGTGCAGTTGAGGTGCTGCTGACTGGTCAGTCAGCAAATACTGTTGCTCTGGATGTGGGGGAGAGCGAGGGGAGAACCAGTAGGAGCAGCATAACCCCCCTATTACAGACACCCGGAGTAGCAGCAGGCTCCATGGGGCTGGCACTACACACACAGCCAGTGAGGACAGCCAGCCATTGGCATCTAGCACCGGTAGGCGTGCCTGCAAACACTGATGATGCCCACACTCCCTGAACTGGAATGGGTGAAGTAATTCAGGACTTCCATAATGGATGGCTACAATTTGACTGTCACATTTGGGCCTTTGTGTACTGGCGTAGTGCCCCAAAATAAAATTATGTCGTGAACATACTACAACTGGCTGTGTCTCCTTACTTACTTAGAAATAGTTGTGTGTGATCTCTGCCCGTCTCTGTCTTCCATCTGTTGCTTGTGCCACTACTGCTGTGTTGGGCTCAGGGTGTGCAAATTCATCATCGTCATCCTCAATGTCTGTTGATTCTACTGCTGTTCCTTTCTTAGTGGCAAGGTTGTGCAGCATTGCGCAAGTTGCAATGATTTTACAGCAGATGAGAGGTGAGTACTGGTGTGCACCGCCGATTTTGTGGAGGCAGCGGAACCTGCTTTTTAACATCCAAAAGGTGCGCTCCACAACATTGCGAGTAGATTTGGGTGCCACGTTGTACCGTCTCTCACTCGGGATTGATGGGTTCAGGTAGGGTGTCAGGATGAACGAGCAGACGGCATATGCGCTATCAAGTGGAAAAAAGAGAGTCATTAATCACATGCACAACAACACCTACATTTGCAGTACCTATCGGGGTGTGTCACAGCGTTTTACCTAGCAGGTATCCTTCTCCCAATTCCCCCGCTGTCAGGCGTGTGTAGATCCCACTGTTCTGGAAGATGTAGGAGTCGTGGGTGCTTCCTGGGAATGTGGCCACAATGTCTGTGATTATGTTGGCAGCATCACAGATTACCTGCACATTTATTGAGTGTGTGGACTTTCTGTTCCTGTAGATGTACTCAGTGGCTGCAGGTGGTCAGATAGGGATGTGTGTGCCATCAATGCAGCCGATCACATGTGGGAACTGTGCCATTTGGTAAAAGTCAGTCTTGGTCTTCAGCAATTCCGCATGTGTGTCAGGAAAGCTGATGTAATGATGCATGTATTCTCTGCATCATGGCCTCCAGGAACTTCCTGAAGAAACAGGACAGGCAGTTCTGGGACACCCCACCTGTCGCAGCTATCACCCCCTGTTAACTGCCAGATGCAAGCAGGTGTAGGCTACAGAGCACCTGCACATGTGGTGGTATGGTGTGCGCCCTTGGTGTTGGGTGCTCCAGGAGTGAGTGCAGGTCCCTTATCAAGTCCAGGATGGTGTGGGGGTGTAGCCTGTACCTTTCATGGATCTCTGCCTCAGTAAGTTGGAAGAGTGTGATCCGCTGTCTGTAGACTTGCTCCTCCCGTCTCCAGTGCCTCTCTCCTGCTTCCTGTAGCCGTAGCCACCTTGCTATCACATAGAAAGTCGCCATTCTGATAACACTGTTGCATTTTGGAGCCTGTTTTATGGCCTGCACCTGGTTACCACCTGCTTTCAATCCATGGTAATTACCGACTCTTAAATACTGAATTTCATGAAATTCGGTATTTTAGATGTTACCTACATCTCTATTCTCATTTTTACTGTTTCTTATTTAACGATTAGGTAAATAAGGATTCCGTAACCACTGATTCGGTAATTTAGAATTCGGTAATGTAGATTCGGTATTTACCGATTCATATTTACCGAATCCTTAAATTTGGCCTCCTACATCTCAAATGCCTAAATACCGGTCGGTAACAGCAAATTTACCGAATTTGGGCCATTACCGATCGGTATTTAGATACCTACATATGGCTCTTAGTGCCTGCTGCCGCTCTCTGTGTAGTCTGGTTTATGTGACAGCTGGGTGTAGTGATTGCTACTCATCCCTCTTGCTTATCCTCTGCTGTCACCATGTGGAATGTTGGTATCCATGATGACACATTAGAATGTTGGGTTCGTAGCTCTGTCAGTTCAGTAGGGAGCTTGGGGTGAGCTGTAAGGAGACAGCTCCTGGTGGGGTATTTATCCTTCTTAACATCTTAATGCCTATGACTACCGTCTTGTACCATCTTAATCTTACTTAATAAATACATATACTTACAAGTACCTACGTGGACCTGATCATCTTTTACTTCACTACACTGAGCTTTGTGTGTTCCTCTAGACAGACTCTAAACAAGAGAACCCGGAGCTTTTTAACCAGGTCCTGCACACGTACTCCATAATTGTAAACTTGAATAATAGACTGGTGTGCAGTTCCTAAGTGAGGGTGAGAGTGTTCAGGTATGTTAAGAAGTGCCCTCACACACTCCGGAGGATGTCATGCTTCATCATTGGGCATGCTCCTCGTCGAGCTAGCACAGCAATACCCGATGGGCGCATGCAAAGGGGCTCTTTAGCGCAGATCTTTTGTTGATGAAGCCGTTGGGTGCATGCAGGTGTGTGGACTAGGTAGTGCAGTGAGTGCGAAGGGATGCTTAAAATCAGTCTAGGACTGTCCTTTGGTCTAAATGTTATTCCTAGGGTGCACTAGCCTAAATAAAAACAGGAAGCCCTAGCTGGATACAGTTAGAAACCGGAGTTCCCGGTCCACCGTTGTTGTCAAGTGCGCGACCCGGACCCCCCCTCCCACGTTAGGCCAAGATAGGACACCGTCCGAGATAGCCCTGCTCACCCCCTTAGTAGCTTGACACAAGCAGCCAGGCTTATCTCCAAGGCACGAGTGTTCAGTATGTGCAACCACGCCCACAGCAACTCCAATGATGTCACCACAAATGGACTCCACACGAGTTTGTATAAAACGAGTATACTTTATATAAAAAGATAAACGAAATAACCACACAATACAACTGCCACACATATACAATGGGTAATATTGTTTCTGGTGAATTGGGCAGTTCTAATCCCCAACCACCACTTCTAACTAACAGTTACGCTGACTTTTAACCGTTCTCAACAGGTTAGAAACGTCGTATCACTAGATTTACACACGTTGCAAAATACAAGGAATACTGCACTATTTAACAATGGGTTCCTGTACAGTGCCACAGTGAAACAATGCAAAGCGTAGTGTCAAGATCATGTACTGAGTCAACACAAGATAATGCAACTCGGTTTGCTACCAGCATGCCCTGTTCAAGGAGAGAATACAGCTATGCGTCACGCTGCAATTACGTACAGTGCGATAGGAAAACAATGCAATGCGTATCACCACAAGCATGCCCTGTGCAAGGAACGAATAGGGTAATGCGTCACAGTGTAATTCAGTACAGTGCAATAAACAACCCAGGTAGTGCGCTACGCTGTGATCCTGTATCCTGCAAGAGAAATATAACGTAGTGCATAGCGCACTAAACCCTGAGTTCGTTGAGCACCTCCAGTGTCAGACGTTGCTCGATAGTTCGTTAGCAGCAAATATGCAAAGTGTTATACAACTGTTTTTAGAAGTGTGCGACCTGTTGCCCCCAACACGGATCAACAATGACACCCATGTTCCACTCTGGCATGGCCTCTGTACTGCCCCGTCAGGGACCAGCACAGACCGAGATCTGGGCCAGAGCAACAGGAGCACACAGCTGACAGCAGCAAGAGGCAGAGAGAGTGTCCCTCCAGGCCTGCACCCCGCCCCAGGTGATGATCCACTTTACCTGGGGGGTGTGACCCCACTCTCCTCTCCTGCCGCAGCAGCTTAGCCTCACTCCAGAACCTTGTCACCACTGGCAAGGCACGCTCGGGCCTGTAGTTCAGCTCCTGCGGGGCTGCAGGTCCAGGCCGCCAACATTCAGCACAACTCCTTCCACAAAGCCTTCTACAAGACGCTGGTGCTACTTCACGTTGCCTTTGAGGGCCCGATCACTTGGACCTCCTCTGCAGCACTGTTAGGATTTCTTTGCTCCCTGGTGCTCACCGCTCCCCGGTACTCCTCACCAGCAACTCCAGTGGCACCTTCAAAACGCACCCCCGGCGCGTCCGAGACTCACTTCGTCTCCTGGTGCACACAGTCTTCTGGCGCTTTCACCTAACGCCCTGGTCGCACCTCAACCCGCACACTACACGTCTGAGTCTCACCTCCACACCACACACCGATCCGCTTGTCGGAGACTCAGTCCTTCTTAGTGCCCACATTGTCCTAGCCCTCTCCACTAGTGCCTGGATTGTACTGCGACACGCACCCCATGCGCGTCCCGAATCTCGTCTCTCTTCCACAATGCCTACATCTGTAGCCGCACCACGATCACCTTAGGCACCCCTTCGGAGGTCTCAGGATGCAACCTCACGGTCCCACTACCGTGTCACTTGAGACTTCCTGGAAACTTTTATGTTCCTGCGTTTCCGAATAGGGAGCCATCTCACCTCGGGCCCTTGGGGTACAGGGCGTAGCACACAGCAAAGTCCTGCTCAGGAAGAAGGGGGGACCCGACCCACTGCAGCATCCTGTCAGTCTCTCTTTGCTACAAACTGCCCGCAAGCCCCAGATCACAAAGCAAGGGTCAAGCGTCTCCCGCAGCCTATTCAGCAACTCTTCCTGAGGCAGAGGTTTTCTTCCCGATCGCGGACAGGTCAAAGCCCCCAGAGGCTCAGCCAGTCCTCAAAGCGCTCCCAGCACTTCTCTGAACGATACCGAGACCGTTCTCAATGACATTGTCAACATGACAAAACATAACCAAAGTCTTGACGTTCAAGTTCTTCCAATTATACCCCTCATTGTCTTTGAAGTTTCCTTGTGCTCAGGGGTCCCCTACCCCTCCCTAAATCAGTCTTGAGTATCTTCCCCCCAGTGTCACTGTCCTCTCTTTGATACCAGCGGCCTAGATCTTTAATCATTCAGAGGGAGATCGGTCAATTGTTTTATGGCTCTGAACCAGGCTTCTTCACCTCGGAAAGCCTCTCCTTCGCCCCGCTCCAGGTGCAGGGCAGCCTGCCACCATCTCCACCCCACCCTTGGGGCACGACCTCCCTCAGCCTTTCTCACCTCTTCCAGATCCAGGCAAGCAATTCACATTCTGCTGAGACACGCAAATAGGTCTGAGTCGCACCTCCACACCACACACCGATCCCCTTGTCGGAGACTCAGTCCTTCTTAGTGCCCACATTGTCCTAGCCCTCTCCACTAGTGCCTGGATTGCACTACGACACGCACCCCAGGCGCGTCCCGAATCTCGTCTCTCTTCCACAATGCCTACATCTGTAGCCGCACCATGATCGCCTTAGGCACCCCTTCGGAGGTCTCAGGATGCAACTTCACGGTCCCACTACCGTGTCACTTGAGACTTCCTGGAAACTTTTATGTTCCTGCGTTTCCGAATAGGGTGCCAGCTCACCTCTGGCCCTTGGGGTACAGGGCGTAGCACACAGCAAAGTCCTGCTCAGGAAGAAGGGGGGACCCGACCCACTGCAGCATCCTGTCAGTCTCTCTTTGCTACAAACTGCCCGCAAGCCCCAGATCACAAAGCAAGGGTCAAGCGTCTCCCGCAGCCTATTCAGCAACTCTTCCTGAGGCAGAGGTTTTCTTCCCGATCGCGGACAGGTCAAAGCCCCCAGAGGCTCAGCCAGTCCTCAAAGCGCTCCCAGCACTTCTCTGAACGATACCGAGGCCGTTCTCAATGACATTGTCAACATGACAAAACATAACCAAAGTCTTGACGTTCAAGTTCTTCCAATTATACCCCTCATTGTCTTTGAAGTTTCCTTGTGCTCAGGGGTCCCCGACCCCTCCCTAAATCAGTCTTGAGTATCTTCCCCCCAGTGTCACTGTCCTCTCTTTGATACCAGCGGCCTAGATCTTTAATCATTCAGAGGGAGATCGGTCAATTGTTTTATGGCTCTGAACCAGGCTTCTTCACCTCGGAAAGCCTCTCCTTCGCCCCGCTCCAGGTGCAGGGCAGCCTGCCACCATCTCCACCCCACCCTTGGGGCACGACCTCCCTCAGCCTTTCTCACCTCTTCCAGATCCAGGCAAGCAATTCACATTCTGCTGAGACACGCAAATAGGTCTAAAGCACAATCTCTGCCATTTTCTCAAACAGCGCTTTCTGGACACACAGCGACAAAACCATCTACCCAAAAAGATGTGTTATGACGCTGTGAGTTCAGACATACCAAACTTCATTGTTCCATCTCCAATTCTTGGGAAACTAGGCTAACAATACTACACCCAGCCTCCCCCATTCTGTCCTACGGGAAGGATGGCCGTTCACCAGGGAAAATGAAATGGAGTATTTTCCACTGCCAGGGCCTAGCACCCACACTGGCACATGTCCTGCATTTAACCTACACTGCACCCTGCCTAGGGGGCTACCCAGGATGTCCTACAGGGGTGCCCCATGTGTATGCAAAAGGGAAAGTAAGGCCTGACAAGTGGTAGCACTTTTCAGGACATCATGCTAATTTAGCATAATGCTCACAGGCTCTACGCTGAAGACCTGCGTTCCCTCTCTGCGCATTTCCTTAGTACTAGCTCTAGCACACACAGTGCACATCACTTAGGGATCCAGCTAGTATGGCAAACATACCAATCAGAGACAACCAAACAGCTCTACAATTTATATAGGGAACATTTGTACTTTCACACTGATTAGCAGTGGCAGGTACCCATAGCATCTAACTTCGCAGCTCTCTGTCAGGAAAACGGTCTAGGGGAAAAGCAGAAAGTTTAAGTGAAATTTAGCCAACAAGGCCAAGTCCAACAAATACAATAGTCCTAAAGGGCCTGTGTGGTGTATAAGGTCAACATGTTTCCTGCCTAAGGTAGCCCCTATCGGGTCTAGTGGCAATTTATCAGGAGCGTGAGTAATTAGAGAAATTGTCCTAACTCTAGAACTACCGCAATGCTCGTGCTTGAAATGGCGAGATGCAGTAGTAACCAGCTTTGCAATTTGAGTGCCAGGTCCGATTGACCTAGTGTTCTGTGGCCCCTTAATTTGTAGGTCTAGGCTGATGGGGGCTTAACAACAAAACACCTCGTTGCTCACAATGAAAGGCAGCGCAGCAACTAGTTGTTTTCCTACTCCAGCTCTGGTCCCCTCCTTTCGTTGTGAGAAATGAGTTGCTTATCAGCCCGATGAGAAGCAGGCCCAATCATGAAGCATGACATCCTCCTGGGTGTGTGAGGGCACTTATTAACAGACCTGAACACTCCCACCCTCACTTAGGAACTGCACACCAGTCTATTATTCAAGTTCCTCTAGACAGTCACACAGAAATGGAGGTTAGTTGTGACTTGATGGGCCATCCTGGGAGATGGAAAGAAGTAGCTGGGCACAGTCTTACACTTACACTTGAATGAGTTATGTCCTGTCTGCACACAAAGGGCTGCATCCTCCCATGTAGTGAGTCTGGAGCCAGGGCAGCAAGGGTAAACCTCTATACACTTCAAAGGTCCTTATTTAAGTCTCCCCCACTTCAAAGGCACAACTGTGTATAAGTACTGGACCTCTGACACTTCGACTTCAGTGCACTTCTGGACCTGTGATCACCTGCCAGGAACAAGAACTACTGTGCTGCTGAGAGGACTACCACTCTGCTGGGCTACATCTGTGCTGAATTCCTTCCTTGCTGTACGGATGCCTGCTGTGCCTTTACCTGGATGAGAAGGACTGGACCTGCATCACTTGAACCCAGAGTGACTACAAAGGCTTGTTGGCCTGTCATCTGATCTGAAGTCTCAGGGACATAAGACTTCCAACCCTTCTGCTGTCGCACAAGGACTATGCCATCTGTGACTCTGCCCTGCCAAGGGGTGCCACTCTAGTTCTGAACACTTAGCAGTGAGGCCTAAGATGCCTCCTTTAACCAAACCCATGCTTCCTCTCTAGAACCGGCACATTGACTCTGTTGTGCGGATCACAACCAGTGCATCAACACCATTGAGTTGATCGAACCCACCGCATTGCATTCGGAATTGATGCATCCTCTGGTGGAGGAACAGCTCATCGCATTTGGAACCTGCATGTCTCACTCAGAACTAACACATCGCCTCCGTTGGATGGAGAAAATCGATGCATCTCCTCTACTGCGTGGCTCGACACAGACACAACACTTTGGTTGCACCCCGCATCTTCTTTAACAGCGAAGCATCCCGGATCAAGGTACTTTTGTTCAGCAGACCTAACTGGGCCACTGTATCTGGCCCGCGCTTCATCATGGTTGGCCTGAAGATTTGGCTTTGTCCAGGGCAATCAGATAACCCACATAATTGCTTACTGCTTTGAAGCATTATTTACAGTTTATTCTTCAAAAAATCATATCTATTTTTCCAACTTGGTGTGTACCCTTTTTGTGATGTTTTCAATGTGTTACTGTTTGGAGTGCTGCACAAATGCTTTCCACATTGTCTCTTAAGCTAAGCCTGAAGACGCTGTGTCATGTTACCAGAGGGTGAGCACAAGTTAATTTACGGAGTGCTTGTGACTTACCCTTTTACTAGGATTGTGGTTCTTCCTTGGACAGGGTGCATACCTCTGCCATCCAGAAATCCAATTTCTAACACCCACAAATAATGTGTTGCTCCACAAACACTTGTCTCACATAAACAATGCTGGTAATAGTGAGCAACATACCTAATAGGACAACCTTGATCAATAAAGCTCAAATACAAAGCATTCATATGCTCTTGGAAGACTACTGGTATCTCTCACCAACTGAAAAAGTCATTTAATCACTTGATTTCTTTTTTAAATAATCACTATATAGCACACTTGCTGGAATCTTGGGAAGTGAAAGTTTTAACTTGCCTATTTTCAAAACATATGTAAAAAAGGGGAGAAAGGTCCCAACAACATCTAATCATGTTCTAGCTGTAATATTAAGCAAAGCCTTTTAGAGGGCAATTACTTATTGTCACTATTTATTTATCAACTTGTCGACTGATTCTTCAAATTTCATTTTAACATTAGAAGAATTGGAGCTCCTCATTGACCGATAGAACAGCCTACCCTGTGTCATAACCAGAAACTTCAATGAGGACTTATGTGATCTTTACCCTGATCCCAGTGTGTGCGAGGACAGGCCTGATGCATATTCCTCCATCAGTGTTTCAAAGAAGCATCCCATTGAACCCATAAAGTCAGACTTCTGAAAAAGTTGCTATTAGAATTTGGCTTTTGCTGTCTTACCGTCTGCTTTTCAAATGATCAACTAGCAACAAAAAACGTTTTCACTGCAAATACAGCCTCTATCATTGATTTCACTTGAATTCATTTTTTTTAATTTTAATATTTGTACAAAGTATGAGGTCATGGCAAGAAGGGAAAGAATTACGGGGCATATTATCAAGGGGGTTTATCTCTGCTTTTTTGGCTTTAAAAGCCAAGAAAGCGGAGATAAAATTATCTCCCTATTACCTAGCTGCCGCTAACACCAGTTAGCAACAGCTAGTAGGAGATAGCGACCATCTTAAGCCCCACTTTGCATGTCAGTGATATTTATCACTAATGAGATGCAAAGTGGGCGTGCCAAGATGTTAGCGACTGAAAACAGTCGCTAACATCGCTATCTCCTATTACCAACTTTTGGAGACATTCGCGCTAAGCGGGAATATCTCCAAAAGCTAACACCTGCCCTGAGCGGTTCTTAGCCATGTTATCCAATGGGAGGTGGATAACATGGCTAAGAGCATTAGCTCGCTAATGCATGAATATCGCTGACTTTTCAGCGATATTCATGCTTTTCGGCGATTTTTACCGCATTTGCGTTAAACCTTGGTAATACCAAGGTTTATTTGCGGTAAAAAATCGCCGCAGCGCTGCGGTAAATTTTTGTCTCTATCCAAGCAATAGCGATAATTATCGCTATTGCTTGGTAATATGCCCCCTAATGTTTATCGAAGAGATTAATGAATTATGAAAACGTGACTATCAGAATCGCACTTGAGCTTACATCTGGAAGAGAGCAGTAACGAGCATTGGCATAGCCATTAGGTCTCACCTTTGGTACGTTATAAGTATTTAGCGATGCAGCACTTTATACTGGGTGCTACAACATTTACTGTAAGCGGAAGCTTTGCGTATAGAGCAGCGGGGCTAGGGGCTGAGATGTGGCAGGAATTCAATGTTGTGCACTTAAAAAGCGGTTGCATAGGTTTCTAACTCATGGTAGTTTTATGTTCAAAAGCCATCCTTCTAAAGTCTGCATGTCTGTGGTGTAGCCGCGACCATCAATTCGAAGTGCTGGTAAGCAGAGTACATGCCCTAAAGTATGTTTGTCAGTGTATTTAAGATTACGTACTTGTCTTTTATGTCCATTCTTGACACTAATGCTACTTTGGGGTGTACAGTGGAGTGCATGCAGTTAAGAAATGTTAGCTAGTCCTGAAAAAATGTGCTGGTAAGAGCGGCACATGTGTACAGGGGGGTGTAGCTGTCACTGGATTTAGAGAGGCCAGTCATGGTGAGTGTTGGACTTGGGCCTTTTTGGCAGGTTCACCGCTGGACTGTTTGCCTTTAGCCTCTGGCATGGTGGTAGTGATTTTAGGCCTCTGCGCACTTTAGCACTGTGGCCCAGTGTAAAGTGCGTGCGCTCTCTGAGTGCGTGTGGTGAGATTGGCCTGCCCTCCAATAGAAATGCATGGGGGATATGTGTGTCCATGGTAGTTCTAGTGGAGAAGTGTCACTTTTAGAAGTTGGCATGTCTGTGCAGTGAATGTGAATTGACTGTCTGGCTCGTGATTGGCTGGAGATGGCTGGTGTGCCTGGCTCCAGGAGTCAGGAAGGGTCTGCCCGGTGTGAATGGGGAGATCCGCATGTTGATGGCAGGGAGGAGTGCACCTGGTGTCAGGAAATTCCAATGCTCTTCGGGGTCCGGGTGATTCTATAGAGGGTCCACCTCCGGATCTCCCCAAGCCTGGTTCTATAAAGTACCCAGAGCCTAGAGGTGATCCGGCGAGGGAAAAAAGAGGGGGCCGGGTCGGTGCTCTGCGGACTGGTACGACCTGAAAGTATAAAGGACAAACCATTAGTGCAGGCCGGTGTCCCTTCCCAAGGCTTCCTATGATTCCCTTAGAATCTCCACCTACCTCGAATAAATAAAGTTGGTGACCAAGAAGTACATTGGGGTCTCTTTTACCTTGGAACTCTGGGACTATGTCCTATGAATACAAACACAGGTATTTACTCCTCTGTTCGATATAGCCCCTTCCTCTCAGTGCTCCAATGCCTACAATCAATTACATACCTGGTAATTATAACAGGACCCCCTCAAGGTACAAGGAAGTCAGTGTTCCTAGGTATAACGGTCAAAACAGCCCTTAATAGTTTCAAAAATCCAATACGCCTTCTGTTACTTCACAGAAGCGAAGTTTTACCATGCACCAAACCCCCCAAAAGGAAAAATGTAAATACAGGAATTCGTTACCTTACCGCCAAACGGAGAGAAGTCATCAGAGTCTCCGAGCTCCTCCGTTAAGATAGCGTCCCATTGGTAACGTGAGGATTAACGGAATAACCAGATTGAAGCAGGCATCCACTCGAGACAAATCCACAAAGAAGTTAACTCCCCTGAGCAAGGTGATACAGAACTAACGAGCGACGTCGCTCCTCTTTTTACCGGGAAAATCTATATATCGGGTGTCCGTGTCTTCGCTCAGCAAGTAGCGAAGCACCACGCACCCCTGGAAAGAATCAGCCGATCCTCTCCTTCACAGCAACATCAGTCCGGGTCATAGCGGGCCTGTGTTTTCGCGAATAGAACCGGCGAAACACCACAGGACCCTTTCCCATGAGTCAGCCGACGCACGGCGTCTGAACGGCTTGAAGAAAGAGCCCTTCCTCCCTTCACCGACAAAACGATCAGAAGGCGGCCGTGTCTTCGCGGGTCCTAGCGAAGCACCACAGCACTCTAAACACAGCACAAACGCGCACCGCTAAGAAAACGATGCAAACACGGAATCCAATACAACCCGTCTTCCGGGTTCAGGAAGTTCTTATAGTCCCAGCCTACACGCCGCATGGTTCTCTGGGACTTGTAGTCTAAAGTACTTAGGCAGTCGCACTATTGTCCGAGATTCAGTTCCTAACAACTGGGACCTGAATAAAGCTGGGCCTTCCCTCCTCAATGCTGGCTCCAACCCCTGTGGTGTGTCTGATGTCCCTGACCTGTCTTGTGAATAGAGAGGGGAGCTGAACAAAAAAACAAAGTGCTTCAGAACCAGTTGCATCTGGTTCTCCCCTTGCCTGCACCTTTGGAGACGAAGGAAATGTGTGTATAAAAAGGGGCTGGGACTCCATGTAAAATGTTCTTGTTTGTGGACTTGAATCTGCCAGGGGCGTGCTGCTGCTGGGGCTCAGGGGAAGGCTTGCCTCCCTGGGCCCTGCCCAGCCCCTGGATGCCCTTCTCTTCTTTGAGGACCTGTGGCTCATTTCTCCCCTGAGGACTGATTCACTTAGCCACAAGAACCTGTGTCTGCCCCAGCGCCTGGTGGGGACTTCTGCTACTTTTGTGAGCACCTGGCTCTCTCCTGCTAAAGGAGATCGTGGGACGAGCAGCGCTGGGCTGCAGTCCTTTCTCAGGAGAATTCCAGATGTAGGGATTCCCCCCTTTTTTGTGCTCCCAGCAGGTGCCCACCCTGCGTTATGGCCGTGTTTTTATGTTTTCCTTAAGCGGGTGCCCACCCCGCGTCATGGCCACACTTGACTTAATTTATTATCTTTGGTGGGAGCCTACCCCGCTTATTACCAGAGACTAACGCAGGTGCTCACCCCGCTGCGACAATTATTTTTACACTAGAGGGAGCCTACCCCTCGGTTTTCACCCAACGAGATCACTGCGGCGGCCCGAGGTCCGGACGGGGCGGAAGCCAGGCAGCGATGTGCCTGACGGCAGGAGGGACATCCGATGTTGTGGAGGATGTCCCGCGCACGCCGCCACCGCCTGGAGGAAACGGATGATGCGCCGTTCTGTGTGGGGCTCCCATGATGGAGGGAGAGCCCTGCCAGCACCACCGAGAACAGCTTGGAAGCAGAGGGGGCTCGAGGCACACTGCCGGTGCCTGCCCCCACCACGAGTACATGGGAGACCGAAGCCTACAGACGAGGAGTCCTTCCCTGCACAGGAGCCCGGTGAGTGAGGGCTGGGCAGGGGGGGGGGCACGGCTGCATCCTTGCCCGAGCGTGCCCCGCCTGATAGGGGGCTCGTCCCACCGAAGGGGCACACACTTCGTTAAAAGGTCCAGAGGGACCCAGGTACATTCCCGCATTGTTCACCCCCCCATTGCTCCCAGAGCCTAGGTGGCTCCAATGGGTGGCCATATTTATTCACCCGGGCCCGGAGGTACCCATGCTTTATTTGGGGGCCTAGAAGGCTCCAACATTTGGCGCATTTTTGTTACAGGGCTACTGAGAGCCCATGCCGCAGTTTTGACTTCACAGCTGCCCAGCAGGTAGTGGGCAGCTGCATAGTTTAGGTTCTTCTTTATTTAAGGGGGACATGTCTTTTTAACCCAGGAGTGAGATGCACTCCTTTGCCCCATCTCAGCCTGCACAGCTGCGCAGCACTCAGTTCCAGCTGCAACGTTTAGGCCTGCTTTTGAGACTCCCAGCTGCCCAGCAAGTAGTGGGCAGCTGCCACATTTAGGTTTGCGCCAAGTGCGCCCCCGTGACTGTTGCTGCATTGGCAGCACGCCCTGACTCTAGACAGTGGCCATTTGAGCCCCTTAGGGTTGCCAGTTGGCCCTGGGGACTAATAGGTTTATGGGGCATAAGGCCCTAGTGTGAGTTATATAGGTGCTAGGAAATGTGATGTTTATAGTATGTGTTATGCACCTTGATTTATGCTTATAGATGTGCTTTTAATGCTTATTAGGTTTTACCTCTTGTCTGATGTTTATTCCTCTGCTGTGGTCTAGGTTTGATTTATTCCCTACTACAGGTTATGTTATTAAGTTTCTTTCCTAATGCACGGTATGTTTAGGAGATTATGGTCCACCCTACATGTTAGCTTATCAGGTTAGCGCAGAATAAAGTTCTCGCCTTATGTGATACTGTACCTGTTATGATTTAGGCTACAGGTTGGCGCTGAGTATTGAGTTTGCCAGTGATTACGGGTTGTGTTCTGAGATTATGATATGTTCCTATTTTTACTATTCTTGACCAAGTGCTAGTTCTGAAAGTGGCCCCCATGGCCCTGCCATGTGTAAATAATCCCCTGTAAATATTGCCCCTGTCAGTTGGCACAGTGTATATTGTGTGATTACCATCTAATGTGTTTTATGATAATTCATAGGCTATTTTTATATATAACCTTGTGTGGAGTTCCTTTTGTGGTGTGCCTAGTATGTTGTTACTGTGTGTGTTGCGCAAATGCTTTATACATCGCCACCGGGATAAGCCTGACTGCTCGTGCCAAGCTACCAAGGGGGTGAGCAGGGGTTATCTTTGGCGTGTAACTCCCTTTCCCTGACTAGAATGGTGGTCTCTGCCTGGCTTTGACGCAAGCCTTAGCCAGCCAGAGATCCCCATTTCTAACAGTGAGTTGTGCGGGTATGTGTTGCGCCGAGTGAGAGCAGTGCCCCATATGGTGTGCAGGGCAGCGGACAGCCAGGCAGCGGAGACGAGCCCTATTGCTATATTCTTGTATGTAGGCAGTGGGTGACCACTTTACACAAACAAGTTATCCACTCGATCATATTCCATAAATGGAAATGAGGACCAAACACAGTTGAACAATGCATACACGCCAAACAATACTATTCTCAGCATGCGCTTTTCAGTTCAAAAGGCATCAGCTCATTTTCAGTCAGTCCGGTGTGCTGAGAACTACTCTACCTTGGTGAGGCCATGCATGTAAAAGGGACCCATAACGTGAGGGTGGCTACTCATCAACATATCATTCCGCCTATTTTAAAAAAATCAACAGTAAAAAGAAATGGGTGGTGAATGACCCTCATGGCGACGCATCAGAACCGGCTGATGGAAAATGTAGTTCCTCATGACAGCATAAGTTAGAAGTTTTCAAATGCCCACACATGCTTCTTATGGGAAAATGGCAGCAGCCCAAAAACAGCTGCCCATTGCCCAAGCCTCATACTGTCTGCTGTGCTGGGACAGCACTAACTGAACTGAGGGGGTGAGGTTTGCAGCATTTAAAATAGACATGGTTAGTTACGTGTTAGACCTGGCACCTTAGCGTGGGTCTCCCTTCCATTTTTTGCTGCTGGCGCGTGTTTTTTCTGGTGGTTGATGCTCTGGGCACTGCACCACTGCTGTCCAGTGCCACAGTGCAAGTGCTTCCTATTGTAAATTAATGTATGGATTAGTGATTCCATGATTGGCTGGTTTGGTTTACCTGTCAGACCCTAGTACAGTGCACCAGGAGTGCCCAGGGCTGGTAATCCAAATGCTGCTAGTGGGCTTGCAGCACTGGTTGTGCCACCCAGAGGAGAAGCCTGTAAAAAAGTGTCTAAGGCCTGCCATTGCGGAGCCTGTGTGCAGTCTGGTACTGCCATCCGACTGGGCAAGTGCACCCACTTGCCAGTCCCTAAACCTTCCCTTTTCTTCATATCAGACACCCCTATGGTATGCCCAAGGTCAGGGTGCATTGTAAGTATAAGTTAGGACATTCCATGGTGTGTGTGTGGCATGTCTTATAGTGACTTACAGCCATTTTCGTTTTTCACTATTGCAAGGCTACTTGTTCTCCATAGGCCAGAATGGGCAGTTAGATTATTACATCTTATAATCCTAACTGACTCAGGGAACATTGTAGAAATTCGAGTTTAGTATGCCTGAACTCAGAATGATAAAATACATTGTTTAGTGCAGTTGATTTTAACATTCTGTGTTTGAAAATACCACTTTTAAAAATTAGGTATTTTCTTGTCTAACTATCGAAGCCTACCTCTGCTAAGTTGTGTATTCCTTGTCTGGAGTTTGAGTGACAGGGCTGGGTGATTCCAAGAGACAGGATGAGTCAGCCCAGTGGTGAATAGAGAGATCTGCATCTAGATGGGAGGGAGGAGTTGCACCTGGGACCTGAATAGGGCTGTGCCTTCCCTCCACAATGCTTGCTCCACCTCCTGCAGTGCGTCTGATGTCTCAGCCCTGCACTGTAAAAGGAGAGAAGGAATCACGTCAACAGAGTGCTCCAGGGCTGTGCCTTTCCTCCGCAATGCTGGTTCCACCTCCTGTGGGGCGTCTGATGTTTCTGCTCTGCACTGTGAAAGGAAAGAAGGAGTCATGTAAACAGTGCTCCAGAACTGGTTTGGACTGGGCAAAGGTCCCACTGCCCTCAGAGGACAAATGATTTTGGGGTATACATATTGGGACCCTGATCCCAAGAAATTAGATCACTTTGGATTACAAGAAGAAACCTTTGCTGAGGAGAGTAACCTGAAGAAACTGAGGAGAGACTATCCCTAAGCTGAAGTGCTGCTTGGGGGATTAGCTTGCAGTGGTTGTCTGACTGTCAAAGAAAGGAGAAAGGACTTTGTGTGCACTTTATTCAACTTGCAAAGGATCTCCAAGGGCTTGAGAAAATAGCTTGCCTCCTGCTGAAGTCTCAGGGACAACAGACTTCAACCCCCAGCTCCCCAGAGTTCTTTGGAAGTGCCTGCTGCTGTTCTGGGCCTTCTGAGGGACTGCGTGTCACAAGGAGCTGGAAGCGTGACTCAAGAGGAAGAAGCGTGTCACCATCGCTGCTGCTGCCATCGCATTGTGGATGTCGCCGCTGTAGCTGTCGAATTGCACCGCATCGAGAGAAGCATCTTGCAAGGAAGAGGAAGCGCGTCGCCGTCGCTGCTGCTCACATTGTAGATGTTGCCGCTATAGCTGTTGTATTGCACCGCATCAAGAGAAGCGTCTCGCAACGAAGAGGAAGCATGTCACCGTTGCTGCCGTCGCATCGTGGATGTCGCCGCTGTAGCTGTCGTGTTGCACCGCATCAAGAAAAGCATCTCGCATCCACGGAGAAGCGTGCCGCCGTCGGAGCTGCTGTTGGCGCATCACGGAACAAGGGTGTCGCCGCTGCAGTTGTCCCATCGAGCGGAAGCGTCTCGCAACAACGGAGAAGAGGGTTGCCGCCAAAGCAGCTGTTGTCGCATCACGGAACAAGGGTGTCGCCGATGCAGCTGATGCATCGAGTCGAGACTTCTTGCATCATCGGGGAAGCGTGTCGCATCAGGAAGAACTTGAACGTCTTTTTTTCTTTGCACCGGATATTACTGCATTTCCATCTTTGCAACCCTTTAGTTGCCCTGCGTGTCGCAACTTAAGGTACATTTACTCAAAGTGTCGCATTTTAAGAACTAAAGAGAATTAAGCTAAAACTACCATTTTAAGTACAGTATTGTGGATTTTTGTTGTTTGTGGTCTTGTGAGAAGTCTATCTAAAAAATACTTATTTTTGATATAAAACCTGTGTGGTGTTCATCTGTAGTGTTGTCATTTGATTACTGTATGTGTTCACAAATGCATTACACACTGCCTCTGAGATAAGCCTGTCTGCTCATGCCAAGCTACCAAGGGGGTGAGCAGAGGTTATTTTAGGAGTGTACACCCTTACCCTGACTAGAGGCAAGGGTCCCTATTTGTCACAAGTTCCTACCTGTGCCAACTAGAGACCCCCAAATCTAACAGTATGGCACACAACTGTGTCAATCCAGCAAGATTAATGAGATGCCCTTGAGCCAGACAGCACTTACTTCCATGTTCTCTTGTGGAGCAAGATGGGAGTGTCCCCATCACCTTTAAGAGATGGGGGTGGAAATGCATTACCACAAGCAGCAACGGGGGGTTTAGGACGGTTAAGCAGCAACCTGGGAAGGAAGGTGGAGCATTCTGAAAACACGGGCACTCTGCAACAATAAAAAGAATTACCAAACTGAAAGGGAAATACAGTAAAGCTAAAGGATACCCATATAGATCGATACTCCATGGAAGGAGCAAGACACAAGAAGGTGCGTCATATAATGTAAAGAAAACACATGGAAGCAAGTTTTCACTAGTGACTCTCTCCGACCTTAACCAGTCAGCAGTGAAGGGTGGAATTAAACCCCACATAGTGAATACAGCATGACTCGAAGCAGTGTATGCGTGCAGCCTAGCCTTGACCTAAAAATGACTTTTGACTATCTCTCAACTTCAGCCTGCAAACCCAGGCTCTCTCCTTACTTGGAGTCAGTTTCCATCACTCCATCTGTGGAATTTCCCATCTGGAGAAGAATTACAAGAGATTCATGAGACACCTGCTTACTGTCCCACAAAGCTCAGATCGCACTAATTCTATCAGACATCTTGTATCAGCATATAGAAATTCAATCAAGAGCATTAAAAGTTAAAATGATTTGACAAACATGGGCTGCACTTCATAAGACAATCATAACCAGGAATGAAAAAATGTTGGCATGTAATTGGGACTGGATCTAAGCCCCATAGGCAAAATACAGATCGCTGAATCAAACAAGGAGAAGATGACTGGATCGATTGATCCCTGACGAAGGGTAAGATACCCGAAATGCATTGGGTATCGCAATCCAGTTATTATGATTTAAGGTTTATCGCTATAAATGTATGAAGCAAAACTACAAGAATCAATTTAAAGAATTAATAAAAATAAGGATTGAACATTTCTTTTGGATTATCTTAATTTACAACCTGTGGATCCTATAATTAGGACGAAAAGTTGTGCCCAGGGAGACACCCCCTCCCTAGGATGTGCAGCAACCATTAAAATACAGATTCACACATTGATTTTGTAATTTGGAAAGTTTACATCCAGTTCCATTTCTCCATCTGCCTCTTTCCAGTGTGCCATTTTATTTCATATGTTTACAATGGCATGGACATTTCAGAGAAGGAGATCGTATCAGTAATAACTCAATGCAATAACTCTCGATCTCCTGGCCTTCGTGGGAACCCAATAGCTGCAATGAAGCATGATCCATTATTGTGGTGGTGGGTACTGAAGCTCGTTTTCTGTAGATTTATTTTTTTTATAGGTTATCAAGGTTTCAGTTTTTTGTTAAGGGTCTATAATTGATATTCTCCACAAAAACAGCAGGTGAAGTGATCCGGCCAACTTCCGCATATTTAGATGCACAAGGCAATTATTTGAAAAATACGTATGGTCTCTTCTCGTGGACTGGGTAAAATCTAACAATCTTTTACCACTTTTTCCAACAGGATTCAGATCCGGATGCACTGCTATAGATAACATAATGGCACAGGCTCTCGTTATAGATAAGGCGTTACACCACAGAAGATCACTGTGGATTTGTTTTGTAGACCCCTCTGCTGCATTCGAATAAGTAAATTGCAATCATTTATGATGGCACTTGGCATTGATAGTGCCTTCTTACTTCTGATCCTGCCTCTTTACTCCAATACTTGGCTGCAAGGTAAACAGTCAGATAATGTGTCTATTTCTAAGATCTTCATAGAAAATTGACTCAAGCAAGTCTGTGTCTTAGGCCTGCTTCTGTTTTCACTTTATTTCTTGGATATATTCCCCCCCAAAACTGGGAAATCGATTGATCAGCTATTTTGCATAGCTGTTGTTCTTGCTATTTGTTCACATACTCCAATTGGCCTTCAGCGCCAGCTCACTATATTGACAGATCTATTAAGTCTGTTCAGTTGTCTCAAAAATGTATTATTTTTGTGAATGTGCTATATCCAATGACAACTCAATGAGGGGTATGATTTATCAAAGTCTGATGCAAAATCCTTCTAACTGCTTTCCATTCTCAGTCAGTGGCATCATCGCTTTACTTAGAGAGCACAATTTACATCGGTTGAAGATTTTACTGAAAATGTCGAAACCCAATCACAAATATATAATCAGAAAAGGTTTGCTTGAGTCTTTCTGAATGAGGGATTTGCTGAATGTCTCTAACTGTAAACAATCGAGGTGCCTCTTGGAATCTTACCTTCATCCTAGGCAACAGTACATTGATCCAAACTTGGAAGCTGAAATAAAACAAAATATTTTAAGCTTCTGACTACTTTGAGAAAGGAAGGGCAGACATCGGCCCCACCGCTGGTATTTCGGGGCGCACCGGCCTCCACCCGCTACCCGCTCTCCATGGTGGGGCGCGCCCCATCACGTCACCATGACGAGGCGGGCGCGCCTTAGCATGGATTGGACCCTGGGTCCCCTAGTGACCCAGAAGTGATCGAATCACTTCCGGGTCACTATGGAACAAAGGCCAGGCCGGTTAGATCTGGCCTGGCGGATGAGGGGTTAAAAGGCCAGGGAGCGCAGTAGTCTGCCTCTTTAACTCCGTGCTCCATGGCCTGCCCCTCCAGCCTCTAGTAGGCTGTCATTCTTTTTCAACAGCCTCAATAGGAGGCTGTAATTTTAATTTAGTTTGCTTTTCTGTTTGCAGATTGGTAGTTGGACCGTGGACCGGCGGCATTGGGAACCAGGCAACCCCTTCTTGCTTTATTTGGAAGGTTGCTCCGTGGGACCGTGAGCAGACTTGGATCAGAGGATGGAACAGCGGCCCCTGTCTCTAAACGACGAGCGCAAGGAATTTCGGGGCGCCACGTGTGACCTTCTCCGGAGAGTTGTGCTGCGATCACCAGGAGAGCCAGCCGGGGGACATCAGAGTTTTTTTGACCCAGTGTTGCTGAGGACGTCGTCTGCGCGGGGTTCTTGCCCTGCGCTGCACCTGAAGGGTGAGTGTTGTGAAAGCTCCTGGTGACATGGGGGAGCCTGGTTGTAGATGTTGTTGGCGCGTGCGTAGCGCTATGGAGCAGCGTCCTGGTTTAAAAAATCAGACTAATCCCCACATGCCTCTTCGAGTGAGAAACGCATGATGGGCGCGCCGCAGAGGCCGAGGACCCAGGAACATTGCGGGACTGGTACACTGTCTCGCGTGTTTCGTGGACTCCTTTTCTCGCAAATATAGGACATGCTTGCTTTGTAGTGGAGTACCAGGGGCGGATTGGCAAGGCGGGCATTCGGGAATGGGCCGAAAGGCCGGTGCCTCAGTGCCCTCTGTGGGCCGTTTTTTTCTCCCCTGTCCCAGTCCACAGAGAGTGGACTAGGAAAGGGAAGAAAAAAAAACAGCCCACAGAGTGCACGGAGGCAGACAGAGAAAATGAAAGCAGCCTAGCTGTGCGGCCGGACAGCGATTGTCAGCTGTGCTGTGGCCTCTCCTTCACCCCTGCCCTGCCAAGCAATCAAGCTGAGGCTGGGCTGGGGAGGGGTGATTGTTTGCAAGAATCGGCCTCCCTGGGGGCCAGGTGTTTCTCAGGTCTTTGAGCCAATTTCACCTCGGCTCCCCTGGGGCCCAAGCAGCCCAGAAACGGTGTTAGTCTTAGCACCTTGCCCACAGCCCTTCACATTCAGGGCATAGTGGACGAGGACGAATGGGTCTTGCTGTGGGGGCCAGGTGATGTTTGGAATTTTTTAATTTTATTTATTTATTTATGCGATTTTATACAGCGCGGACTTTACCCGAAGGTGTCAGAGCGCTTCACACAAGGAACAGTAATAATACATGAGGAGAAAAATTACAAGTGGACAAATTACAAAAGCAAACGTTAAGTTACATGAATCAAAAGTGACAATAGTGAGCAACCAAAATACATGCGGTAGCAATCAGTACATTACAGGAGGAAAAAGTGATATGTGTGCAGGTTACAGAAGCGTACAAAGTACAAGTAGAGGTATAATACTGCAATAAATGGCAGACACTCCAGCACAAGAACAAACGTTACGTAGGCAATGGTGGCACTCGTGCAAGTATCTAAAGCAAACAAAAGTGAGAGGTAGCATACAGTGTGATACCAGAGAAAAGTGGCGTGTGCAAGTTACAAAAGGGTACCATACACAGGTACAAGGGTAATACTACAGTAAATGGTAAACACTCAAACTGCCAGAACACACTGGGAAGGCACTTCCCATGCACCAGCTTCACCTCAGCCTCCCCCCTGGCTACCTGGCTACCTTGGATGACCCAGAAAGCTGTGTTTTGTGCTCCCCTGCTAGGACATTTTCGCGAGGCCTGGAGGGCTGATTAATTTACTAATTGCAGGGGCCTTACCTGTTCATGTACTCCTGAGCTGAAGGTCTGGGGAGGGCTAAGTAGGTTAGTAATAGCAGGGGCTTTGCTGCTTTTCAGGTGCTCCTGTGCTGGAGGGCTGGAATAATTTTGTGACAGAAAGGGGCCTTGCTATTTTTTTTAGTTGCTCAGCATGTAGGCCATTGGCACCTTTGCCCTGTGTCCTGTGCAAGAACAGTATCCTCCCACTTTAATTCCTTGTCTGTGCAAATAGTGTTTCATGAAAGGGCACGCCTCTTGAATGTGGGCCACGCCCCTTAAATATGGGCCCACGCCTCTTGAATGTGGGCCACTTTTTTCGTCAGTGCCCGGGCCGAATTGTGATCCCAATCCGACCCTGTGGAGTACCGTTATGAACCTAGGTATAGGTCATGGAGGGGGGGGGAGTTTTAATCTCTGGCTACTTCCCGATTAAAATCAGACTAATCCCCACGTGCCTACTAGAATGAGAAACACATGAGTGCGCGGCAGAGGCCGAGGACCCAGGAACACTGCAGGACGGGTACACTGTCTAGCGTGTTTCGCTGACTCTTTTTCTGGCAAATCTTGGGCATGCTTGCTTTCTAGTACAGTACCGTTATGAGCCTAGGTATAGGTCCAGGGTGGGGGGGAATTTTAATCTCTGGCTACTCCCCAATTAAAAATCACACTAATCCCAACGGGCCTAATAGACTGAGAAGCACATGATGAGCGCGCGGCAGAGGCCGAGGACCCAGGAACACTGCAGTGGCCCATGTTCGTACCATAGCGAGGAAGGGGGAAATGACAATAGCACCCACGCCAAGAGTCGGAAATCGCTCACAGCGGCGCTTCTGCCCTTCTATCACTTTCTCTGCAAAGGCCGCTCAGCCTTCGCTTGCCCAGGAGATGCCCAGGACCCAGAATACTGCAGAGCTCTTGGGCGGGCTCATAGTCTATTCTACTTGAGGGTGGCGCCGAGGTGCAGCAGGACATGCGCTTTGTGGGTATGGTTGAGGCAGCCGAAGAGGAGCCCTTGGTGTCGTGATGGGCGTTAGGGCTCGATATGCCAGCGCAGGCAAATTGTTTACAGTTGCCAAAAAAGTAGTGCTTTCGTGGTGGCTTTTTTTCTAGTGTTTGGGACAGTGCTCAATCTCTTGGTATGAAAGTGGAAGCCATACAGGGGGACATTAGTTGAGCGGCGGCCTGCGTCGTGCAATTGCTGCTTTGTTATAAGGACAGGCTAGGGGCATCCTTGACTGTGATGGCATAGTGGGCTGCAAGTTGCATGATAAATTTGGGTAAATAACTCAGTTCTGCTTCAGGATGTGGACGTAGGCCATGGATGCATGGGTGTATATCTCAGGTGATGTGAGATGAAGTCCTGTTCCTTCTGTGGGTAGCACCAAGAACATGGAGGTCAATGTTCTCTCTGAAAGGGGCATCTGTAGCAGCTGCACATGCACCGAAGAAGGAGAGGGTATCTAGTCCCAGCCTGTGTAACCCAACATTGCTAGATGCACCAACACTGGTACTTTGTCTAAGTGGTCGCAAATGCATCAAGGCACCTGTTGGGAAAATAGCGCATTTATTAAGGGGCACCTGCCACAAGGTTGCATCGCACGCTACAACAAAGGGATCAGCTGTTGCGGCACAGAACAGAGAGCGCGTCCTTTAACAGGAGCCTGCTGGTCTGTTTCTGAGTCACTGTGGACTAATACTTAAGGCCTTAGACTCTTACCCTCAAGGTTTGAGTGTTCAATTCCGGGTGTTCCAATGTAGCGATTCCTTCGATTAGAGATGTATGCAATAGTATTTCGTCAACAAAAAAGGTGAGGGTACATCTTGATAAAGCATTAGGGCCAGCCTTCACAAGGTTTAAGTGAATCTTGAGGCAGGTTTGGGTACTGCAATTTCCCACAATTGTTTGCTTTGTACTACTGTGCCCCGAGTGATCAAGTGTGTTGTCCTCTATTACGGTAGCGTGAGCAGCGCGCTCTTGAGGGCAAGTTTAAAATGCAGGGGTATCATTTACAGTGTGAATGTAGAACATCTGAGCAGTCATGTTGGGGCAGTGTATTCCCCATTTGTGTTAGCACCACAGCTAGACAGTTGCGGGGGGTAGGGGCTGGGCAGATTACGTTTTTTAAAAAGCACTGATGACTTTCAAAGGGCATTGGGTAAGGAATATGGAAATCGCTATTGGCCAATGTTCTACCCATTGTTTTAACACAATGTTTTGTGCTCATCTGGGAATCAAGGGCCAATCATGGTACGTTTACCATTAGCAAGCCAAATGTTTCCTTGATCATGGGAGGCTTGACTGCTCCTCAGCCTCTCTGGAGGCATCACCCGATCTGTTTTCTTGCTGTGTTCTAGGTTGCAAGCAACTGGGTTCAACTTGGTGTGTGCAGCCCTGTCGTTAAAAGACCTACGTCGCTGGTTCTTGACCACCGGAGGATGGAAGAGGCCGAGGGGCGAGCCAGCGTGGGATCAGTGTCGCCAACGGAAAAGGGATCAGCTATGATGTGCTTCCCGGGTTGCTCAGCTGCTGTTACAACATAGGTGAACATGCGCTGATAGCTTATGGTGATATAATGTTTGATATCCCTGTTGCGGGTAGTAAGAATGCAATGAGTTATTAGTTCATAGCTCATTGGGGCGTTTTCTCATGGCACTGTAGCACATGTACATTTATACGGGGTTACTCATAAGGGGTGTCTATGTGTTAAGGCTTCTGCGGCTATAATGTACAATTACCCTTGGGTATGGTGGGCATAGCTGACTATTGCTTCAAAGGAAACTTTTAAGCACCTCGAACAATATAGGTGATAAATACACCTACAGTCTATTGAATACTGGGACGACTTCTAATTCGTTAGCAACAATTCCACAAGTCACTGAGCCATTCAGGCATTAATTTTTAGCTGGAGAAGGTATGGTACAAGGGACTCCATAAAGCTAAGCAATGGCCACTTGCAAACCGTGTCCGACTGCTCTGTTAGGGGTACAGGGCATCGAAGTGCCTGTGTTTGTGCACGAGGCTGGGAAAAAGGTGTAAGCAATTGAATGCGTATTTGAAGGGCTCCAAGAGTTGGTGTTTGTGGGCTCTGGAGCAGGGCCCACAAATATCGGGACGTTTGGGCACATTCACTAGTGACTCTAGTGAACACAGTTATCATTTTAACCAGATAACCCAAACATCATTGCACTCACCAAGCACTCATGGACACAATTAGGGCTATGCTGGGCACCCCTACTGTAAACTTCATTTCAATGTTCCCCAGGTAATACAACTGATGCTGTGCTAAGCGCTCTCAGTTGATAGTCGGATGGTAATGCAACTAGTGCGATGCTAGACACTCTCTTTTAATATCGCATTTCAAGGTCTTTATGTAATACAACTGATGCTATGCTAGCCTCTCACAATAAAACGTTAGGGCAAGGACCACTCACGATTACATTGAGTTTTACCCGGTGCACAAAAAACACAAACCATATATTCAGCTTAATACCTACTGGGGGAGTTACACTTAGCATGTTACAGCAATTGATTACAAGGTTTGAGGTCAGTCTTGTGAGGCACTGGCCTCGGTGAGGTCAATCAAGTACATTATCAACACGTATGATGTCAAAGCAGTACATCCTAGACCTTGTAGTCACACCTTCAAGAGTACCTCCGCACGCATGGGCAGTTGCACATATGGATTAGGGGTCTGTGTCGAAAGCCTCTAGGCACCAATTATAGGTATACGTGTGTTTCAGAAGTGCGTTATTTCATGCATTGCTATAACACTGGTCCGTTTCTACCCGTATGCGTAGTATGCCGGTGGTTGTCACACGGTATCTATAATCCCTTGTGCGCATACAAGTATGCACATTAATGTATTGCGCCACACATTACCTCTGCACCCAGGTATTGTCACCTGTGCAGTGATTGGCTATGTGGCATCACACAGTAACTTTCCACCCCCATATTTGCTTGTACATGGAAGCATTACATGCATGGGGTTTGTCACGCGGTTTCGCTGCACCCTGTGCCTCAACAGTTATATGGTCAGAAGTCCGCGGGGGCCACACACTACTGATGTCCTTGGGCCAGTACGAATAAGCATCCCGTTGCTTTGTTATGTCGCACTGTACCTATTCCCCAGGGGGCGTGTGCAAATTGAGGCATTTGGGTGTCTATGTTGTCAGACAGTACCTGTGAACCATTGGGCAAGTACAATTTGGCAACTGATACAGGTGTAGTATCACGCAGTGTCGATGCACCCATTGGCTGGCACATTAGATGTCTGGGTTGTGTCAGTCTTACAAGGTAGGGCTGGCATGTGAACTGTTTCTTTCGTCTAAGAGCCAAAAACACTAATCATTTGTGTTTGATTTTCATTTATGTATGACTGGATCCATGGCTGATACCTGGGAAGTGCTCCACACCACAACAACTGCAAGAGGTGAACAGCCAAGGTGGATTGGTAGATCCGGAACGTGAGTGGCAAGTGACTGCATCAAGTGAGATGGGCGATCAGCCAGCACTATATATTGGTTGTGTATAGATGTGTTAACCATTTGTTGTGCCAGCCGTAGTCATTTAGCAGTAAGCTGCTTCACAGGTATATGCCTTCCAAGCTTGACCAAACTCAGGGGTAACGGGCCTATGCAAAATTTAAACACCCCTTGTAGGGGAACAGTATTCTGCTGTTACGGTGCCTGTGCTCGCAGGTGCCATCGTAAACACCCTGGCGCAGATACTACAGAGATTCCAAAGGAAAGCGAGTCCGTGAGGGCATTGAGCCACTCAGAAAATAACTTGTAACAGACTGGTTAGGAGATCTAGTGCTTCACACCTACAGACTATAGTCCAGGGGTGCAGCTGAGGGGAGTTGTGCTTCCTAAAAAGACGGCGTCCATTTGTCCACATCAGGGAAGGAAATCCTCGGAGAGGATCTTTTGGCCTAGTTAGTTGTGTATAGGGAAAGGGCACAACCTTTCTGGAGTTTTTTTGGGGGGCCTCATAGTCGGGCTAGTAAATATAAGGGCTTGGCTAGTGAATTTAAGGACAGGGCATGACCTTTCAGTGTAGGTGGGTAGGGGGGAGCAGATTGATAGATTTCGTATTCTCGATGCCTTACCCTTATTAACATAGTCTTATGAGTTAGCATGGTGTGTCTAACTGATGATATATTTGCTTGTGTATTCACGAATTCATTATTCATTTATGTGTGTTTCATTAGTTAGTCCTCTTAGCTTAGCCTGTGTGCCGCCATCTTGGGAGCAGGTCTCCGAGTCTAAGCTGCACTCACCCCCTCCCGTAGGAACTGGAAAAAACCCTGAACGCAGCATTTCTCATTTCTCAGCTAACTATGGCCGAAACAAATAACGAAAGTCTAATCAGTAATGTTCTCATGCTCTGGAGAAGCAGAGTCTCAGCTCTGTGGCCTTGAGGGAAGATAACCATGTTGCCTTTGCAGGTGCAGATGCCTCTTGTATGAGTTCATTGTTCATCCTTCTCAGCCCAGTAATTTTCCGTTATGGGCGTGTCTACTGTACTGTAACATGTTATAATGTATTGTCGTGATGAGCTGAGTCAGTCCTCTCGGCGCACTCCTTGGGGTGAAGTCGGACGGGGCCCTCTCATGAGAGTCTTATGGCCTAATAAACTTTTTACTAATTCTTCTCCACTGTCCGGCTGGCTTATTATATGACAATGATATATGAGTGAGGTAAGTCGCTCAGGTGGATTTGAGCCACGCTTATCAGATGGCGCCCAAACAGGAACCCCGCGATAAGGATCTTTCTCACCCGCAAGTGGGTAGCAGAAGACCGGGGACCGTCTGGTCGGCACGGTGAGTCTGGGTACCCAACTTTATGCCGGGCTTGGTTCATGATCCTGCGCCGGGGTCCGGAAGGCGGGACTTTGGAGCTGACCGTGTTGGTCCCAGCAGCCGGCGGTGGAGAATGGTGGATGTCGGTTCCACGAACAGGAGGTGAGCGGTCCGACTGGTGAATGAAGGAGCTGGTGTGCTCTAAGGGGCTAGTGTGTCCCTAGTGGATGAAGGAGCTGGTGTGCTCCTAGGGCTAGTGTGCTCCGGGGAACTCAGAGTACGAGTGGTGCTCTGGTGAAGGAGGTTTCAGAGAGACGTTTGTTATAGATCATCCGACCGGGTAGTACTGTGATTGGATTGTGGCTCATCACGGATGGACTCAGGGACTTACCCAAACCCCTAGTGTGCTTGGTTTGGTGGAGTGGGTCTCAGGTCCTCCGGGGTAAAGTGTGCATCGGTTTATAGTGCCGCACGGGTGGTGGATGTGTCTTCCAACCTCGGAACAGCTAGTGTGCTGTTCGGTCTGGGGTAGTGTCCAGGTTCCCCAGGACTCGGTCGACGGGCCTTGTCCCATTATGGTAACACGTGTTTGGCAGGGACTTAATGCATAGGAAGCATGTGTGTGTGTGTGGGTATAGGCGTCTGTGGGTTGGTGGAGATTATTGCTTTGTTTTTCTGTGACTGGGTGCGTGCGTTTCTTTTTTGTGGCGGTGTCTGATTGGTGAGTTGGTGGTGTTTGACAGAGTGTGCAAGGATGCCATGTTTTAGTAAGCTACGGTGTTTTGGGTGTTGCTGCAGCACTTCGGATAAGAGGCTGGCTTAGAGCCAACCAGCCCAGGTGGAAGGCTCCCCTAATTTTGAGATGTATGTGAAATACGGACTTACTCCGGCTTTATTTAGTACTTTGTGGCATCGATATACTAAAGATAATGTGGACCTACGATGGCCGTTGACCGGCTCGTTTGATGAAGCCAAGATAGATTATTTACAGGATAGATTGTTTGCTAGGCGCAGTCGCCAAAGCATGTTTGATTCCCTGCGGATGTGGCAGAAGGAAGTTAGACAACGACAGATGAGAAATGAAAAGGTGGCTCAGAAGAAGGTGGCGCAGTCGATGGCACAGAAGGCAAGGGCATATAATAAAAAAGAAACAGAGAAGGGGATTGAGCGCGCAGATAGGCTCCATAGACTACAAACAGATAAAAGTTATGTGGTGAGAGCGGAGGAGCAGGATGACATGGAGGATATTTTGGATGCTCGACCCCCACCCCCTTATGCGCCCCAACCAATATACCCTGCGCTAGCTGTTTCTGCCTCCCCTGCGGTCCTCCCTGTCTCTTCTGTTTCTCAGACAGTCACATCTTCTCTTTTGGGTTCACCCCCTTCTCTTCTTCCTACCCCTACTTCGTTGAGAGATGTTGAAGCAGCATTGACTTCTGTTACTTCTTCTGTGACCACGCCCCTGGTTTCTCTACTGTCGGCAGGTACGTGTTCTCCCCCTGAGATTGCCCCACTGTCGGCCCCTGCGCTGCCTGCGGCTTCTGCGAGTGCTACCCCTCAGACTGTATTGTCAACCCCGACTCGAGGTATTGGGGGGCTGGATGGGCGGGGGTTGCTTGATCATGAACGAAAATTGCTTACGCGTTCCAATGTTGGGATGGAAGAGAAACAGATGGTGGCTAATCAGGCATGCCAGTGGGTAAGGAATGCTATTTATACAATGGAGGAAATTTGGTCTACGATGAAGATTATGAACCTCTGATGCAACAGCATGCTTTGTGGCACATGTCAACGAAATTGATAAGTTTGTGGGAACTGGGTTATGGGGGTACAGCACCCCAGATTATTTATGATATCAAAGATCGAGCTTACAGAGCAAATACCAGTATAGGGGAGGTTCTTGGGAACTTGCATGTCTTAATTGATTACTGGAACGAGCTGCCCTATACCTTTGGAGCTCACGCTATGCGTGAAGTTCACCCCGTTTTTTCACCCGGAAATACCTGAAGTGGTGGACCCGATTACTAATGCAGTGACAAGGGCACGGGTAGAAGCTCGTTTTCAAGAACAATGGGTCTATACCCCTTGGAAAAGAAGTGAGGTATTGGCCTTAAAAGCACAGTTACCTGAATCTAGAAAGAACCCGACTGCTTATTGTAAGGAGTTGACTGAAGCAGCCTCCTCAACAATTATGACGTTGGCGGATATAAAATTATTCTTTGGGTTACTGGTCCCGGTGGATGTATGGAGACAAGTGAAAGGTACTGATCACTCAGATGAGTTGGGGGGTACTTGGGAGGAGTTTAAGGATTGGGAGAAGGAGCGGAAGCCGGGAGACAAGCCGAGGCCAGAGATTTTAGCTTTGCCCGGACAGAAAATTAAGTTCATGCATTCCCTTATTCCTCTGAAGAAGGTGGATTGGGATAAGTTAACTGCATGTCCGCAGAAGAAGGATGAGGGAGTGTCGGACTTCTTTACCCGTTTCGAGGAAGCATTTTTGGATTTTATCGGGCAGGATCTATCACAGGACGGAGGGTTATGCCTTTTTGTGAATAGGTTTGTACATAATTTGTTGCCGGAAATTGCTACCAGATTGCAGGCCTCAGAGAGCACGTGGACAACGTCCACACCTTCTGGTATTCTGAGTATGGCTCAGTATTATGAACATAGAGAAAATGAGAATAAGGAAAGAGCATAGAAGAAAGCCAAGGATTTGAAAACATTTGAAAACAACGGTGTTATTGCAGCAAGTGTCAAAGGGATGGGGACGTGGGACCTCGCCCATGGTAGCAGGACGAAGTGGAAGTGGTTATGGGAGAGGAGAAAGAGAGAGGGTTTGGGAGTCAACCAGTGCGCAAACTGTAAAAAGGAGGGGCATTGGTGGCAGGAGTGTCTGGAACCAAGGGCAAAGGTTGGGCCTGGCCAAGGACGAGGACGTGGAGAGGTACGCAGAGATGATGGTCAGTTTGAAGAAGGGAGACGGCCGGGCAGGAATCATTTTGATGAGGACAGAGACAAACCACATGACCAAGAACGAGACCGACAATACTATCCTGGTGCGTATGAGGAGGATGTCGTGACAGGATTCTCTTATAACTAGGACAGCGTAGGGCAGAGTGTGGGACCGGTTTCTGTGGATGTAGACCAGCGGGGGTCTTATGTCACTGCGGATTTGTCAGGGTCCACCCAGAAATTTCTAGTAGATACGGGTGCCATGAAGAGCTCCATAGCGCGTTCTCAGGTCACAGGGGCGGCTGTCTGGCCAGATTAACATTTCCGTTGGGCTTTCAGGCACCCCGGTGATTAGCCCCATCTCCAAACCTCTTACTCTTACGATCGGTCCTTTTACTGTTGATTCTCCGTTTCTTCTAACATCATATTGTGGTGAAAATCTTTTAGGTTTAGATTTGCTGAAGAGATTGCATGCTACGGTTTACTGTTCGCCGGACGGTGTATACCTTACTTTGGGCCCTTCTGTTGCGGGGGCTCAGCAGTGTTTTTCCAAAGACGAGCCTCTCCCATCTGAGTTTGCTGGAGTCCCAGATACCTTGTGGGCGCGTGGTGATACGGATGTGGGTAAGGTGGATATTGCTCCCGTGTCCATTAAGGTTAAGGAGGGAGCCCGACTGCCTCGGATACCGCAGTACAAGATTTCAAGGGAGGGTGAGACCTCTCTTTTGCAAATAATACAGGATTTGATACAGTCCGGAGTAGTGGAGGAGACATCCTCTAATGTATGTAATAGCCCCATTCTTCCGATTCTTAAGAGGCCCTCAGCTAATGCGAGCGATGATGACCCTGATGTTTAACGTTTTGTGATTGATTTCCGCCACATGAACCCCAATACCTGGTGGTCTCTGACATCACCACCATTTTGACGATGATTCCTCCTTCTGCTACATATTTTTCCATATTGGATTTGAAGAACGCATTCTTTAGCATTCCCGTACATACTGACAGCCGCCATCTCTTCGGATTCTCGTTAGCTGGCCGCAGTTTCATATTTTATAGAATTCCTCAGGGCTATACTGAGAGCCCTAGTATATATAGTCAAGCGTTGAAAGCCCAACTTCATGATTTGGCCCTCCCCGAGGGTACTGTTTTATTGCAATACCTGGATGATTTGCAGATTGCATCTGATACGGAGGACAGTTGTAAAGAAGCAACTGTTCATTTGCTGCATCATTTGGCTCAAAATGGACACAAGGTGTCCCTTTCCAAGTTTCAATATTGCCGACAGGAGGTTACCTACTGAGGTAATCTCCTATCGAAGGAGGGAAGGAGGTTGATACGGGAGCGCATTAAGGCGATAACTAACATGGCTGTTCCTAACACCCAGCGAGAGGTGCGCGTGTTTTTGGGCATAACATCGTTTTGTCGCCAGTGGATACCTAATTATGCTTTATTAACAAAACCGCTTCTATATCTGACTACCAAAGAAGTGCATGAACCTTTACCTTGGACTACTGCGTGACAGGAATCGGTTGAGTTACTTAAAACTGCTTTGTGCTCTGCACCTGTCTTGGGAACCCCTGATTACCAGAAGCCTTTTGTACTTTATGTACATGAGGCGGACGGTTGCACATTGTCAGTACTAACTCAGTGTTTTGGAGGGAAGCAGAGACAGTGTGCTTACTTTTCGGCTACACTTGACAACGTGGCAAGAGCGCTGCCGAGCTGTCTGAGAGCCACTACGGCTGCTGCGGTCTCAATTAGACAATCGGCGGGGCTCGTGCTTAGTTCTGACCTCACAGTAATGGTACCTCATGCTGTGGACACCCTATTGAATAAGACACAGACGCAGCACATAACTAGTGCTCGTCTTACAGGTTACGAATTAACACTATTTGCCCCTGATATTACATTCAAAAGATGCGCCACTTTAAATCCAGCCACATTACTACCCATCCCTTCAGATGAAAAGGACAATGCGGTCCATCATTGTTTGTTTCGGACTGAGGAAGAAACAAAGGGAAGGATAGATTTAACAGATACCCCTTTAATTGACCCCCAAGGGGAGCTGTATGTGGATGGATCATGTTTCAAACTTGCAGATGGCACTACAATGGCAGCTTACGCCATAACAACGTTACGAACAGTAATGGAGACTTCCAGGGTTCCTTATCAGTCGGCCCAAGCTGCAGAACTGATAGCGTTGTTGTGAGCATGCGAATCGAGTGAAGGACTGGACATGAACATTTACACCGATAGCCAATACGCCTTTGGCGTGGCTCATAGTTACGGGCGACTGTGGGCGGAGGGATGGTGTGGAACGACTGGACTCGAATGACTGTTGAACAGACTTGTCAGACAAACGACGGTGGTTACTCCCTGATGCATATGTTCTCCCTGTGGTTACGATGGCCGATGGACCAGCTCATGTTAGTGCGAAAGGAATATGTAAATTACTAGACCCATTATGGAGTAATAGAAATATCTCCAGAGTAGCAACGCACTTAGTGCAACAATGCATAGTTTGTTTGAGATACAATCCTGGGAAGGGGACACCTGTTTTGCCTGGTAATTTTGAACCCCCTTCTTTCCCTTTTGAAGTCATTCAGATGGATTATATTGAGATGGAGAGGGTCAACAATCTTAAGTACGTTCTGGTGGTGGTGTGCTCATTTAGTAGGTGGGTGGAGGCTTTCCCAACAAAAGACTGTACGGCCACGTCCAGAGCAAAGATGTTGATCAAGGAGTATTTCTCCAGATATGGATTGCCTCGAGTGATCTGGAGTGACAATGGAACACACTTTAACTCTAAATTGATGAAACTGATAAGTGAGGGATTACAAATCCAAAAGAAATTCCATGCAGCACGACACCCTCAAGCTGCAGGTTTGGTAGAAAGATACAATGGGACATTAAAGCTAAAGATGGCTAAGATCCAAGAGAGTACAGGACTGCGATGGCCAGACACACTCCCTTTGGCCTTACTTTCTACTAGAGTGACAGCTAATTCCACAACAGGCGTTTCCCCACACGAAGTAATTTTTGGCCGTCCGGCCAACGTGTGGGGTGTCCCGAGACCGAAATGTTTTGCTGATATTGAATACCCTTTGTTGACAGATTACCTGTATGCTTTGACTAAAGATCTTCGTTCTGTTTATCAGCAGGTAGCAGACACACTGAAGCCACAGCCCGAGGGGCCCGGACACACCATCCAACCTGGGGACTGGGTCATCATCCGAAGATACCAGCGGAAGTCTTGCTTGGAGCAGAGATGGTCTGAGCCGCGCCAGGTGTTACTGGCCACCCGTACCACACTCAGGATCCAGGGCCATAAGTTGTGGATGCACGTCAGCCATGTTAACTGGGTTCCGCTTCCGCTGCCCTATGATGAGTGGGTGAGGGAGGGCGTCGCTGATGAAGAATGTGAAACAGTTCCTCAGTATGTACCCTTCTTGGATGCCTTGTTGAGGGGTGAGGAGCAGGTTCAGAGTGAAGAGAGACTGGCGCCAGCTGCAAGTGGCGAGGCCTCTCTAGACCACAGTGATCCAATATCAGCGGATAAGTCCCTTGCTGTTGAGCCCCCCATTCTGTTCACAGATCCAGAGGTGCGAGGGAGCACTCGTTACAATCTGCGGCCCAGGAAAGGAAAGAAGGGCACCGGAAGAAGTGCTGAATTAGGGAAGTAGGGAAGGACTACCGAAAAGTGGTAGGGAAGGACTACAGGTAAGAGCCCTGGCGCACCGGTCGAGACATTGTTACCAGAACATTAGGCTGAGCCTGGGCCCGGATGAAGTGCTCCTTTGAGTTGTGAAGCTGTGCGACTCCGACATGGGAGTTAGGAAATGAACGATAGGAGTCTGCCTGTGAGGCTCTAATGGACACAGGGAGAAGATCCCTTGGAGGGAGAAGATCCCTTGGAGGGAGAAGAACCCCTCTGGCTGGCCTCAGCGTGACTGTTTTTTTTTTTTCTTCCTTTTAGTTTGTTATTGGACTTATAGCTAGAGAAAATGTACCCTTTTGGCCGTCCTGTTCCTGAAGAGGAGCAGCCTTTTGCAGTCCCTTGTACAGCGGAACCTGATTCACCATGGTCCGCATTGTCTAGAAAAGCGAAAATAGTGGTTATAGTGGTACTCATTCTCGTATTCATAATAGTGCTGGGGATTCTATTCTTCCTCGATGAAGTGTATCCTGTTCATAAGTTCATGCCCACCCCTACTGCGTTACATGAACATAATGTGATTACTGTCGATTATGGAGAACAATGTTTGAGAAAAAGTTATCGTGATAATGTTTTTATTAAAACTTTACATCATGCACATGCTGTATATAATGTGACGGATTGTTGGGTCTGTGGGTTACTCCCTTCGACTGCATACAAAAAGGATAGGTTGCTGGCACTCCCACTAACTCCTGTGAATAGCTGTGTAGGATGGTACACTCTAATTAGCCTGGTGAAGTTTTTTCAGCAACCGTATACCTTAGAGCCTCGACTTCCTAATAGGGGATCGACTTTGACAATGCGAATACGCCCCAAACATTTACCCTTTTTCGGACAATTGTTTAATGATGGACATTTAGACCAGACATTTCGGGACACGTGCTCCAAGAAGGTTGGACGATATGTAATTTCTAATGACACAGACCGGGTTAGAGCAAGCTTTCAGCAGTTGAATTCCTCTCTGACCTATCAACATCCTCCCTTGAAAAATAGTAGTATCCACTCTTTTGTGCCTATTGCGGTGATTGGACCCCCACCATTTTTCTGTATCTTAGGGAGGGGACCAATAGAGGTGGGGAACAGTTCTTGCAATGTGACAGCTGCTAGTGGAGAAGTGTGGCTCAGTGGTTAGAGGCGGCAGACCCGGAAGCTGGGATCGACCGTGGACCAGGGTTCGATTCCCCGCCTCAGCGGGTCTCGGGCTCAAAATTCCACGGCCTCGACAATTCTCGCTCCGGTGCCTACTCGACTCACGGGGTCTCACTCTGCAACTCTGGGCAATAGCTTGCTTAATCTCCACTACGGCCCCTCGCGGCAGGATGCCTGGCTTTCACCCTGTGGACACCCTGCCGGGGCCTCTCACAGGGGAATACCAGGACGGGTTCCCTAAGCAAACGCCAGGATGCCCTTTGGGTGACAGGTTGCGCTATATAAGTACACCTACATTTACATTTACATTTATTCGACTGCCTTTAGTCCTTCCCTGGTAATTCCATTAAACGTCTATTTCGTTTGTGGAGAAAACGGATACTTGTGGTTGCCTGAGGGTTGGGGTGGTATTTGCCATTTGGCCTATCTTCTACCTCCTGTTTATGTGGCCCCTTCTGACTATCACAAGACTCACCGTCGGTAACCCATGGTTTCTGGACATAGAAAAAGGAGGGCACTCCAAGTTGAGGATGTAGATCAGACTGACACTTCTCTACAACGATGGACAGACTTTTCTAAGGGCTTATTGCCGTTTTGGGGTCCCATATTTAACAGTAGGGCCATTTGGAGACTGTCTAGAGTAATGGAAAAGGTGGCGAATACAGAAGCTGACATTGCGACAAATATGTCTGTTGAGATGAAAGCTATGAGATTATTCACGATCCAGAACAGAATGGTGCTTGACGTCATTCTAGCCGATAGGGGAGGAGCTTGTCGCGTCATTGGGACGTCCTGCTGTGTGTATATACCCGATTTGGCCCCTACTGTCAACTTAGCGGTGTAGAAACTTCATAGATTAGCAGCTGAACTGCATCAGGATACTGGTACTTGGTCTCTAAAGGGATGGTTCTGGGGTATTTTTTCTTCCTGGGGTAGGAAAATATTGATGGGTGTAGTGGGAATTGTGGGAATACTATTGACATGTTGCCTCTGTGTTTACTGCCTTCCCCCTTGTTGCTCATTGTGTGCCAGCACACTGGCTTCCTCAAAGTACCCATCTCAACAGTATCCAGTTTCTGATGATGTGGAGCTCAAAGACATTGAATGGCTTCTGATTATTGATGACAGTATTTTTGATGATTAAGAGTGTTGCTATGACGTTTTTCAGCCCATAGTTTCAGTGTGTAAAGACACAACCTTTTTAGCTAATAAAGGCTGCGCACATGTTAGCCACACAATGCTAAAAGGAGGCTCTGATAGATTTCGTATTCTCGATGCCTTACCCTTATTAACATAGTCTTATGAGTTAGCATGGTGTGTCTAACTGATGATATATTTGCTTGTGTATTCACGAATTCATTATTCATTTATGTGTGTTTCATTAGTTAGTTCTCTTAGCTTAGCCTGTGTGCCAGAGCTTGTCTCCGCGTCTAAGCTGCACTCACCCCCTCCCGTAGGAACTGGAAAAAATCCAGAACGCAGCATTTCTCATTTCTCAGCTAACTATGGCCGAAACAAATAGCGAAAGTCTAATCAGAAATGTTCTCATGCTCTGGAGGAGCAGAGTCTCGGCTCTGTGGCCTTGGGGGAAGATAAACATGTTGCCTTTGCAGGTGCAGATGCCTCTTGTATGAGTTCATTGTTCATCCTTCTCAGCCCAGTAATTTTCCGCTATGGGCGTGTCTACTGTACTGTAACATGTTATAATGTATTGTCGTGATGAGATGAGTCAGTCCTCTCGGTGCACTACTTGGGGTAAAGTCGGGGTGAAGTCAGACGGGGCCCTCTCATGAGAGTCTTATGGCCTAATGAAAGTTTTACTAAACCTTCCTTTTAAAAAGTTGTGAGTCATCCATAATATAGGCCTTACCAGCCCTTAAGCAGGGTGCCTAATATTTAAAAGTAGAACGTGTATTCAATGTACTTAATGCCTTTACTGCCAAAAAAACCCTAAGGCCGTTTTCACTGTGGCAAAGTTGGCTATGCTGTAGACAATTCTAGGTTAGTTTATTATAATATACTTAAACGCTCTTTTTTAGAGGTATACAAAATCAAAATTAATGCCAAAGTTGAAGTTTAGCTATTTCATAAATCGTCTCTTTATAAAGCCCCTATTTTCCTGGATGACATCTCTGTTGGACTTGGCCTTTCCCCCAATTTTTTTCGCTTTTTGCCCCCCTAATTTGAATGTCTTGCCCATGGTATTAAATATGTATGGACCATGTGCGGTAAGAGTTGCCCTGTTGTAAAATTAAATGTTGTTAAATGGTGTGCAGAAAATATTCCCCCATGTTAAAAATGCACCTGACTGAAATGTACTGTGTTTTTAAAATGGATGCCATGGCCCTGGGTAGTGCCACCTGACTGCGTTAGGTCGGCAGTCTAGTTAATATTACCCAGCCACCCCTAGCTTTTGGAGGGAAGCCTGGCACCCAGGGTGCTCAACCCCTTCCCTTGAGCCAGTGAGAACCAGTTTTCCCCAACATTCTGGAAGGTTCTGGCGCTGTGAGGGAGGAGGGTATAAGTAAGGGGGAAGTGCCACCAGAGGGGGAGACAGAGCTGAGACAGGGACGTGAGGGGACCTGCTGCAAGGAGTTACCACCACATGGGCCTGTGAGCTGGGCCCTGCATCCATTCAACCCCCCTCCACTGTCCCCCAGGGCTTGTCAGCCCCACTTCAGGAGATCAAGGCTGTTGTGTGGGAGGAGGGCCACGCTGCAGTGGGGATGGTGCAAGCCTACCACCCTGCCTTGATGACGCCCCCACCACCTGCTGACCTGGCCCAGTAGTGTGATTGCTCTGTCCCCCAGGGCCCCTGATAAAAGGAGAGCCCCCTAGGTCCCTGACGCTGTTGGACCTTGAACTACGCCAGCGCTGAGCGACAGAAGCACCCAGAAGAAGAGGAGTGCTGTGGGCTTGAACCCCCCAGAAGGTGAGGAGAGTGGCCCTGGGGCTAGCTGTGGAACTGTTTGCCCCTGTGAGGTGTGCCTGCCGGACGCTGTGCTGTGGAAGCGCTGTTTTGGGGAGGTTGGTGCCCCCAAGGAAGCTGTGGCCCCTTTGCCAGCTGTGTGAGGAGAACTGTGACCACTGAGAAGCGCCGAAGTACTGTATGGCCTGACTGAACTGCCTCTATTCTGGCGGGCTGAGAGAGAGGAGTTGAGCTCTGTGAATAGCGCTGTGGGTGCCTACCCCACGTGGTGATGTCCTTTTGCTGAGGAGATAGTGCCACGGGAGCCTACCCCTTATCGACGCCTCACGCCGGTTGGAACTGCCCGTGAAATAAATAATGAAATAAAAGGGAGCCTACCCCTTATCGCTGCCAGAAATCACCGCCGCGGCCCGGCGCTGTGAGGAGATCTTCCCCCGCTGTGGGAGGCATCGTTGTGGCGACCCCCGGTACCAGGAGGGGGCCGCCGATGAGGAGGAGCGGGCCGCGCTAGGCCCTGAAGCCGGAGAGGCCAGCATCACGTGGCGGGGGCGCCGGTGACGTCACCGGTCACACCCCCAGCCCCGCCGTGCACTGATTGGCCTGCGCGGCCGTGCCCCTGGAAGGCCACGCAGGGATTGGCTGCCGGAAGCTGAGGCAGGAAGAAGCCGGCCGGCGGTGTCGCGGGGCCCCCAGTGAGCTGAGGGGAGCCCCGATGGTGTAGGAAGACCGGAGCGGGAGCCTACCCCGCCGGTCTGCGGCCGCGGACAGAAGCTGTGGAGGAGGCGGGCCGGGGCACACTGTCGGTGCCAGCCCCGCCACCACAAAAAGAAGCGTAGCTGTGGGGGGAGTGCGGAGGGCAGGAGCCTACCCCGCCTCTGCCTGCCAAGGAAAGCCCGGCCGCAGGAAGTTCCCGGAAGACTGGTGCAACGTCGCGGCTGAGGGAAGCCCCGGGTCTCCTTGAGGGAGCGGAGGGGCCCGGGTGAAGCCGCTCTGAGGGAGAGCGGAGGGCGGGAGCCACCCCGCCTCCGCCAGTGCCAGGAGTGCCTCAAGTGTTGCGACTGGCTGCCAGAGCACGGAGGGGGCCCCGAGGCACATTGCTGGTTCCTGCCCCCTCCCCTTCGAAATCTGGGGGACGCCTGCAGGACTGCAAGAGGTCGGTGAATGGGGCCTCTATTAAACTGTGAAACTGTGTAGGGGGGTGAAGAGGGCAACGCGGCACAAGGTCGGTGCTCGCCCCCCCCCCCCCCCCCCCCCCGTTGGAATCTGGGATTGGGCCCTGTTGGCCCCAGATACCCCGCGGTGGCCCAGACTGATCCCGTGGCGGACATTTGTAGTGGGACTGCAAAGGCACTAGGGGAATGTGGCCTGACTGCTGAAAGGGGTCTGCTCCTGGACAAGGGAAGAGTAATTCCCTCTTAATGCTGCGGCTACTGAAATGTGTTCCATTTGAGAAAGTGGTTGCATTTAAGGAAATTGTTTTACATGGAAAGGAATGTTATGCCCTCACCTAATGTCCAGGAAATGTTCTTCCTGATTAGGGAAATGAGTACCCTGGCATAAAGAAAGGTTGCCTGATCCCAGTGAAATGTTATCTGACCTCTAAAAAGTGTTACATTTGAGCACACGTTTTACATCTGCTGGAATGTTGCCTGGCCAATTACCTGAATGGGTCTACTGCTCCTCTAGGGAAGTGTTAATTGCACGAGGAGATGTTTGCGTTTACCCTGATGAAATGTGTATGCCCCATGCTAAGGAGCCAGCCGCGCTGATCCATTACAGGTGTTCCTGTCTGGTATTATATGATGTTTTTCCCTTACAGGGGTTGGGTTGGCGTTGTCACGCATGAGGTGTAGTTACGCTAATGTTGCAACTTACAATTTCAGCCAACCCCCTAAGGATGAGAGCCTGAGTTGGCCCCGCCAGATTGGCCCCAGGTCTACTGATAACTTAATCACAATTTTCTTTATTTCAGCTATGGACTCAACACTTTTGTCCCTTGTAAATAATTCCCCCTGATGTACTTGGCTCTGGCGCCAGTTGGCGCCTTGTTGTGATTACCACTATTTTGTTCCTTTTTACCTTACAGGTTGGAGATATCACTAAATTTATTCTTTTTCCAACCAAAGATGGTGTCGTGACTCTTTTGTAGTGTGATTGGTGTGTCGTCTGTGGATACTGTGTGAGTGCTTCACATGTCCTCGAAGTTTGGCCTGCCCGCTTGGTGCCATGCTACCCCCTTGGAGATTTGGGTAACCCCCATTTCTTACAAAATTGAAAATCAAAATTAATGCCAAAGTTGAAGTTTAGCTATTTCATAAATCGTCTCTTTATAAAGCACCTATTTTCCTGGATAACATCTCTAATAGCCTTTTACGTTAATCCCCAACTGTGACCTTGCAGCCTGCTGGTCTCCTGCTAGGAGGTGTGAATGGCTCTCAGAAAAGGGAACAAAAGGGTCTTAAATGGTAGGAAGTAATATTCCTCATAACACAATAGCCTGGGTAATGTGCCAACCAACTGCACACGTTTTAAAGGGACATTTCCTGTCACAGGCAGCTATAAATCACACCTATGCCTGTTCTCTTCATTGTCCCGGTAGTCAGAATGGCACCACACCCGGTCAAGGGAAAACATGTTTCAGAATTGGCTTGCAAGGGAGTTTATCTTTTCCCTAGACACACCTCAGGAGTGTGTCTAGAGCTTTGCCTAGGGGAAGAAAGGTTGTGATCTGTTGGATTAGGCAAAACAATGGACTATGGGATTGTAAATAATGAAAAGATGGGTAGGGTTATCCCAGGCAACTTTTCCCTGTTGACCAGGGTGTCTCCTGCACCCACAAGCTAATGTCAGGCATGCATGTGGCAGCCCTGAATTACTTCTTCAGAAAACAACTGGACTTGTGGATGAAGGTCTGCACCTGCTGCTGAACCTGTTGACAGAACCCCAAAAGGCTGGACTTGCTCCCACTTGTCCGCAGGACAGAGAAGTGGATTCCAAGGATCTGTTGCCTGAAATCCTATTAAGCTAAAAGGCTAGAAACAATGCAGGAAGAGTACTTCTTCCAACAGCCCTGCTAATCAGTTACAAAGTGGCAAAGTTGGCTATGCTGTAGACAATTCTAGATTAGTTTATTATATTATACTTAAATGCTCTTTTTTACAGGTATACAAAATCAAAATGAATGCCAAAGTTGAAGTTTAGCTATTTCATAAATCGTCTCTTTATAATGCCCCTATTTTCCTGGATAACATCTCTAATAGCCTTTTACATTAACCCCCAACTGTGACCTTGCAGCCTGCTGGTCTCCTGCAAGGAGGTGAGAATGGCTCTCAGAAAAGGGAACAAAAGGGTCTTAAATGGTAGGAAGTATTATTCCTCATAACAGGATGGCCAGGGTAATGTGCCAACCAACTGCACAAGTTTTAAAGGGACATTTCCTGTCACAGGCAGCTGTTAACCACACCTATGCCTGCTCTCTTCATTGTCCAGGTAGTCAGAATGGCACCACACCCAGTCAAGGAAAAACATGTTTCAGAATTGGCTTGCAAGGGAGTTTATAGTTTCCCTAGACACACCTCAGGAGTGTGTCTAGAGCTCCGCCTAGGGGAAGAAAGGTCGTGATCTGTTGGATTGGGCAAAACAATGGACTATGGGATTGTAAATAATGAAAAAAGGGGTAGGGTTATTCCAGGCAACTTTTCCATATTGACCAGGGTGTCTCCTGCACCCACAAGCTAGTGTCAGGCATACATGTGGCACCCCTGAAGTCTGCAACTGCTGCTGAACCTGTGAACAGAAACCCAAAAGGCTGGACTTGCACCCACTTGTTCCCAGGACAGAGAAGTGGATTCCAAGGGTCTGTTGACTGAACTCCGAGTAAGCTAAAAGGCTAGAAACAATGCAAGAAGACTACCTCTTCCAACAGCCCTGCTAATCAGTTACAAATATATTAACAAATATATTAACAAGAGCTCCAAGAAGAACTGCCGAGCCCTCGAGAAAGTCTGGAGAAGGGAACCTACACCGGACAACAGGACCACCTTCAAGCTGGCCACCCGGAAGCACCACCAGCTGATCCGCGCCGCCAAGAAAACTGCTTTCAAGGACCGGCTGGACAACAACGCACACAACTGCAAGGAACTCTTCAACATTGTGAAAGAGCTATCCAACCCCAACGCAGGAAACAACGACATCACCCCATCGCAAGACCTCTGCAACTCCCTCGCTTCATACCTCCACAACAAGATCGCGGACATACACAACAGCTTCAACAACCAACCAACGCACACCAAGACCGAACAACCACCCCCCACCACCACCCTCCACGCCTGGACCCCGATCAGCACCGAAGACACCATCCGCACGATGAACTCCATCCACTCCGGATCACCGACTGACCCCTGCCCTCACCACGTCTTCAACAAGGCTGACGCTGTCATCGCACCCCACCTGCGAGACATCATCAACACATCCTTCGACACCGCCACCTTCCCTGAGAGCTGGAAGCACGCCGAACTCAGCGCTCTTCTCAAGAAACCCACAGCGGACCCCACCGAACTCAAGAATTACCGCCCCATCTCGCTCCTCCAGTTTCCAGCCGTCATCGAGAAGACCGTCAACAAGCAGATGGCCGCCTTCCTCGAGACGAATGGATCCCTCGACCCCTCACAGTCCGGCTTCCGAGCCAATCACAGCACCGAGACCGCCCTCATCGCCGCCACCGATGACATCCGAGCCCTGATGGACAACGGAGAAACAGCGGCCCTCATCCTCCTAGACCTCTCCGCGGCTTTCGACACTGTCTGCCACCGCACCCTAGTACAGCGCCTCAGCAACGTCGGAATCCAGGACAAGGCGCTGGAATGGATCATCTCCTTCCTCGACGGAAGAACACAGAGAGTCCGCCTACCACCGTACAAGTCAGAGGCCACCAAAGTCATCTGCGGCGTCCCTCAAGGATCCTCTCTGAGCCCCACCCTCTTCAACGTCTACATGAGCCCCCTCGCGGCCATCGCACGCCAGCACAACCTCAACATAATCTCCTACGCCGACGACACCCAGCTGATCCTCTCCCTGACCAACGACCCCGCCGCCGCCAGCGCTAACCTGCACGAAGGGATGAAAGAGGTAGCCGAGTGGATGACGACCAGCCGCCTGAAACTGAACTCGGACAAGACGGAGGTCCTCATCCTGGGCTCCTCACCCTCCGCCTGGGACGACTCCTGGTGGCCTCCCGCCCTGGGCACCGCACCCAAACTGACAGACCATGCACGCAACCTGGGCTTCATCCTGGACTCCTCCCTCTCCATGACCAGGCAAGTCAACAACGTCTCCTCGGCGTGCTTCAACATCCTGCGCATGCTACGGAAGATCTTTGGTGGATCCCCACCGAGACCAGGAAGACCGTCACCCAGGCCCTCGTCACCAGCCGACTGGACTACGGCAACGCCCTCTACGCCGGTACCACCGCCAAGCTCCAGAAGAGACTCCAGCGGATCCAGAACGCCTCAGCCAGACTCATCCTCGACATCCCACGAACCAGCCACATCTCCGGACATCTGAGAGACCTTCACTGGCTCCCCGTCAACAAAAGAATCACCCTCCGCCTCCTCACCCACGCACACAAAGCCCTACACGACCAAGGCCCGAGCTACCTCAACAGCCGAGTCAACTTCTACGCTCCCAAACGCCACCTCCGATCAGCCAACAACGCCCTCGCCGCCGTCCCCCGCATCCGAAGAGCGACTACAGGAGGAAGGTCCTTCTCCTACCTTGCCGCCAAGACCTGGAATTCCCTCCCGACCGACCTGCGCCTGACCCAAGACCACCTCTCCTTCAGGAAGAAGCTGAAGACCTGGCTGTTCGAGCAGTAGTGGCACCCCCCCCACCCCTGGCGCCTTGAGACCCTACGGGTATGTAGCGCGCTCTATAAATGTCTTTGATTGATTGAACCCTAGACCCTGCTATTGGCTTCTGGAAGAGTCCTTACCCCCAAGTGGTGCCAAAAAGGCTCTGAACCCTGCAAAACTGGTCACTTTTTTGAGAATTTCCTCCAAGGCACCAGTGGAGACTGGGACCGATACCGAACCCAAAGCCGACAATATAAAATCTCTGGTCGGATTCAACACATCGGTTTACCTTGCTGAAAGGAATTCTACTTCCAGAAAAGTCAGAATGTAGAGGTAGGTGACCAATCCGATTTTCAACAACATCCAAGCATGTGTAGATTCCATAATTCATCCTCCCGAAGCTCCCCAATGATGACTGCACCGAGTTTCCTACCCAAGTTGAGGCTCACAGGGCCACCGTTGAGTGTAGTTCCACCCACTGATGATACGGTGACGAGGACTTTTCTCCAGAAAAACTTTCTACTGTGAAAGTAAACTTTCCAGCTGGCCAAACGGGGTCTTTGTACTCAACCAGCAGTAGCTTGCGGTCAGCCTTAACGTTTGACATGGACCTAGTCTTGTGCGATCAGCCAACCATGATTTGAACTTTGCTCTTTAGGAACTAGTTTGATGTAAATCTTCCCAAAAATATATCTCCAGTTTCCTACATTTGATTTTTATTGTTATGGTGTCTTTTATTCATAAATGTAACTCTATTTTTTTAAAATTGGAGTGCAATCTTTATTGTATTGTGTTTTGTACTGTTTAACTGGTTGGTACTGAGCAATTCTGAACACATTTCACTCTGTGATACAGCTAACAAGGGTTAATGAGACCTCAATGATATGGTACAGAATGGTGACATTGATAATGATTACTCATATCCACCCCAACCAATAATTCACATTCTCACAGAATCATTTTAAGTAAACAGTGAATAAAATCTGAGAAACATTCACTTCGTCTTTAAAGTATATGTCATAAATAGAAGTAAAACATTATTAATAAAGTTAGTGGAGGCATATTATCTACTTCTAGGAGGTAGAAACTTATTTAAATAGACCTTACAAATTTAGCCACTGGCCCTGCAAGATTTGGAGAACCCAGTGTGTATTCTAATGTCTCTTTTCATTATTGCCATACAGCTTTTTAAAACATACGGTTATGATGTTGCTTCCTGGGTACTAATTATGTAGGACACATTTACAATATGAGAGATAAAATATCTTCCTTTCACACTGTGCATTTGCATTTAGGATAGTTTCACACTTGTCACCGATTTAAAGTTGGTCAGCTCTAATTGCAACAGTATAGGTCCATTATAAACCTGATTCAGCTGATACCAGACCTTACTATCTGAACTGGAATTACAAGGTACATGTAGGAATAGTTAATATGGGTGATTATTTTGCTTGAAGTACTTAAGTGTCTGGATTAAACATGTGGAAATAACTGAGAAAACTCAAATTTACACCTGTTTTTCCAAAAAAAACCATCCGGTAATCAAATGTTTCCATCCCCAGAAAGAATAATGTCCCTGGTAAGAGTACTTTGAGGAGTGACAAATTGGAAATAACATCACAGGCTCATACCAGGCCGGGCTCTACGCATTTGCAGTTTAAAGTGAAGATCAAATGTTACGAATCAATGCCCATATTGTTACATTTTTGCTTAAGAGCCTCATGAATGTAATTTTCATTTAATATAAAAAAACATGAAAATCATTGAACTGGCTCACATGTTTTGATTATAGAATGGTAACAATGCCATGAAATATGGGCCCTGTGATGGTGATGTTTGCTTAAAGTATACAGGTTCATATTTTATATGAAAGATAGCAGGTGGGTATTGTCTCAAACTTTTAAAATAGCACTTCAAAAAAAAAACTTCCCAATTATTAGTTCTAAAAATGAATAACTTGGAAAGAAACTTTTTCCCTTAAAAGTAAAGACACTGTGAAATGGGTGAAAAGGTTAAAGGTATAGGGTATAAGGTTTAGAGTATAGTGGTCAAGTGAATAGGGATTGGGTTAGCAATATATGGCTAAATATATAGGGTCAAACTCTTGGGGTATAAGGTTAAGGATTTGTGAAGTAGCGTTAATGGATTAGGATGTGAGGTTAAAGGTTTAGGGATTAATCATTTAAGGTGTGCGTTTGGTGTTACAGGTGAAGAGCACTGGGTTAAGTGTTTTGAGTATATGTTATATAGTATAGGGGTTAGGAGCAAAGGGCATGGGCTTAAAAGTTAAGGATACATGATTACAGTTATACGGTAAAGGCCTAAGGTTTTGGGAGATAGTTTTATGGATTTGGGGTACAGGGTTAACTCCTAGGAATTCTTTTTTTTTTAGTGTCACCATTGGAAATGTGTATAATTTATGGTGTGTTGATTGTTACATTTATATTTATGCCTCTAAAATTAAAAAGTGTTGCTTTTCATGGTAATGCTGCATCTAATTAATTTCAATGGAACACACTACAATTTCTAAGTGAGGCAAATTAGAAGTGTTAAAAGAGAACTGGTGCTATTTCTTAGAAAATAAGTTGATTTTAACAAGGTACGCCCAAAATTTGGCATATGTTACTTCGAGGTAGGTAAGATATTGCACTGTGAACAATTTTCTATAATTGGTTAGAGGCCAAAGCTTAGTTAGAGCAGGTGGGTGCATACTGTGGGAATAGCACTTATTTCAGGGAACCAGCACATATATCACCAGGCTTCCATCAAGAATAGGAAAGGGAAAGGCAGAAAGGGGGAAAAGGAGGAGGAAGAGAAAGGTAGGAAACCATTTGCAAGGGGAGACAGTAGGGATGAAAAAGAACTTGCAAGACTGAGCTAAAGAGAAAAGGGCTGAATGACAAAGTGACAATTAGAAGTACTGATTTAACTCCTTGTTTGTTGAGGCTTTTTCTGTACCTGTGCTGAGCCTTTTTTTGATGATGGATAATTGGCACTTATGCCTTCATAACTTATTTCCCAAAAAATTATGAAAGCCTTTTTTTGTCCTTTCTCTCCACATTTGTTAGATTCTAATGGTATCCAGGGTTTGTGAATTCTCCTGGAGCAAATCGAGAAAATTGCCGAAATTTAGCAAAGTCAAATTTTTTTGTTGGAAAAAACGTAAAAAGTGCTGTGTAAGAAAGTGTTTTTTCTTCTAAAAATTGCATCAACCAAAGGTTTTCTGTGCTAAGATCACTATCTGCCCAGCTGTAAAGAACAGAATTGTAAAACAAAGCCCTTTTATTCAACCACAGTGTGTTAATGTTTTTTACTAGCTACCCATTATTAAGGTTTCTGCCTCCTTGCAGTTTGTGGTATGAAATTCCTGGGTGAACCTAGAAAGCTATGCATTTTGGAAAACAAGATACAATTCTGAATTCAGCAAAAGGTCATTTGTGTAGATTGATCATGTTTTTCCAAAAGAAACTGGGCGGGCAGATAATGTATCAAAGGGGTGTAGCAAAAAGCTACATCCGAGACAGGGAGAGAGACAAAATGTGCCAAAGTACCACCATAGAGACCTGAATGCTGAACCTGTAACAGTGTTGCTTGGAGGATGGATCGAATATTCTTCACCAACAACTAACACTTGCTATGGACTCGCTGCAACACATCACTTGCGACAAGGCACGCCAGTTCTGGACGGCATCAACACAACATATATATGAATACGAGGACAAAGCTAGGAAGCTGCTTGATTGTTGGGGTGGGCGGAAATTGGAAAGTTACGTGAAAACTCTGCGAGATTCCTCGAGTTCCACTAACAGATGGAAAAACGCACGTCACAATGCTATTGCTGATTTTTTGTGCTGGAAGATTGTTCTGAAAAATCAGCACAAACGAAACCACGCTGTGCACCCGAGGGTGCTGCTTGATTGCTGCTGCACAAGTAAATTTTCTACTCAAGTGGCAGCTTTCTCACCATGAACGGTCACGACCATCGGAGCTGGGAAACTCTTGCCGGGTGTCCTCCTAGAACATGAAAATCATACTCGGGACACCAATTTTTACTTGTGCTTGCTAACTTCATATTGGAGAGCTGTGCCTGGGAAAAAACACTTGTCATGCTGCGGTTGGCAGAATTTAACAGGAACTCCCAGTTACAAGCGGAGTGGCCAACACTTGAGTCATCTCCTCTGGTGTAGCTAAATTGATCGCCCAACACTACTATACTGACTGGTCACCAGAGACATGATCTACAGAATAGAACACAGGGTATGTGACTCCTCCAACCACATGAGATCCCGCTCCCAAGAGATAATGTTTGCTTTTGTAAAATAATTATCAAAAACACAATGCTCCACAGCCGTAATAGGTACAGGAACGAAATAGTTCTTTTCTGACTGAGATTCACTTCTTCTTGATTTTGGCAGCCTTTAAGGCAGCCCTAGACATGCCTATCACTGTTGAAGACATAGATGAGGCAATGCAAGGGATGAATTCCATGAAAACAGCAGGCCAGGATGTATTACCCCTTAAATACTACCACACATTTAGGGGAATTCGTACACCTCAATTGTTCGCACTCTTCACTGATGCGACCACACACAATGCAAATCTTTCCTCTTCCCCCCAGAGCTTGACATGGCAATGATCATGGTCATCCCTAAATCCTGCCATCCTGTTACCTCCTGTGCTGCATGCAAAACTATATCCCTAATCAATACTGAAATTAAAATCTTTATAAACAATCTCATCAACAGGATTCAGAGAGTCCTCGCTACCCTAGTTCACCCGTATTCGTGCAGTTTCATGCATAGGGAAGTACCTGCCACTGTTTATAGCACAAGCATGCTGCATTAGCTCACCTTCAGGAGATGCAAGATCCTTGCACTCTCCTCTTAATAGACATTGAGAAGGCATTCAACCCCATCTACCACACTTCCGCAGATATATTGGACTCCCATTCTCTGAACCTTTGGAGTGTATTTTCTGACCCATTCCCCACCCGAGGTGAAACCAGCAAGGTTGCTTGCTGTCTATGCTCCTTTCACGCTGGACATAGATGCCTAGCTAGACTGGTGATGTGTGACCCCCAGATACTGGGATGGAAATGGAAGGGAGGGATTGAAGAGAAAATTGCACTTTACGTGGACACTATGAGCCAGATTCATCAATGTCAAATTCTGCGATTTCTAACTTGCGAGAAAAAGCGAATTGCAATTTAGAAATCGCAGAACGGCATTCATGAATATTTGCGAGAAAAAAAATGCGAATCGCAACCGGCCGCAATCGGTGATTGCGAGCCCCCAGAAATCGGTAAATAATCGCAGAATCGGCGATACCCATGTTGAAATTGCGATCTCGCTAACTGCGAGATCGCAAAAACGGGAAGTCGCATCCTGAGCACAGTGATGACATCACAACCAGGAAGTAGGCAGGTTCCACCCTCATTCAGCAGTGAGAGGCTGAAGTACAGGCAGCAGTATCAGAGCTCCCCTCCAGTGTTCCTACAGGAGTAAAGCAGGAGACACCACAGTGGCAAGCATGTCACAGCATGCAGCAGGAGGTTCTACCAGTGGGAGAAAGCGGAAAATCTAATTTTCTGAGCAGGAGCTCGAATACCTTATAGAAGGAGTATCAAAGGACCACAACCGGCTATTTGGCAAACACTCCCGAAGGGTGCCAGAGGCCGTCAAAAGGCACATTTGGCTGCTCATCCGCGCCAAAGTAAACTCCGTGGGGGTGACCCAGAGCTCGGTTGACAAGCTCAAAAAGCGATGGTTTGACCTAAGAGGGCGGGCAAAGGAAAAGATTGCGGAGAGGCTGGGGGAGCATGTGGCGACAGGTGGAGGGGAGCCCACTGTCCCACCGAACACACCACTGGAGGACCGAGTGGAGGACACCATCAATCCACAGGTCTGCGTGGGTGTGATCCAGCTTGACTCCTCCCGACCTACCCAAGACACACCAGGTAAGTGCCATGCGACTGCGACCCCCTGTCCCCTAACAATGTCCATGACTCCAGTGCATCCCATATCAAACCCCAGTCATGCAGCCAAAGCACACCACTATAGCGCTATTGCATTGTGGGACATGTAGTCTGACCACAATTACCATCCTGCACCATTAAGCCAGACATGTCCAGTGAGAGTCAATCCTGCAGCGAGTCAGGGAATGGTATTCTGCATGCATGTAGCAAGCCTAACTGTGTAAGGTACATGTCACTAATCAACGTCCACTTTACATCACAGGTGGCGCTGATGTCCCCAGCACAGACAGCGAGGTCCTGGTAATTGAGGACATCACGGAGGACACAGAGGGAGACACACACACCAGACAAGCGGACTGGTGGGGGAGCAGCGCAACAACACATCCCGCGCTGGCAGGGGCCGAAACGTGCTTCCAGGTGGGCTCTCCATTGAGCGCAGGATGCTACATGTGCACCAAACCCAGGCCCTTCATCTTGCCGCAATCCACCTCCGACTGGACAAGACCACACGTAATGTGGCACATATTTCAGACCATATGGACAGGATGACAGCAGTTCTGGAGGCCAACACACAGGCCCTGTTCAGCCAGCGGGATCTCAATCGCCGCAGACACCGCCAACTGCTGACCCGCCTGTCAGCGTACACGCGGTCCAACTATATAATTGGGAATGCCACCTCCCAGCTCTTGCGACGCTCCCTGGCCATGCAGGTCCAAATGGTCCAGTGCTGCCAGGACGTCGCGAGAGCCCTGGAGCAGGTGACAACAGCCGTGCAGGGCATGCAGACTACCGGCCATGGCCAGGCAGGGGGGGGCAGACGACACCAGTGAGGCTACATCAAGCCATAGCAGCCAGACCTTCCACCGGTTGCAGCACCCCCCCGCAGCAGCAGGCCCTCTGCTGCCTCACGGCAAAATCAGGAGGAGGACGTTGAGAGGAGGTCAGGGGCAACTACCCGGAGGCGCCACTGAACTGTTAAACATTAGCATGAGGGTACATGCTGACGCTACAAGCATGCCCTACAGACAAACAGACATATGACGCAATATGTCATTCATGTTCCAGTTAGCAGAATGCCCAGTTTATTGTGCAGTAACAATTACAAAAATTCTGACTAACTAAATCTGACTCATGTCATTATTTATGTTGTCATGCATGAGTTGAGTAATGGGTGTGGGGAGTGGGTGCACTAGAAATAGTTCATGCAGATTTGGTTGTGGCGCCTGTGTACTTCTGCAGGATTCTCACCGCGTGCGTGACGCACATGTGCAAGTGGTCGATTGTCCCCTTCCGACTCACTGCCAGAGATGTCTACAGGTATCCTGCGCTTGGTAGCAATATTGTGGAGGATAGCACACACTGCCACGATGCGGCAGCAGACCCCTGGCTCGTATTTGATGGCCCCACCAGTCTTGTGCAGTATGCGGAATCTGCTCTTCAAAAGGCCAAATGTCCTCTCAATGCAATTTCTTCTGCGTATGTGTGCTGCATTGTAACGCCGTTGCTGTGGTGTTGCAGGGTTGAGGTATGGTGTGAGGAGGTACTCACGGAGAGCGTAGCCGCTGTCACCTGAATGATAGGAGCAGAGGGTGAGTGCCTGTGCTGCGCAGCATCATTATCACAGTGTAATATTGTGGGGTATGTGTACTTACCCAGTAGGTGTCCTTCACCAAATTCTACCCTGGCCAGTCGTGTGTGAATGCCACTGTGCCGGAATATGAAGGAGTCATGTGTGCTCCCCGGTTACTGTGCCACTATGTCCGTGATCATTGCACACCATCTGGATATTGAGGGAGTGGTAGGACTTGCGGTTGCGATACATATATTCCGTTTGTGCTGGTGGGCAGATGTGGATGTGGGTACAGTCAATGCATCCTATTATATGTGGGAATTGTACTACATTGTAAAATTGCAGCTTGATGTCATTCAAGTCCTGTTGGCTGGTGGGGAATGAGATGTAGTGGTGTAGGCGGGTCAGCATGGCCTCCAGGAAACTCCTTAGGCCGTGGGACATGGTGGGCTGGGATATTCCCCCTGCAACAGCGACTATACCCTGGAAGCTTCCGGAGGCCAGTAGGTGCAGGCTGCACAATACCTGCACATGGGTGGGAAAGGCATTGGTCCTCCTTGTTGGGTGCTGCAGGAGGGGGTCTAGGTCCCGGATTAGCTTGATGATCATGTCCCCATTTAGGCGGTACTTGGCGTAGATTTGTTCCTTGGTTTGGCCCAGTAGGGTGACCCGCTGACGGAATATCCGCTCCTGGATACGACGTCTGTTCCGTGCTGCTCGCTGTAGCCTTCGCCGCCTGACCACCCTGTAGAGTCCTGGCATTGTGAGAGTTCTTAGGCTCCATCTGCATGTCCTTAAGTATGTTTGGTCAGGCCTGCACCTGTTGGTAGTTTGCTAAAGTTTTTTTCAGATGTGAATTTCTTTTTTTACTGGTTACCACCTGGTTTGGGTTCTCCTTAAATTGCGCGTCGCTAAAAGCGATTTTCGGGTTTTTCGCAATCTGCGAATGCCGATTGCGATTATTTTGCGAATTCGCTAATGTTTTCGCAGAATCCATGGTTTCTCGCTATTTAAAAATCACAAATGGGCTTGTTCTAGGATTCAGCCAATTTATTTGCGAACTCGCAAAACATTTTTTGCGATTTCGCAATTTGACTTTTTTCCCTATCATGAATTCCTTTCATTGAAACTGCGATCGCAATTGCTAATTCGCAGCTATTGCGATCGCAATTTGGCTTCATGAATCTAGCTGTATGCTCCTGTTTCACGGCAACCAGCAACGTTTTGGGTTCTACTGTCTAAACTCTTAGCTCTCTATGAAGAACCTCTGGTCTCCGAGTTAATAAGAGCAAAATACTTGTTAATCCCACTTCGTGGCGATAACGAGGTTACGTCTTCGCAGGCCTTCATCTCCTAAAGATTGCTGAACTTCCACTACTTGAGGATCTACATAGTCAGTAAGCCCGGGTCTGACATTGTTACGTGGCATTAGAGCTCCGAGTGAATTTTCCAGATTCATGCCCTTATATAGGTACGATTCGCATTACCCGTATATAGGCATAGAAATCAAACCCTTATTTAGGCATAGCCCATGCTACCCAAATACAGGCATGGCTACTTCCATCCGTACCAAACGTCACAACGATTTCTTGGAAAATCGTCTTAAGCAGTTCGGGAACTTCCCCTTGCTTGAATATTGATTTGTCCAAGAACTCATGTACTTTGCAAAGAACAACTATTCCCTAGGGGTTCTTTCCTGACGTTATTATGCCTGACTTTACGTCAATCTATGGCATTCCTAAACACCTTCAAGGTATAAATATACCTTCATTTGCTATAGCAAACTACTGTGGTTCGGAGCAGTTCGACTATCATCTTGCCCGACGCAGCTCGCTACAGCAAGTGCTGATGGAAGCCACCCTCCAGCTGATGCACTGATCAAGAGGCTGTCTTTCTCTCTCCGAGAATCCAGCTCCGGTGTTTCCAAGCTCCCCTTACGGGGTGTTGGGAAATCGAGTCCAGAGACAGAGGTACCAGACCTCCTTCATTCTAAACCAAGGTATGGATCTGATTAGAACCAAGAGAAACCTTTGGTAGATTCTTGGCAAAAACAGCTAAACCTATGCTACACAATACTTACTTCTTCCCGCGTACTAGACTTAGGTTAGGTACATTAGGGTAGGCGTATTTAGAAGCACCAGTTGAGTATTTTTATTCAATGTTATTTATGTATGCATTTTTATATGGCATAGGAACCATACAATGCTTTTACAGTATTATTTTATAATACTATTCTCGCTGTACGCATTATACTTTGCAGTCTGCTTAACGTTTGCTGCAGTTCACTTCTCTTGTATGAGAAAGAAGACTGTTCAATAAACATTTGTATTGAAAACGCCCGTCTCTCTATTTCTCTACAAACTCTGTTGAAACGAAGCATGCACGATTGACTGAGTGAAATACTTATCTATTGTTTCCGCGACTCTATAGATATATTTCTTATTCTTGGGAAAAATATAGGAACTACACTACAACATGGAGCCTTAACTAAGACAAAGACATACCTTCAAAGATGGACATAATTGTCACTCAACGTGCTCAGCAGTGTGGCCCTATTAAAAATTATGATACTTCCATGGCTCCTCTATGTCCTTCAGAACATCAGGCAGATGATCCCAAATCATTAGTTTAGGGGCAAGACATCCATGATCTACTCCTTTTTATGGGCAGGTCACCCAGTATTGTCCTGGATGAATTTTGTCAACACGTATACAAGGGGGATAGTATGGCCTACCTACAACTTTAATATAGAGCTGCATTAAACCTTGTCATCAGATACTGTCTGTGTGAAGACAGAGTTCTGGTGTTCTGGATGCAGATAAAGTGATGGGATTCCTGTATGGCAGCCCTATTCGCCAGAGTCTCCCTGATGTCACCAGAGTGGTCCTTATGGAAGGGTGCCTGGTATTACACTTATTCAGGCGGAATATTAAACTGATTCAACAAACTCTACTATGGCAGGTGTATCAATTCCATCCCAACACATGACTCAAGGTCCTTGTCGAGGGAGACACCATTTAAAGCAAATTAAGGGGACTTGTGACATAGGGAGAACAAACACACATTCCAAGACTTGCAAACTCACTTCCAATTGCCACAAACCCAATTTCATAAATCATTTCAGCTCCAACACCCTCTCTCTAGCTACCAAGCTGACTTGATGGAATTGTCTGAATGCAACCCACTTGAAGCTAAGTGGTGGGAAGCCTGGGGAAAGGCGGTATATCCCAAATATGCAACACCCTGTCCTTATTAGCCCCTTCTGCTTTGCAGCCCTGAGACAGAAATGGGAGGTATAGGTGGGTCCTCTTGATGACACCAATTAGCAAGAAGCCCACCATATCCTTCTGCCTCTGATTAGTGCAACTGAACTGCTTACACATGATTTACCTTACTCCCCACAACCTATGTTGTCCCTCACCTTGCCTGCTTCCATTGTAGCTGCCCTGACGCAGCCTTCTTTCACTTGGTCTGGCAATGTCCCAAGGTCGCAAAGTACTGGCATAGGATTAAATGAGTTCTGGCTCAGGTCTTAAAATAACCGATTAACCTGATGTTTAAGAGTGCCCAGATGGAAATCTTGGATGTAGGTGATGGTGCCCGGAGAGAATGTATTATGGTAGGTATGGCTGCATTGGTAGAAAAGAGAGACATTGCACATGGTTGGAAATCCTCAGACCCTGCCCTCACTAATCGTATGGCACAAGAGTCTGGATGATGAGCTAAACAAGAGGAATCCACTTACAGGGCTAGGGGATGACCCCAGAAAACTTTGGGCAAATGGTAAGACTGTTACAGGCTCAGACAAAGTGAAATAGGCAACTAAATATGTGATGAGAAAGTGTAAACTCAATTGTACAAGGATGCTGTAACACGTGTTTTGTTTGTTTATATGCATAAAAATGTTTAGGATGGTTTAAAAAAAATCAAATAGATGAAAAATGGGTATGAAAGAACAATGTATTTTTTAAACGCGCACAAGATACTGAGGGGCTCATTACGATGGCAGACGGACTTGAGTCCGTCCACCTTCATCACAGGAAGTGGGACCGTCTGCCTATATGGCGGTGGTCCCGACCATAGAATTACAATGCAACCGCCACGGTGGCGGTCACACTGGGCATGTTTACCATTGAGGAGGTTGCTGCAGGCTGCAGGACCCGCCACAATGGTAAACATGAAGGTCTTGCATTTCCCTATACTACATTGCAGGCACCATGCGGTGCCTGCACATGGTACAGGGAAATGAAGGGGGTAGCCTGTGAATGGAGGTTGAACAACAATCCACCACTGGCAGAGAAGAAGCATCCTAATATGGCGGACAGTGACTGCAAAGCCCTGCCACCATTCTGGGTATGCTTTCCGTGTCAGTCAGGCAATCGGAACGATTGCCTGTGGCTGACCCGTGGCAGACGGAATTCCCGTCCGCCAGCAAACGGCCTGCCATCATAATATGGCAAGCGGACAATGGCTGCAATTTGATGGGGAATCTGCCAGCGGCAGGCGGACGGTGGCGGATTCACCTCTATCGTAATGAGACCCCGAGTTTGGGACTGTTGGAAAATGTGCCCTTTTTGCAGGGTTAGCTTTTGCTAAAACCTATTTTTGCATGCTGGTAAACTCTGTGAACTTTATCCATGCAAAGCAGAAGTAAAGTGCTTGTGCTCCTCCTTTCAACACAATGGAATAAATATAAAGCTGATTAGTCTATTTACCTTACCTGTAAATCTCTAGTATATGGTACCAAGGTGTACCTAGGGCCTGTAAGTGAAATGTCATAAGTGGACTGCAGCACCCATTGTGCCATCCAATACAGCGGCAGTATAAACGTGACTTCAGGCTAACAGTAGCCTGACTGTGCAGGTTTTGACTGGAAAATTGACCATTCAGAGTAACTCATTTTGAGAGGCTTAAACATTCCTTTTAAATATTTGTAAGTAACGCCCAAGTAGGCCTTGTTGCCCACAAGGAAAGGTGCATGGTATTTAATAGCAAACTTTAATGTCAAATGTGTTCTTACAGCGACCAGCCCCCCAAAGCTATTTTCTCTATAACTGGGTAGTCTGTTCCAAAGGAGAGCACTGGGATGGCATATGAAAAACTAATACTGCATCCCAGGAATGGGACTAGCTAGTAAAATGATTAAACAACTATTTCTAATAGTTATTAAACATCCAATTCAATGGTGAAATCAGATTTTTTCCTCTAGATATTACAGAAAAGTATCCTTTACAATGTCATCCTTGCCATGTCTGAAATGCCTGGAAGCTCAATCTGCATCGGCATTTTGCTATCCTGCTTCTGCTAACCAGTAAGCATTTGAAAAGGTGTGATTGAGGTGTTAACTTGCTCTCAGGAGTTAACAATAGGTTGACCTGAATGGGCAGAGGTGACACATCTGAACCTGACAGAAGGGGGTGGGGGCTGGGAGGATACTTTTTTTTTAACATTAAAGTGTCAAAACCTGCTTATATGTCACCTCCTGATTGACAGGTCTACTGAGACTTTTTATATGACACCTGGGCCGCTAATGAAAGAATCGTCCCCTGTCATAGGCAAACGTTAGCTGACATTTGTGCAGGGCACTTCTTTTATACTACCCCACCCAATCAGCCCCGCTCACAGTGGGCTTATTTTGACATTACAGTGTCCAGTGGCGGGTGGTGGAACTTAAAGTGGTGAGGCGAAAATTGTATCGCAGTACAACGAGCGAGCTAAGCGAGCGAGCCCGAGCTGAAAAAGGAGGGGGGGGGGGCGGTTTCCCCCGCAAGAACATTTTGCAAAAATTTGATTTAAATTGTGGCTTTTACACCACATATTTACTGCAAGTTGTTCCAAAAATGGGATCCAAATATAGCATTTTTAAGGGAAAGTGTGAAGAAACTTTAGAAACATATCAAACATTTGCCCAATCCTCTAACTGGTCTGCTTACAAAACGACCCCAAGGCAAGCACACACAACCAATGGAAAAAGGCCCTCTAAGTGTTTTCTACCTGTAACACATCTCAGCCTCTTCAATGTATTGGTTGATGAAGTCATCAAGGCTCACACCATTGGTAACACCGTACATTGCATATACTTGAAAAATTAGATGGGGAAAGAGATCCTTCCAATGGATTGCAGTTCATCCTTGATTTTTTTAATATTAGCCGGCAAAAGAGAAATTATATTTCAGCAAACTATGTTTAGTTTGTGAAATATAGCATTTATATACTATAAATGTACAGAAGATCAGAAGGCAGAAGGTCCACATAACAGAAATTGAGGTGCAAAACATACAAACCGGACGACAAGATTTTGGGTGAAAAGCAGAGATATGCTTAAAGTGACAGACATTTTTCAAAAATTACAATAGAGAAAAAGGAGTTAACAAAAGAAGTTTAATTTTTAAATTGAAACATAAATAATAAAACTTATATAAATGTAGAGCATACCAAGAAATAAAATCAAAATCAGTGAAGAAAGAAGTTTGCATTTAGGGCCTCATTTATGAGGTTTTGCTGTAGGGCAGCACAGTAGGCCTTCTTTCTGCGCTTCCCTACGGCAAAAGAAAAAGGCATAAATGCACCGTAGCTATCAGATATGGCTCATTCCTGTCATTTTCCCCTGCACCAGCACACAATGAGCTGCTGTGCGCCAGTGAAGGCATTGTTGTACCATGGTGCAAGGGTGCCTGCATTGCAGGCAATCACAAGAGGCTTTTTCCTCTTTCTCTGTGTACTGCAAAAGGCAACACTCGTAGAAAAAGGAAAAACGCAAAGAAATAAAGATATTTCTCTACGTAGTGCTTGTGCCTCCCTTACACCTCCCCTGGGAAGGCGTAAGTTTTTGGCGCTGCCTCAGATTACCGATTTCTCGTAAATCTGGGACAGTGTCAAAAAGCTGTGGATGTTGCTGAGAATGCACTCAGCAATACCCATTGCACGCTGAAAATTGCGTTAAAGAGGACCAAATTTACAAGGTAGCATTAAGCCAAAATAATTGGCATAGTGCTGCATCGTAAATATGGAGCAGGCTCCTGTGCCACTGAACTTCATCAAAAGTGACATTCCGGAAGTGCAAGGAGCCTCATAAATGAGGCCCTTAATATACAAAAGTAAAAGTATAAAATGTAAACTTTAATTTGGCATTAACAAATAAATAAAAACAGACCCAGTAGATAACATGGTAGGAAAATATTGTTAAATAAACACAAATATGTTAAAGTGACAAAGCTTGGTTTCCAATCTTTATGTTTGAACAATAATATTAAACAAGGAATGGTAATTAAAAAAAAATTTACTTTTCAGCAGCATTGGCAAATAAAGACCACACACACAGAAAAATAACTATGCAAACCCAAAAGGTGATGAAATGAAAAGTGCTCAAATCTTTTTGATGAATTCAAAAAGCTTATAACAGCAACTGTTTGTGATTTGTAAAGCACTAGGAAAATCCTGAAAATGTCATTGAGATTTAGCTGTTAAAGTCAACCCCCCCCCCCCCCCCCCCCCAAAAAAAGGTTATTGGGTGTCAATTATTTTCACTTTTTGTACAGAAAGTTTGCAAGCCGATCTTTAAGAGTGACAAACTTCTCTATACTACGCATATTAAAGTCTGGAATGTCTATGGTAAGTTCCTCTTCTATAGACAACGTAGCCAATGCATTCAGGCGAGTCTCTATCATTGTGTTCCTTAAGAATGTTTTTATTCTCTTTAGAGTTGAAAAACACTGCTCAGACTCTGCTGTGGTCATGGGTGTGGTGATCAGAATCTTCAACAGATTCATAGGGCCAGATGTAGGACACCAAATACCGGTCGGTATCGGACGATTTCAGCCGTTATCGACCGGTATTTGGTTTTTGATATGTAGGGAGCCTAAAATTTACCGAATCAGTAAATCTAGATGTAGATGGCACTGAAAACAATCCACAGGCCCTTAAGAATTTGTTATTTACCAGGAAAATATATTTTGTGGTAAATAACGAATTCCAGTGTACATGCACATCTGTGCATGTACATCTGTGCCATGGGGCACACATTCATGCCCTAAGGGCATGTATGTGTGTCACCTGGCACACAAGCCAGAAACAGGGGTGCAACAGGGTGTCAAAGTGACACCCTGTCCCCCTTGACAATTCGGTAATTTTACCAAATCGGTATTTACCGATTCAGTAATTGACATTGATTCCTATGGGCCTTAAGGCCCATAGGAATCAATGGCAATTACTGAATCGGTAATTACCGAGTCATACCGATTCGGTAAAAATTACCGAAGTATTTACTACATCTCATTTACCGAATTCAGAATACCGAATTGGTAAAACTTGGTATTCTAGAGTCGGTAAATGAGATTTACCTACATCGGGCCCATAGTCTCTGAAAATGGTTCTTGTAGTTTGCTTTCAACAAATAAACTAAATAAAGGAATGGCACCAGTAGCTCTTCGAAATTCATGCCTCCCATATATGATCGATAGATCAGAGTTCGATTTTTCTTTGTTTAGCATGGCCCTTATAGTTTCGTTGAGTATTTGATTTGGAAATGATCTGTCATGTCTGTCAAAGTGGCCACTTTGGACTAAAGTAGCACTTACAAGATGTTTGGTAAATTCAAAGCGTTCTTTGGCGTGGACAATGATAGTGTCTCCAACTTCTTTGACATCTTGGACAAAGTCGTTTAAATCAGTTCTGTAGCTTGAAAACCTAGATTCCACTGGCAGTCTAGCATCTAGATTGTCAACAGATGCCCTTACATTGGTGATGTGGCTGCCAAAAGCTGTTGTTGCTCTTTGTACATATAAGGCATCTATATCTCGTTTTCTTAGTTTGTTATACAAAATGTCCACATGAAGCATTATGTCATGAAATAAAAAAAGGAAGAAAAGAAACTGTCTGTCTTCCAATGTTCTGATGAATCCATGGGCCTCGCGTACAGCAACTGATTCCAAATGATCGCTACTTTCAATGGCCCTAAAGCATTTTTTCAAGTCTTCTCTGTACTCATATATCATATTGACAGTGCCAATGTGGAAATTCCAGTGAGTTGGAGCCCCTTTTGGAAATCTTCTAGAAACTATGTCCTGGAGAACTTCAGTTCTTTTTGGAGATTATGAGCAAAAAGCAGGAAAGCCGCCAACAATAGCAAAAATGTTTTTACATTTGAGAGCCTTGATACTGCTTGCTCCATAATCATATTAAGTTGATGAGCATAGCAATGCACATAATGTGCATTGGGGTACACATCGCTAACTTTTTTCTGGACTCCCCCCAGAGCCGCCACTTATCACACTAGCTCCATCATAGCTTTGAGCAATGACTTTGGTTTGTCACTGGTCTCTGGGAAAACATTATAAAGTTCCTGAAGCAAAGTTGTGCCAATTGTATGACCAGATGATTCTTTTAGTTGATTAAAACAAAAGAATCTCTCAACAACTTTATTGCTGGCAGCAACATAGTGGAAAACCAGTACAGACTGAGTCTATGTGGATACATTAGTAGTATCATCCGCCTGAATAGCCACAAATTCAGAGCCTTGTAGCTGCTGTATTATGACGTCACTTGTTCGGTCCAACATACAGTCCAGGAGTTCATTCTGGATGGTTTGGGAAGTGCCTTTAAAAACAGTTGCTGATTTTAAGTGAGGGTCCATTCCACAGTCTACGCTGGCAACAAAATCAACTAGGCCTCTAAAGATTCCTTTATTTGAAGAGCCTTCCTGATCATCATGATCACGTAATGACAACTCAAAAGCGACACATAAAAGCACACAGGCAATCAATTTAGATAAAATGTACCTGTTTTTATCAACTTCTAGGTTATGGTTTCTTATTCCAATGCGATAGCTGTCATCCAGCTGTGAAGCAAAATTCATTCTTCTAAACATGGCAAGCTTTATTGCGCTATCTAGATGAGATTTACATGCCTTGTGCTTCTTTATTTTTTCAGGGAGATGCTTTAAATCCGTAACTCCTGTTTTTGTCCATGGTACTTCACCACCAAACAGTAAGCAGGGAAAGCAGAACAGTGAATTTTTAGTAGGCTAGCAGTAAATCACATTTTCTTTGTATACCATGTAGAAGTGAATTTTCTAGTGTAATCTTTTCCACGATCTTTTGTATACTGTTCAAGCTTGATTTCAGGCTAATCAGGTCCTAAACTTTTGATCTGCATTTTCTCTTCTTTCAGCCTAAAAAATAGTGTGAGGAGTAGCTGGTCAACTGTATTAATTTTGTATAACAGAAAATGAGCTAGTGAGTCAAGAGGTGTGATGGAGTAGGGCAGTGCTTTGAGTCTTGTAGTGAGGATGGCTGGCCTTTCTGGCAGCTACTGGGTCCATCAATTGCCCCTGTGAATAAGTAAAAATGAGGTATAAGTTTTGACTCTAGATAGTGCAGAAGTAAAAATGAGATGTAAGATAATAATGAACCAGGCAATGCAGAATGGTCCTACAGGTCAATGGCTTATTAACAAAGTCTCCGAAGCATGCCAGAAAGCGCTTGACAGACATGTTATTAAAATACTGCAAGGTGCAGTTTAAACAGTTGCCCCATTCTTACATCAGATGCATGTTATGTTATTGAAATCCATTTTAACTATAAAAACAGGACCTGCTTACGATGATGGCTTGACTTAAGAGCATTCATCAGATTATCACACTGGCAACATCTGACTCACCTGCCATGAAATGGTGACGTTTTAAACCGGGACATTGCTCCCTGTTTGCGTTACGCAGAGATTGCAGAGTTCAGAAAAACTCCACTTCAAGGAGCTCGCAGTGTTTTTTCCTCGCTCGCATTCACCAAAGTCAAGTTGGCAAGCGAGGAAAATAGACCTCTCGGCGAGATTTCTCAATGCGGGGGGGGGGGGGAAGGTTTCATATTGCGATTGTCGCCTATGCTCATGACTGCTCACGTTGAGGAAATGCCAGTTGGCGTTGAGAAAGCTGTCGCTTGAGTAAAATCTACTTGTGCAGCAGAAAAGGTACGCTTGCGCTGTGCATGGTGCTGTTCGCAATGATTGCACAGTGCGGACAAGCATCTGGCACTGTGCAATCACCGCTAACAACATTTTTCTACCATACTCCGCCGCTTGCAGAGTTCCGCGTAGTGCAACAGAGTTTTTTAAGTCTAACTCTGTGAACTCCGCCCAGCGTTACTTTTCACACACAATGCCTGTTGCTTTGCAAATATATCCTTGCTGTCTGTTCCTGCCCATCAACAGAGCTTGTTTTTGAAAAGGCATATGTCTTACTTTACACTGCTGAACTAGAAGAATGTTTGATTTGGAGATTATTCATTCGTAGGGGTGCAACACAATCACATATAGAGATCACCCACATATAATTCTGTTTCATGTAAATGTGTGTTAGAAATGTAAACCATGTTAATGCATTTACATGCTATGTTTTAGCAATTATCTAGATGATGAATGAAATAACATAGGCAATAGATGTGACGGCTGAAATTACTCATCCGAAGAAACTCATGTTACATTCATAATGTTTTAGTTGTGGTTTAATACTAATGCGGATTATCAAACTAAAATGAAGCATTAGCAGAATTATAATATAGTTTTGCTAAGCTGAATTTATGTAACGTGAATGCTTGAAATTCGTTCTTATGTTCCCTCAAGTTGTAGGCCTGAAGTACCAGTCCATGGTACCACATTACACAGTCCTTTACATCATTCCACTCCAGTACCAATAACATCACCCACATCATAATTATAACCGGGAGCTGGATAAAGCCTCCACCATTACCTTGATATCATGTAACCTCCGCCCCAACCTGTGTAATAACTATGAGGGTGCCATCTCCCTTGGCCAGCACTACCTACATACTTCAAAGGCACATGTACAGCCGAACAAGTAGAAGGGAACCCAAAGCTTGCACACTACCAGAAATACTTCAAATTTCGAAATATCTCCCTCCAAGTGGAGTGGTTTTTTTATTTGTCAGATCATCTCTGTAAAACTTTGACAAATTTAGAGTCCTTTTCTCAGGCTTGTGCAACAGACCAGAAGCCTCACGTTCCTCAGTTCCTTAGCTAGTACGTCGCTGACTGTCAATGGTGCAGTCTACCCCACTCTCGCCCCCACAGCTTCCTGCGTCACTCCAGTACTGAGTCCAACACACACAGCACTGCCAGAGCAGCAATGCAGTCCTACCGTGTCTAAGGCAGTGTCAACCGCACAAGACTCTTCAAATTTGTCTAATTCTGCCCTGCAGCTTCTCCACTAATTGAGTACTGAGGCCACCTTACACAGTACTATAAGGGCATTTCAGTCATGCCAAGCACCACCCATTTCAGAAATGACAACCCTACTAACCACCACTACATATCAAGTCTCCATTGCACCCCCTAACTATTTGAGTACTGAGATCCTCATGCACATCTCTTCCAGTACACTTGAGTCTTAAAATATAGGCCTGCTATTCAAGTACTGTGATCCAGATGCGAATTTCTGCCAGTACACTTCAGTCCTACCGTGCAGGTCCAGCTATTCGAGTACTGTGACTCAAAGACATCTCTGCCAGTAAGTAAACTTTAGTCTTACCCTGTATGCCCAGCTATCCGAGTACCACACCCACAGACCACGCATATAACCTTGGCTTCATCCTGGACTCCTCTCTCTCGATGTCCAGACAAGTCAACGCAGTCTCTTCCTCCTGCTTCAACGTACTTCGCATTCTCAAAAAGATCTTCTGCTGGATCCCCCTCGAGACAAGAAAGATTGTCACCCACACACTGGTCATGAGTCGACTGGATTATGGTAACACACTATACGCCAGAATCACAGCAAAATTACAGAAAAAACTCCAACGCATCCAAAACGCATCAGCGAGACTCTTATTGGACATCCCTCGCCACGATCACATCACCGGACACCTAAAAGACCTCCACTGGCTTCCCGTCAACAAAAGAATCACGTTCCGTCTTCTTACCCACGCACACAAGGCCCTCTACAATCTAGGTCCCGAATGCCTCAACACTCGACTGTCCTTCTACAAACCCACCCGCCAACTAAGATCGTCCAATAAAGCCCTCGCCGCAGTCCCGCGCATCCGAAGATCCACCATGGGTGGCAGGTCCTTCTCCTTCCTGGCTGCCAAGACCTGGAACTCACTCCCCACTCACCTCCGCCTTACCCAAAACCACATCTCCTTCAGAAAAGAACTTAAAACCTGGCTATTCGACAAATAATAAACCCCTTCCCCAAGCGCCTTGAGACCCTCCGGGTGAGTAGTGCGCTATATAAATGCCCGAACTTGAACTTGAACTTGAACTTGAACTGAGATCCTCATACACATCTTGGTCAGTATACTCAAACTCTCGTCTGCAGCACCCTATTATTCAAGTACCGAGATCCACATACGACCTCTGACCAGTCTCTGATAGTACACTCTCCTCATCTGCAGCCTCCTATTATTCTACTTCCATGGCCCACATACAAGCACTGCCAGTAAACTCACACCCTAGTCTGCAGCCCCGTATTATTCTAGTGCAGAGACCCGCATACATGTTCTGCCAGTACACTTCCTCCTTTGCAGCCCCCTATTATTCTAGTACCATGACCCACATACTATCTCTGTCAGCAGTACACTTCAACTCTCCTCTGTGTAGCCCCTATTATTGCAGTACCAAGAGCACACATAAGATCTGCCAGTCCACTCCCTCGTCTGCAGCCCCCTATTACTCTAGTACCGAGACCCACATACAAGATCTACCAGTACACTCCCTCGTATGCAGCCTCCTATTATTCTAGTACCATGGCCCACATACAAGCTATGTCTCACGTCACTATATGCTGCTTGCCGCCCTCCTTACCACTTCTTCCACTTTTTCACCTTGCCCCATTCCCCTCGCTCCTCCCAGGCTCCGAACACCAGCCTACCCCTGCCCTCCCACCACTGGTTCAAACACTCCAGCCTCTGAAGATTATTCAATCTGACGATCAGAAACCAGACTCCAGACCCTGCTCGGGCAGCCCCAATGCCCATGACCGTGCCCATGCGCCATCCGGCTTTAATAGGTGTCAGAGGAGGTGCACTCAGCATTGAGATTCAATTCACAACTAACTAGCAAGCAAGCTAGTAACAGTGTGCGCAGTCAGGCAGGGCTGGGCCTCAAAGGCTGCCCAAAGTCAAACCAAACAACAACAACCAACAACATATGCCACCATGGGGGCCTTAAAGCCACCTCCTCCAAAAAACCCTGACCTTGGGTTCTGCTCGGTGGAAAGCGCTTCAATGCCATGATGTCAGGAGCAGCACACACTATATAAATACAAGAACGATACAATACAACAAATTGTTTATAGATCGTGTGGTGCATGACTTTGTGTAGAAGATTTTTACACTGCTTGCTAAACATGTTCATGTTTGCTTTTATAATATTCTAAGTGGGGTAAATAAAAGCAATGTCCAGATGTTGACATGGGCATCAAGACATTCATTTAAACCAGGCACTGCAGCCTGGGAGTTGTAGTTCTGCCTCATCTCAAGGGAACCAATAACACATTAAACTTTAATTGCAACTGGTAAATTATATCACATATGACATGAAGTTAGCTAGTGCGTTTAGTGATATCATAAAAATACCACTGCGTTAATTTATTTAAAATAGACAGAATGTGTTGCCCCTTTTTTAAGATGTAAATATGCAATTTGTTTTTTTAGGTTTGATTGCTCAAAGTGTGGACGCAAGTGGGCTTCAAAGTAACCACGTGTTGATGCTCTTCTGCATGGGGGTCGCCACCAGCGGTCTGGTACAAATGCAAGTTTTCAAACAACGGGTCATGAATGTCGAATATTTAACCTGAACTAAGGGAAACTATGAGAGTAGCACTTGGAAACATGCTGAGAGAAATTCGCAGACAGTGCTATGGAGAGTTGGTTCGGTGAAACCACGTGCTCTGATAGGTGAAGAGCAGATGATGGAGTCTCTTTGGAGGGAGGACTGCGCCTGCGAGGCCTGTGACGCCAAACTCTGCCCAGTACCCACTTGGCTTGGACACGCTCTGTATTTTACAACCTCTCTTCGGCACTTGAGGGAGTCTACTGTGTGTGGGGTTCTATGGGCCCTAGGCCCTCATGTTAATAGAGACTGCGACACGGACACACTGGAGGTATGGTGCAACTGGCCCAGAGCACGTGGGCTCGGCCTCTTTTATTCATGCTGTGTCACCTGACCAGTGACATCAGTGATGGGTGGGTGTTAAGTGTATGCACAGAGTTAGCACTAGAATGCTAACTGATTCTAGGGCACTACATCCCTCCCCAAATTGGTTAAAAATTAAACCAAATGGAAAAAGTCCAAAAACCTGCGAGGGGAAAGAAAACACAGAAAATAATATTGGACTTGCGCTTTCAAAACGAGTCTCTTTGGCTGCTTGCAAGCCGCAGGCAGTATAGTTCTTGCGTTCAGGACTGATAGTTCTCGGTGGCACGGTTCGCAGTTGTTCGGCGGGTTCACTCTTTGTCTGTGCTGTCTGTACGATGTTCTCAGCCCTTCCTTTGCTTCGCTCCGTCAGTGATGAGAGATAGATGGAAGAAACAGGTGTCAACAGTCTTCTGGTTTTGTTCTCTCTTCTGGTTTCGTGATGTTTCCAGGCAGGCTTTAGTGTTGACTCTTGGCAGGTGAATAGAGTAGGTGCAAACATCCCTCTCACTAGGATGCCCCTCTCCCCGGTATTCTTCTCTCACCAGATGTCCAGGAGGACCTCTTTGCCAGGTTTCCACTGGACTGGTGTTTTCAGTCGTGTTGCTCCACCATTGCCTTCGGGCCATGAGCAGGGCGCTCCACGAGCCTCACCGGCATATCCTAGTTCCACCTGAAGGTTGAGTTGTCGACTCTCTTCATTGCTCGCAAGACTTTCATCCCCTTGGGTCCCGCAGACATGCTTCTGTAGCTCTGTCTCCCGTGCAGGACTTGCTGCCACCAGAGTCCCTTGAGGCCTCTGCTTCTTGGGTTGCCACGGGTCGGTGTGGAGTGGTCAGTTCATCAGCCAGATGTGTGAGCACTCTCGCCATCCAATCTTCCGCTCAACCTCAGAGGTAGATGTCGCCAACAGTCTATCTTGCTCTCTTCTGCGTTGGCCATGTGGATGGATGGCTCGTAGGTGGTTGTCTTTGGTCTGTGCTGCCGGTGGTCTTGCCAGGCTGGTCTTCCATTGCACTCAGGTGTTCCAGTGCCTGTCACCTTCCTTCTTTCCGCAGGGGTGGCTTCTTCTTGCAGTGGCAGCGTGCCATTTCGATTTCTCCTTTCTTCTTTTCCTAATGGCGGTGGCCACTCTGTTCTTTCTTCCTTCTTCTTGAAGTGGTTGCGTGCCACTCTGACTTCTCCTTTCTTCCTTTCCTCAGTGGCGGCGTGCCACTCCGATCTTTCTTCTTCTCTTCTCCTCTTCTCACGACGTACCCTGGTCCCCTTTTCTTCAACTTCTCTGGCCAGGCTTCCGCATGCAGCGCGCGCACTCTGCATGTGTCTTCCTGGTCTTGTCCTAGTCCTAGGACACTGTCTTCTTGTCACTCACTTCCAGGGTTAGCGCCGTTACCTTCACCTCTTCTTCCTGTCGCTTTCGTTAATTTGTGTGGTTGAAGTTCCTGGGTCCAGGTCCTCGGACCGCGCCTTGTCTGAACTTCTTGGACCTCGTGCTGGTCCCTTCTGCTGATGTCCGGCAGGTAGGCTTCGTGGTGCGACCATCTGGCTGGTCGGATTCGTGCTTTGTGACCAGGCTGAGTGGTCAGGTTGCTTCTGTGTTGAATCTTCAATGCTGCGGGTTGTCTACGCAACCATATTATTTTCATCGCAGTTTAATTGCTTTGGTGTGCAACTGGGTGCGCTCTTCGGGTGTTCCCTTGTGACTTGCTACTTTGGGCTAGTGCTGTCCGCACTGCTGCGCATTTGCGTCATGCGCTTTCGCACTTCCTGGTGCTGGGTTCCAGAACCATCGTTGGTTCATGTGGGGGTGTTCCTGCTTTCGCCATACTGCCTCAGCGATGGCCTGTGGCCACCAGGCATCGCTGTCTTCTCTTCTGGCGTGGTGTAGATGCTTCTTGGGTGTTTATTTCTGGAGGGTTGCGTCACCACTCCGTTGACGTTCTTCTGGTCTTGCTTCTTCTTAGCGTTGTTGGTTGCGATTCTTTGGAATGTCCTGTGTGGAGTTGCTGCACTCCTGACGCGCTTCTGGGGCTTCATGCGCATTTCTTAGGTTCTGTCGCGTTCTTGTGCTTCTGGCGCGCACCTGCGCCATCGCCTTTTATCTTCTCAGGCTGTGTGGTAGCTTGGGGGCGTTCCGGTGTAGCAGTGTTCTTGCGCTTGGTCAGTTTCTCCTGGTGTGTTCTTTGCGCTTCTGGCGCGTTCCTGCGCCGTCTCCTCACAGTGCCTTGAGTGTAGGCCTTGTATCTAGTTTTGCTGACTGTCTCTTGCGTGCTCTTCAGTTCCTTTCTGCTTGGGAGTAGCCACCTGCCAGCTGGTGGTTTTCCGTCAGTTTCTAGGCAACACTTGTGGGGGCCATGCGCCCTTGGCTGGGCTGTGTGTCTATTTGGCTTGTCGTAGGCTTCTTTCTGTTAAATCCCTGCAGTTCCCGCTGGTGTCCACTAGATGGCAGGGAAGCTTTCAAATCGAGTCCGGTTCAGTTGTTCTGCAGATTGGCTCAACATTCGTGGGCTTCACTGGGGCAGAGATGCTGGTACTTGTGGGCATAGTTCCACTCCGTTTGCTGCCGCCAGAGACACGCATGCAGCCAGACGCAACTGCACGCCTTCCATCTCCGTTGCGGTGAGTCTCTGCTTGCTTTGATGGGGAGACCTGGCTCAATTCCGATTCATTTGGGGGCAGCGCTAGTCGTGCTGTGATCTTCCGCTACTCTCCCTGCCCACAGCAGTCTCACAGTCAACACGCCACACTGGGTGGGGGAGAGTTAAAGCTGGTGCTGGAGGCCTCTTTTTCCTCGTCTCGGGGAGCCTGTTCCTTCTCCGGTCAGGGGTTCAGTTCCGATCTCCCCTCCCTCGCAGCAGGCCTTCAGTTTCCACGGCCGCGCAGGGGGAGGGGGGGCTTGCACTGATGCTGTTGCTGGCTGCGGGCCGGGTGCTGGCTCTCTCCTTCCCCTTCCCCCACCGCTGCAGCCACATGCGGCGTGGGGTGGGGGTGACAGCGCTTTGCGGGTGGGCTCCGTTTTGATTGTTTGGGCGCCCTGCAGCTCTCCTCACGCTGCGGGCGCTCTCCTCTTAAGTTAATCCCCTGCACTTCACACACGCTGCGGGGGATGCTGCAGGCAGGCCGCGGGTGGGCTCCGCTGGTCTTGTCTTAATTGATTGGCAATAGTAGGGGCCGCTCACACATTAGGGGGGGACAGTCAATGTCTGTGACTCACTGTCGGCCGCATTTCACTCAGCAGGACACCATGGCTATGCAGGTGGGCTCCGCTTGTAGGGACAGTGCCTGGCAGCTCTTCTTACGCTGCGGGCACATTCACCCGACCGCCGCAGCCTCGGGATCACACGCTGCGTGGCGGCGGGGTCATTGTAGGTTTCGGCGTGGTGCAGCAAGGTGGGCTCTCGCTAGCCTCATTGAGGGGACAATCTCTGGCGCGCTCGCATTGCTGGGCAACATGTCCAGTTTATAGCGGATGGGCTCCGCTTTCGGTGCTTTACTGTCCTGGCTCACCTTTGGCCGACAGGCCTTTTCGACCACGCGGGTGGGCACCGCGATGGTCTTCCTCTGTCTTCTTAGGGCACCGCCACGGCAGGGCGGCATACAGCAGGCTTGAGAGGTGCGGGGTGAGCTCCCGGTCACCTCTTTCCTTTGCTCCAGGCCCGGGGCTCGACACACGCCTCGTGGGCCTCTCGGCGGCCTGCGCCTTTCTCAGGGGGTGTGCCGTTACTGCAGGCAGCTCTCTCTTCCCCTTTCCATGAAGTTTTCTTTTTAGCTGTGGCACGCTGGGCACAGCTCCGTCCTCGCCGCTATTGTGGGGTTCTATGGGCCCTAGGCCCTCATGTTAATAGAGTCTGTGACACGGACACACTGGAGGTATGGGGCAACTGGCCCAGAGCACGTGGGCTCGGCCTCTTTTATTCATGCTGTGTCACCTGACCAGTGACATCAGTGGTGGGTGGGTGTTAAGTGTATGCACAGAGTTAGCACTAGAATGCTAACTGATTCTAGGGCACTACATTGTGCACTTCTTACAATTCAACCTGTAAATGAGACCGCAGGGTAGGTGGGTGCGTGTCTGGTCATCAGTGCACCTCACGTGCATCCATCCCCTATACCCGGGTTTACCTCTACATGTTCTCTTGCATTTTAGGGGCAAGAGCCTATGTGAGGGGGGAGGCTGCTGGGCCAGGGTGCATGTTAGCCTGCAGCCGGGCCGCCATTGAATACCTGCCCTGGGGGCTCGGTCTGCAGGCCCAAACCCCAGACCTGTCACTGCAGCCCTCTCATCAGCCCCAACGCTCCTGCCTTCAATACCCTAGTCCGCTACCTCTGATCACATTCCTCTCCAGACTCCTTAAATATGCAGGAGGCAAGTCACCTTTTTTGAAGGGGGACCCTATAGAGCATTGATATACAAGTGCAAATTTACCACAGATGGGAAAACTTCACCAAACGCAGACTCGCAGATTTTCTGAGGCGTGCTGCCTGCCCTCGAGGTCACCGGGACCGGACTCGTTCCTACTTTGGTGAGTCGGTCATCTCTTTGTAGTCAAGTTTCACCTACTATCTCTCTCTCTCTCTGTCTGTGTCTATGTTCGCCCTCTTTATCCTTTCCCCTGTCTTCCTTATTCTTGTTCTCCGTTTCTTGAACTCGGTCCTCACCTCTGCCTCTTCTTTCCATGTATCTTTCTATCTCTGTATGAATATTTGCTGGCTCTAACCTTTCTCTCTGTCTCTTTTTCTCTTCTATTTGTCTCGCCCTCTCACTTCTGTGGATGGCTGTTGTCTCTATCTATGCATTCTTTCTCTGCAGCCCCTGTGAGAGCAGAGCCCCTTACTCTGTGAGTGGAAACATGGGGTTCCCCTGCGATGTACCAGCCCTGGGAGATGAAGAAGCCCCTTTCGTTAAACAAACTTAGACAGCACAGCACATCTGAGGCGGTGACTGCAGTCCCCCTCACGTGCAGACTGTTACTAGAACCGAATGACACTTATAAACTTTATGGGCCAGATGTAGGTAAATCTTATTTACCGACTCTAAAATACCAAATTTGACCGATTCGGTATTTTAGATTCAGTAAATAAGATGTAGGTAATTATTCGGTAATTTTTACCGGATCGCAATGATTTGGTAATTACTGAATCGGTATTTACCGATTCGGTAATTGCCATTGATTCCTATGGGCCTTGAGGCCCATAGCAACCTATGGCAATTACCGAATCGATAAATACCGATTCGTTAAAATTACCGAATTGACAAGGGGGACAGGGTGTCACCTTGACACCCTGTTGCACCCCTGATTTTGGCTTGTGTGCCATGTGACACACATACATGCCCTTAGGGCATGTATGTGTGCCACATGGCACGGCTGTACATGCACAGATGTGCATGTACACTGGAATTCGTTATTTACCATGCAATAGTATTACATGGTAAATAACAAATTCTTAGGGGCCTGTGGCACTGTTTGCAGTGCCATCTCCATATGGATTTACCGATTCGGTAAAGTTACCGAATCGGTATTTTACAGAATCGGTAAATTTACCGATTCGGTAAATTTACCGAATCTGTAAAATATAGGCCCCCTACCGGTCGGTAACGGCCTAAATCGGCCGTTACCGACCGGTATTTGGTGACCTACATCTGGCCCTAGATGAACTTTTTTTTAAACCTGTTGCAGCAGCTGTGCATTCTGCACGTATTCCAATAAAACTCATACAATAAATGAACATGTGCCTCTCACATTATGGTAATTTTTAACACACCCTCTCTGGGAGCCGAGTGATACCACACTATGCTTTATGCATTTGCTGCACTGGGTTAAATGCCATACATACACCCGTTTATATATCAAATATACATTGCTGCCCTTATTTAAACCGGACTCATGCATTTGGTGCTCAGATATAGATCGGACAGGAGGGGGGACGTGCAGATTTAAATCTCACACATGGAATGCCGGCACCGAGCAAAACCTTGCATGATTGGCTGCACCTATGTATGTCAAACCTGCCTTTGCGGCACAGAGAAGATTTTGAAAGAAAGCATTAAATTCAAACAGCTCTGAGATTCGTACAACATGAAATGTGAAGCGAACAGGGCGGTATCCTAAAATACCAGCTTCTGTTCGTTTCACTATTTCTCACCCAGACTAAATGCATGGCCTCAAACGAAACCAACAACAATGTACACCACCAGGGCAGGGCCTCTAAGCCCCCCCCCCCTAAACTACCATCACGGCACGGAATCAAAGTCATCACCCAGCTTGGCATCAGTAATTATTGCAGCAAAGCAGCAGTGACAAAAACACTAAAAAAGTGCCCCTATAATTAGGAGGTTGTTGTGGGGGTGGGTTGCTTTCACTTACCTTTGTCACCATGACTAGAATCAAAATGCTATTCTGGCAGTGATATTCAAATAGAGTGGGAACCCAATCTACCCTTGCAGGTATGGGCAATGAAGTTTTCAAAGAGAAGGGATTTACCTACAAGGGATTTTGTTTGTCTAAAGTTTTGGCAATTTTTTGTGATAATTATTAGAGGTCTCACCCTGAACAGTGGTGGAAAATGAAATCAATCAAAATGAAAATACAAAATAATCATAATTTATCAAATGAATCATAAATCATACAAGGGGCAACAGAATATATTTCAAAAAAACATTCATATATTTAATATATATGTATTTTAAAAACATTTTAGCAGGGAAAAGCAACAAAACATAGTATGTAAGGTGGCGTCAGATAACCTATACAAAAAACTATGTTGACACCTTCTCTATGTCATTTAAACACTGAATGGAATACAGAGATAGATGTTGGAGTCGACGTTCCGGTCTGTCAAAGGAATAAAACCATCAGACCATCTTCAGGACAGAGTGTTGACTGTAGCTCCATATAGGTATACAGTAAAACTGTAACCTGGTGATTAATTTAGCAGGTGTAATTGATGAATATTGCTTGTAGAAGACCAAGAATAAATAACTGTCGCGTAGCGTCAGACAGATATTGCGTGCTGGTCAAAGCGTCAATTTGCGGCACCACTATTTTGTGTTAAGTTGCCGGTTAAATCGTGGCAATGAATCGTGTTACGAAGCGTACATTTTGCATAAAGCTCTATAGGCGGCTGAAGTCCTGTTCGTCTTGACGCACTGTTCATTCTGGCAGTGAGACACAGGCTGCACCCACCAGTGTGTTGTCATTGCCTGCTTTCTGGCTCCAGGTCAAATAAATCTTTGCCCAGCCATAAGTAGGTGCAGAGCAAGGGCCATCCTCCTCCACCCCCTTAAAGAAAACCACAGATTTGTACATGTTTGTCATGAGCAGCCAGCACAGTTTATTGCTAGCTGCTCAGTGTTCCATCAGGCATTTTTTATTGTTCCTCGGGGTGGCGGGGCGACCCCCATCTCGCCCGTGGGCACCAGCCACCCCTGACAGTGTCACAGCCTATGTTACAGGCCTGTTGGGTCTTCATATTACATTTGGGGTGCACTTCAAAGGGCATAGGCTAATGGCCAAAACACTTCTTGTGTATCCCATGTTAGGTTGCTGAAAATCTAGGTGTGGGAGGACTCTAATATTGCAACTGTACACTCCCCAGGCACACCACCAGACCTCAGAGCTCATGTTTAGTGTGTATGAATACTTTGCCATCTTGAAAATGCCCAAAGTGAGCGGGGTTAACCTCCGGAATCTCTACCCATTGGTTAGAGCATTCCCAGGGATCATTCCGACCCTCTAGCTTGTGCCAAGCATAAATTGTGTCTCTGAAGGCATGTACATCAGAACACTTCTTGAACTGTGGAAGATCAAAAGAGGATCAAACCTGTTGTGTGAGACCTGAGAACAGACAATAAGACTGGAGCTGCTCTCCCTTTTGTATCCAAGACAAAGACTTGGACTCTAATTGTAACCTCCTACAAAGACACAACAAGCCACAAGAGGCATGTTCCTGCAATGGCCCAGCTGATCAGTGGCAACTAGACTTGGACTGGACCCTCCAGTTGGCCTCTGCCTGCCATTCCTGTGAGTCTCCAAGTGTCTTCCCTGAGGTCCTGGGGGCTTTAGAAGTGGAAGAGGTGGATTGTTACTTAAATGACTAATTCAGAAGGAGAAATATTTTACCAGGATGAACCTGGTTAGTGTGTCTGTCCTGAGGTCCATCGCGATCAACATCAAATTGCATGTAGGCTCCGCTCTACTGCAACCACTGACTATCATTGGCATTTTGTACTTCTTGGTGCTATTTCTCCTTAACATTCTGGTGTCATTGTGTTCATGACATTTTACTCTTTTTTTCTAATTTGGGGATTTTTGCTGTTTTGCCCATCAAGTTTACGAATTTTTTAGTACTGTTTGAATACTTTTCTCATTGCACCTAAGTTAAGCCTGTCTACTCTGCGGAACAGCTACCAGGGAGTTAAACTTAGGTATAGTTAGTCACTTTAGTGGTTCACCTGATAGAGATTGTGAATATTACTTATCCTTTTTAACTAAAAACCCAATTTCTAACTGAGACTAGTGGGTGTCAGACCTGATAGCCTCAGGATGGTGTTCCCCCAAACTTTCTGCCTTCCTCTTCCATTTCTAGAGATCTTGTTTTTTCCTGACTATATGAGTTTAATGTACTTATAAGTCCTTAGTAAACTGGTACTACATGCAACAAAGGGCCTGTAAATAAAATTCTACCAGTGGGCCTGCAAGCTCCTCTTGTGCCACCCACTTAATTAGCCTTCTGAATATATCCCATGCCTGCCATTGCAGAATGGGTGTGCAGTGTTACACTGGCATGTCAACCTGGCATAATAAACCTTTTGGCAGGTCCAAACCTTCCTTTTTAGTACATATAAGTCACCCATAGGGTAGTCCCTCCACAGCCCAGAGGGCAGGGTGCAGTGTATTTAAAAGGTAGGACATATACTCTTAACCTTTACATATCTCAGTAGAGAAAAACTTGTTGTTCACTACTATAAGGCCTACATCTCCCACAGGATAACATTGAAATTACCTAATTACATTTAATAAGCTGCAATTTCTGAACGGGGCAGTTAGGCAGTTCATTTTTGGTATCTTTGGAATTGTACAGAAAACTCCTAACATATTGTGCTGTCAGGTTCTAAATTACAATTTTGAAAATGCCACTTTTAGAAAGTTGGTATTTTGGTGCCTTAGCCATTTAGTGTAGTGCCTGCAGCCTGTTCCTGGGTCACATGACTGGGTTCCGCTGACAGTTGAAGTAAACTGTTCAGGGGTTTTTAGCAAAACTCAGATATCAAGGGCGCACTGCCTCAATTTCTACGTTACAGTGTGTAGTTAAAATGGTTGATGTGTAGTGCGTAAAGAGCAGGCGGAAAAACACCCTTAACCGTCTGAAAAGTCAAAGACTATACAACAATTACACAGCTGTGCTCTCGCAACTACAATAAGGTGTCACAAAATTAAGTACAATGACAAAAGTAATCCAATGAACAGAAGCAGATTCTTTAGTGTGTTTCTTGTCCCAGCAAGATGATGATTTATTGTATCCAGACTTGAGGAATATCACAACAAGCCGGTGATGTGCGTATCTTTTCGCACGTAGTGGATGTGATTGGTGATGACGCTCAAGATACCGGAAGTGTGCCACTACAAGGATGTGAGTGGTTAACCTTTAGTGGTGGTGCCATGGAAGTGAGGTATGGTGATATTAACGTATAAGTTGTGGCAAGCGTTGGCGTACACACGGTGGTCCTGCATTCAGAAGGTTACAAAGTAACAAAAAGTCATGGTGAGAGCAATCTAAAGTGAAGTATGTTTGTGAAATTGTGAGTGACAAGTTCAAAACGAGAACGTGTGAGTATAGTTAATAGTTTAAAAAGATCAGCGGTATCTGACGTGAATCAGCAGGAAACATGCTCTCTCTAAACGGTGAGGTAATTACCTTTAGACTCAACTCCAAACTGTGAGTTGAGAATGGTCTGGAACTTGTGGTGGTGTTCTACGTGGGTAGATTAGAGAGAGACTGAAGGGAGAAAGGAAAAAACTCGTCAGGAAGGCATTAAAATGGGGAATGTCCGAGCATATCTAAGTGAATGGATAGAATTTAAGCTGTGAGGTTGAAAGAGGGGACTAAGTGGAAAGAATCCTTACCACTGAGTTTTTTAGATTCGAATTAATAGGTAAGTAGGAATGGAATATCCAGTGGAGTCAGATGCAAGATGTTGTTCTTGCCGCTGTAATCCGCCCTATTGGGTGTGTCAAAGTCTTCAAAATTTTAGCGCTATTGTAAAAAGAAAACATAAAGTACCAGAGTCATCAGGTTGGAAGTAACAAATATCGCATCATTCTACATAACATTCGTGGTGAATTAGGCAGAAAATATCGGTAGGTAGCGAGAAAATGCTGTACCTGAATACGGGTGTGTATCAGGCAGTAATCGGGAGGGGATCCATCAGTCGAAATACTTCAGAAAACGGGTTCGTTTTCTTATTTAGCGGTGTGCTGTGGAGGTTAAAATTAAACGTACACGCATTAGAAATGCGAGAGTCAGGTCGTGTGGGCTTCTAAAATCAATTATACTGGAAATTCAGTTGTTGTGGGGAAAGCCCAACAACTTACCCGGAGTGCGGTATCCCTCCTCTGTTGGTTCCCGGTCGCCGTCTATCGTGAACAGACACGTGACCGGAGGGGAGGTGTCTCTTTTTAGAAGTATTTAGACATAGAAGATGTCGATTCGTTTGTTTCACAAAACGTGGCCGCCATCTTAGAAAGGGGAGTTGATGAGGCAAGATACTCAGTATTCGCGTAATATCGTGTTTTTAAAATAATAGAGGTGTGCCATCGTGCCACACCTGTTGGAAGGAGATGATGGCCAGTATCAGGATAGGAAGCATTAGCAATATTAATCTGAGTATTGCTCGGTGGAAAATTAGTTCCCCCGACTATGGTGGTCTTGTATCTACTTCTTATCATCGGTGGATAAATCTTATTTCTCAGTATCCTGTTGATCGGTTAATAGTAAACGGTTATTAAAACTGGAATTGTCACCTATTAATATAACCCGGTGCCCATAAGTGTGGTGAAGTTTATAGAAGACAATTATATGGAATGGTGATCTAACGGGTGAAGGTGCACCAACGTTACTAAGCATTCGTGACTTTACTTATCACATTTCCAACAGTATTTCATTTCTATATGATCTGGCAAACGATATAATAGATCATATGTAAAAAATCACAATATAAGTTACATATTAAAATCAACAATACAACATGCATTGTACACATTACAGTATATGCAGTTTGTGGTATCATCCTCATTCCAAAAGGTATAGATATTTCTAGAAGTGTCTATGGTCATTTCTTATTGGTTAATCCGTGACTAGTTCTTGAAACAATAATACAGTGAGTATTCCAAATGGAGGATCCCAAAGGGTAACTGTTAGTCACCCAGAAAATATTGAAGCTCAGGGTCGTAGTTTAACCCATGTTCCACGCTTTGTAGACGCATGATCCATGTGGCCTCTCTACGTCTGAGCGTCAGTTCTCGGTTGCCTCCTCTAATATTGAGGGGAATCATGTCAATCCCAAAGACACGCACGTTGATGTCATCCTCAAGAGGTTGACATTCAGCTATGTGTAAAGCTACTGGGTACCTGGGATCTCTTTTCTGAATAGCTCTCATATGTTCTGCGATTCTTTCTTTGAGTGCCCTGATTGTGCTGCCTACATAAATTTTGCCACATTGGCATTCGATTATGTAAACTACGAATTTGGTCAGGCAAGTGATGTTATGTTTGATTTTGTACACTGTCCCTTCCGGACCCTTGAAAGTTGTGGTGCCATGTTTACCCCAAATACACATCGAACAGAAACCACATTTGTGGAATCCCAGGCCTCGTGTGGATAGCCAGTCACGAGCTGTAGTGTTTGGGGGAACTGTGGGGCTCAATTTATTCCTCAGAGTGAAACCCTTTCTGTATGTGATGGAAGGTCTGCCTGGAAGGAAATCCTTAAGCACAGGATCCTCTGTTAAGAGTTTCCAGTGTTCGTTGAAGCTCTTTTTGGTGGTGTAGTTGAGTGCATTGAATTCTGTTATTAGTCTGATTTGTTGGCCGGAGGACTCTACCTCCGTGCGTGTCTTTAAACAATCTGGTCTCGGGATGGTTCTGGTCCTTTGTTCTGCTGTCTTGAGGGATGCGTTGGAGTACCCTCTCTTTCGGAATCTGTCTTTCATGTTGGAGATACAATTCTCGAATTCACTGGATTCGCTGCAGTTACGTTTAGCTCTTAGGAATTCTCCATATGGGATGGAACGTAACTGGTGCTCAGGGTGAAGACTAGAGGCATGGAGTATAGAATTGCAGGAAGTAGGCTTCCTGAACAGTTTGGAGTGTAGTCGGTTGTCCTTCACGTAGAATTCTAGATCTAAGAACTCCATATTAGTGAGGCTGTGTCTCATGGTGAAGCTCATTTCCCATGTATTATTGTTTAAATGTTCAAAAAAGGATTGAAGTAGTTCATTAGAGCCCGACCATAAGAGAAAACAATCGTCGATGTATCGACCCCAAAAGACTATGGAGTCGACGTATTGGATTCCTTTGGTGCCCCAAATCAAGTCAGCCTCCAAAGCCCCCATAAAGAGATTAGCGAAGGAGGGTGAGAATTTGGAGCCCATGGCTACTCCCTTTTTTTGTCGATACCATTTTCGATCAAAAATAAAGAAGTTGTTCTCTAGAATGATCTTCATCATATGTAGTAGCATGTTGGTGTGTGCCCAGAGTGAAGCCGGTCGATTAGATAAAAGTTTGGTAATGGCTGTTAAGCCTAGTTCAGGATTAATACTGGTGTAGAGAGACACCACATCCAAGGTCACTAATATGGTGTCTCGTTGCCACTCCATGTCTGACATGATGCTCAGTATGTGTTTAGAGTCTTGTATGTAAGACGGCAGGTTCTTGACCAGAGGTCCCAAGAAAAGATCCACATACTCTGCGATTCTTTCGGTGGGTCCCCCAATCCCCGATACTATCGGTCTTCCTGGAGGGAACGGTAGATTCTTGTGGACTTTGGGTAACGTGTACAACCAAGGATACGTAGGTCTGAAGACTTTGAGGTACAGGTACTCATTGTCATCCAGAAGACCAGATTGTTTCCAGTTAAGTAAGAGTCCATTAAGTAAAAGTGTTAGTGGACCCATGGGGTTATGATTAAGTAGCTCATAACATGAGTCATCATTGAGTTGGCCTTGGATCTCATTGTTGTAGTCAATCAGAATCATGACCACCACATTGCCCCCTTTGTCTGCCTCCCTGATGATGATGTTGGGATTGTTGCTTAAGGTGGAAAGTGCTAACCGTTCCCCTTTAGTTAAGTTGTCTTTGTATTTAAACTTAGTGTTTAAGTTCTTGGTATTAGTTCTGTTAAGATCCTCAAGAACATGTCTGTGAAAATTGTCAATCACATTACCCCCTGATAACGTGGGTGTCCATTGGGATTTGCTTTTCAAGCCACTCGCCATACTGTAATCGGTCTCAACATCAAGTTCCTCAAGTAATCTTTCCATTTCAAGAGGACTGTCTTCCCTATCTGTTAAAGAAAGAAGCAAGTGTGTAGATTGCACATCTTTAATGGTCAAAGAAACATCATCAAAAACATTTGGAATGTGTCTAGGTTGTTTCTGCCTGTCCTGTAATCCAGCAAAATGCTTTTTTAATTTAAGGTTACGTATGAATTTAAAGATATCAATCTTGGTTTGACACATGTCACCGGTGGCATAGGAATTAAAGTTCAGGCCTCTACTCAGTAAGGAGACCATCTCTGGTGTCAAGGGAAATGAGGACAGATTAATGACTTGTACTTTGTCATCTGGTGTAGCTAATTCTTCTGTGTCCCTGACCTCAGTTTCCTGCGGTAATCTTCGCTTGTTCCTGCGTTTGCCCCTGTGGGGTTTGGGTCTACAGCGACTCTTGGTGGCTGTGTCCTGTTGCCCTTCCTCACACGTTCCATTTCTAAAAAAAAGGTTGAACTATTGGGCTCTGAATTAGCTAAAATTTCGTTTTCAATGTCGCTGAGCCCAGTAGAGCTCAGTGAGGTGGTGCTGGAGTTGACAGAACTGGTGGTTGTGGCTCTACCTGACTGTGGGCCTGCTTTGGGCTTAGGGATCAGGGAATCATATTTCCGATCAAAGGTGTAGATTCTACCATTTTTATAGTCTGCCTCATCCCTTTTGATCTGACGTGCCTTTCTGTTCTTTATTTCCGTTTGGTGTTTGAGAAGAATCTCATCTAGTAGGGTGTAGTTCTTGACAGTGGCCTCAGGTTTGTTTAGATCTTTAATCTCCTGTTCTACAATGGAGATTTCTGCCTGTAATTTTGTGGTTTTACGGTCAGCACTCTCGATAAGAATATCCATGAGTGTAATGGAATTCTGATTGAGTGAATCTTCCCATTTGGTCATGAGATCTCGGTCTAGATCATCATAAGTCGGGAAAATGTGGGATCGTAGTCCTCTAGGAACTAGTTTGAGCTTAAGATAGTGTTTCAGGGTTGCTCCATCCCACCAACGGGAGTTCTCTTGTTTCTTGAGTTTTTCTAGTTTGAAGAACTTGTCTCTTAAACCCTCTATGCGTGCAGGACCTGCCGTGGCCGATGCCTGGTGTGTGGGCATGCCTTTGGCCAGATTATCAAAGAGATCTGCTGCTGCCTTGTCTCTGTCCATAGTGTGATGGACAAGTATGGGAAATGGGTCAGAACGAAAGTTAAATTGGTAACGTGGAGGCACCCAATCTGATAAGATTGAAGTAAACTGCTCAGGGGTTTTTAGCAAAACTCCGATATCAAGGGCGCACTGCCTCAATTTCTACGTTACAGTGTGTAGTTAAAATGGTTGATGTGTAGTGCGTAAAGAGCAGGCGGAAAAACACCCTTAACCGTCTGAAAAGTCAAAGACTATACAACAATTACACAGCTGTGCTCTCGCAACTACAATAAGGTGTCACAAAATTAAGTACAATGACAAAAGTAATCAAATGAACAGAGGCAGATTCTTTAGTGTGTTTCTTGTCCCAGCAAGATGATGATTTATTGTATCCAGACTTGAGGAATATCACAATAAGCCGGTGATGTGCGTATCTTTTCGCACGTAGTGGATGTGATTGGTGATGACGCTCAAGATACCGGAAGTGTGCCACTACAAGGATGTGAGTGGTTAACCTTTAGTGGTGGTGCCATGGAAGTGAGGTATGGTGATATTAACGTATAAGTTGTGGCAAGCATTGGCGTACACACGGTGGTCCTGCATTCAGAAGGTTACAAAGTAACAAAAAGTCATGGTGAGAGCAATCTAAAGTGAAGTATGTTTGTGAAATTGTGAGTGACAAGTTCAAAACGAGAACATGTGAGTATAATTAATAGTTTAAAAAGATCAGCGGTATCTGACGTGAATCAGCGGGAAACATGCTCTCTCTAAACGGTGAGGTAATTACCTTTAGACTCCACTCCATACTGTGAGTTGAGAATGGTCTGGAACATGTGGTGGTGTTCTACGTGGGTAGATTAGAGAGAGACTGAAGGGAGAAAGGAAAAAACTCGTCAGGAAGGCATTAAAATGGGGAATGTCCGAGGACATCTAAGTGAATGGATAGAATTTAAGCTGTGAGGTTGAAAGAGGGGACTAAGTGGAAAGAATCCTTACCACTGAGTTTTTTAGATTCGAATTAATAGGTAAGTAGGAATGGAATATCCAGTGGAGTCAGATGCAAGATGTTGTTCTTGCCGCTGTAATCCGCCCTATTGGGTGTGTCAAAGTCTTCAAAATTTTAGCGCTATTGTAAAAAGAAAACATAAAGTACCAGAGTCATCAGGTTGGAAGTAACAAATATCGCGTCATTCTACATAACATTCGTGGTGAATTAGGCGGAAAATATCGGTAGGTAGCGAGAAAATGCTGTACCTGAATACGGGTGTGTATCAGGCAGTAATCGGGAGGGGATCCATCAGTTGAAATACTTCAGAAAACAGGTTCGTTTTCTTATTTAGCGGTGTGCTGTGGAGGTTAAAATTAAACGTACACGCATTAGAAATGCGAGAGTCAGGTCGTGTGGGCTTCTCAAATCAATTATACTGGAAATTCAGTTGTTGTGGGGAAAGCCCAACAACTTACCCGTAGTGCGGTATCCCTCCTCTGTTGGTTCCCGGTCGCCGTCTATCGTGAATGGACACGTGACCGGAGGGGAGGTGTCTCTTTGTAGAAGTATTTAGACATAGAAGATGTCGATTCATTTGTTTCACAAAACGTGGCCGCCATCTTAGAAAGGGGAGTTGATGAGGCAAGATACTCAGTATTCGCGTAATATCGTGTTTTTAAAATAATAGAGGTGTGCCATCGTGCCACACCTGTTGGAAGGAGATGATGGCCAGTATCAGGATAGGAAGCATTAGCAATATTAATCTGAGTATTGCTCGGTGGAAAATTAGTTCCCCCGACTATGGTGGTCTTGTATCTACTTCTTATCATCGGTGGATAAATCTTATTTCTCAGTATCCTGTTGATCGGTTAATAGTAAACGGTTATTAAAACTGGAATTGTCACCTATTAATGTAACCCGGTGCCCATAAGTGTGGTGAAGTTTATAGAAGACAATTATATGGAATGGTGATCTAACGGGTGAAGGTGCACCAACGTTACTAAGCATTCGTGACTTTACTTATCACATTTCCAACAGTATTTCATTTCTATATGATCTGGCAAACGATATAATAGATCATATGTAAAAAATCACAATATAAGTTACATATTAAAATCAACAATACAACATGCATTGTACACATTACAGTATATGCAGTTTGTGGTATCATCCTCATTCCAAAAGGTATAGATATTTCTAGAAGTGTCTATGGTCATTTCTTATTGGTTAATCCGTGACTAGTTCTTGAAACAATAATACAGTGAGTATTCCAAATGGAGGATCCCAAAGGGTAACTGTTAGTCCCCCAGAAAATATTGAAGCTCAGGGACGTAGTTTAACCCATGTTCCACGCTTTGTAGACGCATGATCCATGTGGCCTCTCTACGTCTGAGCGTCAGTTCTCGGTTGCCTCCTCTAATATTGAGGGGAATCATGTCAATCCCAAAGACACGCACGTTGATGTCATCCTCAAGAGGTTGACATTCAGCTATGTGTAGAGCTACTGGGTACCTGGGATCTCTTTTCTGAATAGCTCTCATATGTTCTGCGATTCTTTCTTTGAGTGCCCTGATTGTGCTGCCTACATAAATTTTGCCACATTGGCATTCGATTATGTAAACTACGAATTTGGTCAGGCAAGTGATGTTATGATGAGATTCTTCTCAAACACCAAACGGAAATAAAGAACAGAAAGGCACGTCAGATCAAAAGGGATGAGGCAGACTATAAAAATGGTAGAATCTACACCTTTGATCGGAAATATGATTCCCTGATCCCTAAGCCCAAAGCAGGCCCACAGTCAGGTAGAGCCACAACCACCAGTTCTGTCAACTCCAGCACCACCTCACTGAGCTCTACTGGGCTCAGCGACATTGAAAACGAAATTTTAGCTAATTCAGAGCCCAATAGTTCAACCTTTTTTTTAGAAATGGAACGTGTGAGGAAGGGCAACAGGACACAGCCACCAAGAGTCGCTGTAGACCCAAACCCCGCAGGGGCAAACGCAGGAACAAGCGAAGATTACCGCAGGAAACTGAGGTCAGGGACACAGAAGAATTAGCTACACCAGATGACAAAGTACAAGTCATTAATCTGTCCTCATTTCCCTTGACACCAGAGATGGTCTCCTTACTGAGTAGAGGCCTGAACTTTAATCCCTATGCCACCGGTGACATGTGTCAAACCAAGATTGATATCTTTAAATTCATACGTAACCTTAAATTAAAAAAGCATTTTGCTGGATTACAGGAAAGGCAGAAACAACCTAGACACATTCCAAATGTTTTTGATGATGTTTCTTTGACCATTAAAGATGTGCAATCTACACACTTGCTTCTTTCTTTAACAGATAGGGAAGACAGTCCTCTTGAAATGGAAAGATTACTTGAGGAACTTGATGTTGAGACCGATTACAGTATGGCGAGTGGCTTGAAAAGCAAATCCCAATGGACACCCACGTTATCAGGGGGTAATGTGATTGACGATTTTCACAGACATGTTCTTGAGGATCTTAACAGAACTAATACCAAGAACTTAAACACTAAGTTTAAATACAAAGACAACTTAACTAAAGGGGAACGGTTAGCACTTTCCACCTTAAGCAACAATCCCAACATCATCATCAGGGAGGCAGACAAAGAGGGCAATGTGGTGGTCATGGATCTGATTGACTACAACAATGAGATCCAAGGCCAACTCAATGATGACTCATGGTATGAGCTACTTAATCATAACCCCAAGGGTCCACTAACACTTTTACTTAATGGACTCTTACTTAACTGGAAACAATCTGGTCTTCTGGATGACAATGAGTACCTGTACCTCAAAGTCTTCAGACCTACGTATCCTTGGTTGTACACGTTACCCAAAGTCCACAAGAATCTACCGTTCCCTCCAGGAAGACCGATAGTATCGGGGATTGGGGGACCCACCGAAAGAATCGCAGAGTATGTGGATCTTTTCTCGGGACCTCTGGTCAAGAACCTGCCGTCTTACATACAAGACTCTAAACACATACTGAGCATCATGTCAGACATGGAGTGGCAACGAGACACCATATTAGTGACCTTGGATGTGGTGTCTCTCTACACCAGTATTAATCCTGAACTAGGCTAAACAGCCATTACCAAACTTTTATCTAATCGACCGGCTTCACTCTGGGCACACACCAACATGCTACTACATATGATGAAGATCATTCTAGAGAACAACTTCTTTATTTTTGATCGAAAATGGTATCGACAAAAAAAGGGAGTAGCCATGGGCTCCAAATTCTCACCCTCCTTCGCTAATCTCTTTATGGGGGCTTTGGAGGCTGACTTGATTTGGGGCACCAAAGGAATCCAATACGTCGACTCCATAGTCTTTTGGGGTCGATACATCGACGATTGTTTTCTCTTATGGTCGGGCTCTAATGAACTACTTCAATCCTTTTTTGAACATTTAAACAATAATACATGGGAAATGAGCTTCACCATGAGACACAGCCTCACTAATATGGAGTTCTTAGATCTAGAATTCTACGTGAAGGACAACCGACTACACTCCAAACTGTTCAGGAAGCCTACTTCCTGCAATTCTATACTCCATGCCTCTAGTTTTCACCCTGAGCACCAGTTACGTTCCATCCCATATGGAGAATTCCTAAGAGCTAAACGTAACTGCAGCGAATCCAGTGAATTCGAGAATTGTATCTCCAACATGAAAGACAGATTCCGAAAGAGAGGGTACTCCAACGCATCCCTCAAGACAGCAGAACAAAGGACCAGAACCATCCCGAGACCAGATTGTTTAAAGACACGCACGGAGGTAGAGTCCTCCGGCCAACAAATCAGACTAATAACAGAATTCAATGCACTCAACTACACCACCAAAAAGAGCTTCAACAAACACTGGAAACTCTTAACAGAGGATCCTGTGCTTAAGGATTTCCTTCCAGACAGACCTTCCATCACATACAGAAAGGGTTTCACTCTGAGGAATAAATTGAGCCCCACAGTTCCCCCAAACACTACAGCTCGTGACTGGCTATCCACACGAGGCCTGGGATTCCACAAATGTGGTTTCTGTTCGATGTGTATTTGGGGTAAACATGGCAACACAACTTTCAAGGGTCCGGAAGGGACAGTGTACAAAATCAAACATAACATCACTTGCCTGACCAAATTCGTAGTTTACATAATCGAATGCCAATGTGGCAAAATTTATGTAGGCAGCACAATCAGGGCACTCAAAGAAAGAATCGCAGAACATATGAGAGCTATTCAGAAAAGAGATCCCAGGTACCCAGTAGCTTTACACATAGCTGAATGTCAACCTCTTGAGGATGACATCAACGTGCGTGTCTTTGGGATTGACATGATTCCCCTCAATATTAGAGGAGGCAACCGAGAACTGACGCTCAGACGTAGAGAGGCCACATGGATCATGCGTCTACAAAGCGTGGAACATGGGTTAAACTACGACCCTGAGCTTCAATATTTTCTGGGTGACTAACAGTTACCCTTTGGGATCCTCCATTTGGAATACTCACTGTATTATTGTTTCAAGAACTAGTCACGGATTAACCAATAAGAAATGACCATAGACACTTCTAGAAATATCTATACCTTTTGGAATGAGGATGATACCACAAACTGCATATACTGTAATGTGTACAATGCATGTTGTATTGTTGATTTTAATATGTAACTTATATTGTGATTTTTTACATATGATCTATTATATCGTTTGCCAGATCATATGGAAATGAAATACTGTTGGAAATGTGATAAGTAAAGTCATGAATGCTTAGTAACGTTGGTGCACCTTCACCCGTTAGATCACCATTCCATATAATTGTCTTCTATAAACTTCACCACACTTATGGGCACCGGGTTACATTAATAGGTGACAATTCCAGTTTTAATAACCGTTTACTATTAACCGATCAACAGGATACTGAGAAATAAGATTTATCCACTGATGATAAGAAGTAGATACAAGACCACCATAGTCGGGGGAACTAATTTTCCACCGAGCAATACTAAGATTAATATTGCTAATGCTTCCTATCCTGATACTGGCCATCATCTCCTTCCAACAGGTGTGGCACGATGGCACACCTCTATTATTTTAAAAACACGATATTACGCGAATACTGAGTATCTTGCCTCATCAACTCCCCTTTCTAAGATGGCGGCCACGTTTTGTGAAACAAACGAATCGACATCTTCTATGTGTAAATACTTCTACAAAGAGACACCTCCCCTCCGGTCACGTGTCCGTTCACGATAGACGGCGACCGGGAACCAACAGAGGAGGGATACCGCACTACGGGTATGTTGTTGGGCTTTCCCCACAACAACTGAATTTCCAGTATAATTGATTTGAGAAGCCCACACGACCTGACTCTCGCATTTCTAATGCGTGTAAGTTTAATTTTAACCTCCACAGCACACCGCTAAATAAGAAAACGAACCCGTTTTCTGAAGTATTTCGACTGATGGATCCCCTCCCGATTACTGTCTGATACACACCCGTATTCAGGTACAGCATTTTCTCGCTACCTACCGATATTTTCCGCCTAATTCACCACGAATGTTATGTAGAATGACGCGATATTTGTTACTTCCAACCTGTTGACTCTGGTACTTTATGTTTTCTTTTTACAATAGCGCTAAGAATTTGGAAGACTTTAACACACCCAATAGGGCGGATTACAGCGGCAAGAACAACATCTTGCATCTGACTCCACTGGATATTCCATTCCTACTTACCTATTAATTCGAATCTAAAAAACTCAGTGGTAAGGATTCTTTCCACTTAGTCCCCTCTTTCAACCTCACAGCTTAAATTCTATCCATTCACCTAGATGTCCTCGGACATTCCCCATTTTAATGCCTTCCTGACGAGTTTTTTCCTTTCTCCCTTCAGTCTCTCTCTAATCTACCCACGTAGAACACCACCACAAGTTCCAGACCATTCTCAACTCACAGTTTGGAGTTGAGTCTAAAGGTAATTACCTCACCGTTTAGAGAGAGCATGTTTCCCGCTGATTCACGTCAGATACCGCTGATCTTTTTAAACTATTAACTATACTCACACGTTCTCGTTTTGAACTTGTCACTCACAATTTCACAAACATACTTCACTTTAGATTGCTCTCACCATGACTTTTTGTTACTTTGTAACCTTCTGAATGCAGGACCACCGTGTGTACGCCAACGCTTGCCACAACTTATACGTTAATATCACCATACCTCACTTCCATGGCACCACCACTAAAGGTTAACCACTCACATCCTTGTAGTGGCACACTTCCGGTATCTTGAGCGTCATCACCAATCACATCCACTACGTGCGAAAAGATACGCACATCACCGGCTTATTGTGATATTCCTCAAGTCTGGATACAATAAATCATCATCTTGCTGGGACAAGAAACACACTAAAGAATCTGCTTCTGTTCATTGGATTACTTTTGTCATTGTACTTAATTTTGTGACACCTTATTGTAGTTGCGAGAGCACAGCTGTGTAATTGTTGTATAGTCTTTGACTTTTCAGACGGTTAAGGGTGTTTTTCCGCCTGCTCTTTACGCACTACACATCAACCATTTTAACTACACACTGTAACGTAGAAATTGAGGCAGTGCGCCCTTGATATCTGAGTTTTGCTAAAAACCCCTGAGCAGTTTACTTCAATCTTATCAGATTGGGTGCCTCCACGTTACCAATTTAACTTTCGTTCTGACCCATTTCCCATACTTGTCCATCACACTATGGACAGAGACAAGGCGGCAGCAGATCTCTTTGATAATCTCGCCAAAGGCATGCCCACACACCAGGCATCGGCCACGGCAGGTCCTGCACGCATAGAGGGTTTAAGAGACAAGTTCTTCAAACTAGAAAAACTCAAGAAACAAGAGAACTCCCGTTGGTGGGATGGAGCAACCCTGAAACACAATCTTAAGCTCAAACTAGTTCCTAGAGGACTACGATCCCACATTTTCCCGACTTATGATGATCTAGACCGAGATCTCATGACCAAATGGGAAGATTCACTCAATCAGAATTCCATTACACTCATGGATATTCTCATCGAGAGTGCTGACCGTAAAACCACAAAATTACAGGCAGAAATCTCCATTTTAGAACAGGAGATTAAAGATCTAAACAAACCTGAGGCCACTGCCAAGAACTACACCCTACTAGATGAGATTCTTCTCAAACACCAAACGGAAATAAAGAACAGAAAGGCACGTCAGATCAAAAGGGATGAGGCAGACAATAAAAATGGTAGAATCTACACCTTTGATCGGAAATATGATTCCCTGATCCCTAAGCCCAAAGCAGGCCCACAGTCAGGTAGAGCCACAACCACCAGTTCTGTCAACTCCAGCACCACCTCACTGAGCTCTACTGGGCTCAGCGACATTGAAAACAAAATTTTAGCTAATTCAGAGCCCAATAGTTCAACCTTTTTTTTAGAAATGGAACGTGTGAGGAAGGGCAACAGGACACAGCCACCAAGAGTCGCTGTAGACCCAAACCCCACAGGGGCAAACGCAGGAACAAGCGAAGATTACCGCAGGAAACTGAGGTCAGGGACACAGAAGAATTAGCTACACCAGATGACAAAGTACAAGTCATTAATCTGTCCTCATTTCCCTTGACACCAGAGATGGTCTCCTTACTGAGTAGAGGCCTGAACTTTAATCCCTATGCCACCGGTGACATGTGTCAAACCAAGATTGATATCTTTAAATTCATACGTAACCTTAAATTAAAAAAGCATTTTGCTGGATTACAGGACAGACAGAAACAACCTAGACACATTCCAAATGTTTTTGATTATGTTTCTTTGACCATTAAAGATGTGCAATTTACACACTTGCTTCTTTCTTTAACAGATAGGGAAGACAGTCTTCTTGAAATGGAAAGATTACTTGAGGAACTTGATGTTGAGACCGATTACAGTATGGCGAGTGGCTTGAAAAGCAAATCCCAATGGACACCCACGTTATCAGGGGGTAATGTGATTGACAATTTTCACAGACATGTTCTTGAGGATCTTAACAGAACTAATACCAAGAACTTAAACACTAAGTTTAAATACAAAGACAACTTAACTAAAGGGGAACGGTTAGCACTTTCCACCTTAAGCAACAATCCCAACATCATCATCAGGGAGGCAGACAAAGGGGGCAATGTGGTGGTCATGGATCTGATTGACTACAACAATGAGATCCAAGGCCAACTCAATGATGACTCATGTTATGAGCTACTTAATCATAACCCCATGGGTCCACTAACACTTTTACTTAATGGACTCTTACTTAACTGGAAACAATCTGGTCTTCTGGATGACAATGAGTACCTGTACCTCAAAGTCTTCAGACCTACGTATCCTTGGTTGTACACGTTACCCAAAGTCCACAAGAATCTACCGTTCCCTCCAGGAAGACCGATAGTATCGGGGATTGGGGGACCCACCGAAAGAATCGTAGAGTATGTGGATCTTTTCTTGGGACCTCTGGTCAAGAACCTGCCGTCTTACATACAAGACTCTAAACACATACTGAGCATCATGTCAGACATGGAGTGGCAACGAGACACCATATTAGTGACCTTGGATGTGGTGTCTCTCTACACCAGTATTAATCCTGAACTAGGCTTAACAGCCATTACCAAACTTTTATCTAATCGACCGGCTTCACTCTGGGCACACACCAACATGCTACTACATATGATGAAGATCATTCTAGAGAACAACTTCTTTATTTTTGATCGAAAATGGTATCGACAAAAAAAGGGAGTAGCCATGGGCTCCAAATTCTCACCCTCCTTCGCTAATCTCTTTATGGGGGCTTTGGAGGCTGACTTGATTTGGGGCACCAAAGGAATCCAATACGTCAACTCCATAGTCTTTTGGGGTCGATACATCGACGATTGTTTTCTCTTATGGTCGGGCTCTAATGAACTACTTCAATCCTTTTTTGAACATTTAAACAATAATACATGGGAAATGAGCTTCACCATGAGACACAGCCTCACTAATATGGAGTTCTTGGGTCTAGAATTCTACGTGAAGGACAACCGACTACACTCCAAACTGTTCAGGAAGCCTACTTCCTGCAATTCTATACTCCATGCCTCTAGTTTTCACCCTGAGCACCAGTTACGTTCCATCCCATATGGAGAATTCCTAAGAGCTAAACGTAACTGCAGCGAATCCAGTGAATTCGAGAATTGTATCTCCAACTTGAAAGACAGATTCCGAAAGAGAGGGTACTCCAACGCATCCCTCAAGACAGCAGAACAAAGGACCAGAACCATCCCGAGACCAGATTGTTTAAAGACACGCACGGAGGTAGAGTCCTCCGGCCAACAAATCAGACTAATAACAGAATTCAATGCACTCAACTACACCACCAAAAAGAGCTTCAACAAACACTGGAAACTCTTAACAGAGGATCCTGTGCTTAAGGATTTCCTTCCAGACAGACCTTCCATCACATACAGAAAGGGTTTCACTCTGAGGAATAAATTGAGCCCCACAGTTCCCCCAAACACTACAGCTCGTGACTGGCTATCCACACGAGGCCTGGGATTCCACAAATGTGGTTTCTGTTCGATGTGTATTTGGGGTAAACATGGCACCACAACTTTCAAGGGTCAGGAAGGGACAGTGTACAAAATCAAACATAACATCACTTGCCTGACAAAATTCGTAGTTTACATAATCGAATGCCAATGTGGCAAAAGTTATGTAGGCAGCACAATCAGGGCACTCAAAGAAAGAATCGCAGAACATATGAGAGCTATTCAGAAAAGAGATCCCAGGTACCCAGTAGCTCTACACATAGCTGAATGTCAACCTCTTGAGGATGACATCAACGTGCGTGTCTTTGGGATTGACATGATTCCCCTCAATATTAGAGGAGGCAACCGAGAACTGACGCTCAGACGTAGAGAGGCCACATGGATCATGCGTCTACAAAGCGTGGAACATGGGTTAAACTACGACCCTGAGCTTCAATATTTTCTGGGTGACTAACAGTTACCCTTTGGGATCCTCCATTTGGAATACTCACTGTATTATTGTTTCAAGAACTAGTCACGGATTAACCAATAAGAAATGACCATAGACACTTCTAGAAATATCTATACCTTTTGGAATGAGGATGATACCACAAACTGCATATACTGTAATGTGTACAATGCATGTTGTATTGTTGATTTTAATATGTAACTTATATTGTGATTTTTTACATATGATCTATTATATCGTTTGCCAGATCATATAGAAATGAAATACTGTTGGAAATGTGATAAGTAAAGTCACGAATGCTTAGTAACGTTGGTGCACCTTCACCCGTTAGATCACCATTCCATATAATTGTCTTCTATAAACTTCACCACACTTATGGGCACCGGGTTACATTAATAGGTGACAATTCCAGTTTTAATAACTGTTTACTATTAACCGATCAACAGGATACTGAGAAATAAGATTTATCCACCGATGATAAGAAGTAGATACAAGACCACCATAGTCGGGGGAACTAATTTTCCACCGAGCAATACTCAGATTAATATTGCTAATGCTTCCTATCCTGATACTGGCCATCATCTCCTTCCAACAGGTGTGGCACTATGGCACACCTCTATTATTTTAAAAACACGATATTACGCGAATACTGAGTATCTTGCCTCATCAACTCCCCTTTCTAAGATGGCGGCCACGTTTTGTGAAACAAACGAATCGACATCTTCTATGTCTAAATACTTCTACAAAGAGACACCTCCCCTCCGGTCACGTGTCCGTTCACGATAGACGGCGACCGGGAACCAACAGAGGAGGGATACCGCACTACGGGTAAGTTGTTGGGCTTTCCCCACAACAACTGAATTTCCAGTATAATTGATTTGAGAAGCCCACACGACCTGACTGTCGCATTTCTAATGCGTGTACGTTTAATTTTAACCTCCACAGCACACCGCTAAATAAGAAAACGAACCTGTTTTCTGAAGTATTTCGACTGATGGATCCCCTCCCGATTACTGCCTGATACACACCCGTATTCAGGTACAGCATTTTCTCGCTACCTACCGATATTTTCCGCCTAATTCACCACGAATGTTATGTAGAATGACGCGATATTTGTTACTTCCAACCTGATGACTCTGGTACTTTATGTTTTCTTTTTACAATAGCGCTAAAATTTTGAAGCCTTTGACACACCCAATAGGGCGGATTACAGCGGCAAGAACAACATCTTGCATCTGACTCCACTGGATATTCTATTCCTACTTACCTATTAATTCGAATCTAAAAAACTCAGTGGTAAGGATTCTTTCCACTTAGTCCCCTCTTTCAACCTCACAGCTTAAATTCTATCCATTCACCTAGATGTCCTCGGACATTCCCCATTTTAATGCCTTCCTGACGAGTTTTTTCCTTTCTCCCTTCAGTCTCTCTCTAATCTACCCACGTAGAACACCACCACAAGTTCCAGACCATTCTCAACTCACAGTTTGGAGTTGAGTCTAAAGGTAATTACCTCACCGTTTAGAGAGAGCATGTTTCCCGCTGATTCACGTCAGATACCGCTGATCTTTTTAAACTATTAACTATACTCACACGTTCTCGTTTTGAACTTGTCACTCACAATTTCACAAACATACTTCACTTTAGATTGCTCTCACCATGACTTTTTGTTACTTTGTAACCTTCTGAATGCAGGACCACCGTGTGTACGCCAACGCTTGCCACAACTTATACGTTAATATCACCATACCTCACTTCCATGGCACCACCACTAAAGGTTAACCACTCACATCCTTGTAGTGGCACACTTCCGGTATCTTGAGCGTCATCACCAATCACATCCACTACGTGCGAAAAGATACGCACATCACCGGCTTATTGTGATATTCCTCAAGTCTGGATACAATAAATCATCATCTTGCTGGGACAAGAAACACACTAAAGAATCTGCTTCTGTTCATTGGATTACTTTTGTCATTGTACTTAATTTTGTGACACCTTATTGTAGTTGCGAGAGCACAGCTGTGTAATTGTTGTATAGTCTTTGACTTTTCAGACGGTTAAGGGTGTTTTTGCGCCTGCTCTTTACGCACTACACATCAACCATTTTAACTACACACTGTAACGTAGAAATTGAGGCAGTGCGCCCTTGATATCTGAGTTTTGCTAAAAACCCCTGAGCAGTTTACTTCAATCTTATCAGATTGGGTGCCTCCACGTTACCAATTTAACTTTCGTTCTGACCCATTTCCCATACTTGTCCATCACACTATGGACAGAGACAAGGCAGCAGCAGATCTCTTTGATAATCTGGCCAAAGGCATGCCCACACACCAGGCATCGGCCACGGCAGGTCCTGCACACATGGAGAGTTTAAGAGACAAGTTCTTCAAACTAGAAAAACTCAAGAAACAAGAGAACTCCCGTTGGTGGGATGGAGCAACTCTGAAACACTATCTTAAGCTCAAACTAGTTCCTAGAGGACTACGATCCCACATTTTCCCGACTTATGATGATCTAGACCGAGATCTCATGACCAAATGGGAAGATTCACTCAATCAGAATTCCATTACACTCATGGATATTCTCATCGAGAGTGCTGACCGTAAAACCACAAAATTACAGGCAGAAATCTCCATTGTAGAACAGGAGATTAAAGATCTAAACAAACCTGAGGCCACTGTCAAGAACTACACCCTACTAGATGAGATTCTTCTCAAACACCAAACGGAAATAAAGAACAGAAAGGCACGTCAGATCAAAAGGGATGAGGCAGACTATAAAAATGGTAGAATCTACACCTTTGATCGGAAATATGATTCCCTGATCCCTAAGCCCAAAGCAGGCCCACAGTCAGGTAGAGCCACAACCACCAGTTCTGTCAACTCCAGCACCACCTCACTGAGCTCTACTGGGCTCAGCGACATTGAAAACGAAATTTTAGCTAATTCAGAGCCCAATAGTTCAACCTTTTTTTTAGAAATGGAACGTGTGAGGAAGGGCAACAGGACACAGCCACCAAGAGTCGCTGTAGACCCAAACCCCACAGGGGCAAACGCAGGAACAAGCGAAGATTACCGCAGGAAACTGAGGTCAGGGACACAGAAGAATTAGCTACACCAGATGACAAAGTACAAGTCATTAATCTGTCCTCATTTCCCTTGACACCAGAGATGGTCTCCTTACTGAGTAGAGGCCTGAACTTTAATCCCTATTCCACCGGTGACATGTGTCAAACCAAGATTGATATCTTTAAATTCATACGTAACCTTAAATTAAAAAGCATTTTGCTGGATTACAGGACAGGCAGAAACAACCTAGACACATTCCAAATGTTTTTGATGATGTTTCTTTGACCATTAAAGATGTGCAATCTACACACTTGCTTCTTTCTTTAACAGATAGGGAAGACAGTCCTCTTGAAATGGAAAGATTACTTGAGGAACTTGATGTTGAGACCGATTACAGTATGGCGAGTGGCTTGAAAAGCAAATCCCAATGGACACCCACGTTATCAGGGGGTAATGTGATTGACAATTTTCACAGACATGTTCTTGAGGATCTTAACAGAACTAATACCAAGAACTTAAACACTAAGTTTAAATACAAAGACAACTTAACTAAAGGGGAACGGTTAGCACTTTCCACCTTAAGCAACAATCCCAACATCATCATCAGGGAGGCAGACAAAGGGGGCAATGTGGTGGTCATGGATCTGATTGACTACAACAATGAGATCCAAGGCCAACTCAATGATGACTCATGTTATGAGCTACTTAATCATAACCCCATGGGTCCACTAACACTTTTACTTAATGGACTCTTACTTAACTGGAAACAATCTGGTCTTCTGGATGACAATGAGTACCTGTACCTCAAAGTCTTCAGACCTAGGTATCCTTGGTTGTACACGTTACCCAAAGTCCACAAGAATCTACCGTTCCCTCCAGGAAGACCGATAGTATCGGGGATTGGGGGACCCACCGAAAGAATCGCAGAGTATGTGGATCTTTTCTTGTGACCTCTGGTCAAGAACCTGCCGTCTTACATACAAGACTCTAAACACATACTGAGCATCATGTCAGACATGGAGTGGCAACGAGACACCCTATTAGTGACAGCCATTACCAAACTTTTATCTAATCGACCGGCTTCACTCTGGGCACACACCAACATGCTACTACATATGATGAAGATCATTCTAGAGAACAACTTCTTTATTTTTGATCGAAAATGGTATCGACAAAAAAAGGGAGTAGCCATGGGCTCCAAATTCTCACCCTCCTTCGCTAATCTCTTTATGGGGGCTTTGGAGGCTGACTTGATTTGGGGCACCAAAGGAATCCAATACGTCGACTCCATAGTCTTTTGGGGTCGATACATCGATGATTGTTTTCTCTTATGGTCGGGCTCTAATGAACTACTTCAATCCTTTTTTGAACATTTAAACAATAATACATGGGAAATGAGCTTCACCATGAGACACAGCCTCACTAATATGGAGTTCTTAGATCTAGAATTCTACGTGAAGGACAACCGACTACACTCCAAACTGTTCAGGAAGCCTACTTCCTGCAATTCTATACTCCATGCCTCTAGTTTTCACCCTGAGCACCAGTTACGTTCCATCCCATATGGAGAATTCCTAAGAGCTAAACGTAACTGCAGCGAATCCAGTGAATTCGAGAATTGTATCTCCAACATGAAAGACAGATTCCGAAAGAGAGGGTACTCCAACGCATCCCTCAAGACAGCAGAACAAAGGACCAGAACCATCCCGAGACCAGATTGTTTAAAGACACGCACGGAGGTAGAGTCCTCCGGCCAACAAATCAGACTAATAACAGAATTCAATGCACTCAACTACACCACCAAAAAGAGCTTCAACAAACACTGGAAACTCTTAACAGAGGATCCTGTGCTTAAGGATTTCCTTCCAGACAGACCTTCCATCACATACAGAAAGGGTTTCACTCTGAGGAATAAATTGAGCCCCACAGATCCCCCAAACACTACAGCTCGTGACTGGCTATCCACACGAGGCCTGGGATTCCACAAATGTGGTTTCTGTTCGATGTGTATTTGGGGTAAACATGGCACCACAACTTTCAAGGGTCCGGAAGGGACAGTGTACAAAATCAAACATAACATCACTTGCCTGACCAAATTCGTAGTTTACATAATCGAATGCCAATGTGGCAAAATTTATGTAGGCAGCACAATCAGGGCACTCAAAGAAAGAATCGCAGAACATATGAGAGCTATTCAGAAAAGAGATCCCAGGTACCCAGTAGCTCTACACATAGCTGAATGTCAACCTCTTGAGGATGACATCAACGTGCGTGTCTTTGGGATTGACATGATTCCCCTCAATATTAGAGGAGCCAACCGAGAACTGACGCTCAGACGTAGAGAGGCCACATGGATCATGCATCTACAAAGCGTGGAACATGGGTTAAACTACGACCCTGAGCTTCAATATTTTCTGGGTGACTAACAGTTACCCTTTGGGATCCTCCATTTGGAATACTCACTGTATTATTGTTTCAAGAACTAGTCACGGATTAACCAATAAGAAATGACCATAGACACTTCTAGAAATATCTATACCTTTTGGAATGAGGATGATACCACAAACTGCATATACTGTAATGTGTACAATGCATGTTGTATTGTTGATTTTAATATGTAACTTATATTGTGATTTTTTACATATGATCTATTATATCGTTTGCCAGATCATATAGAAATGAAATACTGTTGGAAATGTGATAAGTAAAGTCACAAATGCTTAGTAACGTTGGTGCACCTTCACCCGTTAGATCACCATTCCATATAATTGTCTTCTATAAACTTCACCACACTTATGGGCACCGGGTTACATTAATAGGTGACAATTCCAGTTTTAATAACCGTTTACTATTAACCGATCAACAGGATACTGAGAAATAAGATTTATCCACCGATGATAAGAAGTAGATACAAGACCACCATAGTCGGGGGAACTAATTTTTCACCGAGCAATACTCAGATTAATATTGCTAATGCTTCCTATCCTGATACTGGCCATCATCTCCTTCCAACAGGTGTGGCACGATGGCACACCTCTATTATTTTAAAAACACGATATTACGCGAATACTGAGTATCTTGCCTCATCAACTCCCCTTTCTAAGATGGCGGCCACGTTTTGTGAAACAAACGAATCGACATCTTCTATGTCTAAATACTTCTACAAAGAGACACCTCCCCTCCGGTCACGTGTCCGTTCACGATAGACGGCGACCGGGAACCAACAGAGGAGGGATACCGCACTACGGGTAAGTTGTTGGGCTTTCCCCACAACAACTGAATTTCCAGTATAATTGATTTGAGAAGCCCACACGACCTGACTCTCGCATTTCTAATGCGTGTACGTTTATTTTTAACCTCCACAGCACACCGCTAAATAAGAAAATGAACCCGTTTTCTGAAGTATTTCGACTGATGGATCCCCTCCCGATTACTGCCTGATACACACCCGTATTCAGGTACAGCATTTTCTCGCTGCCTACCGATATTTTCCGCCTAATTCACCACGAATGTTATGTAGAATGACGCGATATAGATGGCAGACAAAGTGCATTCTCCCCCCACCACACTGCATGCTTTACAAGGACCCAATCCCACATCAAACTCTGGAGTCGTACTTGATTTTCTGCAGTGTGCTTGTTTATTAAAATTAAGTTCACCGGTCAATTACCTCATTGACCTACCAATCTCTTTATTTATTCGTACATATTTCAACACAGTATTTAAAGTAAACTTGCACTTATATACAATATATACATTCACCGCCCATTCCCAATGGGCCTTTAATTTGAGTTCAGGGTTGCGCCAGCAGGCCACAATCCAGATCACCTGCTCCCTTAACGTTAACCCCCTTCTGGTCAACAGAGCCGCAGGTGAGGAAAGCGCCCACTTGGGCAACCATAGGCCTCCGGGGTAGGGCTGAAAAGCCAAGGCCACCAGCAGGTCGGCCCCAACTCTCCCGCCAGCCCAGAGTCCATAATGATTTAGCAAACCTGTTCAGAGTTAACTGTCTCTAGACAAGAAGTTCCCGTGGTATTCTTGTCCGTAACCCCGCTACTGCCCTAACTGAAACCTTATTATTAGGGATGGGTGGGTGGGTGCCTTCTCTTGGAGACGTCCGACTCCTGGGCGATCAGCGGACAAAGAGGGGGCCTCTAAGCTGGTCGCGGGCTTTTAAGCCTCGCGCCCTACTATCACTTCCGGGGCGTACCTCGACCCTTGTTCCCATTGGTCCTGGTGCCGCGCTCACTTCCGGGTCACATAACCCGGAACCGATCCTACTCCGGGTCGGCCCTTTGGCTGCCACTAACGACGCCATTCCCCGAGGGGGTTGGCGCCTTCCATAGATGGCAGACAAAGTGCATTCTCCCCCCACCACACTGCATGCTTTACAAGGACCCAATCCCACATCAAACTCTGGAGTCGTACTTGATTTTCTGCAGTGTGCTTGTTTATTAAAATTAAGTTCACCGGTCAATTACCTCATTGACCTACCAATCTCTTTATTTATTCGTACATATTTCAACACAGTATTTAAAGTAAACTTGCACTTATATACAATATATACATTCACCGCCCATTCCCAATGGGCCTTTAATTTGAGTTCAGGGTTGCGCCAGCAGGCCACAATCCAGATCACCTGCTCCCTTAACGTTAACCCCCTTCTGGTCAACAGAGCCGCAGGTGAGGAAAGCGCCCACTTGGGCAACCATAGGCCTCCGGGGTAGGGCTGAAAAGCCAAGGCCACCAGCAGGTCGGCCCCAACTCTCCCGCCAGCCCAGAGTCCATAATGATTTAGCAAACCTGTTCAGAGTTAACTGTCTCTAGACAAGAAGTTCCCGTGGTATTCTTGTCCGTAACCCCGCCACAGGACGAGGAGCTTACTGGCGGACTCGACCTCCCCCCCCTGCGCTCAAGAGCTTCGGAGACGGCCCCTAGAACTGTTTCTATGAATATCTCCATACCCGTCTCCGACAGGTGAACTCCGTCCTCCGCGTATAGCTCCGGCCTGTCTGCCTGTATTAGTTTGTGACGAATCGCTTTAATACTAGATTTCTGCAGGATTTCCGCCACCGACTGGTTCAGCCTTTTAACGGATCTGTTTATTGCTTTCATGGGTGCGCCCCTAGCCCACACGAGTCTAGGGATGACTTCCGACCATAGTACAATAGCTTCTGGGAAAATGTTTTTGATTGCCGCCAGAGTAGAGAACAGGGACTCCTTCACTTCTCTCCTTCCGCCCGGAATCATATCGTTGCCTCCGCAATGCAACACGAATACGTCTGGCAAAGGCATGCCTCTGGCCAAGGCCGTTTTCACATCCCTCGGGACGTCCGCCAGGCGCTGCCCGCCTATCCCCACCCAATGATGGTCACAACCTCGCATCATGGTCACCCTGTCCCTGAGTGTCTTTTCGAAGTGTGCCCCGGCCCTGCGAATGAAGGAGTGGCCACACCAACAGATTTGGGTTCTCTTAGGGGAGGTACCTGGAGTAAATATGAAGAGTAAATGTGAAGAGACACAGTCAGCCAGTTCTAACAACGGGGACGAAGGCTAAAGACATGTTAGACTAATTGCGGGCGAATATAACGTTCGTAACAAGTTGATTTCCAGCGACCCAACCTCTTAATTACCTGTTCGGGTAGGCCTAAGCCAGCAGCCGTTGTCGCTGCTCCAATTCTAAACGAATGTGATGTAAAATCGGCTGGATCAACTCCGATCCGTGCCAAGGTCATTTTTACTACGCGATTGAACTGGAACCTGGTAAGGGGTAACCCACTCTCATGAATCAAGAGTCTATCGTCCGCTCCCTGGGGCCTGGCTTGGAGGAATAGCCTCAGCAAGTTGACTGGACAGAAGGCCTCACCCTCTGCTCTACCCAATTGTAACCAGGTACCTTTACCCAGCGGATCCGTCTTCGATCTCCGCACCCTAAGCCGCAGGACACCTTTTGACTCGATTATATCCGAGCACTTCAGACCCCCTTCCCTATCCAATTTGGACGCCGGAAGTAATTCTGAAATTCGCAGCGCCCCGCAAAAGGCTAGGGTATAGGCCACCCGGAACAGTTGCGTCTCATACTGGGAGAAACAAACGAACGGTAGAGCTTCTAAGATTTTAATCAATTTTTCAACGTCTATCGGCCTCCTGGAATCTTTCTCCCCGGGTGCCAGGCGCTCCCAACCTCTCATTGCTCTTCTAACTCTCTGATCTTTTGTCGGATCAGACACCCCCCGTAGACCCGCATAAAATGCTACCGCCGACAACTGTCTTTTCATGAATGCTACCGACTTCTCTTGCTCTTTCTGCTGTACAATGAAGCCTAATACACTCTGGGGGGCAAAGATGTCCGCTACACCCACACCCCGCAGGTATGCCATATACGAATCCCATGATCTCTGATACATACTCTTAGTCCTTGGGGCCAATGATGCAGATATCAACTCGGCGGCTGTGGGGCACCAAACTTCCATAGCTCCGCTGGGAAGGCTGACATTGACGTCTCCGCCTGTGGCCAATGCTCCCGAAATTCTGTTAACTTAAAACGAGACAATGCATCAGCCGCTTTGTTTTCTACACCTGGAACATGCTTAGCAGAGAATTGGACATTATGGCTCAGGCACTGCAAAACCAATTCCTTCAATAACCTGAGTACCCAAGTACAGGTAGCCCTCTGGCTATTAATCACCATGACTACGGACATGTTGTCCGACCAGAATACTATACTCCTGTTTGCCAGCAGATCTCCCCACAAGTGCAAAGCTACCACTATTGGGAAAAGTTCTAGAAAGGAAATGTTAGTAGTCAGGCCTCGCTCGATCCAGTCATCTGGCCAGCACTGCATGCACCACTTCTGACCGAATATAGCTCCGAAGCCAATACTACCTGCAGCATCGGTGAAAAGCTCAAGATCCGTATTAGAAGAACAGGCTGCTCGCCACAACACCGTGCCATTGAAATCCCTCAAAAAGCTTCTCCAAATCAGAAGATCCTCTCTAACTTCGGCTGAAAGCCTCACCCTGTGGTGTTTGGCCCGCAGCCCAGACATTGCCCTCGCTATACTTCTGGAGAAGGCCCTGCCCATAGGAATGACCCGCAGAGCAAAGTTCAGTTGACCCAAGAGGACTTGTAGCTGATGTAAGGTTACCTTCCTTGCCCCCAGGCAGCTATCGATAGCGGCCCTAAAGGCCTCGACCTTGACTTTTGGCAGCCTGCACACTCCTGCCGTTGTATCAATCTCTATGCCCAGGAAGGTCAGACACGTGGTCGGGCCTTCGGTTTTTTCCGCCGCCAAAGGTACTCCGAGTGCCTCAGCCAAGCGCTGGAAGCCCAGCAGGGCCTTCCTGCACGACTGGGAACCCTCAGGACCCATAAACAGAAAATCGTCCAGGTAATGGACTACTGAATGTGAGCTGTCCGAGGCCAGAAACTGCTCGACCGCCCATTCCAGGAACCTTGCGAAAGTCTCGAAAACTGCACAGGCAATAGAACACCCCATGGGCATGCACAAATCCAAGAAATAGCTACCGTCAAATGTGAAGCCCAAGAACCTGGTATCGTCCGGGTGGACGGGCAGTAACCTAAAGGCTGATTCAATATCAGCTTTAGCCATTAAGGCTCCTTCCCCAAATGCCTGCAATTTCTCAATAGCCGTGTCAAATTTGGTATACTTCACCGAGCACAGATCTGGGTCTAACTTGTCGTTGACCGAAAGCCCTGGAGGACTTGAAAGATTATGGATCAGACGGAATTTACCTTCCTCTTTTTTCGGAACTAGACCCAATGGGGAGCAAACCAGATTATGGGTAGGTGGTTCTGTAAAAGGGCCCCCGACCCGCCCAATGCTACCTCCTTCATGATCTTCTCACGGGCTGCCTCCATATTTCGCAACACTGAGCCTTGATTACGAGGTGGGACATTGGAAGGGGGGGCTGCAGACGGGATACGGAATCCAATTGTAAAACCATGCAGTAGGAATTGAGCTTCCTCCAGATTATCGTACTTACTGAGGAGGTGTGTCAGGACATGCCGTTTAATTGGAGTTGGAAGCTTTGTCGGGAGTCTTAGTTGGCTTTCCTTTTGGGACACTGTGGCTGGGCTGCTCTTTGGGGTTACCAGTTTTCTTAAAACACCTAACTTCGGGATGAGAGGTACCCCCGCAGTAGGAACAGCAGTGTTTGAATTTACACGAGACCCCCCTGGTACACTCATTTCTATTAAACTGCCAGCAGGCCTGTTTTTTCTCACCGGCCCCTTTGTCAGTCCGAAAGGACTGGCTCTGAGTTGAGGGAACCGGGGTAGGCGTCGAAGGGGTGGAATAGAAGACTGTATGCCATAAATTAATCTCCCGCTGGTCCCATGCTATACCCGGGTGAACTGCCTTCATCTGTCTGAACATTTTATCGTATTTCAGCCACCCCTGGCCTGGAAACTCTGTTGCCGCTCCATGTATCAGGGATATGTAGCTCATCATTTGTGGGCCTAAAACCGGATACTTCTCAAGCATAACAGCGGCATATATTGCAAATCCTGTGATCCAATTCTTCATGGACCACTCCACCCACGATTTCTTCTGATTGTAATCTCCCTCTTTCCCGCCCTTGGGTTTTCCGGCCGCCACCCCTGCATTGATAAGGTCGAACACTTCTACGTATTCGCCTCTGAGTATCCTGTCCTTCATATCTGCTGGCACATGCCAAGTGATCCCCGCGGATGGCGATAAGGTCATTGAGGACGAACCGAACATTAACGGGCTGAATGCTAGTAACGGGGAACAAGCTGGTTGCCCCCCCATCCCCCCATGCATCTGGCCATTAGAGGGACCCGCCACATCAACTACGGCGTTCGCCATTGAGCCCTGACTTGGACCCCCCAGGTTGGAGTAAGCAGACATCGCTAAGGGGGACCCGTGAGCCGTGTAGGCAGGAAACACTGAGCTTACAGGGCTGCTACCTATCGCTTGACCATGCGACCCATATAATTGCATCCCTGGTAACTGGGCGACCCCCCCGGGCTGAACCCAAACTTGCAACACTCTGCTACCCGGCTGTGCCACTACCGGCGGTAACATACCGTGCGGACCGGACCCCCCCACAGAAGTGACGGGGAACCCTCCTATCTGCGTGGGCCTAGCTGCATCATACTGCCCATCGGTGTCATCTGGGTCATTATCTGCGCCTGAGTTCGAATCAATTGTCTCTGGCACCTCCTCCTCACCTGGTGATACTGGTCGTGAATCCGTCGGCCTAGACCGCTTGCCTCTTGCCGAGCTTCTAAGCTTTTGTGGGGTATGCTTCGCTCTTTTGCCTTTCCCCCTCTCCTCCTGAGAGTTCGCATCTGCTCTAGCCCCGTCTCTCATATTCTTTAGTACCCAATCCATGCCTTTTTCCCTTGTGAACTCCAGCAGTTCCGTAAAGGCAAGGTATTCCTCCTTCTTGGCTGCGGGTTGTTTACCCTTCGGCACCTTCTTCGACGGCATCCTGCACTTAAAGAAAACAACGTTAGAGCTTATCGAGAAAAATCCCAACGACTTTTAGGCCCACCGCGCCGTGGATGGGCCCGGATCCCAGGGAATCGGATGATCGAGCGCCAGCGCTCGCCCTCCCCCTGGACGTGAGGATTTACCACGGCAATCCCCCCCTGCAATTAATATTTAAATCAAGGGAAATAAACACGAAAGCTGTAAAGAAATCCAGCACACACTGCGAGGCCCGCTAACCTACACCACGAGTCGGATTAACTCTCGCTGTATACTCCTACGCGATGTTCTCCACGATGCCTTCTCTTTGAGACGTCCGACTCCTGGGCGATCAGCGGACAAAGAGGGGGCCTCTAAGCTGGTCGCGGGCTTTTAAGCCTCGCGCCCTACTATCACTTCCGGGGCGTACCTCGACCCTTGTTCCCATTGGTCCTGGTGCCGCGCTCACTTCCGGGTCACATAACCCGGAAGCGATCCTACTCCGGGTCGGCCCTTTGGCTGCCACTAACGACGCCATTCCCCGAGGGGGTTGGCGCCTTCCATTTGTTACTTCCAACCTGATGACTCTGGTACTTTATGTTTTCTTTTTACAATAGCGCTAAAATTTTGAAGACTTTGACACACCCAATAGGGCGGATTACAGCGGCAAGAACAACATCTTGCATCTGACTCCACTGGATATTCCATTCCTACTTACCTATTAATTCGAATCTAAAAAACTCAGTGGTAAGGATTCTTTCCACTTAGTCCCCTCTTGAAATGAAAATAATAAATTTGAAATGAAAATGAAAATAAATTTATTGAGCGCGATTGCTGCCCGAGGGCGTCCAATCGCTGAGCTGTGCTGAGGCGGAAATGACCAAGAACGGAAGTTTTAAGACACGAAGGATTTAGCAAACAGTAGTGTCTTCAAGTTTTTCCGGAATAGAAGCAGATTTGGGTTAGACCGGAGTGAGAGGGGAAGGGCATTCCAGAGTTTGGCAGTGTTAAGAGAGAACAGCCTGCCACCCGATCTGGCTCTCTTCACTCTGGGAACAACAGCAAGGAAGGCCTCCATCGACCTGAGATTCCTGTTTGGGTGATAGGGGATGACAAGGTCGTTGTTAATGGGTGGGCCTGTTTTCCAGAAGGCGTGATGTGCCATGCATAACGCCTTGAATGCTACTCTCTGCCTCACTGGCAGCCAGTGGAGACTCTTCAGAGCAGGTCTGGCTGACTGGGATCGTGGGATCTGCAGCAGGGTGCGCGCTGCACAGTTTTGCCCGATCTGCAATTTCCGGAGGGTCATTTCGGGTGCCCCCACATACAGGGCATTGTTTGAATCCAGACGGGACTGAATGAGGCCTTGTACCGCCACCTTTCTAGCCTCTAAAGGTAGAAGCGGAAGGATCTTTCTAAGAATTCTTAGTAAGCCAAAACATGTGGCGGACAACTTAGTGGCCTGGGTGGAGAAGGATAGTTTGTTGTCCAGCCACACTCCCAGGCTCTTGACACTTTCCTTGGGGGTGGGAGGAGGGCCCAGTGCACAGGGCCATAAGGAGGTGAAAGGCACTGGAGAGGTTGGGCCTAGGAGCATTAGCTCCGTCTTGTCCCCGTTCAGCTTTAGGGAGGAGGTGGTCATCCATCCCTTGACATCCTCTAAGCATTTTAGCAGATCTACCGGGAGTTGCCTGTTGTTACCAGCAGCCAATGAGACCACTAGCTGAGTGTCGTCGGTTTATGACACAATTTTGATGCCGTACGGTTCGACGACTCCCGCCAGTGGCCTCATGTACACGTTGAACAGCACAGGACTCAGGGAAGAGCCCTGTGGTACTCCGCAGCTAAGAGGTTTCCTAGAGGACATTGTCTCGCCGTCAAAGATCCGAAAGGATCTCTCAGACAGGAAGGACTAAAACCACCTTAGTGCGTCACCAGATACTCCGATGTCATGGAGACGGTCCAGCAAGGTGGTATGGCTGACCGTATCGAATGCGGCACTTAGATCAAGGAGGATCACTGCCACTGATCCCCCCTGATCCAGTACCTTTCGAGATTCTTCGGTGACTGCTAGCAAGGCGGTTTCTGTGCCATGCTTCGGTCTGAAGCCTGTCTGGGATGTATGTAGCAGAGAGTGGTTCTCCAGGAACTGAACGAGTTGGGTGTTTATAAACTTCTCTAGAACCTTGCTAACCCAAGGGAGAAGTGAGATGGGGCGGTAGCTGGCGTGATCATCGGGGTCTAGGCTGGATTTCTTCAGCAGCGCCCGCACCATGGCTTGCTTCCATGCCGTAGGAACTATGCACGCGGAGATGGACAAATTTAGAAGTTCCAGCATTACCGGCAGGGTGGCTTTAGATGCCTGCAACAGGACATCTGGAGGGGCAGGGTCACATGGGGAGCCCGATATGACTTGGCGTGCCACTTTGTCTTGGGTGTCGAGATCCAGAGGAAGGAAGTGCTCGAGGGAGGGCTGCTCAGGGTGAAGGTGCGATCTGGGGAGGGGTGGGGCAGTCGCGTCCCGATTTGTGGCTACTGTTGGGAATGAAGAGTAGATTTTTAAGACTTTGTTATGGAAAAAGTTTGCAAGCTCGTTACATTGGTCCTGGGTTTTATTAGGCGGAGATGCAGTATTGGAACTGGTGCATAGCTTTATTATACTAAAGATTTCCTTCGGCTTGGATTTAGCTTCAAGAATTTTATCTGAGTAATAGGTTGCCTGGGCAAACCTAATTCCTTTTTTGTAAGCTTTAATCGCCTCTTTATAGGCGGCTTTTTTATCCGAGAGGAAATCTAGTCGCCAGGCTCTCTCTCGTTGCCTGCAAAGGCGTTTTAGTTCCCTTAGGGAATCGGAAAACCAGGGGGCAGATTTATGTGTTTTCTTTGGGGAGGATCTGCGAAGAGGGAGGATCGGATCTAGTGAGTTTGTAATCCAGCCTACATAGTTTCCATTTGCCACATTGGGGTCTGGGCAGGGTAGTGGACGGGTAACGTCCAGGTTGTGTAACCAGGCATCCAAGGGGAGCTTTGTCCAATTTCTCCTAATAGTAGCTTGGGGTGGTAGCTGGAGAACTTTTAGTGTAGTCCAGGTAAACGGGACCAGGAAATGGTCCGACCATGGAAGGGGAATAGGTAGGTCGACCGACAGACCGGGGCAGTTGGTAAATATGGGGTCCAGTAAATTGCCCTTTTCGTGAGTTGGAGCTAACACCAGCTGGGACATTTGGAGGGCTCCAAGGTCGTCTATTAATTCTTTAGCGAATTGGTCTGAGGGGGAGTTAAAGTGAAAATTAAGGTCCCCTAGGACCGTGTGGTTGGCCGAGGTCATAATTCTTTCTGCTATAATCTCTGGAAGAGACCTATGGAACATTTTTGATGACTCTGGGGGGCGATAAATCAAGGTGCCGGAAAAGGAGCTATTAGCATTAAACTCAATGCAGAATGCTATGCTCTCGCACTCAGGAATAGTTTCTGTTGAGGTGCGGCATTGGTACTGGATCTTCAATATGATCGCCAGACCTCCGCCTCTCCCTTCCGGTCTGTCCAACCGGACGATATGATAACCTGTAGGTAGGGCTGAAACTACGTCTTTCAACCTCACAGCTTAAATTCTATCCATTCACTTAGATGTCCTCGGACATTCCCCATTTTAATGCCTTCCTGACGAGTTTTTTCCTTTCTCCCTTCAGTCTCTCTCTAATCTACCCACGTAGAACACCACCACATGTTCCAGACCATTCTCAACTCACAGTTTGGAGTTGAGTCTAAAGGTAATTACCTCACCGTTTAGAGAGAGCATGTTTCCCGCTGATTCACGTCAGATACCGCTGATCTTTTTAAACTATTAACTATACTCACACGTTCTCGTTTTGAACTTGTCACTCACAATTTCACAAACATACTTCACTTTAGATTGCTCTCACCATGACTTTTTGTTACTTTGTAACCTTCTGAATGCAGGACCACCGTGTGTACGCCAACGCTTGCCACAACTTATACGTTAATATCACCATACCTCACTTCCATGGCACCACCACTAAAGGTTAACCACTCACATCCTTGTAGTGGCACACTTCCGGTATCTTGAGCGTCATCACCAATCACATGCACTACGTGCGAAAAGATACGCACATCACCGGCTTATTGTGATATTCCTCAAGTCTGGATACAATAAATCATCATCTTGCTGGGACAAGAAACACACTAAAGAATCTGCTTCTGTTCATTGGATTACTTTTGTCATTGTACTTAATTTTGTGACACCTTATTGTAGTTGCGAGAGCATTCCGCTGACAGTTGGGCTTTGTGTATTCCTCCTAGACAGCCACACACAATAAAGAGCTTAGGTGTGCCTGGATGGGCCATCGATGGCAGGCTGGGGAAGGCAAAGATGGACACTGCCCTGCATAGACCTGAATAGACTGTATCCTGCCTCCACACAAAGGGTTGCATACCCCTTGTAGTTAGTCTGGAAGCAGTGAAGGTAGAAAGTCTGTTCACTTCAAAGGGAAGCCTCTAGAAGCTTCTCCCACTTTAAAGGAAGAACCAGGTATAAATATTGGACCTCAGACACCAGCTCTTTTAAACACCTCTGGGCCTGTCGCTACTCTGCCAGGAAGAAGAACTGATGTGCTGCTGAAAAAACTGCCACTCTGTTGGACTGCTGTTCTGAAGAAATTCTACCCCGCTGTGCTGATGTACTGCCTGCTGCCTTTCTGCCTGGGTGAGAAGGACTGGAGCTGCATCTGTTGAACGCACTACTCCAAAGTGATTCCAAGGGCTAGTTGGCTGGCCTCCTGACTTGAGCCTCACAGAAAGAAGGCTCCAGCAACCTTCAAACTAGCGCTTGGACTCTGCCATCTGTGGGTCCATGCTGACAAGTGGTGCCACCCCAGTCCTGGACTTATGGAAGTGGGCCTAAGGGGCTCTGCTCTCCTCTGTGGATCGAGTGGAACTGATGCATCTCCTCTGCTGTGCAGAGGAACCCCGAGAAGAACCGACGCAGAGCTGCTGTTACATGGATTCGAGCCAAACCAAAGACGTGCATTGCAACCCATCGTCCCATCAGAACTGACGCTGCACAATGTTTCCTCGATACAGGCCCTCTCATCCCTCAAAAAAGCAGCCTCTAAAATGATGCTGAACATCGCATTGCAGCCTTGCAGCTCCTCAGAACCAATTCTTCACCCCAACTGTGCAACGTACCCTGGACCCTGAACTTTGCATGAGATGCCCGTGTCAACAGGATTCTTGACGACGTAGGATCTCACATTGCAGACTCTCTGCACCTCAGAACCAACCCATCTCTTCGGCAGCGCAACGCATCTTCGAAACAGATCCTTGCAATGCTCCGTAAGCCAGGATTTAAGTTACTTTGCTCAGCGGGCCTAATTGGGTCCCTGCAGCCAGCCCATGCTCCATTGCTCCATCTAATGAACTTGTGGTGCGACCATATATCCACAGTTGGCGCTTTGTGCTTTTGATGCTATTTTTATTGTAAAATTTAAACCTGCGTATCTCCTGTTCTACTGATTGGATATTTGTCATTTTGGTCTTGTTTTATTTATTTAAAAATATCTCTATTTTCTTAAACTGGTGTGGGATTCTGTTGAGGTGTGTTTTAACTCAGTCACTGTTTGAAGTGTTTCCTAAATACTTCACCCATGGCCCCTGAGTTAAGCCTGACTGCTCTGTGCCAAGCTACACAATGGTTAAAGGAGCACAGGTTTGGTTTGATTTGATTTTAAAATTTATACAGCACACGAATGCCCGGAGGCGTCTTGGCGCTAGGCAATTAGGGATAGGTTAATTTAGGGATTTCCTTGTGGCTTCATCCTGAGAAGAATTGTGGTTGCTGCTGGAGAAGGGTTTCACCCCCCTCTACTAGTAAACCAATTTCCTACAGTGGATATTTTTACACCTTTGAATTTGGGGTTTTGCAAAATGTGTCCTATATTGCACACTGGTTTAAATTTAAAAGCCGAAAAAGGAGAGAAATACAGTTGGTAAGAACAAATGAGATACTATTCTGTGTTCTCTAGATAAAAACAGTACCAAACTTGTGTGGCTGGCCTAGCGCCCATGACAGGAAAGGTCCCAAAGCACAACAGGGAGACATTAAATTTATAGATCGAAAAAGGAACATTTTTGGCGATGTGGGTTGCTATGGAATTTGGGCTAGGGCTTGCCTCCCACCTATGGAAATCCACAAATCCAAGACATTTCTCAAAACTAGACACCCAAGGAAGCCTGGAATAGTGTGATTTGCCTTGATCCCTCTAAGTTTTTCTTACATATAATCTCCTGCAAACCACAAACCTTAGCTAAAATACTAAGCTTTTCCCATATTTCTGTGAGGGAAATTTAGAGAATCTGCAAAGATTTCCAAAATCCCTACCACCACAATATTCCTGATAAAAATATTGCTAGACTTGTGGGAGTGGACTCCATGCCTGCCATGGAAAAGGCTCCAACATTTGATGTGAAGGCACCCAATTTCTGCCAAGAAAATTGAACATTTCTGGAAATGCAGATCGCTGTAGAATATGGGCCCAGGCTTGCAGTCATCCAGGATAAACTATCAAACCTAGACATTTCTGAAAACTAGACACCAAAGTCTAGGGTGATGTGACTTGCGATGATCCCACTATTTTTACTAAGTCCGAATTTTGTGTTACTCCTGGAACATGACGGTTCTGAAATAGCACAATTATGCTATGTGTTGTTATTACGCAATAATTTGTGGCGAAATTATGGCACAAACACCAGGAACTATATGACCAGCTAGGTAACGAGTGGCTGTTTTATATGGTAGTTTGTAGTTTTTGCACTGTTTTTAGCCCACACAATGGATCCTGGTATCTAAAATTAATGCAAGGGCAGATTTTTGAGTAACTTTACATAATTTTCCTAAAACTTAATTTAATTACATGAATCTCACACACTCTAGTATATATATATATATATATATATATATATATATATATATATATATATATATATATATATATATATATATATATATATATATATATGTATATATATATATATATATGTATATATATATATATATGTATATATATATATATATATATATTATTACCTACTGGCAGTCGCCAGTAGGTATATATAGTTAGGACCTAGTTACCAACATTCTATTGGGAATTACTTTGGCGCCGATTGAGGAATCTGCGTGTAATTTTCCGTAAGATTGCTTCGCTCCGCTCCGCTCCTTCCCTGAAGGTTTCGGAGGGAATCGTCAAGCAGGGGCCGAGAAAAAAGGGGGGTCCCAAAACATGTTTTCCCCATGTTAATTTCCATAGGGACTTTTAGACACGGCTACAACCCGAACGGCTGAATGGAATTACACCAAACTTGGCAAAATGGTAGGGCCTGGTATGCAGATATGCCTTTGCTATGTTTGGTGACAATCCCTCCAGTAGTTCTTGAGAAAATTGAATTTGAAATTTTTCAAATGGCATTTTCTATGGGACCTTTAGACATGGCTACAGCCCGAACGGCTGAACAGAATTACACCAAACTTGGCAAAATGGTAGGGACAGATATGCAGTAGTGCCTTTTCTATATTTGGTGAATATCCCTCCAGTAGTTGTTGAGAAAATTGAATTTGAACAAATGATATGTCTATATGCGCTCAACATTCTATTGGGAATAACTTTGGTGCCGATTGAGGAATCTGTCTGTAATTTTCCTGAATTTTGGCCAGCTCCGCTCCACTCCTTCCCTGAATGTTTCAGGGGGATTCGTCAAGCGGGGGCCGAAAGGGGGGTCCCAAAATGTGTTTTCCCCATGTTAATTTCCATGGGGACCTTTAGACACGGCTACAGCCCAAACGGCTGAATGGAATTACACCAAACTTGGCAAAATGGTAGGGCCTGGTATGCAGATGTGCCTTTGCTATATTTGGTGAAAATCCCTCCAGTAGTTGTTGAGAAAATTGAATTTGAGCAAATTATATATCTATATGCGCTCACCGTAAGCGCACTGTAAGCGTACGGTACGCGTACCGTACGCGTACGTGCGCGTACTCTTACGTGCGCGAGCGAGTTTCTGATTGGCTGGCAGTCGACTGCCAACATTCCAAACTGTCCAAACCAGGAAGTGTTGGCTACCATCTTGTTTTTCAGGAGAACTGAGGCACAAGAGAGCCCAAAACAAGAGTGGAAAACACGAAAAGGGGGCAGGGCAGAGACCCCCCAACCCTCTAGCCCTTCTCAGGGGTCCCAAAAAGACCCCCAAGGGCAAAAAAAAAAAAATCCAAAAAATCACGGGGTAGGCGCACTGTATGCATACCCCACGGTTTAAAAAATATATATATTTTTTTTTTTGCACTTGGTGGTCCTTCTGGGACTCCCTGAGAAGGGCTAGGGGGTCAGGGGGTCTCAACCCTGCGCCCTTTTAGCGTTTTCCACTCTTATTTTGTGCTCTCTCGTGCCTCACTTCTCCTGAGAAACAAGATGGCTGCTCAGGTGGTCCCAGAAGGATTATAACATATATAAACATTATCCGCTAATAGAATTAGCATTTACAAAACCTTTGAAAGTTATTGAAAAAAATAGAGGTTTCACGCCTGATATAGTTAGGAATTAGCATTTAAAAAACCTTGCAAATTCACTGAAAAAACCATAGGTTTCAAGCCTTATATAGTTAGGAATTAGCATTTAAAAAACCTTGCAAAGTCACTTTAGAAAAACAATAGGTTTCAGGCCTTATATAGTTAGGAATTAGCATTTTAAAAACCTTGCAAATTCACTTAAAAAACCATAGGTTTCAGGCCTTATATAGTTAGGAATTAGGATTTAAAAAAACATTGAAATTGCTCTTCTATAGTTAGTTGTACTAACTATATTTCGCGCACCCGCAATCCACTGATGATGATGTCACATATTACATCATTCATGACATGGTCAGTGACATCACTGATGACATCTCAAATGACATCACTGATGACATCACTGATGACATCTCATTTGACATCACTGATCACATCACTGATGATATCATTCATGTGATAATACGATGCACCTCCTCACACTCTAATATAACCTTGGATACACCCAGTGTTAAATTAAATACAGACTACCATTCTTGAAACCATTGACACACCAATACCAGTTACTACATACGCTTTTACTCATTCCTAGGTCTACACACACATTCACTCATTCGATCATAGTTTCATTTATTACTTCAGTCCATTTTTCAACATCCCATGATGCCGTAATGAGATAACATCTATTGTAACCAGGAGGTATGTGGGTTTCCACTCCGTGTCCATGAGTGTGCGTAGAAAGTCACCTGTGTCCTTCAGATATGAGCTCAGTGTTGGTACAATTGGAGAAAGATATATCGGAAGCACAACATGCCCATTAAAAAACGGATTCTGGAACATATACGGGCAATACAAAATGGGGACCATACATATGCTATGGCAAAACACATCACCTGCCATACAAAGAAAACTTGGTCAGATATTCAAGACTTTGGATTGGCAACAATACCACAACATGAACAAGGGGGAAACAGGAAACTCAAGCTGAGGAGACTGGAATCCAAACTTATTATGAGATTTAAAACCAGACAACCAGCAGGCCTTAACGGGGATGAAGAATTATATGTTCATTTGTGATTTGAGATGAGCACAAAAAAGTGAAAGGTGTTAAATGAAGAAACATGAACTCTATATCTGCACAACACGGGATGTTGAAAAATGGACTGAAGTAATAAATCTAAGTGTGACTTGGGAATAACATGTAGTCTATGCAGGCAACATTGACTTAGATTGAGATATTTAAGAGCTAACTGGGTAATGCGAGTGGTGTAACATGATTAATCTATAGGCTATTAATTGGCGGTGATAAGGGCAGCCCTAAAAATGAGTTCACACTATACACAACTAAATTTCAATTTTAGGACAAAACATAGTTGTCATGAATTACCCAGAACAAAGATGTGTCAATCTCATGTAAATATAGGATGAGAAAATCTCCATTTAAACACTAGAAATTCAGGGAACAACATATTCATACTGTCGGATATGTAGGCAAAACATTAAGTGGTGGCAAGGGCACTCAGCCCTAGTAATTCAAGGCACCGCTAACAAACCCAAGCTGGGGTCACAACCGTCACGCAACTGAAACAGCGGTCTTTTACGACTCACACAACGGTCATATGTGTTAATTCCACATACACTGGCAACACATACAAAGCAATGCTATCTTACACCACTTACATGATTTTACACCACATAGATCATATAATGAATACGTGGTCACAGATGAATAAAGTTGCAAACCGAACATTAAATAACTACATATCCCAGAATGCACCAAAAATGTTAAACATTATAAATATAGAAAGTGAAAAGGGACAAACTGTATGATACTGCCGTGAAAAGGAACTACTGGTTCGAAACGCGTAAGCTATCACAGTTGTGAAATAAACTAATTGGAATCACCAAGCGGCGTGCCAAGAGTTTTCATTCTTCGTTTGGGATATTATACGAAACCCTGTCCTGGTCTCGACTCTGGCACCAACTTTAACATGCTCCCTCTGCGACAGGAGAATTGGTGTTGATATATATATATATATATATATATATATATATATATATATATATATATATATATATATATATATATATATATATATATATATATATATATATATATATATATATATATATGTACATACACATAATGGCACACTAAATATTGGGTTTAGTGTGCCCTTACAGTGAAATAAAACTCAAAAGCTATACCTATGTGTAGGTCTGACTTTTCCCTAATACCCCTTAGCTGGTATTAATAGCTTTATTTTACACATCCCCTTTGAAAAGGGTGAGGGAAAAGCTCCTAAACTATTTTCTGTTTAGTTTTTAAAACTTGACGTAACTTTGTACAAATATTCTTTAGGCTACCTAAACCAACACTGGCTTAAACAGTTCTGTTCTCATTTCACTTTCTTAGCAGGAATTCAAATCCTTGCTAGGATGTTAACAACCCTAGCTCAAAGAAAAATGGCCGGCCTCTAAGCCCAGGAAAGGCCAATGTGTCTGAACTGCGACCACTTAGCAGGGATTAGCTATCTGGGAGTGGAGAGGGACAGTTGGCAGAATAAAGAACAGTTTTAGCAGTAACTCTTTTGACTGGTAAATACAAGGTTGGGATTTGCCAGTTCAAACCCAGACCCTCCTAGACAGCAAGCTCCAGCCGCAGTAAGAGGGAAAAACAGTTATTACCTTAGGGCGAGTGGTCAAGAAGCTGATATCATGTCTGGCTGTTGTCAGCCGAGTCCTGCCAAGTTAAAAAAAGAAATCCTTGGTGATTGTTCTGTAAGACAAAAGGAAAGTGCAGCAAAAGGAAAGTGCAGCAAAAGGATGTGGGGGGGTGTAAGAAAATAGTTAGGATTGGGTGATTTGTTTTCTCCAAGCGCAGAATAAATCTGGCCACTCAGCCATCACCTTCTCGGAAAATTCATGGACCGGGGAAGCCTCTATCTGAAGAAGACAAACCTGCTGACAGAAAAAGCATGAGTTCAGACTCCTGCTGGAAGAAAAGGACTAACACCAGGACTCAAAGACTCCAAGGTTCTGCTTGTACCCAGACACTGTTCTCAAAAGGTTAAGTGTTTGGCCTCCTATGTACCTACTTCATGAACACAAGCAGAAGGACTTCTGGCTGCAAGAGGGCCCAAACACTTAAAGGGGGATAGATCCCGTAGGAGACCTGATTAGATAGAGACCTTGTGCCCAGAAGCCTTCCTGAAGGAGCTGGGGGCTGCAAGTCCAACCAGAAGTAGCTTTCCCAAAGCCTGGAGTCCAGGGGGCTGATTTAGAGTTTGATGGACTGCTCTCCACCAAACCCTCGATTAAACCAGCCTCGTTTAGAGTCAGATGCAAAAAGAACAATTGATGGACAGACTGGGCCACTGGATTCAAGCTAACGTGGCTGATGAGGGGTGAAAAGCTGAAACCGGTCCTAGGATGCTTGTTTCTGGTCCAGGGAGGACCTGGCTTGGCCGTTCGGGCTGGGCTGTTCCCATGAGGCTCAGGGTCAAGACTGATTTGCATATGGCCAGGTCTAAACTGGGATGGCATGCTGAGCAAAAGAATGATGGTTTTAACCCAGATCTCTTGAATGGGGGGGACTGTTTTGATTTGTTCTGCATTTTGTCCATCAATTGTGTGTCTGTTACATTTAGAGTTAGATCCTCAGTCTCCAGGTGCTGGGAACGCTACTTCTGGTAAGTACTGCAGGCCCCAGCTCCTTCAGGCAGGCCATAAGTATTCAAGTGGGGACTCAACGATGGAATGATGTATTTCGTTTTTTACTTTTTGTAGGTTCATTCTGCCTTAAAAACGTATAGATTATCATCTCTGGTTCCCCTTAACCTATTGATTTTAGTGTGTTTTTGCTCATTAAATGTTTCTGTACCTTTCTTCTTTAGTTTACAATTGTTGGTATGGCTTGAACTTATCATGCACTTCTCTGTTGATTAGCTGCTGCTTGTACCACAGCTACAAGAAGTTGAGAAGAGATTCTCTTAAAATTGTGTTTTGACTGAATTAGAGAATTTATTGAGTTGGTAGTGGAGCCCTCCCTTCCAAATTGGTAACCCCACTTCGACAAATCATGCAGCAAGATACTTAAAGGAAGGGTTTAGTGAAGTCAAACTTTTTTTAATCAATGAAATAAACATTTTGGAAAGAACTTGTTACACTCATGAATATAAAATGCCTTAAATGATATCTGAAATGTAGAGATAAATATTCAGAGCACTACATTCTTGATATGCTATTAGTTCATGTTTGTTCATATATAAACATTCAACTAAATAAGTGACATGATTAGAACAGTTTTATATTTAAGAATGTTTTATTCTTTTGATTACTTTTTTTGCCAGCATAGGACTATATTACTTTGTAAACATTAATTTTCATATTTTGAATTTGTTTTGAATTGGTCAAAATTCAAACTAGAATCATCAAATCAACTTTCTCAACTTATTGAGCGGTTTAGAACAGAGCTTGTCAGTGTTTCCTTCCATCAGACCAAGTATCCAAAGGACTTAGCACTATTATTTTGTGAGGATAGGTAAAGAAACTTCAGAGAGATTGTTGGGTATCAAAGTCTGAAAATTTTAAATATATTTTTAAAGAAGAAAGAGCTATTCTAGGGTCAGACTTTAAAAAATAAAAACTGACAAATTAAGTAAATTCAGATGCACTTATTTTCTTGTAAAAATGTTTAAATTACAAATGTGGTGAAAAGCTCTTGATTTGATCATACTGAATAGATGCTAGAGGCCTGAGGAACGCTAATTATGGGTCACTTGGAGGCAATTCACAAAGGCATTTGGCCAGTTAACATATGTTCCCAGCTGAGACATTATTCATTTATACCTGCCCGTGATTCTCAAAAGGAATCCTGCTAGTTAAACAAACAAAGATTTAAGACTGCAGATTTCTCTGCTATGAGTGCAGATATGTATAGTAGCAACTTCCGCACGAGAGGTGCAAAGTGGATGGAACAAGGAGAGCCTTTCAAGTTTAAAGGCACCCGAAAACGTGTATGTTTGTGGACATTCACAGGCTTTGATCCGACGCTTTTCCAGCTAGGCATTGTAGAGATTTACTGCAGGAAGGAGCTGGACTAGCTCTCATTCCAGGATGGAAAGAGGAACAGCTCACACTCGAACTTGGAGGAGATGTAGGAGAGGGATAGTTTTGATGGGGAAATCATTTTTCTTGCGAAGAAAAAAAAGAAAAGAAAGTGCCTACATTCATACTATATAGATTTATGTTTTAGGGAAATAGTAGCCCTAGGAATATGTTAAATGACACTCCAGAAGTATACACAGAAATCTGTGCCAGATGCAGCTTTCCAAGCAATCCTCTGGGAATGTTTGTGAATTCCAAAAAGTAGTAAATCCTACCCCTGTTCGTAGAAATACTAATACAGTAGCAGATGTGTTACTTTCATTGTGAATTGCCACCTCTGTGATCAAAGCAGGTCACTAAAGTAAAGCCAAATTTTGTAAAAATGAATAAATTAAACAAAAGAGTATTTGGATAAAATGGGAGATTGAAATAGAATGGATAAGCTTTCGTTGCTCGCTCAATTCCCTATAATAAAATATAACGATTTGTAAGGATGTCACAGGCAGTTAAAAGACAGTCAAGGAACGCTATTTGTATATGGTGGTATCAGCAAAATGTTTGTAATTTGCTTTTGCGTAATTACATGAAACTTTGGGGAAACCGTGCGAAATGACATGTAATTATACAGAATGCAAATCATCATTTAGCTCTAAATACTATCGAATCGAAGATGCATTTCATCATAAAATCTTTTTGCAAAAAGCATAACTGCAGCTGGCACCAGCCACTCACGTTCGACACATTCACATTATTCACGCCTCGGAATAAAGGGTTCACCTCGGAATAAAGGGTTGCCATGACAGAAACATAATTACTACTACTGTGACTAAGTGGCAACATTTCAGGAATTTTATACAACAAGCGTAACAGGAAATCTCTGAAATTACGCAAATTATGCAGGCTTCATTTAATTTTAACCCTGGCCTAATTATTTGTCACTCTGTTATTAGCTGACATACTTTAGGACGGAGAGGTTATTAAAATATGAACGTTTATGTAACCTTAGTTGTGGGCGACATTAGGCACTTTCTGAGTTGCCAACAATTATGCTAATGTAGGAAAACACCTAGAACGTTTTTCTTTGCACCAATAAGAACATCACAGTTTTGTACGCAAAGATAGTACGTTTGCCTGCGGTTCTCGAGAGGAGAGGTACTTGCAATTACCACCTTTCTACTTTCTCAGCACTGGTTGTGTATGGATTAGGTGAAAACTGTGTTTAAATATTTACAAATGCTAATATTGTCTATAAGGTGCTGCTAAAGATGCCTAAAACTTTGCTTGTTCTACTTTGACTAAACAGTTGGTTTTAAATCTACAAATTCAACAGAGGAATTAAAGTGTTAAATATGCGATCTACTAAACTACATTAAAATAAAACTCATTTTCATGACACACAAAATTTTAATTAAAAGGGATCGGCACTATCTAATTAAAAGGGAAGTTGTTACGTCCTCGCAAAGCTAGGTGAAAGAGCAAATGAGGAGTAAATGTTAGACTTTGTGCCTTGAGCTGGCAGCGGAAGCTGTCATTTTAATAGATTTCTCCATGGACATGTAATAGGAGAGTTCTTCGGGGTCTAGCAGCCTGCCAACAGACTACTTGTAACGTTTAACGCCCTGAAAAGCCCAGATTTGGTCAGAAGATTTTTTTCTCAATCATTTTATTTGAAAAATAGCACAAAAGGTGGATTTGTTGGAACTTTGCAGGGATGTCGTTATCAATATTTAAAGATGCAAGAGATACCAGAGTTCCCTAGGTATGGGGACCCCTCTTCATACAAAGCGAGTAACTGGCCTGTCAGTAAATATTGCCTACAAAGCAAATGCAATATTAGTTGGCTATGAACATATATTACTCAAAGTTTCATATATTATATCGTAGGTTAGATGTGTACATAAAAATTGTTAGAGACTCCAGACTTACAATAACTGTCTACATGGCAGATGTTCTTGCAAGTTAGACATTGCGATCCCACAAACACCTCCGAGTTCCCCTTACCGGTCACTCACAGCATGCTATGGAGTATTGAGCAATGACCTCGTAATACATAGTCTGGGTGAGACCACAATACTAAATACAACACCAGCAAATCTATCTAGTATCTCTGGAGAGAATGGAAGAATAATCAACGTTGCTGGTAGGTGGAGTTGAAAGCTAATCCTTCCATAAAATCTCGGTCCCTAAACCCTTGTATTTTAGTGCAGTTGACCAGCAAATTGAAGTGTCCATGCCTAAAGCAAATGAAATAGTGGGAGTTACTTTGGCATCCCATGCATACAGTCTCATTGCGGTAAAATATATATCCTGTAATACCTTATACGTGTGTCATTTAAGACAAGAAATATTCAGAAATTTTTGTCCTAACAAATTGCAGAAACAAAGATTTTCAATTCCCACATGCGGACTAAAAACGTAGTTGAACATGTATGGGGTAACACTGTACATTGTCAATTTGCACTAAGAATAGCTGATATATTCTCTTACGCAAGTCTTTTCTAGGTAGGTCTTTAAGTATTTCAAAAATGTATTAAAAAAAACGAATTGCAGACATAGTCGTATGTGGAAAATATTCTCTCACTTGTAGACATTTAAAAATTCCAGTGGCTAGAAGCACATAAGAACTTATTAATGTTCAAAGAGTCAAAAAGTCTATCCTTCATTCATATAGTCCACAGTTACTCATAGTACAGCCAGCGGCCCGGCAAGCCTTACTGGGCAGCCCGCGGACCTTGCAGACACCTGTGTTTAAAAAAAAAAAAACAATTGTGTTCGCAAATACCGCCGCAGCAGCGCGAACTCAGAGACTCTGCTCTGTGGGGGCCGGGGGGTTCCAGTGATTGTCAGAGGGGAGCTGCAGGGGCTCTAGGAGGTGAAATACAACAAAGCCTCATTATCATGTAAATGGTCTTTTAAAGACCTGTGAAGTACTCGGTGCAGATGTGTGTGTGCGCTGAGGAAGCTGTCTCAGTCCGGGCTTAGGACTGACTGACTGACTGACACACTGACAGACACACACACACACACACACACACACACACTGGCAGACACACACACACACACACACACTGACACACGCACACACACACACACTGACACACACACACACACACACACTGACACACACTGACACACACACACACACACACACCCACACACCCACACACACACACACACACACACACACACACACAAAGAGCCACACACACACAGAGCCACACACACAGACACAAAGAGACACACACACAGACACACAGAGCCACACACACAGAGCCCCCCCCCCACACACAGAGCAACACACGGAGCCACACACACAGACACACAGAGCCAAACACACAGACACACAGAGCCACACACACAGACACACAGAGCCCCACACACAGACACACAGAGCCCCACACACAGAGTCACAGAGCCACACACTCAGAGACACAGAGCCCCACACACAGAGCCCCCCCCACACACACACAGAGCCCGATACACACACAGAGCCCCACACACACACAGAGCCCCCCAAACACACACACACAGAGCCCCCCCACACACACAGATCCACACACACACACACACACAGAGCCCAACACACACACACAAGCCCAACACACACACACAGAGCCCAACACATACACACATAGCCCAACACACACACACAGAGCCCAACACACACACACAGAGCCCAACACACACAGAGCCCAACACACACACACAGTAACGCCCCTAGTGAACAGAGGCAAGAAAAAAACGATCAGAAGCAGGGAACAGAGGCAAGAAAAAAACAATCAGAAGCAGGGAACAGAGGCAAGAAAATCAAGCACAAGCATGGAACAGAGGCACGAAAATTGAGCAAAAGCATGGAACAGGTAAGAAAATCGAGCAAAAGCAGGGATCAGAGGCCACAGAGCCACACACACAGACACACAGAGCCCCCCAAACACACAGAGCCCCCCCCACACACACAGAGCCCCCCCACACACACAGAGCCAAACACACACAGAGCCCCACACACACAGAGCCCCATAAACACACATACAGAGCCCCCCCACACACACACAGAGCCCCATACACAGAGCCCCACACACAAAGAGCCCCCCCACACACACACACACAGAGCCCCACACACACAGAGCCCAACACACACAGAGCCCAACACACACACACACAGAGCAGGGAATAGATGCAGGGAACAACAGCAGGGAACAGAGGCAAGAAAAAAACGATGACAAGCAGGGAAAGATCCGAAGCAGGGAACAGAGGCAAGAAAGAAAACGAACAGCAGCAGGGAACAGAGGCAAGAAAAAAAATGAACAGCATCAGGGAACAGAGGCAAGAAAAACAAGGGTACTGTAAAGGCAGCTCTACTGGAATCATTGGATTCTATAGCCATGGAATTCTAGTGGTTTTACTGTGTGGCTCCCCGGGCAGCAGCTTAAACATCCCTCCCCCTCCCCGTGCCGCACCCCTTTTCTAGCACTTAACACTTCGCGGCTGAAGGCACAAAGGACAAACCTCTTGTGCCTGGGAAGGCACCTACAAGGCCCTCTCTCACCTAAATCTTTCATCTCGGGAGAGTCCCTCTGAGAGACCCTCTGTGGAGGCTTTCACTCGTGGCAGTTAGTGTGCCTCTGGCAGAGAGCGGACAACGATGGCTTTTTTGGATTACTTACATTTAAATAAACTTTACAGGAATCTACAAAGTACCGTGTTTTGTTGTGCATCCCAACAAAGTTCAATCCAGCAACCTACCCTGTTATTTTACCCACCGTACAAGCACTTTGGCACTTTATACAAGTCCAATGAAAAGCTCTCATACAATGAACATATGTTGTAAATCACTTTTTTGGTCAAATATTATAAATTAGTTAATTGTAATGCTTCATAGTTATACACCACCTTAGAGCATGCCCTTTATGGCTAACTGTTATTGTATATTCGTAAAAGTTGTAGAGAACCCTCATGCATTGTGTGTTAAACATGTCTTGCAAAGATTCTGCACTTCATAATAAATTGGGATTCCAAGTCTGCAGTAGTTATAGAGAACCCCTCATGGTAAAAGCCTATTTATACGTTAATTTTAACATCAATTCGCTATAAAGGACTTTATAACAAACGCTTTACGGCGTACTGTAATTTTATAAATGTAAACGTTGCAAAGAACCCTCATGCACTGTTAAGGGGGTCCGCAAACAGAGATTAACCGCCGGGGAGAGCGGCCGCTTCCAGCAACTCGCGCCCTGCTCCTGACTTACCAGCCCGTACCGGCAGACTGAATGCGGGATTCCCGCTCCCGCCATTGCCCGAGTTGGATGGCCGCCGGCTTCGTCCCCTGCACGTTTGCGCTGAGGAGAGTCGCTGAAAAGACGGAGACTCCCAAGCGGCGCCCTGCTCCTGACGTACCAGCCCGTACTGGCAGACTGAATTCGGGATTCCCGCTCCCGCATTGCCCGAGTTGGATGGCCGCCGGCTTCGTCCCCTGCACGTTTGCGATGAAAAGACAGACGGAGACTCCCAAGTGTCAACAGCTGGGTAGAGATTGACGCAGACTTTTCTGGAATCCACCGCTAACCCGGCTCTACCGCTTCGAGGGCAATGCACGAGCTACTGTGCCTGAAACTGAGTAAGCTGAGAGGCTTGGCTTGGTGAGCATATTGCGGTGTGGTGTAGCGGCTGGGCAGTTGATCGGATTTAGACAGCCCTGGCATTCTGTGGACTACTATTGGATAAGCGTGATGTGCATGGAGCAACCAGTAGTACAAACCTCCCCACTTTTTTGAGCTAAGCAAGAAACTCTAAAAGTCTTATAACAAGCGAGCTCCGGCTGATCACCACCATCTTTCTCCGAGGCGAAGCTGAAAGGCCTCGGAGAAACCACCGTCATTTTTGGGATTGAGGGGCTTGTTTTTCATTCTCTCCTCTTCCCATTGGCTGGAAGGTAAAATTCCAGCCAATGGGAAGAGGAGAGAAAGAACCTAAAGAAACACGCCCCTCAATCCCCAAAACACGGGGCTTAAACGGACAGACGCCCCTCTCCTCCAATGGCTGGCCTCCGTTTAGGAAGCCAGCCAATGGAGAAGAGGAGCGGGTTCAAGCCCCCTACTCTGAGACATAAGATCTCACTGGCGAGACTGCGCAAGCTCAGCCTACGCAGGCCGAGACCTAAAAAAGGCCTTCTAAAAGTGTTGAACTATGAATGTTCTCATGTCATCTACTGGGGTGTCCAAAACTCGTCAAATTTACTTTGTCCTTAATTACATGAGATTGCAGGGAAAACTGCCATTTTGTGCTTTAAGTGTGAAGTGTATCCTCATACCTAAAATTGACACAAGAACACAATTTTCACAAAATAATTGCACAAAAAACGAAAGTGTCACAAACAATTCATCTGCCCAAAATCCTGAGATTATTCCCCACATTTGGTTTTTAATGTCTTTGAGTTTAGTAGCTGTGCCTTTAGATTCCTGCTCCTCAAATCATTGCTGAGTAAGCATCTCAGTAAGGCAAGCAGTATCCTACTTCTCTGCTTTTCTACCACCAAAATCTGGTTGCCAAACTTTGCTAGCAATTTTGAGGTTTGCTGAACTGTAAGTTTCATTTTGTGAAACAAGGATTGGTAGTGGTGTTTCCCAAATGGGAATAACCGCACCTACACTTATTGTTTGTACAAAGAAATTCAAATGGGCTTATAATATAATGTGACACATCTAGTTCAGAAGGAGTGCTACACAGACCACTGTCACTCACTAGCAAGGGTGACTGTTACCAATCAAAAATCAACACATGCAAACAAAAGGGTCAGAGGGAGCACAATCCTAAGTACATGTAAAGCAAATGCACATCATCTTGGTTTGACATTTTACTGCCCATTAAGATGTGCTTATTAGATATGTGTGTGGACCACTACCACTTCAAATCAACAGCCTATTATCTCTGATTGACTGGGTTGGAATTGCACTCCAGTATGAGAGCTATAGTATCTACCTCTAGGAAGTTTCAACTTGAAGATTAATTTACAGTGCTCATACACATATATGACATAGGTCCAAGACAAGACTTCTCGAACTCTGGTTCATGAGCAAGGCCACGATCCATTACACTCTTAATCATTAATCTAGCCTTGAAAAAGTCATGGTACGGATTGGATGTACCGAAGAAACACGTGTTGGCTACCCATGTTGATGCTCTGATTATCTTCTGTGAAGCCTTTGAATAAATGGAGAAATAAGCACACATGGACTTCATTTGATTGTGTATCTTGTCCAAAAGTGAAGACTCATTGATATTTTCAACTGGACTTTGCTATATTTTGTATATAACCTTTGTGACTAATTTGTCATTTGCTTTACATGTACTTAGGATTGTGCTCCCTCTGACCCTTTTGTTTGCAAGTTTCATTTTGTATTTGCATAGCTGCACAGACCTTGTAATACTGCCCTCTAAGAGTGCGTAGCACCTTATGTACATATGATAACATCAGCAGCTCTTTGTCTTTCTCTAAACTAGAGATTGAGCACTTTGTTCAGTAACCGGCCTAGCTGACTGCACAATGGTGCCTTCAGTCCACAGATCAGCTGAGTGATCCCACTGAAGGTTTGTATCCTCCTTACATTCCCAAACAAGGGTGTGTTGTTCTTCTCCAGGTATGTAGGTTTCCTATTTGTGATGTATTCTAGAAGGCCTCCAACAGGATCCCCTCTGTTGAAAGATATTCTGATCTGGCATGATGAGGTTCAGGTGCCACTTTGGCAGACCTTTGTTCAGATATCTCTGTGTATGAAAAAATGCTTCCATGGCCTCAGGGGTTTCCTATGAGCCTGGCCCACACCAAGTATAACAGCTCTCTGGTGGATTATCAGAACCTGTTGGGTCCTTATCTTTTCTTAAACCTATTTATTCTGGAATATACTAGTTGTCCACCTGTACCAAAATTCCCCAGTGATATGTTTTCCTGAGCTACCCACCCCTTAATCCGTATCTTTATGCATAGGAATTATTGCAAAATGTGTGACTTACTCACTGGCTGATTGGGGAGGTAAAATAGAAGACAACTCTTCTTATTTGTCTTTAGAAGCTGTTTCTGTGCAGCACTGTGCCAATGCTTGTTTGCTGGAGTTTAGTGGCTTTGTCTGCGGTCTGTGATCTGTGAGTGCTGGTGTTTCTGGAAAAGTCGGGACTGCTACTTCAGAACATGGCCGAGTTGTAAAGGTCTATTCCAGGGGGTATGCCATGGTTATAATTCCAGAGCATGCCCCTGATACAGAGCGGAGACAAGTGCCATTGTTGTGCGCTGCCGAACCAAGTATCTGCATGAGGAAGTATGGGGGTGGGGTGGCACAAATTGGGGCACTATCTGGGAACTTACTTTCCACAAGCCAGTAGTTATCTTAGAGTGATAGTAGCCTTCTTGTTGCTCCTGTCACACACAGTACGAAGAATGTAGAAATGTGGTTGTAGTTTGGATGTCTAGCTGGAACCAGATGCAAAGTCACACTTAGATATGTTAAAGGGACTGGGCAGCAAACAAGGGATTTTAGGGAAAAAAGTACTTTTTGAAACTTCACTGAGCCTCAATAATTGTGATGGTGTGTTGAGGGTTCATGATAGTCGGTGGGCTATTCAGGGTGGTCTCTCTACCATAGGCTGACTTGATCTCAGCTTGCCCCAATCTTGCTCTCTGTTACACTTGGCACCGGCTGATTTGGGCAACTGACACATACCAAACTCACTTTTAGAGTCCCTGTCAGGGTCACCATTAAACAATATTTTTTGCTCCTTACGCATTACACACATATTGTTTATTTGTTCCTTTCACAAAGTAGGAGTTGGCCTTAATCAAGCTACATGGCGTGGGGCCACTATACTGCAAAAGATATAGGGTCTTCAGATGTGCTGGGAGCTTAATTCAATTAAGACAGAAGCCAACCAAATGGGCTGCATGATTCAATTAGTGAAAGATAATCAGAAGAAATTGTTTATTTTTTGTTTTATAAATGTATTCATGTTCAGTGGTATCAAAGAATAAGTGAGTTCTGACGTACTCTTGAATGCAGAGCCTGACTTACTATTTTGCCATCATGGAATTTACCGGGTAGGCTGCCGGCAAGGGGCTACTTTCAGGACTTAATGGGTTGCCATGATCAAAACATGCACCCAATAAACCAATGTAGTCGTACCCTCCTGCAGTGAGGGAGGGGTTTGATCATTTTTGGCAAGGCTGATTTTGGTTTCCACTTCAGTCTTGCTTAGATGCCACTAAATATGAATACACTTATTCATTTTTTTAAATAAAATCAGATTATATTTCATTAATCGAATCACACTGCACATTTAGTTGTCGTGGTTCTACCTTAAACATTTGAGTTGAGCTTATGGCCCAGCCAGGACTCGTGTTACTTTTGCATGAGTCCTTTCACAGGCACTCATATTTGTGACATCTACTAATTCCACCTTCCGGACCAGCCCACTAAGGGACAAATATGTACATAAATTCTGAGGTCAATTACAAAAAAGGTTTATGACAACAAATGCTATTTTTTCCAGTTGGAAAATCTTTATGACTTGGAAAAAAATCTTTGAGAATTAGTTAATTAAAATCACAATTAGGAGGAGACATGAAAGGTGTTTTCCCCTCCTGCTTTGTCATTTGGATGATTGAATGTTTTGTTACCAAATTGCAATCACAAACCATTGAAAAGTTAACCATCCCAAAGTCAAACTAGTAGCAAATTCTCAAAAGTGAAGCTGTGTTATGAAGCGGGCAAGTACTGGTTCACAGGACTACTGCATGCTCTCTGTGATTTTTTTTATTTTGATATTGACATAGCATTACCTGCCCATTTTCAGGGATGGAAGCTGCTTTTAAAAAGGATTGCTGATCTCAAGGGATGGAAGTCCGCCACCCCTTGCAAGCCTTCATCCCTATTCACAGTAATTCCTTGGATTCATTATAAGGAGGCAGGAGGTGTTGAGACCTCTTGTAAATGTACATTTTGTGTATCTACTGATTGGTACAGCAGTTGTATCACAAAAGGAAACCCTATTTTAAAACCAGTTGGTCCGTAAATTACTCATAGCGCTATGCGAACAGGGCTTATTAGGTGGGGTGAAAGCTGGCATTTCACCCACGACATGGCACGACCTCCCTTATCAAATCAGAGTCCCCTCCTCACTTCTTAAGTTCTGCGAGATGCTGAAGACATGGCTCTTCGTATAAGCTTCATGGGGATCATACACCTACACATCCACACACCTGCCCAAGTGCCGGGATACCTTCTCAGATGTTAAGTGCAGTATACAAATCGATATAAAATAATGTTATGACCTGGTAAAGATGATAGTCTGAGTTTGCTTTGCTAGAATTTGAACCGTTGGCCTATAGGACGCAGCAGATGTCTCTGGAACTCACGTGGCCATGTTTTTGTTCTGTTGACATCACAGTGCTGACGTCAAGACGTGCCACCCTGCCACACAGGCGACGGACGGTACGTACTAAGCACACCAATGATCATATGCGTATTCGGTTTATGTGTGTGATATTAGTGAATAGAGGGAATGCTACAACCACACAAATATTGCCCATATCTGTCTGTCACATCACATTGTGTCCGAAATGCATAAGGATTTAGAACACGGCATGGTTAAGCAACATTTCTGGCATGCCTCCCCCTCAAAGCCCAAACTAAAAAGCAATATTGGTGTCAAAACAGATGCCTGAAGGTCTCGTGGAGATTACGTCTGTCTAATGAGAATCGCTGTTGTGTTGTCTTCAGCTGTCAAACTGCAGCAAACGAAAGAGGAATACAGTGGATGGAAACGTGCAGTGAGAAATCAATTATGAGATGAAGCCCGACTTCAGGAAGTGAGGACGTGCTGGGGTGCAAAAAGTGCAAGTAGTTCAGTATCCTTGAGAAGGGGAGCTCCCCCCCCCCCACCCCTGCAAGAAGTGGATGTCCTTTCACATGGAGCAGGTGGAATGCGTGCCAGGTAGGGTCAAGCACAGTGTGTACAAAAGGTCGCATAACTTCATTTGTCAAGATATTTAATTACTTGTAAGAAAAGACTGCAATCTTGCAATAAACAGAGGCTGATAAAATACTGCAGTGTGAGCAGGATGCGTGTGGCTCAAAACACGGCTTTACTAACCTCTCAAGGCGCCATTGTTCTCACTTGAAGAGCTCTTTGAAATCCTCTCTCGGCTTTCTACTTTTTGGTTTCAAAGTAGTAGGTTCTCAAAAGCCTGTTTGATTTTGTTGAGTTGAAATAAGGATACTGACAACTCTGGCATGGATAAAGAGCAGACAGAAACAAAACAAGTCAGCAGAGGAAAGCAGACGTACAGCAGCTTAATAGTGAATAGACGTTATAATGATCGTTTAGATCCATTAGAGCAGTGCTTCAAAAACTTTTTAGAACCAAGGCACATTTTTTAGAAGGACAAACTTCCACCACCCACTCAGCTTTAATGGTCAGGAGGCAGGGGATTTTTTAATGTAATTAAAGAATTGTGTGTAAGCGCAGTGCCGTTTACAGACAGTATATACATTTATATACATACCGTTTTCCTGATAGAACTATATTGCACACAGATGACAATGAATGAGTAGAAATCAGGTTTCAGTGAATATTTATCATTTGTGCATCTCCAAGTAAAGTGTCTAGATATGTTTTAATCTTTCTAAAATCGTTCCATCACACTACAGAATTACAAAAATATGCTTCATTTTTGCTTCCCTAGCTGCTGAACATGTACAGCTTATTTACAGGTACTATTTACATTGTGTTTTGTTACAAATAATTCAGCTATGCCAAGTATCACGCAACGCATGTGACACTAACGCATTTCAGTGCGGTGGTCCGTATCACCGCACTGAAATGCATATTCACGCATAATAGGCATAGATAGCGCCTCGGCTGTTAAGCCGGTAGGGCTGCTATAATGATTAAAGTGAACTGGCTGCTAGCGCTGCTCACAGTACTGGGCATGGGGATGGCTGAGGTTGAATCTGCGCCTACAGTGCTACAATTTATCAATAGATTCCCACCTTCCCCCACATTACATTCTGATTGACGTCATACATGCCAAGCGACGTTACGTCCTGCTGCCACGTCGTCATCGGCGCGACCGGAGGTTGTATTGACGATTGGATCCCACCCACCCTGGCCATGCAACTCGATCCAAGCCCACTGGGCCGTGGCGCCTGAATCATTAGTAAGTGAGCAGCAGTATTTGTCTTCGTACAGTAACACCTGCCGTGCTGTAATTTTGTTGCGGTAAAGTTTGCCTGGCAATTTGGCGGTGGTAGAAAGCAAGAGCCGCAGGGGGTGCTAGTGCCGTTCTCCTTTCCTCTGCAGCATCCCCTCTGTGCTGCTGTTCCCAGGCCTTCTCCTTTCCCGTGGTCACGCCCTGCTCTTCAGATGGAGTTGCTTGAAAAGAAAGTTAGTGAGCTCTTTAGAGCCTAGACCCGTTTTTTTTTTTTACTGCTGGTAGGTGCTGGTTGCGTGAGCAGAGAAGGCAATGAAACTCGTTAATAATAACGGGCGGCTGTACCACAGACCACAAGGGCAATGCTCAGCTATTGATTTAATCACACTGCTTAATGGTCCCGGTCGGAAAAGTGTGCAGCTACTACAGGGACAGCCAGGGTTCGAAGATATACTTCCTTTCAGCACATGTTTTTTGATGTATGAGTGGGAACCGGGTGTCGACTTTGATAGTGTAACAGAAATCCCCCTGGATTGTCAGTAGCTACGGGCATAAAATAGAACTGCTAAAATATTCCATCTGCTTTAATTCTGAATTCCGAGATATGTATTGTTAATGCGTAGGCAGTTATTTCCCAGGTCCAACCTTTCTTACGTCCTGCGCTACTGGCTCAACTGAGAGAGGGACTTATATTAGCTTTTGTGTCTGATGCAAAAATATTGATTTTCCAGTCACGCTTACAACTTCATAATTGTAATTTCTTTTTTTTAAAATTTGTTTTTATTGGTTTTATGGCAGTGGAAAGTTGCACAGTGCATAGAAAAAAAAGAACAAAACAAGAATATAATATACAAATCCAGCAAAGGAGTAATTCATCAGAAAGAGTAAACAATGATATTTCCAAATATTACAATAAATTCAACTGGCAAAAAAGGTTATAACACAGAAAACAAATTAAATCCAGTTACTAATCGGTGACCAAAGTTTTTGGCCGAATATCCTCTTATTTCGCCCCTTCAACTTATACACCGCATAAATACTTAATAATTTCGATTGCCAATGATGAAAGACCGGGGGATCGGGATCTAACCAGTGAGAGGTTATACAATATATGTACACAGACATAGTTATAAATAGAAAGCCTTCTTCTTCAACCGTTTTAATACCAATTCGATCCGTTTGGATTCCAAGTATTATTAATTCCGGTGTTAGTTCAAGTGATGTCTCTAAAATATTATTTAGGAAACCTTGTACCTCTCTTATAAATTGAGTTAATTTTGGACAACCAAAAACATATGAATTGAATCCGCGGCCATATGTCCACAGCGGCTACAATTGATACCTTTCTTTGCTTTCCATTTCACCAATTTGGCCGTGTATAATACAAATCAAAAATGGACATAAAATGCTGACTTTTAAATGAACCGTTAAATATAACCTTATTTGCAATTTCTAAAGACCTATTTGTGTCAACCGTCTTGATTCCGAGACTTCTTTACCATTTATCTGTGTATACCACTAAATTATCTTGTATTCTATTTAACATCATTTGATATATCACACCAATTCTGCTTTTTTTACTACAGCTTTCTAACACATCTACTTTACCCATTGAGTTGGTATTTAATAGATTTCTTGTCTCGAAAAAACTCTGACTTTGAAGATACTTAAAGAAATCTCCTCTTGTAAGGTTATATTTATTCTGCAGATAGGAATATGATACAAATTGCTCATCCTGATACAAATCCCCTAGTGAACAGATCTTAAGCTCATTCCATCTCTGAATAACGGGATCTCTAAAAATTTCGGGAAGCAGAAGATTCTTCAAAAAAGGCGTATAGTAGTTCAGATTTATACAAAAACAAAATCTTTTTTTAAACTGTTTCCAGATTTGGAACGCCGATAACATCATTTTAAACTTTGTTTTTTTATAATAACTTGGTTCTATCAGTCTCAGCAAACATTGTCGAGCCTCTACTCCCAAAAGCATTTCGTAGATTGAGGGAGTGATTGCTTCATCCAAACAGAAATCTGAAAAAATTAGGATACCCATAAATCTTAATGAGACTGCCCAATAATATAATCGAAAGTTCGGGATCCCCCATCCTCCACTTATTTTTGGTAAAGTACACCATTTAAGTGATGGTCTGGCTCTCCGGTAGCCCCATAAGAACCTAAAAATAATTATATCTAATTTATTTAAAAAACTGAGGGGAACAATAGCGGTTTGGTGCGAAATAAAAAAAGAAATTTGGGGAATATGATAATTTTCACTACATTGGTACGGCCATATAAAGATAGTGTAGGTTATTTAATCTCTCGAGGGTCCTGTTAGCAGAGATTAATAGAGGATCTGAATTAAGTCCTACAATGTCCTCCACTTTAGCAGAAATCGTCACACCAAGGTATGAGGCTGTAGTTGAGAATACAACGCCTTCTGGTCTGCCTTCAGCCAAATGAATTAACTGAGTTTTCGAGATGTATAATTTATATCCTGATTACTCACCAAACTCCTGGGCAAGTTCTATGATTTTAGGTAGAGAAGAATCAATATCAGAAGTAACAATCGCAACATCGTCCGCATATGCGAAAACTTTATGTTCTACCTGGTATAATGTAACAGGGGGGATTCCGATTTCATTTATTAGTCTGTTCAGATAAGGCTCGATATATAACGCGAACAGCAAGGGGGAACAAGGACACCCTTGCCTTGTCCCCCTTGTGATCAAAAAAGGATCCGACGTCTCTGTGGCTAACCGAATTATAGCTTTAGGATTGGTGTACAATGCCTGAATAGCATGAATATATTCGTTAGGAAACCCCTTCCATGCCAGCACAGACCACAGGAACCCCCAGTCGACTCTGTCAAAAGCTTTTTGTGCATCCAACAGAACAACGCCGACTGGGGATCCCGTGGCCTGCGCCCAATCCAACAAAGTGATAATCCGTCTGATATGATCAGTGGTGTCCCTTCTTTTAATAAAACCATGCTGGATCTTAGAAACCAAAACAGGCATTATATCATTTAGTCTGTTAGCTAGTATTTTCGAAAAAAAATTGCTGTCTGATGTTATAAGAGATATCGGCCTATATGATCCTAATTCAGTGCCATCTTTTCCTTTCTTCTTGAATACTACTATTGTAGCCAGAGACTAGGAAGTAGGTTGGTGTCTTTGAAAAGCCTGTTGAAAAATCTTGAGTAATTCAGATTTTAGCATATTTCGAAAGGCGCGGTAAAATTCCAAAGGGATTTTATCTGGCCCCATCGCTTTGCCTGGAGCTAAACCTAGAATAGCTGTTTCAATCTCATCCCATGGAATAGGAGCGGCTAATAGTGCATTATCTACTTCTGTAATAGGAGAATTATCAATATTCCTCAAGTAATCCAACGGATCCTTAGCTTCACTGATTTCATTGTTTGGTTTATTATATAATGATTTATAAAAGCCACTGAACGCTTTTAATATCCCAGCTTTAGATTCTTGGGTTGCTCCTTCTAGATCAATGACTTTGGTTGTATCATTCAGAGCAGCCTTTTGTGTTAGTCTTTGAGCTAAAATTCTACCAGTTTTTTCATTTAATTCGTAGCATTCTGTCTTATGTTGTTTATATTTGACTGCAACCTGGTTAGCTAAATAGGAGTATGAAACAGCCCGTTCAATAGTTAGGGATCGTTGAGCTTCCTCAATACCCTGGCCCATTTTAATATTAGCGGCAAGTTTTAGCTCTGCCTTCCTTACTTTATCAAGTTTATTCTTAAATTCCTCCTGTATTTTCCTCCGTTGGAAATTAGAGTAGCTGATGGTTTCCCCCCTTCCAATTGATTTAAAGGTATGTCAGACAATTTGAATTGAAGCTGTCTCATTATTACACGAAAAAAAATCTTTAATAATTTTAGCCATGTATAAAAGATAATGTTCCTCTAACAGCAAACTCCTTTGAAATGGCCATTGACTATTTAAATTAATACTCTGGTAGGGCAATAATAGTTCCAGTATGACAGGATTGTGATCAGAAACCAGTTGCGGCATGACATCAATATTCGCACTCTCCAGAAAAAAATGAAGAAATAAAAAAATAATCTAAGTGGACAAACTTTTGATGTGGAGTCGAAAAGAAAGTGTAACCAGGGTCAGTGACTCCTAATTTGTTCCAGACGTCGATCAGTCCATTCCCTAGTACCAATTCCCTTAAAGCTCGATAGGTCCTAATCCTATGACCTTTATAGCTTCTTTATGGCCCTGATGTTATAATCAGATTCGATATGAACATTTAAATCACCACAAAAGATTATAGGGTGACACCAGGTAGCAAGTTCTAAATTTACAGTATTTGACACCTCACTATCGTCCAGATTCAGACCATATAAACAACAGACTGTAAACTTGATGCCCTCGATAATGATTTCTGCTAGTCCCCATCTCCCCCATTTATCTGCTAACGATCTAACACATTTTCCGACCCCTTGTTTCATAAAGATAGCAATTTCTCTTTTAACCCCAGTTTGCTTTGAACAAACTAGAAGTTCGAGACCCAGACTTCTCAACACATTCCGTTTGTCCCAGAAGATATGAGTCTCTTGTAGACACAAAATATCAACTCGTAGTAGATGAAATAATTTGCATATAATCCCTATCTTTTTTGAATCATTAAGGCCATTAATGTTCAGCGTACATAATTAAAATTTTTTATCCATTATGGGATATGATTAACAGTAAACAAAATTGCTCCTTCTCTCTCCAGACTCAAACCATGTAAACATAATGAATTAATCTGCCTTGCTGTGTAAATCATAACAACTGCCACTGCCTTATACCCCCACCACCACCCCTTCCCCCACACCCCCTGCACAACAACCAGCCCCCGTCCCCCCTCCCCAACATATGAGTCTCAGGAACTGCCAGTTCCTGTAAAGTATGGAGTGCCGTGCCCCCCTGCCTCCGAGAATCCTGAAAGAAAAAACATATAATAAAGGAGAAAAAACACAACAGAATAGAATCAGCTCTGCCATTGTTCAGCAATATCACAACGATAGAATGCTTCTAAGCCAGAACCCCATATGATCATCTTCTTGCTACAAGACCCATAAGGCTCATAAGGAATCTAGGTATTCCTTAGCTTTAATTTCTGATAGAAAGAATTTAGTCTGCCCTTTCATGACTATTTTCAGCTTTGCTGGATTCTGCAGAAACACGGTGGCCCCTTTCTTTTGAAAATCTGGTATTAACTGCTGCAAGTGCCAACGCTTGCACACTGTGGCCTGACAGAAATCCGGCCTTACAAAAAACGCACAATTCTTAGCGACTACTTTTTTATCAGGCCTGGCTAGTGCATACATTTCTTCTCTGGCAAGAAAATTAATTAAGCAGACTAATATTGCCCTGGGGTATTCCTCCTCCCCCTGACGTGGTTTCCTTGCATTAAATGGGAATCTGTGTGCTCTTTGTACTTCTTTAGACCAATCCCATGATGTCAGCTCAGGTAAGGCTTCTGTTAATATTTCAATAATAAACCTCCTAGCATCGACCCCCTCTTTTTTCTTGGGTATTCCGAGAAAACGTAAGTTATTTCTACGCGCCTTATTCTCCAAACCCGACAGTTTACATGAAAGATCGTCCTTATGGGCGTTAATGTTCTCAAGTTCGTGCTTTTGAGACATTGTCTCCTCCTCCAGCGCCGTGTTTCAGTACAGAGTTTAATTGCTCGTCGAACAGCATTCTTCACTTTTGAACAAGTTGCCTGGGTGCGTTGATTCTCCGCTTTGCTTTCAGCACGGTGACTCATCATTGTATTATAAATTGTAGTTAAAGTAATCTCTGTGGGATTCGCAGAAAAATTCTTGTTATCCCCAGCTTCAATACCAGGTGTTGGTCTCTCTCCTTCCAATGATTTCATAGTAGCCGTTTCGTCTACTTCTATACATAATTCAGTGTCCTTACGAGTTGCACATTGTGAACCTCTTTTCCTTCACCTTCTAACCGTAGAGATACTAATGTTCGGCCAAATTGATTTATGCCTTTGCTCCTCCTCCTCCTGCTCAGCAGAACTGCTTCCTTCGCTATAGTTGGCCCAGTCTTTAATGATATTAGTACTTTTATCCGAAGAAGGGTCAGATAAAGAAAAAAAAAATTCTCTACTGCTGCCTGCAGCCCTGGTAATTCTGACAGTTCTGGTGCTGACTCAGTACCAATTGACATCAATATACTCGACTGTTGGGCTGTTACATCGGAGCTATTACTCGTCACCACGTTACTATGCGGTTCTTTAAAAACTCCATCTCCCATAATGCCACTGTTCCCACACATCGATTCTTTAAAGCCTGGATTAATTATAGTGACAGTATTTATGTTATCTCCAGTCTCTATAATTTGTGTTGCTTCATCAGGATTGTTTCGTTGTTTCGTAACTTAGTTGCTTCAAGATGAGTAAAAATTTTTTTTTTTGCGGACTGTTTTTCAAACAATGCCGGAAAAGTGAGAGCTCCTTGCTTTAGGCTGTTTGAAGTTGCGGCGGGTTTAGTAGAGGATTCGCTCCCTTTTCCCATGCCATTACCTCCAGTAACATCAACACATCTCTCACCTTCGACGTAGTCGGTGCCTTCAGTGTTTTCTCCTTCGGTAGCCTTTGACTTATTACTTCTTGTGAGAGCTTTCACCTGTATCTTTGGCAGCATTTTCTTTTTGCGAGATCCTCTGTGACCTCGTACCATAGAGCTCCGGAAACTGAGCACTATTGCTGGGAAACGCCACAGCGGAGCACGCCGCCGAGGAAGCAGTAAGTCAGCCAGCATTCACGGACCACGGACCACAGACCAGGTGCAGGTAACAAGTAAGCGTGCCTCCAGAGGTAATTCTTACAGCCAGGTCAAGCAGGGAAACACGTTGTGTGACTCTCGGAAACCATGCGATACCCTGATCGGTACCGCTATACCCCGCCTGGTTGCTGCTTACTTCAGCTGGTCGGGCTATTAAAGATAACCATTCACCGATAGTTTCTCGGATAGTTCTCGGATAATTCTCGTTATTTCATAATTTTAATTTCAAAGTTGAATTAAAAAGTACAGTTGTTCTTTTGCAGCTTCTCACATCCTACAGTCAGTTAAAGGTAAAGGCCATTGCTTATAACGTTGAGGTCAGAAAAACTTTCCAATACCTTTAAAGTACACCACGGGCTACACGGGTGTGTGGGTGGGAGACGCTCATCATGTCTGTTAATTCTGATATTCATGTTTCCTTTGTCTTCATTGCTTGCTTTTGCTTGTGAGAAAGTGTCACTCATAGTTGTTGAAATGTCACTCATAATTACACTGATATTATAAAATTGTCACACATAGCAATCTGAAACCTTGGCAGCTATGATAATTAAGTCCTACAGCCTTTCCTTTCACAGACTCAGCACCTCAGCAAGATTGAAACAAAATGCACTTTACTTCCTGTGACTGCAGTTTGAAAGGAGTTTGTAAACATAAATCCCCAGCTAACAATCACTTGTATTACCAACAGCCTGGCTTTAAAAGAACGTTGTATGTAACCATTACAAGTAAATAGCACAAGAAGGTTAATGTATTTGTGTAGAAGTAAAGAACCTGTAAAATAACATTAGTGTAGGTTACAAGGTCTGGTGAAAATTCCATTGTCAAGCTAGGCCTAAACATCCATGTAATTTAATAACTGCCCTCCTCCCATCTGTGCTATTGCCAGAGGAAAACACATTAATTATCTATTTGTCTAAGGTACTTTAATAGCATTACAATGTCTTGTGTGTGCTCCTGAAAGTCCATTTCAGGCAGCTGGGTAAATAAACAAAATTATCACAGCTGTGTAAAGGGCAGAACGTTTGTTGTAGAAGTACACAAATTCTCACAGCTCAATCAAAGCATGTACTCATGGCTCCCAACATACAGGTGGAGCCAAAGCCCCTCTGTAGTAATGCTCACATAACTGTGTGGTAACAGCTGTGCTGGCAATCTAGACCATAAAAGGCAGCAATTAGTCAGAAGACATAAACTGACATTTGACTTTGGTCTTTGAAGCATAGCAAATGTTCCTAGATAAATTGTGAATTTAAAGACATCTTTATTTATTGCCTGGGCTTCTGGCAGCTCACCAAATATCAGCTCCTCACCCACAGTTTGGGAAACTCTGCATTAAATACAAGAGTGAATGTTAAGAAGCATGCCAAGTGGCAGAGAGAAGTTCAAAAGACTTTACCATTAATCATAGTAATAACAATATTGTAGTATTATTATTGTTATTATTATTATCACCGTTATCATTAGTATTAGGCCTCCTATCATTAGTGTTAATATTAAGAATAACAATAATAAGTATAATAAAATGCTTATTATTGCTATTTTTTATACTAATGTGTATGTATCTTTTTCCAATTTGTACAACAGCTTCCAACCCAGTTAGCCTAAAATCCCCTCTTATTTGCCTACCACCCAAAGCTCATTAAAAATTAACCCACCCGCTTCAAATAAGTGCAGGGGCAATCAATTAGCTTTTCTGGCTGGTCTCTAGAATGAATGAAACCTCAAATAGAAGGGGGCGTGGCTTGGCTGCTGAGCAGAATGGCTGCCTAATCTCGCAGCTCCGCCGATCGAGCACCTTAATCCAACATTTATCCGCCTAAACTGACGCTGTGGCTCGGACCCAACGGACCCTACAGACTGAGGGAGACACCCGCCTGGCCCTGTAAGACTTCTGTGACCATGGACTCAGCAACGGTTGAGATCGACCGTCCGGACTGCTGCCGTGGTGAGGCCTTGTGGCTTGCTAAAAGCCGGGAGCTCGAGTAGGGATGGACCTGAACGAGGTGGCGTGGTTGCGGCTTTGAGCGCGACTGCATCGGAACACGAGTGTCCGGAAAGAAATTCACCAGTTGAAGACCCGGCAACATACATACTGCCCGACGGGTGTTGAAGATAAACGCGCTGAAGATCTCAAAATCAACGTTCCGAAGTGAAGAGGACACCGGAGGAGCAGGGTTCATTTGGAGAGTGAGGCGATCATTGACAACGTGAGACACCAGGTTCGGGGTGGACACCGCACCTCTAAAGTGGAGAGCAAAAAGGGTCCTGGAAAAGCTGTAGAGACGGTGAATATTGTGAGATCGGGCAAAATACGACATTGAATAGCGTATTGGAAACAGGCGAAGAAAGGGCGCGAACAGCCATCTTGGTTTGGGACCGGAGGCAGCAAGACGGCCGGGAAAGCGAAAAATACGAAGCCCCGCACCGAGGACGCACACTGCCACCAACTTACCCCCATTGAAATGAACGAATGAACAAATGAACGAATAGCACCGGGGCAGGAAACCCCTATAAGAGGAAATTGTGCTGCTGCGTCCGGGCGGCAGTTGGGCCACTGTTGCCTACGGAGCTAACCATACGAGCCTGCACTGGGAATTTGCCGGCCGACTGCGGATACACTGGCAGGACAGTGGATTCATTGCGAGGTGGGAGGCTATAGAAACAAAACTCCGCGAACACCATTGGGAAAAGGTGTCCCTCAAAATATACAGACCAGCCAGTTGCATACAAAGAATAAAGTGTGGGGAGTGTTTCCTAATAAGCAACATTGCAGTGACTCGTAATGGGTGAGCCGGACACAAGACAACCTAAAATTACTTTTGATAAATCGAAGCAGAAAACGCCGGGCCCGGAACACCAAGACCAGGAGGCGTCGAGGGATGACCAGGCTAGACTGCCAGCAGAAGACATCAAATCCATGTTTCAAGACTTAAAAGCGAGCCTGCAAGGAATAGATGCAAAAATGGATGCCCTAGCCACACGTATGGACAGCATGACAAAGAGGATGGACAAGCAGGAAAGGAGAGTTGGAGTGCTGGAGACACGCGTGACTGAAACAGAAGAAAGCCAGACAGACCTGGGCAAAAAAGTACGAGATATGGATAAAGTGCTAGCTCTCATTCAACAAAAGAATGAGGATTTGGAGGCGAGGTCGAGACGAAATAATGTCCGCGTCATGGGTGTGGCGGAATACAGAGACATAGCAAACATGGAACGCTACATTGAACAAATGATGAAGGAATTATTCGGAGAAGGACTCTTGCCGATGTTTCTCATAGAGAGAGTGTAGTGTAGTTCCTATTTTCCCTATAGGCCCTGCGCATTGGAATAACATAAACAGCAGTGTAGACGTAGGACTGAGGTCTTCTAGGTCTCTACTGACTATGTTAGACTTAATTTAGGTTTGCGCCAGCTAGCTCAGAGGTCACTGGAAACTTTCTTGACTGAATAGGAAGTGGTCAGCTTCTCTGGCTCAGACAAGAAGGGATGCAGCTTCCGACAACCGCATAAACATGACAACTTTGCTCCGTCACAATAAGAGTCAATCTCTAGAGTCGTGTGAATCAATAGACAGCCATTTCACTCAGTCAGTTGTGCATATTTAATTTCACCAGGGTGCAGAGAATAGAGAGACAGGCGTTTTCAATAAAAGGTATTATTTATTGAGCAGTCTTCCTTCTCATGCAAGAAAAATTAATTGCCACAATTGCAATACTTATTGTGAAGTAAAGTACCTACAGTAAAAGGAGTATTATGAAATAATACTGTAAAAGCATTGATATGGTTTCTTAGCCATACGACACTTTAAAATGGATAAAACATATATACATATATACATAGGCTAACGTGCTCAACTGGTGCTTTTAAAATATGCCTACCCCGGTGTACCTGACCTAAGCCTAATACGTGGTAAGGAATAAGTAAGTAGCAGTTTAATTTAAGTAGGTTTGTTGCCAAGGATCTGTTCAAGAATTCTCTCTAAGGGTTTAGTCAGCACTGTACCTTGGGAATAGAATGTAAGAGGTCTGGTATCTCCCTCTCAGGACCCGATATCCCAGTCACCCGCAAGGGTAGGCTGAAAACGCCGGAGCTGGATTTTCTCGGCAGGAGAAAAAACTGCAGCTTTCCCAGCACGTCAAAAGAGGAGGGGCAGCGTCCGTGGGCTTCTCGCTTCTGCTGGGCTCTCAGAAAGTAGATTAGCTGCATCTTGTGGATGCGAAGGCGGCACTGCAGTATGCCAAACAACTTGTTAAGGAGCAGAAACAGCAGGAGGAGCCATAAGAACAAGACTCGACAGAGAAGCTAAGTGACGTTGAATAACACTATGTACTTATTATTTCAGATATGTGACTTACATGGGCTGTGACTCTTATTAGAACGAGGTTGACAATGGCCAAACTGGGTGTGACTAATCTCCCTAAATCTAAAGTGTATAACTACTACTCCGATCAGGCAAGGGTTATGGGGGTCCTAGAGCTGACACTGAGAGTTCTATGTGTTATTGTTCTTTTGTAGAAGCGTGATGCTGGGTGCGAAAGTGCAATATGCTGGAATTGGGAAAACAGCGGAAAATGAAGTGGTTGGTAAAAATATTGAATATGTGTACTGCGGGTTGTCGAGAGTGAAATTACCAAAAGCTGGGACGATTTGGGACATGCTCAAGAAGACGCGAACAGTGTACAGTCCTACGTTCCACATTCTTTATGGAGAAATGCCTGGGTGGCTCCCTGATGGAGCGACGCCACTAGTGAAAAGACATAAATGCATAAAAATACAGCTGTGAAGTCAATAAAGTGCATATCTTGGAATGTACGGGGCATGAATGACAAAAGAAAAGCGAGACCTATACACTCATATTTGGATAGGAAGGAGATAGACATGTGCCTATTGCAGGAAACTCACTTAACTAACACCGGTTCATCATTACTCAAACACACTAGATGGGGGGGAATAATACACGCACCATATTCGAATTATGCAAGAGGGGTAGCAGTCCTAATCCGGAAAGGACTACAATGGAGAACCCATAAGGAGATAAGGTATCCTGAAGGGAGGTATATACTACTTCTAGAGACGCTATGTGGTATGCAGATATTGCTAGTAAACATATCTGGTCCAAATATTAACAATCCTGAATTTTTTGAAGAGTTATGGCATAAAATGCGGCCTACAGCTCAGCTGTAATCCTATGGGAGGGGGATTACAATGTTGTACTTTCTGACACACTTGATAGACAAGGGGTAACCCGAGAGCATCACCCGAAGGCAGCCGAAAAACTGGGAGACATTATTGTTGAAGCGGCACTAGTGGACTCCTGGAGGCTACTGCATCCGGAGGCACGTGCAGGCACATGTATTACAGCTCATAGAGCCGCCTGGTACCAACTAGACTTCTGGTTAATGTCTAGAGACCTTCACACATCTGTATTGGAGGCAACACACCTTCCTAGATTGCTGTCTGACCATGCACCGGTAGGTTGTACATTTGCCAACCCGGCACAATATGTACAACCGTTCAGCTGGAGGTTCCCCTCACATGCACTGCTTGATCAGATGTTTAGAGAAGGGTTGAGAGACAAAATATCGGAGTACTTTGAACTAAATGAAGGGTCTGTGGAATCGCCGGGAACACTCTGGGAAGCCTGTAAGATGGTTACCAGAGGACACTGTATGGCGCTCAAAACAGGGTGTTGCGTGATGTTAGAAATACACTGGATAGACTGGAAAAAGAATTGGTCGCTCTGGAGGCCACTCTGATAACGGCACCAACTGACAGGGCCCGTGCCGACTTCAGAACGGCACTCACCCAGTATCAGGAGGAGGCAGAGAGAGAAGTAAAATTCCTCAATAAATACACTCAGGCTAGACAGTATGGTGAGGAAGATCGCACTTGGAGGACTTTAGCTAACCTACTACGTACGCCTAGACGAACAGATTATATCATGGAACTGCAGGACGTGGATGGTAGAATAGTCAGGACACCACCAGATATATTACACACAATGTCAGAATATTTTGAAACACTATACGCATCCAAGGTAACACCAGAAGACCAGGTAATAACAGATTATCTAGACAAGATAGCGCTAGTATGGTTCAACAATTGGGCACAACAATACATGGATCTACTGATCACGACAGAAGACATACGGGCGGTGATAGCGAGTTTACCATCGGGCAAGGCGCCAGGCCCTGATGGCCTAACCACGGCATTTTACAAGGAATATGCAGATTTACTTGTGTCCACGCTTTACAATGTATACATGGAAGCGATTGAGGTGGGGACGCTACCGCCGTCGCTCAGAGAAGTGATGATAATAACATTGCTCAAACCTGATAAAGACCCGACTAATCCAGACTCATACCGCCCACTTTCACTAATAAACCTGGACGCTAAGATCTATGCGAAGCTGCTGGCCGACAGGCTAAAACCCATGATACCTCATATAGCACTGTCGACCAGTCAGGTTTTGTAACAGGCAGGTCAACTTCCTATAATTTAAGGGTGCTATTCGGTCTACTGCATTATGTAGACCCCAAAGTACAGGCCACCGCTGCCTTATTGGATGCCACTAAGGCATATGACTCCCTTGAATGGAAGTTCCTATTAGCGCTATTTATTCGAATGGGCTTCAGCAGATTATTTATCCAGAAAATTGGCATCCTATATAATGACCCGACGGCAAGGGTGAGAGTAAATGGACAAATCTCAGATCCCATAAAGATTACAAGGGGGACTAGACAAGGTTGCCCCTTGTCGCCTTGTTATTTGCTATTGCCACGGAACCACTGGCAGCATGCCTGAGGCAACATCATACACACCGCAGCATTGGCTTTACATCAAGGGGTGTACTTGTGTCTATGTACGCAGACGACATAACGATATACATGAAAAACCCAGCTGAGAATTTTGACCCTCTGATGCGGGAATCGGTGAGGTATAGTGGCCTAACTGGCATTAACATAAATTGGTCAAAATCCACGATGCTGCCCCTAACTGATGGCACAAGAGAGTGTCAAACCGAGTTCCCTATACAGTGGGTGACAGATGACGTAAAATACCTGGGCATCAGAATTAGCCGCTCACTACAAGAGATCTGACTAGCAAACTATGGAGTGGCGATGGACTGGTTGGAGGGCAAAGTAAAAAAATGGAAGACCCTACCGCTGTCCTTAACAGGCCGCATAGCAATAACATAAATGGCAATACTACTGAAACTGCTATACCTCTTCGTGAATATTCCTCTGCCACTTACAGTGTCCTTCTTCCGCCGCATCCGGACCGCGATATTGGAACTGGTTTGGGCGGGCAAACAACCCAGGGTAACCTGGAAATTGTTAACACTTCCCTTCCGTCAGGGGGGGGGCTCGCAGCCCCGGATTTTGAATTATATGCATTTAGTGCACAAGCCCAATACCTACATTACTGGCAACATCCAATTCCGTATCAACCACATGTGGCGATTGAGAAAGACATGTCAGCACCTACCCCGTTACAGGAAACTCTGTATCATAAATATAAACGATCACCGACAGATATAGACACAGTGGAAACTGTACGATGGGCCTGGCTAAATATAGCAAGACGTGCTGGACTGGCTGAATTATACGCCCCGACCATGCCGCTAGGTGGAAACCCGCTATTGGGACCATTAATGGACACAGCGGTGTCCGAAAGGGCACGCAAATGTGGACTGTCGGTGGCGGGGGATCTATATCCAGATGACACCTTTCTATCTTTGCAGACAATGTGTGAGTCTGAGGAGCCCAGGGCATCTGAATTGCTCCTATATTATCAATTACGTGGGCATGCAGGTCTAGATAACCAATGTTTCCTGCTGCGCCGCCGACGCTGTCAGCACTGGAAGATATCCTAGCAAACAGCTCGCCAAACACACTGATCACCCGAATCTACAAGATCAAGCAGGATACGGCCCCCGTGGTGCAACCTGAATCGAGATTGCAGTGGGAGGCAGAGGCAGGGATTAGTATTACAGAAAAACAATGGTTGTTCTGTTGTACCCAACTGGAACACCTATCGCCAAACTACAGACTGAGATTGATCCATTTTAATTTCTGACATAGAACATACCGCACGCCTAAACAACGATTTAGGATGGGCCTCTCAGCTGATACAAACTGCTGGAGGTGTGGAACCCAAGATGCGACATTTTATCATTTAACGTGGGAATGCGGGCCTGTGAGCAGATATTGGGTTGAAATCTTTGGAAAAATAGGACAAATAGTTGAGTAGGAAGTAAGTCCTGATCCGCTTCTGGCTCTCCTTGGCTTTGTCATGAATATTCTGTGTGCTTCTCGAAAACTAGTTGCTCTCCTACTTCTGCTAGCTAAGAGACAGATCGCACTACACTGGAAACAAAAAGCTCCACCAACGATATCAGGATGGTTAAAATCGGCCATGTATTGTAAGGACCAACTGACAGCTTATTGGAAACTAATGCCGCAGCGATCCAGGCCAGTAAATATCTGGCAGCCATTGACGACCTGGTTGGATGGGGCGGATGTAGAGGAGTGAGGCAGGAGATATGTAGGTAGGGTGCATTGGGATATAATGTGCGGAGAGCAGGATGCAGACCCTAAAGAGGGGGACAGAACGAGTGAATGGGGACCGTGGCGGGAAAGTAAATTGGTGTGCAAGAATGGACGTGGGCTGTGAGTTTAGACACACAGAGAACACTGAGATGTAGGTCCTGTGAATGGTGATAAGAACCCGAGACCCTCGGACGAATAATTTATGACGAAAGTGTCATTGTGGACATAACTGTCAGACAAAGGATAGAACAATCGATTATGCAAAACGATTCTAGTTTTTATGTTATTAATTGTACATTTTGATTATTGATGCTATATACCAGTGTATAAATACAGTACCGCAACTGCAGTGAGAATTCATGTTGATAAGCAGCCTGCCTCCGGGTTGTTGGCTAAATAGCAGTGTATCACTTGTACGAATAAATAAAGATTTTAGAAAACAACAAAAAAAAAACCTCAAATAGAAGTTTTTAGTTACCTTCAATTGTGAAACCCCAGTTCTACAGCAGAGAAGGGATAAATGCATTGCACGTCACCGGGAAGACAGCACACTCAGTTAAGGATGTGTTGAGCAGTCTCTGTATTTCTATTACATTTACACAATTGACAGAAACTTATCTTCTGAGGTGCACATTGCAATGCACCAGAGATGTTTGGAAACAGTGGCACCCCATTCTAAATAGCTTGCGTGTTGACCTTACGTCTGGTGATAGCCTCTTCTGTATGTATTGCTGGAAGTGCAGAACTTAATATCGACAGCATAGTCCAAAAGAGCAGTTTTACCCACAAGGAAAATTCAGTTCGCAGACCAGCAACCTTTTCCAATGAGCATGCCATTCTCAGTCCTAAACCAACTGTATAACAATGTCTGACTATCAAATGAAGTCCTTATGCACAGATCCCCCTGGGTACTACCAGGCTGATGGGATGTGCTACTCTGTATCTATTTTTGACTTAAGCTGCTCATCATTAAGGAGCTTTAATAAGGTATCTGGAGCAGCCAAATCAACCCAATAGTGCCTATTCAAATAGGCTGCCTAAGGAAGACTCCATGATGATAATGATGATAATGATAATGATATTTATAAAGCGCAAAAATGGTGTCTCGGCGCCAATGTCAGCACCAGCCCCAACCTACCTGTCTCGTACTAGAGGGAATTAAGTAGGCCACAGGACCCTGAACCTTATCCAGGGAGCAATGATGACACAAGGATATAAGTAAAAATTGGGAAACACTTGGCCAACTGAACCCTAAATACCAGCAGCGAGTATCTTTCATGCTTATAGTTCGAGCATACTATTTCACCAGCAACAGAATTCACAGCTGATTCTTCTACTGCAATAACCAGCCTTTATCCAATCGTTTGATCAATATAGAGACCAAGGTGTCTCTAGCTTCCCCCAGTCTTAAGTTTATTGCTCCATAGAAATCAACAATTCCTGGGTCCTTGGGGCACCAAAAAATATACAGCTTTCTTTTAGTCCAAATTCAAAATAATCATGTCTTTGTGTATAGCTGTTTAAAAAAAACATTCAGTCCCATTCGAAGGCCACAAGGTGTCCTTTTCTATATGATATATTGTTTGCAGGCAGGGAATACATGCTCTCTCTCTCCCGCACCACGTCAAACTTTGCACGGAATCTGTTGGAGCTTATTTCCTCGCCCCACTGGGTAAATGGGTATTAAACAGAAGGGGATTCCTGCCTCAAACAATACTGACTTGATGTGGGTTCAGACATTGAGTACTTCCTCACCTCGAAGTAATCAAGCCCATGTACCACCATGTAGCTACCTGAGAATGCAAATAGAATCCAAAGGAGAGCAGTCCATGTAAACAATGAAGAAATGCTCAAAAACATACTAGAGCCATCCATTATTAACCTATACTACCAGAGCTACTACATTGTGCATTGTGGACATTTGCGCTCAAAATGCTATTTGTACATTGAGGATAATCCCACATAAACTTGGTCAGTCTAGCAAATGAGCTCTGTCATGAATCTGGCTCAAAGAGCAACCTGACCAGACATGGGTTTCTGGTACTCAACTGTAAAACGAGTGTCTTTTCTCCCTTGGTGTCCTCGGGCTCCCATTCTGCAGAGCTCCTAACTAGGAATTAAGTACCCCTTTTAACAATTGACTCTCAGGGTAGTGAGTGAGGGTTACTTACTGGAGGTACTGGGAACTAGAGAAACATTTCTCAGCAACACAACAAACAAAACTGTCCAATTTTTCTCATAAAAAAGAAAATGGCTTTATTAACATGCTACTAAATACTACATACAAATGTACAAATATATAGAATGGCAGGTTGGAACGCCTATGGTGACAACCTCGAAAGGGCCTGATGAGTCACAACCAACAGGGGCATAAATTGCAGAAAAGGCTAACAAATCAGTGATCACCCTAAATTGAGCCGGCACTGGAAGCAACTTCAACAGCCTGAGCACCAGCCAGCCTTGAACCCCAAAAACACAATATCTGAAATATGCCTAAGATAACATAGTGGCCACATTAATGAAAAGTAAGGCCTACGTGCAAAATGCAAACTTCACAATGATACAATCCATATTAAAACCCTGGCATGGTAATCTGCTTGGCCTGGGTTCGTCCTTCAGCAGCCCCACGGACTTCAAGGAAGGGTAAACTCGATGCCTACACTCATTCAGTCTACTGATTCCTGACCACATTCAGGGTTCCTGTGGGTCTAGCAGAAATTAGAGTAGCCCTCTCCAGATGTACCCTACGTGGAACCAACCCCCAGAACTGCCAAAGGAACCCTCTGCTCCAGGGTTCCCAGCAAGTCTACTGTCCATCCTCAAAGGGCTGGAGACACCAATACTACTAGCCCTTGAAACTAATTCCAGTCCCTGAACACCAGTGTGGAATTCTTGAGTCCTTTTCTTCAGCAAGACTGAGGAATCTTCATTGCATTGATTAAAGATCACCTCACTCCAGATGACAGGATGTTCTCACGTGTGCAGGGGTTTTAAGCAAGGATGGAAAGTTCCAGAAAGTGAGCACCTCTGCCCAGTCTAAGGATGACACGTCATCTGGTCCTGTCCCATCCCTTCTGCACAGCACCTTGGGACTTTTCAATGTGGTGGCTTCAAAGGGTTAAGGGTCAGTGCTTTTCAACAGTTTTAAGACCACCCCAAACTGCCAAACTGGTCCTTTCCACAGCTGAGTGGCCGTTTCCCTATAGTTTTTCTGGGACGGACATGTGCAGGCTTTATTGTGAATGTAAATGTAATTAACCTATGGAGATTCTGCCCCCACCCTTTTCCTACTCAAGCAACAGGCCTAATCCTCTCCAAATGGACCTATTGTGTGGGGAACGCTTTGACAAACCTTTCAGGCCAGCGCAATAATTAACATGGCCCAGAAGGTTTGTTAAAAATGCAAATCTTAGTAGGCTGAATCAGACAAATTTGACAAAAACCCAAACAATGGGAAGTAGAGCAAATATGGCCAAATTAATATCACATTGGCACAATGAAAAGCATAAGTTAAACTTCTCTCTACGTTGAGCCAATACGAAATTGCAAGTTTTGTATAGCTTTCCCCTACAGTGAGGCTAGAGGCAAATGAAAAGAGGATAATTTCAATGCTCAATTAAATTATAAGGTGTACAAAAGCCCTAATTAATATATTAAAGGGCCCATCAGTGACAAGCTACCTGTGTTCAAAAACAGGTCTGTGTTGGAAAGCTGTTCCACTTGCTCAACCCGCATATGGGTATAACCAGCCCAGAGCTTCTTACAGCAGCTGTGCAGTATCAGACCTTATTTTAAAAGGTGGGCAGAGCTCCAAATACTGAGTGGTTTAAAAGCAACAACAAAAAATAGGAGGGGTTAAAATGGGGCAGAACCCAATTCATCAGAAGCCCGAGAGCCTTGGTACATATCTTAGTTACACAACATACAAATTAGTGGAAACCTTACAGACTCAGGTATGTTGTCATTCTTGTTCACTTGGATAAGGATGCCTTCCTTCTATATATTGTGTATCTTATTTGAAGTACTTGTCACAATACTGCTAACAGTATCAGTCTTAGCCATGTGGTTACAAGCTAACCATCTAGCAGTTCCATCAGCCTTGGGTTTCTTTTATACTCATTATTATAATCCCAGCTTCTCCGCAGAATCATGTAAAATAGAGCTCCTCAATGGACACTCTTGTCATACTTAAAGTTACTTTGTATAGGCAATCTAGATAATATTGTCAATTGCTGGAATTACAGGTCTACTAGAACATATAAGATATAATTCCGTTTTTCTACCCTGATGATCCTTTCCATATTATTAATCCTTTATCAGGGTTTATCAGGGTCAGCAATGGTAGATTACCTGATAAGTTGTGTATTCCTCTCAAACATACTGGACTTTCAAATCAGACATTTTCATCAAGTCTAGGAAGCTCAAGGCTGTTAATTACACCACTAATTTGCCCACACAATCTCCTGTCAATATCATGCAACAGTCAAATGAGATCATTCATTTGGCCTTCACATTATGTGGTAAAGGTGATACAACCACTTTTCTCTACAACTTATCAAATCTTGCAATATCTCCCAGGAGCACTGTTTTTAGACCTCTCAGCCTTAGGGTGGTATTCTCCCAAACCTCTTGCCTTCAACCTGCCATTTTGCTGAATTTCCTTTTCTGGCCCTAGGGCTCTGAGCACCTTAACACTGCTAACCAGTGCTACAGTGCATGTGTTGTCTACTCTAAACATGGTAATATTGGCCCATACCCAATTGGCATATTTAATTTACTTATAAATCCCTAGTAAAGGGCACTAAATGTGCCAAGGGCTTGTAAATAGAATGCTATTAGTGGGCCTGCCATTAATATAATGGGGTGACCCAGAAAAGTCAATGGACCTGGGTATCCATCGGTTAAGGAAATAAAGTGGTCCTAGACCCTGATAAATTATAGCAGTAAATGAAAAACCATTGAATAGTGATATGCAATTAAGTCCTGCAACTAAAAGGAGAGAAAAAGACAAGCCAAATAAATATACAATCAATCAGTACCCAGTGAGCATAAGTACAGTAAATCAAATCGACTTAATAGTATGTTTATTCACATTTACTTCAGAATAAGAACTCTTGTTGATACTAGGGAGAACAGGGGTTACTACCAGGTGCAGTGTAGGAAAGTGCAAAGATTGGTGCTCGTGTGGAAAGGCAAAAAGATTGGGAAAGCATAAAGAATGAAAAAATTCTGCTACGTTATATCATGCTACGGTCAACTATCCTTAGCGATGAGGAAAGCCTGCCCCTAGAATCGTTCCAAAGATAATTATTCATAATTCTGTTTCTTTTCACAGTTGTACAACATCTGTGAATGTGGTCAGAGGGCGGGAGATAAAAAACAAAGGTGCAGGCCCCAAACAGGAGGGGGAATCGTTGACGTTTCGACCCAGACGAGGTAAGGGTGGGTAAACTCCTCAGCTACGGGTCTTCCTCAGGGTGGGGTGGTAAGGAACCTAAGTAGAAGCATGTAACGCCCCCAGCGATACGGTGGGCAACCCGTCAATGGTGTGCCATGTTACTCCAAAAACCGACTCATAATAGCCCTTAATTAAAATGTTCATGTGTGGAAGTGAATGCCTTTAAATTCCGCTGTGTGTCAAGCGGTGAGAGAACGTAAGGAGATCTAAATTCACCACCAGTTGGCACGATTAAACTTGAGTTCTGCTTAACAGCTAGTCCCAGGACCTCCCGGGGTTCCGTCTAGCACACATGAACGTTTTAAATAAGGCCTACTATGAGTCGGTTTTTGGAGTAAAATGGTACACCATTGACAACACAAATAGGTGTGTAATGAGGCAAAAGAAGCAAAACATGGCAAATGTCTCTTCCCAACTGTAAAAATCCACAGACATCTGAAAAAGTGTGAGTCAGGCCCGATTCACAAATTTTGCATCCAGTACTCATTACTTAGTACAACAGTAACCCAGGCATCATACTCGTTTAATCTGTTTTACCTGGTCTATTGTCCCACTTGGAGGCAGTAAATTCGAATCCCTCTAAATTTGGTTCCATGCACATTTGGAATCTGTGCAATTGATGCAATTTGTAACATAATGTTCCTCTGATATGGCGCTCTGATACCTACGGATCTATCCAGGACTCTATAATCATTTTGATGTACCTTCTAATGCAACGCTGCCCTGGTTAAGTGCTCTGATACCTCCGGGTCTAGATAGCGCTAGATAACCATCGCAAATCAAATAAACTAAAACAGTTTTTTCTTGAACGCCAAGACCTGAGCAACATGGCTGATGACCGGTGGAGCTGGTTGACAGCTAATGAGGAGATTGGCCCTGGTTTCCCCCTTGACCGTCACCTACCTAGTCGGTCATTGGGCATAGTTCCTCCTCGTCTCCCTGCCATGACTCTTTCCTCCCCGCCCTCCTACGAATGATTGAAACATTGTTTATGTGCACCGTACCTTACTATGCTCTTATATCTGATGTAACTTGTAACACAACGATCTTAAATGTGAAGCGCTCTGATACCCTCTTGGGTCAAGTTCGCGCTATATAAGACTTTATAAGTAAGTAAATAAATAAATAAGTTGCAGGATAAAGAAAAGCTACAAATAGTTCCTACATGGTGAACAACTGGAGCTGACAAGAACCTATAGATATCTAGTTTATCTGTTTATATGATAGAGGCTCATATAAACAGCACAGAAAATACTTTCTGAGGAGAGGTATCCCTCTGATCCTGGCTTTCCACACCTTACTAACAACTCTGAATGGCCCCAGCTTTCTACCTTTACTCAAAATAATATCTGCAAACTCTTTGAGTATTACATATGAAAGTGTATCCCTCCGGGGCAGAGATGCAGCACTCATAAATACATTCTCATCTAAAACATTTATATTGCTGTTTTATCTCCCTCCAAATGCTTCCCCAACACAGATAAGGATGGAGTTTGTCTATTAAATCAGATCAGTTAATGGCACAATTGGCTTCCTGGTTTTTATGTGGTACCCTTTCCTCACTATAATAGTGAGGAAAGAGTACCGCATAAAAACCAGGAAGTCAATCGTGCCGTGCTCTTTGGCGGGAATTGCAAACAAATGAAACTGCACCTGCCCTCCTTTACCTCGACCTAGCCATTAAATATCTAGGAATTCACTCAATATGGGAAGATTCCCTCTCTGCAGCCACCTTTAAAACATTGGTCAATGTCATTACGAAGAAAACATCGCTGCTTAAACACAAAGATACTCTATCACTTAGATTGCATGCCGTAACAGTAGTTAATGAATATAAGGTACTTAAGCACCAATTTTACTTAGAGGCCCGATGCTCAAGGCACTTAAAATTGATTTCATGCGTTATCGCTTTGATCTTCTTCCAGGAGAAATCAATTGGAAATTGTGGAAAAGGTTGACTCTAAAGGAGCATTGCCGATTGTGTAACTCTGGGGAAGAAAATATCAAACACATCACGTTTATGCCCAGTCTCACTACAAAAAATAAGACTATTGCTGAAAGTCTCATTTAATCAGTTTGAGATACGGACCTGCAGGCAGTAATTGCAAGCCTAAAATCTACTGAGCCCATGTTGATCTGTTGGTAAAGGAAATTTGTAAGGAGTGCTGCAAAAAAAATTGATGGGCTTGATGGGGGGGGGGGGGTAATTCTTTAAATTGTAGGGCTGTATGAAAAGATGTAGAACTGGATATCGTGATGTGCCAGTAATAGGTGTGGATAATCAACTTTTTTTTAATACGAATTTATGTTGTTTATATTTGAAAAAGAAATGTTTTCTATATTGTATGATCTTAAAAAAAAACATTCTAAAAAGTTCCTTTTTAATGAATTAATTGTAAAGGTTTTAAATAACTGTACAAGAAATATAGCTTGAACCATCTAGGCTATAAGGTACATAAACAAATCTGTGCACTAGAAAAAGTACAAATAATAAATTACAATTCGATAACACTGTCATTTAAAACTTATCACAATTTATTCAGATCTTCAGATACACTCAAGTGGTTGGCCACATGAATACAAGTACAGACACATCATAGACACATACACAGTTGTAACTGAAAACACATTTCAAGGTACTAATCCATGTTTATCAATCCAAGGTAAAGGAGGGTTCATTAACAATATATGCATGGCATTCTTCCCCTCCTGCTCTTCATCAGCATCCAACCAATCACACACAGGTCAGTAACACAAGAAAACCAGTAACAGGAATAACAAGTTTTCTACAATGACATCCAGTGTTTGTAGCACTGCCCCTCTTCCTGTGTAGCAACTAATTCAAGAGAAGAGCGCAATATACAGGCTGAAGATCAATCTCTTTTTCAATGGCTGAGAAAGAGATATCATGGAAAATACCACTTCCCTCCAGATGTGGGTGTGGATATGATAGAAATATGGAAGTAGAAGCTTACATTAGTATTATCCCCGATTGGCATATTTAACTTGCCTACATGCCACTAGTATATGATATAGAAAATGCATCCAGGACCTGAAAATGAAATGCCACCTGTGGACTATTGGACCATCCACAGAGCGGGCCTGTAAAGCATGGCTTCACACCTACAATAAGTAGGCGGACTACAGCAGCATGAAAACCTGCTGTCAAACGCTCAAAATACGCCTTTCAAGCAGGTGGAAAGCCCTGCTTTTAAGTAATAACAAGCCATCCTCAACCATGTTAACAATTTAAATTGCTGTGTTTCTCCAGTCATAGCCCCCAGTGGCAGGGCTGATTATAAACTTTCATCTGCAATTTTGATAGGAAATGGCTAGCACAGTAGTTCACAGACTAGTTTTAATGTATTTACTGTAAATGCTGCAGTTTGCTGTAAAATAATTACTGCAAACATACAGGAACAACAGAATACGAGTGGCTATTGTTCACAGTTCACCTTTGCACCAAACATTGATGCATGGATGTATTTTGCTCTGAAATATATAGAGAATTAACTTACAGTAATTATATGGAAGCAATTCACGTGAATTTTGCACATTGAAAGGATGCATTTTGTGCAAAAATACAGAGCAAAATGACAGATTTGCATTAAATGTAATTATATGTAATTTTGTGTCATTTGGGTGTAATTTCCCACAATTGTAGGAATGGAAATCATGTGAATTTCATATTCCACTATCCCGAACTCATTCAGAGTAAAGCTATCCAGCGGAATAGCTTAGGAGTGGATGTATGGGAGGGGACTGTCTATTTCCCTGGCCACACTTCTGGGTGGTCACAAGGGCACTGTGCAAGGCTGAAGAGATTCCCCCCTTTTGGATTTAGGTGCACCTTGGAATTATTTGCCAAACAGGAACTGCTGAATAAACTAGTAGTGTTATGCTTAGGAGCTTTTATCCAATTGTTAGGAGGTGGCCATGAGTTACCCCTAACCACTGGCTATTATAACTGTGGCACCACAAGGAACCTCCTCAAAACCCTTAATGCACTTGTGGAAAATCAGAATATTTTGAAAAGGCTCCCTTGAGCTGACAAGCTCACCTGGGATGCACGTGTGTGCCTGTGGAGTGGTGCAGTGACCTGTGAAGATTGACTGCATTTCAGCAACTCAAGATGACCTTTCTCTGCTCTCTACTATCACTGCTCTCTAATGAGGAAACATGTGTCTAGAGATAGCAGCACTACCTGCACAAGCTTTGGTGCAAAACTACAGCACCTTTGAAGTAACCATACTCAATTTACCAGAATGCAATGGGGTGAACTGTGATAGGATGAGAGGAAGTGTCCCTCCCCCTTGTGTGGAACATTAGAATAGGACTGGACCATGCTTGCTGTAACCTGAGAGGAGCATGGAAGGCTTGGACCAAATTTCTCTTGTACTCAGAACAAGAAAGTGGACTCCAAGGGTCAGTTGGCTGATTCCTGTGTAGCTGTAGAGACACAAGTGGCAAGCAGGCTTTGTCTTGAAGTGACCAGTACTAACTGCACCTCAACTGGACCCTGCTAGTGGCCTTTGCTGGTGTGCATCCTGGCTATAAGTGCTGTCCCTGAGACCTGTGAGCCTAAGAAGTGACTAAAATGAGCTGCATCAGAAATTCCGAAAAGTTTGGCCTTACAATACTTTGGAATTTTTCAAGAGCATCAGTAGTAGATTGCAACAAAAGTGCATGATTTTGATTAAACTTAAGCCTTGCCCTGTTGGACAATTTTGAGCTCCATAAAAAAAGACTCAGTCAGAAGGTAAAATATTGACTGGGACAAACCTGCTTGGTATATCCAACTCACACTCCATCGTGGTTGGCCTGAAATCCTGACTAGTTCCCAGTCTACCTATTTCTTAGATTATCATTGGTGTAGAGTGCTTTTTGGTGCTATCTTACTTAAAAATTTAAAAAATCACATATTGTGTTCCTCTTATTGGAGTTTCGTTATTTTGGTGTCATTGTTTTTGTTAAAAGTTATTCTGGTTTACTAATTCATCTTGGACGGTAAGTATTTGGTGTTTTTACTTTATTTATTACTGTTTTGGCAACTGTTAGACCTGACATCATTGGCTTGAGTCTCTCCTCCATTTTTCTGTTTGCCTCTACTGTTTTACGATGTTTTGCTGGTATATGCTTTGGGCGCCGTGTCACTGCTGATCAGTGCCATAGTGCAAGTGCTCCCTATGTTAAAATGATGTATCTATTGTATCCATGTTTGGCTTATTTGGTTTACTGTCAGTCCCTAGTCTAGTGCACCAGGAGTGCCGGGGCTTGTAAATACAAATGCCGCTCGTGGGCTTGCAGCACGTGTTGTGCCACCCACAGGAGCGGCCTTGTAAAAGAATGTCTACGGGTCGGTCATTGCGAGACCCACGTGCAGTCTTGCACTGTCACGTCGGCTGCGCAGGTATACCTACTTGCCAGCCCCTCCAACCTTCCCTTAACTTCATGTTAGTCACCCCTATGGTAGGCCCATGGGCAGGGTGCATTGTAAGTGTAAGGTAGGACAAGCCTGACCAAGTTGGCATGTCCTGATAGTGAAGTACCGCCATCTTAGTGCTTCACTATTGCGAGGTAGCCTGCTCTCCGTTGGATAGAATGGGCCGCCGGGATTATTAATGCTATGATCCTAGCTGGCTCGGAGAGTACGGTGCAATGTCGAGTTTGGTATCCCTGAACTCGGGGTTTAATTACGCATCCGTTGGTGTGGATGGTTTTTGGACTCTGGGTTCGAAAGTAGTACTTTTAGAAAGTGTCTATTTTCTTGTCTAACCATATCTGGTCTCTGCTGGTCTTACGTGTGTGTGACAGGAGCTGGGTGGCTCCAAGAGGTCTGGATGAGTCAGTGTGGGATGAGTGGGACATTTACGTTGAGAGTAGGGGGAGAGTAGTTGTTGATAGCCTGCCTTGCCTGATACAATGCTGGCTCCACCTCCTGCCAAGCGACTGATGGCTCTGTGCCTGCCATGGACGATCCTAGCCCCACCTCCTGCCAGGAGGGCGATAGCTCTGCTCCTGCCAGTATCAATGCTGGCCCCACCTCCTGCGGGGCGTCTGAGGACCCGGCCCGGCTCAATGAATAGGCCAGGTGCTACTGCCTAGCTCCACCCACCGCAGACCCAGGGTGTTGGGAAACCCCCGGCCTAGACAAAGGGATCAAAGACGAAAAGGGGTATAAGAGAAGGACCCCTGAACTAGGAAATCAGATCACTTCTGACAAGGAACCCTGTAACCAAGGACAAGAAGCCTGCTGATCTAAAGGACTGCCTACCCCTTCTGCCAGTGTGCTGTTGTTGGGGGAATCCTGCAGTGCTTCTTTATTTTTGCCAAGGAACCAGGAGAGAGGAACTGTGTGTGTACTCTCACGCTTGATAAGAAAATCTCCAAGGACTGGAAGAGTGCCAGTCTCCTGCCGAAGTCACAGGGCTAAAAGACTTCACCTGCTAAAAAGTGCTATCCGCTGGAAGTGTGAATCCAGCACCTCTGAAAGGACCAGCAATCACGACGATCGGACGCTGGGCCCGGCCGACGCCAGCAGCAACGCCAGTGAGTAGGAGTACGGCTCTAACTCCAGAGGACCTCGTGTCTGCCCCGCTGCTGATCGCATCAACCGTGTGCCCTTCGACGCCGTGAGCGCTGCTCACTCTGTGCAACTGCATCATCGACAACGCCTGCTGTGGCCTGATCGACACCAAAGACGCGACGCCGGATTGCTCGACGCCGCTGATCATCGTGTGCTTCATTTTCCTAAGGTACTGTGTTGTTGGGGGTCCGTGTGACTCCAGGCCCGGCGCAGCGCTCCTCGCGGTCGACGCCGAACCTGTGGATTATCTTTGCCCCGGCGTTGTGTAGCTCCCGTGTGAGTTACCCTGTTGCTAAGAACTGTGTTTCCAAGAAGAAGATTTGCTTGATATAAAAGACTCTTGTGCTAAGGAAGAAACTACCTTTGAACTATCCTTTTTCCTTCCCGAACGTATTTATTCCGATTGTGTACAGTTTTGCCGTTATTTGGTCTTGTGCTAAGTCTTATATAAAGATACTTATTTTTATAATACTACTGTGTCGTGTCCATTTGTAGTGTATTCACTTTATTACTGTATGTGGTCATAATTGCTTAACACACAGCCTCTGAGATAAGCCTGTTCTGCTCTGCCAAGCTACCAAGGGGGTGAGCAGGGGTTATCGAAGGGTGTGATCCCCTTGCCCTGACTAGAAAAGGAGTGTCCCTATTTGTCAGAAGTGTATACCTCTGCCAACTAGAGACAGCCGGTTCTAACAGCAACCCATTACTATTTTAAACATTGTGCCATGTTAAGCCTGTCAGCTCTGTACGATAACTATCAGTGGGGTTCAAGTCAGGTTAATTTCGTGATTTTTTGAGATTCACCCTGAAAAGTTGGTGTTTTAATACCTTGATATGGCCGACTGCTCACTCTAAATAATAAACTTTCTTACATTGAACTAGTGTAATCCAATTATTGATCCCTCTTTTTCAGGAGATACTGTTGGCGGGCTCTCCTCCCATCTCCTCTCCATCTAAAGATATCCAATTACTGTGCCTCAGAGATAACAGAGCGCACATCCTGGCCCGATGCATCACTCAAGGCACCTTTCGACCCCTTGAGTCAATTTTCACATGTTTTTTATTGTACAGGAATGCTACTCTACTTCTCTGAGGTAATATTCAAGATCAATACTGACTTTTGCATGTTGTAAATTATCACTTTACAATGGCGCAAACACATTGACCAACACTTAACTTCGTCCAAGGAAATCAATTTTTAATGTGGCGGACTCCGCATATAATACAAATGAAGTAGAAATTCATTTAGGAAACAAAATCCTGCCTCTTTTGCTCTGTTTTTATCTGTCCCTTACAAGTGTTATATATCTTTTTATTCTACAGAGCGGTAGCACCCCATGACAGACATACCGTTGTCGCACCAAGACCAGATGGCGGTTATATTCATAAATGGCATCAAATGACTATTCTTCTGAGGTATTTGGCATGTAGCATCCTTTAGTCTGCCATATGTTTTTTTTTTTATTTTTTTATTTGAAAACCTTTATTGTGCGATCAGAAGCATACAAATACGGGCCTACAACCAATCAGGCCGGCCACGACACATTATGAACGCACATGAGCAACATTGAAGTTTCCCGGCAGTCATCCAATGGTGTACAGGCAAGCAATCAAACATTAATAGACCAAACGTGACCGCTAGAAGCAGGATTGAATAAGGTTAATTTTATAATATAATAGGAAGTATAGCAGGATCAGTTGCAACTTTCAGCATCGGAATGTTCATGGCGGGTTATATGTAAAGCAGCGATACAAAGGGGCATTGAGAAATGGAAATAATAGCAGCAAGGGACAGGAATCAACTTATGGAAGCCCCGTTTCAGATCAGTTCCCACCACAGCCCGCCACACACCCATCACCACCTGAATGCGTGCTGACATGGAGCAGAAGAACCAGAGCAGCAACGTAATAGCATCCACTATACTAACCTAAATAAAGAGAAAAGAAGGGGGGAAGGGGTAGAGAGGGAATGTAAAAAAAAAAGGGAAAGAAAGAACTCGGCGTCACTGCACTCGCCCCACGGCGAACAAGCAAACAGAACTGGAGGAACCACTATCGGGGCAGGGCATGTAAGACATGATATATGTGCAGCCAATATCGTGAATGAGGGAAAGCGACCCCTGCACCACTAGCTAACATTCCGTGGAAGACGGCGCAGACACAGCGTCCCGATAAAGGGATACAAAAGAGCCATAGAACTAAAGAAAAGAGAAGAACGAACAACAGAAAGCCCCCATCCCTCCCACACCACCCTGCACCCCTGCAGAAGGCTACGGCCTATCCCCCCAGCAGCGTGCCTGTCGCACTAAATAGAACCCGAAATATAGAAGAATCAGAGAGTGAGAAAAAAATGCACAACAGACCAAAAGAAAAAGGGGAAGGGTAAAGGGTAAAGGGAAAGAAAGCTAGTGGGAGAGGAGATCTGCAATCGAACATTCAGCTCCAACCCCCCACCTCAACACAACTGAAACCCACATCAAAGCAAGAAAGACACAACCTCAAACATCAGGAACAGGAAAAGGAGACGGCCATCTTGTCACAGTTGCGGGTAGTCCTCATCCACGTACAATAATCAGTAGTCCGCCGAGGCAATTCTGTCTCACCCCTGTCCTTTCCTGATCATAGCTTTCGTACGTAATAAAGTGGTAGGTAGCAAACAGTTTGGCATGTAATGCCCACAGGATCAAAACAGGGCAGGCAAAGGGTGCAGTTCAGAGGGCCCCAGTCTCAAACAGTAAGGCAAGCAGTGGCTGTGACAGATCAGACCATCAAGTAGGAACATCAGGAGCAGCACATAGACTGGGTGCGGCCCCGCCGTTCAAAGAAGCGAGGTGACCTCTGCAAGGCAGCCACGAACCCCCACCAAAGCAGCTCGAATCAAACATCCGCCAAGCCCCCCCGACAGACTGGAATGGACGGGCCCCGACATGGGGCCCTCGCACATGGTCACCACAGTCGAAGCTTCCTGGAAATACGGGGCCACGAACCTACAGTCTCGTAGAGGCACGGCGGCAGAAATCTTCGCAGTAGCCGAGGGGGGCAAAGCAGCACACACCAGCAGTCGAGCCGCATTCATGGGGGACGGGCCAACAGGAACGGCGGCAGAACCGCTATCTGGCGTAGCAGTGTCGAAGGTCATAGCCGCACGTAAGGAGCATAGGGCGGCAAAGACATCACCGATCGTGGGCTCACGTCCACAAGCCTCAGCCATCGTGTAGTTCGACAAACCAAGTTCGCCGCCCCGAGCAGGTCCGGGACCCGGGGCGCCGGCGGCCATCTTGTCAGTGCAGCAAGGACTCTCCGCTCCTTAACTTCTGGACTGGGCTTTCGAAGAAGGCCCACCGGAGTCTCCTCGAGCCACAGCAATGGCAATCTTGGTGCAGAAAGATGGGCAACCAAAAAAAAAACAGGGGCCGCCGGCGCCACCGTCACACGGGCGCCGCCCGCCGAGTCCGGGCGGAGGGCTTCAAGATGGCCGGACAAGGCAACAAAGGGGGGGACAAGCCTCCTGTACGGTCTACCCCCGTCCGAGGCGGGCCGTGCCCCGCCACAGAGCCCCCGGGCCACCAGACCGGGCCCGGTCAGTCGCCACCGGAACAGCCGCACAACGACCTCCTCAGCCGGCCCCCCTCCTCCACCGGGGCCGGCATCAACACCCCACTCCGGCCGACCTTCACAGGCGAGTTTCCAGCCTGCACGCCGTGGAGGCTCCGGAACAAGCAAGGGCACAACTCCGGATCAGCGGCACCCAGGAGCTCCCGGGGCGGACAGTAAGTGCCAGCAATGTTTCACCATCCCACATTTAGCCGATTGTGTCTCCTCGGGGCAGGATGAGGTACAGGATATGCGTTTCAGGCAGGAAGGTTGACGGAGCTGAGCTACAGTGCGGCCATCACGGTTGCGAGCTTGGCTCCTCCCCTAGTCTGCCATATGTTGACATTTAGTGGATGTTTTAGTGAGAGGACATTTGTACTCTCTTCATACTATTCACACACAGATATTGTATATTTCCTCTATCTTAATTATCTATGGGCAGAATTAGGGGATCAGAGCGTATTTCTATCTATAAGGAGGCCCCACAAGTTGTGCTTAATTCCATCTCACCCTCATCTACGCTACCACAAAGTTTTGATCTTCCCATGTTTGATATGGTACACCCTATACTGGACGTGTCTCTGCTGGCTTCTGTGTCTATTAATGTTTTACCTTCCAAATCTGGATAACAAGTTTAATAACATTGACCTCTGCACATGAATTTTTTTTAAAAAGATCAGCCCTCTCCACTGAAACCCAATTCTCCAATTTCTATGGAGTTTATTCTAGATTAAATAAGGGCTCTTAAACCCGACATGGAAGAAACAAATCAAAAGTGTCAATTTTTAGATTACACATGGTCTTCAAAGAATAACAGAGTTCCAGAAGTAGAGCAGAAAGTTGGACATTTACAAGATATCAAGCAACACATTCAGTCTCTACAAATTGAAGTTTCACAATTTAAAAGGCAGGCACAGGATCCTGAAAACCGCAATTGGAGAATCAATCTTCGCATTTTTGTCCTGGCAGAGGGTTTGGAGGGCACGGACCTTATCACTTTTTTCAGTCATTTCTGCCTAAACTTTTTCAAATGCCAAACACTGCTCCTCTCTCAGTAGTAAAAGAGCAGTGATGCGACCTGCTCTAAATGCTTTGAATCCTAGATATGGCCTTTATCACCAATTTCACTTTAAAGTGACTTATAAAAACAAGACTATGATGTATGAGGCCCCAGACCAGCTGCCAACATTTTTAAGGGTTTGTAAAGCAGTTCATACAGATACATCGAAATTGTAATTGTATCATCGTGGGATTTTTTTTAAATGTATTATTATGGATTGTTGTTACTGATTGTTGCATGCCTTTTATTTCTGTACTTACTGTTTAATCTTTTTCACATACTAATTACTTCGTTTTGTTTCCCTCGTAGGTATACTCATGCTTTGAGGATGTCTCACCTCTCTACGTACTGTTAATATAAGCTCTTCTATGACTACCCCGGTTCTTGAGTATGCTGTCTTCTTCCTATGGTGGCACCACCCCAGCCATTTTGTGTGCTGTTTGGTAGGTCTTGCATGTTCGCTTGTATTTTTTGTTCAATTACCGTTTGTTTGTTTGATGAACTTTCCTCTCTCTTTTATCTCCTTCCTATTGCTGTATTCAATGTACCAATTTATTGTTGGATGTTCTCAGAGTACATGGTTACATTTCAGTTGTTATAGCTGTTCTTCTTATTAAAGATATATGTTATGTTGCACATTATTAAGGATTTTGTAAATGTCATTACACATAATTTCATGGAATGTTAGGGGGTCGAACTCTCCTATCAAAATACAAAGGGTCCTCTTTGATATCACAAAGTTAAATGCAGATGTAGCTCTTTTACAAGCAACTCGTATCACTGCAAAAGAGGTGAAAACCTCACACACAATTGGGTGGGTCAAGCTTTTTCTTCTACAGGCTCTGGTAAATAAATTAATGTCTATTTCGGATGACTACCTAATCTTTGGTGGCAATTGTAATCTTGTTATAGGCCATTTTATCGATCGGAACTCTTATGCAAATGTGTTCCTTCCCTCATGAATAAGCAGGTTATCTCAGGTCTAAAACAATATTCGCTTGAGGGTGCCTGAAGGCTCCCCTGTGTCCAATTCTCAATCCAGAATTGATCATTTGTTTTTCTCTAAAACACAGAGATTGGCTCAATCCTAATTTCAGATTATGCTCCAGGTATTCTAGATTTAGATCCCCCAGTACAGAAAACCCCACGGATAATCATTTCACTTACTGTTTTGTAGATTTTGTAAAGGAATTTTTCAGTTTTAATGATACCCCCAATATATCACCAATATTGTTTGGGACTCATTCAAAGCAGCAGCTAAGAAAAGAAGAAAGGATAACCAAGATTTTCTAATATTCTGAATAATATTAAAAAATTAGAACACTTACATTACAATACCAATTCACCCACCTGGCTCTCTGTCTTAATCAAAGCTAAATTTCAATTTGACAAGATTTCCACAGAGAATGCTTCTTCCTTCCTACTAAGCTTTAGCACTAAATGTTATGCAGGGCAAAATAAGGCTGGTAAATTCCTGCCCAATTATCTAAAAATTTAAAAAGAACGTGTCAAAAATCTTAGTACTACAAACAGCCCCCTGTTACAGAATGAATACGTTTTAGAAGGATTTAAGAACTATCATCAACATCTATATACTCCAGAGTTATTACCCTCTTCTACATCAATTCACAAATATATAGCTCCTATCCATAAACCACTTGATGTCAATCTTGATTTTTCCCCTTTGGAAGATGATGTTTTATGTCTGAGGAAATCCTTCATGCTATGAATTTGATCAAACCAGGGAAAGCTCCTGCCCGAGATGGGTTTGCAATTGAATTCTTTTGTTCTTTTTCTCATCTTTTGGTACCTCAACTACTTCACTTATTTCAATCTTTTGTTACAAACAAAACAGCAAAAAGAGCATTCTAGGAAGTAAAACTTCTTTTTAATGTCTTAAGCAAATCTCATGTATACCACCGATCCTTAGCTGATATCTTTGTGGATGCAGACAAGGTTTTTGATAGAATGGGCTGGCCATTCATCTTTCAAACTTTACAGCAGTTTGGTTTCAGATCTACATTTCAAAAAGTGTTTTCTCTTCTTTATTAATCTCCAAGGGCATCTATTCTTGTTAATAGTGTACAATCCTAATACTTTTCCTTACATAGAGGTGCCCGTCAAGATTGCCTGTTATCTCCTTTACTTTTCATTCTTACTTTGGAGGCATTTCTACTCAGACTTTGACAGAATCCTAATATTCAGGGGCTTCAATATAAAGAAAGATAGGTAAAAGTGGTTGCATATCTTGATGACATTCTCTTACTTACATCCAATCCTGTGTCTAATGTGCCTGCCTTCTATCTAAAGTAAAGCAATTTGCTGGGATATTGGGCTCCGGAGTTACCTCTAATAAATCTGAGATTCTTTCTCTTAATAAGTTTTGCGCTCATTTTGGTTGTCCTCATAAAAAAGACAAATACTTAGAACTGTGGTTTATGAACAATATTAAAGACACAATTTCTTTGAATCTTAATTCGATGATAAGTAAAATAGTTACTCTTAATTCTAAATGGAATCCATTACATTTATCATTGTGGGGCTGTTTGGATCCAATTAAGATGATGCTTGTCCCTATTATTTTATACACTCTTTCTTATATTCATGTCCAAACACCTTCTGTTCTTTTTAAGAAACCTTATGTAAAACTATCCAAATTTTTTGGGTATAATAAAAAATCTTAATTATCCATCCCCAAATTACAACATCCGAAGTAACTCAGTGGAGTCAATTTCCCCAATTTTCTTCATCGTTCCACTATCTGTTTGAAACAGTCCACAATTTTACGCCTTTCAGATGATTCTATATATCTTTCTATCTGGGCTAAAGTCGAATAGCTCAGTCTTGCTCTCTTCTCAATTACAGAGACTCTTTTCTTTACACAGAAATATATGTCCTTATTCACTTCTATTTTTAAACATACTTATAAATTATTTCACCACATTTTTTATATCAACATCTCACTCAATGAGATGAATTCCTAGAATCTTCCATAGGGTATAACAAACTAATTAAAATTAATTGGCTTAGTTATTTTCTGGCAGGCATGGAGAGACAGTGGTTTATTATGGGTTAAACAGGGTTTTCAAGCGGACAACTGTCTATCTTTCCAAAAGACACAATCTATGTTTAATCTCCCTAATTCCTTTGAAAACAGATTTGTACTTCCCATAGAAACCATTACTCAAGCCATTTTGTCCCTTTCCCCTGATATTCTGCCAGACAACCCCATCTCTCAAGTATCACAGTTTGTCTCCTAAAATACTTCTGCATCTGTTATTCAGAGCTCTCCATTCATCGACTGACTAAGACTGAAATTTAACTTAAATGGGAATCAGAATTTTCAACTTAATATTGTGGAATAAAATTTGGCTTAAGATCCGTGAGCCGTCCCATATAGCAAACACCACTCAAACTTTCTTTTTTATTTATAACAGATGTTTATTCACACCCATTGCTTTAAATAAAATCCATGCTAATTGTTGGTCATGCCAGACTCCATCAGCTATGGTATTTTATCCTAATATTCAGCCATTTTGGGAGAAAGTGATTAAACAACTCTAAGGAGTTTTGCAATAAATGTAAGTTTTTCATATTCATATGTCATTATGGGAAGTTTAATAGAAGAATGGTTCACCTCTTTACTCAAAGTTAAAATTATATACCTTGTATTGGCTGTTGCATTTCAACAAATAATTGAGAATTGTAAAAATGCATCTAATGTTTCATATAAAGCTTGCTGGTATAGTGTGTGCTACTATCATTGATTGGGTAGACCTTGTGTACATCCTGGTACTCTTGCTATACATAGAGATGCTCTTTGGTCAGCAGTTACTGGGTTGTTTAAAGACTTCTCATCCTATCAATGTTCCACAACTCAACTGTCTGTTGAAGAAGATACAGAAATCACTCAAATATTACTTTGCATTGTTTTCCTTAATGTAGTTTCAATTATATATGTCTTGTTTAAACAACAGTGTTTTATCAGTTTTCTTTAGCAAATATTTATATTGAACCCATATAGTTCCACGATATGTAATTGGAAGTCTTACTTGTACTTTCTCATCCATTTTCCATTTAACATTCCTCTTTCTTTTACTTTTCTAATCCAACTTACTTTTATTCTCCCACTCCTCTTTCTTTTCTGATTCTCTCTCTCTCCTGCCCCTATTTCTCAAAAGCATATCTGGATATACTACAAATTCAAGTCTTTGTTTTGTGAAAATATACAAGAATGTATTCCACCTGACTTGTTTTATTTCTCTAATAACACTTTTTGCCAAACTTTTTTTTAAAAAAGGCATAACTGGTATGGGCAGAAAAATTGCAATTTTCTAAAAATTGAATTTTTCTACATTGTAACTTAAAATCTGATTTTTTACCATTACCCGATAAGCCTTTCAGCAGTAAAAAACAACTTATGACTTCAGGACACCTTCAGGACATGTAAAACCTGTCCTATTATTTATATACAATGCACCCTGCCCTAAGGGTGGTTAAGGACTATGCTAAGGTGACTTATATGCATTAAAAAGGAAGATAAAACATGTTTTTTTGCCAGGCTGAAATGGCAGTTAAAAACTCCTCTACAGGCCGCTGTAACACGCCTAAGATATTTTTTATAATATTGGTTGCACAATGAGTGCTGGAGTCCACTCATAGCATTATATTTACAGTCTGTGGGTACATGTAGTACCATATACTAGAGACTTACCAGCAAATTAACTGTACCAATCAGGTGTGGGCCAATTTTACAATAGGAAAGGGAAAGCAGAAACACTTTAATATTATTTGAAAATTGTATATAGCGCTGGCTAGACCCAGAGGTATCAGAGTGATTTACATGACAAAGGACATTGTTTCAGAATATTGTTATATAGTTACATCAGTTACAGTTACCAGTATATGCTTAATAGAAAAAAACGTGAGCTTACACAATAATATAAGATAATTAGCACATAGCATATCCACGCGTCATATGGGGAATGGAAGGTAGTGGGGGAAAGGTAAACTGGGGAGAGGAAAGTAGACAGAGTCTGGTAGATCTGAAGGGGGAAAGTACTCCAGGGCGAACAAAGCAGTCAAAGCAGTCAAGGAGGGAGACAGATAAAACTGTGAAGAACCATGACAAACAATGCCCGATGTCCGGCTAGGTAGGTGACGGCCGAGGGCGTGACCCTGAGCCAGACTCCACTATAGCTGCATAGGACAGCTCCACCGGGCAGTGGCCAAGGGTACTCGGGCTCCACGGTAATTACAAACAGTTAAAGTTTCAGCTCATGGGGCATAGTCGTAGTTCCATAGAAAGAATCCGTCCCGGTGTTACTGGGAGGCGCCGTCCGCCTTGTCCTCCATCTCAGGGTGAGGGTAGGCAAGGTACGGCTGGGGAAATTGCGGCTACCATTTTATAGTCAGGCAGGTACAGGCAGAATCTCGGGACGGGACGCTGTGAGTGGCGGGTACAGTGCAACAGTCAGCAAACAAATGGTCGCCCTGGTGTTCCATTCGGAGTAAGCCTGTGGGTCATCTCACCAATGTTAGAGTTGTTACTCATCGTGGTAAAGAACCACTCTGGCGGCCATCTTGGGGTCAGGCAAGTGATTCTGCCCCTGGTGTTTCATTTGTCCGGTTCTCTTGACAATGGACTGAACAGTCTGTGTAGTTAAGCGGCAGGTTGTGGGCTCATGGGTCGCTGCCAGTCGTTCCAGGGAGCCCCCCTTTCTCCTCGGGCATGAGGACCCACACCGTGGCAACCCATGGATGAAGAGTGGCATGGTCTCCCTCCTTTCTAAAAGGAACCCACAATTTCACATCAAAAACGCTCACCACTACTCCTCAATTGTGCCTTAATGTCCAGGCCCTCACCAGTAGCCTCTCTGGATGCAACCAGGTAATCTAGGAGCTGTAGGGGTCCTCTCCCTCCACAGAACCAGCTCACCGTCTCTCGGGGGGGTTGTCCTCCCGAACGTCCCAGCAGAGTCCCGGGCCAGCAGGGAAAAAGTGGTTAGCAGGGAGATAAGTACATAGAGTCCTAAAAGCCGACAAAAATGGGCACAACAAAGGCAAACCTCTTGAGTGAGCCCTGCAGAGAAGGTCAAGCTCAACATTTATCAAAAAATTATTTTTTATTCATTTTTTATTAGTTAAACAGTTTGTTATACTCCAATTGTTTGATTTTGTACGAATTTTGTATTGTTATGGGGTTTATAGAGGGTTTGGGGTAGATTTTTTGTATTAGGTTAGTTGTAAATTGTAAGTGGTTCCACTGTAATTGATGTGGTTGTTACCTATATTTTTTACATTTATATTTCTGGGGAAGTCTTGGGGTTTATTGTATTATTTCATTTAAAAGATATAGGGATTTTTTTTATTAAATTGGTTATGAAAATTAGGGTTCTTAGGTTCTGCCGTTTTTGTGTTTTTTTATTTATGAGGTTCAAATCTCATATTTCTCATGTCAAAAAAATGTGTTTCATTGAGCAAGGTAACACATATCAGTTATTCCATGCCAAGATGCTCCAAGGGGTGGACATGTACTTTAGAAATATATATTATGTGATGTTAAAAGTATATTTGGTACCTTATATTTTAAACAATTTTGCAAAAGCTTTTTTAAGAATTGAGTTAGGATACTATATCTGTCACCCACACTCAGGATGCATCTAATTTCTGAAAGGTTTGTGGACTGGAGTTCGAATTCTAAATCTAATCTTCCCTCACTAATTTTGACACATTTTCCCAACATTAGTATGACTGGAAAAAGAATGGCATGCCCTCATCCCCATGAATGCACTTTAAACTGTATTTGATAGTCTGGAGATAGAATCCTATATTAGCCTTCTTCTATTTACACTTTCCCCAATTCTTGTTGGACTGAAGTTAGACTAGTAAACCATAAAATCCCACACACCATTTTTTTTTACTTTTCCCTATGTTTATAAGGTTGTATTCGCATACTAAATTCTATCTCCTCAATTTCTGCACTTTCCCCAATTTTTTGTGGTTTGGAGTTAGAATACTATACGCCTAACAGTTCATGCACTTTCCACAATGTTTATGCAACACAGGTTAACATGGTATATTTGCCCTTCCACATTCATGCACTTTCCACAATGTATTTGAGATTGGAGTTAGAATAGTATATTTCCCACAAAATATACATTTTCCATAATGCTTGTGCTATTAGAGTTAGAATAGCAAATCTCATTCTGTCAATTTGTGCACTGTCCCACCAGTTTCTGGTTCCTGGATTTGGATTAACAAGTATTAAACAACACCAACTTTTGTGCTTTCCCAATCTTTATTTTATCAGAGTTAGAACAGTTATTTTCCCCACAACACAATTTACGTGGTTTCCAAAATGTCTGTGGGACAGCAGTTTCAGTAGTATATCTTCTTCCCCCCAATGTATGCACTTTCCCCAATGATTATGAAAGAGGAGTTAGAATAGTATACAACCCTCTCCACGCCACAGTTAAGCAGTTTTCCCAATTTTTAGGGATTGGAATTAGAATAGTATATTTGGCCCATACCCCTTTATGCATTTTCACTAATATTTTTTGTACTAGAGTTAAAAAAGTAAGACTAATATCCCTCAATGCATGCATTATGCACAATTATTGTGGGGCTAGGGGATAGAATGGCATATTTCTCACTATTTATGCATGTTTCCAAATGTTTGTGAAATTGGATTTGAAATATTACATTTATCCGCTACCCATTCATGCACTTTCCATATTTGTACACGATTGGAGTTAAAATAGTATATTTATCTCGAGCATATTTACACACTTTCGGGAATGCATCAGGGACTAGAGTTAGATTGGTAAATCGTACTGCCTCAGTGTTTGCACTTCTCCAATGTTGATCGGACCGAAAGTTAGAATAGTAATTCTTACAACCCTACAAACCTCACCACCCCAATTTATGCTCTTTTTCTCAGCATCTTTGGATTACAGATACAATAGCAAGGTAAACAATTAAATTGATTATAAGGAGTGAGAAATGTAATGATCATTAAGAAAATTTGTCAGGAAGTAGTTTTGGATTGAAGAATATGAATTCTTGGAAACTGGGCTTTGGCTGCCATCAGAGACTGCTTATAAGTTTTAGCTCATGATATTGATAGTCACAAATAGGTATAAGCATCCTTTATATAATATTATATGTCTGATACACAGAGAGTATCGATGTTTCAATGTCTGTGTTTCCTATTTATGACATGGGCATCATCCAGACAGATAAGCTTTCAAACTGCAACAAAATAAAGATAATATGAGAGATGGCATATTGCATTGGAGATAAATATTGTTGGTGAGGCATCATCATGAATAGACCACATGCGGAGAAGAAGAAAGTACAGGCACATCAGGGACCTACAGCCTGATTCATCAAGCCGAAATCGGCTTGCAAAGGGCCAGATTCTGAGAATCTGGCCCTTTGCAAGCGCTATTTTTGCATTTGGGATTCATCATCCCAAATGCAAAAATCGGTAATAGCGATTTTGCTATTTTGCGAGGAATTACATTTAAGGAATCTCTATTTGAGATTCCTTAAATGCAATTCATTATCCATTTAAAAATTGCGAATTCGCAATTTCGGCCCGCTATTTACCGCGAGGTCAAACCTCGTGGTAAATAGCGAAAAATTAGAAAAATGCTTTTAAAAGCATTTTTCTAAGTTGCATGTTGCACACACACATGTCATTTGGACATGTGTGTGCGCAACACCTGTTTCAATTTGCATGTAAGGGGAGCTACAGGGTGTCCTTTGGACACCCCGGCACCCTTTAAATTGCTATCTTATTTGCGATTAGCTAATTGCTAATTGCAAATAAGGAATACTCCCCATTCATTCCTATGGGCCTTTTGGCCCATAGGAATGAATGGGGAGTTATTCCTTATTTGCGATTAGCAATTTGCTAATCGCAAATAAGGAATGTGTAGGAATCGCAATTCATTTTGCGATTCCTACATGAATCCCGTTTTGCGAGTCTGTAATAGCGATTCCTTATGAATCGCTATTATAGACTCGCAAAACAGGCCTTTGATGAATCAGGCTGCTAGTGAAGAAGAAGGTCACTCCCACGCACAGAAATTGCTTTTGTTATGAAAGAAAAGCGGCAACGGTTTTGGTCTCCAAGCAAAGTATTCAGTAAAAAACAATCGTTCTTATTGAGGCACCATCCATATTCAAAACTTATTGATCTGTCTGTGATCCAATATTATCAGTCTTCAATCTTTCGTGGTACAGCAAAATAAAGCGTCCGCGAGCGGGTGCTAGTATCGGGCACCTCGCTTCTATCCGTATGTTCGCGTCACGAGACACGAACATACGGATAGAAGCGAGGTTCCATGAATACTTTGTGTGGATAACAGTGACATCTTAAAGAGTGCAGTACTGAGCTGTTGATTTATTCCAGCTTTTCACCTCCTAATTAGGGGTATCTCGTGGCATCATATTGATAAGGATATTATTTAATGACCTAGCCAATTGAGGCTGGGACGGAATTACAACCAGCCAGAAGGCTAAACACTGTTGTGTATCTGCCCACCAGCCCTGAGGAAGTCGTTGGTAACTCACAAACGACGAAACACGTGTTGGCGGTGAGAAATATTACTAGTTACCACACATTAAAGATCTAAAAAATGAATGTTTTGTTTCTGAAAAAATAGTATTACTGTAAAAATAATTTGCTGTGGTGTGCTAGGGACTTGGATTCAGTATAGGAATAATGTACCTTCTTTTGGTTAAAACTAAAATAAATGACCTAGCACACGTGGGGCATTTGGGGCTCAGCCTCACTAAAAGTAAAATACATCAATATTATTGGTGGCTGGGTATGGAAACCCTCATTGATTCTAGATTGAGAGACTGTGTAGAATACATAAAAAGTGACAAAACGCACCAGGCCAGGAAACCTCCTCTTTTCCCTGTAGAAATGCCAGACACCCTTTGGACCAAGGTAGCACTAGACATAATTGGTTCCCTCAATCTTAAGGTAATGAATGAGAGGTTCATTCTCATATTATTGGACTACCACACACATTGGGTGGTTTCTAAATGTGTCCACCAAATAGATACCAACTCTCTTATCAATTTTCTGGAAGAAGTGTTCTTTGAGGAATGTATTCCGGACATATTGGAGACTGATAATGGAGTACAGTTCACGTCTGATTCCATGAGGGAATTCTTGCATGATCTTCAGATACAACATCACCAGACAGCACTATATTGCCCTCATGCGAATGGGTTGGTTGAAAGGATGAATCGCATGATCAAAGAATTTTTACAGCAAGCTGAAGTAATGCACATTCCAGATAAAATAGCTTTGAGGGACACACTGTGGGATTATCGAACCACTCCTAATAGCATCATGGGTATCTCTCCATTTACATCACTGAAAGGTAGAATTCCCAAAATGAAACTATCAGCCACATGGTTAAAAAAGGAAAGGAGATGTGTAGTGAACAGGGGACTCATTTCTAAGAAAAATATTGAGCATTAATTGAAGTACAAATACATATATAACAGTACCAAACATGTAAGGTCTCCAAATTTTTGGGAGGGACAATGGGTCCTGGTGGATCTTCCTGAAGCACACACGAGAGGTGGGTCAAGGTATTCTGAGCCACTCCGGATAACTAGAGTGGAATGCAATGTGGATCTTTTGGAAAAAGGCAAAACTTGGGGCATGGATAAAATAGTATTGCATAGGCCTGTGTGTGATTTCCATGCTAACTCCAACACAAACAACACACCGACGGGCACTGATCCTCACACTAGCCGTAATTCCCAGACAGTCAAAGTGCCTCCTTTTGGGCACAGCAACTCTATGTCATTCAGTGCATTTTTTAGAATATCTTGTGATTTGTTATTAGTCATTTTTTTTATCTTTGTATTTGTATTCCCCCCTCCTCTTCCATCATCCCCTAGGTTTTCCATCTTTCCCTTTTTGGGGAGAAGTGTTATATCTATTGTGCTGGTACATCCCACACCAATTGATGGCAAGGTTCTACAGCTGCCTTCAGCAGGTGGAACCGTGGTGGTGAAATAATGAAAATAAAGAACTATTGACTACTTTCCAGTGTATTTCTTCATAGCAGTGGTAATAGCATTATTTTGCCATAATGCATTTACAATGAAAATTATTTAGTTTCAAGCTGGCAAAGGAAGTAAGAATGTTAGGACTGCTCTTGCTGCCAGCTTTCCCTGTTGCTGCACTGTTGACACATCACTGATGTCATCCTTCATCTATATTTACTACAATAAACAATTTTGAAAATTCAGAACTACCTCTTGTTGAGGCATTACAATCCTTTGCATCTGCTTTTCGTGCAGTAAAGAGCACATGAAAAGGTACTTGAGAGTGTGTATTGTTTCTAGGGCTGAAAATACTGTTTTACTAACATCTCAAGACTCTGTTGTTCTTCCTGGAAGAGTACTTTAAAAACATTCTCTTACTTTTTACTTTTCATTTTCAAGCATTAATAAATCAAAAGCCCGTTTTAGTTTCTGGAGTTAAGATGAAGACAGCAGCACTGCTAAGCGTTCGTAAGAGAAAGGCAAGCAAAAAAACGTCAGCAGGGAACAGCTTAAGAGAGTGAGTGTAAATCCAATTAACTTCAGTTATTAGTCAATATAAAGTCTGCAGAAGGCTTTTTGACAAATAAGACACCAAAAGAACAATCTCAATAGAGTATGTTCCAATTAGACGTTGCATCCCTTCCATACATTTCGGCAGGTTAACAGTGTCGGACAAGGACAGAAAATAGGCCCGGGCACCAAAATAAAAGTGGCCCTATTAGTGAATTAGAGATATCTAAAAAAAAGTAGGAAATATGGGCAGTTTTGAACTTGTAAAGTCTCACTATATACGTGTTTTGCAATGTATGAAAACCTGTAAGGATTGGAGCTTGCTGCAGGTAATTTTCTTTTTTTTCTTTATTTTAATCCGGGAAATCAGCAATAAAATCTAGCTCAGTAGATCATAAAGTCGGCCCACAAACAGTAGGGCCTGCCTGCCTGCCCTACAGGCCAGTCCGACCCTGAAAGACAGATCTGATAATAATTATAAGGGGAAAATGCAGATTTAGGTGCGTTAATTAAAAGGGGAACATTGTCACACATAACACATTCAGCACAGATATTGCTTTTGATCATGTCTGAAAATTATCGCACATAAATCCGATCAAAGGCCATATTCACTTAAGCAATCACATATTTAGCATCTTTTCATGGCTATCCTGTTTTGACTTGTAATTCAGCAAGGATTGCAGCAGCGTGTTGCAGGGATTCCTTCTGTTTTTAAATGCTTATTTACTAATGTCATATTTCCTCATCCTCTTTCACATCCCTGTCCTTACTTAATGAGGTACATCTAGCTCACATGGCAACTACTCTGTTCCTAAAGCAAAAACGAAAAGAAACTAACACTTCTCCACTATGAAATGCCATAAAGGGAAGCCTTATGCACTAATAATTCTGCTTTTCACCTGTACTGATGCAGGCATTTTTTACCGTGGTGGTACTAGGTTTGTTGCTGAATAAAGAAGAATGAGACCTTGGCCTGTCATGTGGCATTACAGGGCTGGAAATGAAGACTTTGTTTAAGTCTCTTCTTGGGTTCTATGGGATGGGTTTGTAGGGACTGATGTCATGTAGAAGTCATTGGCAACAGGAGGACCTACTTCAAGAACAATTAGGTATCAACATATAGGGGTGTGCCCATAAAACCCCACTATTCTTAGGCATGGAATAGGCTAAACATAAATATGGTATATTGTGGGAAACGATCAAACATCGGTTAGTACCACAATGAATATTTGGATTAGTCACTAGTATACAGGTATGATTTCAAAGTATGCAATTTATTTATTTAATGACTGTGTAAAAATCTTGGCTCTCAACATTAATACCTGGAGTGTTTATTAAAACCAAACACAAAAAGAAAAAGAAAAAGAAAGTAATCACTGAAGTTTAAACACAAACATTGTGACAATTACATTACAAAAAATATAGCTTCAGACTTCCGGTTGTATAAAGCAACAATGTATCTGCACTCCTTATTTACTGAGCAGTCCACATAGGAGTTGTCCATCAAATGCTGTCACATGGATGACAATCCTGTGCTTAAACTACTGCGTATGTGAACATAAATGTATTTAGTGTATTTAAGAATGAATGACTTCTCCAAAGGAAAATGTTGACGCTTCTCGGCCTTTCATTAGTGCAGGCCTTTGGAAGAACAAAATATCTATGGATCAGATAATATATACAATATAAAAACATTGTTGAAGATGAAACCAGGAAGGGGTACCTTAAAGAATAGTCCACGCAAAGCAAATTTAAAATTAAATACATTGTCACCCGTTTGTTCTCATGCCTCTTGTACCGTTAAATGCCTGATTATAGTGGGAAAGGTGTGTCACTAATGGGATTGCAATCTGTTGACTACAATGCCTCTTTATTAAGCAAGTGCTAAGTGCTCACCCATGCTGGAAAACCAATGTGCATAAATTTAAGTGCAGGAAGTAGTCTAGTGCAAAACTGCATGCCAATTGTCGGCAGCATATGACAAAAGATCACCTTCTGCACCGGATAGCTGACTGAGCTATCAGTGCTGTGTTTAATTGGTAATCAGGGTTCTCTTGCAGTTTCCTGTAAAGAGAAACTGAGTCTCACTCATAGCACAAACTGTGCTTGTGGCTGCACAAACATAAAAAGGCAACACACAATATGCCTCGCCATGTGAAGTCTCGCGTAGGTGGCTCGATAGGGTCCTATCTGGTTAGGAGCGCATGGTAGCGTTGAAATGCTTCTCTTGCGCATTCGTCACCCACCAAGTGCGGGAGGCAGTGAGAGCTGCAAATTAAATGCAGAAAGATTCCACAGTTACTATCATTGGCAATCTTGGGTGGTATGTGAGAATGTCAGCTGCAAAGTGAAAGAAAACCAAGAAAAAGTTCTATTGTAAACAGTCACGATGGGGGCCTCATAGTCTGCGTGCAAGTCAGCAGTAGCCGGACTTACTTGGATGCTTTTACAGGCTGGTAAAGTAGTCCCACTTGGGCCAGTCCCTCTGTGCCCGGGTGGTCAAGGATGCAGCAATTCCGTCCGCCCCTGGGCAGCGATTGTAGCATGTCTAAAGCTGCTGGTGCATGCTGCAGACTTGTGTGACGGTCTAAATAATGTGTTGTGCAGATCATGTGGAGTAAAAGGGGAATTGTCGGCCATCTTGGAGTACCCAAGAAGGCATTGTGCTTTACAGTGTGTGCCAAGGGCTAGGAGGCTGTGGAATTATTTTAGCACTGCCTTTCAGTGGCTACGTTTGTTTAGCGGTGCTAAACTTCATGAGGCGTGCATTTGTGTTGAGGAACAAATCAGCAGAGATGTGATGCTGAATCACATATTGGCAATTATACTAGTGTGCCCTAAAAACAGGTCTGCACTTTTAATTGTTGTAAAACCGGATAGGAGACAAACTTTAAGGTGCAACACCCACCATGGGGTATACCTGATCTGGACACATATCAGTCACATATACATGTGTTAAATGAATACTGAGTCATTTGATAAAACATGCCAGTAAATATATCAGTGGATAGCAAAAACAGAGTCCACACATCATTTTAATCTAAGTGGGTTCATGTTTCCAAATTAGAGGTTAAATTAAAGACCACATCTCATCCATGTCACTAAGCCCTTGTGCGGCTGCCCTAAATCTCAATCATCTTGGCTTCTGTCCTGTTTAGGATTGACTTGAGAGACCCTCATCTCTAGTTTCTTTGAACAACAAATACCACTGACCAAATAATGTCATTTTCTATTTGATTGAATGGTTTGTAGTGTTCTGTCAGGGAAACGCCTGACATTGTGCATCTGACTCTGGATCTATGCTGTAGCACCCATGCTTTAATCGACTGAGTTATCTGGCCAATGTACACTAGCTCGCATGGGCACTGTAGGCAATATATTGAATGTTTTGTGTTGCAGTTAGAAAGTCTTATTTGGCAATGTACCTTGCCACTGAAAGTCATGTCTTTGGTGCCTCTTGTAAACTGGCAGGCTGCACAGTTATACATTTGTAGTGTCCTGTAAATAGGGCAGTTCTAACATCTCTCTAAGCTCTTTCTTCCTTTCACCTGGACGGGCAGCTTTGATGAATCGATCTCATAAGTCGCATCCCTTTCTGAATGAGAACATAGGTTTAAGGATCTCTAATTGAGCAAGCATCTTCCAGTTTCTTTCTATTATGTTTTTGACTTTATTGCTTTTTAGTTATAGGTGATAACACAAGCGAGTTGCTTATCATCTTTCCATTTTTTAGGGCAAAGCAATGTCTTTCTGGGCATGAACTCGTCTCTTCTGGATGCAATCTTAACTAGGTCTTTTAAGGGTTCCCTCTTTTGACCCATTTATTAACCAAAGTATTTGCATTTTCAAAGTAATCGTTTCTATTTGAACAATTCCTCTGGATACGGAGAAATTGTCTGTATCGAAGATTTTCTTTCAGGGTGCAGGGGTGTGAGCTGGAGAAGTGTAAAAGAGTGTTATAGTCCATTGGCTTAGTGTGGATACGGACTTCAATGTTCCCTTCTATTCCTATTATCTACAGATCCAGAAAGTTAACTCTTCTGTGGTTCAACCACTCACGGATTGCTATAAGATTTTGTTTCTCTCCTTTCAACATCATAGGCACATCGTTGATGTATCAAATCCCGAACCAAATGTTTGTTCTACATGGATTCTCATGGTTATAAATCCATTTCCCCCAAACTAGGACATGAGCACATTTTCTACTTCTGGAGCCAAGCTACACCCCATCTGCAGCTATAAATCTTTTTTGAATGCGAAACAGATATTTTTCAAGCATAATGAGACAAGTGATACCAGAAAATCTGTGGAGATATTGTGTGGTGTAGATATTGTTTCGTAAGTAGCTCTTATCACCTGTACAGCTTCATCCTGAGGGTTGTTCATTTATAGTGCCTCGAGGTAAAAAGTGACTAGTTATTCGTTACTTTCATGAAAGGAAAGCCCCTCCCCCTATTGATTACATTAATTGAGTCTCTGATGTAGGTCTCTGTGTTCACCACAAATGGTTTCAAAACAAATCTATATATTGAGCCAGTGGTTCTAAAAGAGATCCATGTGCAGACAATATGGGTTTACCTAGGGAATTGAATTGGTTGGGGAGGAGGTATATGACTGGGGTTCTGGGATCCTTTTGTTGAGAAATTCAAATTCTTTTTTGCACATCTAGTCTTCTTTTACCGCTTCTGCTCATGAGCTCATTGATTTTACTGGCTAGCTCTGTGAAAGGATTTGTTTTATGAGACATTAATGGGCCTGGTTATTCATTTGCTGAGTTATCACTTGGTCGTATTTAGTGCTGTCCCATACCACTATGCCTACTGCATTAACTAGCAGGCTATATCATAATAGGCTTATTATTGGTCAAGGTGTGAATGCCCTTTGTCTTCATTTTGTCACAGTTCAATTTGAAGAACATTTTTTTTATGTTGTTAAGTAGATATTTTTCTCTCAGTACCGTGTCTTCTAATATCAGTACCTGGGGAGGCATGCTGTTACTTACTGGACAAAATGACAATCTATTCTTAAGCCCACTTACATTAATCTCTCCTGTGTTGATGGTACCAGAGAATAATTAACTTACGTATGAATTGTGAAGCTTCTGTTTTCATTTCAATTGGGTGTTGTACACTTAGAAGTATAAGAGAGAGTCCTTTTTTGAGAACTTGGTTCTCTGTTTCAGTAAGTTGGTAATTGGACAGGTTCTATATGGGAATAGACTGATGAAATTTAGTGGTGGATTCAGTTATCAACTGTAGACCATCCTCTCCTCCTATATATGTCTGATATGTGCCCAGATCGTGTAAACCCCATTGTGGGGGATCACACCTCAAATTTGGGTATGGTCACCTGTCTCGTTCCATAACAATCAAAGGTGCAGCCCTCTTTTGAGGATGTGTCAGTATAATTGGCAATAATTTATTCAGCATCACATCTCTTCCTATTTGTGCCTCAACACAAATACATGCCTGGTAAAGTTTAGCACCACCAAACTAACTTAGCCAGTGAAAGGGACTGCTAAAATAATTTCAAAGCATCCCAGACACTGCCACACTCTGTACAGCCCAATGCCTCCCTAGGCACTCCAAGATGGCTGTCAGTTCTCCTTTCACTCTACATGACCTGCATGGCACGTTATCTGACCCATAACACACATTGATGGCATGCACCAGCAGCCACGGCGGCTTCCAAAGGGTGAACAGAATCATTGCACCTTTGACCCAGAGGGCCCCAGAGGGATGGGTTCAAGCGGAGAGAGTTCCCTGCAGCCTAAAAGCATCCAAGCAAGTCCAGCTACCGCTGGGATTGTACCTGGTCTGCAAGGCCCAGAGAGTGTCAGCTTACAATAAGATTTTTGGGGGGTTTTCTTTCACTTTGCAGCTCCCATTCTTACACAGCACCCAAGAGCGGCAGTGATACTAACAGTAGAATATTTATGCATTCACTTTACAGCTCTCACTGCCACCCACAATTGGCAGGTGAAGTATGCAGACAAAGCATTTCACTGCTACCATACACTGCAATCCAGATAAGATCCTATCGAGTCATGCATGTGCGTGTACACACACATGGCGAGGCATGTTGTTTGTTGCTTTTTGATGTTTGTGCAGGCTTAGTTCGTACGCTATGAGTGAGACTCAATGTCTCTTTACAGGAAACCGTGAGAGAGCCCTGATTACTGATTCAACACAGCACTGATAGCAGAACCAGCTATCGGGTGGAAAAGGTGATCTTTTATCATATGCTGCTGACAATTGGCTTACAGTTTTGCGCTAGAATACTTCATGAATTGATATTTATGCACACAAGTATTTTTGCATGGGTGAGCACTTAGTACCTGCTTCACAAAGGGTCAATGTAGTCTCAGATTGTAATCCCATTAGTGACAAACCTTTGCCACTATAATCAAACATTTAATGATAAAAGAGGCTTTGAATGAAATATACTTCAAGGGGCTCTTACCTGATTTTACCCCAAGGTGCGAGATTATGTATAACACCTACAATAATTTTTTTATATTGTATATATTATCTGATCAATGGGTACTTACTGCTTACAATGTCCTGCGGAAGCGTACACTAACAAGAGGCTGAAACGCATCGACATGTTCCTTCGGAGGAGTCATACAATCTTGAATACACTAAGGGGCTCATTGCGTTATCGGGCGGAAAGCCTGCGCCCCACACCGACTCAGAATCGGGACAGCCGACTTGCGGTCGGCAGTTCCGACCGCCAGTTAATGATGCGACCGAACACTGTTTAGTCAGATTCCCATTGTTTCCTATTAGGGCTCATGTTCCGCCCAACAACCTACTGTAACACAGGCTCCTATAGGGAAATGAGGTAGGTGCAGAAAACCCTGCACACTGTCACAGGCATCCCAGAGTGCCTGCCACATAGTGCAGGGTTTCACAGCGGGGTCCCTTAGTTCCCCCTCGGCCATCAACCATAGGCAACAGAGACTAGGGGGGCCTGCCAAAGGCCCCCAAAGTCACTTTCTCACAGTCTTTTAGAGTTGGCCAGGCCAACCGAAAGGCTTTTGGAAATCAACATCATAATCCCAAGGGTTGAAACGCTATCCATAGGGGTCTATTATGCGGTTCCAACCAACAGGAATACCACACGAGTTGCTCAGAACCGATTCAGAATAACTGCGCGGTTTACATTTCGATCACCAACATCGTAAAGTCAGACTGTAAACTGACCGAGTCGGTCGAAGGGGCTCTGACTTAGTCGAGAGATTCCGACTGTCAGGATGCGGCTTTCTACCTGACATCGTAATGAGCCCCTATATAACTTTATGGACACTTACTCTAGGATTGAGGACAGGATGTCCTCCATGCAACACCATTTGAAGGATTACCTCCTAGGTGAACATTAACCTTGAACCCAGGCCATTATGGCATCAGACAAAGTGGGGGCATGCTACGAGTAAAGATTGGTAACCTACAGTGGCAGTTCAGAATACCTATGAAATGGGGCACCAAAAGGAGAAGCCAAAAAGGCCATAGGTGAACACACTAAAACAAGTTAAAAAGTGTAAAGTGGAGTACCTCCAGGGGCTAGACTAATATGACCTGAGTCGAGGGCAACAAAGCCATGTTAATTGGAATAGACAGAAATGGAATCTCACTAGGGACAGGATTAAAGCATAAGCAATGCAGACCCAAAGTAAAAGAAAGGGCAGCGTAAAAAATTGAGTACATAATGATCATGATGAAAGCATAAAAGTGAGGCTTAAAGGTGTAGTGTTGGAAATGAAATCTCACAAAGAGAACAATATAGGTGTCAGGAAAGCAAATTTAGGTTGACAGGAGAAAGGCTGGATGGAAAGGTCATGTGGAGCAGGCCACAAGATCTGGGGATTGAAGTTATAATGTAATTCAGTGGGTTTTTGATTGCAGAATAATGAATGAAAGAGTTATGATATTTTGGAAGCCTCGCATCACTGTCGCTCAATCAATTAAACACACAAATCACATCAAAAGTAGATGGGACATGTCACAGGAAATTTGTGTTGGTACCATTGCACAAATGAAGGAAACTGGTTTCATTGTATTCAGGCTGACACATCAACGAAAAAAACAAATTTAGTAAACATCTCTTCTTCAGGTTGGCCATCGTAAACCCTGCTCATAATAAGATGAGAAAACCACAAAAGAATGGTGGTACTTTTGAAAGAAACTGATATAGTGCTACTTGCAATGCACAACCTTCTCCTTGAGAAACCTGACTCCAAAACTGTTTTGAATCTTGTTATTGATTAATGTTTTGTATCAGGGACATTGATACATTGGGCCAGATTCACAAAGCAGGCCTATAAAAGATGGCCACCTAAAGCTCATAAGCGATATATAGATTCTTGTAAATTTATCAATAGATCGATAATCTGTACATTTATGTTTCTTACAGACTCTCTTCTCTTTCACCAATATCACTGTGGCGGGGTTGTAGGAAGGGCTCGGAGACTGGATCTTGTTATATATGGTTTTATTTTGATAAAGGTTTTCTTTTTTCTTAAAGTAAGTCTTTCTCGGGCTAATATAGCAGGAACCGTAGTTGCAGGTAACCCCTGTGGCCTTCTCGGTTTCTTAAGGGCTCTCGCGTAGTCCGCCGTAGTCTGCTCTTCCTCGGTTACTCCACCGCAGGACATGCAGAAAAGAAATATATGTGTCCGTCAGGTAATTATTCTGTTCACAGTATGCCCAAGGGAAAACCCGGGAGTGAATGGACACCGCTGTACGAGTGAATATACAAGAATGCCTATATACACGAGGTTGGTGATTTGAATGTGAGAAAAGGGTGTTACGGGTACGGGGAAAGTAAGGGGAGGGGAGAGAAAACAGAGTATATACAATTCAAGCCCCACAGGCAGTAGCCGGTCAGAGACGAGCTAGCTTTGAGACGAGTCTCCACGCCTCCCCACCCAGCCCGACATACGCTGCAGTACCTGGCTGAGCCACACTCCTCTGCGAGTGTGGCTTGGCGACTCGTGGTGACGGTGGCCTCCAGGCACCACAACCCCCTCCGGTAGCACCTCCGGTCACACTTCTCCCTTCTTCTTCACACCACTAGTTCCTTCTCCGTACTCCACTTGGTCTCCGCAGCACACCAAAAACTCCTCTGAGGTGTCGTCACACGCCTTTCTTCTTACTTCCTCCTTTTTGTCCAATGCAGTAAGGCGTGCCTCATCCGGGGGCGTGGTCTATTCTTCTAGGTACGCCCAATTAAAGGCACCTTCTGTTGTTTCTTCTGTTTGGTCTTTCAATAGCGGCTGTGAGTCAGTGTTCCATTCGCTCTGATTTAGGTGGAAAGAGGGGAGGGTAGTAGAGTCAGTGACCCACCATTACACATTTGGGGAAAGCCCTTCTCTTTGCCTGGTCTCCCTGCTACACACTTCCCCCCCTGGTTTTTCCCGATCGGGGAGAGGACAAGATCTGGATAGAAAATCAGCTTTGCCAATTTCCCTGCCCTTTCTATGCCTGATAACAAAGGAAAAAGGTTGTAAACACAAAAACCATCGAAGAATTCTGGGATTTATTTCTGTACATCCACTGTAGTGGAGCGTGGTCTGTCTAGAGGACAAAAGCCCACCCTTCTAAATATTACTTAAGCTTTTCCACCACCCACCGTATGGCCAGACACTCCCTCTCTACAGTAGGGTACCTCATTTCCCTGGGATGTGATTTCCTGCTAATATAGAGAATGGGATGCTCAAGGTCATCAGTTCCTATCTGGTATAGTACTGCCCCTATACCTGTATTTCAAGCATCTGTGGCCAGGAAGAAGGTTTTATCAAAGTAGGGGGAGATAAGGACCAGACTAGTTGTTATAGCTGTTTTTAAGTCCTAAAAGGCCTGTCTCGTTTTTTCAGTGGGGTGTTGTAGTTGGGTTGGTCGTGTTTCTTTTTTTAGGAGGTCGGTGAGGGGCCTGGCAGTTTCCGCAAAGTTAGGTAGGAATCGCCTGTAGTATCCAATTAATCCCAAGAAGGCTCTTAAGTCCTTTTTGGTGGATGGGAAAGGGGAGCCTACTATTGCCTTTATCTTTTCTTCTTGAGGGGCAATAACTCCGTCACCTAGCATAAAACCCAGGTATTTGACTTTGGAAAAAGCGGCCCTTGACTTTTTGGCGTTGACATGTAACCCTGCTGTTTTTAGGGCTGTTAAGATCGTTTGGATGTGGGATAAATGTTCAGACCATGAGATACTAAAGATGACGATATCATCCAGATATACTGAGCAGAACGTTGTATAAGACCAGAGAACCTCATTCATCAATCTCTGGAAAGTCGCTAATGCTCCGTGGAGCCCAAATGGAAGCACATTTAATTCAAAAAGCCCGTCATGGTTGGTGAAAGCTGTTTTACATTTGTCTTCTTCTCTGAGGGGCACTTGCCAGTAGCCCTTTGTTAGGTCTAGCGTGGTGATAAAACTGGCTTCTCCTATCCGCTCAATCAACTCGTCCACTCTGGGGATGGGATACGCATCAAAAGATGAAATTGCGTTCAGGGAGCGGAAGTCCTTGCAGAACCGGGTCGTTCCGTCTGGTTTTGATAACATCACGATCGGTGATGACCAGCTACTTCGGGATGGACGCATTACCTCTAGCTGTAGCATTTCTTGTACTTCTCGTCTGATATCCTGTCGTCTGGCTGCCGGTATTCTTTAGGGTCCCATTTTTACATGTTTCCCAGGCTCTGTCTCTATTTTGTGTTTGATTAAATTGGTCCGTCCAGGAGTGTCCGAGAACATGGTGGCGAACTGTTGTAGGACTGTCCTGAGTTCACTCTTCATCCCTGGAGACAATTCTTCGTTCACGGGTAATTGATCCAAGGTAGACCTTTAGGTTGTTGTGGGTAATCTGAACTGGGAAGTCTTTGGGAGGGATCCCAACCATTTTTTAAAGAGATTCATGTGAAAACATTGTTGCTGTGAAGGGGAGATCTGCAACCGGTATGTCATATTGCCCAGGGTTTCTATTGCTGGGAAGGGTCCCATCCACTCTCTCTGGAACTTCTGTATGAATGAGGGTAACAGAACCAACGCCCAATCTCCCACTACCATTTTCCTCCATTTCTTTCCTCTGTCATAGTGTTGTTTTTAGCGCCGTTGATTCTTCTCTATGTTCGAATACGCTAGGTTCCTCAGTTTTCCCAGCTTGCTTTTTAACTGTTGCGTCTATTCTAAGAGGGTTCTGTGTTCATTTAGTTCTTCCCTTTCCCAAACCTCTTTAGTTATCTCCAGTAGGGTAAAAACTAAAAAACAAAGTGTGGAGGGTCAAGGGGAATATTTAATGACCTGTCTGCTCAATCCTCTGCATACAAGATACTAGACACACAAAAGAGCAGACCAGGTCTATAGATGGTGTGTGACTGTACCAGTACCTGTGATACAGTTGGATGCATGTGTGAACAATTGCTGTTGGAAAATGCGATTCAAAACATAATGTTGTTGAAAACAAAAGCTAGGACAATTCCCATCAGCCCACCCTTATGGTGGAGTTTACGTCATGTGGGAATTGTTGATCATTCCATACCGCCTCCGACCATGTAGTGTCGGTGCGGGATTGGATATCAGTGAACGAGCCATGATGTTCATCCTAGACTAGTGTGAATAAAGTGCAGTGCTCAAATAATAATAAAAATTAAAATTGACTACCCAGATTCTGAAATACATTGAAACAGAAATCTATGTGTCAAGAGTTAAAAACACGCCGAGTAATAAGATTACCCTATGGCGCTATGCAGAACGGTCGACATGTTTCAGCCAAATGGGGCGTTGCCCCGGCTTTCTTCAGGACCTTGAGACATGGAATAGCTACTGCAAATATACGTGATATATTGAGTGAAAAAGTATCAATAAATGTACTTGAAAAAGTTACATATCTACCAGGGACCTTGAACGCTTAGTTTGCCCACTGGAGGGAGAGAAGCATTTCTTCTTCCCAGCTTTGTGTGGGTGAAGACCTCACCTCACCCGGCGACCGCTCGGGAGTATGAGACCCCGCTCTGTCCGTCGGTGCCCCGGGTTTGAAGCCAAGCGGAAGTGGAGACTTACACTTGCAAAATAAATAAAGGAACACAAGTAGAAAAAGAAACCCCGCGTAATCTGGTCCTGGAGTGCATCTCTATGGCATTGCAAGAAAATTTCTTCCAATACGACCAGACCTTATATCTACAGACCCATGGAACAAGCATGGGTAGTACATTTGCTCCGAGTCTGGCTGGTCTGTATGTGTACCACCTGGAACATAACAGAATCCTCAACACAGACAACCCATATCACTCCCAGATCAATACCTGGAAAAGGTATATAGACGATATTTTCATCATTTGGGATGGCGATCTGGAGAGTGCCTCAAATTTTGTGGCATGGCTGAATAATCAGAATAGATATCTGAAATTCACAAGTACCATATCCAATACTACGATGGTCTTTCTGGATTTAAGCATATACACGGAGGATGGTAGGTTGAAGAGTAAAACCCACTTCAAACCCACTTCCAGGAACTGCTTATTACGGTACGACAGTTTCCACCCCAGACACCTCAGGGAGAACCTACCATATGGGCAATTTCTGCGCCTCAGAAGAAACTGTACAGAATTGAACCAGTTCAACAAACAAGCTAAGGACCTCAAAACGAAGCTAATACAGAGGCAATATCCTGTAAAAACCATTGACAGGGCAATGAAAAGGGCCAGGAACAATCACAGGGATGCACTCCTTGAAGACAATCCGCAAGACAAAGGAGTGATAAAAAGACCAATATGTGTCACAACCTACACAACCATGTCCAACGAAGTATCGAAAGTAATCAACAAACACTGGAGGATACTGAACTGTGGCCAATTGGACTTTGAGAAACCAATGTATGCACACCGCAGGGGCAGAAATATCAAGGACATACTGGTACACACAAGACCTCGCCAGAACCCAACAGGCAGACAAACCACCATAGGAGTTCAAGGACATTTCCCCTGTGGAGACTGCAGCAGTTGCCACTTAACTCGCAAAAGTAAGATCATAAATTTCAGGAACGGTACATCATGGGAGCAACGAGAATTCTCAAACTACAACACAAAAAATGTTGTCTACATGATTACATGCCCATGTGGCCTTGAGTACATTGGCATGACCTCCCGACCTGTAAAAGTGAGAATAGGAGAACACAAGAGCAACATACGATGCAAAAAAACAACCACAAAGATGGCATCTCACTTCTTGGAACAACAACACTGCGTCAACGATCTGCATTGGACCGTAATTGAACGTATGCCATCAGAAACCGGCCTACTTCAGAAAGAACAACGTTGGGTTTTTCGTTTGGGCACCCACTTGGAAGGCCTAAATGATGATATCCCTTGGGGCCAACTGTCTGGATAAAACTTGAAAATTCTGGAGTATATGCAATATTTGTACAAAACTATATTCAGAGAAACAATGGCTCTCATCAATCTGTAAACTGTGATGGCCATACCTATGCTATCCTCCTCTCTCTCCTCTCAAAAAACCTTGTTAAATACTCACTGATCCATCCCATACACTAGTCCAAGTGCCGTATAGCAGTAAACTATACCACAGCCTTTAACATGGGAGTAGTGTACCAAAGCGCACATCTCATAGACCACACCATCCACCCATGCGCCCAGGAGTAACGATTGACTGCCAAATCTATGACATACACGCATGCGCATTGTTGGTTACGAAAGTCACTACCTGATTCAACATGCTCAGAACGACACATGGTACTCCACAAACAGGTCCATGATTATGATAGGCTCAAAGGCGGATGTTCCTTATATGGTCTGCACACCACATCCGTCAATTAACGAATCAAAGAGCAGTGCGCGGCCCTTATATACCACAACCCTGAACCCTAAGCATTACCAGCGGAGCATCGCCGGGTGGTAGAAGGAGGCCTACTTAGGCGGATTTTATTAAGAATCCACCTACCTACTCTGGCGTTCTGGATATGCTCATGAGGCAGAACAAGACAGTCACAATGAGTATGATTTTAGAACCATTACAAACTGACAGTGTGTCATTTATGTATTTTGTGTGTGTTTTTCTTCCTTCACAGGTTTATTTAACCGTTTGGGGCTCCAGGTGACTGCACCTGTCTGAGCCATTCCCGTGTGGAAACCAAACTTATTCATCTTTCTTTTCCTTTTTAGGACATGCAACTGCATGATCCAAAGAAACCGCTGTAGGCACATATTAGCCTTATTTTTCACTGTAAATATGTTCACTTTTATCTAATTTAAGAGAAAAACATTTTTTCTTAAAGAAACGTGAGTAGGGTTGGGAAGTTGTGCACCCGTCCTGAAGAAGGAACACCGAGTTCCGAAACATGTCGACGCACACCAGAGGTAGTGTCCATAATAAAGACCACTGACCTCACCTTGCACTTTTTTAACAGCACCAGCTAGGGGTTCCGAATAAAGTTTTTTCAGATAACCGACTAGCCAGGTGTTTTTTAACCCTCACCACACCCTTCACTCACATTCTCTCAATACCCCATCATTTGCACGTAACACACACCACACATAGTCAACCTCTTCAGTGCTCCCGCGTAGTCGCTGGTCGCAGCACGCCGCATCCCTCCAGCGGGATGCGAAGACCCCGATGATGAAGCATGACACCAAGGGGCCTGTTGGTGTGTGAGGGGTATTTTTCACAACACTGAGTGTCCCCCATCCTTGAGGTGTACACTCTGAGTAGGATTCTTCTTGTTTAATTATCAGTACCCGTGGAGTGAGAATCCTGTCTCTATACTCTACCTCCCCCCATTGTTACTTTCTGTTCAAGGCAGCGCAGAGCTGCGGGAGTCTTTTTCTCCAACTACATCTCACACACACATAAAGACACACACCTTAGTTATAAGAAGCCAGCGGTCCTTTCAAAAATGGAGGACGAACACGGCCTCACCTTTGCAGAGGAGGAAATCGACAAAATTCTATCAGACTCCAACCTTTTTGAAGGCTTAAGCAACCAGGAAACTGGTCCGAACACCAATGATTGGAATGAGTTGCTAAATTTAAGACGCAGTCAGATAAAAGCAGCCCTTCACGGTTTGTTCATGACCGAGTACCTTCGCAATAAAATGGCACCACCGGGTCTAATTGTCAAAAACGAACCACTCATTTTTCAAAATGACTTAATATTTAAAAAGGAATGGTCATTGATATCCTGGCATTGCTCAAGAGACTGGTTGGTACTAATAGTAAAAACTGCCGCCAGAATAACGCAGGAACTGAAAATTGAAATTAACAAGATAGAGGTCCAGCTCAATACGTACATAACTCCAGAAGAGTTAAAAACCAGACTGGACGAATTGAACCAGCAGATGACAGACTTTGAGTTCACTTTAAAACAGAGCAAAACGAACAAACTTGCCAAGGATGTAGCAAAATTTACACCAGAAAACGCGTACCCATACACGAAAGCGGATTATGTCTCCAAGAATACCAATAGTGATGCGGACAGTGACGTCTCAGATACCGGCTCCTCAGGATCAAATTCAAGTGGTAACAGAGGATCCAGACAACGACGAGGAGGTTGGAGACAGCGGAGACAACAATTCCCCAAACAAAGGGGATGGAGGGGTTATCAACCGCAAACCCAATATCCGCAATACCTAGGCCCCCCACAATTCAACCCTTTACAATTTGGGCCACCACCAGGAACACTAAGTTACCCACAGTGGAACCAGGAATATAACGAAGGTTTCTATGGTCAACAACAGTCCTATGGAGGCCAACAACAGCCTTTTTTAGGCACACGCCAGACCACACGAGGAAGAAACCGGAAAGGCAACAACGTGGCTTGGCAGGACCAGGAACAGCCAAACGCTCGGACAACCAGGAGCATGACCGGGTCCCTCCCCAACCAGCCATCGACAAGCAAGAGAGGAACCTAATAGTCAATCTAACACCGTTGAGACTAACAACGATGCAGGAAAACATATTGAACAAAGGACTGGGGTTTGTACCGACCCATAAACCAGACATATTCAGACTCAACATGGAATTGCAGGAGTTCTTTCGGAAATTGAAGCTACAAGCTTTTTTCAAAGACAAATTACCCCCAGAAGACAAAACAGACACCGGCTTGAAGTTGAAATCAACCTTCACCCCGCCGGACTCTGCGATACCGGTTGAAATCCTATCTTTCGAAAAAGCAGTCATTACAGAGGTCAACCAACTTAACATCAAGGAACGGAACACCTTCCACAACACCAGTGGTGATGAACATCAAGCCCTGAGGGAGCTAACAAACAATAGCGAACTCGTTATCAAACCAGCAGACAAGGGGGGTGCCATCGTACTGCAAACCCTTGAGGCCTATGATACGGAATGCAGACGTTTAATATCGGATGAACGTAATTACAAAATCCTACACGAAGACCCAACGGAGAGATTACGCATCAGGATTGGGGGAATGGTGGAGGAAGGCCTAGCCCACAACTGGTTAAGTAAAAAAGAGGCAGACTTCTTACAACAACCATCACCACGGATACAGTACTTTTATTGCATCCCTAAAATCCACAAAAACATCAACAACCCACCAGGGAGACCGATCGTCTCCGGGATTGGGTCCATCCTGGAACCCCTGTCAAAGTTTGCGGACGCATTTCTCCGCCCCTTGGTACAATCCACCAGCACCTACCTAAAAGACACCAAGGCAGTATTACAACTATTGGAAGAAAAATAATTTGACCCATCAAAACAGTTCCTACTAAGCCTCGATGTAGAGAGCTTATACACTAGTCTCCCTCATGACGAGACATTACAAATCATAGAGGAAGTTCTCTTCAGTAGCAGATGGAAATACCAAACCCCGCGTAATCTGGTCCTAGAGTGCATCTCTATGGCGTTGCAAGAAAATTTCTTCCAATACGACCAGACCTTATATCTACAGACCCATGGAACAAGCATGGGTAGTACATTTGCTCCGAGTCTGGCTGGTCTGTATGTGTACCACCTGGAACATAACAGAATCCTCAACACAGACAACCCATATCACTCCCAGATCAATACCTGGAAAAGGTATATAGACGATATTTTCATCATTTGGGATGGCGATCTGGAGAGTGCCTCAAATTTTGTGGCATGGCTGAATAATCAGAATAGATATCTGAAATTCACAAGTACCATATCCAATACTACGATGGTCTTTCTGGATTTAAGCATATACACGGAGGATGGTAGGTTGAAGAGTAAAACCCACTTCAAACCCACTTCCAGGAACTGCTTATTACGGTACGACAGTTTCCACCCCAGACACCTCAGGGAGAACCTACCATATGGGCAATTTCTGCGCCTCAGAAGAAACTGTACAGAATTGAACCAGTTCAACAAACAAGCTAAGGACCTCAAAACGAAGCTAATACAGAGGCAATATCCTGTAAAAACCATTGACAGGGCAATGAAAAGGGCCAGGAACAATCACAGGGATGCACTCCTTGAAGACAATCCGCAAGACAAAGGAGTGATAAAAAGACCAATATGTGTCACAACCTACACAACCATGTCCAACGAAGTATCGAAAGTAATCAACAAACACTGGAGGATACTGAACTGTGGCCAATTGGACTTTGAGAAACCAATGTATGCACACCGCAGGGGCAGAAATATCAAGGACATACTGGTACACACAAGACCTCGCCAGAACCCAACAGGCAGACGAACCACCATAGGAGTTCAAGGACATTTCCCCTGTGGAGACTGCAGCAGTTGCCACTTAACTCGCAAAAGTAAGATCATAAATTTCAGGAACGGTACATCATGGGAGCAACGAGAATTCTCAAACTGCAACACAAAAAATGTTGTCTACATGATTACATGCCCATGTGGTCTTGAGTACATTGGCATGACCTCCCGACCTGTAAAAGTGAGAATAGGAGAACACAAGAGCAAAATACGATGCAAAAAAACAACCACAAAGATGGCATCTCACTTCTTGGAACAACAACACTGCGTCAACGATCTGCATTGGACCGTAATTGAACGTATGCCATCAGAAACCGGCCTACTTCAGAAAGAACAACGTTGGGTTTTTCGTTTGGGCACCCACTTGGAAGGCCTAAATGATGATATCCCTTGGGGCCAACTGTCTGGATAAAACTTGAAAATTCTGGAGTATATGCAATATTTGTACAAAACTATATTCAGAGAAACAATGGCTCTCATCAATCTGTAAACTGTGATGGCCATACCTATGCTATCCTCCTCTCTCTCCTCTCAAAAAACCTTGTTAAATACTCACTGATCCATCCCATACACTAGTCCAAGTGCCGTATAGCAGTAAACTATACCACAGCCTTTAACATGGGAGTAGTGTACCAAAGCGCACATCTCATAGACCACACCATCCACCCATGGGCCCAGGAGTAACGATTGACTGCCAAATCTATGACATACACGCATGCGCATTGTTGGTTACGAAAGTCACTACCTGATTCAACATGCTCAGAACGACACATGGTACTCCACAAACAGGTCCATGATTATGATAGGCTCAAAGGCGGATGTTCCTTATATGGTCTGCACACCACATCCGTCAATTAACGAATCAAAGAGCAGTGCGCGGCCCTTATATACCACAACCCTGAACGCTAAGCATTACCAGCGGAGCATCGCCGGGTGGTAGAAGAAAGGCCTACTTAGGCGGATTTTATTAAGAATCCACCTACCTACTCTGGCGTTCTGGATATGCTCATGAGGCCGAACAAGACAGTCACAATGAGTATGATTTTAGAACCATTACAAACTGACAGTGTGTCATTTATGTATTTTGTGTGTGTTTTTCTTCCTTCACAGGTTTATTTAACCATTTGGGGCTCCAGGTGACTGCACCTGTCTGAGCCATTCCCGTGTGGAAACCAAACTTATTCATCTTTCTTTTCCTTTTTAGGACATGCAACTGCATGATCCAAAGAAACCGCTGTAGGCACATATTAGCCTTATTTTTCACTGTAAATATGTTCACTTTTATCTAATTTAAGAGAAAAACATTTTTTCTTAAAGAAACGTGAGTAGGGTTGGGAAGTTGTGCACCCGTCCTGAAGAAGGAACACCGAGTTCCGAAACATGTCGACGCACACCATAGGTAGTGTCCATAATAAAGACCACTGACCTCACCTTGCACTTTTTTAACAGCACCAGCTAGGGGTTCCGGATAAAGTTTTTTCAGATAACCGACTAGCCAGGTGTTTTTTAACCCTCACCACACCCTTCACTCACATTCTCTCAATACCCCATCATTTGCACGTAACACACACCACACATAGTCAACCTCTTCAGTGCTCCCGCGTAGTCGCTGGTCGCAGCACGCCGCATCCCTCCAGCGGGATGCGAAGACCCCGATGATGAAGCATGACACCAAGGGGCCTGTTGGTGTGTGAGGGGTATTTTTCACAACACTGAGTGTCCCCCATCCTTGAGGTGTACACTCTGAGTAGGATTCTTCTTGTTTAATTATCAGTGCCCGTGGAGTGAGAATCCTGTCTCTATACTCTACCTCCCCCCATTGTTACTTTCTGAAAAAAGAAAACATACTGCCATCTAAACACAGTGGGCATTTGCTTGCAATAACAAAACTAAACATAGCAGTGGGTGATCGTTTAGAAGAGCTATTGTAAATACAATATTGTTATTTTAAAGTTTAAGAATGGCCGCCACATTCAGAACAAATGTGTTGGCCACCTTATAAAGGTAAGATAATGATAAACTATGGATAACAGCATTCCATATTGGCCCCTTGGGTTAGAGGAAGTGGCCACATGGGATAAAGCTCAATGCTGATTAAATGAGGGGCAAGCAAGTGACCAGTTAGCTCTGAGTCAAGTGCTCTTGTGTCGTGTTACGAAATATTAGACTAAAAAAAGGAAAACCAAAGAAATTAAAGGACAACTACAAAAGGAGAACACTGAAGTACTAGCCAACAATCCCTGAGAATAAAGCATACTCATTTTCAGGTCGATGTACACATGTGATCCGAAAATGCACACAGGGAAAGAGAGCCAACGACTGATGTGAACTGATTCATTAGCCGATGCAGTGCACTGACATTGATGTAAGCAGAGTGTAAATGCATTTAAACAGACCAATGGTAGAACAGTGTCAAACAAAGAACCTCTATTTAACTATATGAATACATATATTTAAATATATGAATATAGGTATTATTTAATTACTTTCTGTGTTACAAGATTCTGACAGACAAGAATTATTACATCACAAATCTTCTACCCCAAAAGTTTGTCGAAGGCAGTAATCAATACCAAAATCCATACTCCTAAAATAATCTGTGGCATTTCATTTTACAAAATACTTATCTGCAGGTGTTATTACTAGGACATAACATTCCACCCTTGTTAGAAATGGGGGTCTCTGTTTGGCAGAGGTAGGTACCTTTGTCCAAATAGGGACCCTTGCTTCTAGTCAGGGTAAAGGGGATACACACTCTAGATAACCCCTGCTCATCCCCTTGGTAGCTTGGCACAAGCAGAGAGGCATATCCCAAAGGCAATGTGTAAAGTATTCGTACCATCACTGACAGTAACACAGTGATAACACCACAAATGGACACCACACCGGTTTGGAAAAATAAAGTATCTTTATCTAAACTTAACAAAACCAAAATGACAAAAATCCAACATACAAGTATTAAGAAAAATGACTTTCAAAGGGTTTTAGCAACTGAGTCCATGGAAAACTTTGGGTGCATGTTTTCTTGCACAGTGCCTGATGTTGCGACAAAATTTACGAAGTTACACAGCCGCAGCGATGGTAAGCGTTGAAAAACAAAGAGATGCGTTGGTTCCTGAAACCTTTGTGGATGCAATGCAACAGTTCTACTGGACACAGGGAAGCGGTGCGTCAGGTCCGGTCTGTAGGGGAAAGCTATGCATCGATTGCGAGATGACTCTGATCCGCATGTGATGCATCGGTGAAAATTTGCAGCACAGGGATGATGCAAATCCAAGATGCGGTGCTACATCGATTTCTTTAGCCGTGATCCCTCGATGTGTCGATTCTTGCAGCAGCGACAGGCTCTACATTCGTTTCAGCAGTGGCGCGGTGGTGCAGAGAGATTCTTCTCACACCACGGTGTTGCGTCGGAAAACTGTTCCAAGAAGAGCTATGCTTCAATTTTCTTGTTGTTGTGTTGCTTTCCAGCTCCCAGCAGCAGAAACAACCTCCAAAGGCCCCACAAAGTCACAGTCACTCTTGGCAGGTCAGAACTCCCAGCATGGAAGTTCAGGGGAGTTGGGGGGGGAAGTCTTTGTGTTCCTGAGACTTCAAAACAGGAGGCAAACTCTACTCAAGCCCTTGGAGACTTTCCGTAAGCAAGGGACACAGGACACAGCAAAGTCCTTCTCCTTTCCTTGGTAGAAACAGCAATTGGAGGCCAACCCCAGACATACAACACGGCCAGTTCGTCTCAGTTTCTCTAGCTCTTCTTCTTGGCAAAGGTTCCTCTTGATTCCAGAAGTGGTCTAAAGTTCAGGGGTTTTAAGTCTAATACTTATACACCAAAATGTCTTTGTTCTCTTTGTGCAAGGGTCTCTGAGCCCAGTCCAAACCAGTTCTGTCCTCTCTGGTGCAGTTGCCCGCCCGAAGGTGGAGGTAGCATTGTGTATGGCAGACAGGCCCTATTCAGGTGCATGGGAAATCTCCTCCCACCACTCTAAATGCAGACAGCGCCTATTCAGGTGCTAGTGAGAACTCCTCCCCTACTCTGAATGCAGCCCAGGTCTATTCAGCCCAGCTCATTCAGGAAAGGCAGGACACACATCAACCCCCGGTGGCTGTCTGAAAGAATGCACCTCTCCAGGCCCTGTCACTCCAAAACCAGAGAGTCAATACACAAACACGCAGAGGCACACAGAATGGTTAAACAAGAAAATGCCTGCTTTCTAAAAGTTGAATTTTCAAACACACAATTTAAAAATCCTCTTTACTAAAAATTGTGTTATTATATTCGGAGTTCAGAGAATGTAAACTTTATTTCTATATCTTGTCCCAATGGGAAGTTATATTTATAAGATGTTATAAATAAACTACCATTCTATCCTATGGGGCTAGATAGCCTTTCAATAGTGAAAAACGAAATTTGCTGTATTTCACCATCAGGACATGTCACACACACACCAGTACATGTCCTACCTTTCGCATACACTGCACCCTGCCCACAGGGGTACCTCCGGCCTTCCTCAGGGGTGACTGACATATAAGAAAAGGGGAAAGTTAGGGCCTGGCAAGTGGGTGCACTTGCCAAGTCCACATGGCAGTTAACAACTGCGCACAGGCACTGCAGTGGCAGGTCTAAATTACCTTTTCAGAACTACTCATGTGGGTGGCACAATCAGTGCTGGAGGCCCTCTAGTAGTATTTGATTTACCAGCCCCGGCACACTCAGTGCACTTTACTAGGGACGACCAGTAAATCAAATATGCCAATCAGGGAGAACCAATCATAATAACTATATACACAGGGAGCATATTCACTTTAGAACTGATCAGAAGTGGTAAAGTGCCCGTGGAAAGGTCACGGTCCCTACCTCAGCGGGGAAGCATCCTCGCGCGGGGTCCGGCTGGTCTAACCCAGATTGCACCTTGTTCCCTTTCCCCAGGAGTTCTTCTCTCTCTTGTCCCCTGCAGGTACGACAGGACCCGAGCACGGAAAACGTGATACCGGAAGCAGTTCTCCCTGACCCCGGAAGTCCCACCCCCAGCTACGACCCGGAAGATAGAAAAGCCGACGGTCTACAAGGAAGGGGGTTCCAACCTGCGGACTCGTGGCAGGAGGCAGCAAGGAAGGAACCGGAGCGGAGAGCGAGGAGCGAGTAGTCGGAGAGTCGAGTCGAGGAAGAGGAGGAGGACGCCGACGGCGACGTGTGGTCTGAGGACTGGTGGAGTCCTCAGGAGGTGGCTGGAGAGCGGCCGCAACTCACCAGGGAGTTGCGGCTGGACACGTGAGTAACCGTCATCCTTCTCCGTGTGTCCCCTGTAAACATAATTGTAAATATTGTAGAAAGCCTCACAACCCTGAGCACTGGAGCACTGTATATAGATACATAGTCCCCTTTCACCCCTTGAACACCCTATTCACCCCTTCCCCCCTATTGTCGGTCTCTTCCACCTCCCCGTCCGCCCCTTCCTCACCTTCGCATTTTTCGTACCCCCACATCCCGGTGTCGGTGGCAGTTTACGTTACTCCACGAGCGTCACGGACTAACGGCCCTGTACTTTCTCTCTCCCCCAAACCTCCGAGGCCCATCGGTGTAGTCCACGGGACCAGACGACCCAGCCCAGCAGAGAGAGAGAGAGCGCATCGCCCTGACGACCTCAGCCCAGCAGCGGGAAGCGACCCACAGTACTTCCCTGTCCGACGTACTATACACTCCGGATAGCATCAAGGATAAAAGTGGCCCCATCCCAGAGACTGCATATCACCTCCTGTACTTGGCAACAATAAATCCAGCTAACCATAGCGCACTATATCTGGCCTCCCCGCTTGTTATTCCGGTCCGCCGAAGCCCACACACCACAGGTGGTGTCAGAAGTGGGATCACCCGGAGGCATGGAGGCCGCTGTCAAGAAACTGGCAGAATGCCAGGAGCAACTCGGACAAATGATGGAACGGTTTATGAAAACCGCTGAGGATGACCGCGGCCAACTGCATGATGTTCTGAAGGGACAAGGCACGGCCCAAGACCAGGCACTTGGAAAACTCACAGAGGCCATGGGACAACAGAGACCCGTGGCTCCCCTACCGTCTGTGGTCCTGCAGAAATATGTAACGGGAGAAGACCCCGACTTCTTTTTCACGAACTTTGAACGACTGGCACAGGCAGCGAATTGGCCTGTCGATCGCTGGGGACACTACTTGGGGCCTCTGTTGACCGGTGAATTACAGTCAGCCTACCAACAGGCCAACCTACAAGGGCAGACCCCGTACGTTGACATTAAGGCTTGCATCCTAGAGCGCTTAGGGATCGATGAGGACTCCTACAGGATGCGCCTAAGACAAGTCCGTGAGGGACCACAAGAAACCCCGCGGGCACTATCCTACCGTATCCAGGACTTAACAACCCGGTGGTTGAAACCCGCTACGTCCACCAAAGAAGAAATAGTGGCTAAGATCAATCTCGAACAATTCCTCGCTTCCCTTCATCCGGCCACCCAAAAGTGGGTACGACAACATGCTCACTTAACACTGGACAGCGCGGTAGAAATAGCCAGCGCCTACAGTAAAGCCCAAGAAGTGCAGAAAACAAAGGACGAACACCTCCCGCGGGGGCCACATAGCAGTCACTTCCGCTCCCAAAGACCCCCAGTCCCCAGAAGGCCGGATCCAGTCCCTTTTGTACCCTACCCAGTAATGCCTAAACCAAACCCACCCGGACCTCAATGTTATCATCGTGGTGGTTTTGGACACATCGCTCGTCATTGCCCCCAAAAGGAAGAACCGATGGAAGTGGGCGTAGCCAGGAACTATGCGTGCCTCACGTCGGAAGCATCCCCCCCACCGTTCAGATGTCTGGTTAAAATCAACGATCATCCCCTGATGGCGCTAGCAGACACCGGGTGTAGACACAGCGTCTTACGTCCTCAGGACCTGCCGAGGTCTATTGGCCCTATCACCGGGTCTGTGGCCATCAAATGTGTGCATGGAGACACCAAAAGCTACCCCACCGCCCGAGTGAAAGTACAGAATACTACCGACCGAGGAAGTTTGCTGAACGTGGGACTGATACCAAACCTGCCGGAACAAGCAATTCTGGGAAGTGACTATTGTGGTCTCCCCCTCCTTCTGCATGACACTACATGCTCCCTTGAAAAATGGTGAAAGGAAACCCCGTTTGCTCAAAACCAACCCTCGAGTCTTTCCTCGCCTAAACCAGTCAAATCAAAAAACCAAAAGAAAAAGGAAAGAAGAGGGTACGTTGGAGCATATCCTGTACAAGAAGTACTACATCCCTGGGAAACAGATCCCAAATTTCGAGCAGGAAGATCCAATGTTGCAGGATGCCTGGGGACAGGCCCAAGACAACGAAGACCCACTACATGTAGGTCCCTACTTCTTCCGTTCTAAAGGATTGTTATACCGGAAGGCCGGGCCGCACCAAAAACCCCAACTAATCACCCCAGGACCATTTCGGGACAAGGTATTATTCTTGGCCCATAGCCATCTCTTGGGCGGCCATTTCGGTGAAGAAAAGACAGGACAGGCAATCCTCGAGAAATTCTACTGGCCCGGAGTATATAGCCAAGTCAAACGGTACTGTAAAGAATGCTCCATCTGCCAAAAGAACAGCCGCTACCGACCCCCTAAGGCACCTCTCCGTCCTCTTCCCCTCATGGATGTCCCCTTCAGTCGAGTAGGGATGGACCTTATAGGTCCAATGTTGCCTTCTAGGAGCGGCTGTAGATACGCTTTAGTTGTGGTGGACTATGCTACGCGCTTCCCGGAGGCTGTCGCCCTAAAACACCCCACCACCCAAAACATAGCAAAAGCATTGGTGTCTATCTTTGCCCGGGTTGGGTTTCCCCAGGAGGTCTTAACGGATCAATGGACCCCTTTTGTATCCGCCCTAATGCGCCAGGTATGCTCCCAGTTAGGCATTAAGCAAATAAGAACCTCCGCGTACCACCCACAAACCGATGGATTAGTGGAACGCTACAACGCCACATTGAAAGCCACCCTTAAGAAATTGTTAGGTTTGGAAAGCAAGAGGTGGAAAGAGATGTTGCCTCTGGCTCTATTCGCCATCCGGTGTAAAACCCAAAGTAGCACCGGTAACTCGCCATACGAACTGTTATATGGGAGGCCTCCACAAACATTGTTGGACATGGCTCGCGAGGCCAGGGAAGCAGAACCTGATCGTACCCGACCCTTGCCCGAGTATGTCGACAATCTGAAAACCCACCTAGCACAAATCCGAGACATTGTACGACAGAACCTGGAAAACGCCCAAACTACACAAAAACAACAGTATGACAAGGGAGCCAAGAAGCGCTCCTTTGCAACCAGGGATTTGGTGTTGTTGCTCCTGCCATCCTCAGATCACAAACTCTTAGGTCAGTGGCAGGGTCCGTTCTCCGTCATCAGACAGGTGACTCCTGTTACCTATGAGATAGAAACCGAACCTATTCGAGGGGTCCGCCAGATATACCACATCAACCTCCTGAAGAAATGGGAGGGACCCCGCCCCGTCCTATCCAGTGACCAAGCGGTGACCACTCTACCCTTTGAGGGTTGCCTAGACCCGGACCTGCCTCTCATATTAAAACAAGATCTGAGACAAGTGTTGTCCCCTGTGCAGAATGTCTTCTCCTCCCTTCCCGGACACACAAACCTAGTGGAACACGCCATTAAGACTGATCCCGGGGTAACAGTAAGACAACGGCCCTATCGTGTCCCGGAGGCCCGCCGAAACATTATAAAAAAAGAGACAGAGCAAATGCTACAAATGGGTATTATCGAGCCATCGGTCAGTAGTTGGAACTCGCCGATAGTCTTGGTCCCCAAACCCGACGGCTCGGTTTGTTTCTGCATAGACTTTCGTGAAGTGAACAAGTTCTCTCGATTTGATGCCTATCCCCTTCCGAGGGTGGACGAGATGGTGGAACGGATAGGCTCAGCAAAGTACATAAGCACACTCGATTTATGCAAAGGATACCGGCAAATACCCCTGAAAGAGGACGATAAAAGAAAAACAGCCTTCTCTACACCTGATGGCCTGTTTCAGTTCCGGGTGATGCCTTTTGGGCTCCACGGAGCCCCAGCAACATTTCAGAGGGCCATGAATCAGGTCCTGCAGCCCCACTCCAATTATGCTGGGGCATATTTAGATGACATAGTAATACATAGTGAGACATGGGAACAACATATGGGCCATCTCCGGGCGGTTGTGTCCTCTCTGGGACACAGCGGCTTCACCATCAACCCAGCCAAAACAACTCTGGCCGCTCAAAGCGTCAAATATCTGGGTTATCTCCTGGGCGAAGGCCTCATCCGTCCCCAAGACAACAAAATAGAGGCCATTCAGTCTATCCCGTTCCCGAAAACCAAGAAAGAACTCAGGGCCTTCCTGGGACTTCTGGGCTACTACAGACAGTTCATTCCTAACTTTTCACAAACTGCTGTTCCCCTGACTGACTTACTAAAGAAGACAACCAAAACAGAGGAGGAACTACGCCATCCCTCAGTTCCTTTGCTACAAGCTTTTGAACACCTAAAACAGGCTCTGGTGTCCAGACCCGTCCTTGTTAGCCCAGACTATAGCCAACCTTTCATTCTACAAACGGATGCATCCGACCAACGGTTGGGGGCCGTCTTGTCCCAGAAAGACCCACAAGGGAATGAAAGACCCATATTGTACCTAAGCAGAAAGCTCTATCCAAGGGAAATGAACTATGCCTGTGTCGAGAAAGAGGCCCTGGCGATAAAATGGGCAGTGGACAGCCTCCGCTATTATCTCGAGGGACGAGAATTCATATTATACACGGACCATGCCCCCCTTGAATGGATGGCCCGCAATCGAGGCCACAATGATCGCGTCCTCAAATGGTTCCTTTCCCTTCAGCCATATAGGTTCAGAACCGAACATAGGAAAGGGGCGGAACAGGGTAACGCTGATTACCTCTCCCGATTCCCTTTCTCTGCTACCCCTACAAGAAAGACAGCAAGGGAAAGGGGATGTGGAAAGGTCACGGTCCCTACCTCAGCGGGGAAGCATCCTCGCGCGGGGTCCGGCTGGTCTAACCCAGATTGCACCTTGTTCCCTTTCCCCAGGAGTTCTTCTCTCTCTCTCGTCCCCTGCAGGTACGACAGGACCCGAGCACGGAAAACGTGATACCGGAAGCAGTTCTCCCTGACCCCGGAAGTCCCACCCCCAGCTACGACCCGGAAGATAGAAAAGCCGACGGTCCACAAGGAAGGGGGTTCCAACCCGCGGACTCGTGGCAGGAGGCAGCAAGGAAGGAACCGGAGCGGAGAGCGAGGAGCGAGGAGTCGGAGAGTCGAGTCGAGGAAGAGGAGGAGGACGCCGATGGCGACGTGTGGTCTGAGGACTGGTGGAGTCCTCAGGAGGTGGCTGGAGAGCGGCCGCAACTCACCAGGGAGTTGAGGCGGGCCACGTGAGTAACCGTCATCCTTCTCCGTGTGTCCTCTGTAAATATAATTGTAAATATTGTAGAAAGCCTCACAACCCTGAGCACTGTATATAGATACATAGTCCCCTTTCACCCCTTGAACACCCTATTCACCCCTTCCCCCCTATTGTCGGTCTCTTCCACCTCCCCGTCCGCCCCTTCCTCACCTTCGCATTTTTCGTACCCCCACATCCCGGTGTCGGTGGCAGTTTACGTTACTCCACGAGTGTCACGGACTAACGGCCCTGTACTTTCTCTCTCCCCCAAACCTCCGAGGTCCATCGGTGTAGTCCACGGGACCAGGCGACCCAGCCCAGCAGAGAGAGAGAGAGCGCATCGCCCTGACGACCTCAGCTCAGCAGCGGGAAGCGATCCACAGTCCTTCCCTGTCCGACGTACTATACACTCCGGATAGCATCAAGGATAAAAGTGGCCCCATCCCAGAGACTGCATATCACCTCCTGTACTTGGCAACAATAAATCCAGATAACCATAGCGCACTATATCTGGCCTCCCCGCTTGTTATTCCGGTCCGCCGAAGCCCACACACCACAGTGCCGAGAGTCTAAAACCAACAAACACAGGTCAGGAAAAAATAGGAAGAAGAAGCAAAACGTTTGGGGATAACCCTACAAAAAAGGTCCGGTCCAACACAACCCCCTTCCAGCCTAAAGCCAAGGTAGACCAATCCATACCTCAATGGGCTTCCCTGCTTGGGGTGATAGAACATGGAAACTGGCCTGCAACAGGAGGGGTCTATTCCTGTTCCAAGCCTTCATGAACTCAGTTGAATCCCTCCATCCATACTCTCAGGGCCCACTAAGCTGAACCCTCAAATTCCTTTTGACTTTAACGCATGCTTTTTACAAAAATATATCAGGCCACTGCATTTATCAAACTTTTTCATAATTAACAGTCCGTATCTATGTCATCTGAAATATTTTCTCCTAGAGAACCAACCAGGCAGCTAGCTGATATCCTTCGCTTATCACCATAATCAAGTCATACCTACTCTGTTGGTAATAAGCCTTACCACAAGGTAACCATCAGGCATACAAATATGTATACTATGCAGTTGTCAAAACATAAAACCCCCAATGATAGAGACTAAGAAGAATTACCATAGTGCAAATGTTGTATCCACCTGGTTTGTTTAGCTGAGTCACCAACATCAAAGAGCATGCCTACTAAAGTAATTGGCAAGATTTCATGTAACATAATACCTGCCTACAGGCTTTTGCCCAGTTTAATAATAAGCCATCCTTAAAAGACTTTTGTCTATAATGCATGCTTTTCACAAAAAGTAGGTCAGGCTCACTGGCTTTTTTATAACATTTCATAATCAACAGATGATACTTCTGAATTGTGGCCCGACTTTTACCAATAAGCCAATGAAGCATTTACCCATTACCATTGGCTTTACACCTTCCCCAACACTGGCCCCTTCAAGTGCACCAAACCTGGCAATCATCATGAAGAGTGGCTAGCTGTAGGAAGAGGGCATCGTATGCTGGGCCTTAAGGTGCGGATGACTCAATAAGAGAGGCAGTGGAGTGTAAGGCAGGCAACTTCGCCCAGGTGGCCTTTGGGGATGAAAAGTGTATTGTGAAGCAGCCATATCTCCCTGAGCCCTCCCTCAACTTTGTGACCTATATGCTGGCTAATGAGCGGCGCAGGGTGGACCTGAGCAGCCTAGCTGAGTAGAGGAATACACGCAGGCACCCGAGCAGCATTGCAACTGCCTCCTTCACCTCTGGAGGTGGCACAGTGGAGACTATCTAGGACCTGATGGATGGAAGCAGTGAGTAACCATGCTGGGGCCTGGATAAGCCAGCAAATTTACACCGCACAATTGCAGTGGCCTCCGGGCCTCTGACTCTGCTCCCTGCAGAGGTCCTCATGCATTCTCCCAGAATACTATCTGTACAGGAAGAGCCACAGCCAGCACGATGCCTTGCCTGCTATTGTAAGCTTGGAGTGACGGCGCAGAATATAGCACCCCTCCATGTGCCACAAGGCCTGACCTGCAGGCGAAGATAGTGAAGAGGCCCAGTGGGGCCTGGGCGATTAGGTGGAAGCCTGCGAGGTGCAAAGGTCATGCCCGGTATTTAGCAGAGAAATTAATTCTCTTCCTTCAATCAATCAATCAATCAAACATTTGTAGAGCACGCTACTCACCCGTGAGGGTCTCAAGGCGCTGAGGGGAGGGTGGAGCATCTCCAAGTCAAACAGCTAGGTCTTGAGACATCTTTAGAAGGTCAGCAGGTCCTGGGCCTGACGCTGGGGGATGGGGAGGGTGTTCCATGTCTTGGTGGCCAGGTGGGAGAATTATCTTCCGCCGGTGGTCGTTCGGCGGATGTCTGGGATGGTGGTGAGCGCGAGGTCGGCGGAGCAAAGCTAGCGGTTCAGGGTGTAGAAGGACAGTTGTTTGTTGAGGTAGGCTGGTCCGGGGTTGTGGAGCTCTTTGTGAGTGTGGGTGAGGAGCTTTAAGGTGATCCTCTTGTTGACCGGGAGCCAATGCAGATCTCTCAGGTGGGTGGTGATGTGGCTGTGGCGAGTGAGTCCAAGGATGAGGGAGTGCTCCTTCATGAGCACTTCAAGAGCAGCAGCCTAAGTTAGCTTAGAGTGTGCTACACCTTTAGACCTTGGATGGGCTTCTTGAATCTGAGCAGTGGCGCAATGGATGGCACCCATTACAGGAGTTCCATCTGGGCCATTAAGCGCCCACGGTGTGGACAGTGAACCCTGAAATGCCTGGTCAGCCTAGATAGTGGCCTATACCGCGGGGCTGTTGTGGGGTTGATTGCTCACTGCTGTGTCTACCAAAAGAGACTCTCCTCCACCCCCATTGCCTGGACAATCTTTACATCTGGAGTTGCATGCTGCGTTCGGAACTAATCAGCTCGAAGGGAGCTGCGATCCTGTCACACTGGAAAAACCCAGACTGATTAGGTACAATAACTGTGGGCGTTGGGGTACCTCTTGTTAACCCTCTTCTCATATCGGGCTCACTGCCTCAGTGGGGCCTCTGGGGGACCTGGACTGCTCATGCCCCGTCTGGCTCTGCCTTGCCTGGGTGCGAGGGGTGAGGTGGGTCCCAGTTGCGTGAATGTGCTGGCACCAACGGAAGGCCCCGACCAGTACATTTGATCAAAATCAACTGCAAATGGCACTGCCTTCCACTGAGTGGCAATTCCTGCCTCCGAGCACCACAGGTTGCATGGCATTCTCATTGAGACATACTGGTGATTTGAGCCCTCATCTGCCCGGACAGAATGTGACACCCCAACATGAGATCTAACAGTGGAGTCCAGGGAATAGGCGAGTCTGTGGGCAGCAAAAGATCATTAAAGCACACTGCTCTCCTTGCGGAAGACAACTAACCTGGTGGCGCAGCTGCTTCTCGAGAGCTAGCTGGTGTATTGTATCCAAGAAGGGGGCGAGGAGGCTAAGGGGGCACTCAGCAGGTGGGTCATCCAGATGCGGTGGGCCATTGGCCGGATCAAACAGACAACACCACCAGAAGTACCACCCACAACCGTATCGGACATAAAGCTAGATAAAATTCGAGCAGCTTTCGCCAACACCAGGCAAGGTCTACACAATAAAGTGGACACTGTGGCCATTGAAAAGGGACAACTGCGCAACAACCAGAGAAAACACATCACCCACATCATGCATACAGAAAGCGCACTAGACGAACTTTGGCCCACAGTGTCAGACTTAGAAGGGCAGCTGCAGTCCCTCAAGGTCAAGTTCAGGAGCTGGAGAACAGAGCATTAGACTCCGAAGGGCGGTCCCACTGTGACAATTTTCAAATTGTGGGATTTCCCAAGGGAAAAGAAGGCTCAGACCCAGTGCAATTATCTGATAAGTGACTGGTGCAAGCAATGGCAACTGTGAAGTTATCAGCTCACTTCCTAGTGGAGCGCACCCATCAAGTGTTGGCTCGATGACTGCCAAAGGGGGCATCCCCCGAGGGCAGTGATGGCCAGACTGCAGCCGTGGCCAGTGCAGGGAAGAGCGATGGGGCTGGGTGGAGGGGGAATTTGACAGACAATGATGAGGGAAAATTAAATATTTATTTACATTTTCCTCGTGGTCCTCTGTTGAATCCCCCCAAACTGCCCCCACCGCTCTTACCTACACGAGCTGCTGTTGCCAGACTGATGAACTATTGAGATAAAGAGGCCATGCTACTTGCAACTTGGGCCGTGGAGCCAAACTTAATGAAAATAAGCAAATATTTGTATTCCCAGACTCCATCCTGGTAGTGCAACGCCGTAGAGCCTCCTTCCTGGGGATGAAGAAATAACTGAGACAAACCGGCCTGTCTTACTCACTACTGTTTCCAGCCAACATGAAGGTCATGGTAAATAGGTCCAGCTACTTTTTCGCAGAATTGGCAGATGCCTGGGACTGGGTGGAATGGCAACAATAGGAGTCTTTGCCGCCATGACTCCGGATGACCCCGGATAGACTTTAGACAGCTGTTTGTTTGGGCAGTTGGGGCTTCTAGGCCGCCCGCATTGGGAACAGAGGGTTCTGCTTTTCTATTTGTAAGGTCATAGAGTGCACTTTTGTCCAGCCCCAAAGTGATGCCTGCCCCACATTCTGGCATAGATGGGGATTATCGTGTAGGCCCCTTTGTTCTCTCTCCCCGTGAATAGCATATTGACTAGATTAAACATATTAACGTGGGATGTCTGTTGCATGGGGACAGCACGAAAGTGTCATGGCTTGCAACATTATGTTAGAAGGTGTGACGCCCAGATTGCATTTTTCCAAGAGACACATGTGGCCAGGGGGGAGGATGCTCACCTACAGAAACACTGGTGAGGCCAATGCTACAGCACTACATATTTTGACTTTGCCCGAGCAGCTCCTATAAGGGTTAGGCCTGCTGTCCCTTTAAGATACATAAACACAGAAATAGACCCCGAGGGGTAATATGTTCTGGTGGAGGTGCAGCTTGATGTTAGGACCCACCTAGTAGGTGGTACCAATGCTCCAAATGTGGCACAGCCAGACATTTAAGTGCACCTCTCGTTAGTCCTCACCAGATGGGCGCACATATCCAGGGTCATCGGGGGAGATTTAACTGTGTCCTGGACCCACAACTTGATTATTCGCAACCTTCCTTGCCAACCTCCTTTGTTATGGCCACCAATGCTTGTCCTTCCCAATGGCTTACACATTGGTCCCTGCTGGATAGCTGGTGCACCCTCAACACAGTCGCTAGGGAATATTCCCACTACTAGCACTGTATTGCTTCTCACTCCCAGAAAATAGAGAATATTACCCTACCACAGGGAGGCTCAAAAATGACGAAGTAATAAAAACAACACAACACCACCTGGAAAGGGATTTTACGTTCTAAAATGAAACACATCAAAGACTGTTTTTAGAATAAGGCTTGGGGTTTTATTTATGCAATGCTCTCTAACAGAAAGGTTTTCCCAGATGTCAAAAGTACAACATTCAAATATATATATGCAACTGTTGAATGTATGGATAATAATATGAAATAGAAAGCAAGCAGATAACAATAATAAAAAGAAACTCATGCAGATAATAATATATGGAATGAAACGCAAGCAGATAATGCTGGACGTCCTGCAAGAAATCAGAAAGATATGTACACTACATACATCAGTTGTTATAACCACTGCACACTTGGATGTGCACACAGACTCTCACATATCACAACCTCAATACTCAAAGAAAACACCTCAGGTGAATATAGCCACTGGAAACTTGAATGTGCACACAGATACTAACACATCACAATGGCAATAATCAAAAATAAATCACATCACCTGGTGCAAACTTCATCTTGGCCCACTTCAGACTGGGGGATTCACAGCCGGCTCAGGAGACTCAGCAACCAGATTCCCGCACTGAAGACGTGTCCACTGTTCAGGCCCAAATTCCCGTCTCACAACAAACCCCAGCTTTATAGTCTTTAAACACACTAGAAGGTACCAAGCGGCTTTCCTCTGCACCAAGGAAACGTACTGAAATTGGCCACTTTCCATGCAAGCATTCCAAAAGCAAAGGAGTTCTCACGTTCCTTCTGCATTCTCATGTGTTCCAGCCTTTATCTTAACTAAGCTTACGAAAGTCTCTGGCAGTACATTTAACAATCTCCAAAAACAAAGCAACTTTGAACTTGAATAACCTAAACAACTTGAGTAATCAGGGGGCCTGCCTGTGCACACAAAATGCTCAAGCAAGACAGAGTCAGAATTCAAGATGACATGAGGGCATGTCAAAGCCAATAGTAAGAAATTCATAATACTTCCTAATGTACAACACAATGCACATTTGTGCACCACTGCCTATTTTTCTTTGTTTGATCTGTTTATCAGAGATGTTTGATTATGAACATATACAGAAGAAAGTACAACACTGTATAAAGTACCAAACAAGGCTAGTAAAGATAAAAATTAATCCTAAATCACAAAGGAGCTGTACATTAACATGAGTACACTTATCAATCGTACACGGTTGTAATCGGCATATAGCATTTTCCATTAGTCAAATAATCTCTAACCTCCAATCAGAAAGTTGCATCGTCAAATCATTACACAATAAAGAAAAAGGTGTTTGAGCAATTTGTGTCAAGCACAAGTAGACAACCCTTATGGCTTCACTCTGCCATATCACATTAATCTGTGTAGACAGCCAAACAATTTTAAGAAATTAACAAAACACAAACCTTAACATGGGAAAGAACTGCCCAAAAAGTGTCGGGAAAGGAAATAGGGGCCAGAAGGTGGTGGGGTAAAAGACATATACCTCCGTGAATCCAAAGGGGAGAGCCCATCAGTTAACTCATAAATGCAAATCTAAATTTGAACACCACTGCTTATAACACTGCACTTCGAGACCAAAAACTACATTCATTCATTCTCTCCTCTCTCTCTCTCTCTCCTCTCTCTCTCTCTCTCTCTCTCTCTCTCTCTCTCTCTCTCTCTCTCTCTCTCTCTCTCTCTCTCTCTCTCTCTCTCTCTCTCTCTCTCTCTCTCTCTCTCTCTCTCATATGCTTTCAAAAGCACATCCCACACATTCTGTTCCTGGCAAATCTGTTCTACTCTGTGAAAGTGCTCCCACTTTAAAACTACGAGATTACATCAGAGACATCTTCAAGGCAAGAACGGCACATGCAGGAAAAAATGATGTTGTACATTCAGGCTAGGTTAAAATAAAACACCAAAATTCAATAAGGCATTTTAAATGTCTCCCATTTAAAAAAAATGGTTGTATGTTTTTGTTATACATGAAACAGTGCACCATATGGCAAAAGGTATGTCCTGTGCCACAGTGACATATGACGGAGGGTCTCAGTCACTCATATGCATATATCCTATTCATACTCACACATGTTCACCCATCCCCACAGACCACGCTCTCACTGACACATTTGGCAGCCTTGCATTGTGGCCCTGGTCAAAGCATTTTGTTCAAGCGATAGTATCTGACTCTATGGATGGGCTTAAAAATGAAGCTTGGTGTGGGGGGGGGGTGACTGGTAACAATGCACAAGGTGCTTTTCTTCAGTAACTCACAATGATTTTCACTGTTCCGAAGTATCTCTTATGAGAGACCGAGTTGGAGACGTCTGGCCTACTACATCAGTCTAACAACCTAGGAGAATAAACGCGAATTTAGAAAAAAGCTGAAAAATCTATAGTTCCTCGGTCAAATGATTGAAATAAATGTTCCTTATGGACTTATACACCACAATCCTGTTATTACAAGATTTCTTTCGATATAGAAAGAAGCTGCAGAAGTCGAAGATTAATTTCATCAAAGAACATCAGGTAAAGGGGGCTTTTGGAAAATAACTCTTTTCTCGTATGAGCTGCATTGAAGTGAAGCCAATATTAGAGAGTAAAAAGCAAAAATAAATCCTTTTTTTGGCCTTAAAAATTGCGAGTCTGCCGCTGGAATCTGTGTGTTAGCATGTATGAAATGTTTGCATTACACCTGAATGATTCAAGGTTTCTGTCCCACAGAGTCAACCCTAAAATAACACCCCTTCAAATCATGGTAGTCATCTGGGATTGAAACCACGATAGCTAAACTGCATGACTCCAATATATGCTCGTGGCTTCGTTTTAAGATGAAATCATTTTAAAATGACCAGAGGGGACTTTGATGGGCTGTACGCGTAAACGTGCAATGTTCCAGTACTGAAGAGCACATATATATTTTAGCTGTCAAGAAATACACATGGAAGCCTACATTATCCAGTAAAGCCCTGGGGGACTAGAATTGCATGCTTTGTGTGTTAATTGTTTAAAAAAAAACATGGTGGCGAAATAAATAGAAATAAAATAAAATATAATTGGGTCACACCGAAGGAATATCTGCTCCCACGGACATGCGGGCTCTGTAAGAACTCCAAACAAGTTGGGAGTAGAAAGTACAGCTCTCCTTTGCACGTCCTCATTATTCTCTGAAGCAGTACAGAAATGCCATGCTGATTTACTGCACTGTCAGCACAACATACCTCTTATGTAGTAAACAAGAAAATGGCGACTCCCGGGGGATGCAAGAAAACAGCACAGAATATGTTTGAAAAAGTGTAAAAGATTTATAGAGCTATTTTAGCAATCTCCGTCTTGGAGTGTTGGAGGACCTCTGTAATAGGTTTTTAAGTCTTCACAAACTTGCCTGAGACAAGGTTTCTGTTGACTTTAACTTGACGCACTCAATTTATGAGTGACCAAAGGCCACTTACGTGACAGAAAGTGTTATTTGGAACCTCTTCTACTTATGTAGGTGCAAACATAAATATAGCCAGTGACACTGTATATACTCTGGGAATTCCATTACATGATTCTGCCACAATACTATTCTATTCATATTTATGCTCTAGGGGTTTTATGCAGCAAGTATCTCTGTGGTGATAACGCCTGTGAATTGCAAACGCACTGCTTTTTGTGACCGCAAAAACACAAGGTGCAACGTACTAAATAGTTTCCTGTCTTTCGAGGTAAAAGGGGCGTGGCAGTGTTGAGACTGCGCCTTTGCAATTTACTATGAAAAGTATACATGTTTTGCGAACACAACAGCAGTCACACCATATGTCAAGCACTGACTTCATAAATATGATAATATCCATTCCCAAGCTTCAACCTTCTGAATGTGGACTTTTGGCATCAGAAGGGGGGGGGGCAGGAAGTGTCTAGGGACAGCTGCAACCTCCCTCAATCTCATTCACAGAAAATCAACTTTTGTTTGTGAAAGCAGCCCTCCTCCCTGATTTGGGGCAGGATTTCCTTTAAAAAAAGCATTGCAATTCTGTGAATGCATTATGCAAATGCAGAGAGGGAGGTCTGTTGCTCTCCCTCAGGCCTCAATCATTGCATTCTCAGCCATTCAGAAGAAGCTGCAAACAAATCATGTCTCAGGCAATTAATGAGGCAGGAGTTGTTCAGACGGCTTGCGAATGGGGGTTATGCGGGCTGCTCTCAAAAAAGTCAGTGCGCAAATATTAGCAACTTCTTTGCGACTTGACTTCTGTACATCAAGCTATATTGTGCCGAGAAAATGGGAGGACAATGCCTTCAGATTCCAAGAACCAATTAGCTGGATTTTAATAGCTCCTCTCCTTAACTCCACAATAACTCTATAGGAGTAATTGTGTTCACAGTTAACTGACTAACATGTAGCTGGTGGGATGGTGTGACTGATGACATTATGTGTGTATTACATTTTTCAGTCCTTCTGACCAATGTAGAAAAGTCGTTGAGTATTAACATTTTGTCATACGAGTTACATAATCTCATATCAAAGATGAGTCTTGTTGGTAATAACAATCTTATTCGTGGAGTACCCCAAGATGTTTGCCTTGACTCTTTTTCCTGGCTATAGAACTCTGTGTACTTTACTCCTGCTAACCAGTGGCAAGGTGTCTGTCTTCTGTGTTCTCCTTTCAACCTGATGATATTGGCAATACCTAATATTTAACTACTTGTAAGTTCCTAATATGTGGTACCTAAAATGTACCTAGGACCTGCAAAGTAAAGGTTACTGATGGGCTTCAACACTCAGTGTGCCATTCAATATAGTGGCAGTGTGTTAACATGATTGCAGGCCTGCCAAAAGAAGCCTGTCTGTACAAGATTAAACTGCAAATCAACCTGTCAAAATAACCCTTTTGACAGGTCTAATAAACATTCCTATCAAATATTAGTGACTCACCCTAATAAGGCCTTATTGCCCATAAGATAAATTGCATGGTATTTAAAAGTAGGACATGTAAACCTTTAATATTTAGTGTGTTCTTATAGTGGTAAAGCCCCAAAATCAACTTTTTCTGCAGCAGGTTTGGCTGTTCCAAAGGAAACCATTATTATACAATATAACATTTTATAATGTTATATTTGTCCAGGAAATACCTATAAATTTAATTCTTAGTCGTTTTGAAATATTAATTACAAGCATAATTCTGGTGAAGTCCGATTTGTAATTAAAGTTTTGAATAAGGTATTTTTAGAAAGTTACTTTTGTAAAGGTGTGAACTGGCTCCCAGAGCAGGCATATAGGGCCTTGTGTGTGTGTGTGTGTGTGTGGGGTGGTGGGGGAGCTGTTGCCTTGACAGTGGGCTATGTCCAGAAACTTGTTTATCTTTATGAAGGCATACCCTGTTACAGACAAGTGTTAGAGGCTTGTTTGTTCTCCTTTGTTTGTTTTCCTTTGTTTCGAAGTCAGACAGGCAGGCACCAATCCCAGAGTGGTTGAAGTTGCCCCCAGTTACTGATTTAGAGTGACGACAGAGAAGGGTTTGCTCATTTGCATGGCCAAACCTATGGCGTGGGCACAGCAGAACTACAGAGGAGGAGAACATTTCTGCATCCTATTTTAAGGAAGAGCAGGGTACTTTGGGATTCTTCACAGTAGGGCACACAGGAAATGCTGCAAAGGTGGCTAGGTTTACATCTGGGAACTTTTATCCTATGGAATAGGGGGAGCTTTGGGGGAGAAAATTCGGGCACCTATTGCTGAATGGATTTAATCATACTGTTTGAATTGTATACATTTTGTATATTGTGTGTATTTAATGTGGATATCTTCTCATTTATGTAATTTTGTACTGCTGTATTTCCTTGCAAGAAAATAATAAATTAAAAATATGAAGGAAAAAAAAAGGAATGGGTAGTGGCCTGGCATTTCCCCAACACACAGACTGGTGCGAGGCATAAATGGGCAGCCACAGTACCCACTCTCAGAACACTTTCTGGACCTGGGGAAGAGCAGAACAGGACTGGACCTATTGTCTGTGACCTGAGAAGGGACTAGAAGACTGGACCTGCCCTCTCTCTTATAAGCAGGACAAAAACGAATTTCAAGGAGCATAAGGTTGACTACCTACTCCAGCTATAAGGAAACAACAAGCTACAAGAGGCCGTTTTCTGCAACTGCCTAGCTGACCTGTTCCAACTGGACCTGCCCTGGACCCTGTTGTTGGCCTCTGCTGGAATACGTCTGGACCCCCTCCCAGTGCTGTCCATCAATGTCCTGGAACCATGGCTGGTGTCAAAGTGTAGTCCTTCTACCAACTATTGAACCCTGGGACTTAAAATATTTGTGTCTTTAAGAACCTCCTTAGGACTGGGACCAACCTGGCAAGCAGATATGATGTATGTGCATTGCTGATGGCTAAAACAGTAAGGTAGCACCCACTTGGTACGTTTTCGCAGCAGCAAATATGATTCAGTTGGACATCATGGAGAAGTCATCCGGCCTCATGGAACCCTCCTTGGCTACACCCTGCAGCCCTGCCCCCTTGAAGAGTTTGAGCTCAAATAAAGGGATTAAGTCTAAAGGTAGAAATCTTCACTGGATAAAGGTGCAAAAAGTATTCAGCCAGGGAGGGCCATTCTCTGGGCAGGAAATTCAAATTTCTCCCACAAATCAACAGCTTCACGCGACCGCACCAAGTAGTTATCCAACAACATGGATCCCATTTCAGTCAAAAGCTGCTGCCTTGCCCTGCTGATGATTTTTGATTTCCATTTTTAAGACTAAGGGCCATATGTAGAGTTTGGTGGACCAGGTTACTCTGTCACAATCGTGATGAATTTCCCACTCACCATATCACATGTCCATTATATTCTATGGCACTTGTAATACGGCTGATGGTGTATCCGTCACGTTTGTGACGGAGTAACCCATCCATCAATCTCTAAATCATTCCGAAAGTAAAACACCTGAGCCGGTTTCTGTGTCTGACCTACGCTCTATCATGGTCAGCCTAAACTAGCGCCCAGATACTAGTCCAGGACAACCAGATGACCAAGGTTGGCGCATAACACTTTTTGGCACTATTTTTACATTTAAAATGTTAAAAATCATAACTCCAGTTTCCCCTGTAGGATGGTTGTCTTTCCGGGTTAATCTTATTTATTATAATATTCTCTATCTTTCTAAATTGGTTTGGGATTTTTCTTGTGTTTCGTTTTGACTTTAGTTCTGTTTTGCTACAGCGTAAATACTTTTTCACACTGTCTCTAAGTTAAACCTTTCTGCTCTCTGCCATGGCTACCAGGGAGTTGAAATAAGGTTAATGTAGTGACTTTTGGTTTGAATACTCCACGCTTGCCTCTACATATACCTGAGAAGCCTTTGGCTATCATGATTACATCTTTGTGTTACCGCCCCATCTCGCTCCTCCCGTTTCCAGCCAAAGTCATCGAGAAGACCGTCAACAAACAGCTGGCCGCCTTCCTCGAGACGAATGGATCCCTCGACCGCTCACAGTCTGGCTTCCGAGCCAACCACAGCACCGAGACCGCCCTCATCGCTGCCACCGATGACATCCGAGCCCTGATGGACAACGGAGAAACAGCGGCCCTCATCCTCCTAGACCTCTCTGCGGCATTCAACACTGTCTGCCACCGCACCCTAGTGCAGCGCCTCAGCAACGTCGGAATCCAGGAGAAGGCACTGGAATGGATCATCTCCTTCCTCGACGGAAGAACACAGAGAGTCCGTCTACCACCGTACAAGTCAGAAGCCACCGAAGTCATCTGCGGCGTCCCTCAAGGATCCTCGCTGAGCCCCACCCTCTTCAACGTCTACATGAGCCCCCTCATGGCCATCGCACGCCAACACAACCTCAACATCATCTCCTACGCTGACGACACCCAGCTGATCCTCTCCCTGACCAACGACCCCACCGCCGCCAAAGCCGACCTTCACGAAGGGATGAAAAACGTAGCCGAGTGGATGACGACCAGCCGCCTGAAACTGAACTCAGACAAGACGGAAGTCCTCATCCTGGGCTCCTCGCCCTCCGCCTGGGATGACTCCTGGTGGCCCCCCGCCCTGGGCACCGCACCCAAACCGACAGACCACGCACGCAACCTGGGCTTCATCCTGGACTCCTCCCTCTCCATGACCAGACAAGTCAACGCCGTCTCCTCGTCGTGCTTCAACATCCTGCGCATGCTACGGAAGATCTTCAGGTGGATCCCCACCGAGACCAGGAAGACGGTCACCCAGGCCCTCGTCACCAGCCGTCTGGACCACGGCAACACCCTCTACGCCGGAACCACCGCCAAGCTCCAGAAGAGACTCCAGCGGATCCAGAACACCTCAGCCAGACTTATCCTCGACATCCCACGACACAGCCACATCTCCGGACATCTGAGAAACCTGCATTGGCTCCCCGTCAACAAAAGAATCACCTTCCGTCTCCTCACCCACGCACACAAAGCCCTACACGATCAAGGCCCGAGCTACCTCAACAACCGCATCAACTTCTACGCTCCCAAACGCCATCTCCGATCAGCCAGTCACGCCCTCGCCGCCGTCCCCCGCATCCGAAGAACGACAACAGGAGGAAGGTCCTTCTCCTACCTGGCCGCCAAGACCTGGAACTCCCTCCCGTTCGACCTGCGCCTGACCCAGGACCACCTCTCCTTCAGGAAGAAGCTCAAGACCTGGCTGTTCGAGCAGTAGCAGCACCCCCCCCCCCCCCAAGCGCCTTGAGACCCTCCGGGTAAGTAGTGCGCTCTACAAATGCCCTGATTGATTGATTGATTCACATCATGGAGTTGTGTCTGCAAGCAGTGTACCTCTATTGTTTTGCTTTATTGAAAAAAATCAAAACAGGAATAAAAATACAAAAATTAGTTACTTTAGTGATTCACCTTATTATGTGCTGTAATTGTTACTTAAGATGGGTACCTATTCCACTCAATACCCCATGAATAACACTTAATACCCCATGAATAACATGCTTCACTCATATTACAGCAGGGAGAGTAAAAGAACAAATAATTTATTGTGTGATTACTTAAAATCATTACTATATAAGATATGTCGTAAATTAAAACATGGTCAGACTTTAAAATCATAGCAGCAAGAGGATATTTAGCCAGTTGGTGCTGACTGGATGGTTGACATATAAAAATAAAATCTCACCATAGTCCATTCGTTGAGTCCTTGGGGAAAGTAATTTTTGCTGAGTAGACTTTTGTTATGGAGGAGCATATCTAACTGTTAATCGTTCTCTCTCTGTGGCATTTTTTCTTTCAGAAGTGAGTGAACTTGGTAGATGAATTTGCCGAAGTTAGCTATGTCCTTCACTGTTTCCACGGGGGAAAACTGGCAGATGACATCCTTTGCAGTACGTATACTCAGGGAAAAAGGTTTAGGCCTGAGGTAGATTCGGCGGGCTTGCAGCGGAGCAGGCCTGCATAGGAGTATATGTGCCAGAGGCTCCCTTCTATAGTTGCATTGTCGGCATGCAGTAATATCTGTAAGGGCTTTCCAGGTTGGATATAGTTCTTTTATGGGAAGCGGGTGTAATCTTGTAGCTAAAATCTGATATAATGCTAGGCTCCCCACTCCCTGTGTGAGATGATGCTTGGTTGTTTGTAGATTTCGTGGGAGGCATGTTAAAGCCCCTGGTGAGCAAAGACGCAGCAGCTTTTTTACAGTTAATTTGATGGTGGCAGTGTCTAATATACTCGGGTCCCAGTTCTCTGTGACTAGCTGCTGTTGCTCCTTCGAAGCTGCAAGTTTGACAGACAAAGGAGTATTTGGTTTTGAAAAAATGTTTTTTATGACAGCCTTCATAGAATTGGCATAAATCAATTATCTAACAAATTGGTTGGTTTATTCCTCTGTTTGATATTAGCAGCCCGTAGAGAGATATGCAGGTTGTGGAAAGACCCTGAGCCACCGCAATATGAGATCTGGTTGAGAGCAGTATTGAGCATGGCGAGACTGGGCCAAGGGGTAGGGAGTATCTGGGCACCATTAATTACTTGGCGTACAGAAATGAGGCTGGTCTAAGCACCCGCGGTCCAATGATTACACCAAGCCTCGCACAAAAGAAGCTGGCCTGGTCGGCCTAAAAGCGAATGCAAGAGCATGGACCCAGGGCGCCCAGTTTGGAAAAGGTTTTTTATGCAAAATTGCAGATGCTTAAGGTGAAATGAGGACAAAAAAAAGAATTGGCATGGGCCATGGTTGCCAAGTGATGGTATTTTGCTAAAGTAGCCAGTTCTTTTAATTTTTGTTGGGTAAGGTCAACCTTGAGGCGGATCAAAGTGTTTCTTGTGGATGCGGGCAGGTGATATATTTCTTGTACGCCGCACATTGAATTTTCTCCAGATCTTTCACAAGCATTCCAGGAAATGCCTGTTGCGCATAGTTAAGTGATGGTAGCAGTTTGGCTCGTATTAGCCTTTGGTAATGCAGAGATCCTTTAGTAGAACGGTCTCCTCGGTGGGCAATACATGGTACCTTATTCAGCCTGGACCTTCTCCATTGCGTCGGATGAGAAGGGGCTCCATTTGCATGAGTCTGAGGACCTGGAGATAGGTCGGGCAAGAGAGTTCACGAAGGTCTTAAGAAAGAAAACAGAGTCATGGGTCCCACAGTTTATCAAAGTGTGGCAGTTTGTTAGCAATGGACGCAGTAAGTTTTTGCAAGCCCATAATTTCCCAAAGTCAATGCAACCAGTCTTGGTGTGGGCAAGGAATTTGTGCACCCTTGGAGGTTTTAACTTGCTTGATTGCGCACAGTGCCATAGCGATAGCTTTGCCTTTATGGAAGTGGAGTGGATAAGTTATTACATTGGGAAGTTCCAGCAAGGTGTAGCTGAGAAAGACTATGACATCAGTTTTGAAGATCTCATTAACATCCCGAAAGACCTCCTGCCAGTATCATCTAAGTTTGGGGCAATGCCAGAGAATGTGTGTCAGGGTGCCTGTGTGTCTGCAGTTGTGCCAACTGTCCTCTCTGCTGCCAGGCCTCCATTTTGTCTCACTAGCGGGAGTATAGTACCAATAGTGTGTTATTTTAAGCAGTGTTACAGTGGAAAGAAAGATACGTAGTCCAGAAAGTAACTCAGGGTCACCGTTTTATTCTTAAGATAAGATCCATATTAAGCCTCATGTTAGGCCCCACAAGGAGCAGCCTCCTTGCTGCTCAGCCCTTCCACATCAACTGATTCCTTCTTCCACACCAACCCTCTCAACATTCTGATGACATCACCATAGGCTGACCAGCAAGGCAAGGGCAACAATAGAGAAGATGCATTCATCACTTGCTAGATTATCACACATCCCCCCCTTCATCAAAATTGTAAAAATAAGTGCATGCAAGATCATAGTAAGTACATGCAATATACCCGACAATTAATAAATGTATGAAGGTGGGCATACACAAAAACAACATGTCACACAAATAATGGATGTATGCAAGGTGAACATACACACAGGTGACATGTCCAAGAGCTTTAGGAATAACATCAATCTTTAAGAATATCATCAAATACTACATTAAACACCACCTCTCAATCCCATTCACAAAAAATGAGAAAAACACACAAGTGTTCCAATCTTTAAAAATCATACACCCATCCCATCTTGGAAACCTTCTATTCAGTGGCGTAGCTAGGGAGGGAGGGGGCAGTGGGGGAAGTCAGCCCCAGGCGGCACTATTTTGGGGGCGGCAGCCACGCAGCACTGGTGACCTGCGGCGGCGGCCTTTATAATTTATTAAGGGACACTCACTGACATTAATGTCAGTCACTACAGTAGTGTCAGTGTACCCAAATAAATTATAAAGGCCGCCGCCACAGGCCGCCACTGGCCGCTCGGGCCTCGTGTGAAGAGCAAGCGCACCTGCTTGTAAATGCTGCCTGCAGTGCAGCATACGCGACATACCCCGTTTGTGGTTGTTGTGGGTCCAGTCCCAGAGCCGCCAATCTTGTAGCGCACGCGAAAGCGCTTCCAATGACGGCCTTGGGCATAATGTTTGGCCAGCCTTTGTGCTGAAAAGTAGCGCAGCAGTGACACGTCACCCGGTCTCCTCTTTTCCGGCACAGGCAGCACATGGATTTTTCTGCAGGCATCAGAAGGATTATTTTTTGCTCACAGCGGTTCGCGTCAGGGCCATCAGCCGGAGAGCAGTTGTGTCACCCCGGTTCGATTCAGAATAGTCAAGAGTCAAGTTGTTTCAGGTGAGCCGTGACTTCCCTGCCCACGCCCTGGTGTGATATCCACATTGCACCCGGCCTAATAGGGGGGCGTGCTTTACTCAAATTGCTCTCACGATGTACCCTCAAATCTCTGGGCGTTTTTGGTATGTGGTTGTGCCAGGGAAGTATGCTTTGCTGGTTTTGTAACCGGATGGCCTTTGGCGGCGCAGCGGGAGCCTGCCATTCATTGAAGATGATGTTGTCTTAAGTTGCTCTCCCGATACACGCTCAAATCCCCAGGGCATGTTTGTATATGGTTGTGCCGGGGATTTATACTTTGCTGGTTTACAGGCTGCTTATGCACAGTATGTAACCGGATGGCTGATGGGGCCTTCGGCAGCACATCGTGGGCTTTGGTTTCTCACAAGTTAATGCAAGCAGAGTGGCCAGCCGCCTAAGGGCCGACTGGGGCAACAAGGTCGATTGCTGAGCTTTGGTAGTAATGCTTGTTCTCAAATAATGCAGGATATGGAACAGATGTAATTTTCGTTTTCATTGCGATGTGTGGGGATTCTGGGGCGCAATCACGTGCAGCGTGGTACTACGATCAGCATGGTTGAAAGTTTGATGCCCATACAGGCCAGGTATCTTATTGAGAATAGTTTACATAGTCGGTATCGCCATGGCAACGCTGTCCGACCCTGCCTCGACCCAAAATGGACAGGCAGCGAAAATGGCGGCCGCCTCCCACATAATGTTCATGTTTGGGTGGTTGGTTGCAGCACTTGGTGGTAATGGTTGAAACAAAAAAATGGTTATTATGGCTTGGGGGCAGTTTATTATCACAAGCATTTATGTATTGTCCGATAGATTCGGTATTTAAGGATGAAGAACCAGTGTTTCAGATGGCCCAAATTTTCACTTTTATCCCATGGTGCAGGCAAGTCAATGCAATGTGCTTGTTTGCACTTATTTACTTATTGCCTTTACAAAATGTATATGACTATGTGGCTGTTTTTTAAAGCAAAATTTCTATTTTATTAGCGGAACAATGTGCTCTTATTTACTTGCAGCACCCACATGTTCCCACATGGGTGTTCCCATGGCCGAGCAGTGCAGGGGGCGAAGGGGATAGCTAATTGGCACCGATTGGCTGACCGCAGGCTCGACCAGCACAGACCAGCAGCGGGCGTCTTGCTGCTCATTGAGGTCAAGGATATTTCACATTCTGTAATTGTGTGAGGGAAGTTAATATTTTTACAGGGCATCTAGAGGAAGCACAAGGAAGGGTACTCCAGCCCTAATTCACATCCATTCCGGAGGTATCTTGGCCACCAGATGACACTTCAGGCCATTTAGGTTTGACGAAGGCAGCACTTGAGTGGAATGGGCAACCGTAAGTCAATGGTTATATGGTTTTGTTGTAGTGAATTGTTGAAGAGGGAAGTTTGTCTTATGGTACACAGAGGGTTTCAGGCAACCAGATGGCACAGCCCCACTGTTGACCAATACATTAGGATGGCACAATGAATATTTGCACGTCGTTTTCAGTGTTGTGGCCTAACCATGAGGGCACTGCAGGTATTTTAGGATTACAGTATCTTATTTGCACTTAATGTGGCCATCTGCTAATGTACTATTCAGCGTCAGGGAAATGCTGTGTGTTTTTGGGATTTCTGTTTAATTTATTTATACACCAGACTATAAGAGGGTGTGAGAGGCCCTAACACAAATCTCAATTGCCTTAGGCCTCTACCATAAATTCATTAGAGTCAGCTGACTCACGGACTCCGGCCGCCGCAGTGAGCATGTGCGTGATAGCATGATTGCTGGCCAAGCCTTGGGAGAGCCTGTGAGACAAACTTACTGATCAAAGTCAGGCAGGCTGACAAATATGTTTTCAAGTATTTAAAAAAATCACACCAGTATATTTATGGGAGTAGCCCCGGGGTGCTGTGTGTAGGCCTCTACAACTGCGAGTTCAGATAGTTAACACTTACTTGCACTAGTTAATAGACCAATGTAAAACTAGCATTCCAATGCTTCATCTGAGAAATATTTGTGCCCGAAATCTGACAGTGAGGTGAGATTCAGAATTCCGAGACTTAAGCTCACACAACCACAGGGCTGCAGATGCCATGGGCGGCAATCTGAGGGATAGCTCCGGGGGCCACAAGCTGCTTCTATTGCACATACTTGCAGGACTAGGGACACAAAATACTCCCACTACTGCACACACCTGCAGGAACACCCAGCAGGACTAGGAACAAACCCTCTACAGCGCACACTAGCAGGACTAGGGACAAACCCTCTACTGCAAGCACTAGCAGGACTAAGGACATAACATACTCCCCCTTCTGCATACACTTGCAGGACTAGAGACACAACATACTCCCCCTTCTGCATACACTTGCAGGACTAGAGATAAACCCTCTACTGCACACACTAGCAGGAGTAGAGATAAACCCTCTACTGCACACACTAGCAGGGCTAGAGATAAACCCTCTACTGCACACACTAGCAGGACTAGTGATAACCCTCTACTGCACACACTAGCACGACTAGGGACAAACCCCCTCCTGCACACTAGCAGGGCTAGAGATAAACCCTCTACTGCACACATCGGCAGGGCTAGAGATAAACCCTCTACTGCACACACTAGCAGGACAAGGGACAAACCCTCTGCTGCACACACTAGCAGGACTAGGAACACAACATACTCCCCCTTCTGCATACACTAGCTGGACTGAAGAAAAGTAGGAAATGGCATAGGAGGAAAATAGAGCAATGGAGCAAACATGTGACACAAACACAAGAACATGCAAAATATCGAGCACCTTCTCCCCGGAACACCCAAAATGTCTCCTTTTACCACCAGTGAGCGAAATCTCACTCAAGACGACTGTGTGAACAGCTTGAGAAACTCCTCACTGACGAAATTTTTCTCCACCGAGTCAAAACCAGAACCTTGCCTTGGATGGATTGCAACAGACACCACTGGTTCGTTGAAGAATAGGACAGCGGTGCTCAAACCAACTAAGACCGCCCATTTTTGATGCAACTGCCTCTCACAGATTCCTCACTTATCATAAAAGTCCACTACCCTTCACTTCTTGCGATGCAGCGTTCTTAAACCAATGCCATATTTGTTACAAAAGTTCCAAGTCGTGGTTGGCAAAAGCCGTGGTTGGCAACGTGAGAGGAGTACATGGTGCTCCGCAAATCCTAAAATGGCGGTATTCAGCATGAAAAGCGCCGGGTGGTTCTAGGCACACAGGTGAGGTAAAATGTCCAGCAACATCGGGATCACAGCGCAGACGTCACAAACCCTTCAAAACAACTCCATGCGACACTGCAACTCAGGTAAAGTGCGTGCGTGTTGTCCAACAGAATGCCACAAACTTTCAAATAGTACACCTAGCAACAGCCACAGTCTACTCATGATGAAATATAGGCATCCTTCCAAATATCACAATGTTTAGATGTGACAGTAAGACAGTAATCACACTAAAACGACCGGCATTCCTTTGGTATACACTCCTCTCAAAGTAAATCCAAGCATGTGATTGACACCAGTCATAATTCGTCTTTGCGATACTTCATAAGACTTCAACCACAAGTTATTTGACGGTCCGGTCACATTGGGGCCAAGTGCAGTTCAACCAACACAATCACGGTTAACACCGAGGCTCGACATATGCCCCAGAACACCACTCTTCGCAAAGGACAGTTTGAAGCAGCTGAAGCCACGAGACAGGCAATAGATACAAGGATATAACCCTCCACCACATCTTTAAATCAGCGTAACAGCTCACCAGGTGTGTCACTTTACCCCGGGATACTTCATAACGGTGTAAATTCAGTATCCACTGTATCCAATAGGCAGATAGCAAGAACTAGCACAAGTTCAAATATACGGTACACTCTAGTACAGGCAACTAATATCCAGGTCACAGATGATGCTTTCTCAATGGAGGTTACAGCAGGCCAATGCACAGACAATGCAACAGGAACTGGCAGTCAACAGCAAGAATAATTTGCCCCCAGAGTGCAGGATAGGAACAGTTCAACAAAAACAGGCAGGCTTCAAGACAACGAAGGAGACTAGCACTTACAGGTTGGGATGACCGATTAAGTGGTCAATGGTAGGGCCTTAGGGGTGTGAGGTTTCTCCAAATCCACAGGTTGTAGTTTCATTCACTTAAGGTTCTTTTAGTTACTTTAGTTTTAAAAGTCCATTGTCTATAGAAGTAGCACGCAGGTTCTTTAAAATTGGCCCCAGTGTTACAGTTGAAAAAAAGATACGTAGTCTAGAATGTAACTCAGGATCACAGCTTTATTCCTAAGATCATATCCATATTAAGCCTCATGTTAGGCTCCACCAGGAGCAGCCTCCTTGCTATTCCGCCCTTCCACACCAACTGATTCTTTCTTCCACACCAACCCTCTCAACATTCTGATGACTTCACCAGAGGCTGAGAAGCAAGGCAAGGGCAACAATAGAGAGGATGCATTCATCACTTGCTCGATTATAACACAGTACTTCAGTTCCCGCTGCACTGAAGGAGGAGATCCTTGCCCTGTGGAAAATAGTCCATTCTTTGGGAGTGAAAATTAATTCCAATTCTTACTCCCATCATCATTGTGCTGGTGATTTGATACTGTCCGTCAACTTATTTAAACACTTGTATATGGCTGAGAGAAAGCCATTGTCACTCGTCTTCATGTTGAGCCACTTTTTGAACTTTGTTAGAGGTCTACTGGCTGCAGCATGGATCTAGGATTTGGGTGATCCAGTGCTAACCACCATGTAGCACCAGTTATCATTGGTGGGGAGCCCATAGTTGGATGGTACCTTTAGAAACTCCCTGAGGCCTGGGTCGTCAAAAGGTCTCCAGTCATTTCGCATTGGTCCATTTGCCAAATGTGGTAGGTGGAGCCTGTCTTAGCTGGGGGGAATTCAGGGTTGCCAAGCAAGATGGTAAGGAGGAATTAGGTGTTGATAGGAACTTGGAGACGATAACTCTGTCCCATGCCTCTACTATGACCCTTACAATGAGTGAAATGTACACTTCAGGGTAGTGGTGTCATTTGACAAGCCAGGGCACTTTCCATATGTACATCCTAGCGATGCCCTGGTCCATAAAGCACCAATGTTTCTCTGTGAATAGTCGATTCCATTCACCATGTAGCAGAGCTGGGCTGGTAGATAGTAGTGAATAAGGCGCAGGACATGACCTCCCTTACGCCACCTGCAAGTATGACAGTTTATGTGCCATTCTAGGTTTCTTTTCTCCCAGATATATACTTACATCATGTATTGTAGCTTGACAAGCAGGTGCAGAGGAAGCTGGAGAGGAAGAGTTTGCATGACGTACAGTATTTTGGGCAGTAAAGTCATTTTCACTTCAGCTATACTGCTTAGCCACAACAGGCTTCGCCTTCTAGTAGGGTGGTGGCTAATAGGCTGGTGTAGTTGGACTTGGCTGTTTGCTCCCTAGAGAGGGGAAAAATATTTGGGCTGAGGTAGGACACCCAATATTTCACCCACAAGAATGGGGACTGTTGCTTCAGGCTGAGCTTGTAATGCTGGAGTGAGGTTAAGGGACTGTGAATTCTGGATGTTTACCATGAAGCCCGACAAGGGTCCAAACTGATTGAGTTCATCTAAAAGGGCCCCAGGGAGGTGGAGGGCTAGGGTAAGCGCTAGCATGATGTCATCAGCGCATAATGCTATCTTATGCTCCTGGTGGCCAAGGAAGGAAGCCCTTGATCTACCCATTTCTCCAAACCTGCTCCACAAATGGCTCCATGGTCATTGCGAACAGGAGGGAGGAAAGGGGACAGCCTTGAAGAGTGCCTTTAGATAGAGCAAAAGGCTGCGAAGTTAGGTTGTTGAACTAAAACGGTTATTACACAATCGTACGGGACTTTCTTCACTGGAGTACATATGAATATAAAATGCATAGAGTGCAATCTTAGCCCAAGGGCGGCAAGGTGCTATAGCAGAACGATGTGCGGACAAGACAGGGACACACTCAGACAGGGGTAGTTGTAAAAAACCACCAGCCAGAATAATCATCCAAATTTGTGATCGCAATAGCTGCGAATTAGCTATTGCGATCGCAATCCAAAGAAAAGCAATTCATGATTGAAAAAAGTACAAAATTGCGAAATCGCAAATATTATTTTGCGAAATCTCTAATTAATTCGCAGAATCCAGGAGGAACCCCTATAGCAAATCAGAAAAAGCGAGAATCCATGGATTCTGCAAAATATTTTGCTAACTCTCTAAATAATCGCTAACGCAATTCATGAAAAATCGCAAATTGCGAAAAATATGAAAATCGCTATTTGCGATGCACAATTTAAAGAGAACCCAAAGCAGGTGGTAACCATGAAGAAATTAAAATGAAAAAAAAAAAAACTAGCCACAGGTGCAGGCCTGACCAAACACACAGTAGGAGCATGAGGACTCTCACAATGCCAGGACTCTACATGGTTGTCAGGCGGCGAAGGCTCCAGGCTGCAGCAAGGAACAGACGCAGAATCCAGGAACGTATATTCCGCCAGCGAATCACCCTTCTCGGCCAAACTGCGGAGCAAATCTACTCCAAGTATCGCCTGAATGGGGCAATGATCACTAAGCTGATCTGTGACCTAGACCCCCTGATGCAGCACCCAACAAGGAGGACCAATGCCGTGCCCACCCATGTCCAGGTTTTGTGCAGACTGCACCTTCTGGCCTCTGGAAGCTTCCAGGGGGTAGTTGCAGTTGCAAGGGGGATCTCCTAGGGCACCATGTCCCGCTGCCTAAGGAGTTTCCTGGAGGCAATGCTGACGCGGCTACACCATTACATCACATTCCCGTCCACCCAACAGGACTTGAATCAAACCAAGCTTCAGTTTTACAACAGTGCGCAATTCCCACATGTAATAGGATGCATTGACTGTACCCACATCCACATCTGCCCACCCGCACAAACAGAATACATGTACCGGAACCGCAAGTCCTACCACTCCCTGAATATCCAGATGGTATGAAACGCTAAGACAATCATCACGGACATAGTGGCACAATACCCGGGGAGCACACATGACTCCTACATATTCCGGCACAGCAGCATGCACACAAGACTGGCCAGGGGAGACTTTGGCGAAGGACACCTACTAGGTAAGTACACATGCCACCAAATCCTACATTTTGACCATGTAACTGCGCATAACAGGCACTCACCCTCTGCTCCTTTCATTCAGGTGACAGCGCCTACGGTCTCCGTGAGTACCTCCTCACCCCATACCTCAACCCTGCCACACCACAGGAACGGCGTTACAATGCTGCACACATAGGCATAAGAAATTGTATTGAGAGGACATTTGTCCTTCCGAAGAGCCGATTCCGCATACTTCACAAGACTGGTGGGGCCCTCAAATACGAGCCTGAGTTCTGCTGCCGCATCGTGGCCGTGTGTGCAATACTCCACAAAATTGCTACCAAGCGCAGGATACCCGTAGAGATCTCTGGCAGTGAGACGGAGGGGAAAACCGCCAACCTGCACATGTGCATCATGCACACGGGGAGAATCCTGCTGAAGGACACAAACGCTGCAACCACATCACAATTAACTGTTTCTAGTGCACCCACTCCCCTCACCCGACACTTCACTCATGCATGACAATTGAAATATTGACATGAGTCAGATGAACTGGTTTTGAAATATATTATTGTTTTCTTCACAATAATGTGGCATTGTTTCTTACAGTGACATGAGAGTCGTATTTAGTCATACAACCCCATGTATGTGAGGAGGGCATGCTTGCGTCATCAACATGGCCCTGCATGGTAGAAAATGAATTGTCAATGGCGCCTCCGGGCGGACGCTCCAAGTCGCCTTTCCACCTCTTCCTCAGCATTTGCCCGTGATGCAGCAGTGGGCCTGGTGCTGCGGTGGGGTACTGTCACCAGTGGCAGCGATTGGCTGCTGTGGCTTGAATTGGCCTCACTTGTGTCATCACCCACACCTGCCTGGCCATGGCCAGTCGACTGCAGACCCTGCACTGCAGTGCCCTAGCGACATCCTGGCAGCAGTGCACTATTTGAATTTGCATGTCCAACGAGTGTCATGAGAGTTGGGAGGTGGCATTCCCTATTATGTGGTTGGACCGCGTGTACGCAGACAGGCGGGTCAGCAGCTGGAGGTGGCGCCGGCGGTTGACGTCCCGCTGGGTCAACATGGCCTCGGTGTTTGCCTTCACTGCAGCGGTCATCCTCTCCATTCTGTCAGACAGCTGTCCAACATTGCTTGCAGTCTTGTGCAGCTGCAGGTGAATGGCTGCAAGATGAAAGGCCTGCTTCTGGTATATGCGGAGCATACGCCGCTCTATTGACATGCCAGGTACACGCACATTCAACCCCCTGCCTGCGCGTGGTGTGGAGTTGCACGCCTCCCTCACCAGTCCGCTGGACTGTGTTCTCGCAGTGGCTGTGCGACGTGTTTGTTTCGTGCTGCAGCTGTTGGCAGTGCCACTGGCGTGGGTGTCACACGGTGTGGTTGTTGCACGCCTGTTGATGCTGAGGTGGCCCTGTCCACAGGGGCAGGTGGTGGTAGCACTGATGGTGCTGCTGTTTGCCCTGATGGTCCTGGTTGAGGTGCAGGATGGGCGTCTCCCTCTGTGTCCTCAGGATTGTCATCTATGTTCAGGGCCTCACTATCAGTGCTGGGTTCTTCAGCACCACCTGTGATGTAAAGTGGACGTTGATTAATGACATGTATCTTGCACATGTAAGGTTGCTACATGCATGCAGGCTAGCATTCCCTGACTGGCTTTAGGATTTACTCTCACTGGACCGGTCTGGCTGTATGGGGCTAGATGGAAATGGTGGTCAGACTACATGTCCCACAATGCAATGGAAAAACAACAGGTGATGGACCGAATGTGGATCAATGCCACACACTCACCCCAGTCCAAAGATCTGGGCCAAAATCCATCGTTTTTTTGCACTCCACACCACCCTGGGTTAGACAATGGCGATATGCAAATCAGCTCTGACCCTGTGCCCTATGGGAACAGTCCAGTCCGAACTACAAAAGCCATGTCCTTCCTAGAACGGAATCAAGCATCCGAGGACCGGACCGGTTTCGAGGTAACACCTCTCATCAGCCCGGCTAGCTTGACTCCAGTGGTGTGGAGTGCCTGGGACCCACGTCTGGGCATCCCCAGCGCACTTAGGGCGGAATATGCAGAAACAACAGGTGATGGACCGAATGTGGATCAATGTCACACACTCACCCCAGTCCAAAGATCTGGGCCCAAATCCATCGTTTTTTTGCACTCCACACCACCCTGGGTTAGACAATGGCGATATGCAAATCAGCTCTGACCCTGTGCCCCATGGGAACAGTCCAGTCCGAACTACAAAAGCCATGTCCTTCCCAGAACGGAATCAAGCATCCGAGGACCGGACCGGTTTCGAGGTAACACCTCTCATCAGCCCGGCTAGCTTGACTGCAGTGGTGTGGAGTGCCTGGGACCCACGTCTGGGCATCCCCAGCGCACTTAGGGCGGAATATGCAAAAACAACAGGTGATGGACCGAATGTGGATCAATGTCACACACTCACCCCAGTCCAAAGATCTGGGCCCAAATCCATCATTTTTTTGCACTCCACACCACCCTGGGTTAGACAATGGCGATATGCAAATCAGCTCTGACCCTGTGCCCCATGGGAACAGTCCAGTCCGAACTACAAAAGCCATGTCCTTCCCAGAACGGAATCAAGCATCCGAGGACCGGACCGGTTTCGAGGTAACACCTCTCATCAGCCCGGCTAGCTTGACTCCAGTGGTGTGGAGTGCCTGGGACCCACGTCTGGGCATCCCCAGCGCACTTAGGGCGGAATATGCAAAAACAACAGGTGATGGACCGAATGTGGATCAATGTCACACACTCACCCCAGTCCAAAGATCTGGGCCCAAATCCATTGTTTTTTTGCACTCCACACCACCCTGGGTTAGACAAGGGCGATATGCAAATCAGCTCTGACCCTGTGCCCCATGGGAACAGTCCAGTCCGAACTACAAAAGCCATGTCCTTCCCAGAACGGAATCAAGCATCCGAGGACCGGACCGGTTTCGAGGTAACACCTCTCATCAGTCAAACACTCACCCCAGTCCAAAGATCTGGGCCCAAATCCATCGTTTCTTTGCACTCCACACCACCCTGGGTTAGACAATGGCGATATGCAAATCAGCTCTGACCCTGTGCCCCATGGGAACAGTCCAGTCCGAACTACAAAAGCCATGTCCTTCCCAGAACGGAATCAAGCATCCGAGGACCGGACCGGTTTCGAGGTAACACCTCTCATCAGCCCAGCTAGCTTGACTCCAGTGGTGTGGAGTGCCTGGGACCCACGTCTGGGCATCCCCAGCGCACTTAGGGCGGAATATGCAAAAACAACAGGTGATGGACCGAATGTGGATCAATGTCACACACTCACCCCAGTCCAAAGATCTGGGCCCAAATCCATCGTTTTTTTGCACTCCACACCACCCTGGGTTAGACAATGGCGATATGCAAATCAGCTCTGACCCTGTGCCCCATGGGAACAGTCCAGTCCGAACTACAAAAGCCATGTCCTTCCCAGAACGGAATCAAGCATCCGAGGACCGGACCGGTTTCGAGGTAACACCTCTCATCAGCCCGGCTAGCTTGACTCCAGTGGTGTGGAGTGCCTGGGACCCACGTCTGGGCATCCCCAGCGCACTTAAGGCAGAATATGTAAAAACAACAGGTGATGGACCGAATGTGGATCAATGTCACACACTCACCCCAGTCCAAAGATCTGGGCCCAAATCCATCGTTTTTTTGCACTCCACACCACCCTGGGTTAGACAATGGCGATATGCAATTCAGCTCTGACCCTGTGCCCCATGGGAACAGTCCAGTCCAAACTACAAAAGCCATGTCCTTCCCAGAACGGAATCAAGCATCCGAGGACCGGACCGGTTTCGAGGTAACACCTCTCATCAGCCCGGCTAGCTTGACTCCAGTGGTCTGGAGTGCCTGGGACCCACGTCTGGACATCCCCAGCGCACTTAGGGCGGAATATGCAAAAACAACAGGTGATGGACCGAATGTGGATCAATGTCACACACTCACCCCAGTCCAAAGATCTGGGCCCAAATCCATCGTTTTTTTGCACTCCACACCACCCTGGGTTAGACAATGGCGATATGCAAATCAGCTCTGACCCTGTGCCCCATGGGAACAGTCCAGTCCGAACTACAAAAGCCATGTCCTTCCCAGAACGGAATCAAGCATCCGGGGACCGGACCGGTTTCGAGGTAACACCTCTCATCAGCCCGGCTAGCTTGACTCCAGTGGTGTGGAGTGCCTGGGACCCATGTCTGGGCATCCCCAGCGCACTTAGGGCGGAATATGCAAAAACAACAGGTGATGGACCGAATGTGGATCAATGTCACACACTCACCCCAGTCCAAAGATCTGGGCCCAAATCCATCATTTTTTTGCACTCCACACCACCCTGGGTTAGACAATGGCGATATGCAAATCAGCTCTGACCCTGTGCCCCATGGGAACAGTCCAGTCCGAACTACAAAAGCCATGTCCTTCCCAGAACAGAATCAAGCATCCGAGGACCGGAGCGGTTTCGAGGTAACACCTCTCATCAGCCTGGCTAGCTTGACTCCAGTGGTGTGGAGTGCCTGGGACCCACGTCTGGGCATCCCCTGCGCACTTAGGGCGGAATATGCAAAAACAACAGGTGATGGACCGAATGTGGATCAATGTCACACACTCACCCCAGTCCAAAGATCTGGGCCCAAATCCATGGTTTTTTTGCACTCTACACCACCCTGGGTTAGACAATGGCGATATGCAAATCAGCTCTGACCCTGTGCCCCATGGGAACAGTCCAATCCGAACTACAGAAGCCATGTCCTTTCCAGAACGGAATCAAGCATCCGAGGACCGGACCGGTTTCGAGGTAACACCTCTCATCAGCCCGGCTAGCTTGACTCCAGTGGTGTGGAGTGCCTGGGACCCACGTCTGGGCATCCCCAGCGCACTTAGGGCGGAATATGCAAAAACAACAGGTGATGGACCGAATGTGGATCAATGTCACACACTCACCCCAGTCCAAAGATCTGGGCCCATATCCATCGTTTTTTTGCACTCCACACCACCCTGGGTTAGACAATGGCGATATGCAAATCAGCTCTGACCCTGTGCCCCATGGGAACAGTCCAGTCCGAACTACAAAAGCCATGTCCTTCCCAGAACGGAATCAAGCATCCGAGGACCGGACCGGTTTCGAGGTAACACCTCTCATCAGCCCGGCTAGCTTGACTCCAGTGGTGTGGAGTGCCTGGGACCCACGTCTGGGCATCCCCAGCGCACTTAGGGCGGAATATGTAAAAACAACAGGTGATGGACCGAATGTGGATCAATGTCACTAACTCACCCCAGTCCAAAGATCTGGGCCCAAATCCATCGTTTTTTTGCACTCCACACCACCCTCGGTTAGACAATGGCGATATGCAATTCAGCTCTGACCCTGTGCCCCATGGGAACAGTCCAGTCCGAACTACAAAAGCCATGTCCTTCCCAGAACGGAATCAAGCATCCGAGGACCGGACCGGTTTCGAGGTAACACCTCTCATCAGCCCGGCTAGCTTGACTCCAGTGGTCTGGAGTGCCTGGGACCCACGTTTGGACATCTCCAGCGCACTTAGGGCGGAATATGCAAAAACAACAGGTGATGGACCGAATGTGGATCAATGTCACACACTCACCCCAGTCCAAAGATCTGGGCCCAAATCCATCGTTTTTTTGCACTCCACACCACCCTGGGTTAGACAATGGCGATATGCAAATCAGCTCTGACCCTGTGCCCCATGGGAACAGTCCAGTCCGAACTACAAAAGCCATGTCCTTCCCAGAACGGAATCAAGCATCCGAGGACCGGACCGGTTTCGAGGTAACACCTCTCATCAGCCCGGCTAGCTTGACTCCAGTGGTGTGGAGTGCCTGGGACCCACGTCTGGGCATCCCCAGCGCACTTAGGGCGGAATATGCAAAAACAACAGGTGATGGACCGAATGTGGATCAATGTCACACACTCACCCCAGTCCAAAGATCTGGGCCCAAATCCATCGTTTTTTTGCACTCCACACCGCCCTGGGTTAGACAATGGCGATATGCAAATCAGCTCTGACCCTGTGCCCCATGGGAACAGTCCCGTCCGAACTACAAAAGCCATGTCCTTCCTAGAACGGAATCAAGCATCCGAGGACCGGACCGGTTTCGAGGTAACACCTCTCATCAGCCCGGCTAGCTTGACTCCAGTGGTGTGGAGTGCCTGGGACCCACGCCTGGGCATCTCCAGCGCACTTAGGGCGGAATATGCAAAAACAACAGGTGATGGACCGAATGTGGATCAATGTCACACACTCACCCCAGTCCAAAGATCTGGGCCCAAATCCATCGTTTTTCTGCACTCCACACCACCCTGGGTTAGACAATGGCGATATGCAAATCAGCTCTGACCCTGTGCCCCATGGGAACAGTCCAGTCCGAACTACAAAAGCCATGTCCTTCCCAGAACGGAATCAAGCATCCGAGGACCGGACCGGTTTCGAGGTAACACCTCTCATCAGCCCGGCTAGCTTGACTCCAGTGGTGTGGAGTGCCTGGGACCCACGTCTGGGCATCCCCAGCGCACTTAGGGCGGAATATGCAAAAACAACAGGTGATGGACCGAATGTGGATCAATGTCACACACTCACCCCAGTCCAAAGATCTGGGCCCAAATCCATCGTTTTTTTGCACTCCACACCGCCCTGGGTTAGACAATGGCGATATGCAAATCAGCTCTGACCCTGTGCCCCATGGGAACAGTCCCGTCCGAACTACAAAAGCCATGTCCTTCCTAGAACGGAATCAAGCATCCGAGGACCGGGCCGGTTTCGAGGTAACACCTCTCATCAGCCCGGCTAGCTTGACTCCAGTGGTGTGGAGTGCCTGGGACCCACGTCTGGGCATCCCCAGCGCACTTAGGGCGGAATATGCAAAAACAACAGGTGATGGACCGAATGTGGATCAATGTCACACACTCACCCCAGTCCAAAGATCTGGGCCCAAATCCATCGTTTTTTTGCACTCCACACCACCCTGGGTTAGACAATGGCGATATGCAAATCAGCTCTGACCCTGTGCCCCATGGGAACAGTCCCGTCCGAACTACAAAAGCCATGTCCTTCCTAGAACGGAATCAAGCATCCGAGGACCGGACCGGTTTCGAGGTAACACCTCTCATCAGCCCGGCTAGCTTGACTCCAGTGGTGTGGAGTGCCTGGGACCCATGTCTGGGCATCCCCAGCGCACTTAGGGCGGAATATGCAAAAACAACAGGTGATGGACCGAATGTGGATCAATGTCACACACTCACCCCAGTCCAAAGATCTGGGCCCAAATCCATCGATTTTTTGCACTCCACACCACCCTGGGTTAGACAATGGCGATATGCAAATCAGCTCTGACCCTGTGCCCCATGGGAACAGTCCAGTCCGAACTACAAAAGCCATGTCCTTCCCAGAACGGAATCAAGCATCCGAGGACCGGAGCGGTTTCGAGGTAACACCTCTCATCAGCCTGGCTAGCTTGACTCCAGTGGTGTGGAGTGCCTGGGACCCACGTCTGGGCATCCCCTGCGCACTTAGGGCGGAATATGCAAAAACAACAGGTGATGGACCGAATGTGGATCAATGTCACACACTCACCCCAGTCCAAAGATCTGGGCCCAAATCCATGGTTTTTTTGCACTCTACACCACCCTGGGTTAGACAATGGCGATATGCAAATCAGCTCTGACCCTGTGCCCCATGGGAACAGTCCAATCCGAACTACAGAAGCCATGTCCTTTCCAGAACGGAATCAAGCATCCGAGGACCGGACCGGTTTCGAGGTAACACCTCTCATCAGCCCGGCTAGCTTGACTCCAGTGGTGTGGAGTGCCTGGGACCCACGTCTGGGCATCCCCAGCGCACTTAGGGCGGAATATGCAAAAACAACAGGTGATGGACCGAATGTGGATCAATGTCACACACTCACCCCAGTCCAAAGATCTGGGCCCATATCCATCGTTTTTTTGCACTCCACACCACCCTGGGTTAGACAATGGCGATATGCAAATCAGCTCTGACCCTGTGCCCCATGGGAACAGTCCAGTCCGAACTACAAAAGCCATGTCCTTCCCAGAACGGAATCAAGCATCCGAGGACCGGACCGGTTTCGAGGTAACACCTCTCATCAGCCCGGCTAGCTTGACTCCAGTGGTGTGGAGTGCCTGGGACCCACGTCTGGGCATCCCCAGCGCACTTAGGGCGGAATATGTAAAAACAACAGGTGATGGACCGAATGTGGATCAATGTCACTAACTCACCCCAGTCCAAAGATCTGGGCCCAAATCCATCGTTTTTTTGCACTCCACACCACCCTCGGTTAGACAATGGCGATATGCAATTCAGCTCTGACCCTGTGCCCCATGGGAACAGTCCAGTCCGAACTACAAAAGCCATGTCCTTCCCAGAACGGAATCAAGCATCCGAGGACCGGACCGGTTTCGAGGTAACACCTCTCATCAGCCCGGCTAGCTTGACTCCAGTGGTCTGGAGTGCCTGGGACCCACGTTTGGACATCTCCAGCGCACTTAGGGCGGAATATGCAAAAACAACAGGTGATGGACCGAATGTGGATCAATGTCACACACTCACCCCAGTCCAAAGATCTGGGCCCAAATCCATCGTTTTTTTGCACTCCACACCACCCTGGGTTAGACAATGGCGATATGCAAATCAGCTCTGACCCTGTGCCCCATGGGAACAGTCCAGTCCGAACTACAAAAGCCATGTCCTTCCCAGAACGGAATCAAGCATCCGAGGACCGGACCGGTTTCGAGGTAACACCTCTCATCAGCCCGGCTAGCTTGACTCCAGTGGTGTGGAGTGCCTGGGACCCACGTCTGGGCATCCCCAGCGCACTTAGGGCGGAATATGCAAAAACAACAGGTGATGGACCGAATGTGGATCAATGTCACACACTCACCCCAGTCCAAAGATCTGGGCCCAAATCCATCGTTTTTTTGCACTCCACACCGCCCTGGGTTAGACAATGGCGATATGCAAATCAGCTCTGACCCTGTGCCCCATGGGAACAGTCCCGTCCGAACTACAAAAGCCATGTCCTTCCTAGAACGGAATCAAGCATCCGAGGACCGGACCGGTTTCGAGGTAACACCTCTCATCAGCCCGGCTAGCTTGACTCCAGTGGTGTGGAGTGCCTGGGACCCACGCCTGGGCATCTCCAGCGCACTTAGGGCGGAATATGCAAAAACAACAGGTGATGGACCGAATGTGGATCAATGTCACACACTCACCCCAGTCCAAAGATCTGGGCCCAAATCCATCGTTTTTCTGCACTCCACACCACCCTGGGTTAGACAATGGCGATATGCAAATCAGCTCTGACCCTGTGCCCCATGGGAACAGTCCAGTCCGAACTACAAAAGCCATGTCCTTCCCAGAACGGAATCAAGCATCCGAGGACCGGACCGGTTTCGAGGTAACACCTCTCATCAGCCCGGCTAGCTTGACTCCAGTGGTGTGGAGTGCCTGGGACCCACGTCTGGGCATCCCCAGCGCACTTAGGGCGGAATATGCAAAAACAACAGGTGATGGACCGAATGTGGATCAATGTCACACACTCACCCCAGTCCAAAGATCTGGGCCCAAATCCATCGTTTTTTTGCACTCCACACCGCCCTGGGTTAGACAATGGCGATATGCAAATCAGCTCTGACCCTGTGCCCCATGGGAACAGTCCCGTCCGAACTACAAAAGCCATGTCCTTCCTAGAACGGAATCAAGCATCCGAGGACCGGGCCGGTTTCGAGGTAACACCTCTCATCAGCCCGGCTAGCTTGACTCCAGTGGTGTGGAGTGCCTGGGACCCACGTCTGGGCATCCCCAGCGCACTTAGGGCGGAATATGCAAAAACAACAGGTGATGGACCGAATGTGGATCAATGTCACACACTCACCCCAGTCCAAAGATCTGGGCCCAAATCCATCGTTTTTTTGCACTCCACACCACCCTGGGTTAGACAATGGCGATATGCAAATCAGCTCTGACCCTGTGCCCCATGGGAACAGTCCCGTCCGAACTACAAAAGCCATGTCCTTCCTAGAACGGAATCAAGCATCCGAGGACCGGACCGGTTTCGAGGTAACACCTCTCATCAGCCCGGCTAGCTTGACTCCAGTGGTGTGGAGTGCCTGGGACCCATGTCTGGGCATCCCCAGCGCACTTAGGGCGGAATATGCAAAAACAACAGGTGATGGACCGAATGTGGATCAATGTCACACACTCACCCCAGTCCAAAGATCTGGGCCCAAATCCATCGATTTTTTGCACTCCACACCACCCTGGGTTAGACAATGGCGATATGCAAATCAGCTCTGACCCTGTGCCCCATGGGAACAGTCCAGTCCGAACTACAAAAGCCATGTCCTTCCCAGAACGGAATCAAGCATCCGAGGACCGGACCGGTTTCGAGGTAACACCTCTCATCAGCCCGGCTAGCTTGACTCCAGTGGTGTGGAGTGCCTGGGACCCACGTCTGGGCATCCCCAGCGCACTTAGGGCGGAATATGCAAAAACAACAGGTGATGGACCGAATGTGGATCAATGTCACACACTCACCCCAGTCCAAAGATCTGGGCCCAAATCCATCGTTTTTTTGCACTCTACACCACCCTGGGTTAGACAATGGCGATATGCAAATCAGCTCTGACCCTGTGCCCCATGGGAACAGTCCAGTCCGAACTACAGAAGCCATGTCCTTCCCAGAACGGAATCAAGCATCCGAGGACCGGACCGGTTTCGAGGTAACACCTCTCATCAGCCCGGCTAGCTTGACTCCAGTGGTGTGGAGTGCCTGGGACGCACGTCTGGGCATCCCCAGCGCACTTAGGGCGGAATATGCAAAAACAACAGGTGATGGACCGAATGTGGATCAATGTCACACACTCACCCCAGTCCAAAGATCTGGGCCCAAATCCATCATTTTTTTGCACTCCACACCACCCTGGGTTAGACAATGGCGATATGCAAATCAGCTCTGACCCTGTGCCCCATGGGAACAGTCCAGTCCGAACTACAAAAGCCATGTCCTTCCCACAATGCAATTGGGCTTTTCTGGTGTGCATGGAAAGCATGACTGGGGTTTCTAATGGGTAGCTCTGGGGTCATGGCCATTGTTAGGGGACAGGGTCGCAGTCGCATGGCACTTACCTTGGGATTCTTGGGTGGGTCCAGAGGAGTCCAGCCGGGTCACCCCCACGCATGCCTCGGGGTTTATGGTGTCCTCCACGAGGTCCTCCAGTGGGGTGTTGGGTGGTACAGTGGGCTCTCCTCCTCCTGTTGCAACACGCTCCCCCAGCCTCACTGCAATCCTCTCCTTGGCACGCCCTCTGAGGTCGTACCACCTCTTCTTTAAATCATCTATGGAGCGCTGTGTCACTCCCACGGAATTTACTTTTGCGCGGATGCACAGCCAAATCCTTCTTTTGTCCGCCTCAGTCACCCTCCTTGAGTCCTTCCCAAAGAGCCGGTCTTGGTCTTTGCTCACGCCCTCAATGAGATATTCCAGTTTTTGGTCAGAAAAATTTATTTTTCGTTTCCTTCCTGAGGAACTGCCCCCTGCTGCTTCCTGGGACATTTTCTGCAGTACGGTGTCTCCTGATTTTGAGCTGGAGGTGGTCTGGAGTGGAGCTCTGGACAGTGCTGCTTCCACTTCAGGCTCAGTATGCAGAATGAGGGTGGGAACTGCCTGCTTCCTGGTTGTGATGTCATCAATGCGCTCGAAATGCGACTTCCCGTTTTTGCGATCTCACAATTAGCGAGATCGCAATTTGTGATTTTGGTAATTGCGAGATCGCAATTTCAACACGGAAAACGTCCGATTCAGCGATTTTTCTGCGCTTTTTTTACTCGCTGTTCATCATGAATCCTATTCTGCGATTTCTAAATTGCGATTCGGTATTTCTCGCAATTTAGAAATGGCAGATTTTGGGTTTGATGAATCTGGGGGCAAGTCTTTAAAGCTTTGTGAAAAACGAAATGTAACACCTGCCCGGAGATTTCATCTGGGAGGGAATTCCACAACTTAGCTGCGGCTGCCCAGAAGGCTCTACCTCCCCAGGTATCCTAAACACACGCAAGGTGTAGGAAGTTTTGATGCAATGAATAAGGTTGAAAAAGTGATTAAAAAGAGCGCAAGTAGTGCATGGTGAAAACTGACAAAGGAAGATCTGCCAATCACGTACTGTTAGATGTGGAAATATTAGCTTTGATGCAATAGCTATTGAATGTGTATATTATACTACAGATCGCTTACAACCTCCTCGAATAAAAGGCAGAGGCCACCTTGGGGGACTCCATGGAGAAATCTTTATTCCCAAGTGCAACATTGCGGCGAATGCATTTCGGCTGTGTGTGTAGCCTTCATCACCGCCAGGAATAAATAGGAGGTTTAGACGCCAGCACAACTTTAAATCACCTGCCTCCACCGGATTGGATTGTAGTCAGCTCCGCCCCAGAGTCTTAAAGCGCTCACCTGCAGCAGTCTTCAAATGTTCAGAAAGAACTGCCAGTCCCAAAATGCAGTGGTACAGACCGGGTAAGTGATGCAAGGGGAACCAAATGATAGTATGGGCTGCAGAGCGTTGTGATGCAATAAAACCAATATCCTGTGATGCGGGGAGAATATTGAAACCTCCTTGGGTCCCCCGACTGCATGACCGTCACATCCAGGTGTCCTCTTAGTGGGGGGCAAGTAGGCAATGCTTCTCGCCCAGGGTGGAGTCGTGTGACCCCAACACCGCCTCCTCTCCTCCCGGATGCAGCGGTCATACTACAGATATAGATATATGATTGGACTTCCTTTTTTAATTTTGGATAACTGACTGTTTTATTATATGAAAAAGTCAATAAAACTTTGAAATACACCAAAGATCTGGTTCAGAGGCGCTGGCCTACCCCCATGAACCTGAACATGGCGCTTCATGTTAGGTCTAGCCTATAACACAGCTTTAGCCTTCTTTTGTTGCCACATCTAAATAAAAATGAACATGTATACAATAACACATATAGAGGAGATTTGGGTCTGCATCCTTCAGCCATTGGTAACTGTGTGTTATTCATATTCTGGTTCCGGCCAGAGTTCACCTATAGTTGTAGATCAGTCATCTGCAGACATTATTAGCCTTGCTGGCAGTGTCTTTGAGATAGCGGGTTAGATAACAGAATAGATATCGGCTGTCTGGAGCACAGAGCATTCTACGTGACCATATTTTGTTTGATCACTTGTAAATGCTCGCTGGTAATCGCCTACAGAAAGAGTTCTGTGACACCCGCCTTCCTTCACTCTTCATTGTTGTCAATTTCTGGTTAGTGTGGCTATGTGCCCTGCCCCTTCCCTCAGGACTGCTGAGTTCTTACCCTCCTGCTCCTTTTTCACTGGTGTTCGGCTTCCACCAGGTTTGCTAGGTGCCCTAATTCCTACTGCATTATTGGCTTCCTATGTAATTTTGCTGTGCCTAGCACCAACATTTTTAACTCGAGATTCCTAAATAAACATCTTCTGGCTGTACCAATTTTTATATGTTTATCTTTCTATGCCAACTGATTGGAACTAGAATGCCCTTGGTCTTCAAGCAGGTCATATGAGGTGCCACTTGTGAAGAACAGTGTTCAGTTTCTTTAGACCGAGAAGCTACAACAAGAGAAGTAACTTGATATTGTTTGTTTGAGGAACAGGTTTGATAAACATTCATGAAATGTCTTGGTCCCGTATAAAATATCACAACAGAACCACACCAACCAATCGTTCAATAAGCACTTTCACTTATAAAATGGACTCCCACGTTTGATTGTGTGGGAGTTTTAGGGGCACTATGTATAGCGCGTCTTTCAGAGCATTGTTTATGTGGGCAAGAGATGGCATGATGTCAGCATATGTGTGTGTTAAAGACTGTGTGTGTTTTAAAGTGTTTTGCACGTGTGCTATCAGTTATGAACAAACATTGGTAAAGCCAATAAGTCTCTCTTAGGCCAGTTGAGAGTTTTGGCGGATGAATGCAGGGAAAGAAATGTAGTGTAGAGGGGAGAAAATATAGCAGGAGAGCAACAACTGTGTGGGGAGGCGGGGTATAGAGTGATGACAAGGGTCTGAGCGACATACGACTATGGCTAATGGGCACACTGTGTCAGGAATCAGATAACCACTTAAATATTCACTTTGTCCATCACAGGCATATTAAAATGAGCTGTCTGTAGAGAGACACTAAATGGGCAAAACTTGCTCGTTCCTCCTTATGCCTGTTATGTTATTTGAGCAATTTATTTCCACACATTTTGGAGGCTTTCTGTCTGGTTCGGCCTATTGTTTGTGTTATTTGAATTGTATTCACCTATTGTCATACTCGGTATTATATTATGGCTGTTCCAGTGTGTAGACATTCTGTTAATGTTTTCGCCAGTTAATCCCAAACACCTACTATTTATGCAAGAATCGACGGCTGTTGCAAAAATATATCCTTCTGCGTCTGCATCCTTGTGCATCAAACTGAAGAGAGAGAAGAATTTTAGGCAAATTAACATCTCGTCAACGTCCCAGCATTTTGTGATGCTGCTCAGTTCGCGTTCTGTTTGTTCTCGTCTATGATTTATTCATGAAGTCTTACTGCAATACTAGGCACATCAGGCGGACAGGGTTGCAATGTAGTGCTTTATAAACAAATAAAAATGGAAACAGGGGCTATGGGCCATACTCCGATCAAACTATTCCTTTATTCAGCTTCGCAAGTCTGTCTCTAAAGTCTAAAGATTGCAAAGTGTGAAGGTATTATTTGAGGGCAGCACATTTAGAAGATGCAGTCTGTCTTTAACTTGTGAGTGAATGAAAATAAAGGAAGTCGTGTGAAGTGACAATAGTTGGAAAAGGATTTAAAACGAAAAAATGAGGACAGGACACATGCTCAACTCGGTAACATACGCAGTGGGTAAAGACACTATAATATTGGCAAAAAATGAGATTTCATGACAGTATCTCAGAATTCCCATGCAAACTCAATACCGCCAAAACTGAGGTCATGTTCATTCCAGCTCATAGTTCTCCTCACCTTCTTGCACTAAATGTCATGCCACTCATTTGGACTCCACTCCGATAGTGGCTCTCTCTATACCCAATCTTGTTTTTTTTCATTGTTCAAGAACTCTTTCAAACAATGGAGGCCAATAAATCAAAATCATCTTCCTTTCTTTTGTTTAAGTTATCACCTAAAATCTTTCCCTACCTTCTGCTCTCTTCTTTTCAGTAGTTGTACAGTCCACCATTCTCAATAGGTAAGACTACTACAACTCCGTTTTTGGACGCCCATTCTTTTGCACCTGCAAAACCTACAGAACACTGCTACATGATTTGCCTTAGCTCTTCCCCCTCAATCTTCTGCTAATAAGGCCTTGGACACTGTATGAAAGTGGATGATTATCAGGGGTGGGTGAATGCCAACGTGTTTTGTCATGGCGAATGCAATGTCACTCCCTTAACCTGAGATCACCCCCACCCCTCCCCCCCAGTAGCTAGAGCACAGAGAAGACAGGCTTAATTTAGGGTAATGTGTAAAATATTTATTCAGTAACAAAACTCTAATAGAGTCAAAACACCAAGCAACACATATCCCAAACCAAATTAGAAACTAGAGTCAAATTTAAAAAACAACATGACAAAAATCCAATAAGGCAAAGAAGACATAGTTGTTCTTTAAATTTTAGGTGAGAATGGCACCAAAAAGCACCAATGTTAGTCAATGTTCGCAGTAGACCAGGACTTAGGTACGATTTGGGGCTGACCACGATGGAGCATGGGATGGATACACCGAGTGTAGTGGTCCATGTGAAAGTCTGGAAATCTAAAAGTTCAAAAAACTTTGTAACTCCCACTTCAGAAAATTACTTTGTCCTTCCCAGGTGGGCAGCCCCAGAAATTGTAGCGGTTGAAGAAGAACCAATCCCAGATACCTAAAGCAGGTTGGTTCCTCTGATGCTGTGGATGTTTGGAGAATTCTTGCCAAACATTTTCAAAGTACCAATCCTGAATGGCACTTTGCCACTTTTTTTTGAGTTTGCGGAGATCTCTACATGGGGCAACATTTTAATTCAGTCCCACACTGTGGAACTAATACCCAATACTTTTCCTAACAGGTCCCATTGAAACTTGGAAGGAAACGTTTCCAGAAGTTGACAAACTTTCTCCCGGTGCCCAAACAACCAGAGGAGTACACTTCTAAGGCTCAAAGGACCCCAGGGGAAGGCACTTAGAGACTCTTGGGGTGTATGGCAGAGGTCCACATTAAAATCCAGTCCAGGTTTAGTTAACACTGGCCAGCTAGACATTTTGAGGAATGGTTTCTTAAAGCTTGCTGGGTTTCTATAGCCACACAAAACATTAGCCAGCTGACTCTTGGAACCTTATTCTTTGTCCAAAGTACTAGTTAGATCAGGGCCAGTTCTTCAGGGCTACTCTCAGGTCACAGACAGTAGGTCCAGTCTTCATCTGATATTCTACAAATCCAGAAAATGTTCTCAGGATGGTGCCTGGGGTGTCAGATTTGTTCCTCACACCAGCTTTGGGGGGAGGGTAAGTCCTGGCTCTTCCCTAAACAATGAAGTAAAAGTTCCAGGGGCAACACTACCCACTTTTGCTGAAGTTTCTGTTTGCCCTACAGCAGACAATCCCAAAGGTCACCTTATTCCCTAGACGGAAGAACCCTTCTCTAAATGTGCAGATTCTCTGTACCTGCCAAGAGGTGTGGCCAGAGCAAGGAGCAGGCCTCTCCTCTGTGGCCACTCAAAAAGGGTTCTGGATTTAGCTTTCCTCCCACTGGGTTTGGTGCAAGTTAACTATGGGAACAAAGTCTGGGCCTTTCTAGGTGTCACCCGACAGTTACTTGTAACAGGACAGGCCCCTTTGAAGTTAATTAAGTTAGTGAACCCACCCCAACTGGTCTTCCTGTAACGGGAAGAAAATACATCCCTGCTCTCAAGCCACAGTTCCTGCTCTGGGAGCAATTGTCAAACTTCAATAAGTGTGCTTACTTGATTGACAGCTGCTGAAAAGCTCATTTAAATTAGCCTACTGGCAGGAAAAATGTATCTTTCTAAAAGTTACTTTCCCTAAATAGTTATTAAAATCAGTTTCACTATTTAAATGCTCTTTTAATATACATTAAAATGGTGTTGTTGAATTATTTTTCTAGCTGATTCAAAATCCGAGTGTAAGAAAATGGTTTCTTAGTTGGGGTGGATTTAGGGCCACAACAAGTAATAAAGGCACTATCTTGTTAGGTCTAGATAAAGTTTTCAGTAATTTAAACCCAGGATCAACCAGTGGTAGCTATGGCCCAGAGCAGATAAGTTTAACTTAGAGAAAATGTTTAAAGCATTTAGAAATGCCAAAACAGTTAAAAAGTAAAACACACAAAACAGGAAAAATCCCACTCCAATTAAGAATTTAGAAAGATAGAGTAAAATTAAATGAACATAGTGCAGCAAAACAGCAATATTCCAAAAAGGAGAGCCGGAGGGAGGTATGAAGTTTTAAGTAAAAATAATACCAAAAAGCTCAAAGCAGTAATGGAAGTCAATGGATGCAGTAGACCAGTACCTAGATGCAATTTGAGGCTAACCATCATAGTTATACCAACCAGGTTGGGTCGAATATACCATCCAGGTTGGGCCCAGTCTGAGGTTTTACCTTGGGACTTAATCTATTTTCTGTGAGCCAAAATTCTTTATCAGGGTAAGACAATAGGCTGTATCTAAGGACGTAATCATGAAATCGGATGTGTGTTGAACGAGATACAGCTGAATCAGTTGATTTAGGTGGGCTAATATTTAAGGGGGAGAAATGATGATCAGATAACTTTTGACGCATTCGCCTGGTCAAGATTTATACCATTGTGCATGGTCTCCTTTATGGAGCTCAGAATCCTTTAGTCTTCAGTGAGGCATGGATGGGACAGTATCCAACACTGAACCTTTGTGCCGAGTGTCCATGGAATCAGATTTGCTGCTGCAAAGAAGCCCTGAGCAGAAAAAAACGGATTTCTTAGCCCAGCAAGCTTGATCCTTGGTCATCTAGACTGGGTTGGTAATTCAAGTTCTACAGAGTTCAGGAAGTGAAAAGATTTTCTAAATCCCAAGTTTTCAGGAGTGGTACGAGAAGTACAGTTAGACACAGCCAAACTTCGCCAGACCTCAGGAGCAACACTTGCGTAACGATTCAGTCCAGCAGAGGCCACCAGCATGGTTCAGGTCAGGCCAGTTAGTACTGGCCGGCTGGGAATATTTATGAAAAGGTCTCTTGCAGCTTTTGGTGGCCCTGTAGCCACACAAAATGTTAGTTAACTGACCCTTGGTGTCAACTTCTTTGTTCTGGATACAAAGTGAAGCAAGTCCATGACTTCAGGGGTTCTCACATGTAACTGACAACAGGTACAATTGTCTTCTATTCTTCTAGAGGTCTAGAAAGTGTTTAACAAAAAGTCTCGGGGGAGGCCACATTTAGGCCTGAAACCAGCTTGTGGAAGTGGGTGTCTCCTTGCATCCCTTATTAATGGAGTAAAAGATCCCTGGGGAAAAGATTACTTGGGGTAGTTCAACCCACTTTTGCAGCAGTTCTTGTTTTCCCTACTGCCTATTGCTTGCATGACTTGGAGGACAAAATATGAAGCCTTTCTGGGTGTCATCCAGCAGTTGGTGTGACAGGGAAGGACCCTTTAAAGTTAATTAATTAAGGAGGAGAGAAAATACCTCCCCAAAACCAACCCATTGTTTCTGCTCTGAGAGAATTTTGCATACTTCATTAGAGCTAAGCACTCACTTGTCCACTGCTAGAGAGCTAATGAAAATTAACCACTAGGATCTTAAGCAAGGAAACAATAACTTCTAAAAGCTACTTTTTCCTAATATGTATTAAACCCCAGACTTTACTATTAAATTGGTCTTTTAATACATATTACAAATAGTGATTTCATCATATTTCTAGCTGGTCCCAATCCAGAGATAGTAGAATTCATATTTAATACTGCTTTCTAATGTTTCTCTATGGACCAGCCAGCCTTGATAGAATGAAAATAGCTTTTGGGTGCTAACCACTGTATCTTTAATTTTCTACATGTCCTACTTTTAAATATCAAGCACCCTGCCTTGTGAGTTACAAGGCCTACATATGGGTGACTTATCATTATTTAAAAGTAAGGTTTTCTCCTGTCAAAAAGGGTTAAGCAGATTGGGCTGCAGGATTTCAACTACAGCTGCCAGGGTACAATGGTAGGCCTGGAGACATGTTTGTGTGGTCACACTAGTGGATGCCACAGTAGTGCTATAGTCCATATGTGACATTTAACTTTTTATGCCATGTGTGTAATTTGGACATCCTATCCTATGGCCTTATAAGAGAGTTAAATTTGCAAATAAGGTGTTTTTACATGGTTTAGGTGTCAGAGTCTGGGAAGCAGGGTTCAAAGAGTGAAAAGGAAACTGTAGCATCGGTCCAAAATAGTTAGGGTGACTCAGAAAAAAGCATTTTCACACAATGAGAAACAGAATTACTATTTTAATCTGTACCCTGGTTTTCTTCTCAGGATAGCCAGCCTTGCCACGGTGAAAGAATATTTGAGGACCATGTCACTGTAGGGACCAGCAAACACTGATTTTATACATGTTCCACTTTTAAATACCATGCATTCTACCTTGTGGACTACAAGGCCTACACAGGGATGCCTTGTTAATATCAAAAGTGTGGTCTTTGCCAGTCAAAATGGGTTGTTTGACAGGCCGCACTGCAGGTTTTACATTTTAACATTCAGGCTACTCGTGGTAGACCTGAACCCATGTTCTGTAGCCCACTCTCTGAACAGCACAATAGGTGCTGCTGTCCGCAGGTGGCATTTAACTTCCAGGTCCTGGATACTTCTCCTACACCATACACTAGGGGTTTATAGACACTTTAAAAGAGTTAGGCAAATGTAACCATGTTTAAAGGGTAAGTACAGGCAATTTACTGCTAATTAGCAGGGGTACGGGGCACAGAGTTCTAGTACTATCAAAACATAGGTCTAGAAAAGAGTACAAAATAGTGGTTGGCCACACAAAAAAAGCAAATTTCCTACAGACACCCTCCCTCAACTTCCTTTTACCAAGAGAATTTTATCAAATCTCATTGGATGTAGTTCAAAACAATCCACCTCAGAGGGCCTGGATACCTTTTTAATAAATTCCAACTTTACATCTCACCCCAGACATTGAGATCTTCTAAAGCCAGACTCTTTATCAAATCACAATTATATCACTTTACATTGGAAGGTCAGGAATTTTCAGTTTCTGCAGCTAAACTTTTGAACACTTCCTCTTTATTTAAGAACAGAGACTTGACTTCTTTCATTAAGTAGACATTTAAAAACACAGCTATTCACCAAAAAGTAAAACCCACAACGACTTCTCAGCTTCTTCTCCTACTCAGCATTAGAAATGGAACATCATTTGGTAATCAAGCGCTTTACTGAATCCACGCATAAGCATATCTCCCTTTCCACCACTCAATGAAACACGCATTGATGAAGGCAAAAGGTTTGCTTTGTGGGCAGTGCACGTACTAAGAGATGCAACATATAAATAAATACACCAACCTATGTCATTTAAGCACATATATAGACAGACTGAGAATAAAACTCCATGCACATACCCGTCAAGACACCTACAGATACCCATGCACATAATAGCAAATAAATAGTAATGCATGCGCACAGACTTTCAGATCTCTATTACCACAGACCTGCAGGAATCCATGGACACAGATGACTAGACGTGCTTGCACACACACTAACAAGTCTGCAATTTGAGTTGTGTGGTTGGGTAACACTCCCTGCTGCTCCGATGCCTTCCCAAAGTGCTAGTTCTCTTAGCACTGCAGATCACGGGTACAATAGAATGAAATAAGATGTCAGAGTGAGATTCAAGCCCCCTAAACAGACTGATAGCGAATTGGCTATGTTAGGCACCTAGTCATTAAAGGGGTAGAGGAGAAAAATAGCAAGAGAGCAAAGCAATAATCAGAAGAGAAGCGGTAGCAGTCAAGGTAAAAATGTTTCAGGAATATGGTCCAGTAAATAATTTGTAAATCGAATGAACTGTTAAAGCGATATTGGTGCAAGCCAGGGGGCTTGGAGTCCATGCACACAGAGGAAGACACATACTGAAGACTAACAAAGACATAGATACAGTTCTAACCAACACACTGGCAGGCACATAGAGGTGAAAAGAAGGGTGAAGGTACAAGGCTGGCTAGTTGGGTATTAAATTAAATCAATCAATTCAAGAGGTACTTCTATAGAGTAGCTTTTAACCCGAGAGGGTATCCAGGCACTGAGCTGCGGTCTCAGTCGAAAAGCTAGAGCTTTAGTATCTTTCTGAAATGGGTCAGTGAGAGTTAAGTGCAGAGGTGGAGCGGAAGGGTGTAAAAGGGTTTGGCGGTGAGATGAGGGACGAAGCGTCCTCTGGAGCGGATGCGTGAGATCTGTGCCAGGGCGAGGGGACCTGAGCTGAGGTTCTGGGAGGTCAGTGGAAATTAAGGCAGTGGTTCACGTAAGAAGGTCCTTGGAGGGCTTTGTAGGCTTGGGTCAGAAGATTAAATTGGCATCTCATCTGGATGGGAGCCAGTAGAGGTCCTTCAGGTGCTGAGTGATGTGGATCCTCTTGGGTAGGTTGAGGATCAGTATGACTGCTGTGTTTTGGGTGGTCTGTAGTCTTTAGTTACTGTTATGGATCAAGAGCTACCTAAAGTTATCTCAGAAAACTATACTTTCATTGGTCGTGGTAGTATAGGAATAAGGCCTAATAAGCAAGGTATTTGCACTAAAAATTCTACGAATGCTCAGAACTCTTCTTCAGAGCAAGACGTGGGAGAAAACTGTTTGCAACAGCTCAGCAGGGGTCACAATTAGGTGTGGGCATTAACTTGCCTAGTGTGAGATCGAATTTGCGACCCCAAGCCCGATTTTTGGGTGCTAGAAAGCCACTTCATAACATTTTCCCATCACGGGCAGTTGCCGCAGGTCACAACCACTCGCACGGAGAATGCTGCTGCTTGAGAAGAAAATCTACTCGAATGGCAGAAAGAAGCAGCACCCTCGTTTACGTCACATGGTGCAGTTTTCCCAAATATTACAATGCAGGACAAGCTCCCTGTGCTAAAAATCAGCACAATGTACCAAATTATGCCAGCTTGAGTAACTCCGTAGTATCTCACTGAGTTTTTATGTAACCCCACAGACCTACACGGAGTGAAACTCTGCGAGTTAAACCAACCCTTAGTCACAATAGTTCACCAGACACTTGAAGAGTTGCTGGAGGTGAGACCGACTGATGACTATGTGCAGGTTGAAGCTACAGGTCAGCGGCTTAGCCCTCCAGATACAGTTTTTGATTTGGATGTCCCAATTGAGGGTTATATATTGTGTACAATTGAAGTCATATTTTAGCAGAATTTGACACCTAAATATGACATGATCATGGCTGAGATTGATTGGCAGCTGGAGTTTGTTAGAAATATTTTACAAGGGAAGGATGTAATTGTGCCTTATTTTTCCATTCTTGTTCGGGTGGTGAAAACAGCATATGCTGCAGAATGGGCTCATGCGCAAGCCCAAGCTTTATGTTGCAATCAAGCACGTTGGGCAAAGACTCACTTTATCATGTTATACCTATAAGTTCCAGCCCTCAGGTTCAGGCATAATATCCTATTAAACATGACGCTAAATTTGCAGTTAGGGAGATTCTATCTCAATTAGAATATCAGGATGTAATTGAGCCTTGTGTCTCCCCTATGAATAATGCATTGTTTCCTCTGGTTAAACCAGATCATTGATATCTTATACTCTTAGACTATCGACATTTGAACATTCACACACAGACTTTTGTCATACAAAATTCACACTTTTTATCAAAAAACAAGGGGACCCACTAAATGGCTCGGGACCATGGGTATCAATTATTTTCAGAAAACAAAGGTCCTAAGCCTAGAACATTATTTCAACGCAATGTCATATAGACCACAATCAGGCACTATATGTACTTTTCTTATACCCAGCCGGGCAAAGAATTTATTAAGAAATTAGAACAAATATTCAAAATATAAATTACAATTAGACAACAAACGTTTGGCGTTTGAAGTAAGGCACAAGCCTGTGCCGTACTGGGAGATAGAGGAAAGTTGTGAGAGAGGGTGCCGTGGAGAAGACAGTTTACGTCAGGCAAAGAGAAAGTTTGAGCAAAGCCGGATACTGCTTAAAATTCAAATTGGCAGTATTCCCCAGAGTAGTACATACATGTATAAATATTCATAAATCAACTGTATGTCTACTGAGCAAAGTCGACGGCGTTTCGATCCCGCGCTCAAAATAATGGGATCATCATCAGGACTTAATTGTTGCCTGGTATAACAAGAAAAAATGCCCTCGGCGCTGGATTGATCCGAGTTGCGCGTAAGTTGGCTCCGAGGAATCGAGTGAATGGTGGCTGGATCCTGGTAGCAATTTTGAAATTAATTAATGGCGGAGTGGTTTGAGGATCGAGGCAAGCCCCGTGTGGGTGCCCCGTCTAGTTGGTTTAGATCAGCTTTCGATATGATATTCGATCCGCGTTTTAAGGGAAGCTTGTCCGTTGGTGCGTTCGGTGTGTTACGCCGGAGGAAGCAGTGTTACCTACGAGGAACCTGTGTATCGGCACACTGTCCGACCACCCTTCTATAGCAGATCGCGTAACACACCGACCGCACCAACGGACAAGCTTCCCTTAAAACGCGGATCGAATATCATATCGAACGCTGATCTAAACCAACTAGACGGGGCACCCATACGGGGCTTGCCTCGATCCTCAAACCACTCCGCCATTAATTAATTTCAAAATTGCTACCAGGATCCAGCCACCATTCACTCGATTCCTCGGAGCCAACTTACGCGCAACTCGGATCAATCCAGCGCCGAGGGCATTTTTTCTTGTTATACCAGGCAACAATTAAGTCCTGATGATGATCCCGTCTTAGGGTGGCCAAACCGACATGCGCTCTTGGACATCTCCAGGCTATTCCTTGGAGATATCAGCAGGATCAGGAGGACAGGCTCCCAGTCCCTGCTGGAGCATGGAACCAGCCCTTTAGCCCAATCCCTACACTACTCTCATGTTTAGTAATAACAGCATAAGTGTAGTGTCTGGATTGGCTCAGAGGACTCTGGTAACCTGTGTGAGCATTGTCTGAAGAGGTGGCAAGGCGGAGGACGACAGGCTGCAGGTACGTTTTTATTTCTTTTATTCTCCCCCATGCTGCCCACCGATTTCCCCAGCAAGCGGCTGCCACTGGCTTCAATATATTCTGATATAGTTATCTATTGACTTCTTTTTCAAATATTTTTGTGGGTAGGGCCAATCAAGAAATAGGAGGTAGAAGGAGAGTGGTATTATTTTATAGCATTACAGCATCTCTTGTGTTGTTGTGATCATTTGTGAGTCTGTGATGAAAGGGGCTAAAAAGCAGTGGAAGATGAGCCAATGAGTCAAAGCTCAGAATAAACCATGAATATTTGTAAGGCATTCTGACAGGACAAGAGGGCATGCTGGGGCTGATGTGGACTGGCTGGCATTGCACAGCTTGAAAGCCAGTATACAGCTGAAGCTTCTTACTCTATTAGCATAGTATGACCATGGAACAACAAAGACGTTTCTTCAGCTGAATATAAGGGACACTTACTGGTGTACAGCTGCATGTTGCTGCGGATGCACAGTATACACACTTGAATGTTGGAAATGCTCCAAAAGGAAACAAGAAAAAGTTGGCAGTGGCAGGAAAGATGCCGTATTACTTTCTTCTGAGACAACCGAAGGAGTCAGCTCCGTGGCGGGACTGAGGGGGGGCTGGACCGTAATACTAAGAAACCAATGGAAAGTGCCCACACCTCAATTATTGGAATTTATTTAGAAGAAGACAAGTGTAAGTCAATGACACCTGAGCAGGTAATTTTATTTATACCCATTACTCATGTTTTTGTTTTTTTATGAAGTTTCTTTTAGAGACAGAAAAAAATACACTATAACAATCATCACAATGACTAAACAACTTATACAAAATTCAAAAGGAAAACAATCAATATGACACATGGAAATACAGAACACAACATATTAACACATCAATTCATTAATATTTACAAATTAATTCCTATTTCATGACAACTAAAGCTCAGTGGAAGCAAGAGCATGAACTGTATTTTTTCTTTTTCACAGAAACATTAATGAAACAATTGGCTCCTGCAGAATGCCGACGCGTTTCAGGTTCGAATGACACGTTTTCGAAACCTCATCAGGGCTTTATGAGTTGTCTGTGGGTAAAACATAAAACAACAATGGGCCTTTAGTGAAAACCTAGTACTCAAATGTGTGCCTCTAATCAATAAGATTGTAAGGAAATGTACCTGTGAGTATCAGGCTCCTTAAGTTTAGATGGTGGACATGGGGGACGGCACCTCTATAGTTTGATTCTATAATAAAATAGAGCATACACTGTTTGAGAATTTGGGTGTTCTAATCTCATGTTTAAAGGGCGGCGTTGTATCATTAAATGCCACCTACCTCTACGTGCACCGTCCGGCGCCTCTTTGAGGGAGGAGGTTGTGGTCGCTGGTCTTATCCTATTTCAAAAAAACAACAGGCTAGTTGTAAGCGTGGGAGGGGGGCTGGGGACACTCTCGGTGGTGACAACAGGCGACTCAACAGAAACTTGACCAGTGTATCTCTTCAAACTAGGTTTTATTTTTATGGTACGTTTGGTTCGGAACGTTAGTCTCTCCCTCGCAAACTCGAGGTTATCCGTGGTGGTGGTTTTTGGTACACGTGGGGGCAACAAGCGCTGAATGTTCTGTGGATTTCCAAGAGGGCGCAGGATGATCCTAGAGGTCTGGTCTTTAGGTGCAGCGTCGCGAACACCCCCGGCAAGGTAATGTCTCAGGAGTCAATTTCCCCGGTGCATTAGCATGGAAGAAAGAAAACGGACAGAGGGAGGCCGTTAGTCAATATATCCGATAAGCGTATGCACCAAAAGGGGGATCCCGTGGTAGTGAGCGGCACCGGTGTATTTTTACAAGCACACTAGTGATTGGTGTTCGTACTGGTCGGGAGAGTGAGGGAAAGTGGGAAAGGTACGGGTATCAGGTAGGGGGTCGGGAAGCACAGAGGTAAGAAAACACACAGGGGACTTTTTACACTATTCACACGGGGCACTCTTTCTCCCCACCCAAGCCGCCCAACGCCGCCGTACCTGGCTAAGCCACACTCCTCCCTCGGGAGCGTGGCACGGCGGAACACAGGGTCGTTGGCCTCCTGGCTTTCCTTCGTGTTCCCGTCTTCCGTTTTCTCCTCCGTCTTTTTCCTCCGTTCGGTGTTCCTCGCGTTCTCGGTGTTCCTCGCGTTCTCTGTCCTTCGGCTCGCCGATGACGTCACACGCCGCGTACAGGGCTTCCCCTGTTTTCAACCATCCAGGAGTGTCGACGTCGGTGGTAGGCGGGTCCTCACTGCATTCCTCATACGCCCACTTAAAGGGGGCTGTGGACATTTCTTCGGTTTGATCCACGTCCCAATCATTCCTCGGAGTAGCAGTCTGTAGGGCAGAAGGGGCACAATCAGGAATCCACCAGTCTTCCCGGCAACCCGCCCCGACCCCGTTACACTAGTACTCTGCAAAAATGTATAGCTTCTTTACAAAAATGAGGAAGTTTAAAGTGACCCCGTACCTCACGTCTTGATAATGCAGTGGAAAAAATAATCCAATCTGTAAAAGCAATTTGCGTGGTTTTTTCCGACCTGAAAAAAATCGGAGGAATTGTCAATACTAGTGCGTGTACCGGAGGACTGTCAAAATAATTACATAAGGGCGGACTGCAGCCTACCTGGGTTGGCGGCGTGTGTCTCAGTCGCCCAGGCGTTTCTATATGGAGCTTTTCAATTTGGCTCCATGATTCGCGGCGCGCTCTGTGAAAAAAATGTGAGGCGGCATGAATGCGGGCGCCGTGAGCTAATGTAAACAGAACGGAGAGGCGAGCAAGCCGAGCTTGTTCCTACCTGTGGTTGAACAATCGATGTCCCCAGTGTGAGGCTTCTGATCGAATGCCTGACGTAGCGCGGGGGCCATCTTAGTGCAATTTGAATGCGAGACTGGTTAGCGTCCCGGTGCATTCTGGGACATGTGGTCCAATACCTAGTGATGGAAGCGCCGAATGTTTCCTGGAAGGGACCAGATCGTGGTACCTCTGGCAGTTATGACATGGAGTTGAAAAAACTCAATTATAAAACAAAAATTTGAGGCTGGGATGTAAAAAACGTATTTACAAATCCCGGGTGTCCGCAATAGTCATGTGTGAAAAGACTGAAAACAAGACTGGTGGGGGGTCATTTTCCGATTGAAAGAGAGCTATTGTCGAAAAGCAGTCAGATCCTGGATAATTCAGACATACTGTTCAACCCTGTGAGTGTGCTATTAAATTTGAGAATTAGATAGGCTTCCTTTTGTAAGAACGCCTAGTCGACGTCTGCTGGGCGCTGTATTGTACCAATTGTGAAAAGTACCGACCATTTAAATTCTAATTCTGAATGGGATTTCACCATGAAATGTTCGACCATGGGGGCCGTTAACACTTTCCTTTTTATTCGGGACCTATGCTGACTTATGCGTAGGTTCACTTGCTGATTCGTTTTCCCAATATAGATCTTTTGACATGGGCACAGGATGACATATATGACGTTTTTGGTCTTGCAATTAGAGAAGCCAGAGTGCTTCCACTTGGTCCCCTGGTGGACGAATTCATTGCCTTCGATTGTGCTGGAACACGCCACGCAATTGCCGCATCTGTGATGCCCGTCAATTGGTTTCATGTTGCAGCAAGACAAGATATCATGTTTCAGTTTTGGCAATGCTACATTGGCTCTAACAATTTGTTGTCCGATGCTCTTGTTCTTACTGTATGCGAAGATGGGGCGTGGAAAGGGGCATTCCAGCCCGTCTAGTTAGTGCCAATTCTTGAGAATCGTTTGTCTCATTTTGTGCGTGTCAGGACCAAATGTGGTCATGCACACTAAACGGTCAAGTTCTTTCTTTTCTTTTGTTTGTAACAGACATTCTCTTGGCGTGAACCGTGCACGTTTGTAGGAGTGCTTGAGGAGTTTCTTTGGGTAACCCCTATGTGTCATCTCTTCACAAAATGTTTTAGCATGGTGGTCAAAATCACTGATCTCCGTACAATTCCTGCGTATACGCAGTAGTTGTCCAAAAGGTAGATTAGTTTTTAAGTTTCTTGGATGGTGGCTGCTGTGATGCAAGATTGTATTTTTATCAGTGGCCTTCCTATGTAGTGAGGCCTTCAGCACTCCATCCAGGCAAGTGACTTGTACGTCCAGAAAAGTCATTTTAGTGTTACTCGCTTCCATGGAAAAAAATGTTGTCGCTGTGCCTCATGTTGATCCATTTGTGGAATCTAGTTAGATCGGTCTGGCTCCCCTGCCACAGGAGCCAGACGTCATCAATGTAACGCCACCATTGAATGATATTTCCTTTGAATGGGTTATTACTGTCAACGAATCTCATTTCGTATTGTGCCATGTAGAGCACTGCCATTTCTGGTGCATAAGGACACCCCATGGCAGTGCCCTTCACTTGCATGTAAAATTGGTCATCAAATACAAAATAGTTTTTCCTGAGGGCAATTTCAGCCAACTTTAGAATAAAACATGTAGGTACCCTATGGGGACACTCTCGCATCTCTAAGTACAGCTCGATCACTTCCAGGGCCTCTTCCTGAGGAATTTGCGTGTATAGGGACGTGACGTCCATTGTTACCATCATCTGTGTGTGGGGGTCGAATGATGTTCCTTCTACCTTAGTTAGGAAATCAGTAGTATCTCTCAAAAATGATTTCACACTTTTGATAAAAGGTTTCAAGAAAAAAATCGACATATTTAGATATGGGTTCCAAGCAGGAATCCACACCGGAGACTATGGGCCTTCCGGGAGGGTCGGCCAGGCTCTTGTGGATCTTTGGTAGAAGATACAATATTGGGATGCGTGGAAACTCTTTGTTGAGGAAATCAAATTCCTTGGGACCAAGGAATCCTTCCTCCTTGCCCTCAGTCAATATCTGTGAAATGAGACCCTGGATGTGCTTTGTGGGATCTTCTTGCAGCTTTCGGTACCAAATTTCATTGTTAACTTGTTTCAAGCCTTCGTTCAAATATTGGTCTCTGGGCCATAGCACAACTGCACCCCCTTTATCCGCCTGCTTAATTATCAGGGAGGGGTCATCTTTCAGGCTTTGTATCGCTTTGCGTTGGCAGAGACTGATGTTTTGAGGTACATATTTTTTAGTTCTCTCCATTTTGTTAATGGATGCCAATAGCACCTGTTCGAAGGCCTGGACCTGTTTAGGGATGTTTTGATGGGGAACGAAACTGGACTTGTTCCTTAGGCCCGTTATTTCCTTATCCACTGGTGTGGGTTGCTGAAAGAAAAAGGCCCAAAGCCTCAATTTCCTGCAAAACTCTAGAGTCTCTATCTTTAATTTGGTGAAGTCAGTCCTTCTACTAGGGACAAACTTGAGTCCAAGATTTAGTACGGACTTCTCATCATGTGTTAAAACTCTATCTGATAAGTTCACAATGACATTTGGTTTCTCTACGATTTGTAGAACCTGTTTCTTGTTCGCATGTCCCATGCTGGTTTGTATCTGGTTTTTGGTTGCTGGCCCCTGTCTAAAAAAGACACTTGTTTCCTGGGGTTGTTACCCCTGGTATCTGAATGAGAAGACCCTGATGAAGAGGTTTCTGAAAAAGTGGTAAATCGGTTGCGTGATCTGCCTTGGTAGTCGTACAGCGCCCTGCGTGAGTCGACAAGGGAATAGTAGTCTTCTTTAAGGAAAGGATATACCTGTTCAATTTTGAAAGTCTTAATGTCACGCTCGTATTTAGTGGTTTTGTTGTTGATAGTGATGTCCTTAAAGACTTGTATATCTTTCTCGATTTTGTCTAGGAGCGCTTTAGCGTTTGTAATGGCTGGATTTTTGACAATAGCTTTCGTTAATTCCTCAATCTCCTCAACCTCCTTGAGGCATAGACGTTGTGCAGTCTCTATAGTGTGGACCATGAGGTCCCGGCTACATTTGGTGTTTATGAAGCTAAACCCTTTCTTATACTCTTCGTCTTCAGTGAAGATTACAGGTATATTTTTCACCTGGAGCCCCCAAGGAATAGTCCCTCCTTTCAAATGTCTAAGGAGAAAATGACCGTGGAGCTCAGTTCTAACATGTTTTTTACACAATCTTATGAGTTTTTCAGATTCGTTTTGTTGCTTCGCGGTTGTACTTAATGAAATCGAAGAAAAGGGTGACGAGGCAATGAGAGATTAAATATGGCTTTCACTGAAGGAAAGTGTGTCTTTTTCTGCCATATTATTTGAAGGGAGAGAGCCCTTCGCCCAACTTAGGGAAAATTATTTTCTGTCCTTAAAACTCTCGCTAGTGGAAACCCGTTCTATATTGAGACAACCGAAGGAGTCAGGTCCGTGGCGGGACTGAGGGGGGCTGGACCGTAATACTAAGAAACCAATGGAAAGTGCCCAAACCTCAATTATTGGAATTTATTTAGAAGAAGACAAGTGTAAGTCAATGACACCTGAGCAGGTAATTTTATTTATACCCATTACTCATGTTTTTGTTTTTTTATGAAGTTTCTTTTAGAGCCAGAAAAAAATACACTATAACAATCATCACAATGACTAAACAACATATACAAAATTCAAAAGGAAAACAATCAATATGACACATGGAAATACAGAACACAACATATTAACACATCAATTCATTAATATTTACAAATGAATTCCTATTTCATGACAACTAAAGCTCAGTGGAAGCAAGAGCATGAACTGTATTTTTTCTTTTTCACAGAAACACTTAATGAAACAATTGGCTCCTGCAGAATGCCGACGCGTTTCAGGTTCGTATGACACGTTTTCGAACCCTAATCAGGGCTTTATGAGTTGTCTGTGAGTAAAACATAAAACAACAATGGGCCTTTAGTGAAAACCTAGTACTCAAATGTGTGCCTCTAATCAATAAGATTTTAAGGAAATGTACCTGTGAGTATCAGGCTCCTTAAGTTTAGATGGTGGACATGGGGGACGGCACCTCTATAGTTTGATTCTATAATAAAATAGAGCATACACTGTTTGAGAATTTGGGTGTTCTAATCTCATGTTTAAAGGGCGGCGTTGTATCATTAAATGCCACCTACCTCTACGTGCACCGTCCGGCGCCTCTTAGAGGGAGGAGGTTGTGGTCGCTGGTCTTATCCTATTTCAAAAAAACGACAGGCTAGTACTCTGCAAAAATGTATAGCTTTTTTACAAAAATGAGGAAGTTTAAAGTGACCCCGTACCTCACGTCTTGATAATGCAGTGGAAAAAATAATCCAATCTGTAAAAGCAATGTGCGTGTTGTTTTCCGACCTGAAAAAATCGGAGGAATTGTCAATACTAGTGCGTGTACCGGAGGACTGTCAAAATAATTACATAAGGGCGGACTGCAGCCTACCTGGGTTGGCGGCGTGTGTCTCAGTCGCCCAGGCGTTTCTATATGGAGCTTTTCAATTCGGCTCCGTGATTCGCGGCGCGCTCTGTGAAAAAAATGTGAGGCAGCATGAATGCGGGCGCCGTGAGCTAATGTAAACAGGTATTGGACCACATGTCCCAGAATGCACCGGGACGCTAACCAGTCTCGCATTCAAATTGCACTAAGATGGCCCCCGCGCTACGTCAGGCATTCGATCAGAAGCCTCACACTGGGGACATCGATTGTTCAACCACAGGTAAGAACAAGCTCGGCTTGCTCGCCTCTCCGTTCTGTTTACATTAGCTCACGGCGCCCGCATTCATGCCGCCTCACATTTTTTTCACAGAGCGCGCCGCGAATCATGGAGCCAAATTGAAAAGCTCCATATAGAAACGCCTGGGCGACTGAGACACACGCCGCCAACCCAGGTAGGCTGCAGTCCGCCCTTATGTAATTATTTTGACAGTCCTCCGGTACACGCACTAGTATTGACAATTCCTCCGATTTTTTTCAGGTCGGAAAACAACACGCAAATTGCTTTTACAGATTGGATTATTTTTTCCACTGCATTATCAAGACGTGAGGTACGGGGTCACTTTAAACTTCCTCATTTTTGTAAAGAAGCTATACATTTTTGTAGAGTACTAGCCTGTCGTTTTTTTGAAATAGGATAAGACCAGCGACCACAACCTCCTCCCTCTAAGAGGCGCCGGACGGTGCACGTAGAGGTAGGTGGCATTTAATGATACAACGCCGCCCTTTAAACATGAGATTAGAACACCCAAATTCTCAAACAGTGTATGCTCTATTTTGTTATAGAATCAAACTATAGAGGTGCCGTCCCCCATGTCCACCATCTAAACTTAAGGAGCCTGATACTCACAGGTACATTTCCTTACAATCTTATTGATTAGAGGCACACATTTGAGTACTAGGTTTTCACTAAAGGCCCATTGTTGTTTTATGTTGTACTCACAGACAACTCATAAAGCCCTGATGAGGGTACGAAAACGTGTCATTCGAACCTGAAACGCGTCAGCATTCTGCAGGAGCCAATTGTTTCATTAAGTGTTTCTGTAAAAAAGAAAAAATACAGTTCATGCTCTTGCTTCCACTGAGCATTAGTTGTCATGAAATAGGAATTAATTTGTAAATATTAATGAATTGATGTGTTAATATGTTGTGTTCTGTATTTCCATGTGTCATATTGATTGTTTTCCGTTTCAATTTTGTATAAGTTGTTTATTCATTGTGATGATTGTTATAGTGTATTTTTTTCTGTCTCTAAAAGAAACTTCATAAAAAAACAAAAACATGAGTAATGGGTATAAATAAAATTACCTGCTCAGGTGTCATTGACTTACACTTGTCTTCTTCTAAATAAATTCCAATAATTGAGGTGTGGGCACTTTCCATTGGTTTCTTAGTATTACTTTCTTCTGGCATTGCATGCGCCAATTTTTTGGCATTTATCAGATTGTTTTTTCGAGCAAAGAGTATTGTGGTTTGCAGTGTTTTAAGGCCCATGCTCATATGATCCAGGTTTATTCTGGTGCTTAAAATCCTGGATTTGTAACGGAATAAATAGGACTACAACTACCAGAATGCAAAGGGAAAAAAATGTGGTCTCGATGAGCTACTCATTCATTGGCCCTGTGTTTTGACATACTCAGCTTTGGAAATTCTAATTTGCCGATCATGGACATATGGGTGCCTTACTGGATATTTGTAAAGAAAAGTAATTTTAAGCTAGCAAAGTTGGGAGAGGGCACTTTTATTCCTAGTCGATAAGATTAAACTTTTGTACAGGAAGGCACCAGGGTTTTGGGATGGAACAAAGGAAAGCTAGTGTCCCAACTGACAAATCCTTGTGTGCTTGTAATTTAAATTTACATACACAAATGGCTTGATTTACAAGTGCTAAATCACTTTTTTCAAAAATGTTAAATGATTAACTCATGCTCGATTAACCACAAATGATTACTCTAAGGTACTAATCCCGTCTAGGTCCAGATGGACCTATGCAAAGCCCGATTTTCAGACTAAACACTACGTACAAGCCATCCAATGAAATGTATTCTATATAAATGTATCTTCAGTGAAAATCATACAAAACCACCAAGCTTCTGGCTCTCCTGGACCCACAGAGGACCCCACCTCAAGTTAAGTATTTGTACAGACAGAACTGTCATTCATAACTGATAACATATTTTTATTATTAATGATTGGAATAAAAACAAGCAAGTGACAACAATCATAATGTGAAGGTATGGATATCCTGAAAACAGTATTTAACATCAAGCATTAAAAAACAGTATTTTAATCCACATGTTCACTTTTTTAGCCACAAGATGCTGGTCATAAAATGGACATACTCATTGACAAATTGCCGCAAATTAGGCTGATTTCGGCACTTTGTATGCAGAGACTTCCTAAAGACTTCATAAAAAGGAACTGCTCATCACCATCCTTGACAGAATAGCCACAAAACCTACTCCACGCTCTTATTTGAAGCCTTCAATCCAAAACTTCACTTGACGTGCCCAACTGCTACGTCAACCACAATTCAGTTATACACTCAACTTTCTGAGGTCCCCTGTTTTGCTACCATTAGAGGCAATATTCAATGATAAATAATATTAGCATAACAGTAAATAACCTTCAGTAAATTCGATCTTTCAAACTCAGTGGCATGGGTCCTGGCAGCCTCAGTGCATGAGGATTAATAACATCACCAAATACCGATAAACGTTTACAAACAAGAAGACTCTTGTATGTTATAACTTAGTGTTCGCACTGTTGGAGATCAGAGTCCCTTCATGTTCCCTTCAGAGGCTTTCCCCCATTATGAGATTTTGGCAGAACGGTGGTGCAGCGGTGAAAACCACCATGTCACCAATCCTCCAAAGCTTGCGCTGCCCGCTCACCAGATTACGAGTTGTTCGTAGTCTGGCAGGCAGGCGGCGTGGCGGTTCCCTTTAAAAGGCGGCTGTGCCTTTTCAAAAGGCATTACAAGGGAAAGCCTAACAAGGTTCCTGAAAAGCAGTTCCCTGGCAGAACCAGTGGTCCTGGTGCGGTCCTTTCTGCCGGTGTCATAATCAGGCAGTCAGACCCCGGGTGCGGCTGTGGCAGGATCCACCACAGCTGCGACAATCACAAGTCTGACGAACCGAGGACCGCCAAACTCGTAATCCGGCCCTTGGAGCACTTTTCCCTGGACTTTGAGAGGTTTAGATCTTTATGCCTTCCTTTATTCTTCGCTCAGTGTGGCTTAGGGTAACCCTTGCCTCCTTAACCCAAGAAGACTCTTGACCGAGTTTTTGAAATGCTGACATCTTCTTACTTCTTTTTTTCTTCTCTAGTTCTATTTTCCTTTATGGAATGTCCTGATTTTTTAGATCTGTTACACTCTAGAACCATCCTTTATCTTGGACTTTACTTTTAGGTTATTTAGATTAACCCATGTATAGAAAACAACATCTAAGACTCTTTTCTGAGCATTAATACTTTTATTAATCTTTTGTGTTGCTGTGACTGAATTTCTTGTGTGCCTAATATTGGTTTGCCCCAATTTCTTCCAGAGGTTGGGCCTTCCCTTTATTATTCTGTACCTTTATAGGGTGTTAAAAACCATGTACCCTATCTTGATTCTTAGTTTGTAATGAACTTTCCTAATCCTTGGTACAACTTCCTGGTCCTTATTGTGTAGCCAAATAGGTTACACTATTAATGGAGATGATTGATGTAAATGTTAATTTACATCACCACTCAGGCGGAAAATAAAAGGCTCATCGGAGGACCAGTGGTAAGGGAGTGAGCCAGAAAACTCTGGATCAGAATCAACCTCCAACTTGTATCGTTCTAATCAGACTTCATTACCTAACTGAATCAATGGAAATAACAAAAAACAAATAAACCTATAAGCAAATAAACAATTCTTAATACTGTCCCTTCCGTTTGAATACAAAATATTTAAAAAGAGCCATAACTAAAATTCGTTTTTTTTTATTCAGCAGCAACGTATGTCATATTTAATAAGTCGAACTAAAAGGACAATGGGAAACAATTAACATTGTTTTCCTGTCTGCTTTATGGAGCAGGTCCACATTATTCAGGTTTTTACTCCTACATTTGTGCAGTCGGGAGATTAGGTAAATAGATGCAAGTCTAGAAATATGTGAATTTCCCAGACACGTCACAGATTTTTGTGGATTCCAGGAAACAGTAAATCTATGAAGTTCGGAGGGAAACGCCTTCAACTTTAAAACTATTTCTTTAGAATCAGGCTCAATGATAATAAGCAACACCAAACCTGTTTTTGTACATATGTGTTTGTCACATGAAAGAGACACACGACATACTAGCAGACCAGTGTCTCGCTCCAAATGTCTAGTTGCGCCTCTGACTGTAGGTGTAGTTCTTGCTCCAAATGTCAATGTATGTAAGATCTATGACTGACGTAGATTTCACATACATTGACATTTCTAGTCCTGATTTCCTGATCAACACATTAGTGCATTGTAGGAGTTGTAGTCTCTACATCATTTCAGTAAACTGGACCAACGCTTGCTATTTTGATTCACATATTTCATTTCTTTATTGAGAGAGCTGCATGTCTCGTGTTGATTACTTTAGATACAGAATGAGGGAGTCGCAGATCAATCCGTAAAGGGTGCCTGCCTGATATCCTTTAGCAATGCCCTTCCAGTGCTTGAGGTTTAGTTAAATGCATAATGGATGATGAGTTGCAAAATGAAAACCCATATTTTATATATATGTTTTCCAGTGTACATGGAGCATCCCTCAATGTGTTGATCAGGAAATCAGGACTAGAAAATTGAATTTAATCGAAATGTAGAGCTTTGATAATCCTGGCGGCACACTGCGGTGTGCATGCTTTAACTGTACCGAACGTAATTGTCACACTAAACAAACCTTTGGTATTTACTATTGATATCCATTTGTTATTCCTTATTCGAGATGTATTTCATACTGGCTGGCACCGTGTATATTGCTGCATATAATCAACGTTTCATTTTTCTTTTCGTCTTCTTGTTTTTACACATTATATTTCCATTAAAAGACGAGAAGGGCCCCTTGCAACGAACCTAACAGGCCAATAATACCTGATGCACGTGGCCAGGCAGGATTTAGGTAACATGGTGCTCTAATCCCAAAACTCATACTCACATGGGTCAATGCGGTTTTATCCAAATAGGATTTCTTTCTACCAGGGCCACCAATGCAAACTGAAGAGGCAAAATTACAATGTGCTTCGGTTAAACTCTATTCTTGAAACATTCCAATTACATCCCTCTCTCATTTAGCCAATTGAAAAATCCTGAAATTCACGAAATAGTTCCTTACTGTTCCAATGTATCCGCAAATACGTGCAGAGGAATAGTACAAGCGGCTTTCAGAAAAGCAACCCTTAAAAGGCTTGACAAAACCTATAGGCAAAACGTTAGTGAAACATTCATGGTGTGAATGTGTTAAGGGGTAATGTTTCAGTTTCATTGGTCTTTATTCGGATATGCATTATCCATAAAAGTGCAAACATTTTTCATAATCACTTACATAGTCCGTCATCATTAAAATTTTAAAACAAAATTCGGATACAAAACTAGTCAATAAAGATATTACAGGATTATCACACATAATCAATAGCAGCCGAAACTAAGGTGCCAAATTGCAAATGTTCCAGGGAGTAGCAGCAGAGATGGACAAGTTATTAGGTCACGATAGAGTTACAAATAGCAGCTTTATATAAAGTGCCAATGTGCAAAGTGTAAGTAAAAACGGGGAAAAATAGCAACAAGAAGAAAAAATTATTAGATTCTATACATAGTGCTCTGTACACCCGCTTATTATTCATATTGCATGTTGCCCTGTTTAAATATAAAATCCAAAAGTGCATATAGTACATCCTAATCCAGCGTTCAGGAAGCCATAGAAGAACGCGAACGAATAGCCATTTTCAAAGGTGCACACTCGATATTTTAAATCATCATCTTTAAGCTGAAGAATGATTTTATATGCAACCTTAAAATCTGCTATTCCTTTTATCCTAAAAAACGCTATCAATAGATGCATACTATATTTTTGATAAAAGGTGCAGAAAAACAAGAAATGCAACATAGACTGTTTTCCTAAATTGCCACATTGGCAAACCATATCCTCAATGTTGGGTTGATAGCCTATGGGGAAGCACAGCAAATATTTTATTGTACCCGATCTGAGGCGAAAAAGAAGGCTTCGCCCCCAACGAGTGATGTCTCTTAAGAGATAGCTAACTGGAACACAAGAAGAAGGTTCGCCTTCTTCTGCCATTAATATATATTGTCCCACGGATACTTTGATGGACTCCTGTGCATATCTTATATCCCCATAATGTTTATATAAAACTTTACGAATGGTCTTTCTGTCAATTCCATCTAATTGTTCAGGTTTATAAAAAACATGGCCAAGATTGACTGCTGTTAAATTTGCCCGTACTTCCGCTAGCCACGGTATGTCACCATCCCTGTCACATTTTAGACAATCAGCCAAGGCTGCTGGATTTTGCCAGACCTTTAGCCAAAACATGGCAGGGCGGGACCTAATATAGTCCTCTAAGTAAGGTAATCTTGTATTGTATTGTATTGTATTGTATAGGCATTTATATAGCGCACTACTTACCCGTAGGGTCCCAAGGCGCTTCGACCACTGCGAAACCCTTCCTGGCTTCCCTGAGAGATGGTCCCTTAATGGGTATCTCCAGGGTGAGACCAGGCATCCCCGGCGGTCTGGTGGGGCCGTTAGTGAAGATGAGGCAAGCTAATGCCCAGAGTTGCCGAGTGTGATCGCTGATCAGAGTGGGCACCAAGGCGAGAGAATTATCGAGTCCGCTGACCCTGGTCCAGAAACCTGCCGCGCCGGGAATCGAACCCTGGTCCCGGGCCGTCCTCTGCTCTCGGGTCTGCCGCCTCTAGCCAGTGAGCCACACTACTTCACTACTTGGCTCATTATGACAAATAAAAGTAGATGAAGAAATTGGTAAACTCAAAATTCTCCTGCAGAATCTGTTTTCTTCAGCCTGGACACTTTTCAGGTTTATGAAACCCCAAATTTCTGCCCAATAAGTCATAATTGGTACACATTGTGTCCTATAGACTTTAAGTAGGGACAGTACCACCTCAATTCTTTTTGGTTGGGGAAGGCTTGTTACTGAATTTATTGCTTTTAAAAATTTGGTCCGTCCATATGCCAGGTGCGGTGTCCAGGACCCGTAATCTGAAAATTGTAAACACAGATACGGGAGAGTGCGAGTGCATAGCATGGAATATGAGCCCAAAGTAATAGTACTAATAAGACATTTTTTAGGGCCACAGCACATTAAAAAAGATTTTTCTAAATTTGTACAGAGATTCAAACTATTCATAAAAGCTACAAAACCCCTACCTAAAATTTGTAGAGCGTTAGGTGTACGCCCCAATAATACAGCATCATCTGCATGTAATAGGACGGGCAGTTTCTTACCATTAATTATTGGGACATCTGTGGTTTGGCTGGACAGTACAATATGTAGCTCGTTAACATATAAAATAAATAAAAGTGGGGCAAGAACGCACCCTTGTCTGACGCCTCTACCAACTACTATGTCCCCTGAAACTGCCCCATCCATGCTTATTCTTACCCAAGCCCTTAGGTCCCTGTGCAGATATGCTAAAAAGTGTACCATATCTTTGTCCAATCCATAATCTAAGAGGCATTGCCAAAGCCTGGATCTATTAACAAAATCAAAAGCGGATGTAAGATCCATAAATGCCAGGTAGAGGGGACTGTGTCGGGCGATGGTATATTTCCCTATAATTAAATTAAGATTCAGACACTGTTCCACCATTCCAAGATGACTTCAGAAACCCAGCTGGCATTTATTTACTATGTTTTCATCCTCTGCCCAAGTTCTGATTTTGTTAAATAAAACTCTCCCCAATATCTTAAGAGTATTGTCAATTAGAGAGATTGGTCTATAGCAGCTCGGTTTAGATCTATCTCCCTTTTTTTTTTAAATTGGGACGATTACAGATGTGGACCAGGTATTTGGAATTTTAGTTATTGTTAAATTATTAAAAACATTGAGTAGCAAGGGAGACCAAAACTCTGGCCTAAATTTTATAAGGTCAATTTGTAGCCCGTCCGGGCCCGGGGCTTTATTTCCCAGGCTCTGGTTTATTGCATCCTCAACTTCTGACAAAGATATTTGAATTTGAACAAGACTGAGGTTTGCAAAAATATCTTCACATTGAGACGTGGAATCATATATTTTTGAAAAATGAGCTACCCACGCTTTGCTTGTTATATTACAACTTAGCGGGGTGGATGTATTACTGAACGCTCTCAATTACTTAGTGGCTGACCAAAAAACATTTGTATTGTTAAGCTTAGCAGCACAGGCCAGGTTACTCCAATGCTCTTTTAGTACCACATCTTGTCTATGCTTTAGTGCATCTTTATAAGTATACCTTAGTGCTCTAATAAGGTTAGGGTCCCTAGGGGAAACAGATAGTGCGGCTCTGAGTTCCCTGTTAACCCTAGAGCAGATGTTATCAAACCACCTGGGCTCAAACGTAGGTGTAGCAACGGGTCTAGAGATCAATTTTTTAATGCCTGTTCATAGTAAGATAAAAGCAGAAACTGCCTCTGGGTTAGGGTTGGCCAATGTGAGGTACGTCTCACAAAGCGATGGATATGTTTTTACCAACTTTTGGAACATCTTCGGGCAGTCCATGCCCTTCCATTTAACTCTTAGGCTATCAGTGGAGAGTTCTATATTGCCAGCCCCTGGTTCCTTTCTGGTGTTGGGTCTCAAGGCTGCCCTAAAAGAAACTAAGATAGGATTGTGGTCCCCAAAAGTAGATGCCTTGACCTCTGCCAAAACTAAATGATCTTCTAATGGTGCAGATATAAAAACATAGTCTATAGTTGAGGCTCATCCAAAACCTCTATAAGTGGGCGTTGGATTTTCCTCATAATTTACAGAACCGATATCCATAACATTTAAATGGCTGCTATTTAATAAGTGGTCTATTAGTTCATATCCTCTCTTACATGGGTTAACTGAGATATGCTGGGTGGGACTCGCAGTATTTGCCCCTGCTATCTTCACATTAAAGTCACCCCCAAGACATACCCGTACCGTTTTATGCTTTCCCAGTAAATTATCCATGTCTGAAAGAAAATTAAAAAGATTAACAAAGTTAACATTAGGTGTGGTTAAAAAGTCATTATTATAAAAATTAATAAAACAAATAGAAACCCGGTGTATAAATCAATGTTCGAAAGTTAGCATTTTTGATGGGAATTAATTTTACTCTACCACCTGATGCAATGCTAACCCATATTGATAAACCGCCCGAGGGTCTACCGTGTTTAGGATAACGGGGTATGATATTAAAACACTCATATCCTTCTAGATATAACTCTTTAGTTGCCCAGGTCTCCTGGAACATAAGGATATCAAATGTATTTACCATATTAACCCATTCTTCAATGTTTAGTTTAGAAGCCAGACCAACCACGTTCAAGCTCAGCACCCATAGTAATGAATCAGAATGATCATTTGTAGAAATTATTTCCACCTCAGTGTCAATATTGATTTAAAAAATCTCCATGGGTGCCGTTAATACGGAGTCAGTCGGTTGAGATTTAGAAAAAGGCCAATCAAGAGTGTCTAGATCGGAGATGGGGGAAACCTATTTACCGACTGGAAAAATGGGCTAATAAGTGGACGATGTGTGGGTGGTGGTCTATAGAAAAAGCCAAGGGGTAGTGTGCAGATGTTTGTTGGTAGGGGGAAATTTGTCTCTCTAACAGCTAGTACAGATCTAACAATACCTGGTCGGCGAAAGGTGATGACAATACAATCCCCCTAATAGTTTTTTTCTGCTGGTCCCACCCAGCCTACCCTTCATACCATTAAAATATCATGTATATCTCACCTCCTGTACCCTTTATGATTAGCCAGCCAATCCACACTTTTGTTCCGTAGTTGTTCCCGGACTCTAGTTTATTTTTCTCTAATGGGGTACCCCTGCAAGAACCAAAGCATACGGGAAAGACGCTGGGGGTAGATTTAAAACACCCCTATTTGGCTCAACATGTCCACCGGTATTAATATCGACACTACTCGAGCGGACTGTTGGGGCATCGTGGGCACCAGTGACGGTCATATTTTGAGTATTATCAGGTCCAATCCATGTTTTTAAGACTGTGGGATCATTAGTTTTACTATTAATATCACGGGGGGCAAATGGCAACTTTGCAGTTTGGGGTACATATTGCCCACTCTGGGCTAAATTTCCCTGAGGACTGGCCTGTTGAGAAGGCTGATTAGGTTCCCTACAGGGATATTTTGCCTTAGTGGTTAAAGATTCCAAGCGATCTAGACGCTTCCATAGCTTAGCAAAACTTTTATCCACAATCCCTTTAACACGTTCATACAGTGTGTCAATAATAATATCTATGGCAGTGTCCCCAAGTGTAAAATTAGAAAAGGCAGTCTGTGTGGACTCAGTCTGTGCATATACAGAATTACTTAAAACATCCAATGAAACTAAATCAATTGAGTCACTACTAGGGATTGAGTCTACTAGGGCCTTCGGGCTCGTAATCCATATATTCAATGTTGTGCATTTTGAACTCAAGCGTGGGGGTTGTTTCCGTTTGGAGCAAACTGCTTTCACCGCCTTCCTCTTCCGTTTCGCTCCGCATACTGCAGGGTTAGGAGATATGTCCAAATTAGCCAAAACTGGAATATCAATTGGACAACTACCAGATACAGAGTCTACTATTGCACCTACATGGACAGGGCCTTCCACGCCCAGTAAGTTCTCTCCGATTAATAGGTGTGGACAGTGGTCAGCCTCATTATGTATCATTATTTGAGGGTCGCTTATATCAGTATTCTCAACTTGCACTGCAGATCGGGGTTTTGTTAGACCCAGGGACAATCGTCTCTCAGTCAGTTCAATCTCTGTACTGACTATATCCATCGCACTTTCCAACATGGTATCTATAGACGTAGCATTACATGCTGCGGTGGTTGGATTTCGTTTGCCCATGGTGTTATTTGCACCAGACATTCAATGGGTACTTGAAAAATACACCCCACTCACCACTGCAGGGTCCAGCTGTCTTTGGAATGGCGATATCAGGGGGGTGGCCCTGCCCGGCCTCGAACGGTCTCGGACAGGCACAGACGGGCCCGCCCTTAGCCGGGGGGAGCCTGCCCGTCCTATTGGGCACCTCCTGGTGCTGTCTGGTGGCGTCAGCGGCATGCGTGCCGCAGGGGATGCTGGGAGGCGTAGTTCGCCTAACCTTCAGCGTCTGTCCTAGCTGGAATTGGCCCGGTGAGTCTCGGCGGTGGCAGCTCCCTCAACAGCAGCCCAGCAAGGTGAAAATGACTCTTGGCGGTGGCAGCTCTCTACATAATGCCCCAGGTAAGATTTACAAAACTGCAGGTCTCCAATGAGCTCCCGTGCCGCGGGAGCCCAACCGCCCTTTTGGGTGCCTCCTGGCGCTGTCTGGTGGTGTCAGCGGCGTGCGCGCCGCAGGGGACGCTGGGTGGCGTAGTTTGCCTCACCTCCAGCATCCGTCCTAGCTGCAAATGCCCCCGGTGACTCTCGGCGGTGGCGGCTCCCTCAACAGCAGCCCCAGCAGGGGGAAAGTGACTCTCGGCGGTGGCGGCTGTATACAGTTACATTTTAATTTTCATGAGTGTATGTTTTATTTCATGAACACATCAACATACCTTAAAAATGGGGAATGCAGAAATATAGTTAAAAAATAGTAATATTTATTAAGAACATTTGCTTGCTATGTATTTGCTACAGAATAATAGTGTACGCCACAGGTAGTCTTCTAATTTCACTTTTCAGTAAATGAGTTATGCAGAAACGATTTATTGTAATCTCTTTGAGTCTTGATTTACTGATTGTATCGTGAATTGCAGTAAACCCAATACCCTGTAATAAAGTTTGCTTTAGCATGTGGTTCCACATACATAGACACATTTATGCATTTGCAAACAGATGTGGGGCTTTTGTAAATCTCAACAATAAAGTCTTATGGTATGTGGTGTTAGGAAGGATTGTAAACTAGTCTGAGAGAAGCTTTTTGTCTTTTTTAATATGATTGTCAATTACTGTCACTCTCCAAAACTTCATTTTAATTAATCCATGGGCCAGTAATATTGTGTTTTAAATAGTAGATTTTGTGTATATATAATGTAATAAAAAATGCTAAATTTCATTATTTTGAGATATAATGTTCAAGTTTGATAACGAAAACTATTTGACCATAACAACTACTGCCCACCCCCTCAGATTTAGAATTAATGGCCACGGTATATGCAATAGGATCCTTGTATTCTGGAGGGGAGGGCAAGTGCAGCACCTGTGTTTGGTATTTAAATCAATCTAAAGGCGGCCTCAGCATAGAAAATATTCTGCCAATGGCTATAATGAAGGATGCTAACTGCACCCACAGCAGCACCTTCACAGGGTCATTGGAGGAAATGTATCTCACATCATTCTAAAACAACTTAATGTAGATCCTGTGTCATATCAAACAATAGACTAATCTAACGGCCTCCCTTTGATGAGAAGGTAATCAAAGCTGTTGTCTCCGGTCAACTCTCTCATCACCTGAGACAATTGGTGTCAGCTGTGACTTCCAATCCAAGTTAGAACAAAAAGGAGCAAGGGAACAGCACTACTAATCATCTGCGTGGCCGGTGACCAAGGCCGTCCCAGGGCCCCGAAACTACTTGATCCCACATTTCCCACCATTGACAATGAGATGCAGCTTCAGAGATTCTTCACAGCAGTGGGCATTGAGGGTAAAGCACTGGAGTGGTTAATTTCATTCCTACACAACTGCCCCAATCAATTCAACCTGATCCCTTTCTGTCAAAAACATGAAATATCCACTCCTTCTCCCATGCCATTTAACATATACATAGTGCCACTATTATCTATCCTGGCTTTCTACAAGATAGGGCTTCACGTATATGTTCATGACACCAATCTCTGTCTAAAAATTGTCAATGAACCTGGCACTCTTGTCAAGATTTCCCATTGCCTTTACCACATCCACCGCTGGATGCAATACTAATGGCTGAGCCTCGATGGTGAAAAAATGGAAAGCCTGATGTTTGGCCAGGTTAGTTCAAAGGTTTCCATTCTAACTTGCATCGCAAAACAACCTGAGCCTTCCCCCTGCTCCTATGAACCAAGCCTGAAATCTGATTGTGATTTTCAACAGTGATCTATCAATCCATTCCATCAATCCATTTGCAGATTTTTGCATTCTCGAAATCGGCATTCTTCCATCTTCATCCGAGACAATGGCACTCTTTTACTGGCAGTTACCACTTCCTGACTTAATTACTACAAAAACATTCATGCATGTCTCCCCAACACTTCCCTTGCTCAGTTGCAAGTGCAAAATATGTCTGCTTGCTTGGCTCTAGGTTTGAAACGTCTGGATCATTTCACCCAGGCTCTCAGATCTCTTTAATAGCTCCCAGCAAAAGAAAGGACTGCTTTCAAAATAGCTTAGTTTGAGCACAAGGCTCCCCTTAACTGATTATCAAATTACACCCCAAGTCTTTTTGCTCCCTATAGTCCCATCAGAATTTTCAGGTCAGCCAATTGAGGACAGCTGTCCCTGGTTCAAACACAAAAGAATTGAAGGCTGATCACTTAGTCACCCGGACTTGTCCCTATGGACCTCTTTACCCACCAACCTTAGTCACCCGGACTTGTCCCTATGGACCTCTATACCCACCAACCTAAGTGGATTGGAAGGGTAGAGTGCTCCATAAGGTGAAACTGATAATACAAAAATCAGGAAATCCTTAAAAATGCACCTCTTCACTCTGGAGTTTGGGTAGTCCCACTGTACATTGTGGATTACAGGGACGACACACACAAAACTTCTCTTCAGACACCTAAGACTGGATTGCCCTTTCAATCTGGCTACTTCATCCTTATTGTTTGTTACCTGTGTGCTATCCCCTAGTATGAACATTAACATCATTCATCATTGGTTGTTCCAACTATCAACACTGTTACGTTCATCCTCTACCACCTACAACAGTGCTCAGCAGCTACAAATTGAGTGATTAGTAGCACATAATAAGAAACATCAATAAAAACAATATGTCCAACATATAGAGAATACAAGGAGAGAAATAACGTTTATATACAAAAATAAGAGTCCAATCAGGTGCAGCTATTCAAGGTATCAGGAATTAGTCTACTCTCTATACCAATACAACATTTAATAGAATATCCCAAGGAAAAGCTTAACATTATGCTTTAAAGCTTGCATAATTGCACTCAATGCTAATCTAGAGATAGTTATTTGTTTATTGTGAAATCATCAACACAAATATTGCACACTAAAAGAATGAAAAAGGAAAATTCCACATCACATTGTGGCGCAGTTAATGTTGATACTCAAAGGCAATTTCACCTACCAGAATCAATATCCCATGACCTGACCTCCTTGACAAATCTGGACAGGATGGTCCAATTATGCGATGAAACGTGTGTTGCTTAATCATTGCAGATGTATGTTCATCAAGTTTATAGAATACAGCTATTAAAATAAAATAGAAATAATTATTGAATTTTCTAATTACTACATATAATGTGAGGATTTTTGTTATAGTTAGAATTTCAAGCAATCTTTGTAGTGTCCAGGTCATAGGACAACCATTCATTTAGCAAGCCAAAAAGTGCAACTAAATGTAAGAAAACGATTGTAGTATAGAGAATTAACAAAAGCACAGAATTCTTTGCAGCTTTCGCTTCTAAGCAAGATATACAGAATAACCATACTATAATGCATAATCAAGAAGAGATCATATACAACTTGAGTATTCATGATTAATAAGAGCTAAATGGACAACAGAATCCAGTGACTGTACTCCAATAAAAAGATGAATATATCTGTAAATGCGGACTACCTACACGAACTCAAAGATAGCATACACATAATTTCTAAATTTCTCAGAGATAATTTACCTATAGTACACTGGATTCTGCGACCCCTGTAGAAAAATCTGTCTCTAATATTTGTGTAATAGGTAACTTGTGACACACCCACTCGCCTATTATAATGAAAAGATGTAGACGCTCAATTGTAATAACTTATTACAGTTGAGTTCCGGGGGCAAAATGCCTGCTGCCATTGTGACATCAAGGGAAAAGGCAGGTCACAGAGCATAATTAAAGCAGCTATTCAAAGATCAAAAACAAACCATGTTTTTTCTTTGTTCTGTTTTTCTTGCTGTACAGTGACATGTAGAAAGGAGATAGTTATGACAACATGTTTATTTTTGCACTCCTTTGGTAATTATAGAAAAGTTACAATCTTTCCGAATGTTTCTACACATTTTGAGCTACTGCACCTTTTCTTAAAAAAAGTTGTACTATCTAACAGCTTTTTGTGTTTAGTTTTGCACTAGAGATTCTATTTTTATTCTCTGCGTTTGCAAACATGCTCCCACTTTCATATGAAAAAGCTATGCACCAAGAATTTTAGTGGTTTTTGGAAAGGTGATGGCGCGACCATGTATTATCAGGATTAAAGTACCCCCGCCATACATGACAAGGAAATTACAGGTTCCATAACCTTATATCGTCATGGAACTCCTTGGTGACTTGAAGTATCCATATAATGTACACAGGGGGTACTGTGTCCACATACATGAAAAATTGAACCCATGTTACGAATATGCTAATTATATCAGTTTCATAAAAGGAGAAATGAGAGCGAGGGCAACATTGCAATCTTAAATAAAGGTATCCATACTAATAATATAAAGAGAGAGCCCAAACCTTTGAGGTGGGTAATCTCAGGAACCACAGCACCAATCACAACACCCAATACAGCGTTGGAAAGGGCAGTTGCAGCAGAAGGACATAGGCTATACAAATGCCCACCATATACATTTAAAAGGTAAAAGAACCGTGCCAGCAAAATAGTCCCTTGTGGGCGTGTCTGCGTTGTGCTGTGGGCGTGTGCTGGGGGCGTGACATACATTGGGGGCGTGTGATACGTTCCACCCTTCATGCCATGTCTCATATTGTGTGCTAATCCCACCCTGCTCCTTTTAAATACCCCTGCACCCCATGATCATAACCCACCCTTACTCCTTAAAATACCACAACGCCCTTAAACACTAACCCATCTTAACCCTATAAATATACCCTGTACCCCAAAACCCAAACCTATTCCTAAACCCTAAAAATACCCCTAGACCCCAAAACCCAAATCTAGCCCTGAACCCTATAAATACCCCTGTACCTCAAAACCCAAACCTACCCCTGAACCCTAAAAATACCCCTGTACCCCAAAACCCAAACCTACCCCTGAACCCTAAAATACCCCTGTACCCCAAAACACAAACCTAGCCTCGAACCCTAAAAATACCCCTGTACCCCAAAACTCAAACCTACCCCTGAACCCTAAAATACCTCTGTACCCCAAAACCCAAACCTAGCCCTGAACCCTAAAAATACCCCTGTACCCCAAAAACCCTAACCTAGCCCTGAACCCTAAAAATACCCCTGTACCCCAAAACCCAAACTTAGCCCTGAACCCTTAAATACCCCTGTACCACAAAACCCAAACCTACCCCTGAACCCTAAAAATACCCCTATACCCCAAAACTCAAAACTATATCTGAACTCTTAAAATACCCCTGTACCCCAAAACCCAAACCTACACTGAACCCTAAAAATACCCATGTACCCCAAAACCCAAACCTAGCCCTGAACCCTAAAAATACCCCATACCCCAAAACCCAAAACTATATATGAACCCTTAAAATACCCCTGTACCCCAAAACCCAAACCTACCCCTGAACCCTAAAAATACCCCTATACCCCAAAACCCAAAACTATATCTGAACCCTTAAAATACCCCTGTACCCCAAAACCCAAACCTACCCCTGAACCCTAAAAATACCCCTATACCCCAAAACCCAAAACTATATCTGAACCCTTAAAATACCCCTGTACCCCAAAACCCAAACCTACCCCTGAACCCTAAAAATACCCCTGTATCCCAAAACCCAAACCTAGCCCTCAACCCTAAAAATACCACTGTACCCCAAAACCCAAACCTACCCCTGAACCCTAAAATACCCCTGTACCCCAAAACACAAACTTAGCCCTGAACCCTTAAAATACCCCTGTACCCCAAACCCCAAACCTAACCCTGAACCCTAAAAATACCCCTGTACCCCAAAACCCAAACCTAGCCCTGAACCCTAAAATACCCCTGTACCCCAAAACCCAAACCTACCCCTGAACCCTAAAATACATCTGTACCCCAAAACCCAAACCTAGCCCTGAACCCTAAAAATACCCCTGTACCCCAAACCCCAAACCTAGCCCTGAACCCTTAAAATACCCCTGTACCCCAAAACCCAAACCTACCCTTGAACTATAAAAATACCTCTATACCCCAAAACCCAAAACTATATCTGAACCCTTAAAATACCCCTGTATCCCAAAACCCAAACCTAGCCCTGAACCCTAAAAAAAACCCTGTACCCCAAAACCCAAACCTGGCCCTGAACCCTTAAAATACCCCTGTACCCCAAAATCCAAACCTACCCCTGAACCCTAAAAATACCTCTATACCCCAAAACCCATACCTATCCCTAAACCCTAAAACTACCCCTGTACCCCATAACCCAAAACTATATCTGAACCCTTAAAACACCCCAAAACATATACCTCAGTACCCCAAAACATATACCCCTATACCCATACTTACCTTATCCAAACATAAAAAAAACATGCTTTTACCATTCATGCATTTACAACGAATTTCGTTGTAAATGTATGCATAGTAAAAGCATATAAAATGTAATGCCATGCGTTATAATGGCCTTGCGGAGTCATGGTACTTTCGTAATGAAAGTATGCGTAGTGATGGTATGTGGAAAGAAAGTTGCGGAATAATGGGTGTTTACCCTCCCCCGGTAAGTACATTGGTGGCACGGCGGGCCACATCTCCAGCAACATACTCATATTTTTTCACCACCCATTTGAAAAATGCACAGGTCTCTCTCATTGATGGCCAGCACCAACATACACTTTTAGACATACTTCCCGCCACAAGTTCTAGAATTGCGAACTTTAGAGCTGGGGAGCTACGTTCGAATCTCGGCATCAGCTCAACATCCTGTGATTCCAGGCAAATCGCTTTGTCTCCCTGTGCCTACCACAAATGAATGTGTTCTTCTGTCATGTAAATTGTGCTCATGCCATGTTGTCGAGTTTGCGCTATATAATATTGCAAAGAAATATAAAGTAGGGATACTCGAGTTCACACACTACTGAACGCGCACTCTTAAGTGCATCAGCAGTGCACTGTGAATCGGAGCGTTTTACAGGCCTGTCACAGATAAGAAATGCTATCAAAACGAAATCCTACAAAACAATATACTACTGGCCGGCAGCAATTCATACCCGGACAACGTCGGCACGGGCTGCTATCAACAATGAAATCATAAACCAAGGACTTATAGAAATTGAAGATTCACTGTATCTATTAAGCGAGAAGTCCTTACAAGATTTCAGCCTGCCGCCAGCGGTCCGAACTAACCTAACTGGATACCACAATATCGCTACCGCACACAATATTCCAGAGTTAAATAACTACCTTGCTCAACACTTGCCTAGCTTAGTTCCCGATCAACAACTCGCCTACAACACCATAGTTGATAGTGTTGAAAAGAAGCAAGGCAAACTATTGTTCATAGACGCCCCCTGTGGCACAGGAAAGACTTACCTAATCAACCTCATACTTGCCAAAGTTCGATCTTCTGGTAATTTGGCTCTAGCTGTTGCTTCATCTGGAATATCTGCCACTTTGCTAACAGCTGGGAAAACAGCACATTCTACCTTTGAACTGCCTCTAACAGTTTCCCTTGAAAGGGATTCAATATGCTCTATTCGGAAAAACGGACCTTTGGGGACACTGCTTCAAAATGTGTCTCTCATCATGTGGGACGAATGTATAATGATACTAAAACCATTGCTGCCTAGCCTTTTTTCACCCGGACAATGTCGGGACGGGCCGCTAGTCTATTTGTAAAGAAGCAACCTATTTTACAAGAGTTTACTTAATAATCCAGCAGAAAATGGAATTTTCTCAAAAGTTGATTCACTAATATGAAAGCTGGGTTTCCTATACAATGGAGGCCTGCAGCTGTAATATTTTGTAGTATTTTGTTCTTTTCATATTGCCTTCAATAACTTTACCTCCTATGGGTAAATCCAAGACTCAAATCATTTGCATAATATTAAATTGGAAAAAGGCTATTAAGACTGGACTTATAAAGGTCATATATGCCGATGTATAATGAAAGTTAGAGTTAATCAAGTAGTACGTATGAATTTATGGCAAGAGTTAGAAAAGTGTTTTTCCAATCTGCACTAGTGTAGACTGGGAAAAATATTTTGAACGTTTGCTAGGTTACAAAGCGAATCTGCACTTTTGAAAAATGTGAAGCTTGTCCGCACCTTGCTTTGAGCACACACATGTGCCCCAGGTGCAGACGTTAACTACTTGGCATCTGAAGTGAAGCTCTTGCACCTTCCTCATTTATAGAGGGATGCAGCACAATCTGTACCCTGGGAAATCCTGACCTAGCACAGACAAACAATGTAGCAAATTAGATATAATTGTTATCTGGCTCTTATAACATCTAAAGGGAACATATCATAATAGACTTCAAAACCAGGCTGGCATCAACAAACAAACATTCTAAAATTCATATCGTTGCTGATTATTAGAGACAAGACAGGACAAAGAGAACTGTTTTTTTCTTCTATAGTCGACCCCTTTCATTCATACCGGAATTGACCCCAGTGGTTCAGATAATATTGAAGTTTCTCAAGAAAGAAAGCTATTGTTGTTTAGCAAATGGTCTTCAAAATATTATTAATCAACGTTTAGTGATTACGTATTGCATGGGAACACCATTTTACTCGTGCTATCCACCATACCTACCAGAATAAAGTAGCTTGTATGAAACAAATATAATATTAGACTACAAAGGACACAATCCCACATGCACACACTTCTCATAGCAAAAAATAAGGGTGGGCAAAACTTGCGTAGTTTGCAGTACCATAATTACATGAGACTACAGAAAAATTATGCAGAATTATGCAAGGAGCACATTAAAATGAACCAAAGGATGTAATATTATATGCTAAGAAAAAAGAGCTAAATACAGCAGAGCAGGAACAGAAGCAGCCACTAGCATTCTTGGGTAGGCATTTTTCCCTAAATTACTCAAATTTAAACAAATGGACACAATCATGTAATTTTCAGTAATTTCGTGCCATAACAGTAACACACATTTACCAAAATTACTTTGAGTATTTTCGTGAAATTAATATTTCACCCAGGCCTGAATAAAATGTGCACTTGCTTAATTTTGCTCAGGTGAGCTATATTTAAAAGGCTGTCACTCTGAACTCTGTGTCAAGTTTACTCCCTTTTCAGACCATGAGAGTTCTAAAAGCACCCATTTGTGCTAAATTGTACTGCACTTCATATATTTATTATAAGATAGTTTCAATGGGACATAGATTAATTAACGAAATTACACTTTGTAAACATGTAAAACGTTTTGAAATTCTGGAACTTCTCTTGAAATAACCTCTACTTTGAGAAATAAAATCAAGTAAACATAAATAGCATTAACTGACGAAAAGACATATTTTTTCTCCTTCCGTTTAAATTCTATTTCAAGCTGTCATTTTGTGTTCATTTTGCAGACAAATGTGGTTCTCTTTATCCACTTACTAGCTCTATTACACTATCTCTACACAAGTTTAATATTTTTTGCACCCAACATAATAGCGAACGGATATCAGGGGAACACTAAAGCATTACAAAGCAATGTGAAAGATGTGAATCCTAGCCAAGTAATACGTTCCAAATTCCTGTAAGACCAAAAACACAGTTTCAATAATTTAAAACTGGGCTCAACCCCTGGAAACTATGGCACTGAACAGGCAGGGTTAACTTAGGAAATTAAGCAAAGTATTTAGCAACAGTAAAACAAACAAAAAGTCAAAACACTACACAAGCAAAACCACACAACCAATTCCTAAACATTAAGTAAAATGTAATAAGGAGAATGACAAAAACCAATAAGGGAGACCTGTGATATTAATGTTTACGTTTGAGGGCAATAAGCGCCAAGAAAAATAACGCACCAATCAGAAATCACTGTTCAAGGTTGACCTGGGCCTAGACACCGTTTCTGGCCTCAGGAGGGCAGGTCAGATCCACCAAGTATGTCTTCCACATTAAGGTTGATACCTTCGACTAAGGGCCTGAATAAGAGTTCAGCTGGCCATAAGTGTCACCACCCAAACTGCCAGGGTTCATGTATCCCGCGGTGGTGGCGGTCAGAGGCCCAAATATGTTTGATGGGGCATCTGCGGCACCGCCGAGCATATCAGGTGTTTCCTGACCACCTCACTGTCAATGGTGGTGATCCCGCAATTACAAGTGCAGCAGTTTGGAAACATAGGAGGCCATACAGGGTGCCCTGTTGCCTCAGGGCCATGGAATGTTGTGCCCCCCTGTCTGCAGTCAACCCCTTTCCTGCACAGCATAGACTTTACAGTCCATGCTGTGCAGGAACGGGCTTTGGCATTTCCATTGCAGTGCCTTTTTAATAGGCACCACCATGGGAACACCAAAGCACTACCCACCATACCAGGAGAAAACCCCTAATCTTGGGGATGGTCTGATTACTGGTTGGGTGGTCCTGATGCAGGGTGCTGGTGTAGCTACCTGCTCAAGGACCGCCAAACTCATATTCAGGCCCTAAGGTTTTTTTTGGAAGTCATAATCAATGGGGCAATGTTAAAGACTGTATCAAGCGAAGTCTCTCCGAATCTGGATAGCTGCTGGACGCTAACCTGCTAAACGGTTTATTTTAGCGAGAAAGGTTCTGAGTGGTGAAATTCAGATTTTGTGGCTGCTAAAGTCTTCTTGTCGGTCAAACACTTTTGCTCCTTCGGCCACTCAAGATTTCTACATTCAGACCAAGTCTCTTAGTCAGAGCTCAAAATTTTCCAGCAGGGCAAGACTCTCATTGTATCTAATGAAGATATTCTGAAATCAAGTATCTTTGCTGCAATTCCCTATGGAAACTTAAGAGGTCTTGGAAGTCTAAAATATTTCAAAGTTCCAACTTTTTGGACTTTATTTGCTAGTTCCTTTTAGCCACTTTTAAGGTTCCCAGAACCTAAGGGACAGCACGTAGTAGGCAGGACAACCTCCAGCAAAGGCTACAAGAAAGTTCCAATCCAGTTCCGGCTGTAAATGGTCACTGGTCACTCCAGGAAAAAGACCACTTGCAGTTAATGTCCCTGCAGCCACACAGGAGGGCAGTCAACTGAACCTTGGAATCCACTTCTCAGTCCTTGGCACAAGTAAAAGCAAGCCCAGCCTTTTAGGTCACAAACAGCAGGCAGAGTTCTCATGTTTTGCCACAGGTGCAAAAAGTGTCCTGAGGACCAATGGTTGAGGAGCTACTTTTGTTTAATTCACTAACCAGCGGGTGACAAAGGGGGAACCCCTAGACACTTCCTCTCCAATGGGAAACAGTTCCCAAGGGCAAGACTTCCCACTTTTGTAGCACATTCTGTTTGCATCTCTCCAAACGTTCCTACAAAGCATGGCAAAAGCTTTCTCCCAATGGAGGGAGCTTGTGGTACTTCTAGTTGCATGTTTAAGGCAATAAGCTGTCCCCTCTCACTCAAGCACTGTAAACTGGTTCTGGGGCCAGCTCTGTCCTTTACTGAAACAGAATCCAGGAGGCTAAAGTGCAATTTGTGCTCAAATGTTGCCCTCTCCTCCAGGCTTACCTTTTTACTTAACTATAAAAGTACAGGTCTCCACTTGTCCCTTTGAAATTAGTGAAGTTCCTGGAAACTCCTAAACTTCCTTGCTTAGGTTAAGAGGAGTCATGCTCCTCTCCCCGCACCCTCAGCCTGCCCTCTGATCCTTCCTATTCGATCCAAGTCGTTATCCCTTCTCTGAGAGCAGTATTTCACATTTCATCAAAGCAGCACTGAGAGGCCAGCTACAGACAGGCTAATGCTACTTCGCTTCAGGCAGGAAAAGTATAACATTTTTAAAGTTACTTTATCTATGTATTTAACAAAAAATCCAACTACACAAATTAATTTGATTTATAAAAAACAGGGGTTGAACAATCATTCCAAGATTAGAGATGAACTAATGTATTGTACTTTAGCTTTTTCTTCATAGAACCAGTTACAACCGTCACAGTGAAAATAGCTTTTGGAGTCACTGTAAGAACATAAATCATTAAATACTTACATGTTCCACTATTAAAAACACGGCACCATGTGGGCTATAAGGCATACTTATGGGTAGCTTAAAATGTAAAATTAAGGATACCCTCCTGTCAAATGATTTATTTTGACTAGGCTGCCTGCAGGTATAAAAGCTGAGGGAGTCAGGCTGCACATGTATGCCTAAATCCATGTTTTTCTTGTCAGACGTTCCCTTGGTGCAAGCTATTTCTTTTAGACTTTCATGAGGATCATTGGCTGGTGGATGATATGTCCACATTTGAAAAGGGTGGGTTCACCAACGGTGTTGGCAAAGTAAAATTCCTTATTGCATAATAGGTGCTGCAGCCTATAGGCGACATTTACCTTTCTAAGCCATTGGTTTATTTTCTTACACCATATACTATGGACTTGCTGGAAAGTTAAATGTGTCAAATGGAGATTAGCCACTTGAATAGCAGTTATAAAAACCACCATCATTCGTCCACAGGAATGGAAGGGTGACTGTTAGACCTTTCAGCCTTAGGGTGGCCTTCCCCGAAACATTTTGTCTTCCTCCTCCATTTTTTCTGATCCTGTTTATGCTGGCCTTAGGATGCTGCACACTGCTAACCGGTGCTAAAGTGCATGTGCTCACTCCTTTAAACATGGTAATATTGGATATCCCCCATTGTCATATTTAGTTTAATTGTATGTCCCTAGTACAGTGGCACTACATATGCCCAGGGTCTGTAATTTAAATTCTAATAGTGGGCCTGTAGTACTGGTTGTGCCACTCACTTAAGTGGCTCTTTAAACATGTCTCAGGCCTGCTAATGGAGCCTATGTGAGCAATTTGACTGCCATATTGACCTAGCAAAATAAACCTGTAGGCAGGCTCAAACCTTGCGTTTTAATTCATACAAGAAAGAGTAAGGAGTGCCTTCAAGGGAATTTGGTTTAACAAAATCGTAATATTTTGTTGATATTACAAGGATAATTGAATGAACCTCTAAAGGAATAAATCCCCAGTCTTATTCAATAGTAACCTAAGACAATGCACATTATTACAAGAACTTGAAACAAACAAGAACAAATATACATAAACACAGGTGCATAGAAAAATATTGAATTTATCAGTTAATAAAAAAGGCAATCAATTATGCAATACAAATATAGATGAAAAAGCAGGCCTACAGGTACAAAAATTATACATCAACATATAACTCTGTAGGTCCTGGTTAAACCTGTCCTAAAACACAATATAATCAATAGATGGAGAAGGACAAGGCGCTGGTCGACGTTTCGGTCTCTTAGGTACTAATCTGTGAGACCATCTTCAGGACAGTTGGTATTTGTATTTGTATTTGCCATAATGTAATCTCTCTTTGGCAGAAACCGTTATTTTGATGGTCAGATGTTGCAAAAATGATGTATCGATTGGTATAACGTAACCTCAAGCGCAGTCTGTGATGGTTTCGCCTACAGGGAAATTTTAAAGGAATATACCAGTTGTAAACGTGGTTTTGGGCGGCAGATCTTATATTCGACACATCGATGCTGCTAATCATTTGCTGGAGCCAACTGTGCAGCGACGGTTTTGATAACTGCTACAAATCCGCCCGTATAGCGGTTTTCAAGCCGCTGCCCCACATAAAGTTTGCAAAAACAAGATGACTAATCCTCGTGCCATATAGTCAAGACTCGTACCAATACCCCCGATGTGTCGATTTTTTATTAACTGATAAATTCAATATTTTTCTATACACCTGTGTTTATTTATATTTGTTCTTGTTTGTTTCAAGTTCTTGTAATAATGTGCATTATCTTAGGTTACTATTGAATAAGACTGGGGATTTATTCCTTTAGAGGTTCATTCAATTATCCTCGTAATCTCTACAAAATAATACGATTTTGTTAAAACAAATTCCCTTGAAGGCACTCCTTACTCGTTCCTATATTCACCCAAGCCCTCAAGAGTACTTTGGGTTGCTCACTGTTACAAACCATTAATTCATACAAGTCACCCATAGGATCGTCCATGGACAGCGCAGATTGCAGGGTGCATTGTATTTAATAAATGGGACATGCACTTTTATGTACTACTGCAAGGCCTACCTCTTCCATAGGATAATATTGGAGTTACCTTATTATAGTTTATAAGTGTAATTTTCAAATGGGAGTAGGTACCCAGTTCGTGCTTGGTGTTTCTGCAATCACAATTTAAAATCCTAAATTATGGTGAAGTCGGATTTTATATTGTAATTCTGGAAATGCCACATTTAGAAAGTTGCCTTTTTTTGCCTTAGCCAGTCAGTGCCTGTAGCCGGTCTCTGGTCACATGACTGGGTGTAGCTGACAGTTGAGCTTTGTGTATTCCTCCTAGACAACCACACCTAACAGGAGGCTTAGGTGTGAAAGATGGGCCATCACTGGCAGGATGGGAGGGAGGGAGGATCTGGGCACAGCCCCACGTACACTTGAATAGGCTGTATCCTTCCTCCACACAAAAGGTTTTATGTCCCCTGTAGTTAGTCTGAAGCCAGGACAGAGAAGGCAGGATGCCTGGGAACTTCAAAGGAAACCTCTAGAGGATTCTCCCTCACTATGAAAACATAACTGGGATTAAATGCTGGACCTCAGACATCAATTCTTTGGTACACTTCTGGATATGTGGATACTATGCCAGGAAGAAGGATTGTTGTGCTCAAACAATTAATGCCAATCTGCTGGAACTCCTGCTCTAAAAGTACTGCTGCCCTGCTGTGCTAACCTGCTGCCCCCTGCCTGGGGAGGAAGCACTGGATCTGCAATCTCATCTTGAACAAAGGACCCCAGATTGACTCCAAGGGCAAATCTGCTGGCCTCCTGATCGAAGCCTCAGAGACATAAAAGGCTCCCCAAGTAGCTCCTGGACACAGAAGCAATATATTCCTGACCCCAAGTGGTGTCCCTCAGGTCCTGAACCCTTGGTATGGTTCAGTGAGTTTTGGGTTCTTCATGACTGCGAACAGGCCTGTTTGCACTGAGACCACACCAATTGCACCAAAAAGCAAGGCGGAGAACAGCCAGCCCATCTCTTTGCACTGGAGCAATGACCACTCACGGGGGACCACCAACACAAAGTTCAAGCCCGACCATCTAAGATGACCGGCCTGCTCTTTAACCATGCCTACAGCTACCCACAAAACTTTCCTTGCGCCTCACAGCCTTCTCCAATGCAAACAGGATTCTTGGCACAAAACGTGAGAGGGTAAAACTTTAGTGAGACTAATCCAGGACAATATCCGACATGCGCTCCATCGCTGTCGGCCTGAACTTTTGACTGTGACCCACTCCAGGACGACCAGATAGCCGCACTTCACACTTTGTGCTTGTAGGCAGCATTTTACACTTTATTCTGATTCTGCTGATGGGATTTTTGCTGTTTCGATCTTGTTTTATTTATTCAATACAGCTCCACTTCTCTAACTTGTGGCATTCTCTTTGCGCAGTGTTTTCGCTGTTTTACTGTTTGAAGTGTTGCGCAAATACTTTACACATTGCCTCAATATAAGGCTGACTGCTCTATGCCGTGCTACCAGGTGGTTGAACACAGGTGAATTTGGGGTCTGCTTGTGACTTTACCCACACAAGGGCTGTTGTTGCTTCCGTCAAGCAACAACCCAATTTCTCATTGTGACCATGCAAAACAAGTCACTTTCTCACAAGACCAAATTCCAAAGCACGTTCTTTGTAACTTCTGATAAAGAAATAAATACTGCAAAGTATGTAGTCGATGGTGGAACCGTGCAAAGGATAGCTGAAAACACAGCAGCAATGGATACAATAATTCCTATAGTCCTATTTAAATAATATTAACTTACGGACATTACACAATACTAGATATACATGTATGGAAGTAATGTGTCTCCATTTTTGCATAGACTTTCTAGGCCTGATTTACATAAAGTAGGCACAAATTTGCTTTGATAGCTGTATTCATACATCGGGGACAAAATTCAGACAGCAAAAGTTTCACAAAGGAATCCCAAACCCATCTCACCAATCTCTGAAAGTCAAATAATCCAAGGACTCATTCTATTTTTTTATTGGTTTTCATAGTAAACAATACAGGTCATTAAGGTAATTCATTATAAAAAAAACATTTTATACATGTAATTCAAGAGACACTTTTCTAGTGGGACTTCTGGGGTACATATTCTCCGGTTTTATCCACACCCTTGACTGTTTTTTCCCGCCATTTCGATTGTTGGGGAGATGCAGATCTCTCCTCTATAAAGATGCCATTTACCCCACTTTTTATCCCATTTTTTGGGACGCCCTCTATACTAGGACACCCCCATAGCACGTGATAGAATGTGTCCCCTTCCTTGCAGTGCCTGAGGCAATGTGGGTCTTCTCTGCACCCTACTGTAGTGAGGGTAGCCCCAGTTAGGTATGTTCTATGTAGTATCTTAAGCTGGATTAGGCAGAGTTTGAGTGGGATAGCAGCCTCACGGGGGGACATTAACGCGGCTTGCCACTCCTCATCCTCAAGTAACCCCAGCTCTGTTTGCCATTTTTCTCAAAGTCATTGGAGTGGATCAGGTAGGTTGTTACAAAGTTTTTGGTATGTCATAGATATGGCTTTTTTTTCAAGGGTTTAGAGGGTAGACTTTCTTCTGATGGGGATGCCTCAGGTATCTCACCCTTAGTAGGGATGGTTGTGATCAGAGAATGACTCATTCTATTTTTTCTGATTTTCATGCTACTCAAATCCATTAGAATTTGTCATGTATTAATGCATGTGATGTACCTTTCTCCATACTTAACATAATAATAGCATTGCCCTTAAAACCCTTAAAGAACATCCCCATTGGGAAAACTTTATTGCCCTTGGAGAAACCCATTCCTATAGTTCCCCATGAATGTTCGAGGTATTTTCTCACCATTGCCACTCTGGATACAGACCTAGTCTTGCTTTTGACAGTGATAAATCGAGAACCATATATAGTAAAAAGCCTTTTAGTTTGCGAATAAACACAAACTTACATGGTTTTGGCTGTTCACCTACTTTCCAAGGCATTGCCACAGAAGGCGCACTTGGTACTGTGTAAGCAGATTTGCTCACATGTTTTTTACATATGAGTTCTTTATTTTGCAAGTGAAATGTCAGATTTGCTGAAAAATATGCGAATTTGAACTCAAAACAAGCCATCTGGCTAACTAAATCAGCCATTTTTTGTCTAAGCCTAAATATTACCTGATCCTACAGAATGAAACAATGAAGAAATAAAGTGCACACTATTTATAAATAATTCACTTCAACAAATCAATCCCTTTTTCGGAATATGCCAGGCCAAAAAATCGCCTACAACATTTGGCACATTGCTACACTCAAATGATTCTAAACAAATGCAATTAGAAATATTAGAAATAGGACATCTCAGGACGAGGATACTACACGAGTAGCAGACTTTACTCAGAGCATCAATATAAAACATGTGACTAGTGTTCACCTTCTGAAAGCCATGTGCCGTTTACCACACAACTACTGTTTGTGAGTAAAGAGAATATGGAGAGGTTAAACAATCTAAGTAGATTAAAAAGTTATGTTAATTCTATCAAATCGGTTTGACTGCAGGCAACTATCACCGACACATTTTGTGTTATCCTGATCATCAATTTGATTCAAAAGTTAATTCCATTCATCAACTTCGAACACGAACCAAAGTTTCTGGAAGTAGAAAGCAATTATTATACTAGCTCAATGGTAAATTTTTTATGACATCATTAAACGTATTCACTCAACCACCTTCTTCTGTATACAGTCAAGTTGTTAATTTGATGGCATGTATGTTCAGAGCAGTGGGGGAAACTTCTGAAACGCAACTATTTTCAATATCACAGAATAATGTTCGTTTTTTATTGTATTCCAAGGTGCAACTGTAACAATGATGTTAATTTACCCAATGTTTTTCAGGCACCATAGTTTAGAAATGTTGAATTACCAATGTTGCCCACTGAGAATTCGGTAATACGGTCCAGAGTTCATCAATTCCCTTCAAGGAGAGGTGTGAAAACTGTGAAACCAAGTTGTTTCACTTCTGCTGACACACACGAAGGTTTCCAATTGGTTATAATTGTCTTAAATATTGGATTTCATTTTTATTGGAAAGTTAACAGAATGTTCCTAACAGGGGATATGTCTGCAGCAGTGCCGAGCAGGCTCAATCAATGCACATTGCTGATTGGAGAGTGCCTTCAGAGAGGCTAATTCAGGTGCTGGCTGGGGCAGGAAATGATATCTTGGCTTCTATTTTCAGTATCAAAAACATTTTTGAGGGAGGCCCATAAGAGAGAAGAGGAGAAAATAAAATGTTGTACTTGGTAGCAAGGTAGCTGCGAGTCTGCTAACCCTAAATACAGAAGCTGTTTAGGGTAATTAAGTGAAGTGATGGGGTAATATTGAAAACTTGCGTATAAACAACATCTTCCACAATCTGGTGTCCGATCTAAAGCAATTCAAGCACATAATATTGCCGATTGCATTGTTTACATTTAAACACCATTACCTACTAAAAATAATATGGAAATACCGGGAAATTACATTTGGACAAACGATGCCTACTCATATCAAAAATAATGCAAGCAATTTTGGGATCTCAAAGAAAGTGTTGGACTTGCATTGTGGGGTGAGAACAGGCTGGTAAGATGGGTTGTTGGTCATGTTACATCAGGCAGCAACCTATGAATTGCTATATCTCTTACTTGTATAAAGAGTAGTGCAGTTGACGAAGGTTTGAACCAGGGCACGACTAGTGCTCGTGCAACTGAAGACTTTGCCTCTGTCTTGAGACCATGACAGGGGACTGAGGCACGGACCATGCTCAAGATTTGCCCTTGCTCCTGCTAGGAGAAGGTGTAATCCGGGTTCTACAAATGCTGCATAGGTTTTGCTTCCATTGCCAACTTTGATTGCTTTTGCCACATGTTTTTCCACATTTTAGGAGTAAATGTGCAGCAGTAGGTACTATCACTACATTTACAAAGTTGCCCAGTTTCCTCTTTAATGTCTACTCCAATGTTTATTTATCTCATTTGTTTAACTTAGCTTCAGAGTGTTAGCATTTGAATTGTAGGTCTTTCAATCATGTTGATCCTTTGGTGTAAACATACACACATCCTTTCCATTAACACTCTGGCTAAGGTGTCGTTATATAGATGCCTATAAGAATGCAGGAAACACAAGAGCTGTGACCAAGGTTTAAAGAATGCTGTTGCACGGAAAGATCCCAATAAAAATACAACCAGACCACCTCACATACATTCAACACAGCAAACATATTGCGCAGAGTTGAGTATCTCTATGCACACACCACTTCTTGCTACCAAATCAGGTCACACACTAAAATCAATATATTTATAGACTGTCTTGCAAAATTAGAAAATAGAACAAGGATGCTATAGACCCAATTCATTTTGGCTATTGGAGATTGTTCTTACATTAGATGTTAATTGCAGGATATTTCTAAGCAATATGAATTGCAGTTGCATCATTGTAAGAGAGGCCACAAAAATGCTTGTATGTACATTTCCCATAAGGAATTATGTATATATTGCGAGATGGTCATGGTGTCATTCGAGTCAGGTAGCAGGGACTCTGGATGCCGGTAGAGGGATGTGATGTCCTGAGGCTACTTTTATATCATTACCTTTGAATGGAAGAAATGCTGCATATTTTTTAAAAATCTCAGGTTAGAATTGTTGAAAATTAGAATTATGTTGTTCATGACGCAATTTACGACATATCCCAGATGTACTGCACAAGTGAACACTAACAGAAAAAAAACAAAGAAAAATATATGGGATACCAAAATGATCCCATCCTTTTTCCATTGTGATCCCTACCACTTGTGGGCCCTAAAGAACATCCAGGACGGATTATAGAATGTGTTGCAACAGTTTGATTTGGTGGAGCTGTTATTAATGGAGAATTTCAACATTTCCGGATGTTCGTTTCCCCATTGTTTGTATAAAAATGGAATTGAAAGAATATGGTTCTGGTGTGCTTCCTTGCTGGCACTCTTTTCACCAATGCTGGTGCTCATTTAGAATTGTCTGTTAATAGTGAAAAATTGTGGTAATTGGGTTACTGAACATTGGCCACTGGCTTGAAAGTGTGTGGCAATAAACAAAACACTGTGAAATATTTCTGCAACCAAATTTTTGCCTAATTTAAGGCTTAGGCAAATTTGGCAATTGCCCAGGTCTACCCACCTTCCAAAGGTCTCCCTTGAAGAGTGAATCTTCTATCTATTTTACTAATGTCTATCCTATTTCTCTAACTAAACCTCCCTCCCTCTCTACCTACTTCTACCTCTCACTCTGGCTCTCTACCCAGTGTCATTTTAAGGATTTTGAGGTCACATATTTCAACTTGTTTTGTGCGACCCTGTTAAAGTTTAACATATCATTTAGTATAGTTTGTCAGCTTGAAATAGCAATTAAAGTATAATAGCATTCAAATGTGTTCAATAAAGGGTCTTCCAAACTATGTCCTGCCCTACGGTCACCAAGATCCTTAAGATGACACTGGATTTAGCACCCATTTCTTGATGAGGCGTCAGTATAGAATGTCAACTGTGATTTTATTGTTCTTCAAGATGTTGAGATTTTCAGCAGAGAGGGATTTCATGCATTTTTCAATGCCCTACCTTAGCTTCTTTCTCAAGGCAACACGTTCTTACAGTCTTCCATCAGGAATTGTTTCTATGTCCTTATTTATCTCTATATTGTAATGGGTTTTCACCTCTAATTGACAAGCTTAGTCCTAGACATATTGCTGAGAAGGCATGTCAAAATGCAGGAGAAGCAATTTAAGTGGAGGGACTTATTCGGTCACAACATGAGGAAACCAAACATGTTCAACATGGAAACAGCCAATTCTTCAGTGATTGCTGACCTCTGCTCTGATTAGTCTGTGAGCAACTCCGGATTCTTTTTCATCCTTCACAAGCGACCTATATGATCTTTACTTCCTCCTAAACTGGGAAAGCACGTCATATCAGAGGAGCAACATGGGCCCCAAGTATGTATAACTTGAAAAATAGCATAATGAACCAAGGATTTATTGTGATCCAAGTTTTTGATTCATTTCATGATATGGATGTGCAATCTATGTTTATCAGTCTACATAGAGTGATTCAGATGAAGTAGAAAGTTCGGTAGGCCTTATCCAATTGATTGTTTTTATTTTGGGACTGCAATCTATAGCCCTATCTGCAATCCTGCAACAAAATGAGATTACATGTAGGGATATTCCTCCTTTGCATTTTTATCATAAGACCGGAGGCTATCATTATACATGTATCCTTTAATGCTCCTCCATGCAGCACTTTAAAGAACACATTACATCATAAAACCTTAACAATACAGAACTAGAACCTTCCTTCATGATATTGACTCTGGTATGCTGTTGAGGCTAACCATGTGTTCAAATGTTTGCAGAATCTAGTTTCACAGGGATCTGTTCTTAGGTCGGCCAGTAGTGTTTTCCATGTTTTAGCTGCGAGACACCTAAAGGAGCGTGCACCCATTCTTGCTTTAATTATTCGTGGCACAGTTACCAGTGCCCTGCCTTTGAATCTTGGTGTGTATAGTATTATAAGTGGTTGAAGATAATGTGAACCTTTTTCTGACAGGATTCGGTGGTGGTAGCACATTGCCTTGAACAAGATTCTCTACTCCACCGGCAACCTGTGCAGTTCTGCGAGGGCTTTCTTTGTGGAGGTTCTTCTGGGAGGCTTAGCACCCTCTGGACTGCCGCGTTTTGCACAGACTGAAGTTCAGTCAGCCCTTTTTTAGGCTATTTTAAATTATGATATTTGTGAGTGATAGTTGCCATAATAAGTCTGTTTCAAATGTGCAGTGTGTCCTAAAAGTTTCAAATTTATGGAAACAGTGAGTTTTCTGACATTTAATGGGAGATGCGATTTAGGGCTGGCTGCAGAGCATTTTGGGAATTAAATTTAGTAGAAATTGGGGCCTGTATTTCAACTTTTGAGGTAATTGTTCTGGGCCCATAGTTCAGAAGTTTTTCAAACCGTTTCTCTGGCCACACTCGACCGTTGCCTTGGCAATTTGAGCACGCACTGCGCGCATAAGCTGAGAAACCTATTTCGTGTAAAAGAGCGCGTGCCATCGAGTGATTCTGCATCAGGGCAGCAAGGCAAGACTGACTGTGAGTGCGTGCCTTCGGGGGCTTCTGCGACAGAGGGGGGAGGCAAGGCTCCGGGTAGATTCATCGGGCCTAAAACTGTTCACAAAGGCGGCTGCTCCCATGTTGAAGTTCCGAGGATGAGCAGCTTCCTGTTTATTAGAGAAAAGATGTTGATGGACGCATGAGTTTAGTTCTTACAACGTTTAGGCGCCATTTTGAATTAGGCTTGACCCAATTTCATAAATACATTCTATTCAGCCGTTCTCTTTGCCATACTGACTTGCAATCTGTCCAGTGACAGTTACAGTGTCAGTTATTGAGGTGTAGGGACAGTTAGCGATACTTGTCAGGTCAGGAGATGGGTTTTAATTGATAAGGAAAAGAAAGGTTATTGGGGTATATTTTCACAGTTTTACATGATTTCTTTGAAAGGATAAAGGAGAAAGGATAAAGGAAAGGATGTGCTAGAAATCCTGGAGGGGAAAATTGAGGATATTATTAACAGATTATTAAGGTGAGATTAGGTTCTGAATACAGGAGACTATTGGTAAAGTAATGAAGAGTAGGAAAAAGAAAAAAGGTTCTGTTAATGAGTATTGGACATTATCAGAAGGTGTTTCTGATAGAGGTGAAAAGATCTGTAAAAGGAAAAGGAAAACCAAACATTTTGAACAGGAGCTTAACCCCCTAAAAGGAGTAGTAGATGTGACCACCTTTAATGAGAAGGGTGTCCCTAGCAGTACCAAATCTAAAAAGAAAGGTGTCCTATGTAGGACACAGGAGTGAGGTGTCCTGGGCGGCATGCAGATTTTGAAACCCAAGATAATGAGTTTACTGAAAATGACTATTTAAAAGGGGAAGATGAAATTGATGAGTACGTATTAGAACTGGAGGATGAGGAAGGTGAAGATCTCTTTGGAGAGGAAGTAACCCCTCTCTCCATCAAAGGATATTATTAAGAATCCCTGAGGAGAAGACATTTTTTCACCCCTTAGTATTAAACACCCAAGAAGTGCAAAATGGTGGCCCCTGGAGCATATGGGCGATTTTATATAAAATGGTTAAGAAATCCACTAAAAAAGAGTCAAGGGACGTGTTTAAAGTGGAATGTTTAAGGCCAGTGATTGACGACTATGTCTATCTTATCCCTAATTTAGATCCTGAAATGATCTCATGTTTGTTCAAGATGTGCAGAGATACCAGGAAATGACTCGGAAGGTCCTTGAAGCAGTGCCACGATCACCTCCTGGATGTAATTGGTCCTGTGGTTATAATAATTTAGATGTCCGAGAAGCTTATAGTAAGGGACTTCCTTTGGACTTGGACTTATTGAGGGGTTGGAGACTAAAAGCGGGGCTGAATGCAGAAAGGAGAAATGCAGTGCGAATGAAGATGAACCCCAAATTAGGCGAACTACAAAGCATTATTGTTTTGACGAGGATATGGTTAAGAGTATGGGGAAGTATGTAGCCACTTTCACTTCCTTGGACAAGGTGCAGAATAGCATGCACAGAGTTTTTAGTGGGGCAGTTTTTGGCAGGACTGGCAGAAGGGGACCTTCGGCCAGCAGGTCCCACTATAACAGTTACAGACAAAGAGGCTTTGGAAGAGGTTACCAAGCCGGCACAGGATCTTCATTCTACCCACAGAGGGGTCTCTTTCATTACAGAACAAGGGATAAGTCCAGTGGTCTGGGACCCTCAGGTTTCCAGGGTAAGTACAGTGATTTATTGTTTTCAAATAAATGTAGGTGGTCAACTAAACAATTTTACAAAAACGTGGGAGAAAATAATCCAAGATCCATGGAACTAAAAATAGTGTTTACTGAGATACCTTTTCAATGAGACAGTCCAAGAGAATTGGTATTGAATACAGGCCAATAAAGGGTTCTAGAGAAAAAATAGAGAGTATGTTGGAAAAAGGTGCGATTGTAGAAGTGAGCAAGAAGAACAAAGTTTTTATGCAGTGAAAGTTGCCACATACTCTTTTTCTAGTAGAGAAACAAGCCACAGGATGGAGACCTGTTATACAGTTGATCGAATTTAACAAGTGTCTGGTATACAGACATTACAAGATGGAGGGTGTCTATCTTTTAAAGGACATGTTATTGAGGAGTGATTGGTTGGTAAAGTTGGACGTGAAAGATGCTTACTTTGCAATACTAATGGCAAAGGACAGTCAGCTCCTCCTTTAGTTCATTTGGAAAAATCAAATATATCAGTTCTGCTGCCTTATTTTCGGTCTGTCCTCAGCACCTTGGTGTTTCACCAAGGTAATGAGGGCAGTAGTAGCTTACCTGAGAGAGAGAGAGGGATTATGATGATTATTTATCTAGAAGATATCTTTTTTTAAAAATTATTTTTATTATTAATATATATAGAGTTTATACAACCAATCACTTCATCCTAATAATATACCTATCACCGACCAGTTGTTATCAAACATTAAGGCGTAGAAAAAGAACTATCATCATTGATATGATTAATTACATTGGATATAGAAACAAACATTGCACATTGATCCAATATGAAAAATTGCACTTCATCCCAAATGTTTAACAGAGAACAACCCCCCAAAGCTCAGCCTCTACCAATGTGTTCCACAATCTCTAAAATGTATTATGTATACCGGACCTTAATGCATAACCGCTTTCTAATCCCTTTATTTTTAAAGTTTTGGACCACCAGTTTCGGAGAATTATCAACCTTTCTATGAGGGTAATTAAAACAGTTGTTTCTTCTGCTTTCATATTAACGTCAGATGAGTAGACCACATTCATTTGAAAATTAATTTCTAATGAATGTAGGTAGTATTCCTGCAAATCATCCCAAAACTGTTTTATTTTCAGACAGCTCCAGAGAATATGTGCCAGTTACCTCCACCCTCAATTGAGCACCAAAAACAGGTAGTTGGTGTCTGTGTGATTCCATTAAAAAAGCATGTGTTCCATACAGCAGCCATTTTTTATAATATTGCAAATGACGAAAACGTTTCCCCTTTTGTGAGAAAAAGTTAAACAGAATAATCTTATTTCAAGCCTCTTCCGAGATCCGAAGACCCTCATTAGACTGCCATTTTTCAACTTCCTAATTTTTTCTAAAGATGGCTACTCAATAGCTATTGGATCTACAAGTTCTTGTCTCCATCAAATGTTCGACTACGTCTAAACTTGCCATAATTCTTCTAGGGTCTAATTCTGTTACAAAGTATCTTACATGAATAAATGACCATTGAATCAGCATGTTAGAGCGTCTAATGGTATGTTCAACTTTGGCCCTCTCCTTCCAGTTGTTCAGATTTAAAAAAATCCACAATACTTTGATAGCCATTACTCTACCATCTGGAAGCATTTTATTTTCGAATTAAAGTAAGGTGACTTATATGAATATCTATTAAACAAATTACACCACCGATAGCAGGTATATTGTTTAAACAATTTTTCCGTTTATTTTAGGGACCTTTGCAGAATGTTATATCTAACCTTTTTGGACGAGCTAGTAAGGCATAGGAAATAATCTATCATAACTTCCTGAAAAATTAGATCTAAGAAAAAAATATACAAACATTTTAAGACTTCTTGGGGCTTCCACAATCTACAGTAACAATGTGCAAAATGTGCAAAGTAATACTTTTTTAGATTGGGTAGGGCGAGGCCCCCATCTTTGACTGGCCTATAAAGAGTACCTGATGCCAATCTAAGCGTTTTGTTGGAACAGATAAAAATTAAGATCTTTCCCACTGTCCCTATAAAAAACGTAATCTGGAGAGCACAGTGGGTTGCAGCAAATAGGAAATTGCAGAGAGATATAACTGACATACAAATCAAAGTGATGTGCCCCATTATCCATATTGGTAAATATACCAATCTCCTAAAAAGTACCTTAATTTTACTGAACAGGGGAGAGTGTTTCAGTGCATGTAAATCGTTAGTATTCTCCATTGTATAAAGTAGCATTTCGGATTGGAGTTGGAGGGTGCAATTCAGAAGATAAAGCATCCAAAGTGCAATAACACAATAAAATCACAGTCTTTAACCTATAAATCTTATATCCACCCAGAGCTTGATACTCTTGAAAAATATTGAAAACCTTCTTCTGATTCTACAAACCAGAATTTAGAAACAGAGCGATATGATCAGCATATAATTTAATTTTAGTCATCCTGTTTATCAGGGTCTCTATACTCCTGGCTGCTCTTAAGGCTATGGCTAAGGGCTTTACACAATGGGTGAAAAGTATAGGTGAAAGGGGCAGCCCAGTCTTGTTCCCCTAAAAATCTTAGAAAATCCAATATCAACAGAATTCATAAATATTCACGCTATTGCACCTTCATGCAATCGAGATATAATCTGTGGGAAACCGAATACTTTAGGAATTAAAAAAAGACTCTCCTAGCACACTAAGTTGAATGTCTTTTTAGTGTCTAGCAACAGTACTTGATCAGGGACCTGCTGTTGGTTTAACTAATTTAGAGCCTTAACCAAAACATTTGTAATAGAGAACAGCTGGTGGCCCGAAACAAAGTCGCATTGACCCGGGTGGACAACTGTTCCAACAATTTGGTTCATATTATTTGCTAGAAGTTTCATCACAATCTTATAATCGACACTTTGAAGGCTGATTGGCCTATATGAGTTCATATTTTCCATACATTTATCCATCATGACCAAAATTGATATTTGAAAAGATTCTGGAATTTTATCTTCCCCTATAAAATGGTTAGCAAGCTTTAATATCTCAGTACTCAAAACATTTCGGGCCAGATGTAGGTGGCCCAATACCGGTCACTAACTGCTGAAATTACCGAATTTCAGCCGTTACCGACCGGTATTGGGCATTTGGGATGTAGGTGGCCTAAATTGCAAATTCAGTAATTTACCGATTCGGTATTTTAAGGAATCAGTAAATTACTGATTCCTTAACATACCAAAATCGGTAAATTACCGAATTTGCAATGTAGGGAGCACTCAAATGAGTGCTTTTCCCATTTTAGGATTCGTTATTTACCACCAACTATAAGTTGGTGGTAAATAAGGAATACCTTTGAAAATGCAAATCTGTGCATTTTCAACTGTGCCATGTGGCAGACGTACATGCCCTTAGGGCATGTATGTGTGCCACATCTGCACACAAGCACGATTCAGGGGTGCTCCAGGCCCATAGGAATGAATGGCAATTACCGAATTGGTAAATACCGATTCAGTAAATACCGAATCTTACTGATTCGGTAATTTGTACCGAAAATTTATCTACATCCCATTTACCTATTCTTAAATACTGAATCGGTAATTTGGCCCATAGGCCATCTTTACCACAGGCCTTTCCATTCGACAAGGATTTAATAACCTCCTTGATTTCTCCTAGGGCGAATTTAGCTATCAGAGCCTGTGATTGCCTTTGTTTTAAGTTTGACATAGAAATCTTGCTTAGAATGTCTACTATTTTTTGTAGTGTATACACCGGTTGGTAGTGTGTACAAAATTATTCCTGAATTTGTTTGAGATTCAAAGTCTGGGTCTTTGTTGCTGCATCAAAAGTGATGTCATCTTATTCTTAGCCTGTTATTTGCCAGTCCACCAGGCTAAATGTTTCCCAGCATACTCGCTTTCTTCGTACGTCTTATAAAAGTATGCATTTTTATCAATGTACCCTTACTCATAGTAATAATCCTGCATTAGCAGTTTAGCTTTCCTGATCTCTCGTTTATTTGATTGGGATCTAATTTCTAAAACTTCCTCACTGGACTGATGTAGTGCCAATTCTAACCCTGCCCTGTGCTCTGTGTGACACCTTTTTTCTGGACTACCTCTAGAGGTTATGCAAGCTCGGAGAATCGCTTTAAATGCTTCCTATACATTTAACACACTAGTAGTATTAGTATTCAGTTTAAAGTAATTTGAGTTTACATTTTGTATCTCACAACACCAAACTTCATCTTCCAATTTCACTTTACAAAAATTCTATTTCCCAAAAGGCCTATCTAGCTAAATTCGTGTCACTTCCATCTTGACCAAAAATAGCATGAACAACGGTTTGCAACATGAATATAGGTAGTTAAACTCAGGATGGATGAGGAGGGAAAATTCGAAATAGTCTAATTTTGCTGCAGATTTATGCCTTTCCAAGGTGCAAGAATATTTGTTTGCCATAGATCCCCAAGATTCAGAATCATCATATAGTCTGACATGGCTCTAGCAATCTGGGGTTTGTTCTGTTTGCGGGTATTTGATAAAGAGCCAAGTTCTGGATTTAAAAACCAATTAAAATCTCCACCTAGAATGAGTTGCCCCGATCTAGTTGCCAGTGTCAGAGTATAGATTGTGGCGACAGTTATTCTAGCATTGTTAGTTGAGTCACTAACCAAGGCCCACCTCCCTTCTTTGCCTGTCTGTGAAAATATAATGTGATATTGTAGATGTATTTTTGTGTATATCATGACTCCCCTGTGGGCTGCCCTCTCACTTGAGAAACATTCATACTCCGCCAATCGCTTAAACATATTATAATTCAGTTCCCTCCTTTTCCCAAAAGTGTGTTTCCTGAATCAACACAATGACGTGAGAATGACTTTTCAGCCAGTCTTCAATTGCTCTGGCCTTACGTTTATTTTTCAGACCATTGGCATTGAACAAGATCACTTTCATGTGATCAAAATGTGGTTTAATCTCTTCCAGATTCAGGGCTGGCTTTCCTCTAACACATCATACTTAAAAATGCACTGTGCTAATCTAAATGCAACTGGGATGTTCCATCAATGTCGATAAGAGAGCGCTATGTCATAAAGTGCAATACAGAAATAGACATATACTCATATTCATGATTTCCCCAGCATCTCGTACCCGCATTGCATTGCTCTATAAAATGTGTAAGAGCATATATAAATCTGTCACACATACAGCTCTGAAAAGTTCATTGTGTTTCCCGAGTTGGAACTGAGAAAATTCATAAATGTCAACAAGGACACCAGTCTCCTCTGCACCCAAACTTTCACCCTAAAAATATAAAGTGCTGTGTCATTAAGTGCAATACAGAAATACAAATCTGCTTGTATACATAAGTTGCACAACTGTACACCAACTTATTGCACAGCTCCATGTTTAAGGTGCTTAAGTGCATATGTTCTATCAGACACAGTGCAAGACAAGAAGTGACTACTTACTTTTGTGGTGGCCCCCTGCTCCTACATGCCCGGTCTTTATGCTATTCACCATTTGTGAAAGTGCCTGCCTTGGTACTGTTCCCAATAGTTAATACCCTTTTTCCATTTATCAAAGAACGAGTTCTTCCCTTTTTTAACTGCAATGACCCACCAAACCCGACCACCTAACCCCCCTGCCCTTCAGAGGCCCTTCTCAAAAATGCCCTCACCCCAAACCAGAAGAGAGCAGCCCATTGGTCCCTCAGAATTCCCCATTACTTACTGAAGCCTGTAGTTGTGCCTTGGTAGCAGCCGCCCACCCTCTGAAACCGTACCCCCACACTGCAGGCTCAAACACATCATATTGTGACATTCAGTCAATATATTTACGATAAAAATTTGTTTCCTTCATGGGAGGCATCAATCTAGTTAAGAAGAGTTATCAGCATTTTGTTTGCTTCAACATCAGTAAATATGTGAAATGGCCCTTTATAGAGAAATTCTCAACTTTGATTGCTTAAATATTGAAGCCTGTGCACCACCAATGTTAACCAGCTGCATACACCAGAAATTATTTTCTTTGTCGAGCTGCTTTTATTGATATATCTGAGACTAGGGGGAATTTCACCTTCTTGGCAATAGAGAATTTTGAATGCTTAATGGTAGCTATCAAGAACTGTGTTTTTATCCTATAATCCTTAAAATTCACCGGGATGGTTCACTGAGATATCAGTCGGGGCTCGATGATCCCTCATGATTGACAGGTCCTTGTCGAAGCCAGGTAAAATGTTCCTTCTCATCAACTTTATCACCAGCTGTATTGGGTCTGGACATCCACCACCTATCTTCTCACAATCAAGGACCCCCAGGAGCACCTACTATGATTTTCAAGATCTTCCATCTTGATTGGCAGCTGTTGGATTTCTTTCTTAGCTGTTATTAAGTCAGCTTCACAACTGCGTCCAAGCCGCTCCTGGACACACCCATGGACCTTTCTCCTGCTACTCCTGCAAATTCAGCGGCACCGACAACATCTCCGATACGACTACACCACAGATTCCCGACCCCAACCACCTACAATGCATCCTTCTCAACACCCGCTCGGTGCACAGACACGCCATTGACCTATGGAACCTTCTAGACACCTTCTCTCCAGACGTCGCCTTCCTAACGGAAACATGGATGAACGCTTCCTCCGCACCAGACATCACCATTGCCATCCCTGAAGACTATAAGATCACTCACAAAGACCGTACCAGCCACACAGGAGGAGGAATCGCTATCGTACATAAGAAATCTATCCGCATCTCAACCAGCTCTGACACCAACCTCGCCAACTCCGAACACCTTCACTTCCAGATCCACATCGACCCCAAAACCACTCTCAGAGGCACTCTCCTCTACAGACCACCAGGACCCCGCGCAAAATTCAGTGAAGACATCACAGACTTCATCTCTCCACACGCGCTCCCCTCCAAAGACTATATTCTTCTAGGAGACTTCAACTTTCACCTTGAAAAGATAAACGACCACAACACCGCCACCCTCGTGGACAACCTCGCCAACCTTGGACTTAAACAACTAGTCACTTCCCCCACCCACATCGCAGGTCACACACTCGACCCCATCTTCACTTCCAGCAATCATGTCTCCTTCAGCCACACTACGGACCTCCTATGGACCGACCACAGCTGCGTTCACTTCACCTACAACAAGCCGAAACCCATCAACCACCCCCAACCTACCCTGCAAAGAAACTGGAAGAAAATCACCACGGACCAAATCTCCGCATCGCTCCTTCGAAACTCCCCAGCCCTCTCTTCTAACGCCAACGAAGCCGCAGCCAACCTCACCCTATGGCTATCCAACACCGCTGACACCTTAGCACCACTGAAAAAACGTCAAAGCAAACCTGGCAGCAAGAAGGCCTCATGGTTCAACGATGATCTTAAGAAATCCAAGAAACTCTGCCGCTCCCTTGAAAAAGCCTGGAAAAAAGACCCATCCACCAGCACCAAGGACGCCTTCAAAAGCGCCACCCGCACTCACCACCAACTGATCCGAAAAGCCAAGAAAACAGCATTCAAGGATCGACTTGACAACAACGCCCACAACAGCAAGGAACTTTTCAACATCGTCAAGGAATTTTCCAACCCCTCGGCCAACTCCAACGACATCACCCCCTCTCAAACCCTCTGCGACTCCCTAGCCTCCTTCTTCCACAACAAGATTGCAGACATCCACAACAGCTTTGACAACCAACCCGGAAACCAACCCACCCCACCATCTGTTGACCATCTTCCCCCCGTAAACACCCTTAACGCCTGGAACCCAATCTCCACTGAGGAAACCATCCGCCTGATGAATTCCATCCACTCTGGATCCCCACAGACCCATGCCCTCACCACATCTTCAACAAAGCAGACTCCGTCATAGCACCGCACCTCCGTGACGTCATCAACTGCTCCTTGATATCCGCGACCTTCCCAGAAGACTGGAAACACGCTGAACTCACCGCCCTTCTGAAAAAACCCACAGCGGACCCCACCGAACTCAAAAATTACCGCCCCATCTCGCTTCTTCCATTCCCGGCCAAAGTCATCGAGAAAGCCGTCAACAACCAGCTCGCCGCCTTCCTCGAAGCCAACAAATCCCTCGACCCCTCACAATCTGGCTTCCGAGCTAAACACAGCACTGAAACCGCCCTCATCGCAGCAACAGACGACATTCGAACTCTACTGGACAATGGAGACAGAGTCGCCCTCATCCTCCTCGACCTCTCTGCAGTATTCGACACAGTCTGCCACAGCACCCTTCTACAACGCCTCAATAACATCGGAATCCAAGGAAAAGCACTTGAATGGATCACCTCGTTCCTCACCGGAAGAACCCAGAGAGTCCGCCTTCCTCCATTCAAGTCCGAGGCCTCTGAAGTCATCTGCGGCGTGCCTCAAGGATCATCACTCAGCCCCACCCTCTTCAACGTATACATGAGCCCCCTCGCGGCCATCGCCCGCCAACACAACCTCAACATCATCTCTTACGCGGACGACACTCAACTGATCCTTTCTCTCACCAAGGACCCCAGCACCGCCAAAACTAACCTACACGAAGGAATGAAAGAAGTCGCTGAATGGATGAAACAAAGCCGTCTGAAACTGAACTCAGATAAAACAGAAGTCCTCATCTTAGGCACATCCCCCTCTGCTTGGGACGACTCCTGGTGGCCGGAAGCCCTCGGAAAAGCACCCATTCCGACAGACCACGCACGGAACCTTGGCGTCATCCTGGACTCTTCACTCTCAATGAACAGACAAGTCAACGCCGTATCCTCTTCCTGCTTCAACATTCTTCGCATGCTCAGAAAAACATTTCGCTGGATCCCCTCCGAAACAAGGAAAACAGTCACCCACGCTCTGGTCACGAGCCAACTGGACTACGGAAACACCCTCTACGCAGGTACCACCGCTAAACTCCAGAAGAAACTCCAACGAATCCAAAACGCCTCAGCCAGGCTCATATTAGACATCCCACGCAACGAACACATCTCCGGTCACCTTAAAGACCTCCACTGGCTACCCGTCAATAAGAGGATCACTTTCCGACTGCTTACCCACGCACACAAATCACTCTACGACATCGGACCAGATTGCCTCAACTCTCGACTGTCCTTCTACACCCCCTCCCGCCAACTACGCTCTTCCAGCCAAGCCTTCGCCACTGTACCTCGCATCAACAAGACCACCATGGGAGGCAGATCCTTTTCATACCTGGCTGCTAAAACATGGAACTCACTCCCCGCTTACCTTCGCCTCACCCAGAACCACCTAGCGTTCAGAAAGCAGCTTAAAACGTGGATATTTGACAAATAATCCTCCTCCCCTTCCTAAGCGCCTTGAAACCCTCTGGGTATGTAGTGCGCTATACAAATTTTATGACTTGACTTGACTTGACTTCCAATGCAGAGATTCTTTGTTCTGCTTCCCGGAGTCTCCCAGGGAATTGAGTCAAGGCCTCTTCGATTTTCATTAGTCAGAAACCTAATGCAGCAATTTCTTACCTCTGGATCCACTGCAGATCTTTTATCTCAGTGAGAATGCTTTCCAATAGATCTGTCTCGGATTTAGGCTCACTGGATCTGCAAAGAATCCAAATCTCTATATGTGCGAGCACTTGGCTTGATTTTTGTTCTTAATCTTTTCCTCCCTCCCCATGCAATAACGCTTTGTGTGTGCTAATAACCTTCAATTTAAAGCTCAAGTCTATTGGAGGAGAGTGAGAGGCTTGGTCGCAGCTCTCTACCTGGCCTTGATTTCGATTCATCTGCTTGGCGTCTGCAACACGATTCTCTCTCTTCCAGCTGGCTTTGCCTTTCTACTGCCCTTGATGACTTTGAGAAGAGGATATTCTCTCATTCTGACCTCTTTACAAACTGCAGCCTTGTTTGCATCAAACTCATGATGGAGGACCTAGCCAAGAATGTCCTCATCCATGTGCTCTTTCGGCGGAGCCACTAGCGTTACAGCACTTTGGGTAGATCAAGCTCTTGACCGTCTCTTTCCATTGTGTGCCCCTCTTCCCCCACAGGCGAGGCCATTAGTTCGTCAGCTGTTGACAGCACAATTGACTCTTCTGTAGAAAAGGATGGGTCAAAACCAGTTGGGTTAGTCCCGCTTTCCAGACTTTCAATGTCTCTGGAAAGATTAGCTCTAGTACAGAGGATTTCAGTAGGCCAGTGAAGGTTTTTTTGTCTTTTGCAGCTGAAATCTTTCTCTGGATTCCACTATTTTAAGGCAGTAGCCATGTTATAGCTGCAGTGAAGACCTTTACTCAGATGCGGCTTCACCATTTAATTTCTCACTCAATTTCTCCTTCAGGTAGCTACTCTCCAGCGCATAAAACAATCCAAGCACCCCATCGCATATAGTTCCCTAATCAGATCTCCGCCAGCACGCAAAGATCAGAGGAGAGCGGGCACCATAAGTATTAACAAACCCTATATTGCTTGCAAATAGTAGAGACAGAGGAAATAGAGGACCAGTATGACAGCAGACAGTGTATTACTCACTGACCATAATTTTCTATTCTTGACCTAAGGGCCATGTCCAGCACAGGATTGTCAAGCTCATCAGGCTTTTATCAGGCAAATCCCAAAAGCCTAAGCTTCCATTACAATGCTCTGATCTGAACAGCCTGAAAGGAGTCCCATGTGGAGGGGTAATGGAGGCAAGTATCTGTTCCCACTGGCAATGTTCTTTGATCATCCTTCTTAAAAAACATCCATTACCGGCTTTACATATTTCTACTTATCATTGTGCGCTGCGCTGGTTTATTCCTGTGTATTCAGATGGAGCCTAACTGGCACTTCAGATGCTTCAAATGCCAAGCTGGAGCAGGAGCTGTTTGACCACGGCATCCGAGCAGCTGGATGCCATTCTCAAGGTGCACTGCTGAATGGGACAGAGGGGATAGGCTTTCCAGCGGCCAGGCTTATGGACTGCCTGCCTTTGCCAAGTCGGGGGGGGTCTAGACAATAGCTTGATTATGTCTCAATGTTTGACTCAACTTCTACAGGAGTTGGAGGTGGTATGGAATTTGCTGGGAAGTCTGGGCTTTATTGTGAACAGGGAAAAATGTGTATTGATTCCGACACACACTTTGAAGTTTCTTGGTTTACAAACAGACACACGTTCAATGTAGTTTTGCTCTTACCAGTAAAGAAGGTGAGCAAAATAAAGAAGGAAATATGTTATGTGTTGAGACAAGATATTTTGACTTTAACAGGATTACCAAGACTAATAGGTCTATTATCCTCTTCAATTTAGGCAGTCTTCCAAGGTCCTCAACGTTATCGAGCACTGCAAAGAGTAAAGGCATGAGCCTTATTAGCATGACTATGGTATGGATACAAAATAATACTGGATAAAGAGGCGAGGATGGAGTTAACTTGGTGTTTGGAAAATCTGGATACTTGGAATGGGTGAGTAATTTTTGGTTGTATGCCGGTTTTTGTAATGACTGGTCTTGTTAGGGTGCACGTTTGGGTGCAGAGGAGACTGGTGGATTGTGGTCAAATTTAGTAAGGGAACATCATCAAAATTGAATAGAGTTAACAGCAGGGTTTATGCTCTCAGAGGTTTCTGACGAATTTTGCAAGTTAGAGAAGTACTAAAGATGGACAATGTTTCCGCAGTAGCATATATAAATCAAATTAATGGGTATGAGGTCACAAGAATTGCCAGAACAGGTGAAGGAACTCTGGATATTTTGTTTGGAATACAAAATCAGTCTGGGAGCAGCAGAATATCTGGATGGAAAGGAAAATGTAACAGTGGATTGGAATTCAAGGTTTTTGAAGGATTACAGTGATTGGCAGTTGAATCAGGTTTACGTAAAAAGGATAGACCAAATTTTGGGACTGCTGGAGATAGATCTCTTCGCAATAATGTTAACCTTTCAGTTAAAGAATTATATTAGTTGGATGTCGGATGCAGGTGCATTAGCAGTGGATGCTTTTCTACAGAACTGAAGCGGAATAAACTCTTATGCTTTTCCCCCTTTGCTATGATTCAGAGAGTTCTGCAGAAAGTGAGGAGAGAGAGATGTATTTTGGTGCTGGTAACACCATTCTGGGTATCTCAAGCTGTGTTTCCAATGCTGTTGAAACTCACATGCAAAATACAATTTTTTCTCCCTACGGAAGAGGGTCTGTTGAAAGACATAGATGTAGGGGAGAATCCTCTAGTTCAAATAGGGGTTTTAAACCTTCTTGTCTGGAAAGTATCAAGTGATTTGCAGGTGTGTCAGGACTTTCAGGGAAGGCAGAGGAATTACTTGAGGAATCTTGGGCACCGAGTACTCGATAATGGTATGAGAGAATTTGTAATGCATGGGTACACTGGTGCTTGGAAATGGGTTTGGATACTGTGGAAGCTCAAATTGTAGTGGTGGTTAATTTTCTGGTGGAACAGTTTGAAAATAGACTTAGTTTTAAAACTATAAATTGCTATAGATCAGTAGTGCCACCTGGACACAGTCGATTGATGGTGGAAGTGTGGTATCCAGGGTGTTGAAAAGTATAAGATCACAAAGAGGAGATATGAGGTTTGTTGACGTCTTGGTATTTAGAGTTGAAAAGGCACTATTAAATTAACAGTCAGAGAGTTCAGGATGTGAAATCTTTGGAGGTGGCTAACAGAGGTTATGACCCTTTTGAGTGATATTGGATATTTCTAAAAATACTAAGACTATGTCAGAAACTTTATTATCCAAAATTTGAAGCATGTAAGAAACTATGTGTGGTAGATTGTATGAAAGAGTATGCTCCTAGAATGGAAGAGTATTATCCTGATCGAGTAAATAAATTGACGATTTCTTTTGTAAAGCCATTCAAGGCTGAATCTATAGCTACTATTGAACAATAGGTGAAGTGGACTATACAACAAGAGGGTGTTGATTTACAAAAATGTATAAAGCTCATTTGATGAGAGGTACAATGGCAAGCCAAGCTTTTTGGAAAGGTGGGACACTGGAAGACAATATGAGGGAGGATGATTGATTTATTGCTTCTGTTTTTGCAAAACATTATTGTAAATTGATTGAACATTTGGCAAATGTGATTCTACAGGACTACCAACATGCATAATGATAGCCTCCGGCCTTGTAATGAAATAGCGTTTATTAAAATAAAGTACTCAGAGAATCTGAATTTTATTAAGGGCACAGAGGCTAGCATTATTCTGCTTGGCACTCCCCATCTACTGAGAATAGATTAAAAAAAAAGAATGTGGAAGAAAATAATGTGAGACGTTTTTCTGTGAATTACTTCTTTTAATTTGTTTGAGAAAGAGCTTTTTTAGCAATTCTTTTGTGTTTGGGAAAGCAATCAGTAAAGCAGCATTGGGCGATGGATGCTTTTATGGAAGATGATGGTTTGCAAGAAAAAGGATTGCAAGAACGAATTAGAAGAAGGAACAAGTTCCACATTTAAAATAGGAAGAGGATTCTGTGAAGGGATATATATATGTGAAGGAAGGTTCTAGTTCTAGAGTGTTGAAGTTTTACGTTGTTATGTGTTCGTAATGTGTTCTTTAGAGTGCTGCATCGAGTAGCATGAAAGGATAAATGCATAATGTTAGCCTACATATTTTTCATGAATTTCAGATTCTCTAGGCACTTTAGTTGGAGAATCGATATTCCCTTTCTGTTCTGAAAACAGAAGAAGGCACTATTGATAACTTGGGTATCGTGTGGCAACCAGAAGAGGTTCTTTTTTCCACTGTAGAGACCCACCCTCAGTCCACCTTAAGTGAGTGGGAACTGAGCCCTACTTCAAAGCCTACATTCCACTTAGGAGGACTGATCAGTGATAAGCAACTACTGCATCTACAGTGTTGTTTGGAAGATCCCTCAACAGAAAACCCACCGCAGGGAATTCTGTGTTACACGCAAGCAGTTGACATCCTGGGAAAACAATAACAAGTATCCCATATGGTGAATTATTTAGAATAAAAAGGAACTGCTCAGATACCTGTGATTATAAAGCAGCAGCGAATAAGGAGAGCATAAGGAGATTTGAGGTCAGAGGTTATCGAAAGGAGACCTTAGAAGAAGCCAGGTCCAAGGTAGACAGAAAGCCTAGACTGGATTTGATAACTAGTAGTGACCCTAATGTAAATCAGGAGAAAGATAAAAAATCAAATAATCTGAGGATGATTCGGAGTATTCTAGTGATGCTTCGGACATCAGAAGAATTTTTGCACAGAATTGGCATATTCTAAAATCCGACCCAATAATAGGGAAGGAATTGCCTAAAGCACCTCTCATGACATTCAGGAGAGCCAGATCACTATGTAGCAGTCTTGTCCAGAGCCACTGTGTTAATGAAAACAAACCACCATCCTTTGGAAGGTTAGCTGGGTTCTATCCATGTTTTAAATGCAGTGCCTGTAAAAACAGTAAGAAGGTGTTGGAGTATACAGTGCCCGGGATGAAAGAACCCAGGAAAATCAAGAAGCTCATGAATTGCAACAGAAGCCACATGGTATACTGTTTAGTGTGTCATTGTGGCCTGCGTTACATCGGAAGTATGATCCATCCAACAAAAATATGAATTTTGGAACATCTCAGAGCCATTCAAAATAAGGATGTCACCTACCCGGTGGCCTGGCATTTCGAGATATTACACCAAAGTAATAGTTGTTGAGGTTTTTCTCTATTGACCAGGTGCCCACCAGTGTGAGAGGTGGTGATCGACAACTGCAACTACGTAGATTGGAGTTGAGACATATCATCGACAACCAAACTAAAAAGACCAGGAGGGTTAAACAGTGGTGAAGAGATTGCTGTTCATTTATAACATCTTTAAAATCATAATGTATATATATCTGCTGCCTGTGAATCCGAAGTTACTGCTATTAACAATTGAGGTTGAGAATGCTGTTTTGTTCATTAATTCTGGTTTGTTATGTACTTTCCATACAGGATAGATTGATAATGTTGAGAACAAAAGCCCATCCGGGGCAAGATATTTTTATGATCTAAATATTAGGACAGGTGAAATGTAACACAACAGAAAGGCCCATCCAGGGCGAGATTTTGTTGTGTGAACCTACATACTGCAATGTTCTTATGTTAATAACAAACCAAATGCATGTTTACAAATGACCGAACCTTTATATGAAGTAAGTCTGCTGTCCTTTGTTTCTGTTTAGCAGTTGAGAATATGTAAGTCTGCTTTATGTCGGCGCTGGCCACTATTGTAAAAGGCGGCAGCCAAAACGTGTCTGGTTGTGTTAGAGATCCCAATAAAATCCGGGAAACTACGTACCTGTGAGTGCTGGTATTTCATTTTAGCGCAAGCTTTGGACTTTGAATCCATGCGGTGTCCGTCACAGCGCTACAAAGCACCCGGCCGTGAGTGAAGGGAAAAGAAAGACGGAAATTTGAGCGTGATATATATATATATATTCACTGGAAAAAACAAAGGTTACAGTGGCGTTATAGTTAGGCTGACATTTCACTCATACAAAACCAGAAAAATTCAGCTGTTATAGTTAGATGAGTCAACTATAGCTCGTGCCCCTGCAATGCATTGCTTATTACCTCATGTTTTACATCACTCATGACATGGTTAGTGACGTCACTGATATCATCTCAAATGACATCACTGATGACATTAGTGATTACATCATCCAGTGACTGTGAGTGTTTTAAAAATGTTAAATACCAAGGTGTATTGGTGAATCAGTGGGTGTATGAGTGTCTGTTTCCTTTTGTTTGCCCTAAGTTGACAGGGTATGCCCAAATGTGGGTCCCTTGCTCACTTTGCCATTGGATTCAAGCTAATGTGGCCGATGAGGGGTGTTACCCCGAAACCGGTACTAGGATGCTTGTTTCCGTTCAAGGGAGGACCTGGCCTGGCAGTTCAGGCTGGACTGCTCCCATGAGGCACAGGGTCAAGACTGATTTGCATATGGCTGGGTCCAACCTGGGGTGGTGAAGTGAGCTAAAGAACGATGATGGATTTAACCCTGGAACATGTTGGGCCACAGAGACCCCATCCCTCGGGCCTGATCCTTTAAAACAAATGTGTATTTAAATAAAGGGAGGGGCCTGATTTTGGCAACAGGGACCCTATCTCACGGAGCTCTGCCTTTAATGTAATTTTTTTTAAATTACAAAGAGAGGGGGCCAAGGGGTCAATCCCGGGTCATTTTTGGCGCTGGGGACCCCATACCCAGGGGCATGCCCATTTTCTTTCATAAATAAATAGGAAGGGGCCTCCAGCGGCTGAAGTCAGCCCTGGTGACCTCATGCCCAGGGCCAAGCTTTGATTATTTTCTTTTTTTACATGGGAGGGGTTGCGCGGCCCCCCTTCCCAGGCCTATTTTGCCCCAAGGGACCCCATTCCTGGGGCATGGGCAGGTCATTGAGGACTGCAGGGGGAACTTCAAGATCGCCATGGTCCCTGCAGGCTCCCCACCTACCTGCCTTCTGTGGGAGCCAGCAATGCTTTTGGGCAGAGGGAGCTGCTGACATACAGGTGGTCCCCGGAGGTGGGTAGGGGGGCTAGAGCCCCCTTGCATTTAATTTGATATAGCCCCAGAAAAGTGGTGGTCCTGGGGCATCAGGGGGTGTGTGGCGCCCGCATTTTACCATATTAGCCCCAGTGAGATGTCCATCCCTGGGGCTGCGTTGTGGTGCTGGAGCCCTCCCACGTACTATAAATTAATATAGCTACGGAGAGTAAGCGTGGGCGGAAAATCCGTTCCGCTCGCGGATTTTGCGGATTTTCGGGAAATCCGCAATCCGCGAGATTTGCGGATTTCCCGCAAAATCCGCAAATTCGCACGCAGCGGATTTTTTTGGCGGCGCGCGGCGTTGGTGATACAATTTTTGCGGCGCGCGGCGTTTATCATCGTTTGCCGAGTTGTTTTTTTCGATAGTTTGCGAGTGCTGCGCCATTTTGGATCTTGCTGTGTGATCCCGCGGGAATTGGCGAGCGCGATTACGTCATCGCGGCTTGCCAGCGATAGTTTGTCAACGCGAGTACGGCGAGATCACGTCTCGCGGTACTTCGCAATTGCGAGATTTGAGATGCGGCGAGCGAAAATATAAATTTGCAATTCTGCACAAGAAATCCACCAGCAAGCAGCATAAACCTTCTAGAAATTATGATTTTTATGTGAATAACTCCTTAGTTTGACATTTGCCTGCACTTTTTTAGCGAGAAGTCCATTTTGGGGAGGGGGGCAGGGGGGTGGGAGGAAGGAAGTGCTCCATAGTCTTCAACTTCCTGTTCCTGTTCAGCAGGCTCCTCCCAGTGCTTTGTCCATCTCCTGGTCACTTTTCATTCGGATGTGGACCTGGAAGGATTACTTTTTGTGGATGCTGCTGGATCTTTGGATTTGAGGCCTTTTTGACTTTCTTTGGATCACTGTTGGATTAGAAATTTTACAAGTAAGTTTGTTTGGGGCATTACAGTTGCTGCAACTAAAATTTTGGGATTTTCGATTTTTGGGCTGTTTTGGGGCCTTTTCCCCAGGGGTACTCAGTGGTGGGTGGACTGTGGTTGTCTTGAACTTAAACATCATGGAGGCCATAGATGAATTGGGATTGTGCTGATTTTTCTGTGTTTTTCGATTTTTTTTTTTTGTAAAATTTTGTGTTTTTCGATTTTTGACCTGTTGTTGGGGCCTTGACCAGGGGTAGTGAGTGGTGCATGGGCCTAGTCTTTCTGTGGGCTGTCTTGAATTTAAACATCATGGAGGCCATGGATGGAATGGGATTGTGCTGATTTTGCAGTGTTTTTCGATTTTTGGGCCTGTACTTGTGGCCTTTTCACCAGGGGTATTTGAGTCTAGCATGGGCCTAGTCTTTCTGTGGGCTGTCTTGAATTTAAACATCATGGAGGCCATGGATGGAATAGGATTGTGCTGATTTTGCAGTGTTTTTCGATTTTTGGGCCTGTACTTGTGGCCTTTTCACCAGGGGTATTTGAGTCTAGCATGGGCCTAGTCTTTCTGTGGGTTGTCTTGAATTTAAACATCATGGAGGCCATGGATTGAATGGGATTGTGCTGATTTTGCAGTGTTTTTCGATTTTTGGGGGTGTTCATGGGGAGGGACATGCCATGTGGCTGGTGGCCATTTTGAGTGCAGCTACAGGCACTGGCCATGTGCTGGCAGGCAAGTGGCCATTTTGAATGCAGGCTTTGTTGTTAGGCCTCCAACCATTTTGCCTACTTTTCAACCTTTATTTATGCCCAGGGGTAGTGAGTCTTGCATGGGCCTAGTATTTCTGTGGGTTGTCTTGAATTTAAACATCATGGAGGCCATGGATTGAATGGGATTGTGCTGATTTTGCAGTGTTTTTCGATTTTTGGGCCTGTACTTGTGGCCTTTTCACCAGGGGTATTTGAGTCTAGCATGGGCCTAGTCTTTCTGTGGGCTGTCTTGAATTTAAACATCATGGAGGCCATGGATGGAATAGGATTGTGCTGATTTTGCAGTGTTTTTCGATTTTTGGGCCTGTACTTGTGGCCTTTTCACCAGGGGTATTTGAGTCTAGCATGGGCCTAGTCTTTCTGTGGGCTGTCTTGAATTTAAACATCATGGAGGCCATGGATGGAATGGGATTGTGCTGATTTTGCAGTGTTTTTCGATTTTTGGGGGTGTTCATGGGGAGGGACATGCCATGTGGCTGGTGGCCATTTTGAGTGCAGCTACAGGCACTGGCCATGTGCTGGCAGGCAAGTGGCCATTTTGAATGCAGGCTTTGTTGTTAGGCCTCCAACCATTTTGCCTACTTTTCAACCTTTATTTATGCCCAGGGGTAGTGAGTCTTGCATGGGCCTAGTATTTCTGTGGGTTGTCTTGAATTTAAACATCATGGAGGCCATGGATTGAATGGGATTGTGCTGATTTTGCAGTGTTTTTCGATTTTTGGGCCTGTACTTGTGGCCTTTTCACCAGGGGTATTTCAGTCTAGCATGGGCCTAGTCTTTCTGTGGGCTGTCTTGAATTTAAACATCATGGAGGCCATGGATGGAATAGGATTGTGCTGATTTTGCAGTGTTTTTTGATTTTTGGGCCTGTACTTGTGGCCTTTTCACCAGGGGTATTTGAGTCTAGCATGGGCCTAGTCTTTCTGTGGACTGTCTTGAATTTAAACATCATGGAGGCCATGGATGGAATGGGATTGTGCTGATTTTGCAGTGTTTTTCGATTTTTGGGGGTGTTCATGGGGAGGGACATGCCATGTGGCTGGTGGCCATTTTGAGTGCAGCTACAGGCACTGGCCATGTGCTGGCAGGCAAGTGGCCATTTTGAATGCAGGCTTTGTTGTTAGGCCTCCAACCATTTTGCCTACTTTTCAACCTTTATTTATGCCCAGGGGTAGTGAGTCTTGCATGGGCCTAGTATTTCTGTGGGTTGTCTTGAATTTAAACATCATGGAGGCCATGGATTGAATGGGATTGTGCTGATTTTGCAGTGTTTTTCGATTTTTGGGCCTGTACTTGTGGCCTTTTCACCAGGGGTATTTCAGTCTAGCATGGGCCTAGTCTTTCTGTGGGCTGTCTTGAATTTAAACATCATGGAGGCCATGGATGGAATAGGATTGTGCTGATTTTGCAGTGTTTTTCGATTTTTGGGCCTGTACTTGTGGCCTTTTCACCAGGGGTATTTGAGTCTAGCATGGGCCTAGTCTTTCTGTGGGCTGTCTTGAATTTAAACATCATGGAGGCCATGGATGGAATGGGATTGTGCTGATTTTGCAGTGTTTTTCGATTTTTGGGGGTGTTCATGGGGAGGGACATGCCATGTGGCTGGTGGCCATTTTGAGTGCAGCTACAGGCACTGGCCATGTGCTGGCAGGCAAGTGGCCATTTTGAATGCAGGCTTTGTTGTTAGGCCTCCAACCATTTTGCCTACTTTTCAACCTTTATTTATGCCCAGGGGTAGTGAGTCTTGCATGGGCCTAGTATTTCTGTGGGTTGTCTTGAATTTAAACATCATGGAGGCCATGGATTGAATGGGATTGTGCTGATTTTGCAGTGTTTTTCGATTTTTGGGCCTGTACTTGTGGCCTTTTCACCAGGGGTATTTCAGTCTAGCATGGGCCTAGTCTTTCTGTGGGCTGTCTTGAATTTAAACATCATGGAGGCCATGGATGGAATAGGATTGTGCTGATTTTGCAGTGTTTTTCGATTTTTGGGCCTGTACTTGTGGCCTTTTCACCAGGGGTATTTGAGTCTAGCATGGGCCTAGTCTTTCTGTGGGCTGTCTTGAATTTAAACATCATGGAGGCCATGGATGGAATAGGATTGTGCTGATTTTGCAGTGTTTTTCGATTTTTGGGCCTGTACTTGTGGCCTTTTCACCAGGGGTATTTGAGTCTAGCATGGGCCTAGTCTTTCTGTGGGCTGTCTTGAATTTAAACATCATGGAGGCCATGGATGGAATGGGATTGTGCTGATTTTGCAGTGTTTTTCGATTTTTGGGGGTGTTCATGGGGAGGGACATGCCATGTGGCTGGTGGCCATTTTGAGTGCAGCTACAGGCACTGGCCATGTGCTGGCAGGCAAGTGGCCATTTTGAATGCAGGCTTTGTTGTTAGGCCTCCAACCATTTTGCCTACTTTTCAACCTTTATTTATGCCCAGGGGTAGTGAGTCTTGCATGGGCCTAGTATTTCTGTGGGTTGTCTTGAATTTAAACATCATGGAGGCCATGGATTGAATGGGATTGTGTTGATTTTGCAGTGTTTTTCGATTTTTGGGCCTGTACTTGTGGCCTTTTCACCAGGGGTATTTCAGTCTAGCATGGGCCTAGTCTTTCTGTGGGCTGTCTTGAATTTAAACATCATGGAGGCCATGGATGGAATAGGATTGTGCTGATTTTGCAGTGTTTTTCGATTTTTGGGCCTGTACTTGTGGCCTTTTCACCAGGGGTATTTGAGTCTAGCATGGGCCTAGTCTTTCTGTGGGCTGTCTTGAATTTAAACATCATGGAGGCCATGGATGGAATAGGATTGTGCTGATTTTGCAGTGTTTTTCGATTTTTGGGCCTGTACGTGTGGCCTTTTCACCAGGGGTATTTGAGTCTAGCATGGGCCTAGTCTTTCTGTGGGCTGTCTTGAATTTAAACATCATGGAGGCCATGGATGGAATGGGATTGTGCTGATTTTGCAGTGTTTTTCGATTTTTGGGGGTGTTCATGGGGAGGGACATGCCATGTGGCTGGTGGCCATTTTGAGTGCAGCTACAGGCACTGGCCATGTGCTGGCAGGCAAGTGGCCATTTTGAATGCAGGCTTTGTTGTTAGGCCTCCAACCATTTTGCCTACTTTTCAACCTTTATTTATGCCCAGGGGTAGTGAGTCTTGCATGGGCCTAGTATTTCTGTGGGTTGTCTTGAATTTAAACATCATGGAGGCCATGGATTGAATGGGATTGTGTTGATTTTGCAGTGTTTTTCGATTTTTGGGCCTGTACTTGTGGCCTTTTCACCAGGGGTATTTCAGTCTAGCATGGGCCTAGTCTTTCTGTGGGCTGTCTTGAATTTAAACATCATGGAGGCCATGGATGGAATAGGATTGTGCTGATTTTGCAGTGTTTTTCGATTTTTGGGCCTGTACTTGTGGCCTTTTCACCAGGGGTATTTGAGTCTAGCATGGGCCTAGTCTTTCTGTGGGCTGTCTTGAATTTAAACATCATGGAGGCCATGGATGGAATAGGATTGTGCTGATTTTGCAGTGTTTTTCGATTTTTGGGCCTGTACTTGTGGCCTTTTCACCAGGGGTATTTGAGTCTAGCATGGGCCTAGTCTTTCTGTGGGCTGTCTTGAATTTAAACATCATGGAGGCCATGGATGGAATAGGATTGTGCTGATTTTGCAGTGTTTTTCGATTTTTGGGCCTGTACTTGTGGCCTTTTCACCAGGGGTATTTGAGTCTAGCATGGGCCTAGTCTTTCTGTGGGCTGTCTTGAATTTAAACATCATGGAGGCCATGGATGGAATGGGATTGTGCTGATTTTGCAGTGTTTTTCGATTTTTGGGGGTGTTCATGGGGAGGGACATGCCATGTGGCTGGTGGCCATTTTGAGTGCAGCTACAGGCACTGGCCATGTGCTGGCAGGCAAGTGGCCATTTTGAATGCAGGCTTTGTTGTTAGGCCTCCAACCATTTTGCCTACTTTTCAACCTTTATTTATGCCCAGGGGTAGTGAGTCTTGCATGGGCCTAGTCTTTCTGTGGGTTGTCTTGAATTTAAACATTATGGAGGGCATGGATGGATTGGGATTGTGCTGATTTTGCAGTGTTTTTCGATTTTTTTGTGCTCTATAACTGAACTGATGTTCCTCTGTCTTCCATTTTTTTTAGGTGCACAAGACTCAAGAGAACCACCAGTGCCAGGAAGAAGTCCTGCAGCGGTGTGTGTGTGCAGCATAACGTCACGTCACGTCTGGCCTCAGACAACTCTACAATTCGTGCAACTGCGGCCTGCTGTCTGACCTGCTCTGAAGAAGATGGCCCCGCCCCCAAAGAAAGTTCTCCGTAGCTCCTCTAGCAAGAAAGTTGCTAGTAAGGAGCAGAAGAAGCAAGTTACCAAGGAGGCTGGTGTGCCACCCGCCACTTTTTTTGGGAGCAAAAAAAAAAGTACGCCTGCAGCAGCAGGATCTGCTGGGGACCAACCTGAGAGCAGCACCCCTGCTCCATTGGGTTCAGTGCCTCCACCACCACGCCAACTTAAGTCAAAGCCCTTGAGTGCTTCAGAGGCAGTCAGTGTACTTCTCCAATCACCATCGACCAGTGATGTTGGCTCATCGCAAGAAAGTAGCAGCAATGTCCCTGAATCAACACAGGTTGTTGTAACTCATCTGACAAGTGTTGAACAACCACAGCCGCAACAACAACACCATGTGCAAGTACACGCCCAAGTACATGTGGAAGGAGAGGCAGCAAAAGGAGATGCGCAAGCAAAGGTGCATGGACGTTCACAAGTGCCCACAATAGTTGTTCCTCCCGAAGTAGGGGCACATTTGGAAATCGACAATGAAGCTGAGGTATCATTGGAAGCCACTCCTCCTGATGATCATTCATTGTCTTCCACATCCCTAGCAAGGAAAAGATCAAGGGGGGTGTCTACATCTTCTTCAAGCCCACCTCGTTCTGGTGCAAGTGATCTGTCTTGGGAACCACAACTGCGGTCTGACAGTGAGGCAGAGGCACACCATGATCTGACACCGTTACCTAAGCGTAAAAGGAAGGTCGTCCAAAAACTCAAACCTATGGAGTGTGATGAGGCTCAACAAGAAGTGACAGATACTGCTGGTGATGAAGCCTCTCACGATGACGACGAGCCAGTCATCACAAAGGTCACTGCAGCCCCACCGGGCATGCAGCAAAGAGACATTTTGACCCTATCCCGAGAAGCTGCTGAGCGTGATGATGATGTCGGCGAGGAGGCAATGGAAATGGAATCATTAGATTTGGAGTTAAGTAGTACACCAAAACCTACCGCTTCCATATTTCTTCGCAAGAAGGTACCCACCTCGTCCTCGACCTCAATTCGTGGTGGTGAAAGTGCAAAACGTACTGAAGTTCGGCAATCCACATCCTCCACTTCATCTGTCATTAGCAGCAGGACCACCACCACCAGTATCGCCGCCTCCTCCGGCCCCCGAAGACATTTCAAGTCTCCAGTTTGGGACTTCTTTAGTGTTTGCCCAAAAAAGGAAAACGTAGCCATTTGTAGCCTTTGTAAGCTTCGATTTAGTCGTGGTAAGCTTGGTTCTAACTATGGTACCGGAGGCCAGAGAGGTCATCTTGAGAGAAGGCACGCTGTCGAATGGTTTCCGCACCTAGAGGCGGTCAAGAAAGCCGGAATTGCACGTAATGAAAACGTTGATTTGTCATCTGCTGATGACGAGGAGGTAGAAGAAGACGATTCAAACACTTCACTTACACCCAGTTCCCATGTCAGCAGCACACCCCATGGGAGCCACACTAAGAGTGTGGGAGAGAGTGAGACATCAATGCGGAAAAGTTCATCAGCGAGCGTAACTGGGTCGAAGAGATCATCATCATCCCGTAAATCATTGGTCCAGGGCAACATTAAAAAGATGTTGTTTACAGAAGCGCAATATGAACGCAACCACCCAATGACCCGTCTGTATAACACTAAGCTGGCTAAAATGCTAGCTCTGGACCTTCTCCCTTTTTCTTTTGTAGAAGGGGTTGGTTTTCTAGAATTAGTGACAGCGCTCTGCCCTAAATGGAAGGTTCCTAGCCGGTTCTATTTTGCCCGAGTTGCGGTTCCAGCACTACATGAAGATGTTCTGAAGGTGATTGGGGCAGCTTTGCAGAAGAGTGCTGTTCACACTATACATCTGACAACAGACATGTGGACCAGTGGCGCAGGCGCTGATTACATGTGCATCACTGCACACTGGGTCTCTTTTTCAGGGGCTAAAGCAAAGCTAAACTCAGGTGTTGACACTAACATTGTTTTTAAAGGTGCTCGGAAACATGCAACACTAGCCATGTTTGGTTTGGAGAAACGTCACACAGCAGAAAACATTTTGGATGTCTTTAACACAAAGGTCCTTAACTGTCTGTCCCCACTAAAACGCAAGGTTGGTTATGTTTCCACGGACAATGGCTCCAATATAGTTAAGGCCATGAGGGACGGTTACTATTTCAGAGTGCCGTGTTTGGCGCACTGTATAAACCTGGTTGTCCAAAAATTCTTGGGTAATAAACGCAGTGCAGCGTACAGTGTATTGGAGAACTGCCGAAAAATTTGCAAGCATTTCAGGCATTCTTTTAAGGCCCGCAAGCAGCTGAGGAGCATGCTATATCAATGTCAAATGCCAGTGAAAGCACTCATCCAGGAGGTGGTAACACGTTGGAACTCAACCTTCTACATGCTTGAGCGTCTGTATGAGCAGTATACGCAACTCGATCAATATTTCTTGAAAGAGGGTATAGAGGAGCTGAGGATGGGTGGGCCGCAATGGAACATAGTTGAAAGCCTAACACGCATGCTTCGTCCTTTTGAGGTCTTCACACGTGCAGTCAGCAAGGAGGACTCTAATTTGGGAAAAGCTATCCCATTGTTGTACATGCTGGAGGACCAACTGAAGGAGGTGTGTTCTGTGTTTCGAAAAGATGACAAAAAGAAAGACTCTTTGCTTCTGGCTGAGAAATTATTAGAGCTCCTACAAGGTGATGAACGTCTTAAAAAGATCCACTCAGAACAGCATTACATTTGTGCTACTATTCTGGATCCACGCTACAAAAAGGCGCTGGCAGGCAGAGCATTCTTTCCTTTTGCTGATGAAGATGTTACAAAGTACAAACGTTGGCTAGCCTTGTCAGCCAAGAAGTTTGAAACAGAACGGCTGGAAATTGAAGGAAATGGCAGTACATCAGCAGGCCATCCCCAGTCAAAACAATCCACTTCTGCACCTGTGGCTGTGGCACAAGTGACCTCTCAGCCGTTAAAGACACCGGCAACCGGATCATCTGCACGAAAGACAACAGAAACATTGGAGGCTGAAGAGGATTGGCTAGCTCTGCGTGGGTTTGGTTCTCAAAAGGTCAGAGGCACAGCAAGAGCTACGCAAAGTGGAGGAACCTTGGAGGAGGACCTTGAGTCGATGGTGAAGGACTATCTGAATGACTCCACAGAGGTCTATGTTAATTCTGACCCATTGGCGTATTGGCATGGGAAAAAAGAATTGTGGCCACAGCTCACCAACCTGGCTTTAAACTACTTGTCTTGCCCACTCGCAAGTGTGTCTTCTGAACGGGTTTTCAGTGCGGCTGGTGGGATTGTAACTCCCAAACGGAGCCGCCTCTCGCCCAAAAATGTGGAGAGGTTAACAATGATCAAGATGAATCAGCACCTCATACCACCAGATATAAGAGTACGAGAGAGCGTGCCGGATGAAGAGGAGGTGGCCAGCACCATAGATGAGGGAATTTCTACTCTGTCAGGTGGCACTGTGACTGACCTCACCCTGGCTGAATTCGCAGAGTATGATGACGAAGCCTTATTCTTATTCCTGGACCGTGATACCGACTTCGAGCCCTGAAAATGAGACAACGAATCAATAACTTTCTTTTTCATCCTTATTCACTTTTATTCCTGTGTGTCTGTCTTTCTTTGTTGTGCACAGTTAATATAATTCAAACTTTAATCAGATAATCACAAAAACAAGCCCATCAGCAGAACTGTCTTCACTTGTTTGCTAATTTATTAGAAGGTGCCGCAGTCTGCATTCCTCAGGTTCACAAGTTCAGAAGAACATGCTCCTCTATCCTCCTCCTCCAGACTCCTATTTCCATCAAAGCAGAGGGCTGGTTTACGCCCAATGAAGAAAGACTCAGCACTTGTGGGGGTGTTGTTCTACCTCTTTGCAGGTGAGTTGACGGGTCTGGGGCCATTGCTGGGAAGCACTAAAAGTGGTTTGTGCCAAATCCGAGGCGGAAATCTTTTTGTGTTTTTGATGACTTGCTTGCCTTTGAGGTGCTCTTAGGGGGGGTTCCGTCTGTTTGTGGGTGAGTTTCGTGGTCTGAGAGCATTGCTGGGACACTCTAATCTTGATTGCATTTGCTTGTCAGGAAATCCGTCGTGCCAACCCCGACTTATGGCCTAGCTACGCAGCGCGTTTGGACCGAAGGCCCAGAAATATTGCAAGTATGAGATTTTGCTTTTGGCCTGTTTGGGGGTGTTATGCTTCTTGGCGGGTGGGTTGCCGGGTCTTGGGGCATTCCTGGGAAGGTCTAATACCGGGTAGAAGTGGTTGGGACAAAATCCAGGCCGATTTTTTTTTGGGCTATTTCTGACATTTTGCTCTATGTAGCGTTTTCGGGGGCCTGTTTGGGGGGCTTCCTGGTGTTTGCGGGTGAGTTTCGTGGTCTGGGAGCACTGCTGGGACACTCTAATCTTGATTGCATTTGCTTTTCAGGAAATCCGTCGTGCCAACCCCGACTTATGGCCTAGCTACGCAGCGCGTTTGGACCGAAGGCCCAGAAATATTGCAAGTATGAGATTTTGCTTTTGGCCTGTTTGGGGGTGTTATGCTTCTTGGCGGGTGGGTTGCCGGGTCTTGGGGCATTCCTGGGAAGGTCTAATACCGGGTAGAAGTGGTTGGGACAAAATCCAGGCCGATTTTTTTTTGGGCTATTTCTGACATTTTGCTCTATGTAGCGTTTTCGGGGGCCTGTTTGGGGGGCTTCCTGGTGTTTGCGGGTGAGTTTCGTGGTCTGGGAGCACTGCTGGGACACTCTAATCTTGATTGCATTTGCTTTTCAGGAAATCCGTCGTGCCAACCCCGACTTATGGCCTAGCTACGCAGCGCGTTTGGACCGAAGGCCCAGAAATATTGCAAGTATGAGATTTTGCTTTTGGCCTGTTTGGGGGTGTTATGCTTCTTGGCGGGTGGGTTGCCGGGTCTTGGGGCATTCCTGGGAAGGTCTAATACCGGGTAGAAATGGTTGGGACAAAATCCAGGCCGATTTTTTTTTGGGCTATTTCTGACATTTTGCTCTATGTAGCGTTTTCGGGGGCCTGTTTGGGGGGCTTCCTGGTGTTTGCGGGTGAGTTTCGTGGTCTGGGAGCACTGCTGGGACACTCTAATCTTGATTGCATTTGCTTTTCAGGAAATCCGTCGTGCCAACCCCGACTTATGGCCTAGCTACGCAGCGCGTTTGGACCGAAGGCCCAGAAATATTGCAAGTATGAGATTTTGCTTTTGGCCTGTTTGGGGGTGTTATGCTTCTTGGCGGGTGGGTTGCCGGGTCTTGGGGCATTCCTGGGAAGGTCTAATACCGGGTAGAAGTGGTTGGGACAAAATCCAGGCCGATTTTTTTTTGGGCTATTTCTGACATTTTGCTCTATGTAGCGTTTTCGGGGGCCTGTTTGGGGGGCTTCCTGGTGTTTGCGGGTGAGTTTCGTGGTCTGGGAGCACTGCTGGGACACTCTAATCTTGATTGCATTTGCTTTTCAGGAAATCCGTCGTGCCAACCCCGACTTATGGCCTAGCTACGCAGCGCGTTTGGACCGAAGGCCCAGAAATATTGCAAGTATGAGATTTTGCTTTTGGCCTGTTTGGGGGTGTTATGCTTCTTGGCGGGTGGGTTGCCGGGTCTTGGGGCATTCCTGGGAAGGTCTAATACCGGGTAGAAGTGGTTGGGACAAAATCCAGGCCGATTTTTTTTTGGGCTATTTCTGACATTTTGCTCTATGTAGCGTTTTCGGGGGCCTGTTTGGGGGGCTTCCTGGTGTTTGCGGGTGAGTTTCGTGGTCTGGGAGCACTGCTGGGACACTCTAATCTTGATTGCATTTGCTTTTCAGGAAATCCGTCGTGCCAACCCCGACTTATGGCCTAGCTACGCAGCGCGTTTGGACCGAAGGCCCAGAAATATTGCAAGTATGAGATTTTGCTTTTGGCCTGTTTGGGGGTGTTATGCTTCTTGGCGGGTGGGTTGCCGGGTCTTGGGGCATTCCTGGGAAGGTCTAATACCGGGTAGAAGTGGTTGGGACAAAATCCAGGCCGATTTTTTTTTGGGCTATTTCTGACATTTTGCTCTATGTAGCGTTTTCGGGGGCCTGTTTGGGGGGCTTCCTGGTGTTTGCGGGTGAGTTTCGTGGTGTGGGAGCACTGCTGGCTATATATACTTTACTTTGCAAGAGGTTTGAAGCAAATCCATGGTGGCTGAGGGGACTTAGGGCCTAGCTGCAGAGCGCGCGCGGAGTGATTTGGGAAATTTGTGAAAAAGTGACTAAGTCCCCATTTTTGTACTTTTGCTCTTTGGCTGTTTGGGGGTCTTCTACTCGTTTTCTCCTGGGTTGACGGCTCTGGGGCCATTGCTGGGAAGCTCTAATACCGGATAAAAGTGTTTTGGACCAAATCCCAGGCGGAATTTTTTTTGTGTTTTTGATGACTTGCTTGGCTTTGAGGTGCTCTTAGGGGGGGTTCCGTCTGTTTGCGGGTGAGTTTCGTGGTCTGGGAGCACTGCTGGGACACTCTAATCTTGATTGCATTTGCTTTTCAGGAAATCCGTCGTGCCAACCCCGACTTATGGCCTAGCTACGCAGCGCGTTTGGACCGAAGGCCCAGAAATATTGCAAGTATGAGATTTTGCTTTTGGCCTGTTTGGGGGTGTTACGCTTCTTGGCGGGTGGGTTGCCGGGTCTTGGGGCATTCCTGGGAAGGTCTAATACCGGGTAGAAGTGGTTGGGACAAAATCCGCGCGGAAAAGCCTTTAGTTTTGGCACTTTTTGTAACTTAGGGTTCGTTAGGGTTAGCCCTAGCAGCAGGATTGCATGTGTTTCGGGGTGTTCTAGATTTTTCAAACTGAGTTCTGGGGTCTTAGAGCACTCGTGAGAATGTGTAATTTTGGTTGCAAGTCATTTGAAGAAAATCCATGGTGGGAAAGGGGGGATTTGGCATAGTTAAAGAAAGCCTTTGCCACTATTCTTAACTTAGGGTTCGTTAGGGTTAGCAGTATTTCTATTGCATGTGTTTGAGTGGGGGGGATTTCGAGTCTTGGAGCGATGCTGGCTATGGCTACTTTTGCTTGGTTGCTTGCAAGTGGTTTGAATGCAATCCACGGTGGGTAATGGGTAATTAGGGTACTTCGGCCTACTTTTACTTTCAAAGTAAGTTTTGTCACCAGTTTTCTGCTAGGCCTGGTTTTTTGAGATTTGATTGGGGGTCTTCTACATTTTTGCGACTGGCTTTAGTAAGGGTCTGGGTGGGAGCACTGCTAGGAAGATCTAATTTTGTTCTAAAACACAGTTTACAGTACACCTAGCTTGAGGGGCAAGATCCGATACATTAATTTGCCCATACTTATTTATCCTTCAAAAGGTGACTCAGAGTACGCACTTTCAAAAACATTGTACTGTCTACTAGGAAAAACAAATTGTGACTTTTTGCACTCCACAGCCTACATACCTTATATTTATTTATCAGTGGTGTTGTAATATTATATCACTTCCTGTTTTTCGTTGAATAATTACAGGCCGGGTTTCAGTCTCTGCAATGGGGAAAAAAGGATGGAGTCAGGCTTCACAGTAGCGAGCCACAATTCAGCATCAGGCAGGCAGTGGACAGGGTGTCTTCTGGTGACCAACATCGATGGACGAAGCGTCGGCTGCAATGGAGGAGTGCCGCTAATAGGAGGATTTTTTTTCTGCGGGCAACTTACTTACCACTTCCAACAGGACCACTACAACCACATAGATACAGTATCCCTTGCCTTTTTCTCTGACTGTGACTGCATTTCTTGGCTCTCTCTCTGCTTCTACATTGATCCCTTAACACATCACTTAGTCCACTCCACTATCACATCTGCACCACACATAGTCATTTGTAAGTGCTCCTACGTAATTCGCAAGTCGCAGCACGCCCCAGGCCGTAGAGGACTGGGATGGCCCCAATGATGAAGCATGTCACCAAGGGGCAACCCTGGTGAGTGAGGGGACACCTAGAAAAAAAGCAATTTCTCCTTTTCTATCTACTATACCTTCTGTCAGGTTACGCAGCCCCTAAGCGCCTACCGTACTATGAAACTACATTTCCCATGAGTAGGCGGGAGACTTGCAGACTATTTAGTGAGACTATATGAGAGTACCCTTGTATGTTAGGACAGCACTTCACTGATGCCTGTCTTGTCTTCTGTTACAGGTATCCTTTCCCTGCTGACCCTACCTTTACCCATCCCACATTTTTTATTTTAGTTTGTTATTTTTCTCCCCCGCCTAATGCCTCGAACACCCTGTGTTTACACTTCTGGGTGTTGGTGACATTTGGAGGTGGAACCATATTTGCATCGACTGGATCACGGGGAGTAAACCTGACACCTTCCAGACCAACCCGATTGAGTGTTGTTGTGAATGGATTTATAGTGACCAGCAAGGCTCTCAGGTATCTGGCTACAGAGACCTTATGTTGAATATAGTTATCAATATTTCCACCCACGCCCTGTACTGTCGCATTCTTTCTTCCACAGTTGTCGAAAGTACTAATTACTTTTAACTGACATGCATGCAGTTACAGTAGTGTATGCACTTTCAAAGATTGATGGATAGGTTTGTACCCAAAGATTTGTTTATGTTCACAATTGTTCGTCCATGCTGTGCTACTTTTTCTTGTCTCCCAAAACCTTTCCCAAAAACCCCCGTACCCATCCATTTTTCAAACCCTAACCCTCTTCCCCCGGGCTGTGTGGTTTTGATTGATGTGTGACTAAATTACAGCAATAAATCCACACACTTGCTGGGGAGGATAAGGTGATAGCAACAGGCTGGTGAAGAAATCCGAGGATATATTCTTACTCTGCTTGACAAAGACCCATGGCTAATGTCAAAGAACTTCAACCGAATTAGTTATACTTTAACATTTGTTAGGCTACAACGTGGCACTGTTCTAGTGTACTTCTGTCACCTGCTATATTCTGTATTGTACCTTTGTATTGCTCAGGAGGACAAACCAGATTTCATTTTCTTTTTTTCATAGGCAAGCAACTGCCACTGTGTCACACCACCACTAGTACCACCGCTATGAGGAAATTTTATCCGCCCAGGATTGCCAACCTTATTTGCTGTTTCCCGTGGAGCCAGCCCTGGGCCTAGCCCTACTTGCAAACAGAAATTACAGGTAAGATAGGCGTTTGGTTGGAGGTAGTATAATGGAGTATTAGGAGAGACGAGAGATTTGATTGACGGTAGTACTACTAAAGTCCTAGGACTATTCAGGAAAACAAACTTACTGTTATGTTAAACCCCCACCCACCAGACTCAAAAGCAGTAAAAAACAGGTATGGTCAGATAAAGTTTCAAAAAGTATATTTTTATAGCCCTAACAAAAGAATCTCCCGCAAGACCCTCCCTAACCCCAACGATTGTCCTTCAAAAGTCCCCAAAAATCACAACTCCCAATTCCCACCCCCCAAAAGTCTCTAAAAACGGGGCAAGGGACACTATGGCAGGGTGCTGTTGGAATTAGCAGCCAGGGCATCATGCTCCTTGCGGAGGGTGGCAAGTTCGAAGCGGAGGCCCTCCACCACGTTCTTATAATTATGGACCTCCTGCTCCAGGTAGGACAGTCTGAGGGATAAGCGGCGCCGGTGTGCCTTGCAAATCCTGTGAGGGGCAGCTGCTTTCTTTGCTGCTGGGCGGTGGCGTTTGGCTTTGGTAGCCCGGCTCCGTACCGCTGGAGCACTGCGCTGGCTGGCAGCCCGCACGGAGGAGGAGGCAGCTGTCCCAGTGGACGTTGTTGTTGTTCCAGACTGCGTCTCCTCCTCCTCCAGGGCCACCAGCCGCCGATATTCAGCAACAGTGGCATCCAGCCTCCGTTGCCGGGCCATTCGAGCCTGCTCCTTCCTCCTTGATGGTGTCTTGGATTTGGAAGGAGCAACTACATGAAAAAAGAAAGACATAGTCTGTAACCAATGCTCCTTAAGATTAACACAAAATGATTGAGCAGAAAGTTGTCACAGTACAAGTAGCAAATTGAAAGCACAGTGCATAACTATTGAGGACAGTATCTATGTAACCTCCGACTTCTTCATCCTTGCTCTAACATTAGTGGGAGTTTAAGGAACAAATTCTACGAGCACTATGGACTTCTATTACAGTCGACTATGACAGTACACCACTCTTATTCTTCTTCTTCTCTCTTGTTTAGGAAAATTGGTACGTTATCTTATGCAAGCCGGCATAATGCCAGCGCAGTGAACTTGCACCCGAGAAAAACAGACGCACACCATGGTGAGTGAGACAGACTTGCGTTACTGTACCGGTCCAGTACATGCAGGTGGTGAAGCTCTTACTTTTCTATTACGGGTGGCACTGAGAATACTCTGTTAAAAGGGCTACTGCTTAATTAATTTAGCTTTCACCCTACAGTGCAAATGAGTATTAGAAAAGGAAAATGAAGAAGCTAAATTATCTGATTATCTATCACTTCACATGGGATGTATTTGATGACATATGGGATGACTTTAGGTGCTTTGCTTATTATTGAGTGAACAGTGATACCCCCACACATGAATGACGTACTACTACTAAACTAAAGTTATTAAGGGAGGTAGGGAGTGCCCACCGTAATAACTGGATATATGCTGTGCTTGCAGTTGCAATACAAACTACTGCTACTATTCATGGTAGTCTTTGGACAACGTTACAACTTCTTTTCCTTGCCTTTCCTACACTGGAACGGACGTGCGGGTGCGGTGTTACATGCTCTTCAAAGTAACACTTAGTTCATCCAGTGACCGTCTACTCTCTCTAGATTCACATATGCTATCTAAGAGTCAGATAGTACCATGAATGATCCAGGCATCCATCCATTCAAAGTATATTGCACACATACAGTTTCTGTCTCACCCACCCAGGCTGTTCTCCTTCCACCCATCCTTGCTTCATCATTCACCCAGCCATGCACCATACCATTTTCTTACCTTCCCAGCCACCTCGGGGACCAAGCAAACACATATCATTCTTCTTTGCCAGTCATCATTACATTTCTCGTGCTTCCACACTTACTTACACCCTTCTTTCGCTTTTCGTTCATCCCATCCATCAAGTTCACCTCAGATCTGATTGGGATTCTTCTCGCCAAAAACTTCACAGCTAAGTCGAAGTACATTTAGAGGAGGCTACTACCTGCTTTTTTTATAATACACCCGTGCAGAAAGCACACTCTGCAGTCTTCAATCTCAATGACTAAGGAATGTATAGCTTACCTCTGCCCGCCACCACCGTGTGAACCCTCACAGGCATGTCCTTTTCCGGCACTTGCACCGCCTCCTCCCCAGAGTTGTCCTCCTCGTCCAATGCCACCACCTCCGCGCTGGCCCCGTCTCCAGATGTTCCACCTACAAAGTACATTTAATAATGTTAGAATACACCACTCACTACTATATAATATTTGGTCTAGGAGGAAGAAAGAAATGTGAAAAAAAGTGTACAATTTAATAATTTTTGACTGTGTACTCTAGAGTAAAAATGTCCCTTTTTCCAGGGAAGGCTGTTGTCTTGCTGCACTTTTTGGCACAACTGATGAATGTTTGCTTTTTACTTTTTAACACGCACCACTTTTTCTCCTAACAGACAGAACCTTGACTTCTAAGAACACGAGCAGGATCAAGTTCAAACCAGGTGAGAGCTCGGCTCGACCACAAGAAATGTGTCCAATTAATCGTCAGCACTAAGCACTTTTCCATTTTCAGTTACACGTTCACTTTTATGACAAACTTGAATTTAATAAATGTGTTTACTTTTAATAAAGCTTTTAAACTTAAATAGACTCTGTGGTTTTTGGTCCTCCAGACTAGAGTGGATGAGCTAAAGGTTTTCGAATTTTTGCAAGCATGAGTCCGTGCCTCTGCCATCGATGACTTTGGGAGCTAAATGACTCTGCCACACTATCTAGTCAGTAAGGAGATTGGGGGTTCAACTACAAAGTCTGTTATCACTGAGGTATGTGGAAAGTCTAACAGTTACAGCACCTATTATAATTGATAAGCTAAGCGATGCATTATTTAGTGTCCATAGTTCTGTTTGTGCAGATTTGTCCCTGCAACAGTAGTAGAATGGATTGTCCTATCCAAACCAAAAGTAAAGTAGTATCTTATTATTTCTTGGTGGTGGTCATTCACCTTTTTATTGTTGGCAATGGTCAAAGCATAAACATTTAGAATACTTGAAAAGACATTATGGACAATCCCAGAGGACTACACTCAGTGCATAGAGCTATTGCTGACTAGAATGGGAGTCCAATGGAAATGCCAAATGTGCAATCTTAGTTAGCTACACAGACAGACTAATAAGAATAATCTAGTAATACCACACGGAGTCATAGGGATAAGAATTTAGATCCTGTCTACAAGAAGATCAAAGACGATTTAGAAAAAATCGAATGAGGAACGCTAGGAAAAAATAAGTACTCTATATTAAAATTAAAACTTACTGGGGCCAGCAAAGGAGCCCTCGACTGCCCGGTCCTGGCCTGCATCGACAACAGCACCCTCCTCCTCCTCCTCCTGTGTCCTCCTCTTGCCCCTGGGGGAAGCTGATGTACAACATGAAAGAAAGAAAAACAGAAAACATGGATGATATTTATTTCTCAACCAAATCAAACATTTAAAAAAGAACTAACAAAGTAACAAAATATTTTTGCGAAATAGCAAATAGGGAACGACTCCACGGGATATATTATTGACCAATCTCATGTGGTCGACTACGTCATTACTTTAGTATTGCTTGATTTGCGGACCGTCGAATTGGAAACTACCCTATGTAACTCACTAAACAAAGTACTAAAAAGGTTTGCCTAGGATTGGCAGGCAGCAGTCCGCAGCACGCAAAGTGACAGCCAAAGTCCATCGTGATTGAAGATCAGCGACAACACTAACGTTTCCTACTACATTCACCAGTCATTAAAATACTCAAACTATTAATCCACCACCACTATTTCTTCTTATCGCCATGTGTACAAAGGAAGGACTGGACTTGAGTCTGTAGGGGCTGATTTATAAGGCCCTTGCGGCTCTTTTGCTCCATTGTTGCGTGACTTTTGTGACGCAGCGACAGCACAAAAGAGGCGCAATGGTGCGGCGTATATTAACAACGTGACGCATCTGGGAGATGCATCACGTTGTAAAGCCCTGCGCCAATAGGGGTGTTCCGGCGCAAGGGAGGGCGTTCCTGCGCAGGAACGCATCCTAAAAGTGGCTGAGGGAAATCTACAAGATTTCAATCAGTCACTTTGAGGACAATGATGCGTGACTCAAACCCTGCGCCTGCTTGAAGCAGACGTACGGCTTGACGCAGCATTGGGGAGATAGGGCACCCCAGAGAATTGATGGAGCTGCACCATCGTTGCGACGCAACTCCAGCAATGCGCCACCTTTACGGCACAGATGCGTAACGCTTTGGTGATGTTTTGGGCCCATGGCGTGCCGCATTGTAATACGGCGCACCATGGGTGATGGTGGCGTGACGCACAATTACTGGCGCATCCCTGCAACTTTGCAGGGATGCGCCGGTAATTAAAAATCTGAACCTTAGTGTGTAGCATTGCGCAGTTCTTTCAACTACACTCATACATAATTTCACAGGCCAATGAAATGAACACAAAATCTAAAACAAATAAGCATAGTAGCAACACTACTGAGAAGGAGAGCAGTGTACCTGAAATGCACAGAAGATTTTGAAATAAAATGTACCTACAATGTAATGAGCAGCATTATTGCTCTTGGTAAAAAACAAAAATTTGCAATATAATAACACAGCAGGAGAAAACATAGTAGTAAAGACATAGCTACTACTACTCACCAAGCCCGGGGATCTCAAGGCCAAGGAGGTCGAGCAGATCTCGCTCACGGGTCAGGACATCCGTCCAGCGGTGGGTGGCCTGGTTGTAGGTGCGCCAGACCCGAGAGTGGTGGTAAATGGCCTGGCACACCTTCTCCCACCGCTTCCGGCGCTCCCGGGCCCCGTACCCGGCACTGATCTTGCCGCCTCCCATGATGGTCCTGGGGAGGCGGCGCTGAACATAAAAAATGAGTTGGGCCACCTCCTCCGGGGTAAAGATCTCCCGTGGCATCACTAGCTCCCCCCTCAAACGCCCGCACGGGAGCCGGACACGGGGTGCGGGACCCTTCCCCTTCTCGGGATGCTTCCCGGCTCCCTTCACCATGGTCTGGGCGGAAAGGAATAAAGAAAATAGAATAGGGAAGAGAAGAAAAGAAAAGAGTTTACAAAAGTAGTTTAAAATTAACCAAAAGTAGCAGTAAACACAAAAATATAGGGCTAGAAAAATAGAGGGATAGATAATAAGTAAAATAGATAAAAAAAAACTTCAAACAAGCAAAGGATGGCAGAGATTGACAGAGGATACAAAGACCATGCCCAGAACCATAGCAATGAATGAGAAACAAGATGGCCGCGCCCGTTCACGACCGCGCGGGTAAGTTCGCGCGAGATTTTCCTTGCGAACACGCGCGAGACTGTACTGGCAAACCGCGGACTTTGCGAGATTACACTTCGCGCCCGGAAACGGAAATACGTCAGGCAAACAAGATGGCTGCGCCCTTGAACGACCGCGAGGGTAACTTCGCGTCTTGCGCTACGAGCGGCTCGCAAAAACGCACAAAACCTTGCCAACTAACACGCCGCAAAAAAAACAAATTGCATATTCGCACGAATTTGCGGCTTCCGAATCCGATCTTGCGCGTGTTCGCACCCCGCGAACCCCGCGAAATTGCAGAAAAACGAGTTTTTCAAAAGTGAAAGCACTCGGCAGGGGCAAGAGTTCAAACTCATCATTAGTAACAATTCCCGGTAGTGCTTCCTGACTGGGGCCCCTCCAGAATTCAGTTGCTAGTTGCAACAATTGTATGACCCTGCTCTGACCCTCACAGCAGGCTCATACAATAGCTACTACAAGTAGGCCACAAAGAAGGTCCTGGGGAAAAAAAATGCACTGCAACAGAAAGCAAAATTACAGATAAGGAAGCAGGTGCCAGACTGGAATTTTAAAACAGTGACACATTAATAAACTAACCCCAAATTAATTCATCTGAGTTGAAGCAGGGATGGTGTGCTTGCTTTTCCCCCCCATAATCTACAGTAATGATGAACCAGGCGTTTTGTGGTCCGTACCTGGAGGGGACCCCCAGAGTGAAGAAGGTGGGCCAGGATTGATCGAAACGCGTCGTTTTTCTGCTGAATAAACCTGTGATACTTTAAACTTCAAAACCGGAGTGGCTCGTCTTTTCTGCAAGAATTAGCAGGAACTCTCCTTGTGTGTGTGTGTGTATATATATATATATATATATATATATATATATATATATATATATATATATATATATTCCACAAATGGCCCAGCATTGAGAGGTCACACGCACTGCTCCACCATCCGGCTATTCAAAGCAGCCTGCCTTCCAGCTTTTGTTTATTGTATGTGCCAACGCGTTTCGCGGCTACACGCCGCTTCTTCCTGGGCTTGCAACATCAGACCGCTGAACGCACACCTGCATAGAATTTTCCTTTTTATTGACATGCTCGCATAGATGGGCGTTTGCTTACAAGTTTCGTTTCAGGTGCATGTTGGACTTTATAGTCCTGTAGTTGTGAGTTCAGCGCCTAGAAGAAAGTTTTTAGCAAAGTGTTAATTCCTTGTAGTAAGGTTCAAGGCTTTTCAGTAGGCCAATTATCGCTCCTTGAGCAGTGCACTTGAACATTCACGAACAGTTCGTAAAACAAGCTTTCCCCTGCAGGACCTCATTTCATTACCTGCAAGGGACGGTGCTCCTCTCCACGGCAGGACGTATATATATATATATTCAGCACGCTGTCACCTCGTGAAAAAACTCTCTGGATACGATCGAGTTTGTCAACAAAGGAGCCGTGGCCACAGTATTCTCAGTGCAAGGAAGTTTATTCAGGCACGATGTCCGACGCGTTTCGGAGTTTTCGGACTCCTTCATCACGGCCAATAAACATTGTTAAAGTGCAAGTAAATAAAGAGAAAGTCACATGTTCATGAATATGGAAAACAGACTCCCTCACAGGGGATTTCTGTTTATTGCCCGTGATGAAGGAGTGACTAAAACTCCGAACCGGGTCGGACATCGTGCCTGAATAAACTTCCTTGCACTGAGAATACTGTGGCCACGGCTCCTTTGTTGACAAACTCCATCGTATCCAGAGAGTTTTTTCACGAGGTGACAGCGTGCTGAATTTAAGGGGGTGGCTACCCCGGCCGTGTGCCCACCGGATCTGTGGCTTGGATCAGCCTAAACTTTGGTGTTATATATATATATATATATATATATATATATATATATAGCTCCAAACGCCGAGTTTTAAACCACCGCAGCTCCTGATCGAAGAGTGCGTCGCCTGAAAGGACTGACTCGACCAAGTCCTTAATTAATTGTCAAATCCTCTACTCAAGGCACAGGGAGACGACGCCATGTTCTGCTTTTCACAAAAGTTTTATTTACACAAGTCGGCTGCTGGGACGTGTTTCGCCTGTACACTAGGCTTGTTCACCACAGTGAAAATAAAGTTTGCCATATTTAAAGCCCATTGACATCCCGTCACGTGAATGAAACTACACTGTCAGTGCTAGGGAAGAAAGACTCGTCGTTTTTTGAGTTTCCAACTAAGTCTACGGCCAGTTATTTAGCGTTAAACTATTATGTTAACCATTACATAGACCTAGAGAGGAAATTCTTTTGGGAAAAAGTAACAGTGCAAAAAGAAAAGAGAATGAGGATAAAAGCATCTGCAGAATGATAACCACCTATAACACCCAACACAATCAAGTTAGAGGTATTCTAAATAAACATTGGCAGTTAATACGGAGTGACCCAATTTTGGGGAAAATTGTTACCAAAAGACCACAATTAACATTTCGTAAAGCCAGATGTTTTAAACAGATGCTAGTAAGCAATACTCTGAAAACTCCACTCCCGAGAATACCAGCGAAGTTGTGGCTTACTAAAAAAGAGGGTTTTGTGAAGTGTAATAAATGTAAGGCATGCCTTCATGGTAAAAACACCTCTACTTATTCTTACAATCTCTCGAATAAGAAGTTTAAAATCAGAGGGCACTTTCATTGTAAAACAGACCATGCGGTCTACGTCCTTCAATGCCCATGTGGCCTGAAATACGTAGGCAGCACCACGCTCCCCGCACATATGAGAATTTTGCAGCACTTGCGGGCAATAAAAAACGGAGATAAGTACTATCCTGTCGCAAAACATTTTGATAAAAAACATCAGAGAAATATTGCAGGATTGACTTATTTTGTAATAGATGCTGTCAAACAGAGTGTAAGAGGTGGGAATTATAAGAAAAAGTTGCGTAAACTGGAGTCAATGTATATAATCAAATTGAACAGTAAATACCCGGGAGGTCTTAACTTGGAGGAAGATCTACATACACATTTGTAATAAATAGGCAGGAATGAATCCCCTTCTGAGTTTGCTGATGTTTTTAACATAACTTTTTTATTGTTTAGGGTTACACTTAGTTATTGAATTTTTGTTAAAGTCTAGAATAGAATGATAGACACAATGTATTTGCTTATTGGAAATGCCCACTTGGGCCATACACGTCAAATTGGTCGGCAACAAAACAGCAAAATTTTGTATTGCAAAACTGCATGTATGACTGTTTATACGTCGACCTCACTTTTAGCCCGAACGGCTGAATGGATTTCCACCAAACTTGGCAAAATTGTAGGGACTGGTAGCCCGATGTGCCTTTGCTATGTCTCAAGATATGTGCTCCAGTGGATTTTGAGTAATTTAGGCTAAAAAAAATATATATATCTATAAGAGCGCCCCGGTACGCGCACCGGGGAGCGCACCGGCGCGCCACGCGACTTGCGCACGGAAAGCTGATTGGCTCACGGGTGTCTGTAAACATTCGAAGCAGTCCGGAGCGGCCGCCATCTTGTGTCATGGTAGGATCGAGACACATTTATTAAAATATGAAACAAAATTTAAAACTTTAAATTAAAACTTTCATGTATCATGTACAAATTCAACTTTTATTACATTTGATGAAGACGGGTATTCAGGCTAACCTTAACAAATCTCTAATACAAAGATTTCCTAACCGAGTCTAACATCATGACATAATGCATTGCATATGAATTTGTACATCCTAACGTTAGGGGCCAACGGCAAGGTCTTAACCGGTGTCAGGTCCCTATCACCAAATTCCCGCCGTAACGTGTGAGTGGCGCATGCGCAGAGGACTTTACCCTCGTTGCCATCTGTAACTTCCCTTGTCGTGGGGGCCCCCTTTCACTCAATGCCATCTTAAGGTCGTCCGAGTTCCCGTGCGGGGTATCTGTAAGAAGGACTCCCCCCCCCCCCCCTTTCCCCGCAATCTCTTCCGCCGGAGCGGATATCCGGCCCCCGGGAAATTCTGGGGAGGGGCATATAGCCGTCTCCCCCTGAGAGGGGCCTATGGCCGTCTCCCCCTGGGTGACCCATCCGTAATGGGTGCCGCCCCCCCCATGGGAGGGGCCAATGGCCGCCTCCCCCCGGGCGCTCCCATCCGTAATGGGTGGCGCCCCCCATAGGGACCTTGAAATCACTGCTCACCGATCATGACCTTACCGCCATAGGCCGGATAGTTGACCGACTATCTGGCCCCCCCACACCTCCTATAGGTCATGTCTCCTCAACCCCACTAGCCAAGCTATCATGTCTCCTATCAATAAGTCATTCCCCACCCTGGACAGGTGTACTCCATCATCAGAATAACAGTGATCACCCCAGATGCACCCATGAGATATGCTTTGAAGATGAGCAGAGCGAAACAATTTCTCCATTTTATTGTTGACCCTCTTTACCGAATGGTTCAACGCTGTTGTGGACAAACCACCCCGCCATACCCTCCGCGGAATCATGTGAGACCAAGCTAATGTACATCCCGGGAGCGTCTTTGCTAACCAACTAACTGCAGAAAGTATGTGCTCAATTAAAGCTCGTCTGCCCAACCTTACCAAGTCATTGCCGCCAATGTGCACAATGACTACAGATGGCGGTGACCTGTGTCGCCCTAATATTTCTTTCACAAAACTTTGCAGTTGGTCAATACACAGGCCACCCTTCCCATGGAAGGACACCCTGAAACCATATTCCTCAGATGTGTGGATCGCATCACCTGTCTTGAATATGTCCCCGGCACGCCTCACGTATGAGTGGCCCACGACCCAGACCACTCGTCTTCCATTCCTTGTTCCTGAAGTGGTGGTTAGCTGACACTGGGCCGGTCCCAATTTCCGCCCTGCGTCACAGGCTCGTGAAACTGTAATCCAAACAAAAGACAACAAGCGTGAGTGCACTTCATTAGTAAGTTACAACATGTGCAGCCGCACGTACCGTTTGAAACAAGTTGAAGACCAGCGGCCTAACTGTTTAACATTGTCTGCCTGTAGACCTTGAGCCGTTGCTTCTGTAGTGGCCCCTATCCTGAATGAATGGGTCCCAAAATAAATCGCGTTCAAGCCCGCCGCTGCAATCTTGATTGCCAGCACCCTCTGAAACTGAAACTTTGCTAACAGGGTGCCGTCCGCATGTTGCAGCAAGGCCCCCCCACGTTGTCAACCTCTGTTTTAGGTAGGCCTCAACATGCCTCACTGGACAACAGGGACTACCTGGAGCACGCTGCAACACAATGCTATTCCCCTGGGCCTCCTGATCCGTCTTTGACCTGGCTATCGTGATTAGCAGAGAATCCACCCTCACTTGCGTGTGATCCCTGCGCAGACCCCCCTCCGTATCTCTTTTGTTGGCAGCCACTAATTCGCTCACCCGCAGGGCCCCATAGAAAGCCAACGCGAACGCTGCCCGGAATAATACAACCTTACTAGGTGAGGAGCATGTCTCCTCCAGTTTTGCCAACAAGGAGGTCAATCTGTCAAATCCTATTGGGTGCCTGGTATCCTTTTGGCGCCCCTCTAAGCGATGCCAGCCGCGCAGCGCCTTCCTGACTGAAGGAGTCCGTCGGGTCCCTAATGCCATGTAGCTGAGCCATAAATGATATGGCGGCCTTATACCGACTGGCGGTTGCCGTCCCATGCCGGGCCCAAAAAGGCGCAGTACGAGCGGAATGCCCCTTCATAAGCTTTACTTGTCCTGGGCGCTAAACTGGCTGCCACGAGGTTTTGTAGTCCGGGGCGCCGATTTGCCATAATGCTTCGGGAAATGGCGCTGCCACTAGCTCCGCTGAGGGTAAACAATCCCTGAAAGCCTGCATTTTGAAACGAGAGAGCGCATCAGCTGCAATATTCAGAACACCCGGCACATGTTTTGCCCTGAATTGTACGTTTAATCTCAAGCATTTCAACACAATCTCTTTCAACAATCGCAATATCCATTTGCAGCGTGCTGCCTGCTGATTAATGCACTCAACCACAGTCTTGTTATCGGACCAAAATACCACAGAGCGGTCTCTGAACTCCTCCGGCCATGTCGACAGGGCCACCCAGATGGGGAATAGCTCTAGAAAGCCAATGTTGCTGGTCAAACCACTCGTTTCCCACCATGCTGGTCATCTTTGGGCCGACCAACGGTTTCCAAGGATTGCGCCAAACCCCACGCTGCCCACAGAGTCGGTCCATAAGCCTAGTTCAGCCGACGAGGCCGGGGCTTTGCTCCAGACTACTCGGCCGTTGAAATCCACCAGGAATGCCAGCCAAATGAGAATGTCCTGGCGAACCGCTGCCGACAGTCTTGTGCGATGGTGCCCTTCCTTGAGGCCAACCATGGCCTGGGCAATGGATCGTGAGAAGGGGCGAGCCATCGGCATAACCCTCAATGCAAAGTTAAGCTGACCTACTGTTTGCTGTAATTGGTGCAGTGTCACTTTCTCGTTCCAAAGACACTGCAATAAGGAGGCCCTGAATTTGGCGATCTTCTCCGCCGGCAAGCGGAAGCAACCCTCCACGGAGTCTAGTTCGATACCCAGAAACTCCAGGGAGGTAGTCGGCCCCACCGTCTTACCTGGCGCCAACGGTACCCTGAAACCCCGCATGAGCACGCAGAAATCCTGCAATGCCCGTGCACAGGCCCGAGAGCCCGCTGGGCCGAGAAACAGAAAATCATCAAGATAATGCAACACATGTTGGTGCCCTGTGGCCTTCGAGAATACCCACTCCAGAAATGAGCTAAACATTTCAAAATAGGCACACGAAATTGAACAATCCATCGGCATACACATATCGATGTAGTATTTCCCCTGAAATGTAAAACCCAACAAGTGCTGATCCCGGGGATGCACCGGAAGTAACCTAAATGCAGATTCAATATCTGATTTTGCTAACAATGCACCAGGGCCTAAGCGATTCAACATTACCACTGCGTCATCGAAAGATGCATACTTTACACTGCAAATGTCTGGATCGATCGCCTCATTAACAGAAGCCCATCTTGGTGCCGACAAATTATGGATGAGCCTGTATTCCCCCGGCTCCTTTTTCGGCACGACCCCTAATGGGGAACACACAAAGTCAGCCGTTGGTGGGTCACTAAAAGGTCCTGCAACCCGCCCCAAGCCAACCTCTTTGGCGATCTTTGTGGCGGCCACCGCCGGGTTGTGCTGAACGGATAGTTGGTTCTTACATGAGGGGGCCCCCCGAAAATCACCCACCGGGATCCTGAAGCCATACGAGAAGCCATCTCGCAGGATCCCAGCGGACATATGATCAGGGTATTTGCTCAGCCAAGGGGTCAAAGCCAGAATATCGACGGGCGATTGTTTGGACCTCCACGGCACCGTATCAATCCTGCTTGGTACCCCCTTTTCCTCCGGTACCATTGGCTCTGGATCGGCAGCTAGTTTCGGGGTGGGAGATGTTACCACAACTAGAGCATGCATGCCCGAACCTATTAAGCGATTATTGCTACAAAAATAGAAAAATCCCTGATCCAGTTCATCATAGACTCTTCCACCCTGAATTCTGCCATTTTTGCCCGCCATACACTGGGGTGCCATGAATCCTTCTGAGTCTTGGCATATTCTAACTCTCGATTATCAGTCAACAATGAAAACATGTTTATGTATTTATTAGCCCACACCATTTCCTTAGTTGCTAAAGGAATATGTTGCGCCAAGCTTTACCGCCTTGACGGCACCGCGCCCTCCCCCATCATTGGGAGCGATCTCTTACCGGCTTCTGCCGCACCACCAGCCGTGTCCGTTGACTTATTCCGATTTTCAACTGCGACCTGATTCGCCACCTGTGGAGAAATAGAAGGCACGTTCACTGTCCCAGCACCCCGTGACTGCCTGAGCTGCTCAAAATCTGCCTAGCTTCCTCGGCTGGGTCTTCCACAGCCGTGGATCCCCTCGCTCCCTTCTTCAACCAGGGTAACACAGCAGCCAACTGAAGCGCTAGTTCGGGAGGCATTTGGTCATTATCCAGCGGTGTGATAACTACAGGGATTGGCAATCCCCCATCCGGTGTGGGTACCGGGCTGGACGCTGGTGCTACTGGGACCTCCATCGGGACTGGGGCCTCGCTAGGACCGGCTTTCCCCTTCCTCTTTTTTCCCCCATCCCCCCCTGGGGTAATGTTTGGCAAAGCAGGCCCCACGATCCTCTTGGGTCGCCCTGAGGGCCCTGCTTGGGCCTCCACTTGTTTCCGGAGGGCCGCTAAGCCGCGACCTAGCTGGTCTACTTTACCGAATTTTCTATCCATCGCCGACACTTGGCTCACCAGTGTGCGCAGCATTCGTTCCATCTCGGAGCTCTTTCCACTCTTCTTGCTAGGCATATCTGCGTTCTGCTTTATCTCTGCCTGTTTTTTCAGAAGCGACTTGGACTCAAGCTACGCCTTGACGACTGAAACAGAAAAAACAACGATTACATGTTCAAAAAACTGCAGCTTGTTCCCTTGAGGGCTCACGAGCGACGAGTGGTGCAGCCTTCAGAGCGCAGGAACAAGAGGACGCTTTCCTGGATTCCCGTGCCTTTTATCCAGCAGCGGGAAGGCGGGACAGCGACCCCATCCCGCCCATCGGTGCACGGACTTCCAGTGGGGGTGTTTAGGACAACCCTTTTAGGGGCGGGGGCGTGCTCCGACCACGCCGCTATGGGCATACCGGCCGGGACACGCCCCCGCCTGCAACGGTTTCCCGGGGGATCGGGGCACCCAACCATACGTTCAGGGTGACCGAGTGGTTCAGGTTAGTTGGTTAAAGGCCAGGGAGTGGATTTTTTTCAACCAATTGGCAATTGTGCATAATCTGATTTGCTACACCCTTAGGGTTCTTACGTTCTTCATTTCTGTTAAAATGTTACTTGCGGGCATCGCTTAATGCTTACTGTAGAAATGGTAGAACCGGTCCTAGGCTTGTTAAATGCCCCGCCGAAAATCAGATTAGTGTGGTCAGTTATTTCCAACTGGCCTTGCTCCTCCAGGTCCAGGCATCACTTTGAAGGTGAGTTTTCCACCGCTGCTCTCAGGGTGCCCGCTGGTGCCACCAGACGGTACTTGCATCATCACTAGGCCCCGAGTAATTCCTCAATCGGACCTTGACCAGTTTACAGCTGCACAGCAAACACAAACTGCTTGGCAATAACCTCTAAATATTTAGTTGTCGTCAAAATACATACACTCTCATAGAACAAAGGTAGTTACCTGGCAGGTTTTTTGTGAATATTTGTTTATTGATTTTAAGAAGGATTATATTCACAATGTATCCATTATTACGGAAATTGTTCAGAGTTGTGCACGCCCCCGCCTGCAACGGTTTCCCGGGGGATCGGGGCACCCAACCATACGTTCAGGGTGACCGAGTGGTTCAGGTTAGTTGGTTAAAGGCCAGGGAGTGGATTTTTTTCAACCAATTGGCAATTGTGCATAATCTGATTTGCTACACCCTTAGGGTTCTTACGTTCTTCATTTCTGTTAAAATGTTACTTGCGGGCATCGCTTAATGCTTACTGTAGAAATGGTAGAACCGGTCCTAGGCTTGTTAAATGCCCCGCCGAAAATCAGATTAGTGTGGTCAGTTATTTCCAACTGGCCTTGCTCCTCCAGGTCCAGGCATCACTTTGAAGGTGAGTTTTCCACCGCTGCTCTCAGGGTGCCCGCTGGTGCCACCAGACGGTACTTGCATCATCACTAGGCCCCGAGTAATTCCTCAATCGGACCTTGACCAGTTTACAGCTGCACAGCAAACACAAACTGCTTGGCAATAACCTCTAAATATTTAGTTGTCGTCAAAATACATACACTCTCATAGAACAAAGGTAGTTACCTGGCAGGTTTTTTGTGAATATTTGTTTATTGATTTTAAGAAGGATTATATTCACAATGTATCCATTATTACGGAAATTGTTCAGAGTTGTGCAGAAAAAAACAGTAACTTGTGCAAAATAGCAAATAAAAGGAATAATCAAACACACTCACACACACATCCAACCCCCAGCCCATCCCTCCCACTCCTAGACGAACAGGGAGCCTGCTATTACAAGTGCGGACATGATTTGTGTTTGGTCAACGTCATTTTTTGCATGCATGATCCCTCTCCTCCATGTTTTTGCTCATGCTGTTGGTTCTTCATACAGTAAGAAAATCCAGGCAAATTTATGTCTGCCAAACCGCATATTTCCTAAAACATGGAACAGATAATCCCATCCTAATGTGTTAAAGGCTTTTTCCATTTCTATATATGCTACTGATGCACATGGCTTCCCTTCTGGAACACTGCAATCCACGATGTGGAGCAGCCTGTAATATTGGTGGAGGAACTCATGTCTGATACAAATTCATTTTTGTCTGTATGCACCTGGGTGGGTAGAATTGTTCCCGGTAGCATGGCTAGCAGAGCACTGATATTTTGCTGTCTAAAATTCTGCAGTCATAGTAGCTGATATAGTTTCATACGCAACATGTCTCACTCAGGGATTAGGACTTTCTTTGGAGCAGGAGGTTCTACTACACCCTTGTCTTTTGCAGGATTATACATTTCTAGCATCCTGGCTGCCAATAATGTTTCCAACGTTGCATAAAATTCAATGGGTAATGCATCCCTGCCGGATATCTTACCACTTGCCAACTGTTTAATGCACCCTTTATTTCTTGGAGAAAAAGGCATCTCCAGAGCATCTGTCATCTCGAGGGACTCAATCTAAGTGGTACAATCTGTCCAATCAGGGCCATGGGGTGGGAAAGATGTATCTGCTTGCTACGCCCCTACATTCCTCATCATGAGCAGACAGTGCCAGTAGAGGGCCAGGAGGTGACATTAAACTGTGAGGAATTGCATTCAGATGGAATAAGGCACAGCTGGCACAACATTTCAAGCTACATAAATGTTATGTGTGGTTTACACACCTGTTACATGTCATTGAAGTGCACTATGTGCCCTTCTTCCTCAAAAGAACAGAAATTGAATTTACATAAAGCACAGGTTGGTTAATCAATCTTAAAACTGAAACTTAATTCACCAGTTCCAAAGTCAGCTGCTTTACCCGTTACGTTGCTCCACTGCAAAACAAATAGAAGGAAAAAACATTATCATTTACAATGGCAGTAGCTCTAACTTTCAGAAATGTAAGACCGATTGCATTTCAAATGCTTGTTTTTTTTTAGCAAACATCCCTGGGAATGCTGGAATCCTGAGTCATGTGCACAGTGCAGATAAGATGCTGTTCTGATGGTGTTGGTAACAATGCTGGTACACAGAATCCACATATTTAGCTGTCAAGTTCCACCTGTGCCTCAGAGAGCGAGGATTTTTCTTGAGGCAATTTTGTTGCAGAGAGCGATTGATTTTCTTAACAACGTAAATATTCTTGCCACTAGATTCCAGTCCATAGAAATTGTCTTCCACGAGCACCCGTCGACAATATTTTTTCAAATCTTGTATTTTCAGTGATATGACCACCAAAGGCAGTGATGTTATATTAAAACAGAGCTTTGGACTATACCATTGCCACCTGAAAGCCAATATTTCTCTCCATGTGTTCCCATACCTGGTGTGTCACGCAGTTTGGTGCTTATATCATCCAAGGGAAAATCGTTCGTCAAAATATTTAAATCAAGTGTTGATAGAGTGTTTGCAATTGACCACTAGAAGTAATTTGAACTGGAAAGATGTAGTGATTATCTAATTGGTGTTGTTTGGAATGTATACACACGTCATGCATAGAATGTATTGCTTGGCATAGAATGTATTGCTTTGATTGTGGGGAGCCTTCTGAGGTCAGGGGTTCGATGGGCTTGGTCAGTTGCTGGTCGAACTCCGGGCTAATGAGGCGCTCCTCCTCTGGTTGAAACCTTTGGAATAAACTTACTTGTTTTATCCACATTGAAATCCTCGAATTATTAAGACAATTGGTCTTCTACAAAAGAGCTAGGAAATATGTTATGGCATTACAAATCTAAGCCTCATTTAGTTATGGATGAGTCGCCTTTTATGGTTCTCTGTACAGGGGAACCCCCAATGATTGCCTGCCCTTGGCGGATGAGAAAGGAGGTGAAGAGGGGATATGATTCAAAGCAGTAAGAGAAAGACTGAAAGCTAAACAGATTATTTATATAGACAGAATAGTAAATTTAAAAGAATTACATGCACATTTGAATAGGAGATTGTGTGTGTGTGTGAAGTTGTTTTTTAAGTTTCTTTTATTGAAAATCCATGAAGACACAACAAAGCACCAAACGATTACAGCAAAAAAAGAAACAATGAGGATCATGACAAACATTTTTGTTATAATACTTCGAACCACATAAACCATGACTGCAAAACAGACATAATTGAGCAATTACATTACATATAGGGAGACACAGCTGTTATGAATGAAACTAAACAGGCTATTCAAACAAAATAATGTTAACACAATTTATACATCCATATAGGCCACAACTGGGCCCCAAAACTCCCGGCCAATTTTAATTTTCCGTCTCCCTTTAATAGCATAAAGACTATTCCAAATTAAATATTGACAGAAATCTTGCTCTCCATAATTCAAAGGAAGGAACCTCTTTTTGCAGCCCCATTGAAGCAATACAAAGTCTAGCCACGGCTGTGGCTAAAAAAATCAAACATCAAGATTTGCGAGCTAGTTGATTAATTACCATTCCCTCCTCCACCCCCAACAATACCTGCGCTGCAGATAATTGTACCGGCTCCCCCAAAATCTCAGTTAGAAACTTTTCAATGTGGCTAAAAAGAGTATTCAAGTGCTCACACATATAAAAGACATGTACCACATCGGCGGCATCGGACCCAGAGCGAAAGCACTTCCCCTCGTTAGGTCTCCTCCACTTAGATATTTTAGCTGGGGTGTAATATAGATCAAAAACTGTCTTATAGTGCTGAGCAGAGAGGTTTGCTGACAAAAACAATGTCCCAGCTAATTCGATCGAAGTTTCCAACCTCGTACCAGAACATCCCAACCTGATATTCCATTTTTAATTTTGGGCCTCAAGATCGTTCTCACAAATCTCCAACAAAATAGTGTATGATGCACCAATCTGGACCCTTTTCCTTACTGCCTCAATAAGGGGATTAGCCTGTATTTCCCATCGGGCTTTGAGCACCTAGTCCCGAACTTGTAAATATTTTAAAAAATCAGTCCGGTACAGGTGAAATTGCTCCCTTAATGTATCAAAAGACATAAATCCCTCATTATCAAATAATTCGCAAATGATACAGATCCCTTTGTCACGACAATTGTTCACCTCCCGATCCCAAAATACCACTGGTAAAAGAGTTGTTGCATTTAACGGAGTATACCAAGATACCTTTTCAATCTTATACCTCTTCCTGATAGCTAACCAAACCCGGTAGGCAGCATTCAAAACTTTAAATCTAGTTCGCTTATAGTAGCTCCTATCAAGATTTATAAAAAGCCGATTTTTTGCATCGATGCCCAACATTTGATAGATAGATGGAGATTCAGCCATACTAGTTGGTTCTGCCCCCGTTAATAGTATATTCATATGCTGTAGCATACAAACATAATAATACAACGTAAAGTCTGGGACCGCCCAGCTTCCTTGCAGCCGCAGTAGGATCATATACCGCATAGCTCTTCGCACTTTACCCTGAGCCCATAAAAACCTCGCACATAGTGATTGTAATAAAGCAAGATTAACACAGGAAATCTCCAAGGGCACGGAACAAAAGAAATATAATATTTTTGGTAAGATTACCATTTTGAGAACATTACATCTGCCAACCATGGACAGGTGTAAGCACTCATATTGATCTAATTGTTTATGTGCTGTCAACAATAATCTTGCCCAGTTAACCTCGACCAATGCCCTTAAACATACCCGAATCGTAATCCCCAGATAAGATAGCTCATTCAAAACCCTTTGATCTTTAAATGCCTCTATATTCTCACAGAGAATTTGTGTTTTAGATGTATTTAGTTTATATCCTGACACTTCCCCATATTGTGCAGCAAGTGATTCTATCTCAGACATAGCAGTTGCTGGATTAGGAGTTACTTCCGCGATATCATCCGCGTATGCAAAAACGCGGTATTGGTCTTGCCTCAATATGACTGATTCAATCCTAGAACTATATTCTAGCATTTTAAAAAATGGATCAATATATAAAGAAAATAATAGGGGGGAGCAAGGGCATCCCTGCCATGTCCCACGTGTAATCTGTACAGGTTTGGATTCCAAACCCATTACACAGATTCGAGCGACAGGTTGGCGATATAATGTTTGTAAAGCAGAAACAAACCATGGTCTAAACCCCCGATGAATCATAACTGCCCACAAAAATCCCCATGCGACACGATCAAAAGCCTTCTCGGCATCTAATAATATCAAACTAAACGGATCCCCCCTGCAGTTAGCACTATCTAACAATGTTATGACTCTATTAATATGGTTCGTCGTCCCCCGTTTGGGGATAAATCCGTGTTGTCGGATCGAGACGTGAGGTGTTATAACTTCTGCCAGCCGAGTCGCAGGAATTTTTGAATAGATCTTTCCATCTGCATTCAAAAAGGATATTGGGTAGTATGAAGCCGGGTGTTCAGGGGGCTTGTCTTTTTTTTAAATACTACTATACTGGCTTCATCCGAAGTTAACGGGGACCCACCTACCTGAGCAAGTCTGAATGTGCCAACATATCATGCTTCAAAACCCCCCAAAAAGTTTTATAGATTTCAAGTGGGAGTTTGTCCGGTCCTGCAGCTTTGCCCGATGCTAATTCATTTATGGCTCTTTCTAATTCTTCCAAAGTGATAGGGGCCTTCAACATCTCTGCTTCCAAGTCCCTTCAATTACTTTCACAGAACCGATGTATCAGAGGTTCCGCCTTTTGCGAATCATACTCTTCCCCGGTATACAGGGCCTCATAGAAATCATGGAACACCTCAAGAAACCCAGCCTCAGACTCCACAAGATTCCCTCTAGAATCAACCATTGAGATAATTCTCTGGGAGGCCTCTTTAACTCTAAGTTTTTGTGCAAGGCATCGTCCGCTAGCCTCCCCGTATTCATAATTTAATTGTTTTTTGGCTGAGTATTTCTTTGCTGACTCTTGCCTCCAATGAAGATTGACTTTAGCCTTACACTTAGCCACCTCAGATAATAGGTCACAAATATCAGAGCCACCTTGTATCCCCAACATATGCTTTTCTTCTGCCTCTATCAGAGCTAAATATAGTTCCTGTAATAAATTCTGCAGTTGTTTTTGCTTGTGCAAACCAAAGCTAAGAACTTCCCCCCCTGAATGCGGCTTTAAAAGTGTCCCACATCCACCCTATACTTGTGCCACCCCGATTGATCCGAAAAAAGCACTCAATCCAATCTTTCATATTAGTAACAAACTTAACATCTAACAATAATTTCCTGTCAAAAGAAAAACCTTGTGGGACAGATGCCGTCCGGGTAAATGCTAGGGTTAACACTAGAGGGCCATGATCTGAAGTGACCAGTGGATATACCTGTATTCCAGCATCCACTATTTGATGTTTCGGAGTAAAAAAATAATCCAGTCTAACCAACTTCTGGTGGGGACTAGGGTAAAATGTATACCCAGACTCTCCCCCCCTCAGAATAGCCCAAGCATCCACCAAACCGTGAGCATCCAAAAAAGATTGAAGCGCTTTAAATACCCTGGGCTTCCTTCCACTGTACCTATAATTTACATCCTGTAAAGATTTAGGGCCAAGGTGAATGTTTAAATCACCACAAACAATCAGTGGAGTCGGCCAGAAGGCCAATTCTACATTTAGCCACTCTAAAATCAGCGCCTCATCAAAATGTGAGCCATAAATGGAACATATCGTAAATTTCTGCTTCCCACTAATACATTCAGCTATCGCCCACGTCCCTTGTTTGTCAGCCAATGTTCTACCCGTACTTTCTATATGTTTTTTGGCTAAAATTGCAACACCACGAGACATGATAGATTGTTCAGTGTTAACCAGTACCATATATCCTAGCTCCAAGAATAACTTTCCTGCAAACATATCAAGTCACACTGCTGGATCTGCAGCTCACTTGCGACCCGTTGGCTTTTATTAAGATGACTCAAACCTCTAACATTCAGAGAGCCAAACCGAATGCCTCTATCCCTCATCTGTAATCCCTGTATCTTTTAACCTTATAGACTTTATGCCAAGCGCCCCATTGCTTAAAATACAAAAAAATAGTGTCTTCAGGGATTATTCTTTTTTTCCCGAACCCACAACCTACCCCCCACCCTCCAACCCCCTCACACTGTATTCCTCCCCCCTTTCCCCCTTCCACGCAAATGTGGGCTTAAGGACCATGTCCTCAATGATAGCGAGGAGTTGTGAACTGCCCCCTCCACGCAGACTCTATCCAGTCTGTGACCCACCCACCCATAAACCATCATTACATTTTCATGTGGAGAAGTGTGGCTCAATGGTTAGAGCGGCAGACCCTGATGCAGAAGTCTGACCCGGGACCAGGGTTCAATTCCGACCTCGGCAGATCTTGGGCTCAATTTCCTAGGACCTGATAATTCTCACCTCGGTTCCTATTCTAATCATGGGTCCCACTCTGCAACTCTGGGCAATAGCTTGCTTAATCTCCACAACGGCCCCAACAGCGCTGGGATGCCTGGCATCCGCGGTGGGTGTATTGCTGGTCCCCGGTGGAGAAACTGTGAGGCGAGCAGTCCACAAGCAGCTCACTCGACCACAATAGCAGCCGCCATCTTGCCCCGTGTGAAGTTGGGTTTTAATGGGAAAACGGGTAAATCTAAATCTTCTAAAAGACTTGACAAGGTATGGGGTAACACAGTGAGGCTGGAAGGTGGGGAGAAAATGAATGTAACAAGACTTGTTCATGACCAAATTATGAATGGCGGTGGTGACCTGTTTGCCAATGTTGATGGAGGTAAAGAAATTATAAAATGATTTCATAGTAGAGAAATTATAAAATGATTTCATAGTAGAGAAAGATATTGTCCTACAAGGTTGAAAGATTATGTTCACTGAGTTAGATAATCTGTCTGGATTATTTTGTACTAGAGCTAAATAATTTGATGAAGTCTGCATAATATCTTACTGTTATATAAGGGAGATGTGTTATTTTCTATGTGAATGGTAATTTAAAGACAGACTACCGAAGAATTCTGTATTAGAATTTGATGTTTAGAAGAGAAAGACATCTGGGCGGTTGGAGGAAAACAAAGTCAAGGGTCTTGTATCTGCCTAGTTATTTTATAAAACAAATGAACCTTTTTATCTGCAAGAGGTGTTCCTTCACTTAGTTCCATAAAGGCAGCTGCTAAAGCATTTAGCATTGCAAATCATCAAAGCTGCTGAAATGGCACGGTCACCGCACATCTTTTCAAAAGAATTCAAACCTCATTCTGTGGAAACCAGCGTATTTTTACCTTTGTTTAAGTACCTGGCCTACTTCCCGGATACGGAGTACTGAATTCTCAGATGATCAACATTTGTAACCTGGGAAGGTGCAGTATCATTCTACAACCAATATTTTTGATTTGCGAACAGTAATATGGACTTTAGACCGGAGACAACATTTTTCAAAACAAGTTTAAATTCATAGCCTTTCACAGAGAATGGTGTCATCAGCATACAACAAAAGAGGAACTAAACTTGTCCCCAGTCTAAGAACTATCATAGCACACTTTGGTACAGAAATGTCCTCTACATGGTAGTGGAAATGCACCCCTGCGCTAAGTTCCCAACTGAATTTACACTTCAGTCTGGATCCCTAATATTGATTTTTGCTGTCATAGGTGGACACAAAATGTGTGTGTCCCATGACATAGGCCTGCTTCATGGATTGCGTTCTTGTTGGACCCGCAGGGGCACCAAAAGCTCTACCCTCATGGTGGTGGAAGGATACTTCCTTCACCAGGAGTTAAGCAATACGATCATGGTGGTGGTAACATACCATGTAGCGATCAGTTAGAGTAAACTAGCCCTTTTTAACCTGTGTCACTGGAGTGAGACATAAGGCTCACTCACTTTTTAAAGTTCCACTGGTGTGTGCTTATCTCACGCTTGGGCTACTTCAGGTTGCTACACAGAGCACAAATGGTGTATCTGCACTGGGTGTATGTGTGCATGGGAAGGGTACAATATTGGAATAATGCAGTGCTGAGTAGTGCATGCATGGTGTATGCATGGGCTGGATGTACATGTGCCTGAGAGTGGTACAGTACCTGAAGGATGTAGTGCTGTGCATTGAGTACAGTATAAGTGCATGTGCTGGGTGATTGTGAGCCTATGAGTGGTATAGGACATAAAGGACACATTGCTGAGCAGTGGACACATGTTGAATGCAAGTGCTGGATGTATGTGCTTCTAAATGTTACAGTACATCAAGGATACAGTCCTGTGCAGTGCATGTATGCTAAATACATGCACTGGGTGTATGTGGGAATGTGGATAATACAATACAAGGAGGTTCCTGGGTTCCGTTCTGTTAGACAAATGCCTGAATGGTGAAACATGGAGTAGAGTTGGAGAGATCCTGCAAGACAGATTAGTAGATTACTGTACTCCCTTTAAACTAGGTGTTACACTTACCGGGGAGGACCAGGCCTCCCCTGTATACTTCAAAGGTGCTCTTTAATTCAGTAAGAGGCCACAAAGTACATCTCAGGAAGGAGATGTGGGATGATAAGAGAATCATAAAGAACAGGGCCAGGTCCCTCAGGCTAACCTATTAATGCACATATCACCGGGACGGACATCCAGGTGTGAATTCTAGTCACTCACATGACCTGTGTTGGCTGACTATTAACTTTGGAGAAATCCCTGCTGTGACAGACTGCTTTTCAAGAGGCAGAAGAAGCAGAGGCATATGCACTTCCAAAGAAGCAGAATTACAACAGAATTACAACTGAATCAATCAATCAGACATTTATATAGTGCAGCATATCATCTGTGTGGGTCTCGAGGCACTGGAGATGATGGTTGCTGCCTGGGGGTTAGCTTTCTTCTGAATTGCTGGAGCGATGGAGCAGTCCTGAGGGGTGTCTGCGAAGAAGAGAGATGCTGATCTTAAGTGTCTAGTTGGTTGGCCGGAGGGCAGACATTTGTTTATGTATGCTGGTCATCATTGTGAAGGGTCTTGTAGGCGTGCGTCAACATCTTGAACTGGCATCTCTTATGAAGCGGGAACCAGCGTAGGTTCCTGAGGTGGTGTGTGATGTGGCCATTTTGGCGAGGTCGAGTATGAGTCATGCTGCTGCGTTCTGTATCATCTGGACTCTTTTTAGAAGTTGCGCCGTGATTCCCACATAAATTGTGTTTTTGTAGTCCATTCTGCTGGTGATGTGGGCTTGTGTGATGGTCAACTTGGTGCTGGGCAGGATCAACTTGAAGATATTGCGAAGCATGCAAAGGGTTTGGAAGAAGGTGGATGATATTGTGTTGACTAATTTCCTCATGGATAGCTTGCTATCCAGGATGATGTGAGGTTGCTGGCATGGTCAGTTGGGGCGGGCGATGGGCCGAGTTCTGCTTGTCACCATGTGTCATTCCAAGGAGACGGGTTGTTCACATCTAGTCCATGCTGAGCTTAAAACAGTTGTCCTTGATCCAATCTGTGAAGTTCCTCATGCATTTATGGAAGTTGACTTTGGTGGTGGAGGTGTCCTCAGACAGTGAGAGGATGAGCTACGTGTCGTCGGTGTAGCAGATGATGCTGAATCTGTGTGATCTGATGGTGTAGACCAGGGGGGTATTGCAGATGTTGAAGGGGTTGAGCTGAGGGATTGTCATTGCAGAACTCCACAGATGATTATCTTGGGCTCTGAGGTGAAGAGTGGTAGGTGTATCCTTTGGGTTCTGCCAATGAGGTATGAGGCTATACAACTGAGGGTGTTTCCTTGGATCCCAATGTGGTGGAGTCTGTTCATCAGGATGTGGTGGGATATGGTGTCAAATGTGGTGGACTGGTCCAGTAGGATGAGGGCTGCTGTTTCCTCACGGCCCAGGACGGCTTTGATGTCAGCTGTTGCTGCGAGCATAGCTGTATCTCTGCTGTGGCTAGCTAGTAATCCTGATTGGGAGGGGTCCGGGAGGTTGAGGTCTTCTAGGTGTAGGGTGAGTTGCTCATTTATCACTTTCTCAAGGACTTTACCTGGAAATGGGAGCAATGAGATGGGCTGGTAGTTCTTTAGTTTGGCTGGGTCAGTTGAGGGTTTCTTCAGGTGGGGCCTCACTTCAGCGCTTTTCCAGTCCTCGTGGAAGGAGGCCAGAGTGATGGAGTTGTTCAGGACTTTCCTGAGCTCTTTGCCAATAGTCTTGCATCTGAGGTTGAAGACGTAGTGAGGCAGGGATCCGTGGGTGCGCTTGAGTGCACAGAGTTCATGAAGGAGATTGTGTCTTGCGTGGTAAGGAGGTCCCAGTGGGTGAGAAGGTGTTCAGGGTTTGTGTTCATGGGTGGGAGCATGCTAATGCCGTCGGTTATGAATGGTTGGTGTCCATAGTTTTCATAGAGTCCAAGATCTTGTCTTGGAAAACTTTGGCAGTTCTGCTGAGGCAGTCATGTTGTTCTTGATGGCTGCGGGGTTAGTGGATTCTTTTACATTGATGGAAAGTTCTTTGCTGTTCTTTGCGCTGGCCTCGATGCAGTGTTCTAGGGCATTTTTCTTGGTTTGTTTCAGGAGGCAGTGATACTGGTTGAGAAAGGTTCTGAAGGTGGTGTGGTCTTCAGCTTTTCTGCTGAGGTGCCAATTCCTCTTAAGTTGACTAACGTTGCATTTGGTGGAAAGCAGTTCCTCAGTAACCAACTGGATCTTTTGTCAGGGTCTTAGGCCTTGTTTGTCTTGGCGGGAGCGATGGTGTCCATGCAGCTGTTTGTTCTGGGTCGTAAGTTGAGACTGAGCAGCAGGAGCAAAGGGTGTTGTTCCACTGGGCTTCAGAAATCTTTTCCAGTCCCTCCACATGTATCTGGGGGTGCGGAGCTGAAGGGGGTGGATCCAGAGATGGAGAAGTGTACAGTTTAGGGTCAGTGCAGGTGAATTGTGTGGCATGGTTATGTCTGATTATGCTGCTGGAAGTGAAGATGGGGTCGAGTGTATGTCCTGCGATGTGGGTGGGGTCATTGACCAGCTGCTCTAGGCCGATTTTGCTCATGCTCTCCAGGTGGTCAGTGGTGTTGGAGTCACTGGGGTCATCAAGGGGGAAGTTGAGGTCACCTAGAAAGATGTAGTGGTCAGAGTCAATTGCAAGAGGGGTGATGAGTTCTTGGAAAGTGTTGCAGAAGCCGGAATGAGGGCCTGGTGGTCTGTAGGCAAGTGTGCCTCTGATGGTGCTCTTTCACTCTGTGTGGAGTTGGAAGTGGAGGTGTCCCATTACCGGTGCTGGTTCATCAGGGGATGTCGTGCAGCGGACGGTGTCCCTGTAGATGATGGCGATTCCCATTCCAAGTTTCTTGGTTTGGTCACTGTGTGTTATCTTGTATCGTCTGGTTTGGGGGTGGGGTTTAGCCAGGTTTATGTGAGGAAGATGACAGCTGGGGCAAGGGAGGAGATTATGTCCCAGAACTCTGCAGCATGTTTGCAGCAGAGGGAGCGGAATTTGAGTAGGATGCATTGTAGTTGTTTTGTAGTTCTGTCGGTTGACGTGGAGGATTTAGTTGTGTTAGAGGTGCCTCTAGTGTTGTTGTGTCAGTGCTGAAGGTGAGGCAGCGGTGACAGCAGGAGAATGGTCCTCTGGTGGTCCTTGGAGATGTGCAGCAGCAGAGCTTGTTGATGCATTCAGGGTCCAGCGTTCTGAGTTCGGCAGCGGTGTAGTGGCATGGGGAAGAGGAGCCAGTGGTTCTGGCACTGGGCGCGGTCCAGGCATGGATGGGCGCAGATGGTTTTACCTTTGGCGTGCAATGGCCTCCATATGTAGTCCTGGGAGGTGGGATGGGCTGGCAGGGGGGTGAATGGGCAGGAGCAGTAGTGGGATCGGTAGCGGTAGTGGGAGAAACAGCAGGAAAAACTACCCACAACTATTGCCAATAGAGTAAACACAAACTCAACGTGACCAAGTACTATAAAATAATTACTCAAACAATGTGAGTATTAAATTAAATACAACCCAGGTGACAAATGCAACAACGAAGGTGACTATTTAAAAGGAGTCAGAAGAGGAAAAACAATTATGAGGCAGACAGGTCCCCACTGTGGGATCAAGCTGAAGTCTTGTGGACTACAGTGCGATCGCTCATCCAAGGGAGCCAAGGCAGTGGAGGAGTGGTTTACCAGACCTCTGAGGTCAATGGGAATATTTTTCAAAAGCAGGACTCTAAGTAGGTCTATAAATTGACAGAGCTACTCTCTGGGAGAGTCTTCATATTAAATGGAGACACAGGCCCTAAATCACATTTGGTGTCTGGAAATGGACTTTAGGAAGGGAGATTTAGACTGCAAAAATTGTCATCTACCAAGCAGCCAGACAGGCTATGTGAGGAGGGGAAGCATTGCAAGACTTTTGCCTTTGACCAGGACTGGTGGCCAAAGTCTGCAAATCTCCCTGCATGGTGAGCAAGGTCCAGTTTGGAGCTCTGTTGAACGGACTCCCAGTGCGAGGTATAAGGTAACTGCTGCTACACCGATCGGGTCACTGAGTTAGCAACCCCGATTTTCCAGGAGAGGGCTGCTGTGAAATAGCTGTGTTAAAGAAGGCTGTGCAGTAAATGCCAAACCCTTGTGCGGCGACTTATATACCAGGAGGCGCCGCCATGATAAAATTTTTCCGTACGGTAGGAGCCAAAGCCTTGTGCGGTAGTGGTGCTGTCACTTTGTATGCCAGGAGCAGCTGCTGGTGATAGATTTGCCATGTTGACCGGGTTCGGGTCCACGGACAGAGAATTGTTGTGACCCTGTGTGTTGGAGGAAATTGTCGGAAGAACCAAAATCTGCAACTGGTTCTACTCCATTGAACAAGTGAGTACGCCGTGGGAGTGCACTCACCCAAGCACAAGACCCCGAACAGGTTCGTCATAGTCACCGTACTGATTGCTGCAGGAATGCAACCTCAAGGCAGGCAGCCTGTACCCACTGAGTGCAGCCACTGAATCTGTGTTCGGCCAACTCACCTGATTTGGGATAGATCCCCTGCAAGCACCCTTGGACAGAGTGCACTCCAGTACTCCAAGCAATTCCCTCCTGCCAATGCAGGTAAGACTTGCTTCATGCATAACCTCTTCCATGCTTGTGACGGAACCATTCCGTCATGAGTCACGGTTGGGCTGTGCTGATGACGGAATGGTTCCGTCACGAGCACGCCCGCAATTGGAATGTCCAGCACAGGGCTGGAATTCCTGCTGCACGGAAGCGGATAACAGCCCCGGGGGAACTTGTTGCTGATTTTAGCACATGTGTGATGGAACACTATTGACTTTAATGGACTTTTGAGACTCTGACTACTAGTGAGGCATATTCTGGATGCTACCAATAGTGAATGAGAATAACTACGATCACTAACACGAAGAGTGAATGGGACATGGAAACACCAGAGAAACACTTGAACCCTAACCTCAGGAGAGGACTGTCTAAATGGAATGCAAATGTCATATTCTTCCTCTGTGAGGGTGCTGTTAGAAATAAAATACTTCTCTTTTTTTTTTTAAAGTAAGTATTTGGTTGGACAATGATTTATTTCTGCTGCTGCACACATTTTAAGTTGTGAGCCTGTGTTCACTAATATGTAGCCAAACCACCACCCCCAAGTAAGCAAAGGATTTCTCGGACCATGCATAACCTGAGAATAAAGTGCAGAAGGGGTTACTTCCCAGTTAATCAGGATCTATAGCAAGTCGGGAATCAGAACACCAGGCACAAAAGGCCTCAACCACCACAGTTGAGCCCAGTAGCCTCTGCAGGCTCTATGGCCCTCTGAAAGGGATTCTGACACACACATTTTTCAATTCTGCATCAAGACTGATAAAGAGGTTTAACAGGAAGGGCACCAGGGAACAATCCCTCGGGTGTATACCATTTGAAATTCTCAAATCCTCTTTCTACTTCCTATTATCACCAAACATATGCACTTCTTTCTATACGAGTGCAGAAGATTAACTATTCATTCAGACCACCATTTGAACACAATTGATATCATAATCTAAAGCACCCTTGGCCTATTAACTACATCAAAAGCACTCATGGTGTCAAGTATACATAAAATGTTATCTCCCATAATTTGGATTTATTTCGTAACTGCTTCCAGGAGCTGTGAAAATCTGCAAGTGGAAATGGTCTCTAAGTATGAACATTAGACCTCACAATTAACAAAGTGATTGTTGTATGCCAGAATATGGAGAACAAAAATATCACTGTACAAAAGCATTGAATTGAAATTGCATTTATATAGCACTTACTTCCCCTGACAAAGCATTGAAGTGCTTTACAGCAAGTACCTTGCTACCCTATAGCCCAAAGTTAGTAGTTAGTCCATTGGTTATTGGGAATAGTCTTACACGATAGGGAAAAATATTAGATGCAGTCATATTAAGGTATTTTTTTAATGCACAATTTTAAGGAATACAGCAGATGGAGGTTTTTGCAACAGTATACAAACGGTGGATGTAAAGCTGTGATAATAAACAGTTTTACATTATGCTCTAAAGAATATTTTTTTTTAAAGATGTGAAAGATACTTGTGTCACTACAAAAAGCAAGCCCAGTGCTTGCTGAGACATGGGTCATTTTTTTAAAGGAGATGGTGGCCTAATGTGCCCCCTCACCGATGCTGTTATAGGCACAGGGGACGCAGTCCCCATGGCCAATTATTTGAATAAAGAGGAGGCCATTATTATGTCCTTCGGGTCCTATCCCCCAGAGCTATCCTTATAAATAATAAAGGGAAGGGGGCTCATGTAGCCACCCTTCCTGGGCTGATTATGGCCCCGGGGACTCTATCCCCCCGTGGCCGGTTTTATTTTTTTGAGGAGGGGTACACATTCCGGGGACCCCATCCCCATGGGACCCAGTTCACTCTTCAGGGGGGAAGGGGCACATGGCCCCCCTCCCAGGGCCAATTTAGGCCCTGGGGACCCCATCACCTGGGGCCTGATGTGCTTGTTTTGAAGAGGGGGCATGCAGTCCTCCTCCTCTGACTAATGTAGGCCACAGGGAACCAATCCCCAGGGCTCAGCACCATTTACAAGGGGAAAGAGGAACGCAGTCCTCTCCCTGGCCCGATTTTGGCCCTTGGGACCCCATCCCCAGGACACGGTTCAACAAAAGGCGGATGCCCTGGGCACCCACCACACCGTTGAGCAGCAAATAATCCTGCTCCCTGCGGGCAAAAACAATCTTTTTATATGTTTCCCTGCCCACCTCAGTGCAGGCAGAGACACAGATGAAAAGTCCACTCCCAGCATGCACGAGTATTTTTGAAACTCCTACCAGCGGGGAGCAGACTTGGTGGTAAATGTAAAAATGCTCCCTCCAAGCAAGAGCACACCCTTTCCCTGCCCGCACCGCTATTGGCTCAGGGAGGGGCACCCGTCCCTTGAAGGAACCAGCCCTGGGGATGGGCTCCTCGTAGCCTTTTCAGGTTTGGGAAAGGGGGTCAATGCACATAGCCAATTTGGTTACTTAACTGGGTACACCTTAATTAGACAGGTGGTCAATTGATTTTAGTTTTTTAATTATTTCTTATGCCAGGCTCCTCTTTTGATCACCTGCAACATCCACACCCTCTGACCAACTCATAATCCCACAACCACTTCTAATCTGATGAGAAATATCCGAGCAAAGTAATTAGTTAGCAGAACAACATAGAAAAGAGTTGGTGACCTCAGTGAAGGGATCTATGCACATCTCCACAGGAATCAGTGAAACCAGATGATGAAAAATTGAGAATCGCACTGAGAAGCACAGTAATTTCACTTACAATGATCTTCTACCTCACAGAGAGGAGCTTTTGTCTCTTACTGAAAGGAGATTGTGCACTTCATTGAGATTGTTTATATTCGACAGAGGGAAAAATTGGTATTGACCTACACACTGCGCCTTCTGTATCTCCCTGACATGGTTTGGAGCTTCTTGATTATGCGAATTTCTTGATGTCGTGAACAAAAACACATTTGGAGAAAAAGTGCAAAAGTCTATACTAATTAATAAACATATTCTGCATTAAACATGGTTCAGTAACGAATCAGACTTAGGCATTATAAGCATACAAAAGAAAAAATAAATAACCAACTTAAGTTAGCTTAACTGTCGATGCCATTTTGAGAGGGATTTATGTGACAACATTGACCATGAGCTGCTGTTTTGCTCAAGATGATTTTCTTTCCATTGCAGATGCTGTAACTTTCAAGAAGCCTTCTGTTAGTTAGTGTATAAGCAATCGTTTTGTAGTATGCAACTGATAGTGAGGTTCTCAACTACAGGAGAGGAGACAACAGGTAGGATAATTCATGGTAAGTACTGTCTGAGCCACAAAATGTGGATTTTTTTCAAGGACTTGTATCTGTGGGCTATTGTAAAGATGTGAGAAATTGGGGAGTTTACCTTCTCTCAGGAGTTTAATAAAATCCTATTGGATGCTGTGAATCGAGAGCATGATACCAGGGGTGTAATGGACACCCTTGCAGCCCCTGTGGTGCAGGAGGGCCCAGTCTTCTATACTTTAAGTGGAATCCCATCAGCTTGTGAGCATGTGCATCGGGATTGCCAGGGCCCCTCCTTATCACTTGCAGAGATGCCCCCTAAGGTTTCCTTATGCCACTCTGTAATACTTTTTCAATTCATAATTCACTGTGTTTATATTATTGTGTATTCCTAAAGTAGGTTGTAGCATTCTGGAGATCCTTCCCTGGGTTTCTTGAGACCATGTCTCTCTTTATGAGAGATTGCTACCTCTGAAAGACACCAACTGCACTTTCCATTGCCTCACCTCTCCCCTTTTTGCACGTCTCCGGTACCCCCACATCATCATGCAGCTCACCTTCTTTCCACTTATCACTGCCTTCATCATAGTTCAATGACAACTCATTCTCACCTGCACCCTCCTCACAGACTGCTTGACACACCACTTCGACACACTTTGTTACAGACACAACACTCGTCAACATAGAATATTGTTACCATTGGGTGCCACATGATTGAGCCTGCCGCGTAGAAAAGCAGACCCCCCCCCCCCGCCTCTTTGGGCCAACCTCTAGGGGCCCCAGTGGAGAGGGGGACAAGCATTTTGCAGATGGCTGGGCATGGCGATGTCAGATGCAGTACACAGGATATGTACTTCTTTAGCAGTGAGAGCTGACCTTTGTATATGGAAGACCTTTTGGAAGATTTTAAAGGAGTGTCCATGATGTATGTAGAGGAGAATATGGTCTGGCAGGTACAGATTGTTTCTGATGCAGCGGGGCACATGGTTTCAGTCTCTTTTGGATGGAAGGTGATGTGCAGAGAAGTGGCCAGTACATTGGTTGCAGAAGGGAAACAGCATAGCCTATCTGGAACTTTATCCCTCACTGGTGACCTTAACAGTGTGACTTAGGGAATTAACAAACAGGATGGTGATGTTCAATGTGAACACCATGGCGGTGGGGGACAGACAGAGCAGTGGATTTGAGAGGTTTGCAATTGTTGAGACAGTTTATCCTGGGTTGTTTGCCTTTCAACATTGTTTTGAGGGCTAAACATGTGCCAGGTGTAAATAATGATATAGCCGACACATTATCTCATTCGCAGTGACACTGTTTCTGCAAATTGGCACCAGGAACAGAGGACAACAGGCCTACTTTATCTGCAGACATTTAGGCTTTGGGAGAGTGATTGTGATAGGGCTGGTTGAGAGGTTTTTCTCTGAGTCTACCAGAAGGAGCAACCGTCTACCATGGAATGAGTTTGAAGAGTTTGAGAAATGTCCTCAGGCTATGATGATACAGGTTCAAAGTGATATCAAAGGGAGGGTGTTATTGACAAAGGTTTATCACCTGCAACTATTGCAGGGAAGTAATCTGACATTTCTTTTTATGGGAAATTGTATTGGGGTTATGCCCCAACCAGGGGTGAGATTTTGGGATGGATTCTGAAGGGTTGAGGTGGTGTAGGGAGCTGGGTGTGGTGATGCTCATGTTACAGGAGGCTATTGTAGTTGACTTGTTGCAGGGTCTTCTTACGGTGTTGCCAGATTGTTGTTATGATGGTTCTGAAGTGGCTGTTTTCAGGTTATGCATGATTTGTATGTTTTATGGGCTTTTCAGACTGTCTGAATTGGTATGGTTTGCCAGGGACTCAGGGGTCCTACATATTGAGATACATTTGGAGCAAGGACGAATGGGTATTTGGCTGAGATGATCCAAGACGGCTCAGGCAGGGAGGGGCAAGTGGGTATGGCTGCGGGATGGGGGAAGTTTTGAGGTGTGCCCAGTGAATGAGTAGCGTAGGTTTCTGTCTTGGCCCAGGCATAGGCAGGAGCCTATATTCTGTCATGAACGGGGAAGTAGGGTTACTGCTTTTCAGTTGTTGGCAGTGTTGCACATGGTGTTACGTAAGTTTGGGAGGAATCCAGGCAGTTTTTGAACACACCTCTTCATGATAGGGACAGCGACTGCAGCTGCAACTTTGGGGTGGGATTAGAGACAGATACAACAGATAGCCAGGTGGAGATCAAGATGTTGTGAGCGGTGTTTGCTAAAATGAGGGGTTTCAGCGTGGAGTACATGGTGAGGGGTACTGGGAGAAGGTTGGCATAGCTGGTTCTGCAGAGAGGTTGCCCAGATATGCTCCTGGTACATTTGAGGGAGAATGATTTGGTCCAATTGTTGGGGCTGATTTTGCGGCAACACATGCAGCAACATTTAGGGGAGATCAGAGAAAGGAAGTCTCTAATTGGTACTGGCTTTTTGGTAGATCTAGCTGATGGTGATTTCAAATTACCAATGGACCTGTGGGGGAAGAACTTGCCGGGGATAGAGTTTGAAGACCTATGGAAAGCATCTTGTAACATTTTGTACTCCACGGTTCGTGCTGCAAATTTAAGGAGAAACCTTCTTTTTTTGTCTTCACAGGGCCTACTGGACTCCTTTAAGGGCGCCCAAATTGGGGAATTGTGCCATTCCAAGATGCCCAAAATGTGCTCAAGAGTAGGTGTGTTAGAAATTGGGGTCTCTAGTTGGCTGCGGTAGGTACATTTGTCCAAATAGGGATCCTTGCTTCCAGTCAGGTTATGGGGGATGCATGCCTAAAATAACCCCTGCTCACCCCCTAGGTAGTTTGGCACGAGCAGACAGGCTTCTCTCAGAGGCAGTGTGTATGGCATTTGTGAACACATACAGTAATACAGTGGAACCACTACAAATGGGCACCACACCAGTTTAGAAAAATAGTAAATCTTTATCTAAACGAACAAGACCAAATACAATAAAAATCCAACATACAATGCTCTGGAAAAAAAGTACCTGTGCAAAATAACCTTTAAATTGCAGGAAAAGCAATGAAACACAGCTCTTATGACTCAGTAGCTCCTCCTGGGGCTACCGCGATACTGAATACGACAGAGTCTAAGAATTCCAGCCAATCGCGTCAATTCGGGACAGCTAAAGCGTCGAGAGACCCGGACATAGTACTTTACTTGTTGCGACCAACACGTCGGTGTAAGACAGTCGGGCAAACGTCATTGCCGCATTTTGAAACAGAGCGTTGTGGCAACAATGTCCTCATGATTCGGGGCAGGCAGCAGCTCGTTGACGGATTTTTTGTGAGATCAGGGCTTACGTTAAAGGGTGAGGCGGTGCACACTGCGGTGCTGGCAGGTCACAGTGCGGCGACGGAGCAGGTCGATGTTCGGGTCGGGCAGCGACGGAATTGGTGACGTCCATGCAGCATGTAGCGAAGCCTTGCGGTGTGCGGTGCTCACAGGACGTGGTGCAAGCAGTGGCTTGGTGACAGAGTCGGTGAGACAAGGGTTGCGTTGCTCTTGGCTGTGCTTTCAGTACACAGAATCCTGCGACGGACTCGGTGACAGAGTCAGTTAACATTTTCTTCTGCGGAGACGATCAGAGATGGTGCCCACAGACACAGTGAGGTTGTTGCTGTTCCTGAAACCTCTAGAACAGGGGCCAAGCTCTGTCCTAGCCCTTGGAGATCTCCTCTTCAAGCACGGGGACTACCACCTTTGTGGTCAGCTAGTGGGACCCTCTTTGTTCCTCATTAGTATTCCCCTGTCCCAGACCAAGAAGATAAGGGGACCTCCTTTACTTTATATGGTGTTGTTAATAAAACAGGCTTTTGAAAACAACTTGTCAGGTAGCTTTAGTACAGATGACATTAACACAGATGTGCTGTTGTTGTAGTGTAGTTCCTAGTTTCCCACTAGGCCCTGCGCATTGGAATAACATAAACAGTAGTATCGACGTAGAAGTGCGGATCTTCCAGGCCTCTACTGACTATGCTAAACTTAATTGGGTTTGTTACCAACTAGCTCAGAGGTCACTGGAAACTTTCTTGACTGAAATAGGAAGTGATCAGCTTCCCTGGCACAGACAAGAAGGGATTCAGTTTTCCAACAACCGTGCAACATGACAACTTTGCTCCTCAGATCAAGAGTCAATCTCTAGGGTCGTGTGAAACAATAGACAGTTATTTTACTCAGTCAGATTGGTGCAGATTACTTTCACAATATGTAGAGAATAGAGAGGCAGGCGTTTGTCAATAAAAGGGTTAACATTTATTGAACAGTCTTTCTTCTCGTACAAGAGAAATGAATTGCCACGATTACAAGACTTGTTATTATAAAAAGTACGTACAGTAAGATAAGTATTGCAAGATAATACTGTAAAAGCATTGATATGGTTTCTTAGCCATACAATGGTTTAAAAGTAATAAAACATATATACAGTCATATATACATTAGGCTAAAATACTCAACTGGTGCTTCTAACTACGCCTACCCCAGTGTACCTGACCTAAGCCTAATACTTGGGAGGGGAGTAAGTAAGTAGCTTTAAGTTAAGTTGGTTTTGCCAAGGTTTGCTTCAAGAATTCTCACTAAGGGTTTAGTCAACACCATACCTCTGAATAGAATGATGGAGGTCTGGTATCTCCTTCAGGGAAACTCGGTATCCCAGTCACCCGCAAGGGTAGACCAGAAACGCTGGAGCTGGTTTTCTCGGCAGGAGAAAGGCAGCGTCTCTCTTCAGCGCGTCGAGGAGGAGAAGGAGGGGGGACAGCGTCCGCGGGCAGCTTGCATCTGCTGGGCTCTTCGCAGGGGACGGCTGTTCAGCTCCTAAGTTCACCACACCATCGTTCGCTAGTTAGCAGCGATAGCAGTAGGGATAGCAGCTATGGTATCATCAGCATGACAGCTTCTTCAGCAGCAGCGAGATAGCTGGCAGCATCAGTTTCACCAACAGCAACGAGACAGCAGCTAGCATCAGCGATGGCATTAGCGTAAACAGCAGCGTTTGCTTAAGGCAACGTTGGTAATATTTATACCGGGAAGGTGCCATGTTTGACGTAAGTTTGCTGGACATAAGACGTCAATTAAAGATGTCACTAGGAAGTGATAGCTATCAGTTGCTCATTAGAGTTCTATTACTAATCAAAACACAGCAAGCGGGGATTTCCAGGTTTGCTGAGTTTTTATCTTGTTGAAGAACTCGGAGTGTTAATCTAGGAATCTCAGATAGTGACTTCTGCTCTGTCATTGCACTAATTGGTTGCAAAGGAAGTGGCAGAGAAAACTATTCTGGAATGTGGCTCTGTTCGTGTGAGGCCAGAGATGAGTTTCTGAATATCGCACTTGAATGGTTATGCCAATATAGGGAATAAATGGATTTATAGCCGAATAGGGGCATAAGGTCACAGTATCGATCAGGATCCTAGATAAGCATGCAACATTGTCAGCTTCAGCCCATAAGCACAGGATTATGTGCTATCTGGAATTCACATGACTTAATTCGCTAATCATTTTTAAATCCATTTTACGTGGGGGGTTGAAAAAGACACGCAATAACGCTGAGTTAAAGTGATTAAAAGCGGGCGCTCGTGTCATGGGGGCGGCCGTGCTGCTTAAAAAAAACACATGCGGTTTCAGCTGAAGCAGTGCATGTCCGGCCTGCAGCAAGGGAAACTCAAAGTAAATAGTGCTTACAGACTAAATAACAGGTCCTGTGTAACAACCGAATTAAAAGGGGCAGTCGCCATGGGAGGGTACAAATTAGGACAATGCCATACTAAGGTGGTACTGACAGGCATATTAACTAATCCGAAGGCAGCATTTACGAAAGACAATAACACAAGCAAATGAAAATATGGTAGGAGAGTGGGCACAGCTTCTCTCCCATACTCTACTACAGCAGTCTCGCAGAGCGAGCAGCGCTTGCGCGTTGCCGCTAATCTCAACCTAAAAATGAGATCTTCTAGGAAAGGCCAAGCATCCCTGGTGCACCATGGAAGTACTAAAATATTTCATGAATGCCCTGTATCCCAAAACTTTCAAAAGATTCTTAGGGGATAAGTACTCTCCCTCAAATCATCTACAAGAAATCTGTTAACTTGCTTTGCTTGCTGGAATTTGGGTGGTGAAGTATCACACCCCACCACTTACATAGATATTCTTTTTCCAATAATGGCTGTGAGATTAGCTCTTAGGCACTTTCTGGAAATGCTGTTCTTGCCCCATTGCTGGGAGCAGAACTGGCTTTAGGGTGGTGAGACCAGTGCATCTGCACCTGGTGTTGACTTTGGTGGTGGGGGGTGGAGGGGATGCTTTGTTTAAAACTTATTTTGGTTTAGAAGCACATTAACTTCCTTGTGCATCAGGCAGTTTTAAAGCAGCAATAAAAATGTCAAGATAACTCTGGTGAATAATGTTCCTACTGGTGAGAGCTTGGCATGTTGTCTAGTGGCAGATTTGGTTCATCGTAAAGTAGCACAGAGGGTTAATGTGCCTGCTGTTAAGAACATGTACCATGCAGATCACAGAACTGAGTATGAGTAAACTATGAGTAGCACTATAAAAAATGAAAAGTATGTCAGAAAGAGAATATGGAGAGATGATGTGTAGTGTTGGAGAGTGGCAGTGAAGGAATTCATGGAGGAGTTGGTTATGGGGGAGAAGAGCGCCAAAAAAGACTATTGTAACGGCCGCTACTAGCATTCAAGCGGGCCTCGGCTAGAAGTCTTAGCCCTGCTCGGAGTTTGGGTCTAGTTGTACCCCTGGGCCTACATAAGATGGACTCTCCTTCCTATACCAAATGGTAAAAAACAAAATACTTTCCCTGTCATACTCAACCAACCCCATCACTGCCTTCAATCCCCTCCTGCAGCTGTGCTTTCCGCTTTCAATAAAAGCAGACAAGCAGCACTGCACTGACAGGCTCTCAAAGAGCCTTGTCAGCTAGGCCACGAAGGACTTTATGACATTACAGTAACAGTGGATAAAGAGTTTTGTTATCAACTATTGCTATATCACAGCAGTGAGTTACCAGATTTAGAATATGGTATACATGATAGAGGCGTTCTATGGAAGACATGCAAGACCAAATGAATTACAGATGAACATAACACAAATGTTCTACTGTGAGTGTCGGATTTCATTATACCACAACTTTCATTGTTGAACCCACAAATGCATCACTCTTTTCACATAGCCTTGCCACACCAGACAAATGTCACTCCATGTTGGAGAAACAAATGTACTTTCCACATCAAAACTCAAGGCTCACACCTCTGCAAGTCAGAGAAATAGACACTTTGCAATCGGGCCACAAATTATATGGATTACATTGGCCTGCAGCAAATCCCCAAGCCGAACCTCTTCAAGAACCCCACCAGATACTACGGTCACTGACTGACTTTCTGAGCCTCGTCTTAAAACTAAGTAGGTTACAATGTAAGAAATAAGATCACATAAGTAAAAAAGGTTAAATATTAGGAAATTACCTAGTTTCTGGCCGAGATAAATCATGCTGTGATATGCCTTTTCTGCAGCTGCAAAATGGGCCAACACCGCCAGCAGTGAGGGCCAGCTGACCCCAGCTGCCTTGTTCCCCTCCTATTCCACATTGTCCTTGGCTTTGTAATAGAAGAAGATCCCGAGATGAGAGAAAAATATCTCCAGCACAGCCTGCTCCACTGGCACAGGAGGATTCATGGCCAGTGTAGCGCAATGCAATCACTCATAATAATCTCTGGCTCCTCGTCCGTATCATCATAGTAATACTCCTCCTCCACAACCTGCTCCTGGAGGGAAGCAGCACCCGTTTCTTCCGGCCCCAGCATCCAGAGGGAAAGGCACAATGCCTAGACACCGGTGCACTCTGTCCAGTTCCACCTCTCAGGACCAACCAGGCTTAGCTCCAGCAAGTCACGGGGCGAAGCCTTGACACAGGAATAGAATGCATTACTAGATGTCTCAATCTTTCAAATTCAATACAGCAATGCACATATTTGTCGACAGAGGAATGCTTTCAGCCAGGCAATGAAGACTATTGTGAGACAGTATGTGGTCCTCGTTGTTCACACACACATATCTCTGTAACAAGAGTTTTGATCCAGAAGCTCTACGCAGCGACCTATGATAGCGCACAGTATTGGCTAAAATGTAAAATACTGTCAAACCACTGCATACTGCTAACTTAAACATTACGCAATTGATGTCATACACCCATTCTCAATTACAATGTTCAATAATATCCAGCAGTAGGCTTTCATTCCATTAGAGAAGTACCCACAATCAGGTAAGAGGAGCTCAAGCCTGGACGAGCCTCAATGAAGGAGACTAATTGTTTGTTTTACAACCTTGCCTTCTTACCCGCCACTGGTATCCATTTAATTTCTCCGCCATTATCACCATCACAACACCCACTCGTCCACTTAGTCAAAACAGAAAATACACCCCACTCGTCTACCTAATCTAAAGAGCGGTATACTGCAGGATCCAAAAGTTCTGAATCAGGTGTGTTCAAGAACTAGAACATTACAGCCGACTATGGACCTTAAAGACAGAACTCCCTTCTTTTCACATCTGACACTAACTAACCTCTCTAAACATCTGCAGGCAATGAGAGAGCTGTTTTTTGTATAAAACAAATTGACGGGGTGCGTACTAGGTGGATCTTTGCGACACTACTTCCTTGTAAGCTCTTCAATTGGTTAAATACAATCCACCGAACAAAAGACTCCACGCCTACCAGTCCCCAAAATAAACCGCCATGCAGCTTTTCCGGAAAAGAACGCCCACTGCCCCGGAAGACGTGGCCCAGCCACAAGTGAGTGTGCCACTGCAGATTTGAGGATGGTGCCTAGTTCCTGTAGAAACAAGCATTTGCAATGCAATACGACTCGCATTTACGCAAAACCTATTGCATTGGAAACGGGAACGCAGGTGGTGAGAAGGCACAAACGGGAGTGTTGGGGTTGAGAAGTCACGAACTGCTGGAGGGGGGGCACGAGAAGTAAATAGTGTTTGAAGTAAAGGGGCCAGTAGCCATGGAAGGATGCAAATGACGATAAGGCCATCATGAGGAGGGACTAACAACTCTAAAACCAATCGGAAGGCAGCATTTAGGACCTAAGCCATGAAAAAGATGGGCAGAGCTTCCACGCTATACTAAATACTGCATGCCTCGCAAAGCGAGCTGCGCATTCGCTGCAACGCTAGGCTCGACCTAAAAATCACCCTCACTAAAAGATGCATTTAAACATGCAGAGTTCAGGCATACTAAACTATTCTTCTAACGTGTTCCCAGGGCCAGTTATGTTTATAAGTCTTCCCATTCTGTCCTATGGGAACAGGTAGCCTTGCAATAGAGAAAAACTAAATTGGCAGGACATGCCACACACATCGGGGTATGTCCTACCTTTCACATACTGGGCACACGCAGGGTCTGACAAGTAAATCAAGTATGGCAATCATGGAATTACTAATCCATAACAACAATTTACAAAGGGGGGCACTTGCACTTTAGCACTGAACAGCAGTGGCAAAGTACCTATAGCACCTAGAGGAACAAAACGGAGTCCAACACACAACAAAAACACAGGAGGCAACAGCAGAAAATGGAAGGGAGAACCATGCCAATGGTGCCAGGTCTATCACAGTGGATGATATCCACATGTTTTTGGAGTGTCCCGAGATCCAATGTTTTTGGTCAGATGTGAGTAATTGTATGCCTGGGATACTCTGTAAAAACAAAGATCTCTGGTTGGTGCTACATCAAGGGGGACCCCAGACTGTATTTCTTCTTTGTTTTTTAAAGTGAATGAGGACTTTAAATAAAACATTTCTAGAAGATTTAGAGGCGATCAGAAGGACCTTTTCAGGGACATGTTTGGTGTGGATGGAGTTTTTGCCTCGTAGATTATGGAAGGGTGCAATGAAACATGAGGCAATGACGAGGCTCGGAAAATGCTCTACAGAGCGCTGAGAGTTTTTTGTATGGCTAGTGACATTAAAGTGATAGGGGTCTAAAGGAGGAGGAGCAGCGTCTCTTTCTCAGCTCAACAGTGATGGAGATGAGGGATGTGGTGAATAAGTTGTGGACTGAGAAAATTTGGTGTAGGAGGACATATCACTTATTTCCTGGGAATGCACCAGAAGGGGGGCATTGAAACACCCTACGGGTTTTTCCTGGTTGGCGGTATTTTAGGGGTTGGAGAGTTACATGGGGACATATCCAACTCTCAGGAAATGAAGGGAGCACAGGCAAAGGAAAACGTAGGGCGAGATTCTTGGAACAGGACAAAGAGTTTTCATTGGAGGGTGTCTGGTAGAAGTGAAAGAGATTGGGGCATGGAAGGAAGTGAGTGAGTGAGTGAGTGAGTGAGTGAGTGAGTGAGTGAGTGAGTGAGTGAGTGAGTGAGTGAGTGAGTGAGTGAGTGAGTGAGTGAGTGAAAGGGGAAACAATGAAGCAAGGTACCGGGTAGTGGGGGCAGTTTGGTGCGAAGTGTTCACTGAAGAAGGGAATTACGTAATAAAAATGTTTTTACTTTATGTTAAATGTTGTTTTAAGGGTGATTAACTGTTTTGCAACCCTATTCTAATAAATGGCCTTTTGCGCTGCATGGTCGTATGGCATGTGATGGTAGAGCGAGGCCAGACGAAGGATAGGTAAGGTTAGGGAGAAGGAGCGGCTGTAAGATGAAGTATAAAGGAGACAGGAGAATCAGGTCCAGGCTCTTCCTGACTCTTAAGCCCCACCGTGGTATCAGGTTTCCCAGCAGGACCCACCCTACACAAGTGTGAGAGTGCCAAGGGGATTACTTTATATTGCATTTCTAAAATAGGACAGGTTGCAGGGTTATAGGCGTGTTTGAGGTGGGTGGAGAGCCACATGCAGCTGTAGCTACCTCTCGGTCAGATGAACAGAACACAGATGAAGGAAGGTGGTATGCAGGATCCTTGGAACAGGATGATGAGTTTTAATTGGAGGATGTTGCAAGAAGTTGGCTGGGTATATGCGGTCCACTAATTGAAGTGGGCACCTTGCACCAGTCCAAACAACCCTTATTGATGATTATGTCAAAGACAACCTTTAAAAAAAGCTACCCTAGTGGTAGCTGTGGAGAGTAGCCTTCGGCTAAGTCTCGAAGGAATGTAAAGAAGGTTGTTTTACCAGATTAGACCCTACTGACTAACCAAATGAAAGGAGAACCACACAAGTGATATATAAAATATATGCATTTATTACTAAATACTCTCTACTAACCTCTAATCGAGATTAAAGCACAAGGCACACAATTATTAATCAATAGAACAACAGTAAATAGCGCAATACACAGCGGGCTCCACAGGGAGACTAAACCATATACTAAGAAAGAGGTATACCAACCATGAATTAACTAGACACAGTGCCTAGAGCACGTACAATCACTAGGAACCCAAGGAACCACCCAAAGTAGTGACACAGGGGACCCACGGAGGACAGGTGCAGTGTGAGAACACAGACGCGAGCTCCGTACAACTCTATGAGAAAGTTGCGGTTGGAAAATTACAGATTAAGGACACTTCAGAGAGGGCTTCAAGCAAACCCTTTGGAACATAGAAGGTTCTAAGTCCAGCACCCTTGTAAGTACCAGAGTACCCATGTTACCTATTCCAGGGAAGCCAGTTGCATAGGTGTCAAGTGATGTCGGAAACCTTTGTCGTTTTCAATGGTGTGACTCAAAGAAGTGCTGCTGCCAGGAAGATGAAGTGTCAGGTGGAATCCAAGGCTGGATCTGAGGTGAGAAGAACCTGAAAGCAGAGGGGACAGAGTGTGGGTCACTTCAGGGTGACCAGGGGCTCAGTAGATGAAGGCCTACCAATGTCGGGTGCCTCAGGTGAGATGACGGGATGCTTGAGTCTGCAGCCACGGGGACCAGCAGATGTCTACGGTGACCCAAGTCTGGAGGTGAGCTGTCCCATGAAGGATGTCAAGTGCTGAGGGGTAAGTGTCCGAATTGAACACCAACATGCCTTGGCAAATGCAACCCATGTTGGTAGAGGAAACCAGTCCCGGAGTAAACCAGCAAGGTCCAGGAGAATCTCCAAGCTATAGGGTACATCTGGAGCAACCAGGGAAGCCCAAAATAAATCAAAGTTACCTTCACAGGGATCCACAGACCAACGGATCAGGGATCGCAAGGGGACCTCAAGTTGAATTACAAAATACCAGCCCACTGAACACTCGTGGAGTGTAGGCCGGAAATCTTCAGTGCAATTACTGCTTCTGGTCAGGACTACTCGTAGCCCAAAGCACAGCCTCAGGGATTGCCAAAAAGCATATCCTGCTGCAAAAGTACACAGTGCACAGGGGGTCAGGTTGCACAGTCCCCACAAGGGATACTGGTCTCAGAATTGCTGAAACGGTAGATCAACCACAATGCTGACTAGGGTAAGAAAATGTTTGCACCACATTGGCATAAACAGGAGAGAGCTCTGGGCAGGACTGGGGTGGCAGAAAAGCAGGAGAGTTGTAAATCCCTGGAGTTTGGGGGTGATGTTGATGGTGACCGGCAGGCTGCACATTCATCATGCTTTGCCTGCTGCAGGGTCGGACCCTGCCTGCCTGTCAGAGATGTCTCACCAAAGGACCGTCTTCTTGCTGCTGCTCTCGGCAGGGGTGGTACAGTGCCAGCACCAAAGAGGTAAGAGTGGACAGAAGCAGATGAGATAGGTGCCTGCCAACCCGATCTAATTTTTGTGGGGAATAACGAAGTTTCTATAACTTTGCTTACAATTCATGGTTTTTAATCAAGGTGGCCGTCCAGGTGGGGATCACCATCTATCCGTACATAAAGGAAGCGCCAGGCAGTTGCGCTGTGCAGGCAATGCTTCTCTTAACTGCCATTTTCATTTTAAGGGGTTCTGTTTGAAGATGCTAGAGATTTGACAAGGCAAGTTATAAAGCTGTTTTTCCTGTGTAATTTAGGAATCAGCACAGTGCTCTTAGGGGCTGTCCTTGTGCAGTCCGGAACTGTAAATGCACTGGTTGCAGTTGCCCAAAGTGCAGCAGGTACAGTGGCACCAGGCCCAGCAGTGTGAGGGCCCACTCTACCGCTGTTAAAGCTGGGTTTTACTCCCATGTCTGATGGTGGGGGCGATTCCTTGCTTGCATTATGGCACATGGGACCCTTGCAGCTCTACTGCAAATTCACATACAGTGACTTGAAACAGCGTATAACATGGTGAATCCATGAATGGTACACTTATTATTTTAAGTATTTACATCTCCTGAAGAATGTTGGTGATTGGACTATATCATTCTGCCTAAGATCACACTGTGTTTCCAAGTAGGGGAGTCGTGATTAAAAAAACAAGTTCATTAATCCAACAGTCAGCGTCCTGCAAGTCCTCAACTGACTTTTTATGGCAAAGATATTGGATGGTATTATCTTGTCAGCTAAATCGAATCCCCATTGCAATTATATGGACACTAAAAAACGGTCACGTATTTTGTCCCATTATAACCGTCTTTTTCTACTTGTCCCATTTGGGTGATAAAGCGATGAATCCATTTGATTGAATTCCTGGCTGCCAGTTTCTACAGTCTGCACTTAGCCACTGAATTGCATCTGACTCCCTGTGACCTATCTGCTGCTGGGTGACTCTAGCGGACAAGGGTCCACTTTGTTGAATGTGTTGCAGATGTTTTTCTGCTGAACTGGGACCATTGCTGTCGGTACAGTGGGGTGCAGATGCACACTTTCCAAATTACCCAACCCCCCTCTGCAGTTTCCTATGCCCGAGGCAGGTCCCGCTAGTGAGCTAAGGATTGGCAAATTATGGGGCACAGTCTTTGGCAGGGCTTTCTTGCCATGAATCCCATCGGTATGCAAAATGCAAAGCTTTATAATGTATGCACATTGACTTGCTCCTGTTGAAGAATGTATTTACCAACACTCGCTGATTTAGTCTTTTTTGAAGCACTAATCAACATTGTATTAGCACTCATAGAGTAAAGTAGATTGTGTAAAACTACGGGGGAGAGAATGTGGCCTATCGGCTAGGGCGGGCGACCTCGGAGCTGGGGAACCTGGTTCAAGTCTCGGCAGGGACGCTCAACATTCTGTGATTTTGAGCAAATCACTTAATCTCCCTGGTGCTCATGTGAAGCGCTCTGATACCCTCAGGTCTAGTTCGCCCTATATAAAACTCCACACAAAAAAAACAGGATCTGGTGAGATGCATTGGTAGGTGAAAAATCAGGGTAAAAGAGCGATCAGTGGTGCAGCCAGTGCAGTGGTGCTCACCTTGATTGCCTGTGGAGACTTTAATATTTTACTCAATGGCTGCTCAGATCAGTCTTTTTCCTCATATCTTCCCTGCACCAACCTCTCTGTTTCCACTCGCTGGAGAGAAAGAAACTTGAAGGGCAGGTAGAAAAAAAACAGACCGGCCGCAGATGGGCATCAGAGATGAGCAGTGGTTTAATTTGTAGATTATTACTGAGAGGCTGTATCGTGATGGTGGTCTGGCTGCTTGTCAGGAGTTGTGATGCTTTATAAGTAAGTGGCGCAGCATCAGCCATCCAATGACAGAGCAGTTCATAATGAAGACACTTTAGAGGAGGTGCTGAGAAGGCAGGGTAGGCACTTTCGGCACATGCAATGCTGTCAGTTCATCACCCACCACCAGGGCCGGCTTTAGCTCTGGTGGTGCCCAGTTCTACAGTATTTTTTGGGTGTCCTCCTCCAATGACATTCTCTTCGGATTCCCTCACTGTCATCTGTCAAAAGCGCCCGTCATCTCTCCATAGCCCCTCTCTCACATACATTTCATTTGTTTTAAAGCACTGTTAAAGGCTGGTTTTACTAATCCACTCACCAATCCACTCACCTAGCCTAACAAAATATAGATCTGTTCTTTGCAGCAGGCATATTAACCCTCTGTGTTACTTTATGGCAAATTAAAACTGCCAATAGACACAACTCTGATCTATTTCTCTAGCAGGAACAATCATTACAAGAGTTATCTTGCCATTTGTATTGCTGCCCGAAAGCTGGATGCACAAGGAACTCTACAGCAGGTGTTTTTAAATAGTAAGAAGCTACTAATCACAGCGCCCCTCCTGAGTACAGTTCCCCTCTCCAGGTCAGCGCCTAGTGCGGCCTCACCACTCACACTGCCCTAAAGCCGCCCGTGCTCACCACTCCCAAGCTCCATTGCTATATGGATATTTTCCCTTAAAAGCTAAAAGAACTTATAAAAATGAACCGGTAGTTGAAAGTTGAAATAAACACATCTAAGGAAGACAGTGATTTTCCAGGGTAAACAAAGGTGAGCACTTTTGTTGTAGAAACTTAGACATTTACTTGGCATTAAACTAAAGTGTGTTGTCTGTACATACAGTCCCTCCTGGGGAGAAAAGTCTTTTCGATTTTTTGGGGGGATGCCAAAGCTCATTACCACAATGTTATAAATGTGCTTAGATTCACAGCAGTCCATTTGGGGACAGCACTTGTGCTGGAGAAAGGTTCCTTGACCCAAGTTCCATTGTAAACACTGCAGAGGACTCAAGAACACAAAGCGCCAGCCAGTGCATATTTGAACGTAGGGGCAAAAATGCTGGAATTTGTATTTTTCAGATGGCATTATGTTGTATAAACCTATATGCAGTGGTATATTAGAATGCTGCCTATCCATGAGGTGATGCAGCTCTTAGAGTTATTTAACATATTTCAGCGGTTTGGGATTCTAACCTTATTTTATAGTTTCATTCTCAAGTGCAGAGTGAGACGTAAAGAAGTCTGAACCGTGAGGGAGAAATATGAGAGACAGACTGGAAGATGAAATGAGAGCAGAGAGCGCGCCCATCTGAGCAACCAAATGAGAGAAGGGAAACCTGTGATTGAGAAGTGTAACAGTATGAGGGGAAATAAATGTGACGAGCCAGAGAAAAAATAAGGTGACAGGAGAAGCGGAGCATAGGGAGTGAAGAACGAGAGAGAGAGGAAAACAGAAAGTAAAACAGAGGAGGAGCAAGATAATAAGAAGGAGATAAATGGAAAGAATGAGAGTGAGGCACAGAGAGAGACTAAGGGTGAGGGAACTAAGAAAATGAGCAAACTTTGAGAGAGGGAGAAAGTGAGAGAGAAGATACAGTGAGATCAAAAGAGAAGACATGTTTTGTGATCTGGTGTTCATGAATTTGAATCTCAACTAGGCCAAGTCACAGTTTCATCTTTTTAAGGTTGGTAAATGTGTACAGTAATGCCTTTGAAGAAACACTTTAATATAAGAGGTGTCTTGAGGTGAAGCGGGTTATCAGAGAGTTCCTCAGACCATAGGAGAGTGAAATAACTTTACAGTGTTTGAGAGTAACAGCAAAAATATAAGACCACAAATCTGGGAAACCTTAATAAACAGAGAGGAATAAAGTAATGTTTAAAGAGCACAAATGTGTGCACTGGAGAAAGAAAATCGGAGTAGAGCTGTGGTAAATGTATTAATTTGCACTTAGAAAAAAACACTCTGGAGTATGAAAGAATATAAGATCAAAAGGCGAAAGAATTTCCCAAAGATAAAGTATAAAAGGAGCCTGAGAAACCCAGAGAATCACATAAAGACTGAAAGAGACCTATAAGAGCAAACATGGCACCCTTGAGAATGAGAGAGAAAGGCAGTTAAGCCATGAGAGAGAGAGACCAAATGAATTTTGAGTTTTGTAAGGATCTTTGTAAAAGAATACATTCTCGTTCTGTTGAACATCATCAAAATATGTTGTGCAGAGAAAATTGAAGAAGTCAGAGATGGTAGATTGTGTTGGGTGGACCATTGTCAGGGGATAGATAAAGAGAGGGATGGATGAGCAAAGAGAGAAAGGTTATGTTAGACAACCTAGGAGAGAGTGAAAGAAATCCCTTCAAATAGATTGAGAGATGGGGCATAGATTGATGAAGTAGGGCCTCAGGGAGCAATAGAATGGGTCCCAGGGAGGCAGAAAGAGTGAAAGAAACAAGCCCAGAGAGAGAGGTGATAAAAATGTTGAAAAAGAGGACGAAAGAGCGTTATCAATGTAGGGTAAAAAGATCCCAAATAGGAAAATGGGTGGAAGAGACAGGGAACGCACAAAGAGAGTGAAAAAGTAAAACAGAGAGCCAGTGAAAGACAAAGGGAGAAGGCGTCTGTAAAGTATTAGGACTTTGCAAAAGACCGATAATGCGGAAGGAGAAATCCACCCAAACAATGGGTAAAGGAGGCACATCAGAAGAAACTTAGATAAAGGAAACCCCGGAGGGAGAAGAGAACAGTATTGCCTTTACATGCGTTGGTCATCAGTGTTCAGTGCACGTGTGATGTGCTGGATTGTGAGCACAGAGTTTGAAGCTCTCTAGTTAAGTGTAAATAGCTCACATTGGTCTGATCAGCCACTGCCATAATTCCCAACAGTGCTACCTCCTCAGACTGCTCAGCGGGATCAAGGTTCATTCATTAAGGCTCATGGACCATACTGCATATTCCATAATTAAAATCCAACTCTGTGTCAGGGATTACATTTCCCAAGCTGATCACTCTTCATACATTGATGATTTGACATTTAAGGCTCACATTTACCAGCAAACTAATCGAGGTAAATGTACTTTTCTTTAATCTTGATGCAATTGGAATATCTTTGCTTATAAAATATCTAAGCATTTGGTGGCATATTCTATTCTGCTTGGTATAATGAGGTATTGGCTTTTTCCCTCAAATGTTTTAATTCACTTTATTCTCCTTGTAAATAGTGCTTCTTATTGCCGCACACAACTTTGAATTTTACTCGTGTTGATGGAATATTATATTAATGTTAACATTTTAATATTTTGCAGACCATTGATCTTTTATAGTTCAGATCTTTTTATTAATTTATCCAGGTACAAATACTCTTATCTAAAACCAAAGGCCGATTAAGTAGAACAATGGGACATACAGTGGGAGAACATGAGAAGGAGATAAACAGCGAGGAAAAGAGTATACCAAGGGGGACTGGGAAAGGTTGGAGAGGAGGGATAAAATATCAGGGGTTGCCACCCAGGGAACATAGCCCCTCTCGTCAGAATGAGCTCTTTCACAATGTATTCAGTGTCAGCAGGTTGGGTCTTTTTAAAGTGTTGTACCCACTGCGGTCAGTCTTTGTCTTGTTGCTCAGGCGTGCCTCCTCATCCTGTAAACCGGTGTACTCATATGTAAAGAGGACTAGTAAATTCCCAAAAGTACTCTGCCAGAGATTGGATGCATGGGCCCCTCATTTTGTCAAAGTGTAGCAACTTGTTCTGCAGGGAAGCAGGAAGATTTTCCATCCCTGTGAGGTCCCATAGATTATGCAGCCAGTCAAAGGGAGACAACAATGTATCTGTGCCCAATTTGGCTTTAATGACATGTTTAGCCCCACAAAAAGCCATTATTACTGCCTTCACTTTGTTAGAGTGTAGAGAGTGTCTTTGGACATTGGGGAGTGTCAGTAGGACGTAACTAGAAAGACGGGGTTCCTGGCCATACCTTCCTTGCCTTCCGTGTGGATTTCCTGCTGCCTGCACACAAGTCAGAGCCCACTTTTCGCGACACCCGCTCCGCGGGTGCCGCTCATCTCTTGCCTGACCCCGTTCTCCCTGGTGTGAGCGTCCACAGTCGGTGGAAAGGCAATCTCGCTCCCAGGTCGAGTACAGCGGGGGTTAATAGCGCGGCGAGCCTACCGGGGGACTGCGAGGACCAGCAGCCTCAGCTCCTCACAGCTGGTGCCTCTTCCCCCGGCGGCCACGCCCCCAGCCTTCGGCGTTATCAGCGCCGAGCCTTCAATCCAGAGTGGGTGTTCCTGGCCATACCTTCCTTGCCTTCCGTGTGGATTTCCTGCTGCCTGCACACAAGTCAGAGCCCACTTTTCGCGACACCCGCTCCGCGGGTGCCGCTCATCTCTTGCCTGACCCCGTTCTCCCTGGTGTGAGCGTCCACAGTCGGTGGAAAGGCAATCTCGCTCCCAGGTCGAGTACAGCGGGGGTTAACAGCGCGGCGAGCCTACCGGGGGACTGCGAGGACCAGCAGCCTCAGCTCCTCACAGCTGGTGCCTCTTCCCCCGGCGGCCACGCCCCCAACCTTCTAGTACAAAACAAGAGAGTCCCATACCGCACCGCGGGACGCACGCGGGACGCAGGTCAGGGCGAAGACTGGGCAAAGACAGGGCCGTTCCAGACCGAGTAAGACCGGACCGGGCCATCCCCCTTGGTTGTATCTGACACGTCACCACAACACACTAGCGCATGGTTATCCTGCCACCCACCATCTAAAATCATGTCTGTCCGGGAAACAAGAAGTAAGTCCACTAAAAATGGGAAAAAGCCCACAGGAACCCTTGACGATTTCATCACAAGGACTAGCCTATCCATTGACAATGAGATTACTAAACTCCAGCATAGAGTCTCCCTGGAGTTAGAGTCCGCAAGAAGGCTATCGACTGAACTGGCACTAAGAAAAAAATCTTCATTAGGTAGCATTGCAACCTCGAAAACTCCTGAGTGCACCTCTGGCCCTGCACCAATTATTACCCTGGCCGAAGTGCATTCCATTCCTGAGAACTTAGCTTCCCCTGTTAATTGTGACCTAGAATGTCCAGGCCCACTAGCCAGTGTTGTATCTGTAAATATTCCATCTACTGATCCACTGAATGAGATTATCGAGGGTGAAAAGGTGCTAGGAGATGCAACTCCGAATAATATCCAGGGAGCTGCTAAGATAACACCCAAACAAAAACGTAAACGTAAAAATCCATCTGTGTACGCCAGGAAGAAGGCTAAGGTAGCTTCTAGCCAATGTATCACAAGGGTGGTCCCTCAGCAACCTATTGTTACTGTTACTAATGTGTCTGGCCACACGACCCCCAATGTACAAAGCAGTAATGCCAATACTGAGCTACCCAATCTGGACTTAATGGCAGATAATTCTGTAGAGATGGGTGAGAAAACTTCTACATCTATGGATGCCTTACAAGGGGATAGGGAAGAGTTTCTAAAAATAGTATGGGAAACGTTAAAAACACTTCTCAGGCCATTAGAAGTCAGACTAACAGGCATTTAAAATCAATTATTAGAGGTGGAAAAAAGGGTTATAACGCTAGCAAGTCTAAGCCTCAATGGGAATAATATTTCCACACATATTCCGACTATGGCCCCTCCGACTTCTTCGAACACAAATCCATGTAATACACAGCACCAAAAAGAGGGAGTAGTAAAAAACACAACTAGAAAGCCGTCATTAAATACTCAGATAAAATCTACTATTATACCCCCAAATGTGCCATCGGATAATACAACTAATAAATCCTTGCCGAATGGTTCTGCACAAGGTAAAAAATCCCATTTAGCAAATGTTGCTGGTAACCAATCTTCTGTGTCTAAGACTCCTGTCTCACAGAAGCATTCATCAATTACTTTACCCCCTAATAATCACGCTACTCAGGGCCCTAACACTGATAGATCCTTTGCCAATAGAACAAATTCTCATAACTCTCATGTTTATAACAACTTTAAGGGAGGATACATTGATTTGCCCCCTGAAGCCAGTCCCTTTGTCATCGTCCTTACTGGGGTACCCGAATTAAATAATCAATATGAAGAGAACTTCTCATCCCTAAAAAACAAGGTGATTTATTGGTTAAATTCTAATAAACCAATCCCAAATCAAATGAAAAGTAAAATTCTTATGGTCCGTAGGGTACCATGGGTTGGTCCAACTATAAAGTCGATTTCGGGCGACTGTATAGTTGTTTCATTCGAAGAACCCCACAGTGCTGACCAGATTTGTGCATGGAAATCGTATGGATATTCATCATCCATCGTGGCTAGACCCTTATTGTTCTTTTATCCACCTCCGAGGCCCTGAAATTATGGGACTAGCTGGAATACCTTTACCCAATACCATGGCCATGCGCCAAATCTGGCAAGACAGATCGACCAAAATATGTGGACTGGAATCCCCACTTTTAACAGGTTCAGCTGCTTAGATGCAGTTGACTGATTTGGGATTACGCCAAACTGTATTTCAAAGCTATACGACACCTATTGCATATTGGGTGTTAGGCGCATTTGCTCCAGTCTGGGGAATAATAATCAGAATAGGAAAATCCGTCCAGTATTGAATCAAGCACACCATAATACACATAAGGGTTGCTTTGGTGGAACAACTAGTACTGCACCAAGGGTTTTGGTTACCAATGTAGGGAATCAAATAATTGATTCTCAGTTAGAAAGTGTAGCTCCACTGCTTGAACCTAGGTTGCCCATTGTTGATCGCAATCTTTTTGATAGCGGCCAAACACCAAAGCTGCTTTTCCTGTCTTGGAACATTGCTGGAGTAAGCAAAAATCTGAAAGACCCAGAATGGGCAGATTATGTCGACTCCAGTGATGTTTGTTTACTGCAAGAAACATGGGCCTTTGACATTCCGCACAGGATGGGATTTAAATCTTTTGGTAATGAGGCCACGCAGTCTGAAAGGGGAAGGCCGTCCGGGGGATTATTAATATGGCTCAAAATTACTTTAGCATTAAGGGTTGAACCCATAGACACAGGAAGCCCTGATATTCTAGCCTTGAAAATCATCACTGCAAAGGGGTGTGATTATTATATTGTTAATGTCTATAATAGACCCATAGGCCGTTCAAGGGTTTCTCCCACCTTGGAAATCCTGGACTCCTTCCTGAAAAGGGTGGTTGGCGAGGTCCCTGTAATCCTGGGAGGTGATTTGAATTGTGACTTTGAACCGATGTTCAGGATCACCGATGTCTTTGAGGACGAAGATCAAGCTTATAATATTCCCCAGCTTGAAACCTCAAATCACGTCCAATGCACCACCTTGGCGGTCCAACTACTGAGGCTAACAGTTGACCATGGCCTCAGAGCATGTAATGGCCGTCTTCCGTCGGATCTAACAAAACAGCCAACATATGCGAAGTCAAAAAGTAGGCTAGACTTTATTCTTGTTTCACTAAGCATTTGGCATTTTATGATTGATTTTAAAGTGATACTCAGGGAGGAAAGTGATCACTATCCCCTGGAACTTCACATTGATGCATACATGCTTAGTGATATCCCTGCACTTATATCAAGTGAAACTGTAACTGATGAATTGTGTGAACATGTGAACATTAATAATAATAGACGCGCTTTAAAATGGCCACATCTCTTAACCGAAGGAACGACTTTGGCATCAGTCTACTCGCTCTTTGATACGACCTTTGCGCCAATAGTTGGACAACCCTTCTTATCTGAGAACTATGATCATTTTATTGAACTACACAATACCTTTTTTAATGAACTACGAAACTACATATCCAAATTGCCAAGGAAAAAACAACAAAATGCACTAGTGGGATACCACGGGAAACTTTGGTACGACCACTCATGTAGAATGGCTAAGAAGAAACTCCTATATGCTATTAAAAACAACCCTAAAGAAGATATAAGACTTGCAAGGAAAGAGTATAAGTCTGTTCAAAAAGCTTCTAAAAAATCATGGGAAGAGTCGATCTGGGCGGACATGTTGACCGCGGCAAAACTAAATGATAATGTTGGCTTTTGGAGGTTAGTTGCAAATGGGGGGCATGCAGGCAGAGTAGTGAAGGACATGTTCATAGATGAATTGACATGGGTGACACACTTTACCTCCTTGTATAAACAATATGATAGTGGTGTTGAAGAGATTCCATTGTTACTTCCACCCCCTGAGTGTCTAGATTTCACCCTGGATGAAACTAAAAGGGCAATTAATGAACTAAAAAATAGTAAAGTACCAGGCCCTGATAAAATACCGGGTGACCTCTACAAGCACGAAACCGAAGTTTGGGCCCCTTATATAAATCGTTTGTTTAATGCCCTGTCCAAAAACTGTAGATTTCCCGATAGTTGGCGTGCAGCAGAAGTTGTCCTAATTTTTAAAAATGGGAATAGATCTGCTCCTTCAAATTACAGACCTATTAGTCTAATGGACATCCTCCAAAAACTCTATGCCAAGCATCTGTTATACCGGATAAATGATTGGCTGGAGGAGTCAGCAATTATCTCCAAATTTCAAGCAGGCTTTAGGTCTAAGATCAGCACCCTTGACCAGGTCTTTAGATTTTGCTGCATTTATTGGAAGTATGTATATATTAGGAAAGGTCATTTGTATGTAGCGTTTGTAGATTTGAGAGCGGCTTTTGACCTTGTTCCACGTAACCTGCTCTGGAGTTCCTTAAAGAAAGCCGGCCTGCCAGGGAGCCTTCTGATACAAATAATTGAGTTGCACGCTAGAAATCATGCCAACATTAGATGGGGTCCAAATGGTGAACTGACTCGCGATATTCCAATTGAACGCGGTGTCCGGCAAGGATGCGTTTTGGCCCCCACCTTATTTTCTATATTTGTCAATGATGTTTATGATCACCTGAATGCTTGTAACAATGATTCACGACAGCTCAACGGAGAGAGAGTGCCTGCGCTGCTCTTTGCGGATGATACCATCTTAATATCCCAGACCAAGAAAGGCCTCCAGGCGCTCTTAAACTCTTTTAGTAGCTACTGTGTGATCAAAGGTTTAGAAATAAATGTTGACAAAACAAAATATATGGCACTGAATCCTAGTAGACCAGACAGAGGCAATTTGACTATGAATGGCCAAATTTTAGGTACTGTGGATAATTTTTCTTACCTGGGGGTGGTGCTCGACACAAAGCTATCATGGAAGGCCCAAATCGAGAAAAGTAAGGTGTCATATGCTCAAAATGTTAAACCTATAATTAATAAGTTGAATGCCAGTACAAGCAAGAGTGTAACACCTGTACTTGAACTCTTTAAATTTAAAATCCAATCTGCCGCCCTATACGGGGCTGAGATTTGGGGACCATGGGCCAGGGAGAGCTTCCAAGGTATGGACAACAAATTCATGAGAACAATCGTAAGGGTTCCTACTAGCACACCACTAATTCCTCTTCAATTTGATCTGAATTTCAAACGTACTGATCATCTAACTATTATAAGACCGTTAATGTTCTGGATTAGGATTTGGTCCACCCCAGAACTATTAGATTACAGGAACAGCCTCCGTGAGATATTGAATCTTGATTCTTTTAACTCCATCTTTTGGTTTAGGCATATCCAAAAATGGCTCTCAATACTGGGCCTGTATTCGATGTGGGAAAACCCAGACAATTTACCACCTTTTGCTAAAGCCATTGTAAAGAGAGCCTTCTGGTCTTATATAGATAACAGGGTTGTATCTGGAAGTAGAAACGGGACTTTAATCCAAGACATCTTATCTTTTAAAAATGAACCCTGCTTTGAATCCTGTCTGGATGAAATAGAGCCCCCTGTCGCTAAGACTCTCTACCTGAAATTCAGGTATGGGAATCTTATGCTGAACTCTAATATAGAACGGTGGTCAAAGAAAAAACTGGAAAATTCAAATAACAAAAGTAAGATATGCCCTATGTGCTCAGTCTCATGCATAGAAAACGATGTCCATATGTTGTTCATATGTAATGCGTATTCAAAAGCTCGCAAAAAATGGCTAAAACCTCGCACGCCGAGGGCTTACCGGCGTTATCCTGTTATAGTTGTGGACACCGTTGTAGTTGTTGCTGCTTTCCGCTACAACGCGGGTGCCGCGTCGCAGCTCTGGTCCATGAGGCTGTTGGGAGCACGTTTGCTCGCAGCCCTTGACAAGCACTTGAGGGAGCAGGGCCACGCTCTAATCACCAGCGCTGCCGCTGCAGGGACTCAAAGATCCAGGAGTCCCTGCGCCCCGGCACACCTGCAGACCTCTTGCCCCTCCCACCCCTCGCTCAGAGGGTGGAAAAGAAGCTGAACGCTCCATTCCAGCGGGACACTCGCACGCCGAGGGCTTACCGGCGTTATCCTGTTATAGTTGTGGACACCGTTGTAGTTGTTGCTGCCTTCCGCTACAACTAGCCGCACCCGCTCCGCGGGTGCCGCGTCGCAGCTCTGGTCCGTGAGGCTGTTGGGAGCACGTTTGCTCGCAGCCCTTGACAAGCACTTGAGGGAGCAGGGCCACGCTCTAATCACCAGCGCTGCCGCTGCAGGGACTCAAAGATCCAGGAGTCCCTGCGCCCCGGCACACCTGCAGACCTCTTGCCCCTCCCACCCCTCGCTCAGAGGGTGGAAAAGAAGCTGAACGCTCCATTCCAGCGGGACACTCGCACGCCGAGGGCTTACCGGCGTTATCCTGTTATAGTTGTGGACACCGTTGTAGTTGTTGCTGCCTTCCGCTACAACTAGCCACACCCGCTCCGCGGGTGCCGCGTCGCAGCTCTGGTCCGTGAGGCTGTTGGGAGCACGTTTGCTCGCAGCCCTTGACAAGCACTTGAGGGAGCAGGGCCACGCTCTAATCACCAGCGCTGCCGCTGCAGGGACTCAAAGATCCAGGAGTCCCTGCGCCCCGGCACACCTGCAGACCTCTTGCCCCTCCCACCCCTCGCTCAGAGGGTGGAAAAGAAGCCGAACGCTCCATTCCAGCGGGACACTCGCACGCCGAGGGCTTACCGGCGTTATCCTGTTATAGTTGTGGACACCGTTGTAGTTGTTGCTGCCTTCCGCTACAACTAGCCGCACCCGCTCCGCGGGTGCCGCGTCGCAGCTCTGGTCCGTGAGGCTGTTGGGAGCACGTTTGCTCGCAGCCCTTGACAAGCACTTGAGGGAGCAGGGCCACGCTCTAATCACCAGCGCTGCCGCTGCAGGGACTCAAAGATCCAGGAGTCCCTGCGCCCCGGCACACCTGCAGACCTCTTGCCCCTCCCACCCCTCGCTCAGAGGGTGGAAAAGAAGCTGAACGCTCCATTCCAGCGGGACACTCGCACGCCGAGGGCTTACCGGCGTTATCCTGTTATAGTTGTGGACACCGTTGTAGTTGTTGCTGCCTTCCGCTAAAACTAGCCGCACCCGCGAGACTTGTGTATTTTGTGTGCACCTGAGGCGGAAGCCGGGTGTTAGGCCACTTGCAGCACTCACCATTTTAAAATATTGAAAATCCTTCGTTATACCTGATTTGCGCAGTTTTTAAAGGCAAGAACTGCAATCCCTGCATTTCCCCTCCCTCGTACAACTTCGCTCACAGACCCTGACTCACCAGCGGTTCTGTGGCGGCCATATTGCACGTAGTAGGTAGTCAGCGCGCTCTAGCGCCACACTACAAAAGGAGCCCTCGCGAGTCCTCGCGAGACTTGTGTATTTTGTGTGCACCTGAGGCGGAAGCCGGGTGTTAGGCCACTTGCAGCACTCACCATTTTAAAATATTGAAAATCCTTCGTTATACCTGATTTGCGCCGTTTTTAAAGGCAAGAACTGCAATCCCTGCATTTCCCCTCCCTCGTACAACTTCGCTCACAGACCCTGACTCACCAGCGGTTCTGGGGCGGCCATATTGCACGTAGTAGGTAGTCAGCGCGCTCTAGCGCCACACTACAAAAGGAGCCCTCGCGAGTCCTCGCGAGACTTGTGTATTTTGTGTGCACCTGAGGCGGAAGCCGGGTGTTAGGCCACTTGCAGCACTCACCATTTTAAAATATTGAAAATCCTTCGTTATACCTGATTTGCGCCGTTTTTAAAGGCAAGAACTGCAATCCCTGCATTTCCCCTCCCTCGTACAACTTCGCTCACAGACCCTGACTCACCAGCGGTTCTGTGGCGGCCATATTGCACGTAGTAGGTAGTCAGCGCGCTCTAGCGCCACACTATAAAAGGAGATGGGCACTACTCCGCGCAGCGGACAGCGGCGCCGTAGTGGCGCCGAAGTCAAGCCTAAGTCCTGCCCGTCTGCGCCCGTCCGCGCTGAGTCCGGGCCCAGGGCCAGAAATTCTGCCCTAACTACCCCCCATATGCCATTCAGTAAGCAACAACTCCTATCGCTGAATACCCATGCCTCATACTGCTCCCAAACCATTATGGTAGATAAGTGGACTGAACATTTTACCTGCCCACGATGTAACCAAACAATTATACCCTTCACAACTAAAAACCCCAAAAATAATGGCAGGTCACTCAAAGGAGGCCTTATAAATGCACGTTCCATGTGCAAAAATGCCCAACACATATACGACCTTATCTCTGAGAACGACCTTGACTGCCTAATGATTACCGAGACGTGGCTCAAAGACTGGTCCAATCCCGATATAGTAAAAGCCCTCCCCCCGGGCTTTCTAATTCAAAGACTGGACCGACCTCTTCAACGAGGAGGAGGACTGGCAATAATTCACCGAGACTCCCTTAAATGTTCCACTGCAGTAACACCAGAAATAAAAGAAGCAGAATGCCTAAGCTTTAGTCTGCAAGCCCACGACTCTTTTACATTTTCCGGTTTATTAGTATACCGGCCCCCGGGACAAGCAACCCTCTTCTTGGAAAGCCTTGGAGAAGCACTTGCCAACCTAATTTTACGATCTGCTAATTTCACCCTACTAGGAGATATTAATATACATCTCGACAACCCCAATGACCCTAACACCGTATGCCTCAAAGACACCTTAAACATACTGGATCTGACAATTCTAACTGAGGAACCAACTCATAATGCGGGGCATATATTAGATTGCATTTGCTCTAATGTCAATACAATAACAGTGGAACCACCACTAACCCAAACTTGGTCAGATCATAAATTCATCAGTTTTAATATAAAAACAGACAATAACAAAGATCTCAAAAATATCAATCCTACCCCCTGCAATAAAAGTTCAACCCCCTGCTGGAAAAAAATCATCGAGCACCCTGATCTAAAGAACTGGGTACAGACAGAAAAACCATTACCAGTGGGAAATGTGAGCACTGACTATGAACATTATAAGAGCTGGATGAAATCCATTGGAGATAGATTGACTACAGGAGGAACCAAATCTAATAAGACACAAAGGAAAAAATCCGCACCTTGGTATACCAAATCTTTAAAAGTCACGCTGAGAGAAGTTAAACTTCTAGAAAGACAATGGCGACGCCATTACAGGAAGGAAGATAAGGAAATCTATAAGAACGCTAGGAGGAATTACCACACCTCTATCAAGCTAGCGAAAACAAATTACTATACCAATCTGATAGAATCGTCTAACAACAACCAAAAAGAAATATTCCAAATAGTTAACAGCTTTAGAAAACCCAAAATATTATCACAGGAAATACCACCGTCTCGGGCTCTCTGCGATAAAATCGCGGAATATTTCGAACAGAAAATAACCAACTTCACCAAAGAATTTCCACAGATTGGCCAGCTAGCATCAAACACAATGGACCTTATCTCCCCTAAAGATACACCCGATGCTATAATATGGGACAGTTTTAACATGATTGACTTAATTGAGTCATCTCAAGCCATTTCAAAACTGAACTCAGGCTCCCCTTTCGATCCCTGTCCACCTCTACTACTTAAGACCATAAAAGACGAGGTTAATCCTGTGATCAACTCTATTCTAAACTCTTCCCTGCGAACAGGAGACATCCCCACCTGTTGGAAAGTCGCAGTAGTTAAGCCTCTTCAAAAAAAATCCATTCAAGACCCCACGACACTATCTAATCTTCGTCCCATATCACTCCTCCCAGCACTATGTAAACTCACAGAGACATGTGTAAATAAACAGCTCACCGCATACCTGGAAAACAATAACCTTCTCCACCCCAACCAAGCGGGTTTCCGTTCTCATCATTCTACTGAATCTGCCCTCATCTTTTCAGCGGAAACAATTAGGACCGCATTGGATCAGGGCAAAAGAGCTGTCCTGATCCTACTTGATTTGTCCGCGGCGTTCGACACGGTGTCCCACGCCATTTTACTTCATCGCCTGAGTAGCGCAGGCATAGGGGGCACCGTGTTGAAATGGTTCACCAACTTTCTCAGACAAAGGAAACAAACCATCATTCTAGGGTCATATCATTCTGAGGCCAGGGAAGTTAAATCCGGGGTACCTCAGGGCTCTAGCCTAAGCCCTATATTGTTTAACCTTTATATGGTCCCACTAATGAAAATTATCTCCTCCTTTGCTATCAGTTCGATAGCATACGCCGATGACACTCAACTAGTGTTAATTCTAGATGAGGACGCGGCAATCGCCGAACACTCCCTCAAGGACTGTCTGGAAGCCACCTTCAAGTGGATGAACCTAAACCACCTAAGATGTAACACCGCAAAGACCGAAATTCTACCCTTCGGGAAAAATAACTTGTTCTCCCCCCAAACCTGCTGGCCACCCAATGCCGAAGCCCCGCCAAGCACTATAAAAAGTGCTCGCAACTTAGGCATCAAATTTGATGAGGCATTATCATTTAAACAGCGGACTATTGAAGTAGCTGGCTCATGTTTTAATGTCATCAAGAGCCTTCGGAAATTCTTTGATTTCCTTCCCTTATCAGCCAAGAAAACAGTAGCGGTGGCATTGATCACATCCAGATTAGACTATTGTAACAGTCTATACGTAGGGGCCAATAAAGCCCTACTACATAAGCTGCAAATGGTACAAAACGCTGCAGCTAGATTAGTTCTAAAAACATCGAGAAAGTCTTCGGCATCGGCAGCACTAGATACTCTCCATTGGTTGCCCATTCAAAAGAGGATATTATTCAAACTGCTGGTAATCTCCTTCAGGGCATTCCACAAAACAGGCCCAACCTACCTGTACAATAAATTTAACCGCTACCATCCTGGACGTCATCTAAGATCTGCCACGGCCAACCTAATGATCATCCCAAAATTTCGACTATCCACCAGAGGAGGAAAGTCTCTGACGGTCAAAGGACCAAGAGCATGGAACAAACTCTCTCCCCAAATCCGGGAAATCTCATGCGAAAGTAAATTCAGGAAAGCCATCAAAACCTGGATCTACAATCAAACAGCTACTACCTGTAAAGCCCTGGTCTAATTCTGGAACATCTTCTGAGGTTGATACACCTCCTCCCCTTCTTGATTCACACAATTTACATCCAGCGCCAAGATGCTCCTCGGAGCGATAGAGCGCTATATAAAACCCCCCCAATCAAATCAAATCAAAAATCAAACCCGCTCCGCGGGTGCCGCGTCGCAGCTCTGGTCCGTGAGGCTGTTGGGAGCACGTTTGCTCGCAGCCCTTGACAAGCACTTGAGGGAGCAGGGCCACGCTCTAATCACCAGCGCTGCCGCTGCAGGGACTCAAAGATCCAGGAGTCCCTGCGCCCCGGCACACCTGCAGACCTCTTGCCCCTCCCACCCCCTCGCTTCACGCCCCCACAAAGGAACGCCTTCATACCGCTGTGCGGGAGCACGCGGGAGCATCGCGGGAGAAGCCCGGGACAAGGGCGGGACCATCTGTGGCCATCAGGGGCCAGAAGAGGCCGGGCCGGGCCATATCTCTTGGCTCACACAAGAGGGAGGGCGATTTGCTAGAACATGGCCTCAGGCACAAGAGCAAGTAAATCAAGGAAAGCTGCGGGAGACGTTGTTATAGGCACAATGGACCAATTTATTACCCGGGCTGTTTCCATCGTAGAAAAGGAGATAATCCTTGCTGAACGAAGATTATCTCGGGACTCCAGGGGTCTATCTCACAAGCGCTCATCGATGGGCGACCTTGCCCTAGCCCCCAGCCCCGTAAACGTGCCTACTACACCATTGGTCGTAATTGACTCTCCGGACATTGACGAGAGAGTAAGTCGGATCAGGGCAAGCCTAGAAAGGGTAACTACCACTGCACCAGTCATTGCTCAAGACTCAATACTCTCAATTCCTCTTGACCAAACTGACCCTTCGCAGGGGGCCCAAAATTGTGATCTTTACTCAGAGACCAATAATGCCCGTAGCCCCTTAGCGCGACCTAATGAAGCCACACAACCTCCCCCCATAGTCTTATCCATCGAAGCTAGCACTCCCTCAGCAGTAGTTCAGGCAACTATCCCTACTGGGAAACCAGCCCTAGGACAAGTTGCACAAAAAAAGCGAAAGCGTCCTGCCAGTCCTCGGAGGGGGGGGGTCCCATAAGCCTTACAGTAAAGTGAGAAGGCAAAATGTGTCCAAAGGGGGTACTACTACAAATCATGTCCCTTACTCAAACACTTCTTCCACCCACACCAGAGATATTGCACCTGAGGGCATACTAGGCCCATTGGCTTCTCTAGGTTCCACCATGCCCCCTCAGGCTGTGCACATCGACTCAGATGTTGAGAACTTAATCAGGTCCGTGGTGATGCCGCTCGTAGATAAGATTGACAGCCTCACACGTAAATTAGCTGCCCTTGAGCAGTCAATGCTGGACAACTTTTACGCTGTGAAATCACTGGTCAAATTCCATGCTAAGGTGCAGGGTGAAGAAAATGGCGGGCTAAGGAGTGGAGCTGTCACCTTAGTTCCTTCTGAGTCTGTACCTCGCCAAAAACCGCCTGCACCTGGGGAGATCCCTCAGTCACTCCAACCCAATACTGGAACCAGCCCTGTTCCAAAAACTCCCGTCCCTGAGCCCAGCTTGGGCCGCTAAAAGAAAAAAGCCACTACTCAAGCGCCCAAGGCTTCGAAGGTTAACTTTGCTCCTAATCCCAAGCCTATAGCCCTTAACTCTAATACAGTAGGAAATTTGCCTGCCAGGTCAAATGGAAACGTAACTCCATCCCATTCCACTCCAGGCAACCAGGCTACGCCTAAACCCCTAGCCAAACCTTTAGCTAAACCTCCGGCCACAACACCAGTAGATAGGGTAAAAAGGCATACACACAATGCTAGCCTCCCCCCTGGTTGTAAACCATATGTGGTAATCTTAACGGGTGTCCCGGAGCTTGAAGAGGGCTCAGTTGAGCTATATTCTGATCTTAAACATAAGACACTCTCCTGGCTCAAAGTAAATAGACCCCTCCCAGGGCACATTGACGGCAGAATAGCCTATGTTCGCCGTGTAGGGTGGATTGGTAATAGACGTAAGGACCTAACCGGGGACTGCGTACTAATCAATTTTAACGATCCCAGAGCAGCAGGCATGATATGCAGCCAGCAGTCGCATTATAACTTTTGCGACATTCAAACTAGAGATTTGGGGTACTTTTACCGCCCCCCTCCTTCATCGAGGCATAAGAATTTCTTGCCGGATGAGGGTAGAGGTGCATGGTTCCCGCGCCACCCAACTCTAGACGTTAGAGCAAGGGCATGGACACCGACACAAGCAGCTCCCCCGCAGGATTGGGGTTGGTGACTTGGTGATAAAGTGGTAACAAACGCCCCCTCACCAATGGTTGTTACACCATGTACAGTTGAGAGGGTCCCCTCTTCACCAGCCAATACTTCTGTGCCCCAACACATGCCCAACCCCCCTATCCCTTCACCCCCAGGCTATTGGACCGGGCCCATTGAGCCCGTGGATGGAGCACAAACCATGGCTGCACAGGGTGAGGAAGCTGAATGTGTTGAGTCTCCAAATTGCCCTACCCTGAAAACCATTAGTTGGAATGTGGCTGGCCTAAACAACAAGTTGGATGCCCCGGACTGGGTGGCGCTCGTCGAGCCCCACGCAGTCTGTGCATTCCAAGAAACGTGGTGCGTGGAACCAAGGCATAGAGTAGGTTATGCTACCTTTTTCGTCCCGGCAGGTATACCAGCTTCGGGAAGAGGGCGCCCATTTGGAGGCCTCCTAGTCTGGGTAGATATAACTTTGGGCTGGAGGGTACACCATCACCCCCAAAAATCTCCGGATCTTATGTGGCTTTCTGTAAAATGCCCAAGGAATGCCGTTAAGCTGGAGATTTTTAACATCTACTCACGTGGGGTTTCAGGGAGGGCTTTGTCACCAACCCTTACTGCTTTGGAGGCAGCCTTAGGGGAGTGCCATAGAGACTCCCTAATCCTGGTTATGGGGGATTTCAACTGCACATTTGAGCCCCTGCTAACCGATGAATCGCTGGACCTGCACGACGAAGATTCAAGGAGAGGCGTTCCGTCCCTTGATTTACCTATCGTCAAAAGATGGACACCTAGAGTTGTCCAGCTAAACTCCCTCACTCTTGAGTTTGGCTTGAGAGCAGCCAACGGGAGAACACGCTCTGACCTAGCGGGGGCTCACACATATAATAGGGTGGGTCACTCATCCAGGATAGATTACATTCTTCTAAACTTTCCCTTGTGGGCACACACGAAGGACATGATAGTCTTACCTTCCCTGGATAGTGATCATAACGCGCTCTCATTATCCTTAACACACTGGTGGAGGGACAGTCGCTCATCTTATGGAGATCACGACGTTCCTGAGCAAAGGTCATCTGGGGGGGTGGTCCCCTCAAATTGTCTCAGACGCCTAAGATGGGACAAAGTGGCTATCGACGAAGAAAAATTATCCTGCATCAAAGCCGTCACTGCCGCAGCCTGTGAACTCCTGGAAAGTCAGCCTCTCAGTCCGCTCAGGATTGCAGCCGTGTTTAGCGAGGCTTCGACATCGATTGGGGATTTGTTCATGGTCAAGTCAAAAAAGGGGAGCAAAAACCTTGCCATTCGACAGTGCAAATCGGGCTGGTACTCGTCGGGGTGCCGTGCTGGAAAGAGAGCCCTAATACTGGCAGTAAAGAGCGGTGATCCAACTCTAATAGCTAACAAGCGCAAAAGCTACAAATCTGCGCTAAGGGCAGCAAGGAGAGATTGGGAAGATGCCTTTTGGCAGGAACTCCGTGTCGCCAGTATGGAAAAAAATGCTAAAGGCTTCTGGGACTTATTGCGAAAGAAAAACAGACCCCTAGATGCTTTCATCACATGCAATATAACCGAGGAACAGTGGCTTGCACACTTTTCAAAACTGTACACAGCATCTGAAGTAGAAGTAACGGACTTCCCGTTACCACAGATCCTTCGAGGTGATGGGAGTTATGAGGAAAGTCTGTTTACCAGGAAAGAAGCTGAAATTGCTATAAAATCCTTGGTGCCTCGTAAAGCAGCTGGTCCAGATGGCCTTCCTGGCGACCTTCTCCGCGCAGACCCAGATGATTGGAGTGTACTAATCGCATCTGTACTAAATGCTGCCATGGCAGGGGCCCCCCTCCCTACTTCATGGAAGGCCGCTGAGGTGGTACCCCTGCACAAAAAAGGCTCAAGAGACGATCCAGCCAATTACAGGCCGATTAGCCTGATAGATTGTTCTCAAAAGGTAGCGGGCAAGGTCCTCTTATCTAGAGTTCAGCAATGGGCAGAGGAAAACATGATACTTACGGACTTCCAGGCTGGGTTCAGAGCAGGCACAGGAACAATAGAACAATCACTAAGGCTGCTCATGATTTACTGGAAGACCGTCACGATTGGGAAGGGTACCTTATATCTGGCCTTCATCGATCTCCGAACGGCTTTTGACTTGGTACCCAGAAACAACCTTTGGAAGGTACTGAGTGACCTTGGCATGCCACCCTATCTGCTTCATTTGATCATGAGGTTTCATGAAAAGAACTATGCCCAAATACGCTGGGGGCCAAATGGTCAAAAGACCTCAAAAATAGAGGTGAATAGAGGTGTGCGACAAGGCTGCGTACTGGCCCCAACCCTATTCTCTCTCTATGTGAATGGGGTGGTGGACTTCCTAACAAAGTTACCAGCAGATGCCCCCCGTTTGGCAGGCCGTCTAATCCCTACCTTGCTCTTTGCTGACGACACTTTACTACTGTCAAAATCCCCAATGGGCCTCCAGCAGCTTCTTACAGGATTTGACGATTTTTGCAAGCAAAGAGGTCTCTGTATCAATACAGATAAAACAAAATATCTCATTCTGAATCCCCCGCAAAAACTCGGACCCCCTCCCACACTGGGGTCCGTTGCACTGGAAAGGACTAAAACGTTCGACTACCTGGGCATCCGGCTGGTGGACTCCATGAAATGGGACTGTCACTTGACCAAAATGCTATTGAGTTTGAAGAGAGTGACCGGGGTTCTGTTGAAAGAGCAGAGATCAGCTTCTACAAAACCAATAGCGGCAGTAATGGACATTTATTCGGCTAGAGGAGTAAGCGCAGCACTCTACGGGGCAGAGCTCTGGGGGATGTCAAATATGAAAGAGCTAATACGTGCGGAGAACACCTTCCTGAGAAGTCTAATGTCTCTTGGCCCATCTGTCCCCATCTTACCTTTACAACTGGATATGGGCTGTCGGGCGATCGAAGATCAAGCAAAGTTACGTCCCCTGTTACTGTGGGCCCGCATCTGGAGAGTACCTGAGCTCTCAAGCTATGCGGATGGCCTTCGGGAAATAATCAAATCCCCGGGTTGGGCAAAAATAAAATGGCTAAGGGACATCAAGGCCCTACTTGCCAACCTGGGGCTGGAAGAAGCGTGGCACCAACAGACAGCCCCGCCCAAATCCACAATAAAAAAACTTTATTGGCAGTGGGTGGTAAACAGAAGAAATTCTTCGACAACGTCATGCAAATCGACTAGAAACTTCTTGGAGATCAAAGATGTCCCGATCAGAGAATTGTATTTGGATACTATCTCTGCCCCATGGGAAAGATCATTGTACTTTAAATTCAGATTAGGTCTTCTCCCTGTAATGGAGCTCACATGCCGTTGGAAAATCCCTTATCAGACTGCTCCATGGTGCCCCTTTTGCCCTCAGCGGCGTGAATCTGTCCCTCATTTGTTATTCGAGTGCCCTGCCTACAAGGTTCCTCGCACGAAATGGATGAAACCGATGTGTCTTACCTTGGGCACCAGACATTGCAATGTGGCACTAAGAATACTACTTACAGACACTCGTACATTTTTTGCATGCGCCACCTCGAAATATCTTGGATGGGCATGGCGGATCCGGTCAAAAAGACTTAGGCAAATTGTTTAATCATGATTTTAAACTTATGGCCCGTTATTGGCCTATCTTTTTTAGGTAATTTATTTAATTCCCCTAACAGAAATGGCAGGGAAAAAAATAGCTGTTTCCTAGCATGCAGGGGTTTTTATGCCTTTTAATTAGCAATGTTAAAAATTGAATTTACTATGTATGTATGCTTTTTAAGATATTTTTTATGTCGAAATAAAGCCTATTTGACTTGACTTGACTATGTGTGCACTTCTAGGAACTAGATCTAGCCTTATTGCATACAGGATCTTAAAAACTAATACTGCCCAGTTTATTGTATTTAGTGTCAGTAGGTTTCTTCACTCTGTATATATTGTTCGGAAGAAATCGGGTCAAATGCTTTGAGTAGTGCTACTTTAAAAAACTCACCTCCGCTGTTAAATGAATTATGCTCTAATATTATTGTTGTAAATCAGTTTTGTCCCTGTTTTTAAAATTGTTCTACATGAATTGATGTATGTACTTTGTTATGATTTTTTTGCTTTATGTATGTACATATGTGTGTCTTTTATGGCCAGCTGGCCAAAATAAAGATTTTAAATTAAAAAAAAAAAATAAAGAAAGACGGGGTATATCTGTTTCAAAAATGTCATTGATATCTTTTAGACGGCCTATCAGTAGTGTTTGAGTTTGGGACAAAGTGTGTCTGGGTGGCCAAAGTTGTGTTAACAGCCATTAGGATTGTTGAATTTCCATTTCACCTTCTGGCTGGGGTGTAGTACCAATAGTGTATCACCTTAAGCATTGCTTCTTTTCCTGAGGCACAGAATGAGGAGGTGTGCACTTTCTGGAGGATGTCAGTCCATTTCTTTTGGATGAAGTGAAAGTCCAGCTCAGCTTCCGAGCTGCGGGGCTAGAATAGTTGCACAAGTCCCATGTTTTGAATTGTGTACCCAGACCCACCTTATCCAGTGTTTCCCACAGAAAAAGGCCAGTGCATTTGATCAAATGCCTTGTCTCTGTCAATTGACAAGAGAAGTGCTGAGAATCACTCTACCGTGAAGGCGTGTCGGTCTGTCAGACTCTCAGACACCCTGGAAGAGAAAGCTGCACAGTGTGAAAGGTTAGGTTTGTGACTGGTTGTCTTTATCTTGATCGATTTAGAAACATTTGGGGAAGACACCTTGGATTGTTTCTACAGGTAGGTTGGAGAAAGAGGTCAGTCTTAGTTTTGGGCTGATTATCAATAAACCAGGAATTTGGGACTCTAGTGAGCGCCCCTCCTGAGTACAGTTCCCCTCTCCAGGTCAGCGCCTAGTCACCACTCACACTGCCCTAAAGCCGCCCGTGCTCACCACTCCCAAGCTCCATTGCTATATGGATATTTTCCCTTAAAAGCTAAAAGAACTTATAAAAATGAACCAGTAGTGGAAAGTTGAAATAAACACATCTAAGGAAGACAGTGATTTTCCAGGGTAAACAAAGGTGAGCACTTTTGTTGTAGAAACTTAGACATTTACTTGGCATTAAACTAAAGTGTGTTGTCTGTACATACAGTCCCTCCTGGGGAGAAAAGTATTTTCGATTTTTTGGGGGGATGCCAAAGCTCATTACCACAATGTTATAAATGTGCTTAGATTCACAGCAGTCCATTTGGGGACAGCACTTGTGCTGGAGAAAGGTTCCTTGACCCAAGTTCCATTGTAAACACTGCAGAGGACTCAAGAACACAAAGCGCCAGCCAGTGCATATTTGAACGTAGGGGCAAAAATGCTGGAATTTGTATTTTTCAGATGGCATTATGTTGTATAAACCTATATGCAGTGGTATATTAGAATGCTGCCTATCCATGAGGTGATGCAGCTCTTAGAGTTATTTAACATATTTCAGCGGTTTGGGATTCTAACCTTATTTTATAGTTTCATTCTCAAGTGCAGAGTGAGACGTAAAGAAGTCTGAACTCTGAGGGAGAAATATGAGAGACAGAGTGGAAGATGAAATGAGAGCAGAGAGCGCGCCCATCTGAGCAACCAAATGAGAGAAGGGAAACCTGTGATTGAGAAGTGTAACAGTATGAGGGGAAATAAATGTGACGAGCCAGAGAAAAAATAAGGTGACAGGAGAAGCGGAGCATAGGGAGTGAAGAACGAGAGAGAGAGGAAAACAGAAAGTAAAACAGAGGAGGAGCAAGATAATAAGAAGGAGATAAATGGAAAGAATGAGAGTGAGGCACAGAGAGAGACTAAGGGTGAGGGAACTAAGAAAATGAGCAAACTTTGAGAGAGGGAGAAAGTGAGAGAGAAGATACAGTGAGATCAAAAGAGAAGACATGTTTTGTGATCTGGTGTTCATGAATTTGAATCTCAACTAGGCCAAGTCACAGTTTCATCTTTTTAAGGTTGGTAAATGTGTACAGTAATGCCTTTGAAGAAACACTTTAATATAAGAGGTGTCTTGAGGTGAAGCGGGTTATCAGAGAGTTCCTCAGACCATAGGAGAGTGAAATAACTTTACAGTGGTTGAGAGTAACAGCAAAAATATAAGACCACAAATCTGGGAAACCTTAATAAACAGAGAGGAATAAAGTAATGTTTAAAGAGCACAAATGTGTGCACTGGAGAAAGAAAATCGGAGTAGAGCTGTGGTAAATGTATTAATTTGCACTTAGAAAAAAACACTCTGGAGTATGAAAGAATATAAGATCAAAAGGCAAAAGAAATCCCCAAAGATAAAGTATAAAAGGAGCCTGAGAAACCCAGAGAATCACATAAAGACTGAAAGAGACCTATAAGAGCAAACATGGCACCCTTGAGAATGAGAGAGAAAGGCAGTTAAGCCATGAGAGAGAGAGACCAAATGAATTTTGAGTTTTGTAAGGATCTTTGTAAAAGAATACATTCTCGTTCTGTTGAACATCATCAAAATATGTTGTGCAGAGAAAATTGAAGAAGTCAGAGATGGTAGATTGTGTTGGGTGGACCATTGTCAGGGGATAGATAAAGAGAGGGATGGATGAGCAAAGAGAGAAAGGTTATGTTAGACAACCTAGGAGAGAGTGAAAGAAATCCCTTCAAATAGATTGAGAGATGGGGCAAAGATTGATGAAGTAGGGCCTCAGGGAGCAATAGAATGGGTCCCAGGGAGGCAGAAAGAGTGAAAGAAACAAGCCCAGAGAGAGAGGTGATAAACATGTTGAAAAAGAGGACGAAAGAGCGTTATCAATGTAGGGTAAAAAGATCCCAAATAGGAAAATGGGTGGAAGAGACCGGGAACACACAAAGAGAGTGAAAAAGTAAAACAGAGAGCCAGTGAAAGACAAAGGGAGAAGGCGTCTGTAAAGTATTAAGACTTTGCAAAAGACCGATAATGCAGAAGGAGAAATCCACCCAAACAATGGATAAAGGAGACACATCAGAAGAAACTTAGATAAAGGAAACCCCGGAGGGAGAAGAGAACAGTATTGCCTTTACAAGAGTTGGTTATCAGTGTTCAGTGCATGTGTGATGTGCTGGATTGTGAGCACAGAGTTTGAAGCTCTCTAGTTAAGTGTAAATAGCTCACACTGGTCTGATCAGCCACTGCCATAATTCCCAACAGTGCTACCTCCTCAGACTGCTCAGCGGGATCAAGGTTCATTCATTAAGGCTCATGGACCATTCTGCATATTCCATAATTAAAATCCAACTCTGTGTCAGGGATTACATTCCCCAAGCTGATCACTCTTCATACATTGATGATTTGACATTTAAGGCTCACATTTACCATCAAACTAATTGAGGTAAATGTACTTTTCTTTAATCTTGATGCAATTAGAATATCTTTGCTTATAAAATATCTAAGCATTTGGTGGCATATTCTATTCTGCTTGGTATAATGAGGTATTGGCTTTTTCCCTCAAATGTTTTAATTCACTTTATTCTCCTTGTAAATAGTGCTTCTTATTGCCGCACACAACTTTGAATTTTACTGTGTTGATGGAATATTATATTAATGTTAACATTTTAATATTTTGCAGACTCATTGATCTTTTATAGTTCAGATCTTTTTATTAATTTATCCAGGTACAAATACTCTTATCTAAAACCAAAGGCCGATTAAGTAGATCAATGGGACATACAGTGGGAGAACATGAGAAGGAGATAAACAGCGAGGAAAGGAGTATACCAAGGGGGACTGGGAAAGGTTGGAGAGGAGGGATAAAATATCAGGGGTTGCCACCCAGGGAACATAGCCCCTCTCGTCAGAATGAGCTCTTTCACAATGTATTCAGTGTCAGCAGGTTGGGTCTTTTTAAAGCGTCGTACCCACTGCGGTCAGTCTTTGTCTTGTTGCTCAGGCGTGCCTCCTCATCCTGTAAGCTGGTGTACTCATAAGTAAAGAGGACTAGTAAATTCCCAAAAGTACTCTGCCAGAGATTGGATGCATGGGCCCCTCATTTTGTCAAAGTGTAGCAACTTGTTCTGCAGGGAAGCAGGAAGATTTTCCATCCCTGTGAGGTCCCATAGATTATGCGGCCAGTCAAAGTGAGACAACAATGTATCTGTGCCCCATGTGGCTTTAATGACATGTTTAGCTCCACAAAAAGCCATTATTATTGCCTTCCCATTGTTAGAGTGTAGAGAGTGTCTTTGGACATTGGGGAGTGTCAGTAGGACTTAACTAGAAAGATGGGGTATATCTGTTTCAAAAATTTCATTGATATCTTTTAGACGGCCTATCAGTAGTGTTTGAGTTTGGGACAAAGTGTGTCTGGTTGGCCAAAGTTGTGTTAACAGCCATTAGGATTGTTGAATTTCCATTACCAATAGTGTATCACCTTAAGCATTGCTTCTTTTCCTGAGGCACAGAATGAGGAGGTGTGCACTTTGTGGAGGATGTCAGTCCATTTCTTTTGGATGAAGTGAAAGTCCAGCTCAGCTTCTGAGCTGCGGGGCTAGAATAGTTGCAAAAGTCCCATGTTTTGAATCGTGTACCCAGACCCACCTTATCCAGTGTTTCCCACAGAAAAAGGCCAGTGCACTTGATCAAATGCCTTGTCTCTGTCAATTGACAAGAGAAGTGCTGAGACTCACTCTACCTTGAAAGTGTGTCTGTCTGTCAGACTCTCAGACTCTCAGACACCCTGGAAGAGAAAGCTGCACAGTGTGAAAGGTTAGGTTTGTGACTGGTTGTCTTTGTCTTGATCGATTTAGAAACATTTGGGGAAGACACCTTGGATTGTTTCTACAGGTAGGTTGGAGAAAGAGGTCGGTCTTAGTTTTGGGCTGATTATCAATAAACCAGGAATTTGGGACTCTAGTGAGCCTTGAGTAGCAGGATCACATGGTGGAAGGTTGGGTGTTGGCTGGAGATCCTTCAGTTGTTTTCTGAACATTAGCTGGTTGGACGGGTTGTGAAGTCTGTTTCAAGGGCTTTTGGCAAACATTAAATGGATCAGCCCTCTACAGAGTATTTTAAAGTGAGTTATTGGGAAGATGGTGTGAGGTTGGAACACATCTTATTTTTTTGGGGTGATTTTGTCCTTGATCCTTAGTGGTGCTTATCAGTAAATGGCTTTGTGAGGTAGTGGCATGGAGGTTGGAAAAGAAGCAAGAGCGAGTTGTTAGCATACAGGAAACACAACAATGGACTGTTTAAATACATCTGTCCAAGAATGGTAACAGACAGTTGCATGTGTTGAAAACCTCAGCCCTGCCTGGTCTTTACAATGTATTATCAGAGTGTGGAAACCAATGCATTTGCAAAAATTTAAAAGGCAGCAGTAAGAGATTCCAAGACCAGGTTTACTAATGTCACAGCTGACGGAAAATGTTGATAAGCCTACTCTGACCAAAATAAAAGTGTACATCCTCTTTAAGCCAAAGTGCGGACCTAAATGATGCCCATCGTGCTCTTTTTTACCTTTTCCTATGTTGGAATATGCCTGGGTTTTTGGGAGTTGTGTCAATGTGGATGTCTCTGTATTTGAAGTATTGACCTGGCTTTTTTTGTTTGCAGAAGAGTCTACAACAACATTGTTATGTCACTGTACAGAATACAACTGAAATGCTATATTAGTGATAAGGAAAGTGAAGGGATTTGAACAAGGCTATTATATATGGCCCAAAACAAAAAGGGTCTGTGGTGGGTCAGTGGTAGAGATATGTCCCCCATTCCAGCAAAGTCCTCTCCTCCATCATCAGTGGCCTTTTTGTATGTGTGTGAGGGCATGTGCGTATGTGTGTGTGTGTGTGTGTGTATGTAGATAGAGCGAGAGAGAGAGATTCAAACATTTTAATCAAACAGCACTGATTTGCTAGAAAAGGTAGTTTGACAATTTAATGTGTGTTGCAAGGTGCAGTGTCAGTTTTTTCTGTGTTGTCACCCAATACATTGATCAGCTGTGGTGGTGGGCACTACGGGAGACAGGACAAATAGCACTGAGTAACAGGCACAATCTGGCCTCTATAGAGACACCAGTGAAGACTCTGGTGTACATAAATATAACCTTTGAAGCTAGGGGCCCTGGGAGAGTATGAGGAAGAAGAAGGGCAATGTGAGCTCAAGAGACATCCAGTCTCCAGGTCTGCACAGGATTGATGAAGAGCATAGAGATAAATAAGAATGCACTGGAATCGCCAATCAAGGGACACAGTATGCAGGAAAGAAATCCAGAGGTGCCATAAGGGCAAGGTCAGCTGGAAAGCTGATAAGGAAGAGAGGGTGGGGTATAAAAGAGAAAAAAGAAGTAGGGAATGGAGAGGGTGTGAAAATGGACGAAGGAAATACAAAGCAGAGAGCATAAAAGAGCAGGGAAAGGGAGAGAAATACCTGACAGGAGATAGGAAAAGCATAGTGGCATGATTTTGACATGATGGGAGAGAAAAAGTTAGAGATAAACATGACAGAAAATAGAAAGAAAAAGCCTGGGATGTGAACAAAGAAAAGATAGGATGCTCATAATAATAGAATGGAAGAGATAGAAAGCAAGAGGGAGGAAGGAGGTGTGAAAGAGACCAAGCAGTGGGTGCACTTTTGTCTAAAATGAATGATGAGTGTGCCCGATGTTGTATATCATGACAGGAGTCTGCATCAGGAAACCCACCTAAAATTGGGCAAACTTCCCCGGGTACTGATGGCAGAGACCCTGTAATGAATGGACCACCACGTATGATAGCCTGCTCGCAGACTAAGCCCAACCTTTAACGCCACCATCCAGTGTTACTTATAATGGCTGTATTGGTGACAGTGGCGTAACAATAGCCCCGCAGCCCCTGCAGTATGGCGGGTCGCTGGCCTGAGAGCTCTTGACTGGCACAGAGAATGGGGTGCCCCCCTCCATGTACTTTGCAGGGGGGCCCCCTCAAGTTTCGTTACGCCACTGGAAGCAGAGGTGATGGTGCCCACCTACCAATGAAGCAGCAGGCCTCATAGGCGTTAAATGTGGGGTGCAGACCGTGTAGGCAGCGGTCGGAGGGGCTCATACACCACCCCTCATCACCAATTACAGTGCCCAGAGAGCAGATGAAACCAGGACAGGCCAAGGCAAAGACACCTTGCAAGCAATGCACACGGGACACAGGTAACTTTCTTCAGACACGACGTTGGGGCCTCGAGCCCTTATATAATTTGTTCCTGTCATGTAATGGCCTATGGCCTATGCCATTAGTGATATATACTGCAGGGGTGGAGGGGAATACACTTATCATTACAAATGCACAGTTGGGAGAATCCATCTCCCAACACAACACGCAGTTCTAGTCTTGCACTCGAGGCGGACAGGTAAACAACAAAAGGAAGGTGTCTTTTATTTATTTCCTCGACTGTTGCTTGATTTTGGTTGCATTGTACATGGCTGTAAAGACACAGCGGTGTCTTTTAAATAATAGTTTATTGCATACCAAAACCACAGGGCAGCAAGAACTTACATCCAACATTCAATCTCCTGCAGTAACTGTTCAATTCCAGCACAACATTCTGGAACCAACAGAAGCCGCTCACATATAAAGTAAACCCAACACAGCTCAACTTGCGATGTAGTAACATGCGTAGTAACAGCAATTGCGGTGTATAAAATGCCTGTTAGTTGTTGGCCACAGTAAAAACTTTGCGGCAAAGGTTATTTCCCAAAGCCTATAAATAGCTATGCAGTAGCCTTCCCCATGCTCAACCCTGCAACAAGAACGACATCATTCGGCGGTGGAGCTGTAAGTGGTGGCAACAGTCTCATGACAACAATGTGGGTCAACGATTGATATTTATTTTTAAATCAAGAAATGGTTACAGGCCCTTCTGCAGTATAAGGCTTCTAGCTTGGAAGACAGAGGAGGGAGCCAGAGGAAACAGTATTCCTAGAGGGAATACATATTCTCAGGACAGTGACAAAGCCAGTGGCTGCCCCTCTTTTACGGGCAGAGGTGCATCGCCCCCTGCTGCTAGCGCAGCAAGAGTGAAAAATAAAATGGTAATAAATGTAATATATTGCCATTTTATTTTTCAAAGCCCGAGATTGTATTTGGGGGTGGGCAGTGCTGAATGTGAGCAAGTGGTGTCCAGTGCTCAGCAGCGGCACTTAATCATCACCAGTGCTTTTCATGAGCACCAGTTAAGAGCACATTCATTTATGGTAGGCATGGGGAAATTAAGTGATTTGCCCAGAATCAGAGCATGTTGAGCCAATGCCGTGACTCGGATCTGGTTCCCCAGCTCTAAAGTCGGCATCTCTGGCCATTGCACCACATCTTCTCCCCATTTTCATGGTTAGTAGTTGGCTCTGTTTCAGGCGGCGTCAACAGGAGAAAAGGGATGAGCCTCCTGACGAGAGCCCCGGGACTTATTAGCCCTTTGCTGCTGACTGACAGCAGGGGAGTGGTCTCACTCCAACAATTTACACTGAGCATGTCACTTTGGCCGGCTGTCTTGTGACGGCAAGCATGACATGCGCAGTGTAAACCTCACCACCCAGCTGTAGGCACAGGCACACAGTCCTGTAGGTGCGTCGAGGCAGCCCGCTCCAGGCAATCCTGGTGTTGCTCTCATGCTGCAGAACATTATCAGCAGCATGAGAGCAGCGTCTGAATTGGTGCAGAGAATTCAACAGTTTTAAGCTTCCAGCGCTGAGGGATTGAAGCGGAGGACCACAGGAGGTGAGCCAGAGGAGTGAGTAAGTACTCTCCCTGCTCGTTCTGCCCATTATTTTGCCTTTCCGCTCATTTCTGACCTTGTTTTAGATTTACTGCCATTATTTGTCCTCTACCTGCTCGTTTCTGACATTCAATTCAATTCAATTCAATTCCAAAGCTTTATTCAGTGTTTTATAACAACCATAAAAGCATACATGAACATAAAATACAAATTCTATTGCATTATTATACAATTACTAAACATAGAAGTTAAAAAACAAATTTACAGAAGACATTTCCAACAATGTGCAAAAAGCGCAATAAAGTGACTTATGCTATTGTACAAAAGGATCCATAAAAATAATTACAGGGCATGTGCAAAGGTCTGCTTAAAGTGACATATATAAAGTGAGGAGTGCATATAATTCTCAAATTCCATTTACAGTCATTGATCTTTGTCAGTAAATGCAAATGCAAATGTTTTAACATTATATTTTAAAAACAATGGTTTCAGATAATATTTCCTTAAAAAGTGATAACATTTACAAAACAATAAAAAATGGAAGGAACTTTGCATTGACATATTGTCACAAGGACATAATGTATTAGAGCTTCTTTTAAGAACTGGAAAGGCCACTAGGTGATGTACAATCCCTAACCTTAATCGTGTTAAGACAAATCGGTGGGAGGGTATGGTAACATCATCTATATATAGCTGAAAGCCTGTTGAAAGGTTTACATTTTTATAAAATACAACAGTCGACTGGGATTTAATTAGTTTTCCTCTTGTCTCACTTTTTAATGGGCCAAAAAAGCTTCTTTAATATTTTTTTTGGGAATTGCGACTGCACCCTCTGGTTCACTAAAGATGTCACAATTAAATAAAAGGCTGTACCAATGTCGAATATAGCTCAGCCTTGGGATGCTAGAACTGTGGTCGAGCTTGATACAATCCTTTATTATTCTTTGTGTAAATGCAGTCTCCGGCTTTGCCCAAATCGAGCGCCACAATAAAAGGGGCCAGGGTCCTGCCAAGTCTGAAATGTATTTTAAACCTACTTCTTGATGTGTTATTTCTGTCGAAGCTGATGGTGGTGCACACAACAGTCGTTTAAAAAATGTGTTTTCGTCATGCTGTAGTGATCGCTCAAGATGGTGACCCCAAACTCCTGCACCATATAGTGCGGGCGATACACACTTGGCATTGTATATGGTTACCATATCTGTGACTCTTCGCACTCCAACTTTTGCAGGGAATCGGAAAATGGCATTTACATTTCTATTCATTTTAAGACTGATGTTATCATATTCCTGTATCCATTTCCCGTTTCCTGCAAAAGTTCCCCCCAGGTAACAAAGTGAATTAACTGTTTGCATTTTTATCCCTCCTAAGAAAAAATTCTTTCCTGATTTATTTGAAGATTTTCCGCACGACATTACAAATGTCTTAGTTTTATTAATTCGGAGTTTCCTGTCATTAATAAAAGTAGTAAAATTATCTATGAGACGTTGAAGGCCAATAGCGGTACGTGATATCAGGACCGCATCATCTGCGTATAATAGGATAGGGACAACCATACCCTCGATAGATGGTGCGTCAGCAGGGATCTGTTTTAATGTACTGTCCACATGATTAATAAATAGAGAAAATAAAAATGGCGCAAGTACACACCCCTGGCATATACCCAGTTTTTCCTTGAATAATGGAGTGCATTCGCCCGCGGGACCATAGCGCACCTTACTGGACAGGTTCTCATACACTCTTGCCAAGAAGTAAACAATTTCCTTCGGGGCACCGGTGTCCAAAAGTATCTGCCACAGTATAGAGTGATCTACCAGGTGAAAAGCGCTGCTTAGGTCCGCAAAACATCAAAATAAATTGCCCCTCTTAGCCACAGTGTATTTATTTATAAGTAGATCCAAGTTTGCACACTGTTCCAGGGTACCCATGCCTTTTCTAAGTCCATATTGGGCTTCCGAAAGAATTTTATTGTCCTCGCCCCATGTTTCAAGTCATTTCAGCATGACCCTACTCATTACTTTGAGGGACGAGTCCAGCAACGATATTGGACGATAGTTGCTGGCCTCAGATTTACAACCTTTTTCATAAAGCGGGATGATTAATGATGACCCCATGTTAAAGGAATTTGGCCTTCAACAGCTGCATTAAAAATCTTTGTTAAAATAGGTGCCCAGAGGTCCTTCTCACTTTTATATAGATCAATGGGTACTCCATCGGGCCCCGGTGCCTTCCCTCCTTTACTATCAGATAGTCCTTCATGGACTTCGTCTAATTGTATCATTAATGATAGTATGGGCCAGGTGGTACTAAATTACTGGCTAATATCAGTCCTATCTGGATTAAAAATGGATGTATAATGTTCAATCCAATTGTCGCTATTTACATATGAGGTGAGTTCTGGTTGACTATCATCTTTTAAAAAAGGACAATTTACCATTTCCCAAAAGAGTTAACTATTCCTTGTTGTTGCCGCCAAGCTAAAATTATCCCAAGCTTTATTTTGCAGTTCTTTTTTCCAAGCCTTAATAATGAGTTTGTAATCGAGGTGTAATACTCTAATCCTCTCTTTATTGAGCGGTTTTATACCCAGGGCTTGTTTTAGATTATGTAAGGCATTAGTGCAGTTCTTATTAAACCATCCTGTATGTTGCTGTTTCTAACATTGTGATTCCTTATAAGATGTCCTTCTATGAAACCATTAATCTTTTGAAAGTTAAGGATCAGGGAGATAGAATCCACTCCCTCTCCGTAGTGTAATTCTAATGGCACGCATCGGGCGGTCTGTCGCGCGATGTATGCTCGCGCTATTGCGCGTGTAATAAATTAATTAAATGGTTACACTCGCGCATGGACGCCTGTTCTGCGGTTGGTCATTGTCACCGATGGCTTGCCGCCGATCAGACGCTTCATCAAGGGTTGGAGTTTTGTTCTTCAATGAACTGGATTATTTACTCAAGAAAGGATTCGCTCTTGCTTCATTTGAGCTTGCTACATTTGGCGACGATCTGGAAATCGCTCCACCCGCACCCACGCAAGAAATTATTTATTTTGATTACCTACTTCGAGTTTCACAAACACCGTCTGCTCCTGGATATAAATCTGGTAGGAGTGTCGGAGAAGGTATGTTCTGTGTACAAGACGTGAGGCATGATTGGTAAGCCACAAGCTTCCTATTGGCTTTTGAATTTTAGAGGCGTGTCTGGAGAATTCATCGCATTTAACTGGATGACTTTCTGACTTTTATGAGATCTCCTTTACAATTGGCTTGTGGCAATCAACAGTAACGAATTAATAAGTTACTGATACATCGTGTGAATGTTTTTATACTGGCGCATTGCTACAGCGATGCGCACGCTTAATTGAATTGGAAACAGTTGATTTATTTGGAAACCTTTTTCAAATTCAGTGCATTTCATGCAACTTCAGCGATACGCACGCTTGTTTTTAGAGTGACTTTTCAAATTAAAAGTCATAGCTGCCGCTGCCGACTCCCGCCGCCGGGGAGTGTAGCCACGCCCCCTTCCTCCCCGCTCCCGCCTCCCAGCTGGCCCTCCCTCCCTGCACTTCGCCATAAATGGCGACCGTGCGCACGCGCAGCGGTAACGCGCAGCGAGCGCGCCGATTGTGCGCCGAAGGCGCGCCAAAGGTAAGCCCGTCTGCGCCCGTCCGCGCCTGGACCGCGCCCAGTGCCAGGACCCCTGGCCCCCACCGACGGAAGACAACCCGACTGTCCTACGACGCCACCGAACTCATCGCCGGCGGGATCCCTGGATGCTACCGAGCCACTCCGAAGCGCACCCACGGACCCTTCAGCTGCCACGTCTGCAAGTTCACCTGCATCCGGACCTGCCTCGCACCAGCACCCGCCAAGTGGAACACCAGCAGCAACCACCTCAAGTGCATCCTGCTCAACACCCGCTCCGTCCACAGACACGCCATTGAACTCTGGAACCTCCTCGACACCACAGCTCCTGACGTTGCCTTCCTCACGGAAACCTGGATGAACGACTCCTCAGCACCCAATATTGCCATCGCCATCCCAGAGGGATACAAGATCACCCGAAGAGACCGCGTCAAACAGACGGGAGGAGGCATCGCCACCATCCACAGGGACACCATCCACATCACGACCAACACCGACGACACCCTGACAACCGCCAAACACCTGCACTTCCAGATCCGCACCAACCCGAACACCACCCTCAGAGGCACCCTGATCTACCGACCCCCGGGACCACGCACACAATTCAGCGAGGACATCGCCGACTTCGTCAGCCCGCATGCCCTCCCCTCCGCTGACGACATCCTCCTGGGGGACCTCAACTTCCACCTGGAGAACAACAACGACCGCAACACCATCACCCTGCTCGACAACCCCGCAAACCTCGGACTCAAGCAGCTGGTGTCCACCCCCACCCACCTCGCCGGACACACACTCGACGCCGTCTTCTCATCCTGCAAAGACATTGCCTTCAGCCACGCCACTGGACTCCACTGGACGGACCACAGCTGCGTCCACTTCACCTTCAGAAGAACCACGATCCACCACCACCAGCAGCAGGTTGCTCGAAGAAGCTGGAACAAGATCACAGCCGACCAGCTCGCCGCTTCCCTGAGCCAGCACCCTCCCGCCAGCTCAGCGAACCCCAGCCAGGCCGCCGACAACCTCATGAAGTGGATCAGCAACTGCGCGGACAACCTCGCCCCACTGAGGACCCCGCCGAGCAGACCCGGCAGCAAGAAGGCCCCATGGTTCACCGACGAACTCAAGAGCTCCAAGAAGAATTGCCGAGCCCTCGAGAAAGCCTGGAGAAGGGAACCAACACCGGACAACAAGACCACCCTCAAGCTTGCCACCCGGAAACACCACCAACTGATCTGCGCCACCAAGAAAACTGCATTCAAGGACCGGCTGGACAACAACGCACACAATTGCAAGGAACTCTTCAACATCGTGAAAGAGCTCTCCAACCCCAACGCCGGAAACAACGACATCACCCCATCGCAAGACCTCTGCAATTCCCTTGCCTCCTACTTCCACAACAAGATCGCGGACATACACAACAGCTTCAGCACTCAACGGACGCACGCCACGACGGAACCACCGCCCCCCACCACCACCATCCGCGCCTGGACTTCGATCAGCACCGAAGACACCGTCCGCATGATGAACTCCATCCACTCCGGATCTCCGACCGACCCCTGCCCTCACCACGTCTTCAACAAGGCTGACGGTGTCATCGCACCCCACCTGCGGGACATCATCAACACCTCCTTCGACACCGCCACCTTCCCGGAGAGCTGGAAGCACGCCGAACTCAGCGCCCTGCTAAAGAAACCCACAGCGGACCCCACCGAACTCAAGAATTACCGCCCCATCTCGCTCCTCCCGTTCCCAGCCAAAGTCATCGAGAAGACCGTCAACAAACAGCTGGCCGCCTTCCTCGAGACGAATGGATCCCTCGACCCCTCACAGTCTGGCTTCTGAGCCAACCACAGCACCGAGACCGCCCTCATCGCTGCCACCGATGACATCCGAGCCCTGATGGACAACGGAGAAACAGCGGCCCTCATCCTCCTAGACCTCTCCGCGGCATTCGACACTGTCTGCCACCGCACCCTAGTGCGCGCCTCAGCAACGTCGGAATCCAGGAGAAGGCACTGGACTGGATCATCTCCTTCCTCGACGGAAGAACACAGAGAGTCCGTCTACCACCGTACAAGTCAGAGGCCACCGAAGTCATCTGCGGTGTCCCTCAAGGATCCTCGCTGAGCCCCACCCTCTTCAACGTCTACATGAGCCCCCTCGCGGCCATCGCACGCCAACACAACCTCAACATCATCTCCTACGCTGACGACACCCAGCTGATCCTCTCCCTGACCAACGACCCCGCCGCCGCCAGAGCCAACCTTCACGAAGGGATGAAAGACGTAGCCGAGTGGATGACGACCAGCCGCCTGAAACTGAACTCAGACAAGACGGAAGTCCTCATCCTGGGTTCCTCGCCCTCCGCCTGGGACGACTCCTGGTGGCCCCCCGCCCTGGGCACCGCACCCAAACCGACAGACCACGCACGCAACCTGGGCTTCATCTTGGACTCCTCCCTCACCATGACCAGACAAGTCAACGCTGTCTCCTCGCCATGCTTCAACATCCTGCGCATACTACGGAAGATCTTCCGGTGGATCCCCACCGAGACCAGGAAGACGGTCACCCAGGCCCTCGTCACCAGCCGACTGGACTACGGCAACGCCCTCTACGCCGGAACCACCGCCAAGCTCCAGAAGAGACTCCAGCGGATCCAGAACGCCTCAGCCAGACTCATCCTCGACATCCCACGACACAGCCACATCTCCGGACATCTGAGAGACCTGCATTGGCTCCCCGTCAACAAAAGAATCACCTTCCGTCTCCTCACCCACGCACACAAAGCCCTACACGATCAAGGCCCGAGCTACCTCAACAACCGCATCAACTTCTACGATCCCAAACGCCATCTCCGATCAGCCAGTCACGCCCTCGCCGCCGTCCCACGCATCCGAAGAACAACAACAGGAGGAAGGTCCTTCTCCTACCTGGCCGCCAAGACCTGGAACTCCCTCCCGACCGACCTGCGCCTGACCCAAGACCACCTCTCCTTCAGGAAGAAGCTCAAGACCTGGCTGTTTGAGCAGTAGCAGCACCCCCCCCCCCCCCAAGCGCCTTGAGACCCTCCGGGTAAGTAGTGCGCTCTATAAATGTCTTTGATTGATTGATTGATAGCGTATCTCTTCAGCGATGCGCACGCTTGTATAAAAATTAGATCCACTTGACTTTAAATAAGAGGCGTATTGTTTCAGTGATACGCACGCTTACCTACTAATTAATTGCTTCTTGTTATGTTTCACTGATATACAATTTGATAAGTTCAATTTAGGGGGTATTCCTTTTTACTATTCACTCGGTAGTATTACAATTTATTGTACCATTATGATTTGCAACAAAAATACTCTGAGATTGTATTTCATTTTTATTTTAAACATTTGGGGCACGATGTAGGTAATTCTAATTTACCACTTCTTAAAAACCGAATCATACCGATTCGGTATTTAAGAAGTGGTAAATTAGAGGGGGGGGGAATGTAGGTAATTTAGAATCGGTAAATACCGAATCGGTAAGATTCGGTATTTACCGATTCTGTAAATACCGAATCAGTATCCCCCATTGATTCCTATGGGCCTTGAAGCCCATAGGAATCAATGTGGAATACCGAATCGGTATTTACCGATTCGGTAAATTCCGATAGTTGCAAGGGTGCAGGGGATGTCACTTTGACACCCTCTTGCACCCCAATTCCGGACTTGTGTGCCATGTGGCACACAGACATGCCCTAAGGGCATGTGTGTGTTTCACATTGCACAGGTGTGCATGCACAGATGTGCATGCACACCTGTATTCGGTATTTTACCACCCAATTGTATTGGGTGGTAAAATACCGATTCTTAAAGCCCTGTGGCACTCTGACATGTGCCAGCTACATCTGCATTTACAGTATCGGTATTTTACCGAGTCTGTATTTACCGATTCGGTAATTTTACCGAATCGGTAAAATACCGATTCTGTAAATGCTTGCCCTACATCTGAAAACCGTAATACCGGTCGAAAACGGCCGAATTCGGCCGTTTCCGACCGGTATTAGGGCACCTACATCGGGCCCTGAGTATAGTTTAAATGAGTATCAATTTTATGTGATCTTGGCAGTTAATAATTACATTAGTTCACATAAGTAGTGATTATGGCAAACAACCAATGGCATCAAATTACTCAACTACCCCCTTCTCTAAGTAAACCAGGGACTCCAGATATTATTTGGACTGAATGGTTGGGTTTATTTGAGAACCATGTGGTCGCAATTGATGCTTCAGAATATTCTCCTCAACGCAAGTTTGACTTTCTTTTGGATGTCTTGGTCAAGCTGCACAGAGAATATTTAAAAGCATTAATCCTATCGCTCCTCCTCCAACTCAAGATGAAAGTGGTGATAATCCATGGAATGTTTACATTGAAGCTATTGCTAGGCTGAAGAAACAGTTTTGTGATGAACCAAATATTATGCTGGAACGTCATCATTTTTCATACAAGAAAACAAAAGGAGGAGGAGAAAGTGGAAGAGTATATTTCTGCTCTTAGGGTCCTAGCCATTACATGTGATTTTGAACCATCACCAGATAAATTCATCAGAGATCAATTTGTGTTTAATTGCGCATCAAGAAAAATTAAACAAAGGATTTTAGGTTGTAAGATTCCATCTTTAAATGAGGTGATTGATCTCGCCATAAGTATTGAGCGATCTACTTTAACAAGTAAGGTTGTAATGGACTCACCTAAACAAGGAGTAAGTATGGTCGACTTTTCTGACTGAACAAGAAAGAACTATTTGTGCAATCAACACGAAGAGTAAAACACAGTTTGTCCCTAAACCTACTCAGAAGAAACAAATTATATTCTGTTACAGATGTGGCTCTAAGGACCACATAGGCAATGCTCCAAACTGTCCAGCACTTAAAAAACGTTGTACAATTTGTAAAAGGATTGGGCATTTCCAAGGAGTGTGCAGATTTGCTAGAAAACCCCCAAATGTGAATTTCATTGAACATGATGTTGAAGAATGCTCAAATTCTTTCAAAAATATTGTTGTGACTCTAGATTGTAATGGGGATGTTGACACTATCAAGGGCCCTTTATGTTCTGCATTAATAGATAACATTCCTTTACAGGTAATGGCAGATTCTGGTTGCCCATTCACAATTTTAAGAGACTCAACGTGGAATAGGAAAGTTGAATTAGTGAAATCTGATGTTAATCCCAAGGCATTTGGTGAAAAAGATATCAATATGATTGGTTATTTTTCAGGTTTAGTTCAATGTCTTGGGAGGGAAACTGTAACCAATATTTATGTTGCAGAAAAAGGAAAGAATATTGTGGTGTGGAAAGATCTCGCGCGAATGGGTCTGTATCTGGTTCCTGGGGATGATAACCCTATTAAGGTTGGTGACTTACCCAAATACATTAAGAATGATTTACCTTTTTCCATAGTTGATTGTTCTAATACTAAAACTACAGCTGTTCAGGATATCCTTGCTGAGTTCAAACCTGTTTTAATGATATAGTTGGAAGTGTAAAATGGTTTGAACACAAAATCAGATTGATTCCCGGAGCACAACCTGTTGCGAATAAAGTACAGGCAGTTCCTTTAAGTGTAAGGACCGAGTTAAAGAAAACATTGAATGACTTATGTGATCAGGGTATCATAACAGCTATAAATTCATCACAATGGGTGGCCCCGATTGTGGTCGCCCGCAAAAAGACAGGAGAAATTAGGTTATGTGCAGACTTGCGCTCCCTAAATAAGAATATTATCGTGGACTGTCATCCACTCCCTAGGATACATGAGCTTCTGGCAAACATAGGGGAAGCTAGATGGTTTTCGATGATTGACCTAAAATCAGCGTACCATCAAGTTTCATTGGCAAAAGAGTCAAGAAATAACATCTTTTATTACCCCTTTTGGATCTTTTAAGTTTTCATGACTTCCTTTTGGCTTAGCTTCAGCCGGAAGCGTTTTCCCGAAATCTATGGATCTTTTATTTCAGGACATTACAGGGGTGCAAGCATATCTTGATGATATCTTAGTTTTTGCAAAATCTTTAGAAGAACACAACAAGATTTTAAAACATGTTCTTTCAATTTTAATGTCCAGTAACATGACTGCTCGCAGTGACAAATGTAAATTTGCTATTAACAAAATTGACTATTTGGGTCACACAGTATCAGATCAAGGTATTACTCCTAAGTTCTCTGTTATTAGAGCCATTGAGGATGCTAAACATCCAACAGATAAAGACGCTTTACGGTCTTTTCTTGGTTTAGCAGAATACTACACTAGGTTTGTCCCATCCTATTCCCAGTTAGTAGAACCTTTACTGTCTCTCTTGCGAAAAGGTTCCAGTTTCGTATGGTCTGATGAGTTAGACAGAATTTTTTGCGAGGTTAAAAAAATGATTGTATCAGCTAAGGCCATACATGCTTTTAGAGAGGATGCGGTTTCCATTATTACAGTAGATGCTAGCATATCTGGCCTTGGTGGTGTACTTACCCAGAAAGTTGAGGTCCATAAGCAAACCGTCGCATTTGCTTCTAGAGCTCTTAAAGAGTTTGAGTAAAGATACAGCACTATAGAAAGAGAGGCACTAGCATGTGCGTGGGCAGTTCACAAATTCAAAATGTATATTTGGGGAAGAAAATTTGAGTTAGTCACTGACCACAAGCCATTAGTTTATATTTTTAATAAATCTAATTTGGCTTCTATGTCAGCAAGACTTATGAGATTAGTTTCGAAATTACAGGAATTTAATTTTGTGGTAAAACATATTCAAGGAGGCAAGAATTTTCAGGTGGACTGTTTGTCCAGGTTAGCTATGTCTAAGGATGATGAGGAAGATTTTCTGGTGGAGGACGTGGAATGGGTTACTTTGGTGGATGCAGTAAATGAGATGAGTGATATTGTTTCTGAGGGTGACTGGAAGGCATCCGCCATGGTAGATAATGTATTACAGAAAGTTATTGATTATTCTACCCATTGCTGGCCAGAACCCAGAGGGTTGAGTGGAGATTTGTGCAGATTTGCACACGTTGCGGAGGAACTTTCTGTGGAGAATGGCATAGTTCGTAGAGGGGAAAAATGTGTTCCTCCCTTCAAACTTCGCAATTCAATTATCAATAAGGCACATCAAGGTCATTTAGGGATGACTAAAACTGTTATGCGTATTAAACAACATTATTGGTGGCCAACGATAGATAGTCAGGTCAGGAATTTAATTGATTCATGTCCTGAATGTTTGATGTCTGACAAACACTGGTGCACAGTGAAGGTTCCTTTACATCCGACTGAATTCCCTGATTCAGCTTGGGAGGAAGTTGGTGTTGATTTTTCTGGTCCGTATTCCATTTTGAATCAGGAAAATAAGTATGTAATTCTGTTAGTTGATTATTTTTCGAAGTGGATGTATTTCGAGTTTGTGAAGTCTCCAGATTCGGATTCAACTATTTCTTTTCTAAGAAGGATTTTTGACTTGGAGGGGGCTCCGAAAATAATTGTCACTGACAATGGGATACATTTTGTCTTGGAGAAGATGTGTAAATTTCTGAAAAAATTAGACATCAAACAATTGAAAGTGGCTTTATATTCACCGGATTCTAATGGACTAGTAGAGAGAGGGAATAAGATAATTAAAGAAGGTGTTCAGACTGCAGTTTCATTTAATTACAATGTGGAGAATGTTATCAAACAAAAAGTATGGCATTATAACACATCCCCTCATTGTGTTACTGGGGTGTCTCCATTCTCTTTATTAAGAGGGAGAGAAAATCGTTCACTTATGTTTCCTTCCTGGTTAATCCAGAATTCTACCAGAAATGTAGTGGATTTAGACTCTATTAGAAAGACTGTTCAGGATAAACAAGCATGGATGAAATCACATTTTGATGGTGGAGTGGATAGTAAAGTGGTCGATATTTTTGCAGGTGATTGGGTTTTAATTAAGAATCCAGGGAAAGTTAACAAAGGTTGTTCGAAATTTTTTGCACCTGTTCAAGTTTTGAAAGTCAGTAAGGGAGCTGCATTTGTTGGCAAGACAGGTTGGTGGAATAAGCGTCAATTAGTGAAAGCGACGGATCAACAAGCAGAGATTATTGGGGAAAAACATAAAAAAGATTGTTCGGATGGTTTAGATTGGAGTTTTTGAGTGAATGATTCAAATGGTAAAATACAATCTTCTTGTCCTGAATCCTTACCTGTTCAATCAGGTAGTCAACAATGCACTAGGAATGTTGTTAATTGTCAAAATGTTGTTAATAATCAAATTCTTTCTTCTTTTAGCAGGTCAATTAGAGCACCTGAAAGATATAATGAATTTGTTAGATTTTAAAATGTATTTTCTTTTTTCTTTTATTTTTGGTTGCTGTTGTGAGGGGGAAGGTGATGTAGTGAAATTCTAATGGCATGCATCCTGCGGTCTGTTGCGCAATGTATGCTCGCGCTGTTGCGCGTGTAATAAACATGTTGTTAATTAAATGGTTACACTCGCGCATGGACGCCTGTTCTGCGGTTGGTCATTGTCACCGTTGGCTTGCCGCGGATCAGACGCTTCATGAACGGGTGGAGTTTTGTTCTTCAATAAACTGGATTATTTACTCAAGAAAGGACTCGCTCTTGCTTCATTTGAGCTTGCTACACTCTCCTAGACAATAATCTATTTCTTGCTTGCAATTCGTAATGACTATCCTTTTGTACTTTTTTGGGTCTACAGCTGCCCACTTTAATCTCTTGATGTTTGGTTGGGCGGGGGTAATATCAATAACACAATTAGATGTGTTTATTTGTTTATTTCCCCAGCATAATAGGACTATTGAAATACTATTGTGGTCACTCACCACCTGTTCTGTTATCCATAAATCTTTATAATCATTGTTACATGACAGTAGAATGTGATCTATGTTAGATGATGCACCTCTGCCAGTAAAAGTCGGACATGGAATGTTATTCCTATCCCTTGTGCAACTTAAAAGGTCAAGATCATATTTGGATAATAAAGTATTTAATATTGTTCCATAGTCCCCGTGCGGAAAGTGTAGCAAATCTATCCTTTCATTTGAAGTACTATTTTTTGTAAAACCACACGTTTTGGTGTTAGCTAGTGGGCACATTTGGACATTAAAGGCACCCATCCTTAAAAGGATTACTTGCCTATTTGGTACTACCATTGCTCTATCTATTGCTTTTTCAATGTCATGAATAATACCACCTCTATTCTTACCAAAATTGTTATTATAAAAATTAAGTAGCAACAAATCTTTTCCTCTAGTTAACTGGAAGTTAGGGCCTATAGTTATACAGGAGATGATTTTACACTATTAAATTGGAAACAAGTGTCAACAAACCTCCCTTTGCCCTACCCGAGGAGGAGTCATCCGCTTTAACCCAGTTAGCAGTGTACCCTTCTACATAAACTGGGTCTTTATGCCAGGTTTCCTGTAAGCAAATTACATCATACTTGGAGGTGATAAGGTCTTTCCAATGTGGTGTGTTTAACTTGCTATTCAGACCTGCTATATTCCAGCTCATAAAGGAATAACCTGCTTGTTCATTTGTCGCGCCAGCCTCTTGTTGTTTGGCTACAGTAGATATTACAATTGGGTACTCAGACCGTATGCCAACATTAGGTATAGGTTCTACTGTAGTATTATTAAGCAAAGACTGATTTGCAATTACCCTTGAAGTATTTCCCGGGGTTACCACAAAAAGTGCTTTATCATTCTGCCCAGCATTAGGCAGGGTCTGGTCTAAATTATCCATAGACATTTTTTTTGTTCCTACATGTTCCCATATTATTCCCAGTGGGGTCTAAGGCTGATATAATTGAAATACTCTCACATTTCATAAGTCAATCATTAACCTCCATAGATCCCAATATCTGGTACCTGTTTGATATGGGGACACTTGGATGTAAGAATGATTGCAGTTGTGGTATAAAGATTTGGTGCATGGGTTTAAGATTACCAATGGTATCACCTAGAACAAAGTTCCCTCTTAGGTGTCTGTAAAAATAACCTAATGGTAAAAGAGTTGTGTTGTATTCCAGTTGTGATGGCGGGGGTGCATTAGCCAGTACATCTCTTGCCCAAGCGGGAGATTTAAAGTTAATTATAATGCAGTCTCCCTCTAGTTTTTTCTTCAAAGGGCCAATCCAACCCACGCGCTGTTAATAATATTTGAGTCGCGTCTGCAAGTGGGAATCCACATTTGTCAGTCAACCAATGGGTCGTTTTATTTCTTAGTGTTGCTTGATTCTCCCATTGGTCTTTCTTCAATTTGGGCACATTTACCAAAACCGCCACATAAGGCCCGCACTCAGGGGGTAAGTTAATAAAAGGGGGAGATGAAAAAGCAGTATTTTTATTATCTAACTCCTCTATAACTGGTACTGGAGGGTTATCACTTTCCAATTCTATTACATCCCTTTTTCCTTTATCACAATGATTTCTAGCTGCATGCTCTCTTAATGGACCTTTAGGGTTTTCTGTCAGTTTTGTGTTGGTTTGATTTCCATCACATTTCTTATTTTTACTAACATTTATTTTTCCTCTTTCTGCTCATTCTGACCTTTATTTTGCCTCTTTCCCTCATTATTTTTTACTCTTTCTGTTAGTTTCTGACCTTTATTTTGCCTTTTTCTGCCATTATTTGTCCTCTTTCTGCTCGTTTCTGACCTTTATTTTGACTCTTTCTGCGATTATGTTTCCTCTTTCTTTTGTTTCTGACCTTGATTTTGCCTCTTTCTACCATTATTTGTCCTCTTTCTGCTCATTTCTGACCTTTACTTTGCCTCTTTATACCATTATTTGTCTTCTCTCTGCTCATTTCTGACCTTCATTTTTCCTTTTTCTGCTAATTCTGACTTTTATTTTGCCTCTTTGTCATTATTTTTTCCTCTTTCTGTTAAATTCTGACCTTCAATTTTCCTCTTTCTGCTCATTCTGACCTTAATTTTGCCTCTTTCTGCCATTATTGTTTCCTCTTTCTGTTCGTTTCTGACCTTTATTTTGACTCTTTCTCCATTATTTGTCCTCTTTCAGCTCTTTTCTGACCTTTATTTTGACTCTTTTTGCCTTTATTTTTTCCTCTTTCTGTTCGTTTCTGACCTTTATTTTGACTCTTTTTACCATTTTTGTCCTCTTTCTGCTCGGTTCTGACCTTTATTTTGCCTCTTTCTACCATTATTTGTCCTCCTTCTGCTCGTTTCTGACCTTCATTTTTAGGGCTCGCCTAGCGATCCAGCACATGCGCTACTCACCTTGGCTAGACCTATTGTCATAGGTTTCTCTGCCGAAGGAGGACAGGAGAGGACAGTAGATCTGCACTCCGTACGCGTGCACATCTCCTGTCACGTGTAGGGCTGGCGTTTTAACACAACGCGGAGACAGCTGGGTTCATCAAGCAGTATTTTTATTATCTAACTCCTCTATAACTGGTACTGGAGGGTTATCACTTTCCAATTCTATTACATCCCTTTTTCCTTTATCACAATGATTTCTAGCTGCATGCTCTCTTAATGGACCTTTAGGGTTTTCTGTCAGTTTTGTGTTGGTTTGATTTCCATCACATTTCTTATTTTTACTAACATTTATTTTTCCTCTTTCTGCTCATTCTGACCTTTATTTTGCCTCTTTCCCTCATTATTTTTTACTCTTTCTGTTAGTTTCTGACCTTTATTTTGCCTTTTTCTGCCATTATTTGTCCTCTTTCTGCTCGTTTCTGACCTTTATTTTGACTCTTTCTGCGATTATGTTTCCTCTTTCTGTTTGTTTCTGACCTTTATTTTGCCTCTTTCCCTCATTATTTTTTACTCTTTCTGTTAGTTTCTGACCTTTATTTTGCCTTTTTCTGCCATTATTTGTCCTCTTTCTGCTCGTTTCTGACCTTTACTTTGCCTCTTTATACCATTATTTGTCTTCTCTCTGCTCATTTCTGACCTTCATTTTTCCTTTTTCTGCTAATTCTGACTTTTATTTTGCCTCTTTCTGTCATTATTTTTTCCTCTTTCTGTTAATTTCTGACCTTCAATTTTCCTTTTTCTGCTCATTCTGACCTTAATTTTGCCTCTTTCTGCCATTATTGTTTCCTCTTTCTGTTCGTTTCTGACCTTTATTTTGACTCTTTCTCCATTATTTGTCCTCTTCAGCTCTTTTCTGACCTTTATTTTGACTGTTTTTGCCTTTATTTTTTCCTCTTTCTGTTCGTTTCTGACCTTTATTGTGACTCTTTTTACCATTTTTGTCCTCTTTCTGCTCGGTTCTGACCTTTATTTTGCCTCTTTCTACCATTATTTGTCCTCCTTCTGCTCGTTTCTGACCATCATTTTTAGGGCTCGCCTAGCGATCCAGCACATGCGCTACTCACCTTGGCGAGACCTATTGTCATAGGTTTCTCTGCCGAAGGAGGACAGGAGAGGACAGTAGATCTGCACTCCGTACGCGTGCACATCTCCTGTCACGTGTAGGGCTGGCGTTTTAACACAACGCGGAGACAGCTGGGTTCATCAGCCCTCACTTCCACGTCTGAGGGCCTAGCACTTTCCTCATGCCACCACCAGGGGGAACTCATACCTCACACTGGCTGTCGCTGGCCTCAAACCGCCGCCAAACGTGCACTCTCTTGTTGACCTCACCCTCGTTTCGGAGTCCTCATGCGGCTGTACATTCTCCTGGGGAAGGGCCATGTCCACACAGCACGTGAGGTTCCGTGATTCTGAACCCGTTCAATAAAGGTCGTCGTATCAAGACGATTTTGGTATAAGCGGACCGCAAATGACGAGTTCGGTATGTACAAGTGTTTTCGTCATGATCGATTGATGGATACACTGTGTATTCAGGGATTTCGTTCAAACCTTCGGGTTCCATTTTGTGTACGGCTGCCATTTTGTGGTTGCCCTCACATAGGCCGATGACTGCGAGTCTTTGGGACACGTACACCTTTAGCTGACTTCTGTGTGACCTGAACGAACTGACTCCATTGCCCGAAGCTGACCTCGTTGAGCCAGTTCCTTCTTAGGCAGCTGGTCAGATAGAGATCAAAGAACAGGACATTGCTGAGTTTATGGTACACGCGCACACCCTTCTATCTTGTTTCTCATCTGTTTCTGTTCCTTCTTTTATGGCCTATTTATGGTTTGGGTTGACGCTCTTTTATTATGGGTTTCGTCCGGCCTGTCCGAGCAAGAATGTTGGATTTTGCCTTGTCATTTATGGGGGGCTGGACAACTGAAAGTGGGCTTGTCGTTATGCGATATCCTCTGAAATGTCACTGTGTGATTGGACAGTTCGAAAGTAATTGTTACTAGTTAGGAATGTGATTTTTAACATAAAAGACGATGTCTCGCAATACGAAAATTGTACAGTCTCTGACGAACCACCCATGTTATGCTTCGTAGACCTCTGTTCCTGGTTGCAGCCAATAAATTTGGTCTTTGATGTCACCGAGAAGTATCCCGTGTCTCTGTATTCTAAGACAGGTGAACCTGAAGACTTTGGGCGTGCCCCTGGGCCGCTGGGTTCTAAAACCTGGTTCTTCACACGGACAGGACTCAGCCATCCGCGGCTGCAGTTTCTATCTTCCTTTGCCATGGCCCATGACAGGCATGTTGTTGCAAAACTACAGCTTTAAGATTTTTAGCTGCAAGGGTAGAGTAATCCTTCCGTTTTGAAGTGTTGCCATGTCATTGGGTTCAGGAACTTGTTTAAGTGACGCCTGTGCGTTTTTTGTTTTAAGACTCACTCTAATCGATGGAGACGTGTTGCGTCCCTGAGGAGGCAGGAAGGCTGCGAAGTAATTCAGAGGGGAAATGCAGCCATAATTCACTTTTAGAGGGTATCCCACGCTAAACTATTTATTCTGACACCTGAACCTGGTATTGGTAACACGTGGTTTTCCGTATGTAAAATTCCTGCACGTTCTCTACACGGAAAGCGCTGGACTTCATTCTTCCCACAGAAAGGTCTCAGGTCTCCTCATTGACTTGCATAGTGCCTTGCCTGGGCCTTTCTTTCTAAAATGTCTGGTTGCCCTCCCCACACCAACAATATTGAAATTTATGTCCATAGTTATTAGAGCCACTTAGCAAGGTTCTTCCAACTTCTTACATGGCTTAAAGGGTTAAAACTACTGTTACCACCGTACTTGGTTTAATTTAACTATTAGTGATGGATCAACAACGCTTTCCACTGGCAATGGCTGTCTGTCTTAAGTATGTATAGATAAAGGTTAAAAATAATGTTCATGACATTGGAAAACCAGCGACGCAGTCATCTTAAGGAAAGCTGATTCTTGGATCTTTTATGGGTGCAGCAGATTACTGGGGCAGTCTAAGGCTGTCTTTAAAGTTGGGGTACCAGGTTCAAGTCTGGCGGGAAGCTCAATCACCCTGTGATTCTGGGTAAGTCATTTAATGTCCCTGTATCTACCAAAAAAACAAGCATTTGCAATGCAGTAGGTCTCACATTTACACGAGTTTAAGCTATTGGCACTGCAAATGACAATGCCTTATATCTATGTTTTAAATATGTTATAAAAACTAAAACAAAAATAAAAGGTATTGTTATTTGCAATTTCAATCGCTGAAACGCACATAAATGCGAGGCCTCTGCTGGTTTTTGTCCTGGCTCCTCGACAGAGACGTCGATTCCAAAGCGCCCAGATGACCCTATGGGTGACAGTTCTGCGCTATACAAATGCTCAATGATGCTTGTCCACGCATGATTGCACCTACCCGCCACCACCCACTTGTCTGCCGCACCACTCTCGGGGATTGCCAGCCGCCGCTGGACAAAGCAGCCACATTGTCAGGATTTCCCTGAGTGAATACTTGCAGTGGGGCACATGTAAAAATAATGAACTCCCTAGCCTCAGAGAAAATCCCCCACACGAGCTATTCACAGTCTGTCCTTGCACTAATGCACAACGCAGTAAGAAACTGCAAAGCCGCACAAAATATATATCTATAAATAAAACCAAACAATTGAAGCGTGCACTACCTGAAAGACAATGGGAAAAGAAAATGAATCGGAGGCAAACAAAACCACGAAGAAATCCCTCCTTTGCTTTAAAAATAAAACATTTCGTAAAATGAAACATACAAACACGAGCGAGAAACTCAATTTACGCAAGGTGCTTCTGCCATCTAGTGGCAATTATAAAATGGCAGGTTTAACTAGTAAAGAATAGCCCATTGCAAGATAGTAAGATAAACATCATCAACTCTACTGGGCTCTCAAGGAAACTCATCAACTGCCTGTACGGATTAAAAATCCAGACAAGTATAATATATTTATGAAGATGCAAAAATGTGACCGCATTTACAAGCCTGTAAATTAATTTGGGAGGCAAACGCCGAGATTCTTGCAGAAATGTGCTCCTCGCTATACAAGAAACAGGATTCTCAATCTTCACTTGCTTATCTGTTCCACCAACACATATTCCACTTCTGTAACGTGGACTAGATCACTGGAAGCCCACAGCACACTTGCGGCAATAAATGACTGCAAACCTACTGGTAACTTTAATCTCACACTGAACTATTCTCAAAATGGACCCCCTTCAAAGAGTCAATGTGCTATAAAAAAAATACTAAACAAGCACACACACAAAACAAATAATCAATTAAGTAAAGTAATGTTAAAATAATTTTTTTCTAAAGAACAAAGCTAACCACAACCCCCCGCCCAATTTGCCTCAAAGAGATATAAAAGACAAAGCAACTCACCAAAATGAGGTAACAACAGCTCTGCGAAGGGCCAAAGTGTTGCGCTTAAATTGTATTTTTGTGTAGTGAGAATAACCCAGTGTATTATGCGTAGAGCATCTAGACTATATCTATGAGGAGTGAAAATCTATTTATGTGAAGACAAGCAATATATAAACCCTAAAGAGTAATGGTGAGGTGAAAAAAAACACCAGGATTGGATAAGTTATTGTGCCTGACATCCAATAACCTGATGTCGCAGTTACTATAAACCCATGTGCTTAATCCCACTTGAGACCTACAATATGTTTATACTATGATGAGAACAGTGGGCAAGCACCTTCACTGGGGACCGAGTGTGACAGCGGAGGGCGCTCTTCCCGCCCATAGCATTATCTGGACCTAGTGCTTCCTGGCTCCTGCTTACAACCCATACTGTTGTAATTCACCTTTATTCAGATCTGGATTGATCCATTTCTCAATCTTCTCCTTTATCCTACCTGTCATGTTTCCCCCTCCTTCCTCTGTCCCTACGGAACCCATACAATACATGAAAACAGCCCTCTATTGCCCCAGAGCAAATGGCATGGTAAAACGCATGAACCGCATGGTAATATTTTGCTCCTTACTTAGTCTTATATGATATCTGTTCTTTCTCTTTCAACTAGAGGTCTACAGTACTCCCCACAAAGTAGTATTGTGTATTGTTGTGTATAGTTCTATGATTGTTATTGGTTTTGTCAACTTTTGAAATGTTGATAAGGAGATGTGTGGTAATGCACTCATATTCCGGTCTGGATTGTTCCATTTCTCAATCTCCTCCTTTATGCTCCCGGTCACGTTTCCCGCTTCTTTCCCTGTCCCTATGGAACCTTCCTTATTGTTGTAAGACAGCTGCTCAGTGAAAATTCCGATGGGTTGACAGTTGATCTGACTGAAGAGGTGATGGTGAGATAATAAACGTGCACTTTTCTACCTGGTCTTCGTGACTTATTACAACACCTTCATAAGAGTTGTTTCCCAAAAAGGGTAGAATAGACTGAGGCAGTACTCTCTATCAGCATACAGCACTGGTGTTTGGTTAGGAACACCTGTGAGCCTCCCCGAGTATTATGGTCTAAGGGGTTTACAGTTGTTCAGGCAATGGGGTCTCTCTACTACATACTCATTGTGAAATCCCTAATTTCTTCTTAATATGGGTATGATGATAGATTCTCCCCATGTCAGTGGAATTTTATCAATAGCGGCTGAAATAAACATTCCAGTTAAGATGGATCCTCATAATACAGGGGCAGATTTATAAACATCAACTGGGACACCATCCAGGCCTTGGGCCCAGCCCCTGGCACCTGCCTGAAAGGTCTGGAGGACTTCATCATTGGTGATGTTCAGAGGGAGATATCTCCCCTCTCCTAACTGCCACTCAGACCCTCCCATTGTCTCCCTATTAAGGCTAAAAATTCCAGAAAAATGTGTCACCCAGGTATCTGAAGAAACATAGAAACTGAACTCTGGGATATTATCACCCTTCAGGAAAGGAACATTTACTGTATCCCAGAAGAGTTTGTTATTCATGGTTTTTGCAGAAATAGCCAATTTTTCCCAGGGCCCGGCCTGGAGTATCTTTTTCCAGGCAGCTATAGCTATTTTGTACTCGCACCGTAGGGTTTTGATGGTTAACAATTCTCGCAGTGATTTAGATAGGGCATGCTGTAAAACTTGTAATGCTTTGGTGCAAGTACCATTAAACCACCCCGGATAATTTCATCCTGGAGACAGTATGTTATTTCCCTGTGATTAGAAACTACTATTCTTATCATGATCGAGCGTCGAACAACACCCGTCCATTTAATTCTATCACTATTTGTCCTAACGGGGTCAATATGGTTTGCTAAGTCAAATACATCATTCCTTTTGCCCCAGAAGACAAATGTTGATGAAAGTAGGCTATGGTCACTAAATAAGGAGGGAAAGAAACTAAGGTTGCCACACATACAGAAAGCAGAAGCAGACACTGATACATGCTCTAAAATGAAGTATATGTTTCTCCCTATAAAAGTTGGGGCTAGTTCCCCATTCAAACCACAGCCACTCCCTAAGGAGTTGGAAGTCATATTTAGGGATCATCTGATTTAGGGCTTCTCCATAGTCATTGTGACAAAAATGTTCATTTTTCTCTCCATCCTCACATATTTGGCCACATACCTGGTTGTTAGTTGCTCCGCATGCCTGGATGTTTAAAATCTCCTGCCCACAATAAAACATACTCCGTATCAATTGAAGATGAAAAAGTTTCAAGCTTGTGATCAAGAGCTATTGCCACATTGCATGGTGTAGAATCAAAGATGTTATTGTAAAAATGTATAATTACCACATATTCCCCCCCCTTTTTGCTTAGACATAGCATTTGTGCATGGGGCCCACAGATGCAAACCTTTTTAACATTAATAGAGATTTCATTGGAAATAAGTATTTGTAGCCCCCTGTTCGCTCGCCCAGCTTGTGACCTTATAGCTTCTAAAGTTTGAGGAATATCCTTCAACATGTACACGGCATATACACCAGGTTTCTTGTAGACATATAGGGCCCGATGTAGGTAATTCCGATTTACCTACTCTCAAATACCGAATCATACCGAATCGGTATTTAAGAGTAGGTAAATTGGAAGTAGGCAGATGTAAGTAATTTTTATTTTTCAATTACCGATTCTGTAAGATTCGGTATTTACCGATTCGGTAAATACCGAATCGGTATGTACCATTGATTCCAATGGGCCTTGAAGCCCATAGGAATCAATGGGAAATAAATACCGAATCCTGGCAGGGGGAACAGGTTGTCACTTTGACACCCTGTAGCACCCCAATTGCAGGCTTGTGTGCCATGTGGCACACATACATGCCCTAAGGGCATGTCTGTGTGTCACATGGCATAGGTGTACATGCACAGATGTGCATGTACACTGGAATTCAGTATTTTACCACCCTATAGGATTGAGTTGTAAATACCGACTCCTAAAGGGCCTGTGGCACTCTTTGAAGTGCCAGCTACATCTCGAAATACCGATTCGGTAAATATACCGAGTCGGTATTTTACCGAATCTGTAAATTTACCGAATCAGTAAATTTACAGATTGGGTAAAATTCAGGCCCCCTACATCTCAAAAACCAATTACAGGTCGGTAACGGCCGGAAATCGGCTGTTACCGACCGGTAATTAGCGACCTACATCTGGCCCATAATGTCATAACTAAATATGGTACTAACCCAATCAAGATTTGCAGCCTTCTTTGATAATCCATTCACATTCCAGGTTGCGAACTCAAACCCTTCTATGTGGGCCGTCCTGTCGGGTAAGTTATTGAGGTATAAACAAAAGAGGAGTATCACCAAAATAGAACCTGGAAGGGTTCTTAATGGGATGTCAATGAAGGAAGCAAAAGGGTATTGTCCTTTTGTTTAGAAACCCCTCACTCACCAACCTGGTTGGTGACAGGCTTCATCATCGGTGTCCACCCAGATGGCCGAGTGCCATCCGGGTGTGCTGCGACACCTGACTACAGTGGAGCTGGTTTTTGGGTGTGGAGTGCAAGCAACAAATAATGTTAAAAATTGTCCTGGTATGACTTATAGAAAAAACTTTATTCACAAGCTACTGGAGAATGGTAAAAATAGAGTGAAGATACTGATAGGTGATAATGACCAGTAGTATCTATGTGTGTGTATAAAAAGTGGGTCTACATGTTTCAACCTGTAAGCGGTAATCCCAGGTTTTCGTCAGGACCAAAAAGGAAAATGGTTGGTGTACACACACTAACGTGTACCCAGACCTAAATTCCTAGAAACTTGCTGCAAAATTGTGCAGCAGGCTGTCTCACACCCAAATGGGTGAGAAAAAGCAGAGAAACCTGTGGAAGGAAAAAGGAACAATCACAAACAAATAGTATACATGCCTGTAACGTAGTGTAGGTTCTCATAATTCTGCATGTTTCATGCAAATCCCATTTGTAAATTGAGTAGTAATCAATAGGGTGCCAGGGACGTGAATACTAGCGTGCGTAATAGCTGGCATCAAGTGCATAAACTGGCCATACCATGGTAGTGGATGGTACTAGGTTGTAACCATCAATCCTTGCTCACTCATTCACACAGATCAATAACGTGTGATTGGTGGCTGGGAAATAGTATTAAATGTGTCACTAGCACACAGAAAATTATTCGTAGCGTGACTACTTCAACTCACTCAAACATTGGTGAGTAAAAATAAACATGCATTCATATATAAATCGTTGTATTCAAGTCTTAGGACAGCTGTCAACCGGGGGAAAATCTTACTATATTCAAGGGTCTCAATTGCTCCGGGGGGCCGAGGGAGGCTTTTTCAAGAGGAAACCTAGTCTGAGGGTAAAACAATGTAAAAGTGTCGTAAATACCATGGAAGGGTAGAGAAAGGCTCAAAATTGCCCTTGGACGCCGCTGCCGTATGGCGGTAATGTGGCAGCATCTGGCTTGTCTGAAAACGTACAGTGTCGGAGAAATCCGTGATCCGGAATACCTATACGCCTCTTTGTTTTCCCCATAGCAAGGCTGCATTGCCGGCGAGGGGTTTATCAGGAGGCGTCTTCCGGGTTGGGCGGGGTCACCTGGGGCGCGTGAATGGAGCCATAGCTAGGCAAACGCTCGGGATCACAGTACGGTGGTCGAGCGGTGCCAAAAAGGAACAGTGTAATGGATTTATCCGACCTGGAATTACGAGGGCAGATAGAGGGGGTGGGCGTGCGAGCGCCGTATTAAGAAACGAAGTAGTGTTAGGATAAGATTTCTAGAGAGCAAAATTCACAAGTGCAATTGCGTGACTAAATGACTGGAGAAACAGGTCAGTAGACCTGTATATCGAGAATGGAATTAAAGGCACAATAAGGTAAAAATGCCACAGAATAAATCCAAATGGGGGCCAAAAAATATGAATCATACTATTGTTGCTCAAAGGAGCTCAAGGAGGACTATAGATGACAAAGTATAGAGTTATGCACAGATGGATCATCTTTGAAGGACAGAGGCCCAGGGAATATTATCATTCAATCCAATGATATGTGTGGATAGTCTATAGATCCATCGTTGCTCCTTTTCAAATAGTCTTTTTTGTAAATTTGGCCCAGCTTTCACATGTTCAATTACTGACCATCTCATGTCATTGGGTGTATGATTCTCTTCCAAGAAATGGTCTGTTAGCCTGGTCGCATTCTTCTTGCAGCGGATAGTGCTGCAGTGTTCACAGATCCTTTGTTTGACCTTTCTGGTTGTCATTCCTATGTATGTTTTCTCACAAGGGCAAGTGATAAAATAAACCACATTGGTACTGTTGCAGTTGGTATGTGATTGTTGCTTCCAGATTTTACCTTCTTTTAGGTTTAAAGTTTTTGTGTTATCGGTGAGATGACACACGCTACAATTTCCGCAGCGAAAATGTCCAGTGACCGTGGGGAGACCCCAGGCTCTCGTGATTGACTGTTGGTCGTTGTTAATGGCCAATTTGGGTCTGGTGTTTACCAACATATCTTTCAGGCTGCGTGATTTTTCAAAAGAGAATAAGGGTTTTTCCCAATGCAAATTGCCAGTGTTCAATATAGACCAATGTTTATTCACGCATCTGCTCATTTGGTTGGATATGGCATTGAAAGTTGTGACACAAGTTAGTGGTATAGTCTTGTTATTGTTATTCACTTTTTCTTCTAATAGAGCTTCTCTTGGTTGGTTTCTAGCTCGTTTTTGGCATTCCATGTTGATTTTTGTTGGATACCCTCTGGCTGTGAGTTTCTCAGTTAATTCAACCGCTTGATTGCGATAGTCAGGGGTAATGCTGCAGTTGCGTCGAATTCTCAAATATTGTCCGTAAGGGAGATTTTCCTTAAGGGGTCGAGGGTGAAAACTTTCAAAGTGCAAAAGGTTATTTTTGGCCGTTGGTTTTTGATATGTTTTGGTCTCAAGACAATTGTTGTTTTTAGTTATTGTGATGTCAAGAAACACGATAGTTTCTTTGTCATAACTGTTGGTGAACCTGAGGTTTTTGTCACGTGTGTTGATCCATGCAATGAATTCATGTAGAATTTCCAGCGGTCCTTGCCAAATTGCCAAGACGTCATCAATGTAACGTTTCCAAAAGGTCAAGTAGTTGAAGAAAGGGTTCTGTTCATGAAGAATGAATCTTTCTTCAAAGTCAAAAACGTAGAGTCCTGCCACGCTGGGAGCAAAAACACTGCCCATCGAGGTGCCCCCTATTTGTAGATAAAGGGAGCCCTCAAACTCAAAATAATTTCTCTTTAGAGCGAGTTTGGCGCATTCTAAAATGAATGCCTTGGGTGTGTTAAAAGACCAGGTGCTGCTGTTCTGAGTTTTTTCTAGAACCGTGATGGTATCATCCTGGGGTATACTTGTATATAGGCTTTCAATATCAAAGCTCAGCAGTATGGTGTCAACTGTGATATCTTGCAAAAGTCTCAATAGGCTCTTGGTGTCCTGTAAGTAGGTTGATGTTGATTGTACAATTGTGTTTAGGAAAAAGTCACAAAACCTGAAAAGTGGTTCCAGGAGGGAGTCTATCCCTGACACTATTGGTCTACCAGGGGGAGGGATCTTTCCTTTGTGCGATTTCGGTAGAATGTAAAAATATGGTATTTTACCTTCCGATTTACACAGGTAGTCTGCTTCTTGTTTAGAATTTTTCCAGATGACTCTGCTGTTTCAACCAGCTGAAGAATTTCTATTCTGAGGTCGTCTGTGGGGTCTGAATGAATAATTTTCTGTGAACTAGTGACACATTTAATACTACTTCCCAGCCACCAATCACACGTTATTGATCTGTGTGAATGAGTGAGCAAGGATTGATGGTTACAACCTAGTACCACCCACTACCATGATATGGCCAGTTTATGCACTTGATACCAGCTATTACGCACGCTAGTATTCACGTCCCTGGCACCCTATTGATTACTACTCAATTTACAAATGGGATTCGCATGAAGCATGCAGAATTATGAGAACCTACACTACGTTACAGTCATGTATACTATTTGTTTGTGATTATTCCTTTTTCCTTCCACAGGTTTCTCTGCTTTTTCTCACCCATTTGGGTTTGAGACAGCCTGCTGCACAATTTTGCAGCAAGTTTCTAGGAATTTAGGTCTGGGTACACGTTAGTGTGTGTACATCAACCATTTTCCTTTTTGGTCCTGACGAAAACCTGGGATTACCGCTTACAGGTTGAAACATGTAGACCCACTTTTTATACACACACATAGATACTACTGGTCATTATCACCTATCAGTATCTTCACTCTATTTTTACCATTCTCCAGTAGCTTGTGAATAAAGTTTTTTCTATAAGTCATACCAGGACAATTTTTAGCATTATTTTTTGCTTGCACTCCACACCCAAAAACCAGCTCCACTGTAGTCAGGTGTCGCAGCACACCCGGATGGCACTCGGCCATCTGGGTGGACCCGGATGATGAAGCATGTCACCAACCAGGTTGGTGAGTGAGGGGTTTCTAAACAAAAGGACAATACCCTTTTGCTTCCTTCTTTGACATCCCATTAAGAACCCTTCCAGGTTCTATTTTGGTGATACTCCTCTTTTGTTTATACCAAATTTCAGTCCTGGGGACAAGGAGTACCTTCCACTCACTACGGTGAAGAATCCCTCACTCTCTCTTTTGTTGTTACGCACGGGTAAGTTATTGATACACTTATAAGTGTGCTAAAATTATCATCACTAATAGCCATATCGGCCTCAGCTACTGCCATCCCGCTGATCGCGGGTGCCTGCGTGGAATGTGTACGGTCTCTCGGGGATCGCTGCATTATCTGATTGGCTAAGGGTTCTCTTGTAAAATACCATCTCTGGTGATCACTGGAGTCCCCATCATAGCTTTGATCAGAGCGAAGTTATTCATTATCATCTAGTCTACTCAGCGCCTCATATCTGTTGGGCATTGCAAATTCAGGCCCCTGGGGCAGATAAGAGCTTTGGTTGGCCATGTGTCTTTGAAAATTCAGTACACCATTGGGACGCTGATCCAAGCCCTTCAAGTGACGGTAAAAATAAAAACAATGGGAGTATGCTCATGCCTTGCGTCTCCATCGATAATACTCCTGTAATTTTATAGATACCACTGGCGGTTCTTGGGCTTCAAACATTTTCCATTGGTCCAATCCACCCAACTCTCCTTGTAAGCAATATTTCATGTGCTCCACTAGGACAAAATAAACGTCTGATGCTATGCCAATGAACCACCTTATTCTTCAGGCATTCTGTGGTTTCCTCACCGCTAATTTTAGAGGGGGGACATTGACTAGAACCACCACAAATGCACAGCTAGCAGGTTGCAAATTGATGATAACTAGGTCTTGTGGGGGCACATCAGTGTCGATATTGAGGGGGTGCCGATTAAGACCGCCTTGATGTTGTAATACTCAGTTCAGTTTTTCTGTGCACTCTAATATCGCTGTTACTCCAAGAGATTATTAACGAGTTTGTTGTGTGCTACTCCATCCCAGCACTGTGTCTGGCAGTGCTCATAAATTACTAAAGACTAAGTGGGTCAGATGAATCAGTCCCATGGATGTGTGCACTTTTACATGAAACAGCAATGGTTCTTCACAATATTTATCAGTATTTTCAAAAGAACATTCATAGGCTCCTTCGTAGATTATTCCATGAATGTATTCATTCAATCATGTTCCATAGACAATTTTAGTTCATTGATTAGTTACTCTTGACTTCATCAGAACATTATTAAACGCACCCAATGCATTTTGGGTCAGTCATTGACCCTTCATCAGGGGTCTATAAGACAAATACAGAAAACCAGATGAGCAAGTCTAACAAAAACATATATATAAAAACATCTTTCACGTTTAAACTTCATGTTGCGCATCAGTTTGAGAAAAAAGCGTATTCAATTCATGTTAAACATAGCGACATTTAGGCTGTGTGTCAGTGCGCCTGTAGCACATACATAGCAAAAAACTAAAAGAAAATCTAATATAATGAGCCTGCTTTACGAGCATAAAGGGTATGAACGTCTGGATATCCTGATCATGAATTCATACTTTAAAGGAACATTCTAGATAGTGATATCGCCTACTACGATATTTGCTAAATTTGCAAACCTGTTTATGCAGTAATTTGGAGTGTCATTCCAAATGAAAACCTCTTCATGGCTGCATTCTTGTAATATTACACCTTCCCAGCAAAGTCAGATGTAGGCCATCCATTCTATTGAGATCAGTTTTAGTCTTAAGTAGCAAGGGCTCTAAGTTAATTTGCACAATTTCATCTACATTGGCAGAAATCTCAATGCCTAAATATCTAGCATTCCCAGCCACCCTAGTGTCAGCCAGGTCCGCCCGAAATTTTTTAACAATCATTGTCTTCTCTTCATTCAAGAAATAGCCTGAAACTTTGCCAAAACGTTTGGCCTTCCTTTCTACCTCTTTTATTGCATCCGCCGGGCTAGTTGTTGGTATGGCAAGGTTGTCTGCGTATGCTAAAATCTTTGACTCGCCCCCCCATGGTTTGAACTGCCTGAATCCTGTTGTTCTCCACAATCTTCCCAATTAAGGGGTCAATATACAATTCAAATTAAAGTGGAGAGCAAGGACACCCTTGCCGTGAGCCGTGGGAGATTAATTATATCCGAAGAGGTGCCCATTGCTGTGATCCTAGCCACAGGATTCTGGTACATACACCTAATAGCGTTGATAAAACCCTTACCCAGTCCCTACCTTTCCATGATTGCCCATAGAGCGGGCCAGGAGACCCTATCGAAGGCCTTCTCTGCATCAAGAAATATGGCCGCCATAGGATCTCCGGAAACCCTTACATGATCAAACAGTGTAATTATGCGTCTGATATCCTCTGTTGTGCACCTCCCAGGCACAAATCCATGCTGGAATGGAGAGACTAGCTTTCCGATACCTGCAGTCAGTCTGTCCGCCAGAATTTTAGAATATATCTTCACATCTGTATTAAGCAAGGTAATTGGCCGGTAAGATCCCAGTTCTATAACTGGTTTAGCTTTTTTAGGGAAAACTATAATATTAGCACTTTTCCAAGAATCCAGAGTGGATTGATCAAGTTGTGCCCTTCGAAAAACATCCGGCATCAATGTCAGAAGCTGTTTTTTAAACTTTTTATAAAACTCCCCGGGAATTAAGTCCGGGCCTGAAGCTTTGCCTGATGGGAGATGATCTATGGCTGTTTTTAATTCAATCAATCAATCAAAGGTACTTTATTCGGTTAAAATTATTAACCATAAAAGCATACAAAGTACAAAAAATCATTTACATTAGAATAACAATAAAATTTAAAATAAAAGTACATCAGTTTTCCTTACAATCAGACAATACAGAATTGGTAGGAGCGATATCCTTGTCCTATCAGAGTAACATATCTGAGCCAGGGAGTAGGTTCTGGTAATTATAGGTGGGTATCTGCTGGTAACTAATTGATACAGGGCCCCTCCTTCCCCCCCCCCCCCCCCCCCCCCCGGTGGTATCCCTTTACAATCCACCTTGTGATTGGCGAATACACAGTTCTAGGGTAAAAATCGCACAATTCAAGTGTTGTTATAGGCTCATCTCCTCTTAGTGGCTCCCAGCTTCGCAGATAAGGGACGACCTGGTTATCCCGGAAGTTAACAATGACCAGGTCTCCCGCTGTGTTCTTGGAACGGGAGCCTATCCACCCCACCCTTCTCACATTTAGGATTGTCCCGTTAATATTGGATGGAAGCGGTCTGTTCTTTGTCAACCAAAACTGGACTTTATTTTTAAGGTCCTGGTGACCTTCAATTTTTCCGGTGGTGAGCTCAGGCACTCTCGAGAGGACACACACGTAGGGTGCTGCCTCTGGTGGTAAGTTTATGCATTTATTACTCGCAGCTAGCCCTTCAGAACATTTGCCTACTTTCGACCACCCAGCTCTGGGAACTGAGCTAAGGGCCATTGTCGGTTCTTTGACTACCTCCTTGTTTTTAAAAACTGATAGTACAGCATCTGGTGGCTTATTCTGGGCAATTTTGCTGTGTACAGTTGTGTCAGACGTTTTTGAGGCAATTAGTCTATGAAATTGGTTGTTTGACTTGGTTGGCTTGGTATTTTCATCTACTGTTGAGAGCTTTTCCCCAATTCTCTCTATCCTTTCAATGAGCGGGGATAATAGGGGTTTTACCAATTCTTCAAAGAGGTTTCCAGTATTTGACATGCTTTAGGTGTCTCGGGTGGTGGTGGCAGTAACCAAAGGGGGGCTTAAGTTTATTTTTCGGTATTTCGCTGGTTTCCCCTTGAGTTTAATACCTTTACGTTTTGTGCTCTGGGTAGGGACCGGAGGATGTGCTATCCCCTGAGTGGTAAATTTATCTGTTATTACAACGGGAGTTTCCAGTGGACTTTTATTAAATTGATGCGAATTCCTGGGCTGGGGGCTTCCAATACCCATAGGGCATGTTGGGGAACCGGTTTGATCAATTCCCTGTTCTATGGGAATATACCTGGTATTGCAAATAGCATTTAATTCCCTCTGTAGTAAAGAGTTTGGCGAGTCGGTTGAGATCGGAGGGGATCGTTCGCAACATATGGTGTCTTTAGAAAGGCTGTATTCAATTGTCTCAAAAGCCGATGTCACCCTAGTTATATATAGGTCCAGTGTCCCCTTGAGTGACCCTCCTTGAGAGGCGGATTGTTTGGCTGGCCCTTTAGAGGTCATGGTGCAACAAGCTTATGACGCAACTACACACACCTAGTACGGGACCAATGGATATCTAGGTAGACTAAGAGGCTACTGAAGAACAGTAAACAAGGACATTCGTTGTTAGACTCTAGATGGTTAGTCTCTGATTGGGCATACCTTAGTTCGTGTCATTAGTCCCGAGAGACCGACCAAGATGGGTGTCCCGACCTGACCTCCTCTGGCCTCTGAGGGCCACAGAGGGCCCGCCCTTTGCCCGGGCTTCGCTCGGCATCCCGCTCACGTCCCGCGACACGGGGCAGAGAGCAGTTTAAAGGCACCTCCTGGCGCTCTCGTACCGTGGCAAAGCAGCGGGTGATGTAGTCCCGGGGCGGCGGCGCAATCCTCAGCAGTTAGTGACTCCTGGCGGTGGTGGCTACAATGGAGGGCTTCCTCTCCTCCCCCTCCATAGTCCATAGTGATTGGCTCACCTAGTCTGTCTCTTTCTTCTACTGAAAGCTGATCCAGGACCACCCCCAGTAAGTAATTCTGAATTTCGCGGCTCCCAACCTGGGTGTCTTCGGTATAGAGGTTTTGATAAAATGTCTGAAATGCGGTAAGGATAGCATTGGTCTCGCTCACTATGCCAACAACCGGATCCCTGATTTCTCTGATCCAAGATTGCACGGTTCTCTCCCTTGTACGTGCTGCTAATAGATGCCCTACTCTCTCACTACTCTCATAAGACCGACTTTTCCACGCCAGATATTTACCAGCTGCTTTCTTTAATGAGATTTGCGTGATTGCGATCTGGCAATAGTAAGTTTTACCTAACTTGCCTCTGAGTCGGCTCCAGCTGATAATATCTCTATCAGTTGAGCCTCCGCCATACCTAGATCTGCATATAATAAACGCAAAAATGTTTTCTCTTGGTTCTGTGAGTCCCAGCCAAACCTGTTTGTTTCACCTCTGACCCCTGCTTTTAATGTATCCCAAATGATGTCTAGGTTTGCGCTTCCATAAGTCTCTTCGATAAAACTAGGTATCCAATCCCCTATCTGCTGTGTGTACTCTGCTTCACTTAATAGAGCCCTATTAAAAGACCACCGTGACTGCAAGGATGGGAGCTCGATATCCAGCTCAATCACCAAGGGATTATGGTCCGACATAACCTTAGGATATTTATTAATAGCACTCTTCAAGATAAGTTCCTGCGATACTAAGAAATAATCCAGCCTAGCATGTACTCTATGTGGAGCAGAAAAGTATGTAAAGCCTAAGTCAGTTCCCCTTTTCACAGCCCATACATCCTCTAACCCATGCAGTGACTTGAGTTGTGACAGTGAAATATACACTTTGGGTTTCCTGCCCTGATACAGAGCCTTCTTAGTGGCAACTTGGCAGCTTAAATTAATATTCAAAAGATCAAAGGTAAAGTCCATCCTACAATCTCAGTTTTTAACCAGTCAAACAAAGCCGGATGATCCAATACTGATCCATATACAGAGCGGAGAGTGAACATTTTATTTCCAATGCGACCTTGAACAATCACCCATCTGCCCATTTTGTCTACCAGGCAGCCAGAAAAACTAAGAAAACTACCCAACCCCTTCCGCACCAATATAGCCACCCCCTTATAGCGACATTCTTGCGTCATATCTGCTACAATTTGATACCCAGACATCTCCAAAAGCCATTTCTTACCTCCCTCAATATGAGTTTCCTGGAGGCATAGAATATCAGCCCTTAAAAATTTAACATCCACACTGACCCGCCTCCTTTTTGGGGGGTCATTTAAACCACATATATTAACAGATGCTCTTCTTATTTTCCTCATTTACAAAAAGGTAAAAAGAGACAAAAATACACAAAACAGCAAAATCAAAGCTTGTGAAGATCATTTTTCTGGATAACTTCTTCTTCTCCTCTTGTTCCCATGATTTCGGCCCCCCTCCCCTGCCTGCAACCCTTTCTCTCCCCCCCCCCACCATCAATGAGGCAAAATAGGTCCCTGGACCCTTGTGATGCCTCCTGCATGTGGCTGCGCCCCTAGCTGCCCCCTACCAAGACCACAAAAAAAAAACACTGACAAAAAAAACATTAAGAAATGCTGCCCGATTCCACCTTGTAAATCATCTTCTAGCCTATCTGTTAGTGAGCTCCTGTAAATACTCATGGGCTTAAACCTCTGAGGTGAACACTCTGGTTTTGCCTTAATAAATAACTTTAAGCCTCGCCCGGTTCATTAAAAGCACTTCACACCCCTGCTGCTGAAAGGGAGTAATTCCAGAGCAGAGTCTCCATCTCCACTCCACCGTGGTATGACAAAAGTCAGGTCGGACAAACAAGGAATGTCCCGCTGCAGATCTTCTTGCGTCCGGTCTGGCCTTCTCAAAGATAGCTTGTCGAAGGAGAAAATCGCCGAAAAATATTAAGATAGCTCTAAGTTTTTCTTCTTGACTGGCTTTCTTTTAAGCATCAAGGGGAATCTGTGCACCCTTTGTACTTCAATATCCCAGTTCCAGTGATCCAGTTCTGGAAAGGCCTCCTGCAAGAATTTTAAAACAAAACCACGGATATCACCCCCTTCTGCTTTTTCCGCAATTCCCAGTAGACGAAGGGTATTCCGTCGCTGTCTATTTTCAAAATCCTCCAACTTCCAGAGGACGTCAGACATTCTTCTCTCATTAGAGATGGTCTGTTTATCAGCGTTTTCAACACTTGCCTCTAGTTGTATTATGCGTTCTTCTAGGGCCGTGGCACATTCATTAATCAATGTGCAGCCTTTATTAACCTTCCGGACCGCACCCTGAAGTTTCCTGGTTCCCACATGAGCCCTCATGTGCTCCTGGCGGGCCTCTGTCTGTATTTGTTTTAATGTAGCGTAAATTAGCTCCATTGAGGGTTGTGGCATCTGAGTTCCTGTAGCGCTGTTTGCACCACCATGAGCCTCTGTGGCTTGAATTCTGGGTTCATGCTCTAGTGCTCCTTCAAGATGCGAGGCAGAATAGTCCCACTTCAGCTGACTAGACTGGCTACCATCAGTCGTAAAGCATTTTTCTTTTTCCGACTCCCTAGTACTCTTCTTCTTGCTGCGAAAAGGGATGCGCTTCTGGTTGTCAGGTTTCGTGAAAGGGCTGCCACTGTCCTCCGAAGAGTTTCCATCAATGCTATCTTTCCAGCTGTCCTCCGATAATTCCGATTCATCTGTCAATGAATAAAAGTTCTCGCCATCTGGAGTCACTGCAGGGGCGCCTTCCGCCTGGCCCGGCAGACCAAGCTTTTCTTTTACCGGTGTGCATGGAGGATCTGAGCTGTTACTATCCCCGCCCTTTTGTAACATGCCACCCTCTGGTAGTGCCTCCTTGTTGCACCCCTGTCGTGCGTTTTCTGGCGCCCTGGAGAACATATTGGCTAACTCCACCGCTAAGCCATTTATCTCATCTGCTCATAGGCAAGTTTTACCTAAACTCGCAGGACTTTTCACAATCTTGTTATGCAACCCTTTATCCACAATAGGCTTTTTTTATAATTGTATATAAGCACTTTTGAGTTTAAATCACTTGCGCTTTTGCTTTGGGGTAGTTTCTTTTCAGCTTGCAGTGTAGAAGGCCCTCTCCCGTCAAACATTACCGGCACAGTTGGTCCCCTAGAACGTGTACCTTTTTAGGTTTCGGCCTGGTGAGGGCACGCAGTGCCCCTCCCAGATCGAAAACTTTTGTCAACAGTATGGATGTTCGGACCGCCTCTGTTTCCCATTGGCTAGCTCCATAAATGGAGGCTAGCCATTGGGAGACAGAGGCTGTCAATCACGCTTTCCCCTGAAAGCGCGATTCGGGGGCGTTTCTCGGACTTTTTTTAAGCCCCGCCCCTTTGTCCTGGGCCGCGCTGTGATTGGCTGCCGGCCCGGGACACCCCAGTGACGTCATTCCCGGGCCACACTGTGATTGGCTGCCGGCCTGGGACCCGACTTGTTTATTCTGTAAATGTTGTCATGTTTGTGCTTAAACGCACCTGAAGAAAATACAGGGAGAGAGTGCGGTGTTTGCTGCACAATCTATATGTCTGGAATTTAGCTCCGCACTCGGAATCAGGGCTTTATCAGGGGGGAAGGCGGGATCGACACACACTTCACTCTCTCACAGCACTCGGGCGACCCCCGCTTGAGGGCCTGGCTTCAGATTAAAATTAGGATGTGACGGCCGGCGCCATGAACATTCAGGAAGTTGTTCTTTTAGTGAAAGGAGGGGCGCTGTATGGGGAGCGAGGCGCTGTCTTCTTTATAGAGGAGGCAGGGGGTGTACTGAAAAGGTGCCCTGTGAGCACCGACCATTCTGTGCCACTTGCACGTCTTTGCCAGTGCCAGGTTTCCATTACAGTTTATTATTATGAGGAACTTTAAAAGCGCCCGTCAACTGTCCAAGGACTACAACTCCCAGAATGCACTGACTAGTTTACCAGACGCACGGGACTGGCGAATCAGCAGTCGTGATGAGAGCCACAGGCAGCCTTACCCATTCGGACATATTTTGTTCTCTTGTAGGGTTGCGGGGCTGGTGTGTATGGATATGGCCAGGGTGGGGGTCATAACAGGTCAGTGTCTCCAAACGACAGGTGGAGATGTTGGGTGAAAAAAACGTCTGTGTCAGGTGCATTGCTTATGTTAAGACCTTGTACATATATCACTATCTCTTTGAGGTGATGCCAAAAGTAGCAACGTCCTTTCAGAAACGTAACATTCCGTGACTGATAGGCGAAGGTTCCTTAACAAAGGCCTTCTTGGTGGAAGGATACATCCTGTCAGGCCCATTAGGGTCAGGGCCCCTTTAAGGGTGCTGGGTTATAAATACAGGCCGGGGAGGGCGGGAATCACCTCAGCTCTGGCAGAATGGCTTCAGCTGAGCTGGTGAGCGCACGTCAGTGGAGGAGACCCGTCTCCCCGCCGCCAAGAAAGAGGGCCCTTAATAATGTTGTATTCCATTTATGTTTGTATAGTGCTTACTACCGGAGACGAGGCGCTGGCTGCCAGCCCCCAGCTGTGGAAAAACTGCTTGTACCCTAACTCTGCGAGAGTCCACGCAGCAACCGCCCTCTTGCTCACCTCTGAGGGCGGCTTGTCTCTCCTAACCTCACCCCCTGTGACCCTGCACATCTCTGGCGCCGGATTCCTCTTTGCCTCGGGCCAAGCCTACAGTCGCTTGAGGGCAAAGCATTCCTTTATTTCATCCCTGCTTCATAGATTTATTCTCTTCTGCCCACGATTGTTAATCCGGTCAGTAGCACTGTTTGATGTAGGGAAGGGTACGGAGCTATTCCATCATCCCCCTCGGTGCAAGGCCCACCAGAGCTCGGACCCCGCGGCCACCTTGTGCTCTGTGACTTGCACGAAATAGTTCAGTAACGCGAATACAAACCTGAACTTGCTATTAACATATGAAATGTCGGCGCTGCGGCTGCAGGGACGTAACTTGTAAAGGACCGGCGTGAACCGCAGCAGGCCCGACAAGGCCCTCGGGAATAAATGTTTAAATTGTAATTGGAGGTCCCTCGGCCTCCGAGCCCTCGCTGTGCGCTCCTAGGTTAATGTAGGTTTTCGCGCCAATGCCTCTTTCTGTGCTTTGAAAACTAAACCGCCACCCATTGAATATTCCTGTTATGGCTGGTGGGGGCTGTGCGCCCCTCGGTTTGAGGGGCCCATAGCGCCCAGTTCACTGGGCAACATCGATTAAACGTTACCTGATAACCGGAGGCCGCACTAACGCTTCTTCGGCCCTGGGGTCGTTTGTTTGAATCACTGACAGATTATCGATTTCTAAAAAATCGACCTACTATAACATTGAGTCTCTAATATCGATAGCACTAATATCGACACCCTATACTTAACATGAAAACTACAATAATATCGAGCAAACTATATCGATGCACAAAAATATCGTCTACAGAAATATCGTTAGCATTATTTTCGAATACCATAATATCGACACTCAATACTACATATAACACACTACAATAATATCGAATACTAAAATTTCGATAGCACTATTTTCGTCTATATCAAAATATCGATAGCTAAATAATACTCCATTTTTTATATATAACACCAATAAATCTATTCTCTAAGTAATACACACATTTCAAATGACTTCACTAATGTATTTTCAATTTATTAAGTAACATTTAGTGTACAAAATTGTGTTTTCGCAAACTGACGACATTTTTATATAAACTCTTAGTAAACATACTTATTTAATACTTAGTACTCATTTTACATAATCTTTATTTATTACAAGAGTTTTTTTTTTACATAAATATATCATTTCAATTCCTCAACATAAACTATATAAGAAGATATATCTTAAATGTTTAACTTAAAAAAAATTCAAACTAACCAATAGTAACTCGTCTTTACATATCTGACCAATCAGATAGCAAACTTAATTACACATAGACTATATAAACCAATCACAAACAGCCATACAAGTTGCAGGAAATATTCTTCGTGACCACATACTGCCAATTTTGGGAGCACCATCTATATTCTTCTGTGCAAGAAAATTCGTCCTGAAACTACAAGTAAGTAATCATATAGCTCTGTTAATAAATTCTAATGTTTTTTGTCTATTAATTATAGACCAAGATTTGTAACCTAATTTGTTATTTCTTTATGTACTTTACCTTTAAACAGACTCTACAAACAAATCAAGTTATACTTCAACTTCAAGATACAGGACACTTTAAATTTAAAAAAGGTATCTACATATGTTTAACATTTACTTAACGTTATTTGCCAATTATTGGCCTAATTTAAAACTCTATACTTTGTTTCTTAGCCTGTAAATCTTAATACATAGTGTGAAGCCAGAATGTTTTGAGGAAAAAACGTTACAATGCTGTGTAAAAAATGTTTTCTTCCTGTTCTTAAATATGTTTTTATGTGCTTTTACTCATAATACATGTGTCATCCTCGGTTCTTTTTAGCAATTAAGTAACAATGCTTTATAACAAATGTGTATTATTTATATAACATATAAACGCATTAGTAATTTTCATCAACTTTCTCTCTAAACAGAACTCAAAGGTACAGAAAAGAGATAATTCACATCAAAGAACAAACATTCTGCTACTACTATAATTCTCTTGGTAAGTTCATAAATAAAACATAACTAGTCTTTATAAACTCTATAGAATGTACTAGAAATAAAAATGACTCTTTTTATGCATCTGTTAGTATAATCTTCCTGTTCTTAAATATGTTTTTTTGTGCTTTTACTCATAATACATGTATCATCCCCGGTTCTTTTTAGCAAATAAGTAACAAGGCTTTATAACAAATGTGTATTATTTATATAACATATAAACGCATTAGTAATTTTCATCAACTTTCTCTCTAAACAAAACTCAAAGATACAGAAAAGAGATAATTCACATCAAAGAACAAACATTCTGCTACTACTATAATTATCTTGGTAAGTTCATAAATAAAACATAAGTAGTCTTTATAAACTCTATAGAATTTGCTACAAATAAAAATGACTCTTTTTATGCATCTGTTAGTATAATCTTGGAAATTTCTCTTTTTAATTCCAAATAAACAAAACTATTTTTAGAGACGTTATAACGTAAAAAAAATGTTACCAAAAAACAAATTGTAACTTTTCCTATAACATACTTAACTATTTCTCAACAGACCGTGGCAATAGAAGAACAACATCAAACTGAACAAGCATCTACTTTCGATAAATAGAACATTACTGCTGGTAAGTAAATTACTAGAAGAATACTAGCTTTATTTAAAATCTTTTATACATTTCTGATTGTATTAATATTTGTATATTAACTTTTCTAGATACCAGAACTCAAGAATGACTGATGATGCAACATTTATTACATCTCAGAAAGGCAAATTTTTGTTATGCTATATGGGCTACATTTATACTCAGGAGAAACAAAAAGACCTTAAAGTGAATTGGAAGTGTACAAAATATTACTCCAATAAATGCTATGGCCGTGCTACAACAAGGGAAACTAGTGTTATAAATACCACTGAACATAATCACCCACCAAACATCTCGGAAATAGAAGTGAGATCCACTCTTGAAAATATCAAGGAATTAAGTACCAGATCAGAACTACCTACCAAGGTAATTCTGAAAGAATTACTACCTAAAGTTCCCAAAGAAGCAAATGGTCAGCTACCATCTATTGCTACCATTAAAAGAACAATAGCAAGAACAAAAAAAGCAAGTAGACCCAATATACCAACTCCTAAAACTTTTGAAGAAGTCATAATTCCGCCAGAGCTTGTAATTACTCATAATGACGAGCCATTTATTTTTTATGATAATCATAGCAAGGACAAAAGAATAATCATGTTTGCAACTAATAACAATATAAAAAAATTAACTGAAAGTACTACTTGGATGATGGATGGAACTTTTTCTATATGCCCAAAACCTTTCTACCAGTTATACACAATTCATGGGCAATATCATAATACCTGTATCCCCTTCATATATTGTTTATTACCAAACAAACAAGCCACAACTTACTCAGAAATCTTACAAAAAATAAAGGAACAAACTTCTGACTACTTCCCAATGAAAATCATCATAGACTTCGAGCAAGCTATGATTAATTCTATTTTGAAAACTTACCCACACACATCCATTCAAGGATGTTATTTTCATTTCAATCAATGTCTCTGGAGACATTTACAAAAATCTGCCCTTAGTGTTGAGTATGCAACAAATATAACTTTTGCATGCCAAATCAAACATCTCATTGCTCTGGCATATGTACCAGTAACTGATGTGGCCGAACATTACAATTTGTTAATTGAAAGTCCTTTCTACACCCAAAATGAGCAAAGACTCGCCCCACTTTTAGATTACTTTGAGGACAACTGGGTAGGAAGACTACATAGGTCAGGCCACAGACGCCAGCCAAAATTTGCAATTCCCTGGTGGAATGTCTATCTACCAACACTCAACCAAGAGGCAAAAACGAACAATGCTGTTGAAGGTTGGCACAATGCCTTCCTCTCTTCTACTGGACGTACAACACCCACATTACACAAGCTAGTCACAGCTATACAAAAAGAGCAAAGCTTTCAGGAACTACGTATGCAGCAATCTGTCATACAACTGAAACCAAAACTCTCTAGACAAACTGCTCAAATGTATTTATATCTTCAACAGCAAGTCCAACTATATCCTACAACAAGAGGACTGGAATATTTAAAAATGATAGCCAAAACATTGAACTAATTGCAATAACTAAATTAATTGATAGAGATCAAACAATATTCTTAATCTAATAAAACACATATTTTAATATAATAAAAAAATATTTATTTAGTCTAATTTATTTTTTAACACTATTCTAAAAAGACTAAATAAATATATTATTATATCACAATATTTGTTTTTAAAAACTGCTTCCATCCAAATAAAATAACATAAATTTATAACTTACCTTTAAATAGAACATCATAAAGATAATCCTTTACCAACAATACAATGTGTAAATATCAAAGACTTATTCCAACAAATCATTAATTATGTTTTCTTTAACTCTGCTAAAACTATCCATCATCCAAATTAAACGACTATTTAAATGCCATTTAAAATAACGACTGTTATCTTAAAGTGTGAAAAATATTTCACAGAACTCAAAATATAAAGGAAGAATGTAAATCATCTCCGTTCTAACAACTGAAACACACTTCCTTTCCCAAAAAAAATAATAATCGGAAACGGAAATAGCTGTTTCAAAATACGAGAAAAAAAAACAGCTAAACAATCCCACCGACATAACACTAACGAGTATCCCATAATATATAAACATAACATTCCTATTTATTTTTATTTTAATTAAATTATACCACATACTCATTAACTCCAACTATTTTAAATGGCTCAAAAAGTCGTGAACGAAAATACGTATTGATTCCACTCCATTATATGTAAATAGTCATACTTTAATTACCAACCCCAAAAGAACAAAATATAACCTTTAATTTTTATTTACAATACTTTAAAAATATAAAAGTAGATTCGTACCTACTCAAAAGTGAACCTGCTTCCAACCGCGACTTTCCCTTTACCAAAATAACGCAAAAAGACAAAGAGTGGTTACAAAATAAACGATCCAAATTATATGTAACTGTGAAAAGTACTACTATAAATGTCCATTATTGTTATATATATGGCTCGAAATTATGTGTAATGTTAAAAAATTGTATAGTATATTGTGAATAGAAAATCTTTTAGCCTGTATATTAATTATATATTACATACTTTTAATATTTATTACATTAAGTATGAAAATATAAAAATATTTAATGTAATATTTATTAAAATTATTATATAACTAAATGTGTAATATTGTATTTGTTTATCAGATTTAATTGTTTACAATATGACTAATATGTGAACATTGTTATTATTAAAACGTATTTATTAATAATAATAATCATACATAAGAATATTGTAATGTTAAAAGAATGATTGATGATGATGTACATGTTCTAATTAGGATATTTATATTATATTATACATTTAAAAGTGTTCATATGTTAATATCATCATCAGTATATCACTATATGTATTAAAAATTTGTGACTTATGTTTTTCATTACACATGTTTGATGTTTTATTAAGAAACAATAATTGTATTATGTATGTATAATATCATACATTGCATTATGTGAACTAACCATTTTTTCTCTACAAATTAAAAGTACTTATCAAGAAAATTACAGTAAAATGTGATTATTAAAAGAACATTGTCCTCCTTTTTTGTTTATATGTATACCAAAGATAGCTTGATAAAATGTATATGTGATCGTATATTTCAAGTGTTGAATAAAAAAATTTACAGGAAAGAAAACTGGTGTCATTATTTTGTATTACCTATGACAAAATCATTTTTATGTATTTTTGCAAATGTATTATAACTGTAATGTTCTATCTATTTCTATATACCACATGTAAATAAATAACATACTATACACTGAAGTTATAACAATTATGAATCATACACCCATATACATATAATATCAATATTAGAAAGACACATAATTAAATTTTTAAATATTCCGACTCCAATAACCATTTACTTTAGGTAATTGCTTGTCAAAAACCGTGATTAATTTACTATTAGAACTGCAATCACCATTTAATTAGAGTAAGTGCAGGACACAGAACATATTAAATTTACTCTTCCAACTCCAATTAACAAATAATGTAAGTAACTGCAGGACATTAAATAAGAATAAATTACTATAGTAAATCAAATGTTAAAAAATGAATAATGTAATATCATCAAATTTAATTTAATATAATAAATTTAATTTAAATTGAATCTTAATTTATGTTTTCCCTGTACCCCTATAACTAAAAACTGACCCTGAAACCTAAAAATACCCCTTCACCCACAAACTAAAAACTGACCCTGAAACCTGACAAAACCCCTTCACCAACAAACTAAAAACTGACCCAGAAACCTAAAAATACCCCTTTCCCCACAAACTGAAAACTGACTCTGAAACCTCACAAAACCCCTTTACCCACAAACTAAAAACTGACCCTGAAACCTTACAAAACACCTTTACCCACAAACTAAAAACTGAGCCAGAAACCTTACAAAACCCCTTCACCCACAAACTAAAAACTGACCCTGAAACCTAAAATACCCCTTTACCCACAAACTAAAAACTGACCCTGAAACCTTACAAAACCCTTCACCCACAAACTAAAAACTGACCCTGAAACCTAAAAATACCCCTTTACACACAAACAAAAAACTGACCCTGAAACCTAAAAATACCCCTTTACCCACAAACTAAAAACTGACCCTGAAACCTTACAAAACCCTTCACCCACAAACTAAAAACTGACCCTGAAACCTAAAAATACCCCTTTACACACAAACAAAAAACTGACCCTGAAACCTAAAAATACCCCTTTACCCACAAACTAAAAACTGACCCAGAAACCTAAAAATACCCCTTTACCCACAAACTAAAAACTGACTCTGAAACCTCACAAAACCCCTTTACCCACAAACTAAAAACTGACCTTGAAACCTTACAAAACACCTTTACCCACAAACTAAAAACTGACCCAGAAACCTTACAAAACTCCTTCACCCACAAACTAAAAACTAACACTGAAACATTACAAAACTCCTTCACCCACAAACTGAAAACTGACCCTGAAACCTAAAAATACCCCTTTACCCACAAACTAAAAACTGACCCTGAAACCTTACAAAACCCCTTTACCCACAAACTAAAAACTGACCCTGAAACATTACAAAACACCTTCACCCACAAACTAAAAACTGACCCTGAAACCTAAAAATACCCCTTTACCCACAAACTAAAAACTGAGCCTTAAACCTTACAAAACCCCTTCACCCACAAACCAAAAACTGACCCTGAACACTTAAAATACCCCTTCGCACATACACAAAAAACAGACCCTAAACGCACAAAATGTACCTTTGATAAAACTACCCACCCTGATCCACTATAAACTCGACATCCCACTCCTAAAAATATGATACATTTATTAATTTAATATCTACTAAATTATATATTTTTAATACTTTTTACTACATACACAAAATACCTCAATTTAGAACAACAACATAATAGTGTTCATAATTTCGTATTTAAATAATATGTATATAAAAATTCAAATCGAAACAAAAATTAAATACAAGGCGAAATTTTTAATTCTATGATTAGAGTATACTTTGTTTATACACTACCCACCCTTATCCCCTTGAAACTATACATCCCACTCATAAAATAATTAGACAAATATTTGTTGGAAATATATAAAAATATTATAATTACAAATCTATTTTAGTACATACACAACAGCAAACTTAAAATATAAGTACTATATTCTATAACAATCGATATCATTTCGCATAATTCGAAATATTAATTAAAATTTTAGAAATTTCGCAAATTTATATGAAATTGCGAAATTTTAATTTATATAATTACCCTATATCTTTTTAAAACACTACCCACCCTTATCCCCTATAAACTCTACATCCCGCTACTAAATTTATTGTACTAATATTAAAAAAATATAATGTAATATTTTAATATTTATAATACTTTTTTGTACATACACAAAAATTAATCATTATGTTTTATATACTCCCTAAATTTCGATCAAATTTCGACTACTACAAATAATTTTTAAAAATTATCGAAATTTTGAAATCTAAAGGAAATTCGAAATTTAAAATTGTACAATTTCACTATACTTTTTTAAAACACTACCCACCCTTATCCCCTATAAACTCTACATCCCGCTCCTAACATTAATATACAATTATTTTGTAAAAAATGAAAAATTTAGATATATTTACACAATTTATTAATATATATCCAAAAGCAAAGTACTAATAATTTAACAATACTCAATAAATTTATATAAAAATTCGCTTTTTTAAATAATTTGAAATAAATTTCGCAAATTTAAAATTTTACTTCAAATGCGACATTTATTATTCCAAATTTACACTATACTTTTTTAATACACTACCCACCCTTATCCCCTATAAAATCTACATCCCGCTCCTACACTTCTAACTAAAAATAATAACATTATATGTCAAAATTATCTTATATATAAACAAAATTTAACTATATCATTACTTAACATACTTTAAAACATCACTTTTACATATCGATATTTTTGACAATCGATATTTTCAGCATCGATATTACTAATTTCGACATTCATGTCTTCGATATTTTTGACACACACATAAATCGATATTTTCTACGACGATATTTTGGTTTTCGAAATTTCTTACCATCGATATTTTGGACTCGATAATATGGTACATCGACATTAACAACTCGATATTTTGACTGTCTACCGTTTGTTTTCCAACACGAGGGCGTAAATCTCGCCAAGCTTTAAAAATCCAGGCCTTTCCATTAGCGTGGCGTGTCTTCCCCTCTCGCTTAATTAAAACGACTTCTTCTGAACACGGGTACTGTTACTTATTTCAACCGTTATGCTTACTATACTAAGCAGACCATCATTCACCCCACCCGAGGACCCAAGCAACACCCAGAACGCGAGGCCCAGCTCAGATTGTGAACGTGTTTGACTCACTGATACATATACATAACCGTTTATTTTTATTTAAAAAAATACATGTTGGATGCAGCGGTAAATCGTCAATTTTTTTAATATAGAAGGGAGATGGGAAATCTCGTTAAATGGAAAGCACAGCATCTGACATGTGTTTCGCTCTGAGTAACTATTCCCAAAGGCCGAATAACTATTTGCAGTTAACCACCGTAGGTCCGGTGGTTACTAAGTTGCGTGCTTACTTTTCCCCATAGACATTCCCCTTTTCGTGCTCTTGAATTGATTCTGACAGACTAACCTGGGTATCTATCAAAAGTGTTTAACTCCAACTCTGTGCTTAATTTTTGTCAGTATTTGTATGTGGTGAGCACCACACACTCTACTTTTGGGGAGCCAGGGTGTCTTTTATATATAGGGCTCCTGGTTTTATAGTAAAAAAATGTTGGCCATTTCTTTTTTGAATATTTATTTATGGTATTTACACATACAGGGTTTACTTTGTATGGGTAACCATTCTGTGCGATACATTGTAAGTGGTATAAGGTAAGTATTTCGGATGGCCCCCTTTTGCTGATTATACAGTAGTGGTAGGCTGGGAGTATTGTAGGAGAAGAGAAAGAGAAAGGTGTGAATAAGTAGAGAGATTACAGGATAGAGTAGAGACCATCAGCTAGCGTTGTGGCAGTGGAGTACATTTTTGCTAGATACTAGCTCATTCATTAATCTTTTAAGGTGGGTCGAAAGTGGTCCAGTGATTCCCATAGGCTTCTGGAGGTGGTCTTCCAGGGTGAGTATCTTATCGCTAGGGAGTTGGCTCCCCTTAGGTAGGTGATCCAGCTGAGCCATCCGCTGTATGATGCCATATCTGTATTTATCCATATTTATTTTCTGCCCATTTTAGCTGTATAAGTTTTTTGTTTTTGCGTATAAATGAAGTTGTAAAACTGTACATTACCATATCTGTTTAACTGATAGACGCACACTCATACTTTGATGTCTGTCATGTTTTAGCTATCTAAGCTGTCAAATATTACATACCAATACATCCACTGGTAAATACACGCATTATACCATGAATGTATGTTGACATATGCCTTTATTTAAAGAAATGTTTTCCTGTTTTTTAATTTCCCATGCTGTCCATCTGCCCGGCTGCTGGCCTAAAATTCATGAGAGACCGCACAGTCACTTAAAAGAACAATTTTCTATATTAATCCACTTTTAAAATTAAATGCTGACAGAAAACACATTTGCTGTCTGTATTTATCTGTAAAAATGGAAAACAGGCAGTCTTATTTGTAAAGCTCTTCGAGCAAGTTGCAAAGGCAGAAGAGGATGAAATAGCCTGAAAAAAGGGATGAAGTATGAATGAAAAAAACTCGCAGGGGTGGGTGGTGACAGTCTAGTCTTTTCAGAAGGCTTAATACCTTTCCCATTTGTAGGTCACCCGCTCAGATGAGGTTGGAGTTTGGTCAGGTAAACACCAGCTCGCTGCAAGGGGCAATCCTCAGGTTAGGCTATACATTGAAGAAAGTCCCATTCCTGTCCGTAAACGTCACATATGGGCTAAAAATGAAAGCACAAGAAATGTCAAAAGAAACCCAAAGCAGCAACGCTTTTTTTCCTGCTCTGGAAACATTGAATTTGAATGAGCAGCGGGAAATGTTAAGGAGAGTAACTGGTTAAGTGTAAATACATTTTTTTTAAAAACCCCACAAGATGATAAAATCACTTTATGCAAACGACCCCATGCTTGAATGGTCGTCAATACTTGGAAATGGCCAATCTTACTTTGGAAAATGATCCTCTTAGACTGAAACTCGGTAGGGGCGGCTCTAGGCTCATGGTGGCCCTGGGCAGGGAGCGTAGGTAGAGGGCACAGGAAGAGGGGGTCCGGGCGGGGTGGAGCGTGGAGGCCAGTGAAGAGGGGGGGGTCAGGGTGTTTGGAAGTGGAACAGAGCCGGAGGCCACTAAATCCCTGCCAGGGGCCACCATGCAAATATGTATCCATCCTCAGAGGATTATTATATTAAGGATATATATTGGCGTGGTGGCCCCTGGGGTTTGGTGGCCCTGTGCAGGTGCACAGCTTGCACATGCCTAAGGCCGCCCCTGAACTCTGTGATGTGTGGGTTAAGTTCCCAGCAACAGATCTTGTACTGGAATATTCGACACTGATCAATAAAGTTATTACAAAGAGAGGGGGAGAGGATGTGGTCTCATGGCTAGACTGCTGACTTTGGAGCTGGGAAACCAAGGTTCGAGCCTCTGGGTTGATTCCACTTCCTGTGATTCTGGGCAAATCACTTAACCCCCCCCCTATCAAAAAAACAATGAATGTGTCCTTGTGTAATGTTGTGTAACGTAACTGGTGCTCATGTAAAGCGCGCCAATACCCTCGGGTCGAGATGGCACTACATAAATCTGCAACAACAAAAACAAGCATTTACAATGCAACGGTTTCGCCTTTGGAAAAGTTTGAGCTATTGGCATTGTAAATGACAAAATTTGTGTTGGTTTTGAAAACAGATAAATAAATGGCATTGTCATTTACATTGCCAATAGCTCTAAATTTTCCAAAGGCGAAACTGTTGCATTGTAAATGCTTGTTCTATCTTCTGTTCACCAGCTCCGTTCACAGCTATTTTCTCTTTTGGTGAACCTTCCCTGCCCAGGCCAGGCTGTGGAGCATCCGTGCTGAGATCCAGGATTTTTCCTTCCACTGCGCGTCGATTCACTGATTCACTGATGCAGTCTTGGCCCCTCTGGTCGCACTCAGATCTTTTCCCAGAGGCTTTCCTTTTGGAGGCATTTCAGAAATGTGTGACTCAGCGCCGCACCTCTTTACGGAGCCTTCAGTCAAGCTTCTCACAACAATGTATCTGCGAGCTCCTCTTCCTTCTCGCTGCCCCACACGTCTGGCTGCTGCTGCCGTGGAAGGAAAGGCTCTCAGCACCCGCATCGCCAGGGTCACTGCCTTCGTGAAAAACCTCATCCGTTTCAGCCCTGTTTGCCGTCTTACAGTAGGTAAGTTTTTCTTTTTTTAGATTCCGTTGATGATTCCTACAGTGCTAGGCAACCATCCTGTGGCTGTGGTAGGGGAGGGAGCTGCCCGCAACGCTCATGCAGCCGTATTATAAAAATGCTGTTTTTACCCAGTATTTTATATTTCTTTAGAGCCATCCCACTAGAGGTTAAAAAAACTTGGTTTGCTGCCTTCAATCAAGTTATCTCTAAATTTTCATGGGCTGGGAAGCGCCCTTGTAGAGCATTGAATTATATGACCCTACCTAAGGACCGAGTGGGTGGTATGTCCCTGATATCCAGTTTTATTACTGGGCTGCAAACCTACAACAGATGACTGATCTTTTGGGAAAAGGGTTGACCACTGTTGTGGACATAGCCTACCCCTCTATATATAGGCTACTGCTCGGGGAGGAGGCCCATAGGTGTTTGATGCGGCATATTGATTTCGCTTACTTCAAAAGAGTTAAATTCAAGATTTTACTGGGGGAATTTAAGATATGGACATCTATTAGGAAAAAACTTAAATTGAACAGGATACACAGATATACTCCTTTGAAAAATAATCCACTCCTGCCAGGAATCTTTCATGATGGCTATATGGAATCCTGGAGGGAGAAAGGTATTAGACATATTGGAGATTTGATAAGGAATATCACAATACACACATTGATATAATTAAGGAAAAATTTGGAGTGGGAAATAATCACCTTAATTTTTTACAAGAGAGGGACTATCTTTCTACGAAGATAATTCAAGGCCACAAAATCCCCTTATTGGAGGCAGCTTTAGGAGCACAATGCGCATCAATCCAAGTTTTATGTACTACTTAGTAACACAATGGAGGATGATCTTATTAAACACACTGATCGCTGGCAGGACCAGGTTCAAGCGGTGTTGGGGGTTTGTGAGGACTCTTTACTGCTGAGCTTAACCGCAGCTATATCTGCAAACATACAAGTTCAATGCTTTAAAACTTGGCTGAACTTATATATTACTCCGGCACGGATCTTTAAGTGGGGAGGCTCGTCAGTTATACACTGCTCTTGTTTTGGATGTCTTGCTGCAAACAGTGTGCACATATTTGCTACCTGCCCCAGATCAACAGGACTAATGGGAGAGATGGGCAACTATATCAAACAAATGTTGGACTTTGAGATTGAGTTGTCACCGCAAGTAATTCTATTGGGGGTAAGCAACCAGGCTATGACAGTTCCTAAGAAGACTCTGCTTTTCATTATGATGGCAGTTTTTAGGCTTTGCTTGGCTACTGTTTGGGTGGATAAAGAACCTCCCTCTGTTCGTTGATGGCTGGGAAAATTACTAGCTACTTATCGCTGGGAGAAGGCAATATACAAACGAAGAGGTCGGAGAGCTAGGAAAAAAGGGTTCAATATATGGTCTCCAATCAGTATCTGGATTAACGAAACCACGTCCTAATCCTGTGATACAGGGAGGCAATATCGAAATTGGTCCTTGCGGAGAAAGTATCCCTACGATGGTGTATCTAGTGATTACATTTAAGTCAAATTTGATTTGACTTTCCTATGGTTTAGGAAAGAGGGTGGGGGGGGTGGTGTGGGGGTGGAGGGAGGGCTTTAGATAAATAATTGACGTCCTGTTTATATATTTTGAATTGCTTTCTCTTTATTACTGTATTGTAAGTATTTATATGTACCGAATGTCTGAATAAAGATTTTCTTTTAAAGAAAACATCGAGACCGAGAATATACGGGGGTGTTTTAACAGCTTACATTACCAAATGGATTTAAATGCGCAAAAAACTCATGTTAACGTAAAAATACTTATAGTGCATACCACCGCGCTATAAGTGTTTTATGTTAACATGAGCTTTTTGCGAAAAAAAGCTCATGTTAACGTAAAACACTTATAGTGCAAACCTTCGCACTGGGGGTTTTCCACCTATGGCATTATTCAAACCAATGTCTTTTGGTGGGAGTCTCTCGGCCAGTAGCGTTTTACTCCCAAATCGTGGCCTTTTTCAATTCCTCTTTCACCTTACCCAGCCTTTCTTCAAGTGGATTTTACAAATTACTAATGACAGATGGTAATTTGTCCCAAAATGGTGCCCATTTTTGGTTGTCCATAGAATTAGTTCCACGATCCCCCCTCCCCACTATTAAAAGAAGATCATCCGAAGATCTTCAATCAACAAGTGTCTTTCTTTTCCGTTTTGCTGCTGGTTGGCGGCCACATTTGGGGCTTTACCTGCTTGTGGAGTTGCTGGTTCCAGGGGGGGGCTAGGGAAGGGTTGAGGTCAATCCCTGCTCTAATACAGTTGGCGTTTGACAAATAATTTTGCTTGTGCATCTTGGTCATCTTGGTCATTACCTAGACACAGCTTACCTTTACTGGATGTTACACATTGGGTATCCCCTATACCTCCAGTTCCCCCAGTAGTTTTGCCAGATGCAGTAAGAGACATATGCCGTTCCGCTATGTCAATTTCTTTAGATAGAGCGCCAACCACCCAGGCCAGGAAGCTGTCTATGGTGGTATGCTTAGGAGTACTGGGCAACTCAGGTAATGGCTTTGTGCCCCACACCATTCGTTTGCCCATATTACTAGATATGTTTTTAACAGATAGATGTGACCAAAGAAGGGGAAGACAGACTTACTCCACTCCAGTTCTCGGTGTTACACAGCTGATGTCCTTTTGTCGGGTATGGTAATCCACCTCAATCAGCGTGAGTTCAAAGCCAGAGAGTGGGCCCAGCCTCTTCCGGCCGCTGACGGGCACAGATGGGCCCCCCTTTGGCTCGGTCACGACCATGCGCGTACCGTGCTGCGGGAGCCGCAGGGTGGTCAGAAGCGCCCACGTGTGCGGGAAATGTAGCATTGGTTGTGGGGCATGCAGTACCCCGAGATGCTGGCGGCGTCAGGCTGCGGCATCTGGCAGGCAGTAGGTGACTTAGCAAAGTCGTTTTAAAAAAATGCAACCCCTAGGTTAAGTTATGCAAATCATAGTACTTATTGCAGAAACATGACACTGACCAAGTCTATTCCTGATATAGTTTTTAAGATGCCTGAAAATGTTGTATCCCTGGCTTTACATCATAGCATAAGACGTGCAATATTAGGGTACTTTCCCTTTTATAAGAAGAATTGGTCGTATTCGGGAAAGGTGGATAGTATATGTGATCGATGCTAGGGTGTAACGCAAGACTTAAAGTGTCTACCTGTTGTTTGCCCTGATGTAACTGCTGTTCAATCAAGGAAACGTTATATCTTTCCTCTATATTGTAAATGTAGTACACCAAAAAGCGATGAATTGATTAATTTACTAAACTTTGTTCAAGTTTTTTTAAAGATATAATGAATGCTATCTGTATTTTACTATTTGAAGATCTAAAGACTCGTGGAGTTTATGTTGCTGTCCTTAGATTTAAGTCTAAATCAATACAAATTGAATTACATTGTTCTTAATGTTTATAAACATATACAAACAAGCCAAAACACGCTCTAAAAACATGTTAAATCATAATTTCAAAATTGATATAAGTTGTTCATGGTTTTCCACTGAATATGGAGGACGCAGAGAATCCAGGTTGCAGATCAGGTCTCCGGTGAGGGTGTTTTATCTTGCGGAGTCCCGCAGGGCTCCGCGCTCTCTCCACTCCTATTCAATTTGTACCTGCAGCCATTGATAGAGTCCCTGGCAAATATGAACTGTAAAGTTTTTAATTACGCCGACGATACTCAGCTGTTGCTGAGTATCGACAATACATCATCGGCTCAGTCCACGGCCCAAGACATATTACGATTCACAGTGAACTGGATGTCGTCCAATTTACTGAAAATCAACCCAGACAAAACAGAGGTTCTCGTAGTTTCAACCTTGACCTCTCCCTGGAACGATCTGTTTTGGCCACAAGAACTCGGACCCACTCCAAGACCGTGTCCTAGCGTTAAGAGCCTCGGCATGAAGATTGATCAGGAACTCTCGATGGCTAACCAAGTGTCCGCTGTAGTTGGTTCCTGTACCAACCTAATCAGGAAATTGCGGAAGCTCGTTCCCTTACTCTCATGGAATATGCTGCGAACCATTGTCTCGGCTACAATAGTGTCGAGAATTGATTATGGCAATGCGCTATATCTTGGCCTCCCAAAAAATCTATCCAATCGTCTTCAGGTTACTCTGAATGACGCTGCACGCCTGATATTTGGTGTACCAAGGCGGACTCATGCTTCCCCCTTGCTCTACAGGCTTCACTGGCTGCCGGTGGTGCAAAGAGTTGAGTTTAAGAGTATGTGCATCTGTCACAAAGCAATCCATGGACAGGCGCCAGCCTATATAAAAGAGAGACTTGAATTATACAAACCCAAGCGCGCCCTACGATCCTCCGGTTCCTTTCTGCTGTCCTGTCCACGCTTCAAGCTGGCAACTAAAGGAGGCAGATCCTTTTCAGTTCAGGCTCCGATCATCTGGAATAAGCTACCGGAGGTGCTTCGTAGAGAGCCCAACCTTCTCCTCTTCAGGAAGTCTTTGAAGACTTTACTCTTCAAAGACGCATTTACTTCCTAGTATCTGGTATTCTAGAATCTCTATAGTCATCTGCCTCTTGTTGCTGCACTTGGTTAGTAGCGCTTTGAGACCTGTCGGTGAGCTGGCGCGATATAAAACCCAGTACAAATACAAATACAAATTTGTTACAGAGCTGTTCCTGGCTACACTGAAGAGTATTCAGAAGAACAGTATTTATTGTTTGAAAAGTACCTGTTCAAGTACAGTACGCAACTGTCCTAAGGGATGAAGGGCACTGTGTCCTTGAGGAATTTATGTTAGTGTGGGGGGCAGCAACTATTTAGATGTATTCGAGTTAGACGCCTGGAATGGCACGTGTTTTCAGATAATGACGTGCTTGGATTGCTGAAAATAATGATTGTGATTTTTCCATTCAAACATGTGAAAAAAATGTTCCAACAGCCTTACACATATTTTAATAATGATACTTTCAGCTAAGATGCAAAATAAATATTTTCTATCAATATAACAAACATCATTGAAGTGATGTTACGGAAAGTCATTATTTCACAGAAAGACTAATTTGCCGTTTGCAGCCACAGGCAACGTGGCATGATGCATCCTTTGAAAGGTCGGTGCAAATCGTGTATGGATTCCAAAGGTTTAGCTCTGTACCAGTGAATGCTGCACCATGCCAAAATGTGACAAGGATTGCCAGGACCGATAATGCCATGCTTCTCATGGAGTGCACCCTCACAATGAAAAAGAACAACCTAGATTCGATTAAATAAATGACAAAGCTCATCAAGAAAATTTTGAAAATGTTGGATACTATTTGCTAGTTTGTCTCTTTAAGGAAATCATGTTTATGTCGTTTTTTTCGCCCTCAAAATCATTTTCTTTAACAAAAAAATAGCACACAGTTTAAACAGAGAATTTAAAAACATACATTTTAGACCTTACTTCGAGTAAGCATTTGATCACAAAGCAGATTGCTCTGCTATTAGAAAAGGGAGCCCTCTTTATCAAGTAGGCTTCCGCATTCACCAAGTAGTCCCTATCTCAAAGGAACAACATTACATTTTAGTGCTCCCCACTTTTCCTCGGTGGTTTTGCTGGTTTAGGATTGAAGCAATGGCGTGTTATCTTTCTCTCTCCCACTTCTATTGTGTAATTGATCGCATCCAGTTCTCCATTTACCTTTTTAATGATGTCATGGTGAGTGGTTGCAGGAAATGCACTGACATGTAAGTTAAGCGCTAGATGTGGTCTGCAGTTTATATTTAAATCACCTGCATAGATAACTAAAATGCGTTGCTCCAAAGCGCACCATCTCACTTATGTTCCGGTTTTGAAATCACCGCAGACACACATAGCAAAAAAAGTGCTTTGCTATGTAGAAAGCCTACTATTATAAATCATATACCTCACTCCTAACAACTCTACTTAGGGTCATTGTTTTTGACAACTTTTTCGGTGGCCTCCTCCTCGCCCATATGGACATCTTCCCCATCTTTGCCGATATAGCGCTTTGGCACCTTCGGGTTTTAGTGCACTCTATACATTTTATCCTATCCTTATATTTCGAAATGTGTGCCTATGTCATATCCCACTAGCCACATAGCAGACCCATCCAAGCACACAGTAGACAAGCCACACTCTCATGGGGATTCAACAGTGTCTCTTGCACTCACCAATTCCTCATTAGCCACGGCATGCCTTTGAACCATCCCTGTTATGTCTGATCACACACCCCTGTACTCGGATGAGTACATCAAGAAAATATGTGAGGGCCCCTCGCTTTTCTCCAACACAGATGAGACACCTGGAGTTAGCAGTTCATGATATTGATGTTAACTGAATACCTCAGATCGAACACAATACCACAAGGATTATTGGTTAGAAACATACCTGGAGTATTTATAGATAATCCAAAATATATATCTAACTTTAGTTACATTGGAAATACCTGTTCACGACACTGGCTTGTACTTGGTGTAGACATAGCTACTGAGGAGCTTAAAAAACTTGTTGATATAATAAAAGAGATTGAGAAGCAAATTACTGAGAGTAACACTGTACCAGAAGCCAAGAAACTTCTGGAAAAGGTAGAGAAAACAGTGGAGGAATTTAACCGCATTGAACAAAATAAAAAAGTCAACAAAGTAAAAAAATATATCAAGTCTTTTTCACAGGAGCGTGCATACCCCTATCTCAACAAAGACTTTTATACAAACCGTATTTACAGTAACAACTCTCAGAACCCCAAGCCCTGGGGTCGTTTCAATAGATGTAATACCCTGGTAAGGTTTTCAGATACCTCAGCTGACTCATCAGATAACTCTGACGCTGGTGAAGGATCCAGTGCACCCACTCGTAACCCTAATTTTTTAGGCTGTGGCCAAATCGGAACCCCCCAAGAGGGGCAGAGTGAAACAACAACCCCGATGGTACAACCCTCCGGGCGAAAGACAAAGCCGACACAAATTTTACCAATGGTAGACTCAACCAATACACCAGTCTCTGACAGCAATATGGTCATTCCCATTTTTCATTTATCAACACACTCGCTATCCAGTGACGAAATCTCTAGCCTTAGTAAGGGCCTATCTTTCGCCCCCACTTCAGACCCCAATTTTCTGGACCTACAAGCTGGGCTTCTTGGCTTTTTTCAGGAAAATACGTCTCCGGGCATTTTTTTAAAACAACGCAAGCCCTCCTAAAATTACAAACACACAGTTCAGACCACCCTCAACCTTTCTACCAACATCCAATATGGTACTAACTGAAATAATCACTTTCAAAAAGATTATCCTAAAAGAAACATCCAAGCTGGCCAAATCTCACCTTTTTATTCCACACAATATCACACAACAGGAGAAATCAGTAATCTCCAACTTGCGTGACAATACCAACGGGATAGGGCTACAAAACATCTACACATACAAATGTGAGATTGAACGCCAACTTTCTAATACTGATCACTATCTCAGACTCCAGACTAACCCTACCAAAGAGCTACAGTCGCTTATCGGACTGGTCACTACGGAAGGTCTTGATGAGGGTTTCCCGAGTAAGCACTAATTCAGCTTCCTCAATGTCACCAGCCCGCGCACCCCTGTCATTTATACGCTACCTAAGGTCCATAAAAGACTTATGGATCCCCCTGGCCGCCCAATTGTGCCAGGCTGTGGCTCGATTCTCGAGCCACTAGGCCACTATGTAAGTTTATTCCTGAAGGACTTTGTACCCATCACTGAGTGTTACATCAAAGACAGCATGGCCATGAATAATTTAATTGAAAACCACCCATTTGATCCCACCACTGAGACTTTATGCACATTGGACGTAGAATCTCTCTGCACTAATATCCCACAGAGAGACTCACTCATTGTCATGGAATCCATACCCAACAAAAGACCACATCCACATACAGTCCCCACACTCTTTATCTTACAATTACTTGAGATATGCCTTACAAGGAATTTTTTTCACATTCAAGAACCAGTTTTACCAGCAGGTCCGGGGTACATCAATGGGGGCTATTTTTGCCCCTACTCTAGCCATTCTCTATATGGACTGGCTTGAATGCAACACTATTTTTCCCTCTATCAATCCGTTCCACACATGCATTATAAAATGGAAACAATATATAGACGATATCTTCCTTATCTGGTCAGGAGAACTAGAAATTCTTAATGCCTTCCTTCACTGGCTCAATGAAAACTGCAATGTTCTCACATTCACCTTGACACACAACAGAGACAGTATTCCGTTCCTCGATCTCACTATCCAGCATCAAGACGGTACTCTCTTCACATCTTTTTTCGCAAACCAACTGAGCGCAACACTCTGCTCAGCTATAAAAGCTGTCACCCCAGGGCCCTGAGGGACAGTCTACCTTATTCGCAGTTCCTAAGAATAAGGAGAAACTGCTCACACAAGACTGACTATTTTTCTGAAGCCCAAATACTCTCCACCAAACTCATTTCCCGAGGCTATCCCAGCCGCCTAGTCCGTAACGCATCAAAGAGAGCGTGGTACTGCCCTCGAGACACTCTACTCGAACCCAAACCCAAACCAGTGGCAGAACGCCTTGTCTGTGTCACAACATTCTCCGCAGTTTCTAGCATAGTTCGCAAAACCATCAAGAAGAATTGGCCAATTCTTAATGCCGGCTCACCCAACTTAGACCCACCTATGTTTGCATTTAAAAGAAGTAAGAATGTGAAAGACCACCTGGATCGAGCTGCATTGCCCTCCATCCGGAACTCCAACTTTGGTCCTTGGCCCCCTCGAAAGGACATACTAAATGTGGTAATTGTATAGTGTGCGAGTTTACCATAGAGACAAAGGAGTTTGTTTTTAAGGATGTGAAAAAGGTATTAAAATCCTTGAGTAATTGTAATACTTGCAACGTGATATATGCCATTTTTTGTCCTTGTGAAATTATTTATGTGGGCCAAACAAAGCAAAAGATCCGGCTACGCATCTCGCAACATCGCAGCAGAATTCGATGCAAGACAGCGAATGCGCTCTCGTGGATCGCTTTCATGAGAAGGGACACACAGAGAATGACATTCGATGGACAGTTCTCACCACTGTGAAACTTCCCCCGAGAGGAGGGGATCTCACTCGCATACTCAATAAGGAGGAGTTGGAATGGATTTTAAAGACTGATAGTCTCAACACAGGATTAAACCTACAGGAGGACTGGAACACCTTGATATGAACATTTTGGCCCGAGTTATATGCCTTCCTCCATGTCCTTTCTCTGTTTTACAAACCGATGTCTATCTTATGCAATAGGATAGTTTGCCTTCTCCAAATGTTTAGTTCTAATTACCTTATCCGCTAAATGTTATATTGTTCTAAAATTGTTGCCCTCCTTCTCTCCTATCTATATTCACCCCTTCAAAATGGCCGACACAGTCGACACTACCTCTTGTCACCTCTGCTATGTCTAATAATCACATGGGAGCATCTGCCCAATCCAAATGGCCAACGCAGTCGTCACTACCAATAATCACATGGGAACGTCTGCCCAATCAAATGTACTCTCCTCCCACACATAAACTCTATGCATGACTCGCCACTCCTACCTGTACCCGCGATTGAGAAGCACTCCATCCTTACTATCGGTAAGTCCTCACCAGGAAGTTTTGTCCGACCACCACGCTCTACGCTGGTTCCCCCCTGGGGCTGCCGGGTCCACCATCTAATTTCCGCCAATCTTATGCTTCCCCACCCAGGTTATCATACCGGACTGTCTTGAACGTCCCTATATTCCCAATTGTGGTCCGCCTGACGTTCTTTGACTGGCCAAACCTTGGTAAGCGCTCTTGCGACAATTCTCTTGTGTCGCCCCTGATCCTAGTTCACTGCTGGTTTCAACTTGACACTCCCTTTCGTTCTTTCAGGCCCTTCTTCAGTCTTACACAAACACATTGCTAACCGGAATCGAATCCAAGCTGACCCCAACAGGTCACAGCAACAGCCCGCCCGGTAAGCCTCCCTTTGCCCATCCCACCCACCACCTTATCTAACACTTCACCTGCAACGTACTGTAACCTACTCGTGTTTTGCAGGATTTTCCTGTGACCGGGTACACAATAAACCTTGAACCCCTTGCCTTCCCTCTTGGTGAGCTTTAGCCTTCTCCTATAGATATTGACACTCTCCAATGTCATCTTCACTAGCCTAGATGAACGCGTCGTCACCTCCTTTTTACCCCTTTTAACCTGCTTCAGCACTTGTGCCGAATGTAATTATTTCACAACTTGCGCCGAATGTAATTTTCACGTCATTCACATGCACCGACCTCAATTTCGTTTTCTTGCATGTGTTTAGGTATCTTTTTGTTCAGTACTTGATATCAGCCTGTCGCACTCGAACTTTCCTCCCAGAGTGCATGCCCACAAAATACACGCTATGTATACATGCGTCCTTTCCGTATTGTCCTTACGAATGTCTTTTGGTATTTTCCTTCCCTTCCTCCCTTTAGGCAAATGAGGCTGCTTTACAATTAGGCATACATTAAATGTCCTGATGAGATCCGTAGAATGTGTTAAACGGATCGAAACGGCCTCGACAACTATGAGCACCTTACACACATGGAATCAAAACTATGCGATTAACAAGTTTACAGAACGTTGAGCTCTTGCCTAAGCCCTTTTGTTTGTTCCCTTTAATTGTTCCCTTTCCTGATATTTCTTGTGTGATTGACTGGGTACAGGCTTGTGCCCTGTCTTGTATATTGTGTGCTATTCAGTTTTCACATTGACTGAAAAGTAAATACCAAGACCTCTGCCCGGCTGGGCATGTCATTTTCAAATATAGCAACAACTTTGTCTATATTTATTGATTAAGCATTATTAATTGTAAGGGACCCCTGTTGCCTTAATAAAATTGATACCATCCAACAGCCTAACTGTGAGATGCATTTGTTGGCCATTGGAGAGGATAACGGCTTCCAGAGAATATGATAGTTCCCGAACGAGTACTATCAGATTCCACATCTGGTAGAAAGTCTTATGAGATGTGGAGGCTCTCACACCGAGCTGCACTGCAGTACCAGTCTTCCAAGAGAACAAGAAAAGGACTTGTGTTTGGGAGCTTGCACTCCATTCATTGAAAGGGGCATCCATAATCCTTACTCCGTGCTTCCAAGAACTCATTCTTGAGCGTCCGTGCTTGCTGGGAAGTAGACGGAGGTCAACCCTGGACTGACAGGGAATGGGACACCATCCTGGCCGGTTCCACCTATATACAGAGAAGTTCTAAATTCAAGTTAATACAAATTTACATTTTACAAAGGGCGTGCCTTTTCCCCGACAAAATCAACAGATACTTCAAGATTGCCACTTCTGAATGCCCACGCTGTTGGCAGCTTGATGCGGACATGTTACATATGTTATGGTCCTGTGTTTCTCTCCAAAGCTATTGGCGAGAAGTCACCGCAGCCCGGGCACTCTGCAATGACACATCCCTGCCGTCCACATGGGAGGTTTGTATACTGGGGGGTTATGTGAGGACCAAGAAAAACAAAGTCACATCACGGTTTAGAGACTTGGGATTGGTAGTTGAATAGTGTTTAATTACAAAACGGTGGAAACATGCAGACCCCCCTGAGAAGATCAGCTGGAAATGATCACTCACCATCCGGGCACAGGCAGAAAGTACAACACTGCACAGGGAGGAAACGGCGGGGCTGCGCAAATTTCCCATTGCGCATCACTGGGACACTATACTCTCAGCCTTCAATAATGAGGGGAATGGGGCAGACGACGATGCCCGCTCGGCAGATACATAACTCACATGCTGGTGGTCCTGGGTCACGGGGGATATGGTATCAGTGGATATACATTACTTACTATTATGAACCGCTACATAGATGCAGACCACGGTAGAGGGTCCCTTACTCCTTGCTGCCCAAATATCCACCGCCACAGCATTGACCTTCAGCATCCCCATTAGCCCAAATCCCAAACTGGCGAACCACCCCACTATGCAGCTTAGACTGCATTGTCCCACACACAGTCAAGCAATGATTATTTTATTTGTTTATTAATGGCAGCCCTTTTAGTATGTTGTTAGTAGATGTTAATTAGATAATATATGTCTTATTGGCGCATTTCCATTTATCCTTTTCTTTTTCGAAATCCCTCTGTTGGGCTACTGTAAGAAATGTGCATTGATTTCCTCTATGCCTACTGACAGCGTGTACGCTAGGTACTAATGCATTGCTTGCAACGAATAAAGCTAGGATACAGAGTTAGCAATTTAAATCGAGGACTAGCAACAGTGGCGCAGTAGTGTGGGCAGGCAACCACAATGATACATAGGTTACTGCTTGTTGGTGCTGCACATGTGTGCTATGGCACATTATGAACATGCTCTTGTAACGTATAATGTTAATTTACATAACTTTCTAATGATGTTGCTATATGCGGATTTGCATGGTGTTCTTGATAATTTTGTATTGTCATGTAATGTGTAAAAGGAAAAAATAAGAAAAGACAAAAAAAATATTTAAAAAAAGAACCCATTCTTGAAATTTGTTACACAACTGACAAATAAAAGTTAGGTTTGACAGGTATTCTATTTTTCCAAAGCCCACCTATGTATTTACGCTTACTTACGTCCCGACTGCTTAGGTCGTTCATCAACAGCAACAACATTGACCAGGAGAGTCACCTAAAAGATAAGACAAGAAAAGAAACGCACTTGTGAAATTAGCACATTTCAAGCAAGTATTGAACCTTAAGTGCTAAGAACTAATAGCAAACCTACATCCTCATCAAGGTTATGAAATTATGAAGATTTACGTGCTCTATAGGTAAGGACTAGTTCAGCATAACTCACACTAACCAGAGACTTAAAGAACTTATTTAGCAGCTATCAGAGAAAACAGTCAGTCTGAAAGCAAAAAGAAGTAGTTATAAAAGCCTGAACATGTCCTGCGACAGAAAAAAGTGAGTCATTTCAGGAAAATGGGTTCCAACCCATTTAAACACTTGGATTTTTGGGGTCTTGAAGTACCTTATTTTTGGATTCTTGCAATGAGTTAGTCTCATTAGTTGAGTCTCTTTCACTGTAAGCACTGTTAAAATAGATTGGGAGTGGTAGTCTCAGCATCCACCTTTAAAAGTAAAATCCACAGCTGAGGTAAGAGGCTTTGGTCTGGCGGCACATGAACATATGCACACGTATGTGGACTGAGCAAGTGGAACTACCATCCAGCTCGGTCCTGCAGCAGCGCACACTGGTAGCCTGTCACAGAAGAGACCCTTCATGGATTGGTGCAAGCCTTACAATGTGAGTGGACATTCATAGTACTAGTCTATATTACTTGACTGAAGAGGGTGTATGCTTTAGTTTGCTGTGCATTTTGGGTGAAATCAGGACAACAGTACAGTTTTGTCATAGTTTCGCATAGAATAGTAAGTATCGATCCTCAGATGTAAATGTAAATGTACAGGAATTTCTATAGCGCAAATCACCGAGCGGTTTCTAAGCGCTTGCTTAGGGAACCCGTCCTGGTATTCCCCTGTGAGATAACCCCGGGAGGGTATCCGCAAGGTGAAAGCCAGGCATCCCGCCGCGAGGGGCCGTTGTGGGGATTAAGCAAGCTATTGCCCAGAGTCGCAGAGCGTGAACCCGTGAATCGAGTGGGCACCGGAGCGAGAATTGTCGAGTCCATGGACATTTTTTGGACTCAAGATCCCGCCGAGGTGGGAATTGAACCCTGGTCCCGGGCTGACCTCTGCTTCCAGGTCTGCCTCCTCTAACCAGTGAGCCACACTTCTCCAGAGCAGATTAAAGGTTACTTTTGTCAAACCTGTACTCCTCCTGGCACTTGATTATTTGTCATATTTCTCGTTCTCGGATCCGACTTAGAATTCTGGCTCCTGTTCAAACTCCACTGGCCATCCAGAGCATCAAAGACCTCCCCACACAATATGCAGGACCAGAGGAATTATGCGACAGTGTTGAGTAAATATTGAAGCAAGAAAAGGCAAAGTATGCGACCTAATACAGCACAATTGTTAATAGCATTACTTAATTATGTTGTACATTTTACACTTGGTAATACTATATGGGCATTTGGTGCATCTTAGTACCAGTTTAATACCCTAATATAGCAATAAGCAATAGAAAGGTGACCAGTTAACCTTTGTGTTAGAACTGGGGGTCTCTAGTTGGCTGAGGTAGGTACCTTAGTCCAAATAGAGACCCTTGCTTCTAGTCAGGGTAAGGAGGGACACATTTTTAGATAACCCCTGCTCACCCCCTGGTAGCTTGGCATGAGCAGCCAGGCTTATCTCCAAGGCAATGTCGAAAGTATTTGCAACCACACTCCCCAGTAACACAGTGCTAACACCACAAATGGACACCACACTGGTTTCATAAAAAATAGCTGTATCTGTATAAAAAGAAATATGATGAGACCCAACAATAGAAATCCAATATATGCATATTCATAATATTTTGCTTTGCCGGTTATTAGGCCAGCAATCACTTGTAGGTTCTTGCGGTATTAATGAGCAATTCACGATCTCTAATGCAGTCCTAATGCAATGCTATGCAGTTCGTAATGCAGTTCGTAATGTAGTACTAAGACAGTCCTTAATGAAAGAATTAGGCAGTTAGTAATGCAAGAATAATGCGGTTCGTAATGCAGGAATTAGGAAGTTCGTAATGCGAGAATATTGCGGAACGTAATGCACCTCTAGGCCCAACAGCAGAGACAATGGTCGTAAGCTTCACAGGGCGGCCCCGGTACTGCTGGGCAGGTACGGGCCACTCAGGGACTCAGCTCGTCTAACGCGGTGCAGAGGGAGAGAGATCAGAGCACTTCTGTACTCCTCCTGCACGCCTCCCCAGGCCACACACACTTGTTGCTCCCAACCGGAGTCCAAACCTTACCTGGGGAGGGTACGCTGCCTCGCTCTCTCCCTCCGCTCGTCGGAAGTCCTGCTGGGCGATCCTGATCAAGTTGGAGCTCTGTTGCTAGGCGACGCTGTTGCCGGACGGGTTATGGCGCTGCCTTCTCCTACGTTGACGATCTTGGGCAGATTCCTTTCGACGAACAATCACGATCCCTTCCACCTTGTAGCTTCCTTAGCTTCAAGAAATCCTTTAGCATGTTGCGGGTCAGGCCGGCGGCGGCAATCTTTACTCACAGCCTCAGTTACGATGACGGCTTGGGCCACAAAAAGCTATAAAGCAGCGTGGACAATGTTTCATGCTGCTGGGGCAATGCGGTCACAGGGCACCTCGTAAACAGCACCACGGACCACACGGCAGTCTCAGGCATGCAAAAAGCACACGCACACAGCGTTGCTGAGACACACTTGGAAACGTTTATGTTCCCGAGTTCCCACAACAGGGGACCAGCTCTCCTCGGGCCCTTGGAGACAAATTACTTCAGGACACAGCACACAGCAACGTCCTCTCAAGCAGGGGGACACAGCACATAGCAAAGTCTCTTGTGCTCTACTTAGTCAAATCAACAAACTGCAGGCATGCCCTAGAACACACAGCAAGGGCAGTTATTCTCTTCAGCTGTTTTTCTTTGGCAGAAGTTCCTCTTGATCACGAAGTCGAGGTAATATCCAGTCTGCCGAAGGCAGAACCGGAAGTACAGAGATTTTATGTTTCTCAGAGTGCACTATTTGTCCCGCCTCTGTTTTTGCCTCTCTCCCATTGGCTGGCTTCCTAAACGGAGGCCAGCCATTGGAAGAGAGAGCTGTCCCTCCGAATAGGCTCCATCCTTTTCGGATTTGGGGGTGTGTTCGGTGTTCTTCTTTCCCCTTTTAGGCCACGCCCATTCTGAGAACACCGAACACGCCCCCCAATCCGAAAAATTTGGAACCTTCCGACCGCCATTATTTGGTTTGTCTTCATATGAGGATGGTCTTGCTGTTCGTGGCTCCCGCCCCCTCCCGTTGTTCGTGGCTCCCGCTGTCCCACCTCCCGCTGTTCGTGGCTCCCGCTGTGCCCCCTCCCGCTGTTCGTGGCTCCCGCTGTCCTCCCTCCTGCACCCTCCCGCTGTTCGTGTCTGTCCGTGTCCTCTGTGAAGGTGCCCAAAACATACTTTGGATAAGGGCTAGCAATCACTTGTGCAGTATTTACACTGCCCCAGGGGTGTGAGGGGACCTCTGAACCGCAAACGTTGCTTTATTTTTCAAACAAACTGTAGATGGGGCGCTGCACTTGTTGAAACTTAAAGTTGGACTGAAATCCATTCGGGGTCAATCCAACAGCGATAGTCAGTCTTAACTTTAAAACAAACGGGCATCTTCAGTTTTTGTCTCCTCTCTTGTCCTTCTTCTGTATCTAGCATCAACTCTTCCCCCTTACAATATATTTATAGTCTGTCCTTAGTGTCTTTGCCCATACCCTTCCCCTGTGTGCCCACCCTAGTCCCTCTTCGGTGTCCCTGACTACCCCGCCCCCTTGTGTGCCCTAGCTGTCAGCGCCAGCAAGTGCTTCGGAAGCTCTGGCTGTTTCCTCTGTTCTTCCCTATGGCGCTCAGCCGGCACTTCTGGGTGCGCATTGCCTATGCGTCAATGGGGACACTGATCGGAGTTTCTGCCTTCCTGGCATGGAACGTGGCTTTTGGACAGCCCTGGACGGCGGCCATGGGGGGTCTTTCAGGTAGGAAATTGTTGGGTTGAAAAAGAAAAGTAGGACATAAGGTACAGTAGGGAAGGGCCATGTCATGGCTACAGTTGCGGGAGGAGAGGGTCGCAACAATATGGGGAGGGGTTTTATCAGGTAATGTGGGGGTCTAATGTCCTGGGAGATATCAGTGCTAATATTTAGCGGTCCCATGCAGTTGGGGAATTCTTCAGGTACAGTTGGCCAGGCTTTTACATCTGCAGAAACGTTTGTTCTTCAACGCCACAGGCGAGGAAGACAGCTTAAAACAGAGGCGCTGCCAGGTGCATGAGCGAGGGTCAGAGGCCAGTACTACATGAATGTGGCGGTGAGATAGTAAACAAAAGTGTGCCAGGTGTGGGGAAGCGGTGATCACAGAATGTGGACTTTCAGGTGCAGCAAGGGTGAATGGAGATTGTTCCGGGTACAGGTAGGGAAGGGAGCAGCATTCGAGAAACTGTTTGTGTCAAGTGCCACAGGTTTATGTGGCCCAAGTTGGAATAAGCAGGGCGCTCTAACGGGTATTTATTTGTAATTTTGCAATTTTTATATAGCGTGGACATGATCCGAAGGCTTCAAGGCGCTTTACAACAGTAGCAGGGTACCTGAGTTACAGCAAGTTACAGTTTTGCGAGCGTGCAAATCTGTTGAACATTTTATAACCAGCTCCACTTAAAGATTTACTAAGTGGAACTACAATTTCTCCGAATATTTCTTTCTTTGGTCGACAAATCTTTGCCACTGTGTTAGAATGGAGCACAATCTGAATACATTGCTAACTAACAACATTTAATGTTTGGTCAATGATGAGTGGTTTGATTAAGATTCAAAAGCTTTATTTCTCATAAAAGGGATTAGTTTGTATTTTTGTTCTTTTATTCAGGCTAGACAGAAAAGTTTGTTTACTGAAAAATAAACAATCATTATTCAATCAATCAAGGTTCAAAAAGCGCGGCTAATCACCCAAATGGGTAGCCAGGCACTTGCAGGCCCCAGAGCTTTATTCAAACAGCCAGGTCTTGAGAGCCACTTGGAATTCCGAAAGTGAGATAATGGTCTGGAGGTGCGTGGGGAGGCTGTTCTAGTTCTTTGCTGCAATGTGGGTGAAGGACCGTACTCCACTTTTTCTTCTGTACATGCAGCGAGTATGGGGAAGTGGTAGGGGGGTGGAGCGTAGTCTTCTCAATGGTTGGTAATTAATGTAGGCGGGACCTTTGTTGTGTAGAGCCTTGTGTGCGTGGGTTTGCAGCTTGAATTGGCATCTCTTCTGTACAGGGAGCCAGTTTCCTGTGGTGGGGTATGATGTGGATTCGTCTGAGAAGGCAGAGGATGAGTCTGGTTGTGGCGTTCTGTACCGTCTGAAGTCTCTGTAGAAGGTTACTATGTAGAGGGCATTGCCGTAGTCCAGATGTCTGGGGACGAGGGCTTGTCACTGTGCATCTCGTGTGTAGTGGTAGCCTTTTGAAGATTTTACATAGGATGCGCAGCGTGAGGAAGCATGCGGAAACAACGTTTATCTGTGATTTCATTGTGAGTTTGTTGTCAATGATGATTGCGAGGCATCTGGCATGGTTGGAGGGAGTGGGTGCGGGTCCTAGATCTGATGGACACCAGTAATTGTTCCATATGTTGCTGCTGTTGCCAAAGATCAGTGCTTCCATCTGATCTGTGTTTAGCTACAGGCAGTTGTTGTCCATCCAGTCGGCGACGTTTGTCTTGCATCCGTGGAAGTTGGTTCTGGTGGTAGTGGGAATAATCAGTGAGTGAGAGGATGAGTAGGGTGTTGTCTGTGTAAAAAAAATTATGTTTTGAAACCATGGGAACTGACGATGTTGGCCAGCGGGGTGATGATATATGCGTTGAAGATTGTGGGGCTGAGGGTTGAGGCCTGGGGGAAACACAGAGGGTGATTATCTCGGATTTAGAGGCAACAGTTGAGAGGTGTTTCCTCTGTGTTCTTTCAGTGGGAAATAAGGTGAATCATCTGAGCACGTCCCCTTGAATGCCGATGTGGTGGAGTCTTTTGATCAGTATGTGGTGGGATACGTTGTCAAAGGCTGCCAAGAAGTTGAGGAGGATCAAAGCTGCTGTTTCTCCTCAGTTGAGGAGGGCTCGGATGGCGTCGGTTGATATCAGGGCGGTTTCAGTGCTGTGATTGCTGCAGAAGCCGGATTGGGAGGCGCTAAGTAGCTGGTTCTGCTTCAGATGTGTCATGAGTTGATTGATCTTTTCAGTACCTTTGCTGGGAATGGGAGCAGGGAGATTGGCAGGTAGTTATTGAGTTAGCTGGGGTCAGCAGAGGGTTTTTTGAGTAGTGGTCTGACTTTGGCGTGTTTCCAGGCGTCAGGAAATTATGCTGTGGTGATATAGGTGTTGAGTATGGTGGTAAGTTCCTGGTTGATCCTTTGGTTTCCAAGGATGAAGATATTATGCAGTCTGTGGGAGCTCCTGAGTAGATGGATTTCATGGTGGAGGTGGGTTCCTGGGTGGAAAGGATGTTCCAGGTGGTCAGTGTGTGTTGAGTGTCGAATTTAGTGGTGGTGTATCTGTGGAGCAAGCCCCTTAAGGAGGGTTGGGGTTCGAAGTTTCTGTATATGATTGCGATCTTGTCGTGAAAGAAGTGGGTGTGGTTGTCGGGCAGCTTCTGTGAGAGTGTGATGTTGTTTTCAGCAACCGGGTTGGAGAATTCCTTAACAATATTGGAAAGTTCATAGGTGTCGCTGGTTTCAATGAGTGAAACAAGGGCTGCCTTCTTTGTTGCCCTTAGCAGGCGGTTGTAGAGGTTGAGGAAGGTCTTGACGGCTGCCCTGTCGAAGGTGTTATTAGAGACAGTATTTAAAATAACAGTGTGTTCCACAAAGGAAATACTCCCTATCGTAATCTAAAGAACCTAACGTATCCTGAAGAGCGCCCATAAAAAGTTCTTTTGGAAAAGAGCAAGCACTATATAGTAAAAGGCTAATGGCAATGGAAGGCCAAACTCCCCACAAAGAGTAGTTCTGAAACTCAGCAGAGTTTTCTACCAACTGCACTGACAACCCATAAAATAGAAGGAAGCAGTCACAGCAGTAGCTATGATCAGCACAAAGAAGGAATGTCTTGTCACAAAAGGTAAGGAAAATAAAGGAAATCACAGTTTGCAGTAGTTTATAGCAATCTTGGGCAGGATTAGCACAGTAATGTGGTAAGGGGCATTGCAGGGATGGTATGCATAGAATGCTTTTCCTCCCTAGCTAGGAACATACGATAGGGAAAAGCACAAAACAGGTTGCTAACTCGAAATGTTGACTCACCCCCGACCAAGGGGAGAGGATCTTCCAATGGTCTGTTGCCTTATTCCTGGAATTCAGTGATAAACGTCCATCTCGACATGTTGTTTAATAGGCAGCTACAAAAGATACATCTAGCTAGGTTTTCATGAGAACATTTAGCAAGCTTACTCTGTCAGTTGTTAATTATCCCATTGTGTAACAATGGGATGTTCTATGAAATATTATTATATGGCATGTCTCGTTAGATCATGGCAATCAGAGCGATAGCAAGCATTTTCTTTCACTTAGATTTGTTCATTATAATCATGTGGCAGAGAAAACTATCTAAATACGATGAAATCATGTGGTGTGAGGGGAAAAGAAATACATTTTGCTGCAAACAGCATATTTCACCAAAAGTCACGTTTTGCAGTTCAATTATAATGTGTAAGAAAGTGGCTCTATATATACTGGACCAAAGTAAGGTACAGTGTGTATAGAGTCCACAGTACCCAGAGGTTTGGCAGAGGCTAAAGTTAGATATAACCTTACTCTCTAAAGTGGTAGCTTGGTTGAGCAGTAAGGTAGAACCAAAGGACAGTGTAAAGCATTTGTTGTACACACTCAGTAAGCAAATGGTCTCACACACTCGAGAACTGAACTCTAGGCCAATTGTTTTGTATCAAAATATATAGTTGTTTTATTTTAGAACCAACAAGGTGTCACAATATACTTTGTCAGAATGAGTTACTTTTGTTAAATACTTTTCAAATTGAGTGTAGAATGATGTTGAGTGCAGACTGCTGTTGAGTGCTGTTGAGTGCAGAGTGCAGAATGCTGTTGAGTGCAGAGAGTGCTGTTGAGTGCAGAGAGTGCTGTTGAGTGCAGAGAGTGCTGTTGAGTGCAGAGAGTTCTGTTGAGTGCAGAGAGTGCTGTTAGTGCAGAGTGCTGTGTGCTGTTGAGTGCAGAGTGCTGTTGAGTGCAGAGTTCAGAGTGCTGTTGAGTGCAGAGTGCTGTTGAGTGCAGAGAGTGCTGTTGAGTGCAGAGAGTGCTGTTGAGTGCAGAGAGTGCTGTTGAGTGCAGAGAGTGCTGTTGAGTGCAGAGAGTGCTGTGTGCTGTTGAGTGCAGAGTTATGTGTGCTGTTGAGTGCAGAGTTATGTGTGCTGTTGAGGGCAGAGTGCTGTGTGCTGTTGGGGGCAGAGTGCTGTGTGCTGTTGAGTGCAGAGTGTTGAGTGCAGAGTGCTGTTGAGGGCAGAGTGGTGTTGAGGGCAGAGTGGTGTTGAGGGCAGAGTGGTGTTGAGGGCAGAGTGGTGTTGAGGGCAGAGTGGTGTTGAGGGCAGAGTGGTGTTGAGGGCAGAGTGGTGTTGAGGGCAGAGTGGTGTTGAGTGCAGAATGCTGTTGAGTGCAGAATGCTGTTGAGTGCAGAATGCTGTTGAGTGCAGAATGCTGTTGAGTGCAGAATGCTGTTGAGTGCAGAATGCTGTTGAGCGCAGAGTGCTATTGAGTGCTGAGTGCTATTGAGTACTGTTGAGGGCAGAGTGCTGTTGAGGGTAGAGTGCTGTTGAGGGCTGTGTGCTGTTGAGGGCTGTGTGCTGTTGAGGGCTGTGTGCTGTTGAGGGCAGAGTGTTTTGTGCTGTTGAGGGCATAGTGCTTTGTGCTGTTGAGGGCAGAGTGCTGTGTGCTGTTGAGGGCAGAGTGCTGTTGAGTGCTGTGTGCTGTTTAGGGCAGAGTGCTGTTGAGGGCAGAGTGCTGTTGAGGGCAGAGTGCTGTTGAGGGCAGAGTGCAGAGTGACGGTTCCAGAGGGAGCAGGGTATGTTTGTGCGCGTACACGGTGCACTAACACACAGGAGCTAAAACAAAGAACAGCGGACCACATGCCTTGTTACACAAGGTTCCAAAACACAAAGGTAGGTTACACTATGCTTAATTCCACAAAACTCACGCTATATACGGCTGAAAAATAGCACAAGGCGAGGATAATGAAATTCAACAGTACTGCGAAAGCAAGGCTTACATTACAAACAATGCAGTTGCCCATTGTAAATGACAATGCCATTTATTTATGATTTAAAGAAAAGAAAAAAATGTCATGAGCAATGCCAATAGCTCTACCTTTAATGATGCCGAGACCATTGCATTGTAAATGCTTGTTCAGTATGGATTTCAGTCTTGAGTTCAGGGGTTTCAGCTCTTACATTTATACCCCTAAATGCCTTTATAGTCTTTGTGTTCTGGGGGTCTGACCCCGGTCCAAACCAGACCTGGGTGTCTTCCTGCCAGTGCACACCCTCTTCTGTTGATAGTCAGGGTCTGGGGCCCAGACGCTCAGCAGGAGGTGGAGCCATCCTTCGGTGGCAGCAACACAGCCCTCTTCACATCCAGGGGGTTACTCCTCCCCCCACATCAAATGCAGGCCAGCCTGTTGCTCTCTCACCTACTCCTCCCTGGGGTCGGGACACTTCCCAGACCCTGTCACATCCAAACCCAGACAGGCAATACACAACCAGGCAAAGGCACACAGGATGGATTAAGACAGGAAACCATCCACTTCTAAAAGCGTAGTTTCTAAACACACAATTCAAAAACCATCTTCACAAAAAGACTACACTAAACTCCATCGCTCCATCTTATGCCTATGGGAAGATATTGAGGTTCCGTGAATTCTGAACCTGGGTCATAAAGGTCGTGGTTCTGTTACGATTTTGGTAACAGAGAACCGTAAACAGTGAGCTCAGCAAGTATGAGTGTTTTCGTCATGTTACACCGATGGATTCACTGTGTATTTGAAGATTTCGTTCTCAACCCTTGGGTTCCATTTTGTGCATGGCAGCCGTTTTGTGGTTGCCCTCACATAGGCCGATGACTTTAGCTGACTTTTGGATGACCTGAGTGAACTGACCCTGTTGCCTGAAGCTGACCTTGTTAGACCAGTTCCTTGCCCAGTAGCTGATCAAGATTAAGGATCAGAGCACAGGAGATTGTAAAGTTTGGTATACACATACACACCCCTTATCCTACTTCTCATCTGTTTCTGTTCCCTCTTTTATGGCTTGTTTACAATATGGATTGTGGTCTTTTATTATGGGTTTGTCCGGCTTGTGTAAGAAGGAATGTTGGGCTTTTTGCATGCTTGCAAAAGCTAGGACTGCCCCTTTCTTTTATGCTGAGTTTTGTAACCCTAAGCATATAAAAGGCCTCTGTTCTCTGTATTCCTCAGACTGCCTCATTCAGTTGCTAAGGCAGCTGGGTGACGTAGCCTCACTTATTGAAAGTTTAATAAAGATGTCTTTTCATATTTCAGCTTCTGTGCCAAGTTCTTTATTGATATTAGTAAGACCCCTGAGAATGAAGATTTTCCATTTCCTCAAAATGCTGGAAACATGGGACACATCAATCCCCATTCTGTCCTACGGGCAAGATGTCCTTGCAACAGTGAAAAACGAATTTGCCAGTGTTTGACTGTCAGGACATGGTACACACCTCAGTACATGTCCTACCTTTCACATACACTGCACCCTGCCCAGGGGGTACCTTGGGCCTTCTATAGGGGTGCCTGATGTGCATAAAAAGGGAAGGTAGGGCCTGGCATGTAGGTGCACTTGCCAGTACAACAAGGCAGTTAAACTGCGCGCAGGCACTGCAGTGGCAGGCCTGAGATCTCTTCTTAGGGCTACTTGTGTGGGTGGCACAACTAGTGCTGCAAGCCCACTGGTACCATTTGCATTACCAGCCCTGGCACACATAGTGCACTTTACTAGGGACTTTACTAGTAAGGCAAACATACCAATTATGGACAACCAATTACCATAACACTTTATACTGGGAGCACTTGCACTTTGACACTGATCAGCATTGGCAAAGTGCCCAAAGCATCTAAGTCGGCAACATAATGTCAGAAAAAGGTCTAGGAGGAAGGCAAAAAGTTTAAGGAACTTAAGCCAAAAAGGGTTAAGTCCAACACTTTGCAAAAGGCCTTCCACTGCACAGCATCAAATGCCGCTGTGTTGTTAGTAACTTTTGAACCATTTTATTTGTTAAAACCTGCAGATTATGAAGCAGATGATAGATTATGTAGCGAATGCAACAAATTTAGAACTATGCGAAAATTGTTGCCGCCGGACAATTACATAATTCCAGTGACCCTGACATTAGGGTCATTAGCCAAAGATTATGCCTGTTCCTGGCAGAGGAAAGAGCAGGGACACTATCTGCATGTGATAATTTCTTTTTTATACTGCACCAGACCTAGGAAGGCTCATGCAATGGAGAAGAACGGGGAGAAGGCCAGACTTCGGGAGCCAATCACAGGAGTGTCTCCTCTTTGAACCTGCTCCGCCTTAAGTGCATTGCCTCTTGGTAGAAGATTTCCGTTTCTACCAATTGGAACTTCTCTGCAGCAAAAAATCAGAATCAGCAGGACCTTGCAGAGAAGGTATCTGACCTCCTCAATTATGAATAAGCGTGAACATAGAAATATTTTTGGGGTGAAAGTGGCAAAAGCTTCCGGCCAGCGAGAGGCCTTTCCTGGGTCCACACTTTGAATTTCTCCACTTTGAGCTTCTTCCATGAAAACTAACAGCTTTACCGAGACTACATTGTTTTGCTCCTAGAGCCCTTTTTGGCCACAGTATACTGCCATGAACGGCAGAGGAATTTTGACTTCCATTTTTGAGACTAAGTGCCAAGGTAAATCCACCTACCGGCTCATACCTAGCTTCTTTTTCCAACCAGCTCTCGACGGTTGTCGGCTGGAAATCGGACCAAGGTCCCGGGTCTACCACAAACAGTTGAACATGGTTGGCACTTAATGCTCTTTGCCACTATTTTTATTTTAACCTTCACAACATCATATTTCTGATGCAATGATTGGTGCCATCTTGTTTATTAAAATGGACTCTATTTTTCCAAATTCAGTGTGGGATTTTTATTGTGTTGTGGTTGGACTTTATTACTGTTGTGGTACTGCATGAATAATTTACACGTTACCCTAAGTCAAGCCTGTCTGTTTTGTTCCATAGTTACTAGGTGGTTGAGCTCAGGTTAAATTAGTGACATTGATAGTTCACCATGACAAGGATTGTGATTATCACTCAAGGTGGAATGTCAGCTCCACCTTTTGACTTAGAATCCAATTTTGTGGAGTATTAATAGTGTGTGCACAGTAAAGCATGTTTCCTTTTTGAAAAGTAAAATCGCTAACTGGACAATCCTTTATTCAATCAATCAATCAATCAATCAATCAAAGCATTTGTATAGCACACTACTCACCCAGAGGGTCTCAAGGCGCTAGGGGAGGGGGGGTCCGCTACTGCTCGAACAGCCAGGTCTTGAGCTGCTTCCTGAAGGCGAGGTGGTCCTGGGTCAGGCGGAGGTGGGTCGGGAGAGAGTTCCAAGTCTTGGCGGCGAGGTAGGAGAAGGACCTTCCCCCTGTGGTGGCTCTTCGGATGCGGGGAACGGCGGCGAGGGCGTGGCCGGTCGATCAAAGCTGGCGTTTGGGAGCGTAGAAGTTGAGGCGGCTGTTGAGGTATCCTGGGCCTTGGTTGTGCAGGGCTTTGTGTGCATGGGTGAGGAGACGGAAGGTGATTCTCTTGTTGACCGGGAGCCAGTGCAGGTCTCTTAGGTGTCCGGAGATGTGGTTGCGATGGGGGATGTCCAGGATGAGTCGTGCTGAGGCGTTCTGGATCCGCTGGAGTCTCTTCTGGAGTTTGGCGGTGGTTCTGGCGTAGAGGGAGTTGCCGTAGTCCAGTCGGCTGGTGACGAGGGCCTGGGTGACCGTCTTCCTGGTGTCGGTGGGGATCCACCGGAAGATCTTGCGTAGCATGCGTAGGATGTTGAAGCACGACGAGGAGACGGCGTTGACTTGTCTGGTCATGGAGAGGGAGGAGTCCAGGATGAAGCCCAGGTTGCGTGCGTGGTCTGTAGGTTTGGGTGCGCTGCCTAGGGTGGGGGGCCACCAGGAGTCGTCACAGGCGGAGGGTGAGTATCCCAGGATGAGGACTTCCGTCTTGTCCGAGTTCAGTTTCAGGCGGCTGTTCTTCTTCCATTCGGCTACCTCTTTCATCCCTTCGTGTAGGTTGGCTCTGGCGGTGGCGGGGTCGTTGGTGAGGGAGAGGATCAGCTGGGTGTCGTCGGCATAGGAGATGTTGAGGTTGTGCTGGCGTGCGATGGCTGCGAGGGGACTCATGTAGACGTTAAAGAGGGTTGGGCTGAGCGAGGAGCCTTGAGGAACGCCGCAGATGACTTCGGTGGCTTCTGATCTGAACGGGGGGAGGCGGACTCTCTGTGTCCTTCCGGCGAGGAAGGAGATGATCCACTCCAGTGCCTTCTCCTGGATTCCGACGTTGCTGAGGCGCTGTACTAGGGTACGGTGGCAGACAGTGTCGAAGGCCGCGGAGAGGTCTAGGAGGATGAGGGCCGCTGTTTCTCCGTTGTCGAGCAGGGCTCGGTTGTCATTGGTTGCTGCGATCAGGGCGGTCTCGGTGCTGTGGTTGGCCCGGAAGCCAGACTGTGAGAGGTCGAGGGATCCGTTTGTCTCGAGGAAGGCGGCCAGCTGCTTGTTGACGGTCTTCTCGATGACTTTTGCGGGAAACGGGAGCAGCGAGATGGGTCGGTAGTTCTTGAGGTCGGTGGGGTCGGCTGATGGCTTCTTTAGTAGGGCGCTGAGTTCGGCGTGCTTCCAGCTCTCTGGGAAGGTAGCGGTGTTGAAGGAGGTGTTGATGATGTCCCGCAGGTGGGGTGCGATGACAGCGTCGGCCTTGTTGAAGACGTGGTGAGGGCAAGGGTCGGTCGGAGATCCGGAGTGGATGGAGTTCATCGTGCGGATGGTGTCTTCGGTGCTGATCGGAGTCCAGGCGCGGAGGGTGGTGGTGGGGGGCGGTGGTTCGGTCGTGGCGTGCGTCGGTTGAGTGCTGAAGCTGTTGTGTATGTCCGCGATCTTGTTGTGGAAGTAGGAGGCGAGGGAGTTGCAGAGGTCTTGCGAAGGGGTGATGTCGTTGTTTCCGGCGTTGGGGTTGGAGAGCTCTTTAACGATGTTGAAGAGTTCCTTGCTGTTGTGTGCGTTGTTGTCCAGTCGTTCCTTGAATGCAGTTTTCTTGGTGGTGTGGATCCGTTGGTGGTGTTTTTGGGTGGCGAGCTTGAGGGCAGTCATGTTGTCCGGTGTTGGGTCTCTGCGCCAGGCTTTCGCAAGGGCTCTGCAGTTCTTCTTGGAGCTCTTGAGTTCATCGGTGAACCATGGGGCTTTCTTGCTGCCGGGTCTGCTAGGCGGGGTCCTCAGAGGGGCGAGGTCGTCTGCGCAGTCGCTGATCCACTTCGTGAGGTTGGTGGCCGCTTGGCTGGGGTTCGTTGCGCTGGTGGGTGGGTTCTTGGTCAGGGAAGTCGCAAGCTGGTTGGCTGTGATCTTGTTCCAGCTTCTGCGTGCAACCTGTTGCTGTTGGTGGTTGATCGTGGTCCTTTTGAAGCTGAAGTGGACGCAGCTGTGGTCCGTCCAGTGGCGTCCGGTGGCGTGGCTGAAGGCGATGTCCTTGCTGGATGAGAAGACGGGGTCGAGTGTGTGTCTGGCGTAGTGGGTGGGGGTGGTCACCAGTTGCTTGAGTCCGAGGTTAGCGAGGTTGTCCAGCAGGGTGGTGGTGTTGCAGTCGTTGTTGTTCTCCAGGTGGAAGTTGAGGTCCCCGAGGAGGATGTAGTCAGCGGAGGGGAGGGCATGCGGGCTGGCGAAGTCGGCGATGTCCTCGCTGAATTGTGTGCGTGGTCCCGGGGGTCTGTAGATGAGGGTGCCTCTGAGGGTGGTCTTGGGGTTGATGTGGATCTGGAAGTGCAGGCGCTCGGCGGGTGCGAGGGTGTCGTCGGTGTTGGTCATGATGCGGATGGAGTTCCTGTGGATGATGGCGATGCCTCCTCCTGTCTGGTTGACGCGGTCCCTCCGGATGATCTTGTAGCCGTCCGGGATGGCGATGTCGGGCGCTGAGGAGGCATTCATCCAGGTTTCCGTGAGGAAGGCGACGTCTGGGGCTGTGGTGTCGAGCAGGTTCCAGAGCTCGACGGCCTGTCTGTGGACGGAGCGGGTGTTGAGCAAGATGCACTTCAGGTGGCTGCTGCTGTTGCTCGTCGAGGTCTTGGGCCCTGCTGGAGTGGTGCACGTCCGGATGCAGGTGAACTTGCAGGAGTTGCAGCAGAAGGGTCCGTGGGTGCGTCTCGGGGTGGCTCGGTAGCAACCCGGGAATCGGCCGGCGTTGAGTGCGTTGAGTTCGGTGGCGGCATAGGTCCGGCGGGAGGGCTGGTGACTGCGGGAGACAGGGGTCCGGGCGCTGGGCGCGGTCCAGGCGCGGACGGGCGCAGACGGGTTTACCTTTGGCGCGCCTTCGGCGCACAATCGGCGCGCCCGCTGCGCGTACGCGCGGTCGCCATATATGGCGAAGTGGGAGGGAGGGCGGAGCAGCTGGGAGGCGGGAGCGGGGAGGGCACAGAAGGCAAAGGGGGCGTGGCCGTGAGCACAGCAGCGGGGAGCGGGCGGGGGTCACAGGGGCAGAGCGAGGTGATCGGCACAGGGGGAGAAAAAAATATATTAACAGTCACACAGTATTAACAAGGAAACCAAGGACGGGGCACACAAGTACAGCAGTCAACAAACAGAAAAACGGCAGCAAGGCGACAAAGGACGGGAGATACAGCGGGGCGCGGGGTCCACGGGGCGGGCTCAGCGAGGCTGAGGGCGGCAGCGGGAGGGAGTAGCACACGCTACAGCTGGTGGCCGTGCGGCGTGGGAGTGTCCTGAAATTGGATGTTAATTGCATACTAGTCCACACCACCTCTACTGAATAAGCCTTGAACTGCTCTGCCTTGCCAGCTTGAGAGAGACAATGCTGTAAAGGGGTACTCAGTTCCCAGTAAAGGGAAACTTCAGACTTATGGCTTGTGAAGAACTCACATCCTCCCCAGGTAATAACCTATTTTCTTACACTTATATTTTCAGTTAAGATTTTGAAAGTCAATTAATTCAAAGAGCAATGCTAATAAGAATATTGTTGTCTTTTGCATAAAAGACCATGCAGCAGCTAGTGATAATCTCTTTAGCAGTGCCAATGAGAACTGTTAAACAGTATGCAATAGTAGTGGTCAATTAAGTTTAGTAGATGCATGGTAAGAACTGAGTGTAACTTATTCTGTTTTTTTTCTATTGTCTTTTATTATCAACTATCTTCTCAACTGACAGTATATCATTAGTGCTCACAGAACTGAATACCCTACACCTCAAGGTCACTTAAGCCACAACGTCAACACCACTCATGTTGTTTCTCTATATCCCAACACTCTTTACCAATTTGGTGCTGAAGGTATCTATATTCATTATGAAGGCTTTACAACAGGAGGGGGGATGTGTGGAATTCACATAGCTCCTGCAGTAGAGCTAGATAACAGGTAAGGGTTCTCCTTGAATGATCAATATTCTTTCAGCGTCAGTCGCCTCTTCTCCAACCATAGCTACGTTATTTTCTCCAACTCTCTCCCTACATACTTTGGCATAATTGTTTTTCCTGATGCCTACCCTCCTTGTCAGCGGCAAAACACATTTTGGAATCTGATCAATAAAAATCACTTCCACACCTCATATACCTCTTCTGAATTCCTGGCATATTTATGGATAAAGGTTATATTGGTTTTGCTACACTCCCCACCAGATTTATGTCACTCTTATACTTTCATCCCTTATACAAAAACTAGATTCTTCTTCCACAATTTATACAATTTCTATTGCTTCTTTTAAGGTGAGGTTTTTGGTCAGCCTTGATTTTTGACAATCAGTAGATATTTAAATATGCCCTGGCACTGATGAGCAACACTTTTTAGGGTCGAGCCTGCAAGTGCACATGCTAGGGCTTGCGTCTCCCTTGTGAGACTCTGTTGTATGTGGAAAAGGGCTTGGAGCCTGCCCATTGCTTACAATTTTTTGAGCTTCACAACACTCTTCTTCAAATCCTCTTTAATTAGCCAGTTCAAGCCATGCATCAGTTCCGATCATTGCTGTGGAGCATTGATCAAGCACAGATTGATTCAAGTTAATCTGTGTCCATCCACTGCTTCCGACATGATTGAGGTACTATTTGTTGCCCCATCCTACTACCTCTGCCTGCTGCTCCCTTCATAGCTCTTGCCCTTCTTCAAGATTCTGCTGCCTCTGCTTTTGTTTTAGTTACTGTGCAATCTTCTTATCTCTGCTTGTATCCTCCTGAATCACCGTCTTCATGTTGTTGGCCCCATTCTCTCACGCCTCGCAGCTGTTCATCGTTGGTGTGCCTGTTTGCATGTACCCTCTCTGTTTCTTGTAAATGTGGTAAATGTCGGTGTACTTGTAAAGCGCACTGTGACTCCAAGGAGTATCCTGGCGCTGAAGACCGCTGGGGAACCTGTCCTGGTTTTCCCTGTGAGATGGTCCCTTTCTGGGTATCTCCAAGGTGAAACCAGGCATCCCCGGCGTCTGTGGGGGGCCGTTGTAGAGATGAGGCAAGCTTAATGCCCAGAGTTGCAGAGTGTGTTCCCTGGTTAGACTAGGCACTGAGGCGAGAATTATCGAGTCCGCTTGACCCTGGTCCACGACCCTGCCGCGTCGGGAATTGAACCCTGGTCCCGGGCCGTTCTCTGCTTACGGGTCTGCCGCCTCTAACCAGTGAGCCACACCACTCCACACCAGTGAGCCACACCACTCCACACCAGTGAGCCACACCACTCCACTGTGTGCTTGTTCTGTGTTTATTTTTCCTTTTCTGTCTCTGCTTATGTTTCACTTCATGTACATGCACTGTCTGTCTTTTCTCTGAGTGCATCTCTGCCTCGGTCTTTTTTCTGATTTGCCCGCCTTTCTCCTTTTTCCACTGGCACTGTTTCTCTCCATGCCCTAGTCTCTGCCTCTTTATGGCCATAGGGCAGCCAGCCAGAACAAAAACAAACAGCAGAACATTTCAGAGTAGTTGACAGCATTTGCATGCAAAACCTTCACTTTGTACAAATAACAAGCTAGAGTTAGTGTCATGAAAAAACGAGAAGACTCTCCTTTTCTCAAAAACAGGGGCCATGTATTCTTTTTGTTTAATGTAATTGAGGCAGTTCATTATTTTTAACTCGCCCTGTGCTTCTTCAGTTCCCTGCTGTCTTTCTGCCTCCCTTGTGAATGTTTTCACCGCCATCTGCTGCTCTTTCCCTCCTGCCCACACCAAACCCCTCCTCCACTACTTTCATCCAATACCTATATCTATTTTTGCAGCTTTATGTAGCTGAAATGTGACCAGAGTGGTTTTATATGAGTACTAGTTACAATACACAAGATCACATTCATTTTTTTAGGTACAGGTATATTATTTTTATTCTGCACTTTTACCTATATGTAATTGGTGTTGCCATGGCATGATGTCCCTGGGAAATTCATGCACTAGCTTTTTCTATGTGTAGTTGCCATCATTTGCCTGTGCAGCGCTTGCCCTGTGTTTGTGAAATCTATTGTATTTAATATAAATTTGAAAATGGGCTTACATCCCATCCTTGGTTTTTATTGGTTTGTGTGCTCGCCACTTTGTTTTCATTCGTTTCTATTGGTTATAGCAGGCTGCTTCCTTTTGTTTATTGTGTGTTTTTCATATCAGTGTCCCTGTATTGGGGCATTCTTATCTGCTTTGGTGGGTGGACTTCTTTTATTCGGTTTCATCTGCACCACAGTTTTTGTTTACGTTATATCTCCCGGTCTGCATGCATTGGAAGCAAGCTTGTCATCTGCATGTTTTTTTGTTTGTCCAATATTTTTGATTTAAACTTTTTGTGTTAGCACGCTTAATTGTACAGGATGTTGAGCCGACACCTAGACTTGGAGCCGACACCTAGACTTGAACCCGGCTCCCAAGGTCGGCAGTTTTGGCCATTATGCCACATCCTCTGTCCTGCCCCTTCTCTTCTATTATTATAACTCTTGTTCCAGCATTGCATTCCACTTCGTGGCTTGCCCGTCCCTCGCAACACCTCACTCCCATTGCATACCATCAATGAGCCTAGTGTTTACTCTTTCAACTATAGAGGTAATTTGATTTCACTTCAATTGCTAGAATTCTGTTCTAAACATAACAGGTTTTTGACAGGGCAGAAGGGTTTAAAATGTAGTTTGAATTGTCAAACCCAGCCCCAACTATTTTCAACCCAGGACTCATAGTCGCTGTGTGCTTTTTTTTCTTTCATTCCTCCTGTCTTTGTGCTTTTCACCTTTCTCTGCACATTATCTCCCAGCCCTTGTATTTAGCTCTCAACTCCTCTTTTTAAAAAAAAAAATGTATACATTAAGCCAGATTGGCTTTGGCAATGCTTGTGTAAAGAGGGATGACTGTACCTTAACCTCAAGGGAACCCCAAAGAGGTGAGAGGAGTTCATTGTTTGTAAAATTGTGTAAATTAAAGTCACGCTTCTCAAGGCGACGGGAGGTGCCTAATTGTTAAGACGGAGACACTGTGTCCACAAGGACAGGCAGTGACGATCGGTCTCGGTCTCCTGTGCCACAAGCTCTGCCCACCCTCCCTTAAACAACCCTTGTTTTATCCTTCATCAGAATATGTGTAGTACTAATTAGCCTAAAGCCACTTGGTGACTGTAAAAAGTTTAACCGTCGTAGAAACTTTGTTGCGTAATACCTTATATTTAGATGTTTCATTGAGCGCAAAACAACGTTTCACTGGTGTTAACCCACCTCACGGTACTTTTTTCTTCAAAGGTTTAAACGCTGAGTTTGCCGTGTGAGAATTCAAATCGGCCCCTCAATGTCAGTAAGCAGGTGCTTGGTTAATTAATTTATCCCACTTCACGCGAGGGTGCTCAAAGTACAAGATGCTTTTCTTGGTATTTTTGGGTTTTAAGGCCTATCTAAATTTCCCATAACTATTTTTGAGTTGATGCATGAATGTCTGCGATTTACTGCAGCCTCCACTCTGCCATTTGTCGTACAGTTGATATTCTGCCTATATACCATGGAGGCGTGCAATGCCCATTATGCTGAAAGGGCTTCAGCTATGCCCCCGCACTCCCCCAGTCATGTTCCGTAGCCGAGGCTGAAGCTGTGTGGCTATCTGTCCCAGGTAAGCCTGGGAGAAGTACAGCTGGAGAAGAGTGCGTCGGAATAAACATCTTTTCTCTGACAGACAACTCATCTCTCTGCTTGCAGTGTGTTCAAAAGAGTCAAGGGGGAGGTCACAGGTGATTCACAACATCCAGGACAAAAACACCACAGTGTGGGTGCTAGGCAGTGTGCTTACTGAACATCATTTGTTTAAAAGAGAGTGAATGCTTTCCCATTAACTCTGGTATGAGAGGTCACATTTGACGGAGTAAGCCTCAGCAAGGCCTACCAGTGCAAGGGGTTCGCCCTTCTCTGCACAGAGTCCTCAGACCAATAGGAAGAAGTTGGCACAGAAACTGGAATAGAAAATAAAAAGTTTAAAACCTCATGAGGTGGAACTACATTCACACAGCACCCTTCGGTAATGTATGAAGTAGCACACCAAACAGAAAGAGCATGGTCCTTTTATACCCACACAGGGGCTCAAAAGAAGGCGGTACAAGTACAGAAGAAGGTTTTATGTACATATATGGTCATATAGAAATGCACAGTCGACAAGTAGAAGGGGTTAACAGTTTTCCAAGGCTAGTAAACACATCCTGACAGTTACATACTACTAGCAGCTACAAGGACAACTGCAAACTCAACTGGGCATGTGTGAAGGTGGAAGATGCTAAATATAGTTTGTTTCTAGGCAGATTTCAAGAGCAGTTAACAGAAAGGTAGGACAGAGCACATGGCGAGCACATGGCAAACAAAATTGTCTGACAGAAATACAAAATGGATTCCACAAAACAGGCAAGATAGCCTCTAGATAAAGATGGCTTCTACTAATGCTAACCCAATCGCTGCCAATTTACAACACATCTGCACATTAAAGGCAATCTCTGCCATCTTCCTGTGCTTCCAAGAAAACAAGACAGAAATCCCAAATTGTCTTGATTTGTAACTGCATTTATAATGTGCTTACTAGTCCGGTGAATGGTAACAAATGCTAAATAAATGCTAAAAAGTGAAGAAAGAGGTTTTTCGTTGACATCGTCAGTAGCAAGGGGCGATTGGGAGGAATTTGTGGTTTTTGTTTTAAAAGTGCCAAGTACTGACTAAAACATAAGAACATGCAAAATTATGTTGGCAAAATATGGGTGGGGTGGATGGGTAGCAAAGAAGGACCGTGGTTAGCAGTTCCAATCCTCTGAGTAAATTGTTCCTGGCTACCTGTCGTTTTTTATTTGTGCAGTTTTATATACAGCAAACCTTGACAAAAGTCACCAGGGTGCTTCACATGAGCACCAGATTACATTACGCAAAATCAGATATGGTTTTTTAGGCATGGAGATATTAAGTGATTTGTCCAGGATCACAGGATGTTGAGCTGATGCTGGTTTTCAAAGCTCATTCCCCAGGTCAAAGGTGGCAGCTCAGGTCACTTCTCATCAGTTAGTATTGGCATCAGCAGCAGCTGTTGATCTTTGAAAGTGGTGGGGAATAATAATGCCCAGGAGTTAACGCCATTCAGGTCCAAACCTCTGCTACACACCTTTGCAGTATGGCGCAAATGGGTGTGTGAGGTGCTCGGTAGCCTAATTGTGTGCCAGCGCTAAGGAGAAAGCAGGATTGTGCCATATCTTTGCAGTAATGGTGCTTTCCTGCTCTCTCCCTTTCATGAAACATAGCAATTTTGGGTGATCCACTGCATTGTGTAAAATATTTGATAATCTGGGCCTTAGGCTATTTTCCCTTGCTCATTCTAACGCACATTCTCTCATTTGCTTATTCTCACTCATACTCAATCTCTCTCAGTGTTACTCACACACAAGCGTACTCATACTCACGGGCTCTCATTCTCAATTACTAATACACTTACACACACTTACTGACTTTGGGCCCTGGTGCAACTGCAACTGTACCTGCTGCACAATCGATAGCTACAACCACAATTCACTTCCACTCCCTCTCACAACCTTCAATCAATAACATGAAGTAAGACACTCATACTCCTTCACTCATTCCCTCGTACTCACTTTCACTTATTCATGCACACTTCCAAACTCTGTTTCTCACTTTCTCTCTCATGGACACTGTTAGACCTGGCACCATTGGCGTGGGTCTCCCTTCCATTTTTTCGCTGTTGCCTCATGTGTTGTTGCTGGTGTTAGCTGCTCAGAGCACTGTGCTACTGCCAATCAGTGCCACAGTGCAAGTGCTCCCTACATACAAATGTATACATTGATTGGTTTCAATGATTGGCTTATTTGGTTTATTGTCAGTCCCTAGTACAGTGCACCAGGAGTGCCAGGGCTTCTAAGTACAAATGCTGCTGGTGGGCTTGCAGCACTGGTTGTGCCACCTTCAGAAGCGGCCTGGTAAAGTATGTCTAAGGTCTGCCATTGCAGAACCTGCGTGCAGTCTGGTACTGTCATGCTGACTGCACAAGTGCACCCACTTGCCAGTCCCTAAACCTTCCCTTAACTTCATATTAGTCACTCCTATGGGAGGCCCAAGCAGAGGGTGCATTGTAAGCATAAGGTAGGACAAGCCCTGATGTGTGTGGCATATCCTAATAGTGAATTACAGCCATTTTCGTTTTCTACTATTGTAAGGCTACCTGTTCTCCATAGGCCAGAATGGGCTGCTATAATTATTACACTCTATAATCCCAACAGACTCAGAGAACATGGTAGAAAGTCAAGTTTAGTATGCCTGAACTCAGGATAAGAAAATACATATTAAAGTTTATTTTATTATCCTGTGTTTGCAAATACTACTTTTAGAAAGTTAGTATTTGCTTGCCTAACCATTTCAGCCCGCCTCTGCTAGGATGTGTATCTGCTGTCCGGTGAGTGACAGGGCTGAGGGATTCCAGGGGACAGGCTGGGGCTGCCAGGTGGTGAATAGGAAGATTACACCAGGATGAGTGGGAGGAGTGCACCTTGACTCTGAATAGGGCTGTGCTCTGCCACCACAATGCTGGCTCCACCTCCTGAGGAGCGTCTAAAGTCCCTGACCTGCTCTCTGAAAGAAGAAGCCGGAGTCTCCAAAACAAAGAGCTCCAAAACTGGGTGAAACTAGGCACAGGCCCCCTGGCCTGAGAGAACAAAGGATTTTGAGTATAAAGGTAGGAGCTCTGCTCCTACGAAATCAGATCCTGCTTGAACCATGAAGAACCTCTGCCCAACTAGAAGGACCTGGGAAAGCTGAAGGAAGAGTACCATCCCTGACCTGGGGGATTGGCCTGCAGTAGGTGCCTTGCTGAGAAAGGAGAGGAAAAGACTGAAAGAGACTTTGCAGAACGTGTGCTTCAACCTAATCTCCAAGGGCTTGTGGGTGAGCTTGCCCCCTGAATGGAGTCCCAGGAATATTGGACTCCTCCTTCCTTCGCTGACAGCTGCTGAACTTTGGCCTTCCTTATAGCTGGAGCTGTGATCCCCAGTGCGCCTCGTCCCCTCCGTTTGCCGTGACGCTTGTGCCTGGCTGCCCCCACACCGTGTGACCCACTCCGCTATGAGCTGAGCCGAGCCCCACCCGCACTCTGCCTCACTCGCTCCCTGTCCACTGCTCGCCGAGCCGCCCCCACCGCTGGAAACTGACCGGAGTTCCTCATCAAGCCCAGGCCGGCTCGTACGCCTGAAGAGTACCCGCCTCCCCGCCTCGCACTTGTGATCATTGGGGCCGCACCGCATTAAGATAGCCCGGCTTGTACACTTCGTACCAGCTGCCTCCTGCCGTGCTGCCCGCCTTTCCCCAGCAGTCCTGAACTTAAGGCACTGCTCGTACACTGTGACCGCCCAAGCAATCCGCATTGCCCACCCTGCTCCTCGAGGCCCCCCTGCTCTACTCCTCGCACTGAGACGCCCTCAGAGCCGGAGCCCGCCTCGCAGAGGAGCCGTCAGCATCTTGTTGCCCACACGTCCCGGACGCCGCCTACGAGCCAGACTCTGCATCTCAAAAAGGTACTGTCCCCCAGCGCGTACACAGTGCGTATGCCGCGGGCCCCGGAGCCAGCAACGCTTGTTTTAATACCTCTTTGACACTATTTCCAACGGTGAGAGTCGGACAAGAGCGTGCGAAGCGCACAGGAACCAAAAACTGCGCATTTTTCTTAACAGAATCCTTATGTCATTGCTAAGAAAGTATTGTGGCCTGATTTAAAAACGTTATCTGGGTCTTGTATTAAGTCTGCTTGAAGTATATATAAAGAAACCTATTTTTGATATACAACTAGACTGGTGTCCATTTGTGGTGTATTCTTGAATTACTGTGTGTGGTCATAAATGCTGAACCCATAACTGTCAAAATGTTCCCCTTCCTTTGCTAATCTCTTTATGGGAGCACTGGAGCCAGATCTGATCTGGGACACTAAGGGAGCACAATATATCGACTCCATTATTTTCTGGGGTCGGTATATTGATGATTGTTTTTTATTGTGGTCTGGCACAGATGAATCACTTCATGCCTTTTTCGAATATCTCAACAATAACACATGGGAAATTAATTTCACAATGCAACACAGTAAAAGTAATATGGAATTCCTGGACTTAGAATTTTATGTTAAGGATAACACACTACACAGCAAACTCTATATAAAACCTACTTCCTGCAATTCCATTCTCCACGCGTCAAGTTCACATCCACAACATCAAATACGTTCAATCCCTTATGGTGAATATCTCAGAGCTAGGCGTAATTGCAGTGAACAAACTGAATTTGACAACTGTATCACTAACATGAAAGACAGATTCTTGAGAAGTGGATACCCTAAAGAATCCATAAAGAAAGCAGAAAAGAGAGTTAGACTAACCACAAGACCGGATTGTTTGAAGACACGCATGGAGCCTAAATCCTCCAATAAGCAAGTGAGACTAATCACAGAATATAATGCACTACATCAAACTGTGATGAAAAGTTTCAATAAACATTGGAACCTCCTCACAGCAGAATCCGTTCTTAAAGAATGGATACCTGACAAACCTTTAATAACATATAAAAAAGCCAAACACTAAGGAATAAACTCAGTCCCACTGTTCCCCTCAAAACTACAGCCCAAAATTGGATGACGACACGGAGCATAGGCTTCTATAAATGTGGTTTCTGTTCTATGTGCAGATGGGGGAAACACGGAACTAGAACCTTTAAAGGATTTGACAAAACTGTGTACAACATCAAGCAGAACATTACATGTCTGACTAAGTTTGTGGTTTACATTATATAATGCCCATGTGGCAAATATTATGTAGGCAGCACCATCAGGGCTCTGAAGGACAGACTAGCGGAACATATGAGAGCCATACAAAGAAGAGACCCTAAATATCCAGTGGCTTTACATGTTGCAGAATGCCAACCTATAGAGGATGAAATCAAAGTGCGTTTCTATGGCATAGATGTGATTCCACTGAATATTAGAGGTGGAAATCGAGAACTTACACTAAGACGAAAGGAAGCCATGTGGATCATGCGCTTACAGTGCGTGGAACACAGGCTTAACTTTGACCCAGAATTACAATTTTTCTTAGGCGACTGAAATCTGATATTCCATAATAGAAGGGGTCCACAGAATACAATATACACTACGATTCACCAATACAACCAACATACCAAACGTAATGTTTGCTGATCCAATATTAACATATGTAAATATACGTTTGTGATTTAGGTGAAAATTTCTTTGTAAATATATATTGCATTTAACTAAGGACTCATAAGGTCTATTGTGGATATTACTATTGTAATTGTGTAATGTATCAAGTCACAAACCCAATAGGGGGTGTTTTAACCAAGGACTCATAAGGTCCATTGTGGATATTAGTATTGTAATTGTGTAATGTATCAAGTCACAAACCCACTAGGGGGTGGGTTATCTTCACTTCACGATAGTTCAATTAGAAGATGCTTATTACACGGCGACTCACTGGCTCACTTGAAGTACCATCGAGGACATATCCATGTCCCATGGTTTCTAACCTCGGCTATCTGAACTATTATTTCGATTTACGAGATTTATACAAAACAGTGACTTACCGTTGATATTCAAGTACAATCGCTTATACTGTGTGCTTTTATTTACAGGAAACACACTGTTTTCTTCACTAAACTTGTCATCTCACTTGGATGCTAAACATACGTCTTTTGAATGTGCACACAATCGCATATCATTTTCTCTGTTACAAACCAATATATATGGTTCTCTCAAACAGACACTCCTCTTTTCCCTGTAAATTATATTCGGATCTTCCTGCCGCCAATAGTAATATGGGTGAACTAGGATCCCTAACATGGCGGTGGATTCATTAATATATACGGTCTAGTCTTTCCAAGACGTATCACTTAAAATCACTTCCTTCTTCCGGGCACGTGTCCGTTGTTTGGAAAACGGTGACAGGGAAACATAGGAGGAGGGATGCCAAAGAGCTGGTGAGTACGATGCTTAAACGCGGAATATTCAATTTATAGGATACAAGATCATTTATGTTATGATCTACCTAAGTGGAAGGCAGCAGTTACTGTGGCTGTTCTGACTTTTCCCTTTAATTTCTTTTCCCCTCACCCCTTCCTGCTCCTCATTAGAAAACGCCAAGATTCGAGCCATACACGCAGAATCGGATACGGAAAGTGGATCCCCTCCGGGTACAGTATTAATACCTACGGTACATTTTCAACTAAAATACTTTGAGAGAGAGATTTTCGTACTGCACTGTTTCGTCAACGTACGTAGTAATTCTTAAACACCGTAACACTCGTTTTTTTTTTGTTCAGCGTGAATCAACACAGCACCCGCTGACCCGGTGTGCTCGTGAATGTCAGACAGATATATATATTTTTTCTCGAATCCTTGACCTAAACGATGATTAACCGAACCGATTTCATTAGAATGAATGGTAAGTTGTGATCCGGAATCTCCTCTCTCAGTCGCAATGGCTTGTCGATCCATTACTGCCCCTTCATATGCTTCTTTTTCACCCTTCATAGATTCTGATTTATTGTGAATCTTTTCATCCGGACCTACATGCGTGTAGGTCGTGCCACAAGGTAGGCACTTTCCTTTTGGCTCCTAGTTATTTTTCTTTTATTTCACACACCTGGGACTTGCCTGCAGTCACTTAATAAACAGTTCTGATGACTAGACACGTCACCATTACGTTCACAGTTGAGACCGTTGAGTGATGGATTTGTTTTACTACGGCACAAGAAATATTACTGTGGTGAGAATTGAAACTTCGCCTTTCCCACAATAATATTATTGACTAAGTATGTCGCACAGGAGAAATAATATATTCGAAAAACAATGTCAAAATCGGTTACTTTTTCTCTAAAAACCGTCACTCGGATCACACAAACCACCTCAATTCCATCCATGGTCCGTGGGGATTAGCGGCACTTTAGAGGTGTATAAATAATTCACCTTGAGTCACCAGTCTTTCTTTAAAAATGTGCTGTATGTAAAGAAACATTCTATACACACTCCATTATGTTTTTTGTTGCCAGCCCTGAAGAGTCGTTGTGAATTATTCCCACACGACGAAACACGTGTCGGCTGGTTGTGGACTCATTAAACTACCCACCTTAAGAATATACTCAAGAAACTGCATCTGTCAGCTTATTGGCTACATATTTATTGCCATTACTGTTACATGACTACCAGTTTAATACCTTGTTTATTGTGTGCAAGAGCATCGCTGTTTCTATTTGTTGTGAAGGTCTTTGCAGATTTTCCAGTTGAATGGTTAAGGGGTGTTTTCCGCTCGCTCTTACGCACCATACTTTTACCTAGCCACTAAGACACTCTCAACGTACACACCAGGTAGAGCGCCCTCTCTTTCTGAGCATTCTTAAAAAACCCCATCAGCTCACCATATGGCTGAGATACCCGCCACCCCCTCTCAACACAATCCCCAAGGATGGGAAACCGGAATCAGTTCTGAACTTTTGGAAGACGGGAGGGAGTGACCCTCCCGGCCGTATTTATTAAAAATATGAAACAAAATTAAAACATTAAAATAACAGTTTCATATTATGTACAATTTCATTACCACATTGCGATGTTTGGCTAACCTTAACATACTCTCTAATACAAAGGTTCTCCTAGCCGAACTAACATCCTACAAAATATTAACTTGCAATTTGAAATTGTACATCCTAACGTTTAAGGGCCAACGGCAAGGTCGTAACCGGTGTCAAGATCCCTAAACCAGAAATATCCCCCTCACTTGTGAGGGGCGACCGCACAGAGGTGTACCTCAAGTGCAACTACCAATTTCCCTTGACTTGACGGGGGCCCCACTAAACTCGACGCCACTTAAAGGTCGTCCGAGGACTCGTGTGAGGTATCTAGAAGGTAGCGTAGACCCCTCCCCAAACCCCACACAACTTACCACATCTGCCGTCGCAGATGTCCTGGCCCCGGGAAATTCCCCAGGAGAGGGCTGTAGCCCCTCCTACCCAGGAAGGGGCCTTGACCGCCTTTCCTTTCCTTGCGGCGGCCCATCCTTAGAAGGGACCGCCTCCCCGTTGAGGGGCCAATGGCCGCCTCCCTCGAGCGCTCCCATCCGTAATGGGTGACGCCCACTCATAGGGATCTTCCAATTAGTGCTCACCGATCATGACCTTACCGCCCGACCAAAATAAATACGACAATTCTAAACTAAATGACTAAATTACCTAAAAAAAAAAAAAAACGTAACAATGATCACTTTATTAAAGCATGCTTACTGATCAACACTAAAGCAGGATTACTTTATTTACAAAACATACCACAAAACGACCATTCTTTATTGCATCTTCAAAGTTATCATGATAATAATCCCAATCTACAAACAAAATTAAAGTTACCACATCAAAACTTTATTCAAAACCACTTGCTGTCCTCAGGGGCTGGTGGGTGGGTCAAAATTGGCTCTTCGTTCCGTCTCGAGCTCACGTGCAGCGAGGAGGTGCAGCTTCAGAGCACAGGAACAAGAGGATGCTTTCTTGGCTTGTTGCTCCTTTTATCCGTCTTCAGGGCGGGCGTAAACCCGCCCCGGCCTGCCTCCAGGGCGTGGCCGGCCGCGTCAGTGTCTAGGCCAGCCCACTCCAGGGCGGGAAAAAGTCGCGCCCCGGCTACGCCGCTTCGGGCATACCAGCCGAGGCACGCCTCCCGCCCAAGATGGCTTCCCGGGGGGATCGTGGTACTCCACCATACGTTCGGGGGGACCGAATGGTCGCCCCCTTCCATATGGCTGAGATACCCGCCACCCCCTCTCAACACAATCCCCAAGGATGGGAAACCGGAATCAGTTCTGAACTTTTGGAAGACGGGAGGGAGTGACCCTCCCGGCCGTATTTATTAAAAATATGAAACAAAATTAAAACATTAAAATAACAGTTTCATATTATGTACAATTTCATTACCACATTGCGATGTTTGGCTAACCTTAACATACTCTCTAATACAAAGGTTCTCCTAGCCGAACTAACATCCTACAAAATATTAACTTGCAATTTGAAATTGTACATCCTAACGTTTAAGGGCCAACGGCAAGGTCGTAACCGGTGTCAAGATCCCTAAACCAGAAATATCCCCCTCACTTGTGAGGGGCGACCGCACAGAGGTGTACCTCAAGTGCAACTACCAATTTCCCTTGACTTGACGGGGGCCCCACTAAACTCGACGCCACTTAAAGGTCGTCCGAGGACTCGTGTGAGGTATCTAGAAGGTAGCGTAGACCCCTCCCCAAACCCCACACAACTTACCACATCTGCCGTCGCAGATGTCCTGGCCCCGGGAAATTCCCCAGGAGAGGGCTGTAGCCCCTCCTACCCAGGAAGGGGCCTTGACCGCCTTTCCTTTCCTTGCGGCGGCCCATCCTTAGAAGGGACCGCCTCCCCGTTGAGGGGCCAATGGCCACCTCCCTCGAGCGCTCCCATCCGTAATGGGTGACGCCCACTCATAGGGATCTTCCAATTAGTGCTCACCGATCATGACCTTACCGCCACAGGCCGGATAGTTGACCGGCTATCCGGACCCCCCACAAAACTCCTACCTAAAGGTCATGTCTTAAAGTCTTCAGCCAAGCCATCAAGTCTCCTATGAGTAACTCGTTCCCCACCCGGGACAAGTGAACACCATCCCCCAAATACATACTGTCACCAGTAATACAACCATGCGAAATCGAATGCAATGTATTGGAACGGAACAATCTACTCACTTTGTTATTGATTTTCCTTACTGAATGATTCAGAGCAGAAACAGAAATAGCCCCCCGCCAAACTTTTCGTGGGATCATATGAGACCATGCAATCGTGCACCCTGGAACTCTCCTCGCCAACCAACTTACAGTGGAAAGCATCGCCTCAAGAAGAAGTCGTCTACCAGTGGTGACCAAATCATTGCCCCCAAGATGTACTATGACTATAGACGGCGGTGACCTCGTCCGCCCTAGCAAACCCTCAAAAAATGATTGAAACTGGTCAATACAGAGTCCGCCCCTTCCGTAGAAGGACACCCTGTACCCGTATTCCCCAGCCACGTGAATCATATCACCTGCTTTGAATACGTCCGCGGCACGCCTCACGTATGAGTGGCCCACGACCCACACCTCCTCTTTCACAGCCGGTGATGTCTGACCGCTGGCCCGGTGTTGGGTCGACTGCATAGTCCGCCCCGTCTCATAGGCTTGCGCAACTGAAACCAAACAAACACAAGAAGCGTGAGTACATCATTACAGCTTCACAACATGTGCAACCGCACATACCTTTTATAACAGTTGGAGGACCAGCGCCCCACACGTTTAACTTGTTCGACATTCAGACCCCTGGCTGTAGCCTCTGTAGCAGCCCCTATCCGAAAGGAATGGGTCCCAAACTCGCCCGGGTTCAAGCCCGCAGCGGCAATCGACATCGCAAGCACCCGCTGAAACTGAAACCTCGTCAGTGGGGTGGCGTCAGCGTGTCTCAACAAAGTCCCCCCCCATGATGCCACCCTTTGTGCTAAATACTCCTCTACACAACTCACCGGGCACATGGAGGACCCGGGAATCCCTTGTATAATTATGCAGTCACCCATCGCACCCTGATCGGTCTTGGACCTGACGAACGAGACAGTCATTGTCCCCCCACTGACCCGAACGTGCTCTCGGCACAGTCCCCCCATCACATCCTGTTTGTTCCTTGCCACTAGTTCGCTTACCCGCATAGCCCCATGGAATGCTAGCGTAAAAGCGGCTCGGAATAACACTGTTTCATATCGGGATGAACACGTTGCAGGGAGTATGGATAATAACAGGGCCAACCTATCCAGACCTATCGGGCGCCTCTCATCTACTCTGCGACCCTCAAGGCGTTGCCACCCACGTAGCGCTTTTTGCACAACAAAAGACGCAGTCGGGTCCTGGATCCCATGAGCCCTTGCCATGAAGGAAATGGCGGCCCGATGCCTCTGGGCCGTAGCCACTGATTTGCCTGCCTGATGTAAAGACAGCAGAAATGTTACTACTAGCTCTTCCTGTCCCCAATGCTCTCCCCTAGCAGTCCCCAAAAAGGCCCAATAGGCTCGGAACGCCCCTTCATATGCCTTCCTTGTCCGGGGTGCTAAACTCTCTCCCAAGAGGTTCTGTAGTTCGGGGCACCGAGAGACCAGAGAGCTTCGGGAAAGGGTGCCGCCACCGGGTCCGCTGTGGGCAGAAAACCCCAGAAGGCCTGCATACGAAAACGAGAAAGCGCATCAGCCGCCTGATTCATTACCCCCGGCACATGTCTTGCCCTAAATAACACGTTTAATTGTAAACACAATAACACAATTTCTTTGAGCAATCTCAGCATCCATTTGCATCGTGCTGCCTGGCTATTGATACACTCAACCACGGTCATGTTATCGGACCAAAACACCACAGAGTGATCTCTGAATCCCTCAGGCCAAGTTTTCAGGGCCACCAAAATGGGAAAAAGTTCAAGAAAGGCAATGTTACTGGTCAGCCCACACTCATGCCACCATAACGGCCATTTTTGGGCCGACCATTGTGTGCCGAATATGGCACCAAAACCAATGCTCCCAGCCGAATCTGTCCACAGCCCCAGCTCTTCGGAGGACACCGCTGGTTTATTCCAGACAATTCGACCATTGAACTCCGCCAGAAATGCCAACCAAATGCGCATGTCCCGAACCTCAGCCGAGAGCCTCGTGCGATGATGACCCTCCTTCAGGCCGACCATGGCTTGAGCGATCGAGCGGGAGAAGGGGCGGGCCATCGGTATTACTCTTAGGGCAAAATTCAACTGTCCCACCAATTGTTGTAATTGATGTAGCTTAACCTTAGACTCACTTATACACGTTTGCAGGCATGCCCTGAACTTTAACACTTTATCATCTGGTAAACGAAAACAACCTTCCTCAGAGTCGAGCTCGATCCCCAGAAACTCGAGGCACGTCGAGGGACCCACCGTCTTACCTGGTGCCAATGGCACGCCAAACTGTTTCATCAAGACACAAAATTCAGTCAAGGCCTGTCCACATGCCGGATCCCCGGCTGCCCCCAAAAACAAAAAGTCATCGAGATAATGCATAACATGTCGAAACCCCGTCTTCTTTGTGAAGACCCATTGCAGAAAACAACTGAACTTTTCAAAATAGGCACAAGATACAGAGCACCCCATCGGCATACACCGATCCATGTAATAGTGACCCTGAAACATGAAACCAAGAAGACGCTGGTCATCTGGATGTACCGGGAGCAACCGGAACGCTGACTCGATATCAGATTTTGCCATCAGCGCGCCGGGCCCCAGGCAATTCAATATGGCTACGGCCTCATCGAAGGATGCGTACCGCACCGAACATACTTCCGGGTCTATCGCATCATTTACGGAACGAACACGTGGGGCTGATAGATTATGTATCAACCTAAACTCACCCGGGTCCTTCTTGGGGACCACCCCTAAAGGTGAACAAACAAAGTTAGCAACTGGTGGCACATTAAATGGACCGGCAACTCGACCTCGAGTAACCTCTTTCCCGATCTTTTCCTGTACCACGGACGTATGTTGCAATACCGAAATTTGGTTTTTACATTTCGCTATACCCTGAAACTCCCCCACAGGAATGCGGAAACCATATGAAAACCCGTTCCGCAACACCCCAGCGGAAGCGTGATCCGGGTATTCGCTGAGCCAGGGAATCATTGCCATGGTATCAATCGGAGTAGGTAAAGGCGCCCCTCGGACTATATCAGACCTGTTTGGCGCCTCCTCTACCCCCGTTATCACCCGTTTTGGCTCTGCACATGGACTCAGGATGGGATGCTTGCCCACACCCACCACATTCGTGCCTAAATTTGCAGGACCCCTGGGGCCTCGTACATTTACCCCTGTTAAAGTTCCAACAAATCCCCCTTTTACCTGTGTTGCCGCTCGGCCTCGAGTGGTTGTCGTAACTCGTACCTGATCGAAAGGGCGTCCCAGCATATTGGCGGGAGGATTCACCCACGCTACTCCCTACCAACGGCAACTTCAACATACCAGTATCTTCCATTTTGGACCAAGACACAGAATCATAACAATCCCAAGTTAAGTTTTTATCATGTTCCTTCGCTTTTCTGAAAATATTATCGTAACAAAACCATTGATTGCCCTCGTGTGAAACAGAGTACCCCATGATCCGTGTCTGATAAATCGGCAATTCGGACAGCAATTCGGGCCTACGTTCACCCATGATGGATGTAAAAATCCCCCATGCTCTGCCCCAAGTGCCAATGTTTTCGTTTACCTTAAAGGCGGCCATCTTTGCGCGCCAAACACTCGGATGCATGAGCTCCTTCTGGCTCTTAACATGCTCCATCTCATAATGATCGGTAAGCAACGAGAAGATGTTTATATACTCATCTGCCCATATCTTCTCTTTAATAGCCAGAGGGACATGCTGACCCAACTTTTCCCTTCGAGAGGGTGCAGACTCATCCCTTGCAATCGGCAATGGCTGCTTACCTGAACCGGAAGCTGTCTCTGTGACTGGACCTGTTCCAGGTGGCTTCACTACTGCCGCAGCCGCTTCCCTTGTTTCACGCAGTTGCTTCATCAATACCTGCGCGTCGTCAGCCGTGGCGCCCTTGCTACCTTTGCCCAACCACGCTGCTACTTGTGCTGCCAGCTCGGGCGGCATATCCTCCCCGGACACGGGGGTGACCACCACGGGAATCGGATTCCCCTCTTCCGGCAACGGAGTTGGTTTCTCGAGTGGGGTACAGGGAACCGGGATGTCTCCCCCAGCTGCTCCCCTTCTGGGCCTCTTGCCCTTTCCTCCCGGAGCTGCTCCTGCCAAAGGGCGTTTCGGTCCCCCTTCCCCCTCTTTATCCGCCATTCGCCTCTTTAGGTCGGTCACCTCTTTCATAAGAACACGCAGCATCTGTTCGATAGTCATTCGCTTTCCCGCCTTCTTGGGCATTCTCCAAACCGAGTATCTGCAAAACAAACAAGAAATATTACAACGCTCAAAATTGGCTCTTCGTTCCGTCTCGAGCTCACGTGCAGCGAGGAGGTGCAGCTTCAGAGCACAGGAACAAGAGGATGCTTTCTTGGCTTGTTGCTCCTTTTATCCGTCTTCAGGGCGGGCGTAAACCCGCCCCGGCCTGCCTCCAGGGCGTGGCCGGCCGCGTCAGTGTCTAGGCCAGCCCACTCCAGGGCGGGAAAAAGTCGCGCCCCGGCTACGCCGCTTTGGGCATACCAGCCGAGGCACGCCTCCCGCCCAAGATGGCTTCCCGGGGGGATCGTGGTACTCCACCATACGTTCGGGGGGACCGAATGGTCGCCCCTTTCCATAACGCTCTGAAGTTTAGCCTTGTCTGCTTGCGCCACACTACCTAGAGGGTGAGCAGGGGTTATTTCTAAGAGTAAGTCCCTTGGCCTGACTAGAGGAGAGGGTCCCTGCTTGTCACAGGTACTTACCCGTGCCAACCAGAGAACACCAATTCTAACAGACACTCTCAAACACACCCACTTTCACTTAATCCCGTTAACTCTCAATCACTCACAAACACATACACAAACGTGTAGAGAAATAATAAAATAGTTGTTTTACTTACCTGGCTTACTTAGCTGGCAACTTGGAGGTTCCATGGCAGCAGCAAAGGAAAAGTCTGGTGCTGGGCACTGGAAACAGCAGCCATGATTCTCAGCAAAGAGGCAGATGGAGCAGCAACGGCAGAATTGAAAAGGAGAAGACCCACCTCAATATCCTTCAGCTGCTTGATAGGCAGGGCCACTGGAATTATGCGTCAGGAGAGGGTCAAATTATACGTCAGGGTTGACTAAACAATGCAACAAGAAAAGGCAAATTGTGCGGCGTAATGCGGAACATTTTATGATAGTGTAATTTCAATAATTTGCCATTTTTACACTTGTTAACACATTCTGGGCATAGGATGCACCTCTTACGTACCAATTTAACACCTAAATATAGCAATAAGCAGCAGAAAGGTGACCAGTCAGCCTTTGCAAAGGGACTTTCACAAAGCAGCAACACATGTCACCGGGTATTTAGTAACTTTTGAATGATTTGAGCTAGAAACAAAATCTTTTTTTTTTTAAATCAGGAGATTATGCCGCAGAAGATGGATAATGTTCGAAATGCGACAAAACCATAATTATGTGGAAAAACGCCAAATCCACACAATTGCATACTTCCAGTGGCCCTGTTGATAGGACTGGAAGCACATGCCTAAAAGAAGCTGGGATAGAACTGGGGATCCTGCCCCGGCTATACTTTGTGTCCTTTCATTCGATATAAGGATGCACTGATGTGAGAGCCTCATTTTAGCAGATATACTGTGCTACCTGAGGCATGTGCAGTGTGTCTGCTAAATAAAATGCATTGTGCCTGTATTAGGGGATCATAGTTGAACTATGCCCCTCAGATATCTCACCGATCACCTCCCAGAACTTTATTGTGTGCTTATTGCTCTTTTGCATTTGGTAGACAGACATATATTAGACTGAAGTGGTGGACTACTGTGGATAGACAGCACCTGGCACTTCTACCACAAAAGCTTTCTGCCACAGCATCATGGTTTTCTCCAGATTGCTCAGCCCTCATGTGTTCTACTTCTTGATCATCCTTACCATCTCTGCATGTGGCATTTGGTGGTTGGAAAACATAACATTACACTAATGAGAGAACAGTGCCGACTCCACATCCATAACTCATTCACATCTCAAAGGATCCAAACAGCTGAATGCAGTCCCGTGGGTTAACACACCCACTTCAGAGACATGGTCGACCTGACTCCCCTCTTTTCAGAGTCCACCTGTTTTAAATCTCAAACTGGTGTGCAGAGACAGAAGTTCAAAATGGTATGTTTATTCTTTACCTTTGCTTTTCTGCTCGGTCCCACTCCTTTCTTCCAATGTGCTACAGTGCAATTTAACTTCTATTGCATTGCCTATAGGTAGTGAACTCGACCCGAGTACTGTTCATCCTGCCTATGTCCCTCTTGTCCCTCTCTCCACATATTGCTGCCTTCTCTCTGGTTCCTGGGCATCCTCCCTTTTCATATTTCTCAACGTGCCCCTTATCACCCCATATATTTCACCTTTGTCTCATTCCATAAGGAACATTTGCCCACATGCATCAAACAGAATTGCATTCGCAAACGGTGCGAATCGCAAAATTCGGCCGTTTGCGAATGCAATTCATTGTTTTGGGATGCATTAACCTTTTTGGCTTTTTCGCAATTTAAGAAATCGCAATTTATTTGCGATTTCTTAAATTGCGATTGCATTTAAGAAATCGCAATTTTGCGATTTCTTAAATGCAATGCATCATCTTAAAAAATTAGCGAATTCGCAGATTTGAAATGTTAATTTAGCATGAAGTCAACCTTCATGCTAATTTTAGAAAAGTGTCAAAAATGCACAAAAGTGCATTTGTGACACTTTAATTTTACACTCACACATGCCCTTGGGCATGTATGTGTGAAAAATGGACTGTATGTTACATTTCAGGGGTGCAGGGGGGGTCCTTTGGACCCCCCTGCACCCTAGGAATTGCATTCTCATTTTGCGATTCCTTAATTGCAATTCGCAAAATGAGAATGCCTTCCCATTGATTCCTATGGGCCCCCAGGCCCATAGGAATCAATGTAAAGGGATTCCTTATTTGCGATTCGCAAAATTGGGAATCGCAAATAAGGAAAAATAAGAAATCGCAAAAATAAATGCGAATTTTTGATGCATAGGAATTTGCGATTTCTAAATTGCGATTCCTTAATTTTCGCAATTTAGGAATCGCAAATACCAACAATGATGCATGTGGGGGAATGTCTCCTTATGACAGACTGATCTTCACTGCTTTTTCTACATTTTACAAATGTAGATCAAAGGACATACCAAAATGACATAAAAGCAATAAACATCATCACAACAAATTGCACTCTGGGAACGAAGAGGGTGTGACATTTAGAGGGGACAAGAATACAGGGTAAACAGAGAGTAGCACCATGTGTTCAAACTCTTGCAGCACAAAGTCAATTAAAAGATATCACAATTCAAAAGGGTGAAGTGTCCTTGGTATCAAGACGCTCATTTCAGTTCCTGTTTTTATTAAGGAGAGGAAGTTGGTTGTTCTGCTGGAGATAAGCTGAATACTAAGGGGGTCATTAGGATTGCGGGCGGATCGCCACCGCCCATATGGCGGTGGTGATCCATCTGCTAAAAACCTCCGCCCGCTCTGTATTTTCCCCCGCCACATTACCATGGCCGGGGGGACCCCCGCGGACGGAGAGAGCATCCACTGGTTTTCCACCCGGTCGAAGAGTCGACCAGGCGGAAAAGCTGCTAACATGGTGTCGTTCTCTGGGAGACCCCACCATCCATATTAGCATAGTAGTGGGGACATGCCTTTCTGTGGCGGCAACGCTGCCATGGAAAGGCAGCCGTTTTTCATCATTGGGGGCTTTTAGCGGGACCCCAGGGATTCTAGGGGGTGGGGGTGCACATGGGGGGTACCTATGGTACCCCCCTCTAGATCCATGCACAACATGGCAGGCACCGCGCAGTGCCTGCCACGTTGTGCATGGAATGTACGACATGCCTTTTTGGCATTGCGGCAGGCGGTGCTGAGAGCACCGCCCGCTGCAATGTTAAAAATGCAGGATGCGCCCGCCAGTGTGGTGAGCGCATCCTAATGTCACCAACGGGACCTCCACACCAATGGCGGGCGGTCCCATTATATGAAAGGATGGTGGGCCGACAAACTCTGCCCGCCATCCTAATGATGCCCTTAGAATTCAAACTCCACTGAGAAAAATAAGATACTGTGGATACAGTAAGAGTGACGCTTTGCGACAAAAATACTGTATCTTGTAGAGCTGAATTCACTCTTCTGCAGATAGAGCTGAGCTCCAGCACAGATGCAGCCAAGTCCCTGCAAACATAATGCTGAACCCATGCACAGATAGAGCAGAGACCGTCTACCCATAGGTACTTTCATTTACTGAGCTTGAGCTGAGTTCCTGCATACATAGCACTGCAAACATGAGCAGACAGAGCTGAGCTCTTCCAAGTGTGCAGCTGAACTCCATTGCAGACAGTGGTGAGCCTCTTTACAGACATAGATCATGGTGAGCGAGTTCAATGCCAGAGTTGCGCTTTATCAGAATTCATTCTTATAATGTAAAACCTGAGGGAATTGAGAAACGAGGATCAGCTAATATTCTGTGGGAGTATTTCACATCTCTCACCCAGGTTAATCTTCCTGATAGAAAGTGAGGAGAAGAAGGTCAGAGGGAGAATGGAGTGAGAGAAGTGATTGAAGAGAGTGTGTGAGAAAGAGCGAGCGAGAGAAGGACAAGGTAGATAGTAGTGAAAGAGAATTAAGCATGTGTGAGAATATGGACAGAGTGCTGCAAATGAAATGAGGAGAGTGAGACTGAGATGGAAAAGAACTAGGCCTGGTCATGAAATTCCACTCACTGAGTTTTTACCATTTCACATAGAGAGCAGAGTTCTGAAAAACTCAGTGTAGTGATGCAGAGTGGAGTTTTTCCTCTCATGTGGCTCGCCAACGTTAAGTTAGTGAGCACAAGTGGGGAAAATCTTAATCTAGACCACCTACAGAGGAGATTTTTCAACACAGGTGGTTGCAGCTGGTCGCTACCACTCACACTGAGAAACCTTCCGCATTTGTTGAGGAAGCTGCTGCTTGAGTAGAATATCTACTCGAGTGGCAGAAAGAAGCAGCGCCCTCTTGCGCTGTGTGTGGTGACATTTGCTCCGATTTTACAGCACTGGATAAACACCCGGCGCTCAGAACCAGCGTGTGCAGTGTAACTTATCGCACTTCATTGCTTGCCGAAGTCTGCATAGTGCAGCAGAGTTTTGGGTCACTTTGTGGAGTTCCACGTAGCCGAGCTCTGCAAACTCCCCCCAGGGCAAAAAAGAACAGAGATGGAGTGTAAAACAGGAGACACCAGAGTGAGAGATGAATGAACAACACCACAACAATAATGCTAAGGCAAACTTTATGTTACGGGTAGGTGCACAACTCACCCTGGCGAGTATCTTGGTGCTGAGAAAGCAGGGGTAGTGTTGGCTGTGACTGCAACTTGTCCAGGTGAAGTGCCATGTTTTCAGTTTCTTGCAGAACTCAAGTACTGAAGAGGCAGCTCAAATGTTTAGGGGTAGGTTGTTCCAGGCTTTGGGCAAGAGGTAGGTGAAAGCTTATTCTGTGTATGTGGGGTATGCGTGCAAGCAGGATTCTGTCTGAGCAGAACATTCTGGTGAGTGTGTTATGTGTGGGTTAGTGAATGGGGAGACAGTGGAGGTCTTTGTGGGTGCAGGGAGATGCGAACACTGGGGAAAGCCTATGTTTGGGTATGCCATTGAGGTTTTTATTGTCAGAAGTCTTCTAGCAGTTAGACAGTGATTCCAACAGAGTGAGTTGCCATAGTCCAGCTTGCTGGTGATGAGGGCCTGAATGACGATCCTGCATGTGCTGACGGAGTTATTTGAAGATTATATTGAACATTTCGAGGATGTGCAAGCAGGTGGTTTGACTATGCTGTCTAAAGCACACTTTATAGTATATTTATCTCATTCCTTTTACTTCCTTCATAAGATATCTGCCTTTCAATGTGTCACTGGGCAGTGCTGTTTGTGGATGGTGCCAATTCCAATCTCTAAAGAGACATTTTGGTCAACAGCACACATTTCTGTTTAGCCAATTAAACACTGGGTTGAAATGAAGGTGTTGAACGTGTGATAGATTTCCTTGGCAGTTTTTTTTTAGAATGATAAAATGTAGTCTAGTCAAAATTTAAATTGTGTTTCACGTGGAACTTCAAACATGAACCCCTTTACATACTGAAGGAATATAGCATTTTATTTATTCACTTCCCTGGAGTGGTTGAAGAAGGCAAACCCCAAAGTGAGTGGATGGAGGAATAAAGCATAAAGCTTGAGAGTGTATGCCCACACTTTCCCACACACATGGGTCTACTCCCAGGTCTCTTTCTGGCTATCTCGATATAATCCTTGACAAGTCTCTTATGCTGTTGATGCTCACCATAACAAGAGTGAATGTAATTTGTACATGGATTCAGTTCCTTCACTAATATGACTGCCAGCACTACTTCCTATGATGAATTTCTGTTGCACCATGCAAACATTTAAGTCTTTGTCTAACCTTCTTTCATTTGGAGAGAAAGAAAAGTGACTGAGTGCAAGTTTGTCTTTGGTGTAAGTGTGTATTTTATTGAATTAACTTACAGCAAACAAATTGGAAACTAGCTGTATAGTTGTATTTTACAATATAGCATTATTCCTCTCAAACCAGAGTTTTTCAATTTGAAAGAAGCATTGCAGGGGCATAAAATTAAAAAAGATCAATCAACCATCTGAACACTACATTAGATGACAGAAAATACCTTGTTTTGAATTCAGCTTGGCATTGGTTGAAAATCGTGCACTTCTAGGAAATCACTTAATCTCAATGTGCCCAAAATTCAAACGTGTGAGATACTAGTGTAAGTATTTGTATAACAAAAAAATATAAACCACCACTTGAATACAATCTTGCATAATTTTCAATCACCTCCCATTAGAACTGGAAGTCTAGAGGTAGGTACCATTGTCTAAATAGGGACCCTTGCTTCTAGTCAGGGTAAGGAGGATACACTCTTTAGATAACCCCTGCTCACCCGCTTGGTAGCTTGGCACGAGCAGTCAGGCATATCAAAGGCAATGTGTAAAGTATTTGTACCCATACTCACAGTAGCACAGTGGAAATACCACAAACTGACTCCACAACAGTTTAGAAAAATAAAGGTATTTAATCTAAACGACACCAGACCAAAACGACAAAAATCCAACATACACAGTTCAAGAATATGGTTTCAAAGGAGTTCTTAAGGTTGCGTTAAAATAATCCGCAGTTCCGTCACGTTTTAGCCAACAGTACCTTTAGATGCGACAAAGTTACAAGTGAAAAGCTGTAGCGGTGAAAAGCAAGCGATGCATCACTCCTGAGACCCTGGGGAGGCGATGTGACAACCCCGCTCGATGTAGCGGGCGTGTTGCATCGACTCCGGTCTGTATGGGGAGGGATGCAAAACTTTGCGTGGATTCCGATGCACAGGTTTCAGTGGGAGCGGCTCGCAAAAGGTACAATGCGACGATCTTTGATGCGGCGACAATCTCCGGTGCGACGACGATGCACGGCTCAGAGGCGATCTTCTCCTCTCGCGGCCCCTCGATGCGATGGCTCTGTGACGACTCTCGCAGCAACGTGATGCGGTCCGCAAGCAAGCGGTGCGACGAGCTCACCCAGTGACGACAGGCTCTGCGACGATACTCGCAGCGATGGTTTCTTCCCGCACTGGTCTGGTGCGTCCAGCAAACGAAGGATGCGACGACTCTGGCAGTGGCAACAGGCGCTGCAACGATCTCTGCCTGAATTTCCTCGCACTGACGGGGATGCGCTCCGCAAGAGTGCAATGCGATAAAACTTGCAGAAAGTCTTTAAAATCTTGGTTTCCAGCTTCCCAACACAGGTACAACTTCCAGAGGCACCACAACTGGCCCAAGCACTCTAGGAAGGACATAACTCTCTCTGCAGAGTTCAGGGAAGCTGGGGGTGAAGTCCTTTTGTTCCTGGGATTTCTTAACAGGGAGCCAGCTCTTCTCAGGCCCTTGGAGATTCCTTCAAGCAAAGGGACACAGCACAAAGCAAAGTCCTTCCCCTCTCCTTGGCAGCAAAGCAACAGCAGGTCAGTCCAGCAGAACAACAGCAGGACAATCTTCCTTATTCAGTTTCAGCTTTCTCCTTGGCAGAGGTTCCTTCTTGATTCCAGGATGATCTAATTTTCTGTAGTCAGGGGTCCTGTACTTATACCCCTAAAAGTCTTTGTTCCCTTTGTGCTGGAGGGCTCCGAGCCCGTTCTGAACCAGTTCTGGGTGTTGCTTGAGCACTTTCTTTTCATGGACTCTCCTCTCTTTTCAGAGAGATGGGCAGGGTCGTCAGACGCCCAGCAGGAGGTGGAGCCAGCATTGTGGAAGGCAGGCACAGCCCTATTCAGGCCCAGGTGCTATCCCCTCCCACAACTCAAGAAGCAGATGCAGTCACTCAGCCTAGGGCTGACTCAGCCAGCCTCCTGGGTGCTCCCCAGCCCCTGTCACTCTAAAACCAGACAGTTAATTCACAAACAGCTCAAGGCACACAGAAAGGTCAGACAAGAGAAAAGCAACTTTCTTAAAGTGCTGTTCTCAAAAACAGGATTTTAAAACCACCTTTCCTAAAAGATGTGTTATTAAATTCTGAGTTCAGGGATACCAGACTTGTATGCCCTACCTTGCTCCTATGGGAAGATATGTTGGTAGCCACTGTGGCCAGCATTCCCCATGATAGACTATGGGCAAGGTAGCCTTACAATAGTGAAAAAACGAAAATGGCTGTCATTCACTACCAGAGCATGGCACCTGCACTAGTACATGCTCTACCTTTCACATACACTGCACCCTGCCCAAAGGGGGTACTTTGGGCCTTCCATAGGGGTGACCAATGTGCACAGAAAGAAGGGAAGGGTTAGGCCTGGTCAGTGGGGACACTGACCAGGAGGACATGGCAGTTCCCAGCCTGCACACAGGCACTGCAGTGGCAGGCCTGAGACACCATTTTAGGGCTACTCATGTGGGTGGCACAATCAGTGCTGCAGGCCCACTAGTAGTATTTGTACTACCAGCCCTGGCACACTCAGTGCACTTTACTAGGGACTTCTTGGTGATACAAATATGCCATACAAATATGCCAATCATGGATAACCAATCACAATAACAATTTACACAAGGAGCACTTGCACTTTGACACTGATCAGCAGTGGCAAAGTGCCCAAAGCATCTAAACCAGCAAAAACGAAATCCAGCACAGCGTCAAAAATACAGGAGGTAGAGGCAAAAATACAGGGGGAACCACGCCAAAGATGGCAGGTCCAACACCTTCCACAACAGGCAACACTCTATTGCTCTCAGGGTAGGTCCATGCTATTGAAATACTAACACATGCTTGCTTTTACATTGCAAACAGGTACCCAGATTATTATTCTCTGTGGATATCCATTCCTTCTGAGGTATTGGTGAGCCCACCTTATTTTGTGACAGCTAGAAAGATGCTCCTACGATCTTCTTTATCCCGGTTTATTCTTCACACCTCAAGTCTGCTTCTCATTGTCTGTAGGATCACTATAATGGGCACATTGGGAGATTCCACCACACACATCTTATTGTTTCCTGGAAGCATGTTATCATTATGCAGTAAATGCTACTTTTAATCAGAAAATACACTTTTCCAGTTAGCCTTCAGTGCTTTAATTTCTGGCATGCACATGACTCGCTTGGTACCAACCATCTTGCAGACATCCATTGCTTGCAGGTCTGGTGAATATTCTCTGAGGTCCAGAAGTGCTTGGACCCTCTGGGAAATGCATTGACGACAAAAGATCTGGCTTTGATGTGCTACTGCAGGAAAGAACAGGCATGGACATATGTATTTTACATGCCAAATTACATTAAACCTGAACCTATTGGCCTTCCACAAGTGTTTTCAAATGCTGGCTCATTTCCCAGTGTGAGAATGGTCGCTCCATTAACCCTGTTTAGTTCTAAGCCCCACCAAAAAGTGTGGGTCTATTTGCGCCCCTGTTACCATGTGCAGGGACATGGCAATGCAGTTTGGATGGGCTTGGGGGCTGCCCAGGCCTTGATGGAGGGCATCTGCTTACGTGGTGCAATGTGCTCTCCATCTGAATAGCACATGAAGGGTGAAAGCTTGGTGCTGATGCGATCATGTTTTTCTTTCTCTTGGACATGCGCATTGTCTTGTGCAGTGGATGCACAGCTGTGCAGCAAAGCGTGCAATGCTAGCCTCAGTGTCAGGCCGCAGCACCTCTACGCATCGGACACAGATAATGCAGAAGTGTGTAGTTCACGTTCTAGGTATTGAGTTGTTGTCATAGACGGAGGCTTGAAGATTTCTGTGAAGTGCATAACCTGTAAGCATTAATTATATTTGTAAACACTCTTTAAATAATATCATTTGCCAGCCAGTGTTTTGAAAATGAGAAAACATTACAGTAATAGAAATACTTGTATTTACATACGCTTTATGTATGGGCCTTCTTTACATAGTTTATGCCGGCCTGGGACGGGGTCGCCATGATCGATTTTCACTTGCAAAGGCACAGCTCGTGTCTTGAAGCCACTTGTTAGTGCTACGAAGATAATGGGAGTGGGATCTGTTCCATTGACCCTGTCACAGCTGAAGGGAGGAGTCCTGGTGGAGAAAATAAGTGGGCCTGCCAACAAACCAACAGGGCGAGCCGAGCCAAGGGTCTGACTTGGCTCTAGAAGCCCCGACATAAACTGAGCCTTGGCCATATTTGGTGTGTAAACCGTACAACAAACACCACGAGCAAATATCAAAGTCCCTTCAAAATTCAAACAAATGTATTTGTTTAACACATTAGAAGCGCTTAACTTTAATACATCAGATTATATCCCCACATTGAGAGGTATTTACTTTAAGTTTTTCAACATGAATTAAAGCATTTTTGCACCCTATTCTGACAACAAGGCCATTAGAGGCAAGTCAGTGGTCAAGTATACCGTAAATCTGGCCTAGATTCTTATAGACAGAGAAATATTATAGCATATTAAATCACACAGAGGATTTTATTTTCTGCAATGCATATCTTGAACTCATGTATTCGAAGGCACTCATACATAATAATGGTTATGGAAAAGCGTGCTTGGCAAAATAAAATATTTGCTGAGGATCACACAATTTGCGAAGACTGCAGGCAGGATTGATCACAGGTTCTATTGTTTCATATTGAGCAGCTCAGCCACTAATTGTGTATCTCTTTTTGTCTTCCATTTCAAATTAAAGGTTGATGTTTTGTCTTCACTTCTTAATGATTGAGGTTAGAGTGTGGCTGTAGGCAGAAATGGAAGCTCTGCTTGTTGTGGACTTGAGGTTCCAGGACGACCTCAGTCTGTCCCAGAGCCAAGCATCTAGCTTGAGCTTTCAGTGGCTTGTGCTCCTCTAGTGGAAACCTGTCTGCTGTGGGGTTGCGATCCTGCAGTTGATCTTGTTGTTGGAAAGCGAAGACCTTTTTTTTAATTTGAATAAATACTTTCCATCTCAAATGGAAGGCATTCTAGGACTGTGTCGGTGTAGGGACAATTCTTCATCAAACTAGTCATCTTCTCATGTGTGTGGCTGTTCCAGGGTTATAAAGGCAGAGGTCAGTACTGCCTCTGTGCTTCTTGCACTTGCAAGATCGTTACCTCACAGCCAGCAGGGGCCCTATCACAGATACAGCGCATTTTCCTTGTTTGCGCCGGGACATACCTTTTGAAAGGTGCATCTGACACAAACAAGGAAAATGCGCTGTATTAGGATGAATGTGCTAACCCCAGGGCAGCCATGAACTCATGCTGCCCTGAAGACAGCGCATTCATGTGAAAAATGAAGCGCAAAGTCGGCACAAACTACCATTGCGCCCCCAGGGTACTTCTGTAATACATCCCCACGTGTGTTTTAACCTTGTGTCTCTGTAAATGGCACAGATTTTGGAATCTGATTACTTTTTCTGCTCAACTGCAAGTCAATGGATTTTTTCATGCAAGCAGATATGTGGTCAGATTATCTTTACTATGAGGCATTGTCTCTGCGAGACATGTTGTATACATTTAGTGGGCTTACAGCCTGCCAGTAGTTTGCAATTTCTTAGCTTCATATCACTATCATTTCCTTTGTCTCCATTTGTCACTGCATGTAGGTGCCATGTGTTCTTCCTGTGTTTTGGCATAGACCAATTACTTGTGTCCATCCACTGCTCCTGTTTTCATAGCTACTTTTCCTTTTTTCTTTGTGTTCAAGCACTGCATGTGACCTCTTGTGTTTTCAGTCCATCTCCCATATCCCCGTATGTAGTTTCCATTATCTCGCATCCGTTCCCCTTACATGTCTCTTCTTTTCCCTCCCACCCCATTACCTTGTTTTCTTTCTCATAAGTCTGCAGCGGTCCGCCACAGTGAAAAGAACCTAACTCACAGCTAGGAATAATAAAACTTGAAACTTTTCATCAGCTGAGAGAAATAATGCAAATGGACCTTTCTTTCTCTGAGCAAAACTCTAAAGCAGCTAGTGGCTAACTGAAGAAGGAGCTGGCCATAATCATCTCATGCAGCTGTTGGGATCAAAAGAAAAGAGCAAGTGCTGATCAGTGTAAAGTGCCATATTCCTTGGTACGGATACACTTTACATCCTAGGTATCTCTGCCTAAAACGGGTGTTTGCAGAAGATAAACCACCACCATAGTGAATGCTTTTTAGCAAAGTTTAGTTTTAATACTAGACATTTGGGAGAAACATAGTGAATTGATGTATTTCTTGTTATCTGAGGCTGACACCAGAAGGCATAAGGAAAGGCTTTGCAGCCTTGCAGGCACCTACCTATCGAGACAGTGTTAGTTTGTGGGTCCCAGGCCGCTTCCTACACATCTAGCCCTTGGCATCTGCGGAGTGGCAGGAAATGTCTGAATCCATCTGAAAATGATTTTTATCTCCACATGCTTTTCCAATTTCATCAGGCCCCTTTTGTGCGCCATTCTAAGTCACATGATCGCATTTGCCTAATGTGCACAGAAATACCAGTGAGCTTTTAAAAAGTTTTGTCATGTTCTCATAAGGGTGTGTTGATTTAAAACAGAATCACAAGGGCCCAGGATTTACGTTTTTCCTGCATAGCACTTATGCTGTGCTTCTTTGGTTTTTACTCTTCCCTTTACCTTGTCTCCCATAGCTGAACACATTTCAAGCGTACTTGGTGCATTGTTTCCTATCTTGGTCCTCCGCACTTTTACCTAATCTCCTAATTTATAGTACCACCAGTAACAGTTCAATCTCATCGTCATAAATCTTTATTCCAATAAAATGATATCCATGAAGGAATCATAGGAATAAAACAGAATACAATAAAATACACTTAAATTTATCTCATAATATATCAGAACAGATTTAAAAAGATTTAGAAGATAAAATAGTATTAAACTGCACATGGGTCTCTTAAAAATCGCCTCAATGATATTCATTTCTCATACATCTTATAAATGACTAGAGCATCTCAGTTTGTTACAGTAAATAATCATAGCCCAACCTCATATGTTCGTTCTCCCAGATATGAAAGTATTTTCCTTCTGGAGATGGCAGTTGTTATAAAAGTGGAGATGAAATAACATAGATCCACGCTATCTAATGAGCAGATGTATTTAAAACCTTCCTGGTGGAAAATATGCATAGTCGATTGGTTAGATTTACCATCGCATGGTCACTTAGGAAGTGTCTATGGCCATATCCCCATTTAGGAAAGGCAACCTTAAAGTGCAAAGTGCCTAATCGTAATCTTGTAAAATAGAATCTATATTGCATATTTCGCACAGTTAATACGTAATTTTGGGTTCCTGTTTTTATTGGGGCCTGAGCAATAACTAAGTACAGAGGACTTGCTAATCTCACGTTTATCCTTGGCTACCTCTCTCTTTCCCATTAGGATAGTTTTAATGGCCATATTATCAAGAAGGGCGTTATAATTATCGCCGCTTTAGCGGCAGCAAACTGCTGCTAAACCGGCGATAATGGGCTTGATAATATGCCGTAGAGAATTCCAATAGAAGCCCATGTTCACACCAGAACATGGGCTTCTATGAGAATTCACAAGGGCATATTATCATGCCCATTATCGCCGCTTTAGCAGCAGTTTCCTGCCTCTAAAGCGGCGATAATTGTAATACCGTTTCTTGATAGTATGACCCTTAGTTCCTTCTCGCTATAGCTCAATATACAGGCAGGATCCTCAAGGCTAAAGTTTTTATTCACTGTTATCAGTAGACTTTTGATGTAGGCCAACCATGTATTTGTCTTTCTGTTCTCAACTGATAAGCAATCTATTATCAGCTCTATTGTGAACTTCGTACCATAGCTTATCTGAGTAGCATCCTCGAGAAAAGGTACTGCCAGCTCCTTGTGTACACTGTAAGAGGAGACTGACTTTGGGACCGTCAAGAGTATCTATAAAGAAGTTCTCTTGTATCTGTAAGGGTGTGCAATTTGCTCAACCCCACAGTGGTACCCTGTAACTAACAATGGAGAGACATTTAACTTTATATAAAGTCAACAATTCTCTAATTGCTTATCACTATTTATGGGGAGAATCTGAAGAGGGCTTCTACAGATCTTTTATATTTCAGTTTCCCAGCTTTCAGCTTTACCCCCCAATAACTACAACTATGGAATTAGAAAGCAAGACATGACAAATGCTAGGTTTAGGCCAAGCCCTCGCCCTTAATATGATGGATACTTTTTTGGCCAGCCCCTCCCACACACCATAGTAAATGGTTTCTTTAGGTTAATTTTCTTATATAGCCTCCATATGTGAGACAAAAGTATCAATCAGAAGCTGAAGCCCATTGGTGGTTCTTAAAATCAGAACCACATCATTGGCGTATAGGAGGATGGGAGTTTGATGCTTATAAACCCGAGGTGAATTCGCCTTCACTTTTTGTAATGTCTCATCCACCTCATTAATGTATAATGAAAACAACAGGGGAGCAAGGACACACCCCTTCCGTATCAAGCACAAGACCTTAAAGTGGGAGGTGCATTCTCCCTTTGGCCCATAACGTACTCCGGCGGGCATACAGTTGTGACAAAAAAGTAACAATCCCAATTGGGGCATCCATCTTTACCAGTGTCTTCCACAACTGGCATGATTCACTAAATCAAATGCGCTACTTAAGTCTGCATAGATGGATATATTCCTCTTTTGCTACTGTATATTTGGTATTAAGAAACTATAAGTTAGCACACTGTTCCATTGTGCCAACATCCCTCCTGAAACCATATTTTGAATCAGTCAGAATATGATTTTTGTTTCAGACAACCATGTTTCCACAACCTCTCCAAAATAATTCTGCCCATTAGTTTGGCAGAAGAATCCAGTAGGGATATTGGACAGTGGCACCTGGGATCTCCACTATCCCCCTTTTTACAAATTGGAACGATAATCATTTCAGTCCAAGTGGCAGGGAGAAACCCGCTTATGGCAGCATTGTAAACTTGCATTAGGTTTGGGGCCCATAAAGTACCATATGACTTAAAAATATCTATAGGAACCCCATCAAGGCCAGATGCCTTTGCGTTAGCAGATTTTCCCATAGCAGTAGTTACCTCTTCTAGACTTATAGGGGATATATGTAAAGACCCTATTGAGTAACCAGCAACATTGGTTAATTATATAGCAAGGTCATCAGGGTTAAATATACCTCCATAATGTTTTAACCAATCTTCCTATTGTACATGGCCTCTATCCTGGGGCAGCTAAGCCTTTCTCAGTAAAAAAAGTCATGATACTTTAATGGAGTTTTAGTAACTTATATTGCACAACTGCTCACCAAGCTACAACGTACAAAAACAACCAGCTTATTATTAATCACCAAAGCGAAACTATTGCCCATGCACAGCCAGCACTTCTGAAAGAAGTCGCAGACCTGGTGAGTCCTGGGTTATCAAAAATTTGCAATTCAATGTTTATTTCTGGCAACTTTCCATCCATGTGGAAGGAAACCTCCATCCTTCCTCTATTGAAAAAACCCACTCTAGAGGCTTCCGACCCATATAACTACCGTCCCATAGCCTGATTACCGTTGCCTGCTAAAACAATCGTCAAACTTATGAATATCCAACTCACTTGATTCATTTGCAAAAACAACTTGCTGGATTACTCACAGTTTGATTTCCGCCAAGAACATAGTACTGAAACAGCACACATTAAGGCTACAGAGGAGATCAGGGCGGTGATGGATCAAGGAGGTACGGCTGCTCTTATACTCTTCGATCTGTCAGCCGCCTTTGATACCGTTGATCATTCTCTCTTGCATCAGCGGCTCGAGAGCCTAGGGGTCGGGGTCACTGCACTGGCCCTACTGCCCTCCTTTCTCAAGGATAGGAGGTTAACAGTTTTGGTCGATGAGTATCACTCTGAGCCTTATACCTTCCCGTGCGCAGTGTCACAGGGCTCTTCCTTGAGCCCATCGGTATTTAATGTATATGTATCCAAACTGACCCCTTTGATCCAGAACTTTGCTTTCAATCTCACGTCTTACGCTGACGACACCCAGATTGTGGTGGCGGCGTATAAAAATCAGATCCCCCTAATCAGCAATTTCAGAATTGTATGTGTGCCATTAATCAATGGATGAGCACACACTGTCTTAAACTTAACTCTGATAAAACAGATATTCTTAACTTTGGCAACATGCAACCAAACTGGGGTAATCTGTGGTGGCCAGCAGAGATGGGAGAGCCACCAAAACCTGCAGTTAAGGCCAAGAACCTGGGAGTGTGGCTTGACAATAAACTTTCACTCACCCAGCACACAAACGTAACCGTCTCTTCCGCCCACTTCCTCATCAAGAAAGTGAGGAAGATTCTTCCTTACATTCCTGCAGATACCAGGAATACCGTAGTTACATCATTGATTCAGTCTAAATTGGATTATTGTAACGGGCTGTTTGTAAAAATGCAGAAGGAGTGCCTAAAAAGCTTCAAAGCGTACAAAATTCAGCTGTACGGTTACTGTCTAGCATCCACAGGTATAAATCTGTTTCCAAAGAGATTCATAGTCTGCATTGGCTCCCAGTTGCACAACGGATAAAATTCAAGGCTCTGTGCCTGGCTTACAAAGCACTAACCCACAAAGGTCCTATCTTCTTGCAAAACCTCCTCGTCTGGTAAGAACCAACCAGACATCTTCGCTCTTCAGAAGCCAATCTCCTACTGGTGCCAAAAAATCGAACTTCACTCTGCGGTGGCCGCAGCTTTCGCTTTGGCACCTCCAAACTTTGAAACTCTCTTCCGAGTGAGCTCAGAAGTGCAAGCTCCCTCACCTCCTTCAGAAAAGGATTGAAAACCTGGCTGTTCCAGAACAAGACGCCAGAGCAGGTCCACTTCTGTTCTCAGCGCCAAAACACCTCCGGGTATATGTGCGCTTTATAAATCACAGTTACATTAACATTGCTTTTACCAATGCTTTTTTTAGAGGTAACGTCAGGCGTTTTAACCATGTTCCTAATGTAGTAAACTGTCTCAAGAAAGCCATCATAGCACTAAACCTTCAATACATGCAAGCATGAAAATGTGCGTTAATCAAGATAGCATGAATTCCCTTTGGAGCAGAATTGCAAATCGCCATTAGGAGGCTCTAGGAGAGGCTTGAAAAAAAGTATAATAGACTGTTTTCTTTTTTCGTAATGTTTAGAAGAAAGGGAGACATGGTGTCCTCTCCAGTACAGTTTATACAGCAGGCGCAAGTAGATGACATTCTCATCAAGTTTATCTTAGAGCAGGACTCAGCAAGATTTCATATCTGTGATGTGGAGTGGAAAGGTATTCCTATAGCAGTTCCAGGTTTACAGATGAGATGGGTGAGCTGTGAAGAATCTAATACTTCCTGATGTTCAAAGTGGATGCATATGCTGTGTTAAGGTGGTAAAAGCAACACTGAGACATTTCACAGAGAGCAGTAAATTCTCTAGTGAGCTGAAAGAAAGTCTATGTATTCCAAAAGTACTGATTTGCCAGAAGTGCAAAAACAAAGTCAAGCACCAAACCTGACAGGGGTATGGCCCAAAGCAGACTAGATTTCCACAAAGGAAGGGCAATGTCTCTGTAGAGACATCAAAACTCATCAGTGCTCCAGTCACCACTGTACATTTGTCACGATCACTAAAAGTGGTCTATTTACAGGCTCTACCAGTGCCACGATCAGGGCCTAAATCCCCACTGAACTTCAGTACTACCACCACCATTCGCAACCAGTACCAGCACCCCCACTCACCATCAGTATCTGCTAGAATCCCCAATCACAGCAACAGTGACCCGAAGCCATCATTGTTACAAGTGCCCCATTCAACTGTTCCCTGTCCCGTCACCATCCGTATCTGTGCCCCAAGATGCCATCAGCACCACAGTCCGAAGTACCGGTGCCCCAGTCACAACCACCAGTGCACAACCCATTAAGAATGCCAGTGTCACTGTCACCATCACTATCACTACTAGTTAACCCAGTGTCCTCATTGCAAATGTCTCAGTCACTATCATTGCCAGTACCTCCAGCAACCTGCAGCACCAGAGTCCCCATTAATGATCCGTAATTATGTCATTATTATATGAGTCCCCACACATATCATCAGTAACAATGCCCCCAGTCACCATCAGACCCCCGGGCCATAGTCTTCTTCAGTAACACAGTCCACAGTGCTTATCAGTACCACTATCCCCAGTCACCGTTAATGCCAGTGTCCCCAGTCACAATGACGACCAGTGTCACTATCAGTACCAATACCTCCAGTCGCCATTAACTTGTCTGCTTCAGTGGTCATTAGTACCACTAGCACCTGTCATCATCAGCACAACGGTCCCCAGGCACCAACGCAACTGAGGTCACTATCAGAACCTGTACTCTTACTCAACATCATCACTATCAGGGACACCAGTCAACAACAGTGATAGTGCTCCAACACCATCACCAGTCACTGTCAGTGCCATATCACCATCTTTGGTGCCTCTAATCACCTCACTGCCAGTGTTCCTAATCATCCACAGTAGCAATGCCTACATTCACTATCAGTACCCCTCCTCCCAGTCATTATCATGGGCATTGCATCTAGTTACGTTCCATACGACTTTCCCCATAATCCTCATAAGTGTCCCCAGTTGCAACAATGCCACTGTACTGTAGTCTCTATCAATTCAATTTCAATTCAATTCATAGAGTCTTTATTTCGATTATAGAATCATAAAAGACAATCCAACAATGAGATGAATCCATTAAAACACATTAGAATAAATAGTTAAAACATGCACAAGGTGCCCTAAAACAAGTATTAAACTACAAGCCAAGACTCACTATTTAAAACCATGATTAGTACACAAAAGATAGATAAGGTTGAAACACTCAGAATCTATGACGTTATACATTTGAAAAAGGGTAAAAAGCAATTCACACTGCCCCACGTCTGAATTCAGTATGGAAAGACATATCTTTAGGCCCTAAGTTTATTGTCCCGAAGCCTCCATGCCCACCCAAGAAATTTAGTGGTGGCGATAACAATGGCCACCTGGGGGCTTGTCTTTAGGATCCTCAGGGCTTCACTGGCAACCCTTGTACCAAGGACAAGACATATATGTTTAAGCCATTTCCTCCTCGGGACACTGTAGGCCGAACAAGCAAATAGCATATGGGAAATAGTTTCAGGGTAGGCCTTGCACAATGGGCATAAGTCAGTTGTGGGCCTAAGTCATCTGCTTGTGAAGGCTCTTGTGGGAAAGGAACCAACCCTAAACTGATGATAGAGTTTCCTGTCCAGTGATATTAAAATAAGATCCCAGTAGGGGTCAAACACTGGTACATGCTTGACTGATAGGAAGTCTATAGTCCGGGAAGGACCTGCTGTACTAGAAAAGCGTCTCTCCATCACAAAACCCATGTAAGCGGCCTTAAACTCCTTTTTAGAGGGAAAAGGAGTCGAGTCAGGATGATCCCACAAGGTACCCAGCCCATAGCAGTGAGGGTGTCTCTGATATACTGAAGCCATTTGGTCTTCGATATTATCCCAACCCCCCTAAAATCCAAGAGGGCTCTAGAATAAAGATTAAGTTCGGGGGAGGCCCACAGCCTTCTCCAGAGGGCTAAAGGCCTGAATCTGGCTAGGTCCTCGATATGGTGACAGCCCAAATCTAGAAATAGGAGGATTGCGACAAACCTGTTAAAGCCCTCATAAATTTTTTTTGGGCTGTAGGCAGACAGGTTAAGTACTCATGCCCCCATAAATCAGTGCCAGATAAAACGGCGTTGACCACCTTGGTGTTATATATTGTAAGTGCTGGGGCAATGGGTTTAGTATATGACAGCCTGTGTTCTTTGAGTAGGGCCCCAGCAAACTGAGCTGGCGTACACATTAAAAACCAGGATTGCCGGGGCATGATTTACCTGAAGCCGTAGGGCCATGATGTCATGGCTGTCAGTGGTGACCTCCTCGACTGTTAGCCCCCTTTGCTGTCTCACCCAGCATATAAGTACACCAGAAGGTCTACCTCTCCATCCCCCTATCGCTGGCTTCGAGAAATTTAAGAAACCGGGATGGTGGACCTGGTCCACAGACCAGGTCTCCTGGAATGCCAGAAAGTTAAATTGTTCAACAAACCAAGCCCATTCCTCCAATACAATTTTAGTTTGTAAACCTGCAATATTCCCGGAACCAACTGTCATTACGGGTAGGGGATTGTCTGACCTTGAACACCCTGGGGGAAAGGGGGATTTAAGTACCTTCTCCCCTGAGTATCACAACCCAAAGTGGGCTGGTTAGGTATATGGCCCGGGGGATACTGACTGACCTGTTTTACCCGCACTTCCCTGCAATGTTTATCAAGAAGAGAACAATCTCTACCTTCTTCCATCACTAGAGAGATATCTCTGGATCTAATAGGGAGATCCGGAGTATTACAAGTGGAGAGGTTAAATCCCGGGCCCTTCGTAACCCCAAGAGGACAAAGCCCTTTGGGGGCACTAGTGTCGGAGCTCGATAGTCAGTCAATGTCTTCAAGAGAGGCAAGTGCGTTAAATCGATTGAAAAGGGGGAGGGGGTGATGGCTTTGACCAAACAGCTGCAAGGGCCTCTGCCTACCATCAGAACTAGGAACGAGAGAAGGACGGTAAAAATACCCCAGGGGAAGTACAGAAATACCTTCTCGCGCAGAAGCAGCCCCTGCCCTCTCCAAAATTTGCTGGACCAGTCCAGGGGATCCAAAGCTTAATACCACACAGTCGCCCTGAAGCATCTTGTGCGCCTTCCCAACCCAGGGAACTCGAAGGACCATTTTAAATTCTTTAAACAATTGCTTGGTAAGCCCCGTCCTTGAACTCTATAGGTGTAAGGCCTTATTTCTTAGAGCCAGCCAATCTTCAGTTACAGATGACGCCAACTTAGGGACATTGCCCAGGACTATGGCATCGAGGGGACCCAATGGAATGGATGGAGGTGATTGTGGAACCAATAAGGCGGATTGCGGCCCCATTAGAGAGGACCCCCCCATGTAAAACTGGGACTAGGGGACGAGGATCCGAAACTTGAGCAGAAGTAGTTTGTTCTTCCGGGACATCCCCTCTTACTGGCTGATCACCACCTCTCTTATCCAAAGCCCCGCACCCACCTGCTAGCTGTACTGTGGCTTGTGTGAGGGAAGGTAGAAAGGAAACCTGTTCCAATTTGCACAGTCTTTCTTCAATCTGGCTCAATTTGAGTGTCAAGGGTGCGAGGAGGTCGTCCATGCCCTGCATCCATCGTTTATAAAGAGACTCCTCGAGCATGTTTAAGGGACTACTATCTACTTTGCCAGATAGATCGGGTTCATTAAAAGGAATGTATCCCTCCTGCTCCCTCTGGACTGCTTTCCGTTTCAATCCTGCTGTAGACTGTGGAATAACCTTAGGTGGGCCCGACCTTTTCTTGTTTTCAAAGGGGGTTCTCCATATCCAGCCTGCAGAGCTTTTTTGCCTTGTGTGGTAACCATTGCTGGGCTTGGGTTGTTAGCTGGAGGAGATGGGGATTCTACTAAAATCTTGGAAACACTACTTAGCTAGCTAAGGGCAGTAGGGGGAGGTGAAATTGCAGGGCCTGAGCATGTTGCAATAGCAATAAACAAGAGATCAAAAGTGTCTCAGCCCAACCCTACCAGTCTCATGCAAGCCAGTAGCGGGCACCCCAGCCCCCCTTTCGGCACCTCCTGGCAGCGAGCGTAAATCTCCTTCTCAGCCCCTGACAAAAATCCAGTACTGGTTGCCCAACAGTAGTTGGCAAGGAGGGTAACAGTGCACCAGCTCAGGGGGATAGCCCAACCCTGCCTCTTCCTGTTGCGGGCAGGCCCGCCCTTGGCAAGGGCACGCCCAGGCGCGTTCCGCACTGCGGGAGCCCTCAAGCGGCTTTAAAGTGCCTCCTGGTGCTTCTCCGTGACGACAGTGGTGTGCAACGCAGGGGTGGTGGGGGATGCTGGGAGTTGTAGTCCCCAGTGCCCACGTCTCCCTTAGGTCGTTTTCGGCGGCAGTGTTGGAACAGAGGCGGCGTTGCAGTCCCCTCGGACTGGATCAGGTAGGTGGACCAGGTGAATCAGACCAACAGCAGCAATACAGGGTAGAGAAGGGACACCAGTCATATCCACTAGCCCTTCAGTGTTAATAGCGCAGTGTATAGGCCCATTTGTGGTCAGCCAGCAGCTTCTCCTAGGAGCATCACTCTCCAATGGAGCTCGCGATTCCAGGCACCCTGCAGTAGTCTATTCCCAGCCCGCACACCACGCGAGGGGAGACCGGACCCGGACAGCCCGCACACCACCAGAGCAACACCCCCACTAGTCCTGCAGAGGGAGAGCCGAGTGGTGCCCACCGCTCCCTGCGCACTGCTCACACCCCCAGCAGCAACACAGAGAAGGGGCACCTCACACGCATGAGGAAATATAGGTTTTTGGTCAAGTAATGTTCCCTAACGCGTACCCCACCGTCTCCATGTACTAGCTTGAAGTGCATGTAATTTCCCTCCTGTGCCAGCTATGAAGACGCAAATACATTTGCGTCCATCTTTAACATGTCCTCTTTCAGATCCGCCATGAACGGATTGAATATTCAGTTTCTAAATATGCTATGCCAACGTCTTTTTGTGATATACTTTACACGTTTTTCAGCTCTGGCGAAGTAGGCCCTGATTCTGCCATCGAGCCTCTTTTTCCTGCCTTCTGACTCTGAGGGCCTCAGCCCAGGCTGCCCCTGTACCAGTGACCCCTGCCTTACTTCTTGCGCGGCTCACGGCGCTTAGCTCAGCCTACTGCCTGCCAAGACTGTATTCAACCTTCGATTTATCTGCTCCACTCCTCGAAAATACATTCCTGTCTCGTCGTTCAAGTAAACATCCTCCCAGCTGCAGGAGCAATGGGCCCGGCCTTTCTGTCTCCGTGCAAGTAATTCATAGACTCCGTTGCCATGGTAGGCCCATGCCCCCTCACCTCTCATGCAGACACGTAGACACAAGACGCTTATACACGCACTCACAACCAGTATAGAATAGCCCCCGTCCGAGAGACCTTTCCCTTCCAGATACTACAGTTCCTTAAACATAAGATATCAGATATGATTTGGGATTAGGTTGGTCTGACATCCCAGACTTATGTCTGCACTTGTAGGGCTAAATGTCAAGTCCCCTTCACCCTCCAGTTACACGTCAGCCACACGTCATACTGCTGCGCGCGCATCTCTGCCATGTAATTCTGCTGACACTGCAGGATTCTCTTATGGATCCACCTACTTGTGACCTCATGGTAAATGACGTTTCTCGTACACGCCTTCATGCACGCCTATTGCAACGCCTTTTTCTGTTACGTATGAGCATTTTATCTCTCTTTTCAGCTGTTACGCCTTCTGCATATGTCTTACTGTAATGCATTGACTATATATATGAATAACTGTCAATAAAATGTTGTCTGTCAGTCCCTTCCCGAACCTATGTGGTGACGGAATGGTATGCCACCTTGGCTCGAGCCAAATACCCAATTCCTTTTTAAGGAATAAAACCCTTTTGAGTAAACCTCAATATCACGGATTTTGCCTCTTATTTATCTGAGTTATTCTTATTGATTTTACCGCATAAATTAAGCATGGGTAATTAGATTTTACCACAGAACTGGCGCCCGAACAGGGACCCCTCCCCCATCTCACGCGCCGGCGGTGCGTTGCAGGCCTGGCCCCCTGCCACAGCCGGACGGGCAACTACGCGTACCCGCAGGATTTCCTGTATCTCCCTCAGGCCAACGGAGGTGACTGAGGCTGCGATCGACACCCAGACGAGGCGGTGAGGAGTGCGGAGGATCCCGACCAGAGCCTAGCTGAGAGAGCAAGATCCGAGGTATACGGAGGCCCACCAGGTTCCGAAGTTCCGAAGTATCTGTGTCACGAGTCGAGTCCGAATCCAGTCCGAGTCCAGTCCAGTCCAGGGTTTCCGAGGCCTTCTGTTTCCGTGCTTCCCGGTGAGTACCGTTGCTAGGGTCGCATCTGGACGTGCGCATTAGTTTGTGCCGGTCGAGACGGGCTTGGGTACACAAGCCTGGTCTGCACTGTTTTAGCAGTGTATCTGTACTGTTTAGCAGTATATCTAGTTTGCACTGTTTACGGTGTATCTGTACCGTTTAGCGGTACATCCAGTTTTGCTCAGTTAATAGGTTATTGTTATAATTATCGTTGTTCGTTTTGAATTGTTTTAATGCGTCATTCAAATGTCGTGGTATGAGTGAATGTTCGATCTTCTTTATTGTGATTATTGTGTTCATGTTCAGTGTGTTCATATCTGAGTAGGAACCAAGTAGCCAGGTTTCAGAATGCCGTTATTCTCCAAATTAAGACAAATAAAAACTAGAAAAGGGGTACTAGAAGAAGCCGTCCCCATTCCACCTAGGGACACTCCAGGGTACTTTATGTACCACAAGCATGGCTTAGATGCCGTTTTATTTCTCGACTTATGGGTGGATTACACTAAAGACCTATCAGAGAATCAGAGATGGCCCGCTGCTGGGACATGGGATGCAGATTGTATCATGAGAGTAGAAGAAGCATTATGGAAAAAGAAAGCCAGACAGTCACAGAAAGATGCCATTGAACTATGGCGTAAAGAATCGCATAGGCGCACAGAAAAAGCACACAGACTAGAAGAGAAACATAAGGAGGAGCCTGAAAAGACTCGAGAAAATGCATTAGTTGAGGAAGGTATTCGAGTAAAATTAGAACAAGTAGACAGACAGCGAAACACACTCATGAATGGCATGTTTCCCCTCTTGATTGAGGGTTTGCCTAAAGCCACCCCGGAAGTCCCGAAAAACCTACCACCCCCACTACTCCCGACTAAAAAGCACCAGAAAACAGCAAAGGACGTTTTCCTTTCTTCCTATCTAGACGATGTAGCTCCTGCATATGTTAATACCGTACCGCCACGCACACCTCCGCCTGGCGGCCAAGATGGTCAGCCCCTACCTCCCCGACAAGCTACTCCTCCTCCCGCTGTTCCTCCTGGTCTTCCAATCCTCCTTCCACCTCTTCCTGGACCCCTTGATATGGTCCCAACTAACCCCTTCGGAGCCGGCGCCTCAGGTGGCGCGTCCGGAGGAGCGGTAGGTTTCCAGACCCCGCCACCCACCCATCGGATGACTTTTAGAGAACAAGCACAACAACGTACACCTAGAACAGTCGATATTACCATCTATGGGGATCGTCTTGGAGATTGTAGATATGATCCAGTACCTGGTAAAAAGAATGATGAAAGAATGTTGCTCGCATCAGTACGATTGCGGAGAGTCACGAACTTCTTATTAACACTACCTGGAATGATAGATCATCTAGATCGAATATATCGGTTTGTCCAGACAGGAGTAGGGCCTGAAAGTATTAAGGAGGCCATGGCCTACCAGAAAGCAGATACTCAAGCCAAGATATTACGGTTTCTTATAAACTGTTTCATAAGAGAAGTAGATAGGCCGGGTATGAACCCGGAGGACGTAAAGGCACTCCACAGGTGGGGCCAGAATATAGCGGATGGGAATCATGATAAACAGGCCTGTGTAGAAAATATGTACCGAAGAATCAGAACTGCAATAAATAAAATGCATGAGAAAAGACAGCCACTACCGGAAGTAGATTCAGACAAGCATGAATCCTCGGAGGAGGACGAGCAAGCAGAGACACCAGAGCACACACAGACACCGGCTAGAGAAATGGTAGCTTATGTAGGTAAAGGAAGACCGTTCAATAATTCAATGCGCCCAGTGCGTCCAGAAAGTAAAAGGATTTTTCAGGAAGCCATGTGTAATCCGAGAACCCCCGAACACTTATTCCAGGCCACTGATAAAGTACTTCAAGAACGAATGGGGTACCATGTACTCGATTCTATGGACGAACAAGAATTAGCTAGGTCAGCCGTACAATGGGCTGACAAGTCTGAGAAGTATAGTGATGATGCGTTAGCACATACGTTTTTGAACCTGACACCGAGTGAACAGCGTTTAGCTGGTATATACATGATACAACACCTGCTCTTATTGTATAGAAGCCAACATTCCGATCCAGGCCCCCTTCCTGATATATTAATAGAACTGCTCATGAACAGATGGAGTGGTCTGGGTACTGATCTAATTAAAGTAATTCTAGAACATCGTCACAAGTATAGTACCTTCTTATGTCCACAGATCAACCCAACACATGTCATGGAAAGAAAAATGTATTATATGGACAGACAGAATCCGTTGCGAGAAGTGCACCCAGTACAAAACGCAGACAATACGCTTGGACGCGTGTTTGTGTACACACCCATAACTAAAATGGAATTATTGGAGATGAAGAAATTAGTACCTAGTCACGACAAAGATCCCGCAGGTTTCCACCGTGAAATAAAGGATATGTTATTAATGGGCGATTACACTTTTCCAGACCTTATGAAAATATTGAAAGTATTACTGCCTCCAGGTATATACGAGAAACTGAAAGAAAAAGAGTGGGAGGTGGGAGACACAAAGATTGATTGGGCTGCATTAGAAGATGAAGAAAATACTCGAGTTCCAGGCCTAGGGCTTGGAGACAAAGTCAAGGCGTTACCAGGGTTGTTAGTACAGGTATTGCCACGTTTATTGAGTACGAAAAAGGAAGATTGGGGTGCAATCTCAGCCTGCAAACAGAAACCCGATGAAGACACTAGTGATTTCTACACCCGATTTGAGAAATGTTTTGGTATTAATAGCGGTCTGAAAGCAAGTAGCGAGTCATATCCACATCTTTTTGTAACGAAATTAGTCGAGAATTCCCTGCCCCAGGTTAAGAACAGAGTACTGAAAGTAGAAAGCACTTGGCAAGCTAATACTCCTTCACAAATGTTACAAATGTTACAGTACCATCAGAATAGACTTAGAGAAGAACAAGAACACGAACAAAGACGTATGAAAGATACGAAAATGAAAATGTTAGTTGCTCAGTCAGTTCCAGCTGACGGTCACAAAAAGGGTGCGACCCAGCCCAGTAATTCAACGGCTCCTGTTAAAGGGGTATGTAACTATTGTAAACAGCCAGGTCATTATATAAACGAGTGTGCAGTTCTGAAACACAATATCTCCACGGGTAAGACCAAGGAGAGACCGCGTCCACCTAGACAAGATCAGGTTCAACAACAAGTACCCCAGAATATACAACATATTCCGCCTATGCCAGCTTCATCACAGACCGTAGCGATACCACAACAACAGCCTATCACCGCAACACAAAACACGACACAGCAGATGTACCAGTATGCACAAAATGATTACCCCGATTATCAACGATACACATGAAACAGCCTGGAGAGGGAGTTCCGCTTGCCTCTTATTGAGGTTCCTGTAGATCAAAGAGGTCCTTATGTACACAGTCAAGTATTAGGAAAGGACAGAAAGTTTCTCATTGATACAGGGGCAAGCAGAACCACGATAAGTCACAATGAAGTACCAGGGGCACCCCTCTCAGGCTCACAGAACGTGTCCCTTGGATTTTCAGGAAAACCCATTATTAATGAGGTATCACAACCTCTTCCTCTTGCTGTTGGTCCTTTGACACGAACTACAGATTTATTGCTTACGAAATCATGTCCAGAAAACTTGTTAGGCATAAAGACATTGAAAGCTCTAGGAGCTATTATATGCTGTTCTCCGGAAGGAGTACGATTGTTTTTGCGAGATTTCAAAGGCCATTATGTATTGAGAGACATGGATCACCGATTACAGGATGTCCCTGCACACTTGTGGGCGCAAGGCCCCACTGATGTAGGTTGTATGCGCATTACGCCATATCGAGTCACACTCAAAGCAGGAGTGATATTACCACGTATTCGACAATACAAGTTACCCCCAGATGCTGTAGTGGCTTTACTGAGAATCATTGACGAGCTCATTGCACAAGGAGTGGTTGTGGAAACTGACTCCAATATATGTAATTCTCCTATTATTCCAGTTCTTAAACGTACTGACCCAAATGCACCACCTGTTTATCGATTGGTTATTGATCTGCGCGAATTGAATAAATGCATTGTACCACAGTATCCTGTGGTCCCAGATATCTCTTCATTACTGACAGCTATTGATTCAGAAGCGACGTTCTTCACTGTAATTGACCTCAAGAACGCCTTCTTCAGTGTCCCGATCGATCCAGAAAGCCAATACTTGTTCGGATTCAGTTTAAATGGACGATCTTTCAAATTTGCACGCGCACCTCAAGGATTCACAGAAAGCCCCAGCATTTATAGTCAAGCATTGAAAAAACAACTCGACAGTATCCACATGCCAGTTAACACTGCCCTGCTTCAATATGTCGATGATCTGCTGATCACCGCTCGAAGCGAACCTGAATGTGAACGTGCCTCACTGACTGTTTTGAACTTCCTGGCTGACAAGGGGCACAAGGTGTCCCCTTCGAAGCTGCAATTCTGTGTTCAGCAAGTTGTGTACCTGGGTCACTTGCTGTCCAAAGTGGGGAGACAGCTCACTCCTGATCGCATTCAGTTAATTGTAAACATGTCACCACCCAGAACACAAAAGGAGGTGCGGGCTTTCATAGGCCTCACTTCATACTGCAGACAATGGATTCCCCAATATGCATTTCTAGCAAAACCACTTATTCAGTTGACAACACAGGAGGCAGCGACTTCGACTGTCCTCCCTTGGACTCAGGAACATACACAGGCTTTTGAAGACTTGAAGAAAGCCTTATGTCAAGCACCTGTTTTAGCGACACCATGTTACAGTAAACCTTTTACACTTTTTGTCACAGAACGTGAAGGTACTGCCTTGTCAGTCCTCACTCAGGAACAAGCAGGTTCACACAAACCGTGTGCTTACTTTTCTAGCACATTAGATCCAGTAGCACAGGCCCTTCCGGCGTGTTTGAAATCAGTTGCAGCAACAGCTTTAGCAATCAGACAGAGTGATTCCATCGTATTAGGGCATCCATTGACAGTACAGGTTCCACATTCCGTGGAAGTCCTTTTAAATCGAACTCCGACTCAACACCTGACCATAGCAAGATTGACAGGTTACGAACTGACATTGTTTCAACCACACATAGAAATCAGACGCTGCAGCACATTAAATCCTGCCACGTTATTGCCACTCAATGGAGTAGATCCATTGGCACATGATTGTATTGAAGTCATTACTATTACAACAAAACCCAGACAAGACTTGACAGATGTTCCATTATCAGATCCAGACCTGACACTTTATGTGGACGGTTCATGTATGAGAACAAAGACAGGTGAATTAGTGGCAGCCTATGCAGTCACGACAGACACCGAAGTTATTGAAACCAATTGTATCGACACCTTGTCAGCTCAAGCAGCAGAGCTCATCGCTCTGACACAAGCATGTATTCAAGCCAAGAATAAGAAAGTCAATATATACACTGATTCACGTTATGCATTCGGAGTCGTTCACAACTTTGGAGCCCTCTGGCGAGAGAGAGGTTACTTAACTTCTCATGGTGCCAACATCCAACATGGTCCCCTCATTCAAGCTCTGTTAGATGCAATACATCTACCCACTGAAATTTCTATTATGAAATGTAAGGCACATACAAAAGTTACTGATACCATCTCCCAGGGTAACGACCTGGCAGACCGAACAGCAAAGCAGACTGCTCAGAACCGAGCTCATGTAACTGACCAGACACAAATAGCAGTACCGACACACTGCATGACAGTCAGGGATCCCGCACGAGATGTAATTGACATACAAACACATGCCACGCCAGACGAAATTAAGAAATGGACTGAATTAGGAGGGATCCAAACAGACCAGGGATGGATGACGAAGGGAAAATCTACATGGTTTCTCCCCGACTCTATGGTTCAGGTTATCATTAACACGATACATAGTCCTGCACACCTAGGAGAGAAAGCAATGCTAGACAGTATTCAACACATATGGTTCAATAATAACTTACGAGCAGCAGCCAAGCAGAAAGTGCGTACTTGCATGATTTGTGGTCAGTTTAATCCAGGTAAAAGCATCCCCGTAGAGAAAGGTGGATTTCAGCCTCCCGAACACCCTTTTGAAGTCCTCCAGATGGATTATATCCAGATGGAGCGTTTTCGAGGATTCAAATATGTCCTCGTAGTCGTATGTGCTCTTTCCCGATGGACAGAAGCATACCCAGTCCCAGACTATACTGCTCCGACCACTGCCAAGCAGCTGGTTCGTGAATTCTTCCCACGGTATGGTTTGCCCCGTATCGTGTACTCAGATAACGGTCAGCCATTCTCATCCGAGCTTGTGAAACACATTACACTCCTGTTAGGCTATCAGTGGAAGTTCCACTGTGTCCGGCATCCCGAGGCAGCAGGTCTCGTGGAGCGCCATAATCAGACTCTAAAAATCCGACTTTCCAAGATCTGTAGAGAGAAGGGTGTTGACTGGATAGTTGCCCTGCCGGTTGCCCTCTTCTATAGGAGGATGGTGGCCCATTCTCGAACTGGGCTATCCCCGTATGAAGTGGTCTTTGGTAGGCCACCGAATATGTGGGGGACGCCTATTCCACGTAAAATTACAGATGTTGACTGTATTATGCTGACAGATTACCTTGCCTCCTTGATGTCTGCACTACAATCTTGTCGTTCACAGGTAGCTGCAGCCTTTCCCGACAACACCGAGGTGAAACCCCACGAAGTGGTCCCGGGGGATTTTGTCTTCGTGCGCAACTTCGATCGGAGAAGTCCGTTGGAGCCCCGCTGGCAAACCCCGAAATTGGTTCTTCTAACAACGAGGACAGCTATCAAGGTAGAGGGCAGGAAAGGGTGGCTGCATTCCAGCCACGTCAAGAAATTTCACGGACTTCCTTCGGACTTGGACTCTAAGCCCTGCCCTCCTACACAAACTGATTCGAAACTCCCTTTGGTTGAAAAAACCGCCTCTGAAGAATATAGACTGAAATTACGATCTAGCAAGTCAGACAGTTTAATTGTTTAAGTCCTCCCCTAGGTGAATCGGTTAAATTAGTTTCTGACATGTATCCCCTAGATCGAGATAGAGAGAGAGATAGACAAAGACAACAAAAGAAGCGTGCATATTGTAAATCACTTCGTAGTCACTGTATAATGACGTTACTGATTATGTTTTTCTTAAGCCTTCTGATTATTGCTGCTAGTATTGTATTGCACATATATTACCCTATATTCAAGCATGCACAATCTGCTTATAACGTCACTGCTGAACATTCCTTTAGTGAATTACCGCCCCATGAATTGTCCTACAGACTTGCGCTGCGCAACAACACTTTCATTAGTATGTTACATCACTCCCATCAGACTAATAACGCTACCAATTGTTGGATATGTGGCCGACTCCCTCCCTACCAGAAATACAAGGGAGTTCTGCCCCTTTTTCCGTACCCGTTCACTCACAATGGTTCATGTGGCGCGTGGTTTAAATTAATTAATGCCCTAGATCCTGATACTGCTGTATATGAAGGAAGCTGGGTTTGGGGAAACCTGAACTTAGTCTTGCTTAAAGCCTGCTACCCTGACAAGGAGGGACTTCCCGTTGGGACAGGAACTGATCTAGAAAATGAAGTGTATGGGTTAGGTAATTACACCGTTAATTTCATGATTCTAACTATTGAATCTGAAGCTGCACCAGTCTTACCAGCTATGTCAGTATTACCAGTCACAGGCGAATTATGTGTCCGGAAAAATGGTTCAGTACATTTAGGTCATAGCAAATGCACTACTGTGGTCGAATTCAGTGACCAAGGCAAATCTTCATTCAGAGCTTCACGTCATTCCTATTTCGTTTGCGGCCATACCGCATACATACGCTTACCTCTAGACTGGGATGGTACCTGTTACATTGCATTCCTTTTGCCACCTGTCTTCCTAGCCCCTCCTGATTATCATAGAAATACTAATCTAGTAAACCATCGACTCCGAAGAGATCTCCCGCTTGTCGATTACACTGAAACGGCATGGGAGCAATATACAGACTTCAATAAAGGTTTCTTCCCCTATCTAGGTGCTGTTTTTAATAGTAAACTGATACGCAGACTAACCAGAACTCTCGAAGCAGTAGTGAATGAGACTACTTCAGCTCTAGGTAACCTAACGGAGGAGCAGTCCGCCATGCGGGTTGTTGTTCTTCAGAATCGTCTCGTTATTGACGTCATCTTGGCAGATAGGGGTGGAGCTTGTAAGGTCATCGGGTCAAGTTGCTGTGTTTTCATTCCAGAAAACGCGCCAACTGTATATAAAGCATTCACACGTCTTCATAAAATTGCAAGTTTGATACATCAGAATCCAGGCACCTGGACTTGGTCAGGTTGGTTTTGGACAACGTTAACTGCTTGGGGATGGAAGATCCTATCCCTCCTAGGCATTACTCTTCTCATAGTATTCAGTTGCTGCCTGTGTCTACAATGTGGGCCGGCGATTTGTGGCCTGTGCGCCACATCATGCATTCCGCATTCAAATTCTCATTCAAAACGCGAAAAGAAGAAAGAAGAGCAAATGATGTTACGTGAACAGATTGATCGATTCATGAGGATCGATGTATCATGAAGGGTCCGTAGGGAACAAGGAGGGAATGAGGAAATATAGGTTTTTGGTCAAGTAATGTTCCCTAACGCGTACCCCACCGTCTCCATGTACTAGCTTGAAGTGCATGTAATTTCCCTCCTGTGCCAGCTATGAAGACGCAAATACATTTGCGTCCATCTTTAACATGTCCTCTTTCAGATCCGCCATGAACGGATTGAATATTCAGTTTCTAAATATGCTATGCCAACGTCTTTTTGTGATATACTTTACACGTTTTTCAGCTCTGGCGAAGTAGGCCCTGATTCTGCCATCGAGCCTCTTTTTCCTGCCTTCTGACTCTGAGGGCCTCAGCCCAGGCTGCCCCTGTACCAGTGACCCCTGCCTTACTTCTTGCGCGGCTCACGGCGCTTAGCTCAGCCTACTGCCTGCCAAGACTGTATTCAACCTTCGATTTATCTGCTCCACTCCTCGAAAATACATTCCTGTCTCGTCGTTCAAGTAAACATCCTCCCAGCTGCAGGAGCAATGGGCCCGGCCTTTCTGTCTCCGTGCAAGTAATTCATAGACTCCGTTGCCATGGTAGGCCCATGCCCCCTCACCTCTCATGCAGACACGTAGACACAAGACGCTTATACACGCACTCACAACCAGTATAGAATAGCCCCCGTCCGAGAGACCTTTCCCTTCCAGATACTACAGTTCCTTAAACATAAGATATCAGATATGATTTGGGATTAGGTTGGTCTGACATCCCAGACTTATGTCTGCACTTGTAGGGCTAAATGTCAAGTCCCCTTCACCCTCCAGTTACACGTCAGCCACACGTCATACTGCTGCGCGCGCATCTCTGCCATGTAATTCTGCTGACACTGCAGGATTCTCTTATGGATCCACCTACTTGTGACCTCATGGTAAATGACGTTTCTCGTACACGCCTTCATGCACGCCTATTGCAACGCCTTTTTCTGTTACGTATGAGCATTTTATCTCTCTTTTCAGCTGTTACGCCTTCTGCATATGTCTTACTGTAATGCATTGACTATATATATGAATAACTGTCAATAAAATGTTGTCTGTCAGTCCCTTCCCGAACCTATGTGGTGACGGAATGGTATGCCACCTTGGCTCGAGCCAAATACCCAATTCCTTTTTAAGGAATAAAACCCTTTTGAGTAAACCTCAATATCACGGATTTTGCCTCTTATTTATCTGAGTTATTCTTATTGATTTTACCGCATAAATTAAGCATGGGTAATTAGATTTTACCACACGCAGGAGAAAGGCGTGTCCCACGATCACGGCCCGGGCGTGCACTAGTGCGGTAGCAGCCACGAGCCCCCCTGCACATCAGCGTCAGGGCGGGCCCGGGATGACCAACACTGCTCAGCCCTGCGGCGGCTGAAAGGGGCTCTCACTGCTCCTACCTTACAGGTGCCTAATCTCTTCAGGGCGACGTATCATTGTTCTGCTGTCCCTCTCAACGGCGACCCAGCAGCACTCGCAGGTCTCTTGCCGTCCTTTCCGCCAGCCCCCAGCGGCCGATGGGCGCCGCTCTCAGTGCACCGTGGTATAAAACCACATCCTTTTGTACCGCTTTGTTTGCCATACGTTGTCAGGGTATGCTCAGACGCGAGTCCCTTGCTCACTTTGCCACTGGTTTCAAGCAAGCCTTGCTGAAGACAGCTGTAATGCCAGAAACCGGTCCTAGGAAGCTTGTTTCCGGTCCAAGGAAGGCATGGCTTGGCAGTTCCGGCTAGACTGTTCCCATGAGGCACAGGGTCAGACTGATTTGCATATGGCCATGTCTGAACTGGGGTGGCAGAGTGGGCTAAAGAACGGTGATGGATTAAACCCAGATCTGTTGACTGGGTGTGATTGTTTGATTGGTTCAGATGCTCCGTCCATCACCGCCCCCTTTTGTACTGCTCTCAGTGCACAACACGCTCCGGACCACAGGTTTTCAGCTTCCGCAGATGAAAACGGCTCCCGTTCTACAGTGCGACTCTAACCACAGTCAGTAAGTGCAATCTATAGTCTCTATCACTACTAGGGTCCATACACAACATCAGTACTGCTATCCCATTCAGCATCAGTAGCACTGCCTTCAATCATCATCATTTCCGGCGCCCCCAATCACCATCACTCTCTGTGCATCCCAGTCAGTCACCATCAATTGCAGCGACCCCAGTCAACCATCAGCTGCACTGCCTCCAGTCACAATCCCTACCAGTGCCCCTGTCACCGTTGGTGCCTCTGCCCCAAGAGTCACCATCTGTAGCCCTATTTCCAGTCACTATTAGCACCAGACCCCCCGGTCTATACAAGTACCTAGACTCATCAAAATCGCCATCTGTACGAGAGCTCCCCATAACTACCAGTAGCAGTAAGACCAGCCCAAATTAATGCCATTGTTGATATTTTAAAGATACATGCGTTCAAGTTGCTACTACTTTGGAAATATATTTCGAAATCGGTTTCATTGTGAGAGGCCCAAATGCATGAGAAATAATCCAAGGTCGACGTATAACAAACACCCTGCATGTGGTACTGCAGGAAAGGATTCACAAGAATGTATCTCTCCAAACCAACACTGGTATATACCATATGTGGCAGAGGAAAAGCACAGTGTTTTTTTAGTACCAAACATTTTTGCAAGCTAATATCTTTCCTATCATTTCATTGATTAAAGCACATTTTTCAAGATTGAACTAGCACCTAAATATATGTTAGGTTAACGAGAATAATCATCTTTGTGAAATCACATGCTCTATTTCCCTTTATTATTTTAGGAAAATTAGTAACTAATCTAACTAGCCTGCAGCCTTACTGAATGCAATGGGAGGGGCCGAGATGGACCACGTAAAAAGCTGAAAGGAAAAGGGAAACGTGGGAATGCTTGAAGAATAAGGGATGTACGTTGTTACAACGCATGCTTTTACCACGCATGCTTTTACAACACAGGTTTTTCAACGCAAGTAGTTACAACGACTTGCGTTGGGGGGTGCTGGATAGTGAATAGTTTAATTTACTATTCCAACTCCAGTCTCCGTGGATAGTAGGGAAGGTGTTGGATAGTAAAATAAACTATTACCTATCCTAGAGCGCCCCCACCGCAATTCGTTGTAATGACTTGCGTTCAAAAACCTGCGTTGTAAAGGCACTGCATGGTAAAAGTTGCGTCGTAAAGGATGTTTCCCAGAATAAGAGCCATTCTACACAGAGATACACATACGGGCAGAGATAAACTTGCAAAAAGACAAACTCAAACACGGCAAACCTCTCATCCCTCCCTTCCTACTGCCAGCAATAAAAACAAGCATTTTCAAAGCAATAGGTCTCGCAATTGCGAGATTTTAAGCTGTTAGCATTGAGAATGATAATGCCTTTTATTTATGTGTTTATCAAAGCAACACTCATTTCATAATGCTAATAGCTCAAACTCTTACAAATGTAAGACACTTTAATGGTGGATGTGCCCTTTTCTTTAGACGCTGCTCCCTGGTTTCAGATTAAAGTAAGCAGCGTCTAAAGAAAGAGGGGGCGTCCAACATTAAAGTGAAAGCAAGTATGGTCCGCTTTTACACAAAGTGTAAAAAAATTTAAAATAAAGCTTTTGTAGTGTGGCTGCTTAAGTGAAAGCGGTTGCGCTGTAAATTAAATATATAAATAAGTACGGCCGCTAAAGTTAAAGCAGCCCGCGCTGTAACTTACAAAAATAAAGAAGCACGGCTGCTAAAGTGAAAGCGGACCGCTCTGTATATTACATAATTAAATGAGCGCGGCCACTATAGATAAAGCGGACTGCATTGGAAATTATAAAATACATGACTAAAAACAATATAATAGGTGGAGGCGTGCTGCAACGTTGTGGGTGGAATAGGGAATATAATTAAAGAAAATAGTGCTCACCGACTAGATAAAGCAGACTGTGTAACAACAAAAGTAAAAAATCCAGTCATTATGGGAGGTTACAAATGCAGAGAAGGAGGGACTACTAATCCTATTCAAGAGTGAAAAGCAACGATTTCGAAAGGACTGTAACGGGAGCAAATTGAAAAGATGGGCGGGAGATGAGCGGAGCTTCTAGGCCATACCTCAAAACAGCATGCCTCACAGAGCAACGCATGTGCTGCCCAAGCCTGACCTAAAAAAGCCCATACATTGACCTCCCAGACCAGCTCAACGGGCACTGCCTTCATGCCAGGCTGACCCTGCAGACCATTCAGGTAAGAGCAATGGTGGCTTCTCCATTAGGGCGGCTGAGTGCCGCCCTAATGCAAGAGCAGCAAATGTGAATAGTATAATAGTAATAAAATTATTTCATTACCATTTCATTTTTTCATAAAACCAGTAGAGTCGGAGGACGGGGCAGGGACATTGCTCCTGATAAGCAGAGTCAAGGAGGAGTAATAGCAATGGTGGCCACTCCTAGAGTGCATGTCGGTTTGGCAAACTGACTTGAGACGGCCAGCCAAACAAGTTCACTTTAAACCTCTTGAACCAGAGCTATGCTACCAAGCTGTATGTAGAGCAGACACAGGCCCCCAGTGTCTGAATGAGTGCCAAGCCAGCACGTTCCAACCAGTCCCGGCACTGCTATCATGCTGGTTAATAGTATTAACAGCATGAGAGCAGATTCTGGATTGGTTAGGGCAGTTAACTCAGGTACCCTGAACTCTGAGCCATAGAATGCCAGGACAAGAGAAAAACATTGAGGCGGTGGGTAAGTACACTTTTTATTTTTAATTAAAAATACCCTTTGACTCACTCACAGGCACTGTGAGAAACTCGCACTGCCTTCAGCCACAACTCCAGAGCTCTCAATCGTGGCCTGTTATAAACACTGTTTAGAATGGGCCACGACTGAGAGCTTTGGAATGGAGTCCAAGGGCACTGCTGGTTTCTCACTCCGCCCGCCAGTGGGTAAAAATATTCTCCCCGCCACTTTCATTCGTCTGCAACCACCTCTAGGTAAGAGGGAAGCTCTTTTTTTCATGTTAGGCCCTTAGGTGAGAGCAACAGCATGGAGCCCCTATCAGAGTTCGCGCCCTCCCTCCAATCTCCTCACTCCCATTCTACTCCACACACCAAAATTCTATTATATCATTCAGTCTCAGCATTCCAGAAACCAGCTCAGACATAGAGTTATCACCTCACTGAAAGCAGATCTGACTTGCTACTAAAAGATAATACTGTCCTAATAAAAGCAAGGATCCCTGCTAAGGTACACTCCAGAGAGAAAGAAGTGCAGTACTAGCCTGAGTTCTTCAAAGAATTGTCATCAAATGATAGCAGTGTTTCTTTCAGTGATACTGTAGTGTAGTTCCTATATTCCCAATAGGCTCTGTGCATTGGAATAATATATCCTGTAGTTTAGACGTATGACTTGGGTATACTAGGTCTCTACTGGCTATATTAGACTTAATTGTAAGTGCCAGCTAACTCACAGGTCACTAGAAACTTTCTCGAATAAACAAGAAGGGATTCGTTTCTGACAGCCGCCTAAAACATGACAACTTTGTTTCCCAAGAATAAGAAATCAAATCTCGCGGAAGCAATAGATAACTATTTCACTCAGTCAATCGTGCATGCTTAGTTTCAATAGAGGTGCAAGAGAAATAGAGAGACGGGCGTTTTCAATAAAAAGGTATTTATTGAACAGTCTTCTTTCTCAAGCATTGAAAATTAACTGCTACAATAGTAAAGCTTACTATGAAGTACAATGCATATAATACGAACAGTATTATAAAGTAGTACTGTAAAGCATGATATGGTTTCTAAGCCATAAAGTGCATAAAATGTATAAAATACATAAAATACATACAGTGATAAAAGGATGACTAAAAAACTCAACTGGTGCTTCTAGAATACGCATACTCCGGTGTACCTAACCTAAGTCTGGTAAGAGGGAGGTAGTATGAGAGGAGGAGTTTAAGTCTAGGAGTTCTCTGCCAGGAAGTAGTGTTTTTGGATATGTTAATTTGCAAGTGGCCACAACACACACAACCATTCTAAATTTTTGTGAAAGAAGTCACAATGTGGCCGCTCTGTTAGAGGATTTTACACAATTGACAAAATAGAGCTAAAAATAAGAAAATACAAGTCAAGCAAACATTTGTAATGCAAGAGGACTCGCTTTTACTCCAAACCTACTGCAATGCAAATGGTAGTCATCACGGACAACAGGAGGGAGGGCAGGGGGAGTCACTGACAATGGGACTGAGGGGGGAGAAGGCACAGACAAAGGGAGTGAGGGGGAGAAGGGGGCAAGAAGGCATGAACAACGGAAGGCTCGGGCGGTGGGAGGGAGGGGCTGAAAAGGCACAGACAAGAGGAGGGATGGGGAGTAGAGAAGGCAGTAGGAGAACCTCATCAAAGTAAATAGTGCTCACAGTCTAAATAACACGTACAGTGTAACACACAAAGTAAAGGGGCCAGTAGCCATGGAAGTATACAAAATAACGACATGGTTGTAATAAGGAGAGACTGCCAAGCCTATAAACAAATTCGAAGACAGCATTAAGGAAGGACAGAGACACAAACAAATGAAAAATATGGGCGGGGGGTGGGCGGGGCTTCCCTCAGCTAATGAACTACAGCAAATCTTAACTAACCATGGGCGTAGCACTACGCTACGCTCACGTAGTTTGGAAAGTTTGCGCTACTTCGCACTACACAAATTGAACTTAGCACAGTGCAAACACACGCAGCGCAGTGTCGCAGTCATTTTTTGCTTGCTCGCGGTCCTCAACATCAATTTGGCGACAGCGAGCAAGCAAAATGACATCCCAGCGAGACTTTTTTCTTTTTCGCGATCAGCAACATCAATTTGCCGATTGCTAGCATTGAAAATTAAACTCCCGGTGAGATTCTCCCAGTGGGGACATCAGGTTTCTCATTGCGAGTGGTCGCGTATACTCCCGACCGCTCGTGATGAGAAACTACCAGTCCGCGTGGAGAAAGCTGCCGCTCAAGTAGAAATCTACTCGAGCAGCAGAAAACGACAGCTTGCACTGTGCAAGATGTGGTTTGCACTGATTTGCACAGTGCGGACAAGCATCTGGCATTGTGCTCACAAAGTGCACTTTGCATAGCTATGCGTAGCGCTACTACTCGAACTACGGCCAGAGTTAATCTTAACCAGAGCAGCGCTTGCACGCTGACTCTAGGCTCCACCTAAAAAAGCTATATGACTTGACCAGCATTGGTCGTGTCACAGGGCCCTTTTTCGGTACAAGCTTACCAGACAGTGCAGCTGTCTGGTTTGTTAAAGACATCTTGGGGACTTCTGGAAAGCTTCCCTGGGAATGCATTCTGCCTTTTGCTTTCCATTGGCTTTGTGGTTTGTAACTTACATTTGCTTGGTTTCTATTTGCTGGCTTTATTTGATTTAAGCTGTCCAGCTTGAGTTAGTCTCCCTCCCATAGACCAGATCCTGTTTACTGAATCCTTCCACCAGTGTTCGATTTCTGTAAACAGGCCTTTCAATCGTCTTCTTATCTTGTCACATTTACTGTTATTCAAAGGCAGAGGTCAAATGTCAAGACCTCTTTTCCAATACCTTTCTTTCTCTGACTTCAGAGTGAAAGAATATATGTGACAATCATGCTGGCTACTGGGGGTGTGGTGGAGCAAGACTGTAGGATGTTATTTTTTTCTAGCACACAACAAAATGTAAATGTCTGTAAATGAACTGTGCAGATATTCAAGAGTATATCAGAATTATTAAAACACAAATGAAGCACTTTCTTTGACATTTATGAAGTGTGGTGAAAACAAGTATTTTAATACAATCAAAATAAATCAATAGACTAGGTGATCACATTTCCACACATTCTCGTATGTGCGCTGTATACCTCTATCAGTAAAACTACATCTGTGCAAATGTAATAGTCATTTTAATTGAATATGTGTTGTCTATAATGGCAGTGTACTACCACATCATGCATACTCTTTACACCACTTCACTCTACTCTGCAGCACCTCACACCACTACACTTTACTCTGTGCCACTCCTCTCTAAGCCACTCTAATGCCAATGCACTCCATACCACTCTACTTTTCACCACTGCACTCTTTGTGAATGCACTCAAGTCAAGTATAGTCAATAACTTTATTCGGTTATATTTGATAAATAACCATGAAAGTACATAAAACGAAAAGACAGCATATAAAATTCAAATTACACTTGTACAGTCAATAAAAAGAGGAAACAAAAAATTTACATTCATACAAATTCCTGCAATAGACTTGTCACAATTAGGGATTTAAAAGGTTATTGATGTTTGCAAAATAAAAACATTTTTTAAGAAAAGCAGAGACAGATGCCACAGAAAATACATTGTCAAGCTTCTGAATTGCTAAAAAGGCTGGTCGACATTGTCTTAAATTCATGTACATTAGTATGGGCTTAATCCACCTTTTTCTTGGATTTAAATAAAATTTACAAAAGAATAAAATGTGGATGTCAGATTGACTGGAAAGATCATCACAGGGACATTTAATTATTCCATTTGTCCAGTCGTTTACAATCGGAAAAATTAATAATCTGAACAGAATACCAAATCTAAAACGAATCAGGAGAAACCTTTCAAATTCTCACATCTGCAAAGTTAGATAGGGTTGAATAACATTCACAGTCGTTATAAGACTGTGAGAGAGCACAGTTTTTTAGTCATCTCTAATTTTTCCCTGCAATTCTCTAGAAAGGTTGAACAAAGCTTTTTCAGCGATTTCCTAGGGATCTTAGTCATTAACATAGGGTCCACATAGTAATCAACGATGATCAATATTTACGAGGAAAGTCTTTATGTACCGTAACCATCTAATCCTGTGGACACAGTCCAGTTTTAAAGCGTCCCCAGAATAAACCGGTTCAGGTTACATTCATCCGTAGTCCACACCCTATGCCACAGGAGAACCGGCTGCACCTTAATAATATCTTCTAAATAAGGAAAGCCAAGTTCGGCGTGACAATTGTGGGTGGACGCGCTTTCCAGAATGGATAGAAGATATCTCAGAAAGCTATTTTCAGTTAACTGTGTAGATGAGACATTAGAATCCCCCCAAATTCCTGCCCCATATGTTGCTATTGCCACACAACTAGCTTTGTAGATACATAAAAGTTCTTTTACAGGTTTCTTCCCCATGTTTTTGCTGAATAGCTTCCGAGCTATTATAGCCTTGGTGAACAGCAAACTCCTACTTCTTACTGCGTTACCCCATCGACCAGTACTTTCAAAGAGAATACCCAAATAGGGGAAAGTTTGAGTAAAGTCTAATGGTTTAGAGTCAATGTACATAGTTCTCTTTCCCTTATTTGTACATGAACCACAATTCATACTCAAGTTTTGGCACAATTGGCTTTTAAATCCAAATTGGTCAAGAAAGTGGTAAAAGAGGTAATCATTTTTTGCATCGCTACAGGGGTCCTTGCCATCAACACTGCATCACCAGCATAAATTAATGTTGGAATTGGGTGATTTGACGCCGATGGCATATCTCGGCAATCTTCCAGCAAGGTCTTTTCTAAACCATTATTATAGATGGTGAATAAAAAGGAGACAAGGACACATCCTTGCCTCACACCCCTAGCAATGCTAAACATCCTAGCACATTCACCGTTCTTCCCAAATCTAATAGCAGCCCTAGCGCCATTGTACAGGTCTCTTAGAAATTCGATGATATTATCCTCCACCCCCAAGCATTCTAAAATTACCCACAGCTTGCTGTGGGTTACACAATCAAAGGCGGATGTAAAATCCACAAAGGATAAAAACATCCTACCCCCTTTAGCTTTGGGATACTTCTCTAGGAGTATATATAAATGAAGGCACTGATCTACGGTGCCAACACCTTCCCTAAAGCCGTATTGTAGGTCGCTAATAATCTTGTGTTCGTCAGCCCAAATATGCAACCTGTTTAGGATAACTCTAGCAATAATTTTGACTGTCGAGTCGAGCAATAATATAGGGCGATAGCACTCACAACTAGACCTATCGCCCTTTTTAAAAATTGAAACTATAATCGACTCGTACCATGTCTGAACCAAACCGGCCGAAATGGAGGCATTGAAGAGTCGAGTAAGCAATGGCGCCCATAAGGTCGTTTTGTTTTTAAAAATGTCCACTGGCACACCGTCCGGACCAGGCACTTTGCCCCCCAAACTCAACTTAATACTTGAAGATACCTCTTCTAAAGACAAATTGAGGTTTGTTCTACTCTTTACTGGACTAATCGCGTCCACCTCTACTATCACCTTCTTTTTTTCTTCAATCGGAGCCGGCACGCTATAAAGTAATTCAAAATGTCTCACCCATTCAGGATCAGAAATAGAAATCTTAATTCGTGCCCTAGAATTATCCTTAAAAAAAGATGCTTTTACTGCCTTCCAGAAGGCAGTCATGTCTCGCGATTGGGAAGCTTCAGTTAATGCTTCCCACGCCTCCCTCTTCGGTGCGTCCCTCCTTGTCTTTTGCGTCATTTTATATACCTTGCGCAATTCCCTGATCAAATTCTGGTCCCTAACAGTATTATTCAATGCCCATTTAAGCTTAGAATAGGCCTTGGTACACATCGTGTCAAACCAACTTGATCTTTTACTTTTTGGGATTTTAAGTTCTACCCAAAGACTATCCTTTATGTGAGTCGTTATTAGCTTAAAGTTATTAATTACACCAGTGTCATTGGCATCCATATCCAAAAAAATATTAAAACTTGCTTTACAGGTCCCAAATAATTTACATAAAAAATAATCGGGGACTACCTTGGTCCATTTCAGTGCATATCCGTTTTGTCTTGATAATGCTATGTTAGTGGAATAGGGCCTAGATGTTTTATCGCAGTTAGTAACAGGGTATGGATCTGAGATTTTGACCCTGATGGGGAAGTGGTCGCTTAAGGGATCTTCTAGCGTACTATAATTGGAGACTTTATCTCCATAACATGAGGATACCAAAATGAAATCAATTATCGAGAATACCCCTCTCCCATTAAAAGTAGCTGTAAAGGGTATCTCCGGTTGGCACATTTTGTTGGCAAAACCCAAATCATGCATAAAAACAATTTCATTAAGAAAGTCCCCAGTTTCAGTGTGTTCAAAATGTGACAAGTTTGTATCCTTGTCCGACATCAGACCACAATTCCCCTTTTCACCCATGTGGCACGGAGCGCAATTAAAATCGCCCCCCACACAACTACAAACTCTTTAGTTACCTTTCTTAATAAACTGCTAAGGTCAGCTCTTAGGGTTTTCAAAACCACAGAGATATCCACAGAGGGAACGTTGTTGTAAAAATTCACAATTAATAAACACATTTTTTTGTCAATATGTAACCCAACCATATGATAAAAGCAATTATTATAAAAAACCTTGTTTCGTTCATATTTAAAAAGGTTTGATACATAAGTGCAGCTCCACCCTTTGCTCTGCCTCGTGATGAGTCTATGGCTGGTGTAAATATAGTTTTAAAACCATTCAAATGATATGCTTTGACTGCCCATGTTTCTTGTAGACATACAATGTGATATTCATTACCAAGTTTAACCCAGTACGGATTATCTAACTTGGCTCTAAGTCCAGCAATATTCCAGAAAATGATAGACCAAGTGCCCTTGTTCGTACGGTTAATAACACTACAAGTGGTCCCCGCATATTCTATGTTACCATTATTACACTTTTCAATCAGATTAAATGCCCAAATTTCTGCTTTGTGTCCTGTCTCAGAGTGTACTAACTCCTAATAATAACATTTGGAGAGGATTGCTTGTTTAAACCAGAATTTCCCTGCTTATCCGTTACCATTTGAGATGAATTATCTTCTGTACTTTTTGGATTTGCAAGTTCCATTATTGGTCAATCTACTCCCCCAAACCCCGAAAAGCATTCAAAACGATTCCCAATTGGAACATTGAATGGATTTTCTAATGGAAAAATAGGGCCACCGCAATATAAGTTGTGAGACAAGGGGCCATCATAAATAGCACGGGATGAAGGATAAAAGTAGCTTAAATCAAAAGAAAAAATACCTCCCACATTGCTATAATTATGAAAGCCACTTATATGTCGTACAACATGGAGGTCTCTAAAATTGGATTGGTGTCACTACAACGCATGCTTTTACATCGCATGCCTTTACAACGCGGTTTTTACCACGCAGTCCATTACAACGCATAATGCTTTTAGGCGCTGGATAGTGAATTATTTAATTTACTATTCCAACTCCAGTCCCCGTGGATAGCAGGGAAGGTGTTGGATAGTAAATTAAATATATTCCCTATCCTAGAGCGCCCCCCAGCGCAATGCGTTGTAATGGTTTGCGTTGTAATGGTTGCGATGTAATGGTAGTGCGTTGTAAAAAATGCTTTGTAAGTGATGTTCCCCCTAAAATTAACGACAATACAGTCTCCTTCAATATCCTTTGTTCTTTGAGCCACCCAACTTACTCTGCGGACATTTAAAATGTCACAATGTAAATCTGGTCTAAGTGTCCTATTTCTACTCAGCCAAAACATTACTTTATTCTTTAACTCATGATAAGTTTCAATCTTATCATGTTTATACTCAGGAACACCTGCTAACACAACTACATATGGATAAGATTCCAGGGGGAGATCTAATTTTTGCATTTTACTATCACCTTTTTTACTAAATAGTGCAAATTTATCAGATTTGGCAGACCTCACTACATTCACAGGTCCCCTTTCGTCACTGGCTTTCTGCCCTTCAACATAATCTTCCTTATTCATTGATCTCACTTTCTGTGAAACCTCGTTGTCTATCGTACCACTTGCTGAACTGAGTAGTTCTTTATTTACTAGCATGGTGTTCTCACTGGATACCATCAATTGTTTATCTATTGGTAAAATTTTAGGTCTTATGTTGAGAGATTTAGACTTCACCAATTTATTTAATAGAGCAGAATTAGCCTGAGTAGTTTGTTCAAGTGATCCTAACTGTTCGCTAATCCTTTTTGATCATTCTAATAAAGGTAAAATTAGAGATTTGACCAGGTGTTCAATACTTTCTAACAGACACTCTATACTCTTCGCCTCCTTTAAAAGTGGCTCTACAATGTCGGCAGGTAGTCTGTTAAATGGGGGGTCCGGATTTCGCGGATTGTTTCATATTAGTTTTTATTTCCTCGTTCAGTTTAACCGCTGCCTTAGGTTGTATGACTTTGGTCTTTTTTTGGACAGCCCCCCTTTTGTATGTTTCCTCCTCGTTTCCTCTTATGGTGGGAACCTAGCGCCACTGAACGGTCGGGTTGATGAGGTTCAGTTAGCTGCTTGTTCACCGGTTGTCTGATGGGTTCAGTTGCTGGATAAATCATAAAGGAATCAGTGCTAACATCAATATCGCTTGTGTCAGATATTGTTGACAGATCATGTCGATGTTGGAGTTTAGCATCAGCCTGGGGGCTAATTATAACTGGTTTTTCTGAGATGGTACTAAAGCAATACCGCCTAGTGATGATTTCCTCAGGTACATGGGGTCAAGGGACAAACGGCATTCGGTTATAGCAATTTAGTGTTCCAGGACCGAAGCTGCCCTGGTAATAAATGCGTCCAATGTTCCAGTTACCCCAGCTCCCCCCCAAGGGATACCCGACTTTTTCCATTTCACATTTTTTGATGCCATTTGCCTTCACAAATTTACCGCAAATATACCACGATTAAAAAATTAATTAAAACAAATTGTACAAGTGATAATATCTGGTATAAAACAAAATTAATACACTTTAGTGACTTACACAGATAACGGAGTTCGAGGGGTGGCCCAGTCCAGTCTCCTCCTGTCTCGGACGGGCTCAGACGGGCCCGCCCTTGGACCGAGCTTCATCCGGCGCGCGTCCGCGCTGCGGAATCAACTACTGTCCTATATACTTCCGATGCAGAGAGCCCCCGCAGCTCTCTGGGTGCTGTAGTCCCAGTAAGCAGCTCAGGGAATCAGGCAGTGTCCAGTGTCCAAGGCGCAGCGTCTCCCGCGAAGCTGAAGGCGCAAGAGGTTGATGTAGGCTCCCGGTACAGAGAGGAGGGGCAGAGCGGTCTCGTGGCGGCCCCCACAGCTCTCTGGGTGCTGTAGTCCCGGTAAGCAGCTCAGGGAATCAGGCAGTATCCAGTGTCCAAGGCGCAGCGTCTCACGCGAAGCGGGAGGCGCAAGAGGTTGATGTAGGCTCCCGGTACAGAGAGGAGGGGCAGAGCTGTCTCGTGGCAGCCCCCGCAGCTCTCTGGGTGCTGTAGTCCCGGTAAGCAGCTCAGGGAATCAGGCAGTGTCCAGTGTCCAATGCACTCTATACCACTCCAGTCTAGGCCACTCCACTCTGCAACACTGTACTCCATATCACTACACTATATGCCAATCCACTCTACTCTGTACCACTCCACTCAACACTAATGCACACTGCACCAGTACACTAATCTACTCTGCACTACTGCAATCCACTCAATGTCAATTCACTTTAATCTGAAACAATCTACTCTACACAACTGCACACTACACCACTCTACTCCACTCTACGCCATCCCACTCTACACCACTGCTCTCTATGCCACACCACTTTATTCTATGGCACTATAAACTACACTACACCACTGCACTCTATGCCACTCTACTCAAACAACTGCACCCTACACCACTACACTCTGCACCTGTTTACTCAAAACCAATGCACTTGACGCCCATCTACTCGGCACCACTTCACTTTACACCAATCTATTTAACAATGCACCACTGTACTCTATGCCATTGCCTTTTACGCTACTCTACTCTACATGACTAAGACTCTGCACTCTATGTCAATCTATTATACACCACTGCACTCTACAACACTGTACTCTGCAACACTGCACTTCATGCCAATCTGTCGCTGCATTATACCCTGCACCACTCTATGCCATTTCACCGTAGTCTGAAACAATCTACCCTATGCTACTACACTTTAGACCACTATACACCACTCCACACTCCACTCTACCCTGCGCCACCCTACTGTACACCTCTCTATGCTGCATCACTTTACTCAATGGAACTTCACTGTACACCAATTATAATCTACTTTGCACCCCTGCACTCCGGCACTGCACTCTACGCAACTGTACACCACTGCACCATTACAGTTTACCCTACACCACTCTACTTTGAACAATTTACTCTACGCTACTGCCCTCTACTCCACTCTGCACCACTCCGTGCCACTCTAAGCTACTGCACTCTATGCCACTCTACTCTAAACCATGGCACTCCACACCAATGCACTCTACACCACTTTACTCAAAACCAATGCACTCTAAGCCACTGCACTCTTCGTTACTCTATTCTACTTGCACCACTATACTCTACGCTACTGCTCTCTGCGCCACTCTACTCTACACAACTGCACTCTAAGACAATCTACTCTTCAACACTGCACTCTGCCTCTGAACTCTATGCCACTCTACTCTGCAGCACTGCACTCTACTCTGCAGCACTCAACTCTATTCCACTTCACTGCAACTACACTAATGCCCTATGCCACTGCCCTCTATGTCTGGGACAACCCCGCGCCGCACGGCCACCAGCTGCTGCGTGTGCCTTCCCGCCCTGTGCCTCGCCTGCCCCGTCTCAGCCGCGAGACCACGCCCCCTGCCACCGAGCGGCGTGGTCTGCACTCGATTCCTGCCCTGTGACCCTTTATTTGTTTTTGCCTTGATTTTGGTGTCCCTGTATTTGTTTTGCCTCGTTTTTGGTCCGTTTTTATTGTAATTGTATTGCTGTTGTTGCACTAATTGTTTTTCTCTCCTCCGTTGTTTCCCTGGTTTGCCCCCCTCGGCCACCCCCGTCTCATCCCTCCCCGCTCCCCGCTTCCCGCCACCACCGGTAACCCCGCCCCTTTTCTTTCTGTACCCTCCCCGCTCCCGCCTCCCAGCTGCTCCGCCCACCCGCGCACTTGGCCATATATGGCGACCGTGCGACGCAGGTGAGTGTGACCCAGTTCTGGGACACCCCCGCGCCGCACGGCCACCAGCTGCTGCGTGTGCCTTCCCGCCCTGTGCCTCGCCTGCCCCGTCTCAGCCGCGAGACCACGCCCCCTGCCACCGAGCGGCGTGGTCTGCACTCGATTCCTGCCCTGTGACCCTTTATTTGTTTTTGCCTTGATTTTGGTGTCCCTGTATTTGTTTTGCCTCGTTTTCGGTCCGTTTTTATTGTAATTGTATTGCTGTTGTTGCACTAATTGTTTTTCTCTCCTCCGTTGTTTCCCTGGTTTGCCCCCCTCGGCCACCCCCGTCTCATCCCTCCCCGCTCCCTGCTTCCCGCCACCACCGGTAACCCCACCCCTTTTCTTTCTGTACCCTCCCCGCTCCCGCCTCCCAGCTGCTCCGCCCACCCGCGCACTTGGCCATATATGGCGATCGTGCGACGCAGGTGAGTGTGACCCAGTTCTGGGACACCCCCGCGCCGCACGGCCACCAGCTGCTGCGTGTGCCTTCCCGCCCTGTGCCTCGCCTGCCCCGTCTGAGCTGCGAGACCACGCCCCCTGCCACCGAGCGGCGTGGTCTGCACTCGATTCCTGCCCTGTGACCCTTTATTTGTTTTTGCCTTGATTTTGGTGTCCCTGTATTTGTTTTGCCTCGTTTTCGGTCCGTTTTTATTGTAATTGTATTGCTGTTGTTGCACTAATTGTTTTTCTCTCCTCCGTTGTTTCCCTGGTTTGCCCCCCTCGGCCACCCAGGTCTCATCCCTCCCCGCTCCCCGCTTCCCGCCACCACCGGTAACCCCGCCCCTTTTCTTTCTGTACCCTCCCCGCTCCCGCCTCCCAGCTGCTCCGCCCACCCGCGCACTTCGTCATATATGGCGACCGTGCGAACGCGCAGCGGTCACGCGCAGCGGGTGCGCCGATTGTGCGCCGAAGGCGCGCCAAAGGTAAGCCCGTCTACGCCCGTCCGCGCCTGGACCGTGCCCAGTGCCAGGACCCCTGGACCCCACCGACGGAATACGACCCGACAGTCCTACGACGCCACAACACTCATCGCACTCAACACCGGCAGGACCCAGGGATGCTACCGAGCTACTCCGAAGCACACCCACGGACCCTTCAGCTGCCACGCCTGCAAGTTCACCTGCATCCGGACCTGCCCGGCACCAGCACCTGCCAAGCCGAACACCAGCAGCAACCACCTCAAGTGCATCCTGCTCAACACCCGCTCCGTCCACAGACACGCCATCGAACTCTGGAACCTCCTAGACGCCACAGCCCCGGACGTTGCCTTCATCACGGAGACCTGGATGAACGCCTCCTCAGCGCCCGACATCGCCATCGCCATCCCAGAGGGCTACAAGATCACCCGGAGGGACCGCAACGCCAACCAGGTGGGAGGAGGCATCGCCATCATCCACAGGAACGCCATCCGCATCACGACCAGCACCGACAACACCCCACCCTCCGCCGAACACCTGCATTTCCAGATCCACACCGACCCGAAGACCACCCTCAGAGGCACCCTGATCTACCGACCTCCGGGACCACGCACTCAATTCAGTGAGGACATCGCCGACTTCGTCAGCCCGCATGCCCTCCCCTCCGCTGACTACATCCTCCTGGGGGACTTCAACTTCCACCTGGAGAACAACAACGACGGCAACACCAGCACCCTGCTCGACAACCTCGCCAACCTTGGACTCAAGCAACTGGTGAGCACCCCCACCCACCTCGCCGGACACACACTCGACGCCATCTTCTCATCCAGCAAAGACATCGATTTCAGCCACGCCACAGAACTCCACTGGACGGACCACAGATGCATTCACTTCACCTTCAGGAGAACGACGATCCACCACCACCAGCAACAGGTTGCACGAAGAAGCTGGAACAAGATCACAGCCGACCAGCTCGCCGCTTCCCTGAGCCAGCACCCTCCGGCCAGCTCAGCGAACCCCAGCCAGGCCGCCGACAACCTCACGAAGTGGATCAGCAACTGCGCGGACGAACTCGCCCCTCTGAGGACCCCGCCCAGCAGACATGGCAGTAAGAAAGCCCCATGGTTCACCGACGAACTCAAGAGCTCCAAGAAGAACTGCCGAGCCCTCGAGAAAGTCTGGAGAAAGGAACCCACACCGGACAACAGGTCCACCCTCAAGCTCGCCACCCGGAAACACCACCAACTGATCCGCACCGCCAAGAAAACGGCTTTCAAGAACCGACTGGATAACAACGCACACAACTGCAAGGAACTCTTCAACATCGTGAAAGAGCTCTCCAACCCCAACGCCGGAAACAACGACATCACCCCTTCGCAAGACCTCTGCAACTCCCTCGCCTCCTACTTCCACAACAAGATCGCGGACATACACAACAGCTTCAGAACCCATCCGACCCACGCCACGACCACAGCAACGCCGCCCACCACCACCCTCCGAGCCTGGACCCCGATCAGCACCGAAGACACCATCCGCATGATGAACTCCGTCCACTCCGGATCTCCGACCGACCCCTGCCCTCACCACGTCTTCAACAAAGCCGACACTGTCATCGCACCCCACCTGCAGGACATTATCAACACCTCATTTGACACCGCCACCTTCCACGAGAGATGGAAGCACGCCGAACTCAGCGCTCTACTCAAGAAACCTACGGCAGACCTTACCAAACACAAGAATTACCGCCCCATCTCTCTACTCCCGTTTCCAGCCAAAGTCATCGAGAAGACCGTCAACAAACAGCTGGCCGCCTTCCTCGAGACGAACGGATCCCTCGACCCCTCGCAGTCCGGATTCCGTGCCAACCACAGCACCGAGACCGCCCTCATCGCCGCCACCGACGACATCCGAGCCCTGATGGACAACGGAGAAACAGCGGCCCTCATCCTCCTAGACCTCTCCGCGGCTTTCGACACGGTCTGCCACCGCACCCTAGTGCAGCGCCTCTGCAACGTCGGAATCCAGGAGAAGGCACTGGAGTGGATCATCTCCTTCCTCGACGGAAGAACACAGAGAGTCCGCCTACCACCGTACAAGTCAGAGGCCACCGAAGTCATCTGCGGCGTCCCTCAAGGATCCTCGCTGAGCCCTACACTCTTCAATGTCTACATGAGCCCCCTCGCGGCCATCGCACGCCAACACAACCTCAACATAATCTCCTACGCCGACGACACCCAGCTGATCCTCTCCCTGACCAACGACCCCGCCGCCGCCAGAGCCAACCTGCACGAAGGGATGAAAGAGGTAGCCGAGTGGATGACGACGAGCCGCCTGAAACTGAACTCAGACAAGACGGAGGTCCTCATCCTGGGCTCCTCGCCCTCCGCCTGGGACGACTCCTGGTGGCCCCCCGCCCTGGGCACCGCACCCAAACCGACGAACCACGCACGCAACCTGGGCTTCATCCTGGACTCCTTCCTCTCCATGACCAGGCAAGTCAACGCCGTCTCCTCGTCGTGCTTCAACATCCTGCGCATGCTTCGGAAGATCTTCTGGTGGATCCCCACGGAGACCAGGAAGACCGTCACCCAGGCCCTCGTCACCAGCCGACTGGACTACGGCAACGCCCTCTACGCCGGAACCACCGCCAAGCTCCAGAAGAGACTCCAGCGGATCCAGAGCGCCTCAGCCAGACTCATCCTCGACATCCCACGGAACAGCCACATCTCCGGACACCTGAGAGACCTGCACTGGCTCCCCGTCAACAAAAGAATCACCTTCCGGCTCCTCACCCACGCACACAAAGCCCTTCACGATCAAGGCCCGAGCTACCTTAACAACCGAATCAACTTCTACGCTCCCAAACGCCACCTCCGATCTGCCAGCCACGCCCTCGCCGCCGTCCCACGCATCCGTAGAGCCACAACAGGAGGAAGGTCCTTCTCCTACCTGGCCGCCAAGACCTGGAACTCCCTCCCGGCCGACCTGCGCCTGACCCAAGACCACCTCTCCTTCAGGAAGAAGCTCAAGACCTGGCTGTTCGAGCAGTAACGGCACCCCCCCCCCCCCCCCTCTAAGCGCCTTGAGACCCTACGGGTAGGTAGTGCGCTCTATAAATGTCTTTGATTGATTGATTGATTGATTGACTCTACATCACTCCACTCTACGCCTGTCAACTCTATGCCAATTCGCTGTACTCTGCACCACTGCACACTAAGCCAATCTATTCCACTGCATTCTACCCTGCACCACTCCCCTCTACCCTGCACCACTTCATACCACTGCACTCTACTCTACTCCACTTTACTCCACTGCAGTAGACGCTGTGCTATTCCTCCACTGTGCCACTCTACTCTACTTAATGCCATGGCACTTTACTCTATACCACTGTACTCTACTCTAAACCAGTGCACTCTATGCCAATGCACTCTCCACCACTTTAATGAAAACCAATGCACTTACACCACTGCACCCAAAGCCAATCTACTCTGCATGACTATAGTCTAAGCCACTTCACTCTAATCCACTCCATGACACACCAGTTTAGGACATTACACTCCAAGATGCTCCACTCGTTGACACTCTACTCCATTAAACTCTGCTGCACTCTATGCCACTCCACTCTACAACACTCTACTCCACTCTGTACCACTCTCCAACACTCTTCGCAACTCCCACTATGAGACTTTACTTCACTCTCTTCTACAACCCACTACTCCACTCTACACCACTCCTCGACACTCTATGTCCCTCCATTCTACTTTGTTATTCTCTACTCCACTGCATGCCATTCCACTCTGCTACACAAATCCACTCTAGGCCATTCCACTTTACTACAATCTACTCTACTCTATGTCGCTCTACTCCACTCTACGCAGCTGCCTTTATGGCTCTCCATGCTACTATGCTCCAGTCTGTGCAACTCAACTCCACGACACTCTACTCCACTCTATACCCTTGCACTTTCACACTCTACTCCCTCCATACCACTTCACACCCCTCTACAACACGCTATGACACTCAAAGCCCAGTGCACTTTTTAGTGCCTTTCCTAAACAGGCTGGCTGGTGCAATAACCTTACTCCTTGCCCCTGTGACGGTTTAGCACAACAAAGCACCCTGCACTTTATTCTTTTTTGTGCACTTTACAAAAAGCCAAGGTCACGTTTCCTTATGCCGTTTTTAAAAGAAAAAGTTGTCCCGGCAATTATCAGGAAGGTGTCGATCTCCTGCGATCCCTATTCTATGAAGTTATCTGCTCTACAGTATTACATTTTATTAGAATTGCATTTTTAATAAAGAAACGGTATGAAATGTAAATGAAATGACTGTTCGCCTTTTTAAATGATTTTAACTTTGAATCTTCTAAAATAGGGAAAAGAACTAACTTTGTAGTATTTGAGTCATATGATGTATTGATGAATACATTTAATATGCAAATTGTATTCATTTCTTTTTGTATGTACGTTATACTTTTATGGTCAATTCTTTGAACCAAATAAAGTTATTCTTGACTTGACACTCAAGCCATGCCCCTCTCCCTTATGCCATTAACTTTTAGTCAGGCTGAACAGCAACTATGCTGGTGTACAACATGGCTAAAACACATTGGCAAAGCCAACAGCTCTTGCATAGGGGAGACCTATTGGCCTTGCCAAAGCTTGTTTCCTATTCATGGTGAAGGTGAAACCATCCAATACAATTACAATTTTCCAATAGCTCCATCCATTCTTCTCAGACAATGAGTGGTGCTCCTACTTGAGGGAGAAAGAAGGTGAGTTATCTCAATCACAGTTGTAACTAGCAGAACAAGAACAGTGTTATCGAGGTTGAGTTATGTTTATAAAATTGGCAAAGTTCAACTAGATGTCACTGTGTACATGAACAGCGTAGTCCAGTATGGTCCGGTTTGGCCACTTGATGACAGTAGGGTCTAAACTTGATTTAAAGTTGCTAGTATGGGGCAATTCATTGCTGGTTGAACAACTAACTTCACCTCAGACTTGGGCGGTACTAACGAGGATTATGGTGGCTGCAGCGGCTTTGCCAATAAAGTTATTGGCATGGCAATCAGTGGGATATATTCTGGAACGCTAGATTAAGGGCGTATTGATACGCACATCAGCTCTCTTGTTAATTCCGTTCTTGTGGTGCATGGTGAATCTTGCATGCAAGGGCTTTGTTTCAAGAGCTCTGCCTGCAATTGGCCTGTGCAGTAATCGGATTGTTCTGAGAACTCATGCGGGGTGGTATGTGACAGCTTAAACTGGAGACCTACATGTGCCACAACTCGAGCAAAGGTATATAATCAACGGCAGGAAACCTCCGCAATTGTATATTACAGTATGTCTCTGTAAGCAACCCCCCTCCCATTAGCTTACAAACGGATGTACCATGTTACAACGCATACCGTTACAACTACCTACTATTACAACACGACCATTACAACGCATACCATTACAACGCATAGCGCTTTGAGGTGCTGGATAGTGGTAAGTATAATTTACTATTCTAACTCCAGTCCCCGTGGACACTAGGGAAGGTGTTGGATAGTAAATTATACTTATTCCCTATCCTAGAGCGCCCCCCAGCGCAATGCGTTGTAATGGTATGCGTTGTAAAAGATGCGTTGTAATAGTAGGTAGTTGTAAAAGATGCGTTGTAACAGGTGTATACCCTTACAAACACCTCTGCTGTGCCGTTCATTAAACATTCCTGAGTGGCCTACAGGAACACACAGGATACCCCTCCTGGTTGAGTTCACTGGAAAAAGGTCTGTGCCTCAGTAGATTTATCTGTCACCACTAAGTATTACTTTGTGTAGATCATTGGCCAAATTATCACCAAATTGTGTTGTAGTAATACCAATCTAGCCAATACCTAAGAAATCTTCTTTATTAAGCCAATGCTACAAATAGTGTAGTCCTTAAAAGACATCTGAGAAGTAGTACATAAATGTAAGAGATGGACCAGTCCTATCATTCTCACTATTAGAGGGTAGCGTATCGCGGCCATTTAAAATGCTGTATGTGGGTTGTGTGTTATGTGCTGGGACACATGCAGTGTTAGATTCGAGCATACCTTCACATTCCGATAAAAGACTGTTAATGCGGCCCTAAGTATGGCAAATCTGCACATGCATAGTTTTGACAGCACACCTATATCCATCTATTAACCCCTTTCTAACTAACTGGAAGCTACGCAAAAGAAACATGGATGACATATTGGTTGTTTGGGAGAGTGACCTGGAAAAGCTGAATACATTCAATGAGGCTCCACTCTAGAATTTACTGTCTTCATTTTACTTGTGAATACAGAGAAGTCTCACTACCATTTCTTGATATGTTACTCTATCCCAAAGAAGGACTTATCTAATACAAATTATACAAGTAACCAATGGCACATAACTCCTTGCTATCTTATGACAGTTTTCATCCCCATCATTTGTGAAACAACCTCCCTGTAGGACATTTCCCAAGAATATGGAAAAACTGTATTAAAAAACATGCAGAATAACTTAATGATTTTCTGACACAAAGACATTATCCGAGGCCTTCAGTTGGGGAAGCAGCCAAAAGGACCGGACATAACCATAGAGAAGAGCTTTTAGACAAACTACCTAATCAAGCCTCTGACACACAAGTGTGTGTGTGAGCACATTTAATCATCTAACCAATGGTTTGGGAAATAAGACGTCAATAAGAGCTGGCACATTTTACAAGTAACACACTTATAAAAATATATATATTGAGTCACACAAGACCAAAGATAAATCAAAGAGAAAGTCAAGATACATATGGACCTTACCCTGCATCAAAGGGCATTTCCCATGCAGCTCTTGCTCCATTTGCCATCTCACACAACACAACTTAAAACTGATCTGGGACGGAATACTCCTTGGATATTAATCAATCACACTTATTGCAACACAAGTGGGGTAATATACTTGAGTACTTGTCCTTGTAAATTAAAATATGTAGGGATTACTATCCACAGAACTAAGACAAGGATTGTGGAACATTGCAGTTCTGTTAGATGTAAATGGGCCGATACCAAACTTACCAGACATTAACTCACGTTACATATTGATAATGACATTACTTGGCTATTATTGACAAATGTTACCATACAACTCATATGGGTAGTCTAGGTGAACTACTTTTTCAAAGGGAACAAAGCTGGATATTTTTGGTTAAGTCCCACACAGGGACTGAAACGATGACATCCTGTGGACTGTGTTATCTTGAACCCCCTCAGGTGTTGGAGTGTAAATGTACTTAACATCGTGTTTCTTGTAATTTTCTTTTATCCATTGTTAAAAAAGGAATTCTTCTCTATAAAAATCCTCTTGTCTAAATCTATCACATTGATAGGTGGATTAATGTTGAAAGCCCTCATTCTCTTCACACTCATCTTTTAGTTTTTAATAAGGTCTAGGAAATAGACATTTGACGGACATGAAGGTCTGACTGAGAGGGACTCCATAATGAGTGTTACCACAAGCAATATTCTTATTTTTTATGAAATCACGAACTGTGACATCTATTTTAATCTTTCATCTACATTTTCTTAGTTTATTTTGAGGTCTTTGTGTTAGAAAAGCTTTTTAATTTTGGTTTTCAAAGAAATTAACAGGACTCCAATTCCCGTCAGCATTGGTGTATGGAATACAATCCCCGCCATGCTTAGCATTTGCCCTCTCAAAATCACAGACGTGCCACAGCTTCAAAATGTTGATGATTTTTCCAAACATTGTTCTCCTTGCCATGCACACCAAAGAAAGACTAAGAGCCCGTTCATGGGTAAATTAAACTGCGGGTTCCTGATACCTTTCCAGCCCGGTTTGTGGCATTTTTTAAATCTCTGAGTGGTTTTGTTTGGGTCACATTATTTCTTCCTTCACTTGCAGATTTGCGCTAGTGAGATTCGCGTTGAGATTGATGGATGTGTGGAGCATTTGCTATCGACAGCATCTCTCAGGGAGTGTCCAGTTGATGGTTGTGATGGTGCGCTGAACACATAATTAGTGATACTTACCGCTTTTTCATTGTTCTCTGTTTGTTCTATTATATGTAGCTCTACTGTCTCAGTGGCCTTCATATAGGCTTGGGAAGGAGTTAATCACCACATAAGGTAAGGTAAGGCTGATCCTCTCAATTCCCACCAGTTCTACTAGTACTAACACTGGTGATGGGCACATTAACCCATTTTTGCCCACATTGAATTAAATTGCATCTCATTGTGATCTGTGTATGTGGAATAACCTATCACTGCATTTATTCCTTTTAAAGTAGAATGAAAGTAGAATGAAAGTGGAATCTCAAAAACATTACATTGTGGGCTACCTTCTGTATTGAGTGGATTGCCACCATCATAAAATAGAAGCCTGTATTCTTGCTTCATCGGTATACCACAGAGTGACTTTGGACATTGGTCCTGAAGAATGTCCCAGAACCGATGCATTGGGTCAGAGATAGGGTGGAAACATGTTGACCTTTATAGGGGAGATACTATTCTGATTTCCCTAAACTACTTTTACTTCTATCCCTTAGAGGCACCAGACTAAAACTAAAATGTAGCCTACCAGGAGATAGTCTTATTTGACTTCACACATCTTACGTTAGGACTTTGATACTCTTACCTATACAATCTAGTTTAGTCTGGAGTTTTTATAAAGTGCATAACTACCCAGAGCCTCCCAGCACAAATTAGACATAACCAGTTGTTGATAGCTATAGAGGGAAGTCAATCAGCGGCAAAGGAATGGGAGTGCGGTGGGTGCGGGTCGCCCCAGGTGTCATCACTGAGGGGGGTGACAAAATGGCAAAATATGTTTTTAAAATAAAACAATTACACTTGCAACTGTAAGTATCTTGTTTTTCCTACTTTCTTTAATAATTTCAATGTGAGGGGGTTGACAAGAAATTTTCAGGACCGGGTAGCACCTGCCCTTGCAACTACTGGAGTTAACAGCTGAGCAGCCAGGTCTTTAAAGCTTTGCGAAAGGGAAGTTCATGCTCAAGTAGACGTAGTTCCAAAAGTAGTGAACTCCAGGGTTTTTGAGCCAAGATCGAAATGGAGCAACCACCCCATCATAATTTATGGATCTTAGGGACATTTAATAGATGTGCTGAAAAGTATTCAAGAAGTCTCCTAGGGAGGAAAATGGAGGATAAACATCTTAGCTGTGAAGAGGCTTTTTTGTTAATTGCCCTGTAAATAATGTACAGGGTCTTGAACTGCACCCGACGCTCCACTGCATGCCAGTGGAGATTTCTAAGATCCCTAGTGGCAGACTGAGGTTTGGAGACATTCATAAGGACATTGAGAACCTTCCTCAGCAGTCTCAGAATGCCATAGCAGCCGATCGCAAGCTTTTTGGCTAGGAGGTCCATTATGAGACTGGAGTCCAGCCATACCCCGACTCTTTATCAAGCTTTTAGGGATGGCAGTTTGCTCAGGCAGTGGACTTGGGACACTGCAGCAAAAATTAATGCTCATCTGCATTACCTCCATCTTGTCCTCGTTAAATATCACTTTGCTGCCAGCCATCCAAATAGCTACATCCTGAAGGAATAGGGTAAAAAACAAGCACTGGCGTTGCCAATAGGTCTCGCAGTAGGAAAGTTGGAGCTATTGGTTTTGTAAATGACATTTTATATTTATATATCGTTATTGGCATTGTCAATAACAATATATAAATATAAAATGTCATTTACAAAAAAACACGGCAAAAAATGTTAATCAGTCATTAACCAGTGAAGCACAGCAAAAAGTGGGGGTAACCATAGGAAGAAGACCCTACTCTCCTACAGTGAGGTCTTATCCTTCCTATTGCTCCCTTTCTGTAAACAGGCCTGTAAATCTTGTTCTTATCTAGTCACATTTTACTGTACATTCAGACTTCAAATTGAAAGCGTTTATAGGTAAGAGGAATGTATGTTGGCTTTTTTTTTGCAGTGTTGTAATGCGCTAGAATTTTTGCTATTTAAGACAGTGAGATGTGCTATGGTTTCCTAGGGTGCTATGCAGTGCCTAGTGCAGTGTGGGACCTCATTGCCAGGCACATGTGAGACATGCCATTGATAACTATCTCAACGCTCTGCACAGTAGTGTTCTTACTAGAAGTACTCTGGTGAAAAATAAATCGGCTCTGTTAGGACTACTAGACCAAAACAGAGTCTGGACGATTACCTGTGCCAGTATCCTTGCCACTGCACAGGGAAGCGCATATCTCGGACTACCAGCACCTTATACAAACATGAGATGTGTTTTTGAAGCCCGGAGGGCTCATCTAGTGTTTGGTGTCAAGCGATAGTGTGCTGTGCACAATCCAGTCGGTTTAAAGTACATAGTGTGCATAACGCAGACTGTCAGCGCTTCCAAGAATATAGGCTGGACTCGATAACACTCAAATCGGGCTCCCCAATTAGCTGCCTCTCATGTGTATACTCCGTGTGCCCATTCTGGGTGCAGATTTAGAACTCATGTGGCAGAGTACATAAAACAAACAAAACAGGTTCGCTCACACAATCTCCTGATCCATATGTGCATAAGATAAGGGCTGAAGTCAGAAACGCTGCTATAGGATTAAATCTGGATATGTAATACCAAAGTGCAGCACTGCTAGCAGACCAGGTGCTTTTTGTCCGAGATATGCGCTCCCCTGTGCAGTGGCAAGGATACTGGCACAGGTAATCGTCCAGACTCTGTTTTGGTCTAGTAGTCCTAACAGAGCCGATTTATTTTTCACCAGAGTACTTCTAGTAAGAACACTACTGTGCAGAGCGTTGAGATAGTTATCAATGGCATGTCTCACATGTGCCTGGCAATGAGGTCCCACACTGCACTAGGCACTGCATAGCACCCTAGGAAACCATAGCACATCTCACTGTGAGCATTAAGCCTCTATATCACATGCTGCAGCTCATAGTGCAGTACAGTCAGACTAGAAATCATCATGGAATGTACACTACCAGCACCTTATACAAACATGAGATGTGTTTTTGAAGCCCGGAGGGCTCATCTAGTGTTTGGTGTCAAGCGATAGTGTGCTGTGCACAATCCAGTCGGTTTAAAGTACATAGTGTGCATAACGCAGACTGTCAGCGCTTCCAAGAATATAGGCTGGACTCGGTAGACCCGTATACACTTATGTTCACGTGCACTGTGCAGTGCATCCGAGCATGCACAAAGTGCTTGTAAAACACTGTATTAATAGCAATTATAGCACTCGCTAAAGCAGAAAATTTAAGTTCCATGTGTAAAAAACACACATGCATATTTTTGCCACGTGTTGTTTTGTTTTAATCTTGTTTTGCTATTTTAATTTTGCTACACAACAGGGGTACAAATATTTTGCTTAGCCAAACACGGGTTTGCCAGTTAGGCTGTTAAGAGGAGCCAGCAGGGGGTTAGCGGAGGAGCATTTTGCCGAGGAAACATTGGGAGGTCAGGAGTAAATAACATTAGGTGTGAGAATTCGGCCAACAAATTATTAAAAAGTATTGAAATCACTAATAATTAAAAAAGCGCTATGACAAGGTCAACGCTGGCTGTCACACAGTTGTTTTTTTTAAAGATTTTTTTTACTTTCAGCCATGTTACAACATGGCTAAGAAACATTGGCTAAGCCAATAGAAGTCATCAATGCTCGTTACGCAACTGCCCAGGGCATCTCCCCTTTACTCACATAGCCCCTCTTTACAACCATGAAGGAAAGTTTTTCCCCCAGTCTGCCAATGACTGCGACTAGGAAGACAAGACGTGGTGGACATACCCAGATAATATATCTTCTGGTAGTCTTCATTACTACGAGTTGAGATCTTACATATCACTGTCCAGTCCTCTACTATAACCCGGACTTGGAGCTTTTAGGGTGCCGAGTCACTGAAGAGCAAGCGGTGTCCTGTGATTTTGGGCAAATCATTTGAAATATAAGCAGCAATCTCAGAGGGGTAGTGGGGAGGGGTGAATGGCAAGGGAGAGACGGCACAGGGTGACCAGGCTACCATGAGCTGGAAACAAGACGCAATGGTGAAAATGAAAGCAGTGTCTTGGGATTTTGGGCACTCAAGCAGCGATCTCAGAGGAGTGAAGGGGTAGGGAGAGAACGCACTGAGCGAGCAGAAAATAAGATACGATGGTGAAAATGAAGGCGATGAAGGGGTGGGAAGAGGCGGAACGCAATGTGACTGGAACAGCATTTGGCTTCTACAGGACTCCATCTGGCAACATTTAAAGCAATGAAACGGCACCAAACATGCTGTGAAGGGCGTGCGGAAGTGGGTGTTTGAGTCTCGGCATCGTCTTAACATCCTGTAATTTTGGGAAAATTCCTTAACATACAAGCGGTGATCTCGGAAGGGTAGTCGGGCGGGGTGAAGGGAGAGACAGCAGAGGGCGAGCAGGCTGCCACAATCAGGAAACAAGATGCAATGGTGAAAAGGAAAGTGGTTACATCGTTAAAAGGTGCACAGCCTCCAAAGAAAAACAATAAATAAATCCGCAATGCAAATGCCGACTGAAACATAAACGTCCTAGATGTGATGGTAAAAAGTAAAGTGGGCACATCGTTAAAAGGCGCACAGCTTCCAAAGTAAAACAATAAATAAATCCACAATGCAAATGCCGACTGAAACATGAAGCACAGCGTCCGAGAAGCAGGCGCTGTGCTGATTCACCAGAGGAGAAAAACAAGAAAAATAAACAAGGAGTGTGGCAAATAGCCGGAGGGAAGCCGGATGGGGGCGGGAGAGCCTACGAGAGAAGCACACAAGGGAGACATGGGGGAAGCTGGTAATTAGGGGAGGAGAAGCCGCACAGCACACTCTGGGCAAAGCCCTTTGATGTGCTGTGCGGCCGTGAATGCGCGTGCTTGTTTGGTCACGTGATTCACGTGAACTTAATGAAAACCGCAGCGCAAGAAGCCCTTGGTTTGACGAGGATTTCGAGCACTTTAATTCTCGCTCCCTCAATGCGCTTGCACGCATTGTAGGTCACGAGACCTAATAAATAACATTCAATTCAATTCAATTCAATTAATTTGTATAGCGCGCTACATACCCAGAGGGTCTCAAGGCGCTTGGAGAAGTGTGGGGAATTACTTGTCGAATATCCACGTTTTAAGTTGCTTTCTGAATGCTAGGTGGTTCTGAGTGAGACGAAGGTGGATGGGAAGTGAGTTACAGGTCTTAGCCGCCAGGTAGGAGAAGGATCTTCCTCCCATGGTGGTTTTGTTGATGCGAGGTACAGCAGCAAGGGCTTGGTTGGAGGAGCGTAGTTGGTTGGCGGTGGGGGTGTAGAATGAAAGTCGTGTGTTGAGGCATTCGGGTCCAAGTTGGGATCGGGAGAAATCGACACAACTGGCTGGATGTCACCAGCATAGGAAACCAGTAACAACCCAAATGAATGAACAATATCAGCAAGGGGAAACTACAAAAGATTAAAAAGAGTGGGACTCGGAGAAGAACCCTGAGGAACCCCACCACTAAAAGGAACACTAATAATAATAAACTTTATTCGGAATTTCAAGATTGGAAATCCATAAAAGCGGTACATAGTAAAAACAGAAGTGCAAAGTGATTGCATATAAGAAAAAAGTTCCATATCTAAGTTATAAAATCATTAATTTGTTCAATAAGGTTAGTTTAAAGATTTTTTCTGTGTCTATATATACACTTCAAGAAGTTAAGAACATGGTAACAGGTAAAAGGAACACTAGCAGAATAGCAGGACTGATCCAGGACCTGCAAGGTTCTATTCTCCAAAAAGGAGGATAGTCATTTATCTACTCTGCCCTCTACCCTATGATGAAGCATGCTACCTCCAGGTGGGTGAGCATTCTCATCCTAAATAAATACTTTTTTTCACGTACACATTTGTTTTCTCTTTTTTACCAGACTTACCTATTTGTGGTTCACATGTATATCAACAGAACTTGCTGGGACAGAAAAACCTGGAAAGATCACAGCAAATATAGGAGGCCTATCACTCTAGCTTGAATGATCTGTGGTGCTAAGTCCTGGGCCGATTCCCTCGATCAAGGCAAGCAGAAATACTTAAAAGATCCTTCTGTACTGACATCCAATGACAAAATGTGCCTTTATAACATTTATGAAATGTGTTCTTTTAAGACTGAGGGGGCGCTATGCAGGCTGGAACATCAAGACTATTAGGCTAGAGAAGTTCAAGGGCTGAGACTTGCACAGAGGCTTTTTAAACTGTGAATGATCATCAGGAAGGTGCCTGGCAACTCTGTACATTGCACTGGTTCATTTGCTTGCCGTAGCATTTTGACCACCTTTATTCCATCCCTCAGCCTTGCTCTTTTCTTTTCTTGTTCTGTTACAGTCCCCTTTTTTGCCCATTTCTTGACTTGATTATAGATCGCATTTGGAGCAGTGTAATTTAGTTTCCACCCTTTTATACATCATCATTAAACACATATACTCATATATGACATTTATATTCAATGTGTGGCTTAAATTCATTAATGTGTGTGATTCATTTAAGTGCATTAATGATATGTAATCATTGTAGACACTAGGTATTTACAGATAAATGTATAGAATGATCAGTTGATTAAATGAATCAATGTCTTGCATATTCACATTCAACATTTGCTTTAATATATATGTATGCGTAATGTGTAACCAAAGTTCTATTTGATTCTCAAGTTAACTTAGCCTGACTTCAGGCCTCATTAAAATGTGTGTTTTAACTTAGTTAGCAGGCTATTTCCTTCTCTTTGCAGGTGCGTTATTATGCTTCTCGTTAGCTAGAGAAAGGATCATTGTTTGTATTAGACGTGTGATAATGTGGTCTTCGGGGAAGAAGCTGGCAGCAAACTCAGAGAAAAAACAGTCAAAGAAGGCCTTCTGTTTATCATGTACCAGGGTGGTGGCATGTTTAAGGGTGCGTGCTGCAGTAATTGTTTCGATGGGATAGGAACTTAAGAGAGTGTAATGATTTCTTTCACATTCAGCAGTTTGTTTGCTACCTGGTGGTGTCAGAAGAGATAAGGATGTTTTTGAAGTTCCTGTTATTTCAATTGGTGTTTTCATGGTTAATTAGGCAGATTTTATCTAGATCCGAAAGGGAACATACCTCTCTGCTGAGCTTTCCTGGAATGTGAAGCTTTAGGCTGGACACTTATTTCCTTTCATGGGACTTCAATAGATGCGTATGCTATGCTGACACCTTCTATGCTCCCTAAATAGAAATCCTGGTTAGGTAATCCTGTGCTCAATCTAATGTTTAGAAGAGAGAAAGGAACTTTCTTTGTGGAAGACCTATTTGTGGCAATTTGTTTAATTATTGTTGTGGCTGTTCTGTAGCTCATATTATTACAGTTTAATCTATTGAGACTTTTCAGCCTACAAATTATATTACTATATCTTGTGCACTTATTCTTATTCTGTTTATATCCTGCATTGATCAATATCTTGAAATAAACCCAATTAATCAGAATTATTGATTTTGGTCCCTACTGTGGAGTCACATTGACCTCACAAGTTGTAAATGTATTTCTAATGCTATTTCCCTTACAGAGCTTCAAGTCAACTAACAAAGGTCTGTACAACCAATGAGGAAATATCTTTGATGATTTTACAAAATGATTGGTGTTTAAATACCAATGTGCCATCGGATAGTTAGTTACTGAAGCAAAGAGTGCTAAAATACATTTCTATGAGATTTAGAGTTGCCTAGGTCCAGTCCCAGCATTTAAAGCCAATGTCTTGGTAAGCAGGATTGACTCTATTCCAACTGTCCAGAAAAGAATTGCTGCAGCGGAGGAGAGTAAGCATTAAAGAATTGTGTTTTGTAATTATGTATGTCAAGCTTAGTATAGTCTTCTAAGATTGTGTGATGCAGCATGCTAGAGTTTAGTTGTTGTGTAGATGTAGATTAACTTAATGATCAGCAATTCAAGTTGTTATCGGGCTAGACATAGCCCAAGATCAGAATACACCGTGTTTTCAATTTCAATTTGTGATTATTGTTTGATTACTTAAAATCATGACAATGGAATGGGGCGTGGCTAGCAGCCGATGATGGCGGCCGCTGCTTAGGGAGGCTCCCGGGAAGAAGCGGCTTCCCGCAACAATCCGTATCCAATATCCTTTCCTCACCAGCTGGGTGGGGCGGACCAGACCCGGAGTCCGTGCGGCTATCATTGCCGAAGTTTTGGGAGCGGCGGAGGCTTAATCGGGTACGGAGTCACCGATCGAAGGCAGAGGAGGAGCTGGGCCTACCTTCCGCAGTGCAGCCGCGGAGCCACAGAACGTCTGCAGCCGACCGGAAGTGGCCTGGTGTCGGAGGAAGAGTAGCCGGAAGTGCTGGTGTGCCAGGCGCGTTGCTCCAAATATCCACGGAGCCCCATCCGGCGACTTACATACTTGGGCGCTTCCGAGTGCGGCCCTTGCACTTTTGCCGGCCCGCGTGATCCACCCAGAGGAGCGGAGGACGCCGCGCACCCTGGGCTCGGCGCCGCCGCTCTCCCGCTGCACCCACGAGGCACACCAGGTCCTAGCAACGGCAGTCTACACATCTCGGTGCCCACTGTTTGTGGGAGGACTACAACGTGTGCAGACCTCTCAACGAGGGCGCCGGGTGGCGCTTACTAGCGGGACTGTCGAAGGGGCGGGGGCCCGGACAGCGTCACACTACGGGGGCACTGAGGTGAGGCGAACCACGGGGCATACCACGGGGGCATAGCCCGGTCTTGGCGGTACTTTGGGGTGAGCCACCCAGTTCCCCATTAGTCCCGCTACTGGGGCGCGGATCCGACACAGACTCGGCGGACGGCCGGTGCATTGCGTCTGAAGGGGCGACCCCCCCAACCCCCTCCTGCTACGAACTTGCGAGGAGACGTCCTCCACCCACACTGTGTACCTGCCTGCATGCGTCGGCGCGACCGACCACCGAGGGGCGTGGGGCCGACCCAGCTCCTTTCGGACGCGTCCGACTGCACCCCTTTTGGCAACTTCGCTACAGCCTGCGCCATGTTACACAAGGGCCCTAAAAACACCTCAACTCAAGCCAAGCTGGACAAATTTGCATACGGCAGACAGTCACCGCACCAGGAGCAACGCAAAAATGCTGGTAAAGTGGCGGAGACCGATGGGGCGAAGAAGGCCACGCTTGATGATGTCCTGGCGGCGTTGGCCCAGGTGCAGGCTACGGTGGGTGCCACGGCGGCTGAAGTCACCTTAATACGGGCGGATCTCCAAAAAATGACTGAGAGGGTCAAGCAGGTTGAAGTGGTTACTAAATCGCTGGTCGAGGATGTGTCCGAACTGCAAACGGTGATGGAACGGCTGCAGACCGATAACAAGCTGCTCAGAGACAAACTGGATGACCAGGAAGGTCGTTCCAGGCACAACAATGTCCGCATTATAGGTGTGCCGGAATCGGAGGACACGGGGGCACTGGACCTCTACGTGGAGGACTTGGTCAAGAATCGGCTACAACCCAAGGGACTCTCAAACTTCTTCTCGGTCGAAAGGGCTCACCGCGTTCCGGGAGGAAAGCCCAAGACAGGAGGCACGCCGCGACCGATATTGGCCAGACTGTTCAATTTCCGCGATCGTGACGCCATTCTACAGGCTGCGAGAGTGGCGCCGGCCATTCAAATCCAGAACTCGAGGATCGCTTTCTTCCCGGACTACACGGCGGAGGTGTCCAGAAAGAGGAGAACGTTCCTAGAAGTGAAAAAGACCCTGAGAGAAAAGGAACTGCCGTACTCCATGATGTTCCCGGCCAAGCTTCGAGTGGTTGCGGACAAAAAAGTGTGGTTTTTCGATAACCCCGAAACGGCCCGGGACTGGTTGGAGGGCTGGCAAACTGTTGGGCGACAACGCAGGACGCACAGGCCGGATCAAGACCGTAGGGGTGGCAGCAGAACAGGCTCCCAAACGTCTGGTCGAGTGGAGGGAGCGGAACGATCTCCATCCCACGGATTTGAAGGGGGAGGTGGGGACGAATGACTCCTACCCCGAACTCTGCATTGCTGAAGGTCGCTGATTCCCAAGGTGACTTGTTGTTTAAACTGCTGCACGTCGACTCTGGCATGGCCGCCCCGACAGCCTACAGGGAGGCCGTCTGACCGGGGAGACGCTCTCCCCCATACACGCAAGTACTCTGGTTGTGGGATGGGTAAAGCACTCTGCTCAGTTGGGGTGGCGGGCAGTTCGAAGTCCGTTCGGCAGGGGGGCAGGGAGGGGGGTTGGTTTCAAAATGTTCTTGTTGTTGTTGGGAATGTGTGCAAACGGTCAGGGTCAATGTTTTAATTCCTGTGTGTGCCAGTGCATATTGATGGGGAAGGACAGTGATAATATGCCCCCGTGATGTCCCCTAGTTCTTTGCTGTGCAATGGCACGGCCACTAGATCAGATCAGCTTCTCAGTCGATACATCATAAGCCCAATAATCACCGATGGCTGACAACTCTGGCCCGGCAGTGGACGTAGAGTCCGCTGACTCTCACTGCCCCCCCTTGCGTTTGCTGTCCTGGAATGTGAGGGGCTTGGGGGACAAGGTTAAGCGGGGGTTGGTATTGACTGCAATTAAGCGCCAGCGGCCTGCCGTAGCCTTGTTGCAAGAGACTCATCTGGTAGGGGGGGCTGTGAAAGCCTTGGACAGGCGCGGTTATAAAATGTGGGTCCACTCCGAGTTTACATCTGGATCCAGGGGTTCCGGCGTTCTGGTACAAAAAAACTCACGATTCCTGCCTTTGTCGACTAAGACTGATGACCAGGGATGCTTTGCAGCCTTACATGGACAATGGGAGGGAAAGCTCTTTAACGTGGTGTCCGTATATATCCCACCAGCATTGCAGTCGGTCCATCTCCCAAAACTGGGAGAATTCCTCCTGACTCTCCCCAAGGGCGAGATCATTCTGGGGGGGGATTTTAATGCGGTCATGGACACGCAACTGGACAAACACCCCGCGCCGGCTCCGCAGGGGGGGGGGCTCCTACCTTCAGCGCTTCGCAGCAGCTATGGGTTTGACTGATGTATGGAGACACTTGCACCCCAGCGCGCAGCAATACACTTTCCACTGTGCGGTGCATGGTAGCCTTTCGCGCATTGACTACTTCCTGTCACTGGGTGAGGGCCTACGGCATGTTGATGCAATGGTGATTCACCCTCGAGGGATTTCTGACCACTCGCCACTCACACTGACACTTTCTTCGCAGACCAGTGCGCGCAAACGCATTTACCCCATTAGTGCTGCCTACCTCAGGGTCCCACAGGTTCGTAAGGCTCTTAAAAACACAACGAAGCAATATTTCCTTGAAAACGTGCATTTAGTGCGCTCCCCGGCGACACTCTGGGAAGCCTATAAAACGGTCCTTCGGGGGCAGGCCATTAATTCCATTACGGGGCATAGGAGGCAGCTGTCACGGGAACTGGCCGATCTGGAGGTGGCACTGCAGGAACAAACCGAAGCTCACGAGCGACACCCCTCTCCCTCCGGCCTTCACGCACTCACCCTCCAACAACAGCTATATACTGCTCACTTGCGCCAGCTGGTAAAAGGACACATAGCCGACACTCAAAATAGAATTTTGAGGTAGGTGACAAAGCAGGGAAAATGTTGGCGTGGCTTGATAAGCGGGAGGGCAATACTAGGGGGATCCAACGTCTGAAAGATGAGAGAGGGGAGGCGCATACTGATCCAAGGCGTATCACAGAACTGCTGGCGGCCCATTTTGAGCGAGTGTACACCCCGGAGAGTGCAATCACAGCTGAGAGGGCCAGGACCCTCTTAGCTCCAATCGAGGTCCAAACGTTGTCGCCGGAGGCCTCTAAGGAGTTAGAGGCGGACATTACTGCCGACGAAATCCAGTTGGCGATTAAGGCTCTAAACCCGGGTAAGGCAATGGGCCCGAACGGCATACCCATTGAATGGTACCAAGCGATGCCTGAGACCCTTAGTGTGCATCTGTTAGGGATGTATAGGGATTGTTTGGAGAAAGGTTACCTCCCGCCGGACCAGCGGGCAGCGACCATCGTAACCATCCCCAAGCCAGGCAAACCGCCGGAGGAGTGTTCCTCTTATCGACCCATTTCCCTGCTCAATGCCGAAGTGAAGATATTGGCTAAACTCCTGGCGCAAAGGGTCCTGCCCCATCTGTCGTCGATTATACACCCGGACCAGTCCGGATTTATGCCACACAGAAATACGTCGTTGAATCTGCGGCGGCTGCACGGAGTACTGGCTAGGGCGGACACCATCAGCACGCCAGCAGTAATTTTGGCGCTCGACGCCAGAATGGCTTTTGACTTGGTGGAATGGGAGTACCTTTTTGAAACGCTGAGCCGCTTGGGATTTGGACCTCGCTTTATTGCATGGGTCAAACTATTGTACACCGACCCGGTGGCGCACGTTGTGGCTAACGGCCATATTTCGCACACATTCCTGTTGGGGAGGGGCACGCGGCAGGGGTGCCCTTTGTCGCCCCTGCTGTTTGCGATCTCTTTGGAGCCTCTTGCGACCCTTTTAAGGACCTCACCCCTCCTCAAGGGTATAACATGGAAGGGGGGTTGGGAAGACCGTCTGTCATTATATGCGGACGATATGTTGCTTTATCTAACAGACCCTGAGGGTGGGGTGCCGGCTTTGCTACACATTTGCGATACGTATGGCAGTGTTTCTGGCTATGCGTTGAACTGGACCAAATCAGAACTGTACGTTTTGCAGGGTCCGGCCCCGAATCTGGCCGACACGTGCCCACTGAAGCTGGTGGGCTCTTCATTTAAATACCTGGGTATCCATATCACCAAAGACCCGACTGAATTTGTTGATAAAAATTTGAAACCTCACCTGGACAGGCTGAAACGGGATGTCATGTTCTGGTCAGGCCTGCCGCTGACGCTCCTGGGCAGGGCGGCGCTTTATAAGATGATGGCACTGCCACGTTTCCTGTACGTCCTCGAAAATACACCCTATCCCGTGGCACCGCGGCTCTTTTCAGAGAGTGGCTGCTCTAGTTTCGAACCTTCTATGGGGGAACCTCCCTGCGCGCGTGGCGCAATCTAAGCTGCACAGAGATTGGTACGATGGGGGTATTGCGCTGCCGAACCTTAAGCTATATTGCTGGGCTGCACACCTAAAGCCAATAAACCACTGGATTCACGCCCCACAAACCGAACCGGCCTTCCAGTCGGATAGGGCTCAATTGGGCACAGATACTTTGTTAGGTCCGTTGTATGACCACCGCAAGGTGCGGGCCTTAGTGGGCCCCACTAAATTAACTGTTCAGTTGTGGCACACGGCGACGGCGGCATTGGGTTGGAAGGGGAAGATCACTAGGATGACTCCGCTTTGGGATTCGCGGGCACTGGGCATCATGAGGAATACTAAGGGTTTTGCTCACTGGGATACGATAGGTATTTCCACGGTGGGTGATTTGTGGGAGAGGAATGCTGTGATACCCTTTGACCGACTTAAAGAACTATATGGTTTGGGTGACAGGGAGCTTTATAGGTACATCCAAATACAGCACGCATTGCTCGTGGCCCTGCCCCCCGACACACCTCTGCCCAAATCCTCACCTCTGGAGGATCGCCTCCTCACTGACTACATGTTAGAAAGGGCGGCGTCACTCACGTACCGCAAATTGCTTAATAACTCCCCGGATCCAACACTCCAACTAAAGGGGAAGTGGGAGGGGGACGTAGGCGACATGGACGAACATGAATGGTATGAAGCACTTGGGTCCCCTAAGGAAGTGGGCATCTCAGCGCGCATGCGATTAGTGCAGTTTAAGATCCTACACAGGGTTTACTACACGAGGACCATGCTACACCGCATACACAGGACGGCCCATCCGTACTGCCTTCGTGGGTGTGGGGAGGAGGGCACGTTTTTTCATACCATATGGGAGTGTCCCAAGATACAGGACTATTGGAAGCAAATACTCCGTACGATTTCACAAACACTGAACCGGTCCCTGCTGCCCGACCCGCGGAGGTGCTTACTTAACATTTGGGAGCCTACTGACCTTTCCAGATATGAACAACTCTGGGTCACGGTGGGATTAATGATGGCAAAGCGAGACATAGCGCAGCGATGGGGTGTGGCAGACCTCCCGTCCAAGTCCCAATGGTGTCTACATATGGATACAGTGATGGTGACCGAGAGGGCGGTATACTCCAGCCGAGCCTGCCCAGGGAAATGGAACAAAGTATGGTTGCAATGGAATGGGTATAGGGGGGACATTTGTGAGCCCTTACTGGAGGATGAGGAGGAGGACTCTGACGAGGAGGGGGAGGAGGGGTGAACCTGGAAGAGGTGGTTGAGCAGGGGGACGTCCGGGGCCGCTACGCGCGTTCCTTCCTTTGAACTGCTGAATGGGGAACGAAGGTGGATGTGAGCATAAAATGGGCGGGGGCGCTAGAACACTGGGGCGAGAGATGGGGGTAGGCCTCTCCCAAGAGGCACTTATAATTCTAATTGCAATTGATCCATGACTGACCGTACTGTCATTCCTACTGTTTTAGGTTTAGAGTTTGTTGTTTTTCAAAAAAGATAAAATGCCATCAAAACCACCTTGAATGTTGACAATGCTGTCTCAAATGCACTTTCAAATATGCAGTATGCTCTACTGGACAATATCAGACACTGTTGATTCATTTGACACAATGCAAAGATATACCATGTCTAACGAGCACGTATTAGCGGCCAGCCCGCAGGGTTGTAGGCGTTCCGCTGTGTATTATACAAAGTGCAATAAAGATTTTGGCCAAAAAAAAAAAAAAAAAATCATGACAATGAAAACGAATACTTCTTATATACAAAAAAAGTTACAAAGTAGATCGCTGATACAAAATGATTTAACGAACAACTGACCCGCTACCTCGAGGAGAACAACATCCTGGACCCTTCCCAGTCCGGGTTCCACAGCACAGAGACTGTCCTCATCGCTGCCACCAATGACATCAAGTCCCTGCTGGACAACGGAGAAACAGCGGCCCTCATCCTCCTGGACCTGTCAGTCGCCTTCGACATGGTCTGCCACCACACACTACGAACACGCCTCCACAACGCCGGGATCCAAGAGAAGGCCCTGGACTGGACCACATCCTTCCTCTCCGGCAGAACACAGAGCATCCGCTTTACCCCCTTCCTTCTCCTCCAAAGCCACCAAGATCATCTGCGGCGTGTACCCCAGGGCTCATCCCAACTCTGTTTAACATGTACATGGCACCGCTCGCCCTCGTCGCCCGTCGGCACGACATCAACATCATCTCTTATGCCGATGACACCCAGCTGATCCTCTGCCTCACCAATGACCCCCACACCACCAAAACCAACCTTCACGAAGGAATGAAGGCCATCGCTGAATAGATGAGGAACAGCCGACTGAATCTGAACTCGGACAAGACGGAGGTCCTCAGATCCACCCCTTCGGCCTGGGATGACTCCTGGTGGCCGACCGCACTGGGAACTACCCCAACACCCACCGACCACGCACGCAACCTAGGGATCATCCTCGACTCCAGCCTCTTCATGACTAAACAGGTCAACGTTGTCTCCTCCTCCTGCTTCAACACCCTTTGCATGCTCCGCAGGATCTACAAGTAGATCCCCACTGAAACGAGAAGAACGGTCACCCAGGCCCTCGTCAGCAGCAGGTTGACCTACGGAAACGCCCTCTACGCAGGAGCCTCGGCCAAACTCCTGAGACGGCTCCAACGCATCCAGAAAGCCTCTGCAAAGCCTGATCCTCGACATCCCTCGCCGCAGCCACATCACACCCCACCTGAGAGACCTGCACTGGCTCCCTGTCAACAAGAGGATAACCTTCAAGCTTCTCACCCACACACATAAGGCACTCCACAAGACTGGACCAACGTACCTCAGACGACTCAGCTTCTAAACCCCCACCCGCCAGCTCCGCTCTGCCGACCTCGCCCTCGCCATAGTCCCCAGCATCCGAAGAGAAACCTATGGCGGCAGATTGTTCTCCCACCTTACCGCCAAGACCTGGAACACCCTCCCCATCCACCTACGGCAGACCCAAGACCGGCTGACCTTCAGAAAACTCCTCAAGACCTGGCTTTTTGAGCAGGAGCAGCATTCCCCACCCCAGCGCCTTGAGACCCTCATGGGTGAGTAGTGCGCTTTACAAATCATATGATTGATTGATTGATTATTAAGGAATTGATTGGTAGTATGCAGAAGTGGCGCTAGTTAGATAAGTTGGAAGGCAGGAAGGTTAAACAGTAAGACCAGAAGAAGTTGAAAGTAACATCTACCACAGTTAGTCACCTCTTCCTTCAAAGGTTGAAGAGAGGGCTCAGAATTTTCCCTTAAGAGAAGGGCCTCATGGAGGTTCCATTCATGTGCCTTGGAGCAGAGGTGATCTTGCTGCATTTACAAAAGATTTCTCTAAATTGAGGGAAAAATCCAGTATTGTGGTACACCCAAGTTGATTGATTTATTATGGGTAGGTCTGAATACCCTTTTTGATATCATAGTGCTAAATGATTTGTGGGCAAAGTGAAAGGTGAATATACAGTAGCCCGAAAATGAGCCTCAAAGAAACCCAATATCTCATGCTCCATCACTCATAATTTCTACAGGCGATTACCTTTTTGAAAGGGATAGTGCTGGCAAAGAACATTGTTAATGTTAATGTTAATGTTGCTTATAAAGCGCAAACAATCATCCTGAGTAGGATATCACGGCGCTAAAGTATCAGTAGTGGGTGGTAAGCAAATAACAGAGTCGTTCTTTTAGTCCGGCTTGGGGAAGAGAAATGTTTTCAATTGCTTCCTGAAGGAAAGGTGACAGTCCGTCAATCTGAGATTCAGGGGCAGCTCGTTCCAGCTGGTTGCCGCCAGGTGGGAGAAGGCCCGTCCACCCATCCTAGCTGTCTTCACATGGGTAGTTCCTGCTCTCGCTGTTGTTTGAGAGCGTAAGTTCCTGGATGGCGCATAGAATTTGATTTTGTTTTTTAAAATATGTGGGCCTGTGTTGTGCAGTGCTCTATGCGTTATGCACAGTAGTTTAAAGGTAGCTCTTTGTCTCGTTGGCAGCCAGTGGAGCTCTCTCATGCAACTCTTGGCTGGGTCGTATTTCCTTTTGTTGCAAATTGCCTTTGCCGCAGCGTTCTGTACAACCTGTAATTTGGCAAAGAGATAGTCAGCCATTCCCACGAACAGGGAGTTTCCGTAGTCCAGCCTACTCATCAGTAGGGACTGGACCAGGATCTTTCTGCACTCAGTAGGAATCCATGGAAAGACTCTTCTGAGCATTTTCAATAATGCAAAGCCTTTACCACAGATTATTGATACATGGGTTTTCATGGACAGAGTGTTGTCCAGTGTCACATCTAAATTCTTTGCTGTCATTGTCGGGCTGGGAGGGGTACCCAAGGTTATGGGCCACCAGCTGCTGTCCCATAACTGTGTTTGTATGCCGAACAGGTGTATTTCGGACTTATCTGTGTTTAGCTTTAGGCAGTGACTATGCATCCAGTTAGCTAGTTCAGTGAGACAGTTTGGTGGCCTATCCTTTGGGTCATCTTCCTCATCTAATGTAATCATCAGCTGGGTGTTGTCTGCATAAGAACAGATATCGACACCCCACTTTCTTTCTGTTTCAGCCAACCAGGAGACAAACATGTTGAACAATGTTGGGCTTAATGAGGTCCCTTGTGGGACCCCATACTTGATATTCCAGGGAGGGGATGAGAAGTCGCTCATGCGTACTGATTGTGTTCTGTCCTGCATAAAAGATTGCAGCCACCCTAATGCTTTTTCCCGGATGCCTTTTGCTGCAAGGATTTCCAGTAACCGATAGTGTGGTACAATATCAAATGCCGCCGAGAGGCCCAATAATATCAGGGCAACTGTTTTCCCCCGATCTACCTGAGTTCTGATATTATCCATCACGGCCAAGAGTGTTGTCTCTGTGCTGTTATTGGCCCGGAACCCTGTTTGAAAAATATCTAGTAGATCGTTTGTTTCCAGGAAATTGGATAGCTGCCTGTTGACTAGTTTTTCTTACACTTTTGATAAACAATGTAATTGTGATATGGGCCGATAGTTTGCCGGGTTAATAATGTCAGAGCCTGCTTTTTTTTAATTATCGAGGGACTATAGCGTTTTTCCAAATTTTTGGAAAATCAGCAGAGTTTAGAGAGAGGTTGAATGCTTTTGTTATGGCCGGGCAAATTATTGGAGTTAGTTGCGAGAAGATATGGTATGGACATGGGTCCAATGGAGAGCCTGATTTTGCTTCTAGCATGACTTTGCCCACCTCCTCTTCTGAGAAGGGGCCGAAACTGGGACAGCTAGCCTGGATTGTGGATGGTACATGGGGTTCTTTTTGTTCCAGTTCAGTATTAGAGAAAGAGGCATAAATTGTGTCTATTATCTCGCAGAAGAAGTAATTAATTTTTTTGCAGCCTTCTTGCGAGGGGGTAAGATCTAATGAGAGACTCGCGGACTGCATAGTTCTTTGACTATTTTAAATAGTTCTTTCGATGAGTTTTTGTTTTCTGTTATTCTACATGAGAAATATTCTTTCTTTGCTTTCCTCATAGCTTTATTGTAAAGTGTAAGTTCTCTTTTGTATGTGACTCTAGTTTCTTGGGTTTTATTAAGTCTCCATTTATGTTCACATGATGTGCATTTTCTTTTCAATGACTTTAGTTCAGGTCCGTACCATTTCTCTGATATTGTGGATCTAGGTTTGTGTTTGGAATGTGGTGCTGAGCAATATTCCAGTGCGCTCCTAATGTTGTTTAAGGGTGGGCTTAAAATCCGTTTCGTGGGCGAATTTGCGGATTTTCAGCGAATTCGCGATCCGCGAATCTCGCGAAATCGCGGTTAAATCCGCGAATCAGCGGGGACGAATTTTTAGCCAAGCAAGGGTTACAGCAGCAGGTGCAAAAGTTGAACCTAATTTCTTTGTAACCTTTTACAAAAGGGTTACAAACAAATTAACTTCAACTTGGACACCTGCTGCTAATTGCTTCCTGGCGCCTCGTTGCCTACTTGCAACTATTCTCTGGCCTTGCTCTGACCCTTGAAGCAGGGTCAGAGAATAGTTACAAGTAGGCAACGAGGCACCCGTCCAAGGAATTAAACCTCATCAGGAAGCACTTACAGATATAAAAAACAGGAAGAAGGGAGAGGATGGCAAATACACCCATTTTGAGTTGTCAGGAGGGGTTAAACTAAAAGAGACCTTTACAGCACAATTTTCATATGCATTTTGCTAAAAATAAAAAGCTGTATGTTCTGTAGGGGCAACTCAGGAATCTGGCCCTTCAGAGATCTGGCCTCTCTTTCTTTCTCTCGTTCTCTCTCTCCCTCTCTCTTTCCCTCTCTTTCCCTCTCTTTCTATCTATCTATCTATCTCTCTTTCTATCTATCTCTCTCTCCCTCTCCCATAAACGACTGCATGGGTAACTTTGCTATGCAATAGGCTCGAGAAGTGCAAAAAATGCCCGCGAACATGCAAAAAACTCTGCAAACACGCAAAAAACCCCGCGAACACGCAAAAAAACAAACATCCACAAATTCGCACAAATTCGCGAATTTTGCGGATCGCGAATTTGCAAATCCACAAATTTGCGGATTCGCAAAATTCGCCCATGCTTAATGTTGTTCTGGAGTTGCTCTATTTCGTCATTGGTATTAGTGATTCCTGTGTTTGCATGTGTGAAGTGTTGCTGGAATTTTTCTACAGAAAAGTTTTTCCAGCTCCTTGTTTTTGCTACTGCCGAGGCTGGCAGTTTGGAGTGTTTAATAAGTAAGTTAATGGAAAACACAATCATAGAATGATCTCTCCATATCATTGGTTTTATCTCATTAATGTCAATGTTTCCTATGTTGGAGAACATCAGATCTAGTATGTGTCCTGCCATGTGTGTTGGCTGATCAATTCTTTGGGTCAACTGTAGGATTCCCATAACCTCCACTAGCTGTTTAGTTAGGAGGTTGTTGCTATTGTTGTAGTATATATTGAAGTCCCCTGAAAGCAATATGTTTTTGTTTTTAAGACAAACTGGCATGATTTGTGCAAGCAGTTGGGCACTAAAATCTAACGTGCTGCAAGTAGGGTTATAAATTATTACTCCACCAAATAGAATATTGGTATTTATGGACACCAAAAATGCCCTTGCTTCATGTCTATTGGTCTGTGAGATGACCTCTTGTCTACAGATGAGAGTTTTTGAATAAAAGAGCTACCCCTCTACCCCTTTTTCTCACTCTATTTAAATTGAGTATTTTATATTCAACTGGAAGGGCAGTTACGATATCGGGGGTGCTGTGGTTGTCAAGCCAGGTCTCGGTTATAAAGGCCAAATCGGGTTTAAGATCGGTCGGGATGTCCCATATTTCCGTTGCGTGTTTGGGTAGGGATCTAGCGTTAAGGTAGATACATTTGAGGGCAAGGTTTGGGGTGTATGCCGGAGTGGGACCATGCCAGGGGTTACTCTCCCATCTGCAGTTTTGACAGCAGAAAGGGCCCTTGGTATTTAGTGGTCCCATTCGTGCACATAGTGCAGACTTGCTTACCCTTGTGCTGTTGATATTCTTAAGCTCGCTGCCGGAGTAAGTAATGATGCAGCTCATCTCTCCTGGGGTAGCGCTAGTCTGTTGGGCTGGAGTTGTGGCTCCTGGTCCCAACACGTCGCGGACGGGCGCAGACGGGCTTGCCTTTGGCGCGCCTTCGGTGCCGCGCCGGCGCCCCCGCTGCGCCCGTCCGCTGCGCACCCTGTGAATAAGTACCATTTTATCCTAGCGAGGGCGGGAGGGGCCTGGCACTAGTCTGCTAGCCCGCACCTTCTCCTCACCCAAGATGGCAGGCACCCAAACAGCACCTACTCTGCTGCGATCGGGTGAGTGAACAATTTACAATTTAAACAAAGTGCAAGTTTAAAAAACACAAAAGACAGTTTTAAAAACCGACAGCAATGTTTTGCGCCAAGTCCCAGGCTTCCCGCCTCAGGACGCTGATTAATTTACAATTTAATCAGAGTGCAGGTTTAAAAAACACAGAAGACAGTTTTAAAAAACCAACAGCAATGTTTTGCGCTAAGTCCCGGCTTTCCGCCTCAGGACGCTCAGAATTACCACACCGCACACACTCCAATCGATTGGGTCAAGATTGATAGAACCACTCAAGTTGCAAAGAAACTCTGCATGCTTTTTATGAGAGGTTGTTTCAAGTATTCAAGCAGCGCAGCAGGATAAAAAATCCTAAAAACTAAGGTCATTGGGCGTTTTGTGTCTCGGTTTGTGACAGGATTGTGGCCTGAGATTAGCTTGATGATCCTGCAGTATTTGATTTGTTGGCAGAACAAATTGATTGATGATATCTTGAGGTATGCTAAATATTGCAGTGACACATTGGACAGGAAGGAGAAGTTCATGCTGGCTCAGATGAAGGCAGCACAAATAGGAAGTAAAAACCATCATTATGTAGGAAATGGTGGTATGCAAGGTGGTGTATAACCGCAAAGAGGACCTATGATCGAGCGTGCAAATGGTGTCCTACAGGGTAGAGATTGTGGTGTCTGTATTGACCTGAGTACTGGTATTGATGTGGCAACTTTAAAGAAATCTAATCCTGGTCATTGTTGTAACAGGCTGTGGCACTGGAAGAGGGAGTGCTGTTTCAACCCTAATTAAGGACTGAATGGCAATCAGGTTAAAAATTCAGGGTTTGTGCAGTCTCAGATTGGTAACCCCATACAGTCACAGAATGTACCAAGGCCAAGAAGGCAAGGTCCTAATCTACCTCAAGCACCAGTAATACAGGTCCCTCAAGCCCCTATACCTCAGAAAAATGTAAATGGTCCTAGATTTCATGCTAAACAGGTTCCAATTTTAAATCAGAACTCATTCCAAAACCAAAAACCTTTTTTTGCAATTTCCTATACTTGATTCACTTGAGGGTTACAGCTATGACCTGTCACAATGATGATGCCTGAGGGAGGAGGAAGGTTGCGTACTCGATGCAGACCTAGAGGAAGACTAGAGTGGTCCATTCTTGAAAGGAGAGGTAAATGGTCATCCTGTGTCATTTTTGATTGGCACAGGTGCTACCTGTTCCACTGTTAGAATAGCAGAAGTTTCAAACCTACCCCTCTGAAGAAAATCCAAGTTGTGGGAGTTGCTGACAAACAAATGACAAAGCCTGTCACAAAAGAAGTTTCTGTTAGAATAAGGTCCTTTCAAGAAAGACACCAGTTTGTGGTGTGTGACTCCAGTCCTGTAAACCTTTTAGGGTGTGACTTGTTGTGTAAGCTGCATTGCAAAATATGTTGTGTGGAGTTTCAGACTTGTGATCAGAATGTAGATTTCAAATTAGGGAGCTAAGAAGTAGCTGATGTATTGTATCCTTTGATGACAACTGATGATTTACCACCAGATCTTAAGGATACAGTGAATTCTAAAGTCAGGGACTTTTCAGGGAAAAACATAGGTCTCATAATAAGAGTTGAGCCTGTCCGTATAAATATCAAGCCCAATGCTGGGACACCTCAAACTCTTCAATACAACCTAACACCTGAAATGATAGCAGGAATTACAACAGTAAATGAGTCGATGATTAGGGCAGGGCAGTTAACTCTGCTCCGCCAGATGTTTTTACTACTATGCGCTCAGCTTGGAACGCGAAGCTTGGCAAAAACTCTGGTGCCCACTGTGGAATGGAGTTTACCTGTGCCGTCCTACTGAAAATTATATTTTATTCATTCTAAAGTTACTTTCAAAAAGTTGTTTTCCTTTAATTTGTTTGTTGTTTTTTTTCAAACAGTAGATGGCTCTGCCCGCCAGTTAAGATAGCTCCGCTCGCTACTTAAATGAGCCCAGTAGCATTCAAGAAAATATGACTTAATTGCATTCACCGTGGCCTGCAATTTAAACACTGGAATCTTCAGCAGCAGGAAAATTGTGCTTATCTAAAGGGGACACATTTTACATTCATATTTCTCCAGAGGAAAAATATTTTCCATAGAGACATCCCCATCTCCTACACCACACCCACATCAATTATGGGAATATTCTATCCTAGTCCCCACCCTCTCTGCGAGAGGTACTTGAACACTTACATTTATGAGCGCGTGAATGAAGTCCCCCTTTGCCAGGCAGGCCCAGCCAGAGGTGCCCGGAAACCTGCCTCACGCTATTCAGCTGTGATTGCGTCATGTTCCAATGCTGGTAGAATTGTTTCCGGATTTAGAAACATACATCTTAATATATTTTTCTTTTTTTCTTTGTGAACTTCTCCAAACATGACTGGCTGTTTTCTGGGTAAATTGCTCTCAGTCACACCCAAAACAAAATACTGTGCTGCACCATCAGTAGACACAGTTTGAGTACATTGGATATAAACCGGGCAAAAGATAATTTTACTTCTAGGACTTTAACCGGTTAACACAGCACAGATCACTATTGGTGAAATTTCCATACTTTTGGAAAGGGTTCCATTTCAATCGTTAACGCTATCTGTAAAATACATTCACTTTAATCAATTTTTTCTCTAATTTTTATATTATTTTTACACCTTTCTAGCTTCTTCTTTACATACTTCTCACCTAACTGTATTTTTCTTACCAAACATCTGCTTCTCAAGCCCTTCGTGACCTGCACTGGCTGAGAATAATGAATAGAATCAAATTCAAGGCCTTATGTTACATCTTTAAGATAAAACAGGGCTCTGCCCCGAGGTATCTACAGAATCTCATTCATGCTTATGTACCCAGTCCCAGTCTGAGATCCTCAGGAAAAGGAGATTACACCGTTCCTAGATTTAGGTTAGTGAAGATGGGCGGCCGCTCGTTTTCTCATTTGGGCACCAAATCCTGGAATGCCCTGCCTGTGAGGCTGAAGTTGGACACAGATCTTCTTCGGTTTCGCTAGGGCTTAAAAACTTGGCTTTTCCAGCAATAATTTTGAACAGTCTTTCGGTAGATTCACTCATTGATGCCTCGTAGTTCTTTCTTCTTCAGTCTATCCCTTGGCACCGGGAAACCCACTGTGGGTAGCCGTGCGCCTTATAAGTTTAAATAAATAAAATAAATAAATAACACGTATATATACGAATAGTTGTATCTTACTCTGTATTCTCTACATCACTCTAGAGATCAGTGTTACAAATTTCACCCATTATATAAAGTTCCTTGTCAATTTTTTATCATAGCGGCCGCACTCTGGCTGCCATGTGCAAAATTTGATTCTCTTCTACATGCATTTGTTTTTATGGAAGTTATTAGAAAGAACCATTCAAATGCAGTATTTCTTTCACAAATACCATTGTTGAAGCTTTGTGGCCATCTTTTCCTAAAGAAGGCACGCCCCTGTGCCGAAACGCGTGTAGAAGACCATTGTCAAGCTCAAATTGTGCCACACTTTTTTGTCTAAGGAGATCGCAACCGAATAGCAATGATTCTCATCAGCTTTGCTATTAATATCAATGTTTTTAATAAAGCTTAGGTTGAATGACATTGTATGAATGTAGACATGAATGGATCAGTATGATTGAGCTGTTTTTATTTTATTTTTGTCAAATGATTATCAATTAAATAATTTTTGTACTTTTCTAAGAAAATAGATATGTTGGTTCTTTCTTCTTTTTACCTGTCATTTTCATTATATCGACTATAATATGATTGTTATATATATGTTGCCTTAAGTATTTACATTGACATTCTTGGTAAATTGTACCAGTTTTTCAGACAAAAATAAACTGGTTTTACTCAGAGAGACAATGCTGAGGGGGAGAAGGACAAAGGAACTGTACACTAATGGTAAAGAACAGCATCTATTGGAAACAGCATGGTCACCTACATGCATGAGTGACACATAACCATGAACCCCTATCAGCGCAGTATGCATCACACTAAACGACAAACAGTTTGATATAGAGTGGAGATCGATGGACAAGAGTGTGACCTCCCTTCTTCCCCCAAAAGGCAATAAATATTACAATATTACCCATACTCTAATGGGAGATGAGTATCTCTTAGCACAATAACAGCTATATGCCACTCTCTATCCATTAAAAGTATATGGTAAATGCTAAATTAACAGAAATGTGTATAGCACTGTAATGGCTGATAGTATGGTCTCCTAGAGTTGAACAGATGCAAAACAGTCCATCTACATTGTACAGTTTGAGAGGCCATGGAGCAGGGTTTCAGTACCATCTAAATGCAAGATTATGACAACTTAAACAGCAATTCTAAAGTAGCTTTATAGAAGAAATAGGTTTCATGTTTATTAGCTGAGATAATAGGGACCAAGCTGTCTGTTTTTTATTTATTTCTTGGTAGGGTGTTCCATGAGGGTGATATTGGCCTGAGGTGAGCCCAAATGACTTAGGATTCGATTATAGTTGGGTTGAAGCTTTTAAGGTTCATGTCATTGAGCAAGGATTTTAAGGTTTCTTGTTTGTTGTTCTTGGTAAATAACAGAAATTATGTCTTGGTTGGGTCTAGCTTCAGGTAAACCCTGGACATTCAAGTCTGGATGAGGTGCAATCAATTTGAAGTGTTGGATGTTGAAGTAGAGTTATATATTGTTGACATACTGGTGAATGTTGTTGTTGTTTACTGTTTGTAGAGCCCTGCACCTGTTAAAGATTAAAGGGTAGAGTATCGGACCCTGAGGGATACTGCAGGCGACAGGGATCGTTGGGACCTGGAGCAGATTAAGTGAACAAACTGGTGTTGGCAGGAAATATAAAAGGAAAACCAGTAATGGACATTGCTAATGAATACTTTTCAATACTCCAGGGTGTGGTTGAGGGTAGGATGACTGAGTGTATTGATGGCAGCTGAGAGGTTCAGCAATATCAGGAATCTGGGAGATCATCATCATCTCTGATCAAGAGTGCATCGTCGACAGTGCATAAGATAGCAGTCTCCGTCTTGCAGCATGAGGAGAAGCCAGATTGTTAGTGCAGCAGATGGGTAGAATTAATGTTATCTTAGAGTTGACCATAGACTGCTTTTTCAAAGATCTTGTTGATGAATGTTAGTTGAGTGATTGGTTTGGTCATGATGGTGCAGTGTAAAATGCCTTTAGGAGTGGGAAGAACAGGCCTTTTTTGGAAGCTTCTGAGAAGTTGTCTGGAGTAAAAAACACATTTGTAGGTATAAAATGGGGAGAGAGAACTTCCCTGAAGAGAGCTTTGATGCTGGACATGGGTAAGACATCATCTTCATATGAAGTGGCTTTGAAGAAGTTCAGTTTGTGGGCAAGAACCAAGATAAATAGGGCTTTTAAAGTTAACAGTTGCCAGCTTCTATGGAAAGTAGTGGGTGTAAGAGGAGACACAGACTTAGTGCATATTTTCTGTGATGGCAGAGAACTCGTTTATGGTATGTGGAGTGTGGAATAGGTGGGTCCAGCAGGGGGTTGATGCAGTGCTTGATTGTCTTCAAAAGCATTCTGCCTAAGTTGGTGGCCTCATTGATGGCGCTGGTATGCGTGCAAGTGTGGCGTGTTGTGTCAGTGATGTTTGGGCTGTGTGAGCATGAACAGGTGGCTGGTTTGTGTGAGTGTGCTGTCTGTGCAAGAGTAGTTGGTCTAGGGTGTGGGATAGTGCATGAGAATATGCAGGAAGTGCAAATGAATGCTCCTTCCATGATCGGTATTGCGGTGAGGCAGCAGTGCGTCGAGATGAAGTTGGTTAGAGAACACAGATGAGTGCTGCAGGATGGGAGAGAAGGCACAGAACCAAGGGTACATGGTGCTGGGCGCAGACAGGTGCAGAAGGGCTGTATGAAGCCTAACCTATGGATGCTGTAGTCTATGGCACGATAGGAGTCTAGGATATGCAATGGAGTGGTTAAAAGGGCCTCAAGCTTATGCCAGGTGATGAGTTGTGCAATGTCTGGTGTGTGGAGTACTGCAGAACAACCATGAAATGCATACGTTGGAATTTGTATTCTCTGTTTTGAGGATGAGTGGTAGCTACTTGTATGTGTACAAAGATGGGTCTATTTGTTGTGAGAATACTATGTGTTTGTGTCATATATGCTTGGTGTGACTGTGGAGTTGAAAGTATATGGTGCTCAGTGAGGCACATGATTAAGGGCCATATGTATCAAGCACAAATGTGTTCGCAAACACCTAAATACACAGAATTTCGGCGTTTATGAACGCATTTCTGCGAAATGGTATGTATGTAGCAAATGTGTGTGCAAAATAAGGAATCGCAAAATTTGCGATTCCATATTTTGCGATTGCATTTAAGGAATCACAAATTTTGCGATTCCTTAAATGCAATGTAAGAAGTACCAAAAAAGTGCAATTTCGCCTTAAGGAATCGCAAATTACCACCAACTTCAAGTTGGTGGTAATTTGCGATTTATTTGTTAAATGCACTTTTTTGCATTTTTGAAAGTGCTATGTGAAGCACATACACGCCCTTCGGGCATGTATGTGCGCCACATGTGCACCCATGCTTATTTCAGGGGTGCAACAGAGTGTCCTTTGGACACCACTGCACCCTTGAAATTGCATTCGCAATTTGTGTTTCGCAAATTGCTAATCGCAAATTGAGAATGTCTTCCCATTCATTCATATGGACCTCTAGGCCCATAGGAATGAATGGGGGGTTATTCCTTAATTGCGAATCGCAATTTGAGATTCGCAATTAAGGAATATGTAAGATTCGCAAAATGTATTGCAAATCCTACATACATAGCGTTTTGTGATTCTCAAAAAGCGATTCACAAAAAATCGCTATTTGGGAATCGCAAAATGACTTTTTGATACATAAGGCCCTAAATCTTTCTTCTATAAGTTTCAGTGGCATAGAAGTTCTCATCCAAAACACTTGCTGGCCCTAGCAGGCAATGTACCTGTCTTTGTCTGTCCTTATCTTGGGATGCCAGGATAGATGGATGCCCAGAGGAGTTGATTCAAATAAGGAAGTGATGTTACTTCCAGTGCAGATGAACTATGAGGAATAAAATTTTTCTTCATCAAAGTCAAGCATTGACTTTGGCAATGCTTTATTATCCTGACACTTATTTGGGGGGTGTGGCTTAAGCAGCCACGATGGTGGGCACGGTCTGCTTAGGCTCTGAGCGAGGGCCCGATAAACATCACCCACCAATATAGCGGGGGCTGGATAATCAACCAGGGGACTCACGCCGGTCCCTCAACACCAGAGGCACTGTCCGGAACCACTGAGGGGCGGAGGACAGACACAGACAGGCACTCTCGGGCGGCCGCGAGGTCGGGCGCCTGATCTTAAAATGGTGCCTGCCAAGTGACTGCCGTAGGCCGAATCGTGCTGCTGTGGGATTCCAGGAGCCGGGAGCCCAGGAGGTCACATCCTTCAAAGACAATGCAGCCCTGAAAACGCACACAAGACTGACAGCTAAGGAGCGGAGGTTTGGCTGGTGCTGGTTTTGGAGCTGAGAATCCAACGTGAGGCCCCGGGGGGAAGCTGCAACCATCGCGGCCCCCAACGGATCGTGACTCCACAAGGTGGATCCTCCAGCTGTGCCGAAGGTAGGCAGAGCTAACCACAAGAGGCACCCAAAGGAGCTACAGACAGGAGCCTCTCGGCGGCTGTGTGGTGCCTGGGGACCTGAGCAGGCACAGATTGGCGCCAGAGGAACAGCCCCAGAAAGGGACAATGAGGGAGACCCGGCCAGTGGCAACGGAAGACAAGCGGTGGGTCTGCACCTCTTCTCCGCCACCCGCCTCCCCAGTGAATCCAGAACCCCCCCTCCCAATACCTCGAATGCAGGCAACTTGCAATCCCACGGGCAGTAAGCATCGAGTGACCCTGGGGGGGGGGAAGGCCCTCTCATGGGCAGGTAGGCGCTGGAAGAGTGGAGGGGGAAGACAGGACCCACAATCTTGCATTTCCAGCCTCGTCAAATGGCCCCCAAAGACAAGACTGCCACAGCCAGTAAAGGGGACACTTCCTCTACATAGGAAGCAGGTCAACTGGAGGCCCGGATGCTTGCCACAACGGGGGGAGAATTAGCACCACCTGGGAGTGAGCCCTCAGAACCCCTGACCACAGTATTGACTCTAGCAGCAGAGGCCAATTCAGAGGCTCTGGACCCTTGGCAGGGACTAGGTAGAAGGAAACAACAGGCAGAAAGAGACAATGACACCAGTATAACCGGGTGCAGACCAACAAACTGGGAAGCACAGGCCCTCGCCCAACCAGCCACTGAACAGGGACAATTCAGCCACACCAGACCTTTGACGGACAGCGCTATCTAGCAGAGGTGCACCCAGATCAAGCGTTGCACCTTTCCCCCCTTCTTCTGTTCCCCTGGAATTGTAGGGCCCATATACAGAGGGAAACGATGCACCCGACTAGAAAGTCTCGCCTGCTCAAACCACACCACCCAAGGGACCAATATAGGGTAACCGGCGACCCATGAATGCCTGTGCCCATCAACTAGCAGAACACCACAGCGCTATCTAGCAGAGGTGCACCCAGATCAAGCGTTGCACCTTTCCCCCCCTTCTTCTGTTCCCCTGGAATTGTAGGGCCCATATACAGAGGGAAACGATGCACCCGACTAGAAAGTCTCGCCCGCTCAAACCACACCACCCAAGGGACCAATATAGGGTAACCGGCGACCCATGAATGCCTGTGCCCATCAACTAGCAGAACACCACAGGTGCCTTACATCAAGGACAACAGCAGCCGTGCCATGAACACGCAGCCATGGGACGCCCAAAAACAACGGGGGGACCCCAACCTCTCATCAAGGCATGATCCAAGTCACCAACCCCAGAAGTCCAAACCACGGACCCTGCCACTAATGCCGTCATGTCAGACAATCTCGGCAAGGTCCTAGCAGCCATAGGACACATGTGTTAACATGGAGGAGCAGTTTGTCACCCTAGCCACTGACCTCAACCTGCTACGAGATGACCACCGGAGGCTGGGAGACAAAGTGGCAGATGGATGAAAGACCATGGCAGTCCTTCAACCCCAAGCCAAAGCACAATAGGACTTCTTGAAAGAGCTTCAGGCACGGGTAGCGTTGTTTGAAGACAAGACAGACGACTTGGAAGGGCATTCCAGGCACAGTAACCTGCGCATACTGAACCTACCAGAAGGAGTGGAAGGGAAAGAACTGATTGAGTACGTAGAGACCTGGCTCCAATCCTTCACACAGTGCGGGGAGCTGACCACCTTCTTCTCGGTCGAGAGAGCACTCTGGGTGCCAGCGAGATGCCCACACCCAGGCTCGCTCCCACTTCCCATGCTAGTCGAACTTCTCCTTTTCTGAGACAGAGACGCCATACTCGGGGCCACCAGGCAGAACCGCCCCATCATGGTGGAAGACAAGCAGGTCATGCACTTCCCAGACTACTTTAAAGCAGTGCAACTGAAGAGATCGTCATTCCTGGAAGTAAAGCGGCTCCTGTGGGAGAATAATGTGCAATACTCTCTTCTGTTCCCGGAGCAGCTCAAACTCATCCATAACGAGGTATCAAACTTATTTCAGACCCGCAAGAAACCCTGGACTGGCTAGAACTGAACCTGCAAGTTAATCAAAGCCAGCGAAATGCCAGAATAAGAAAGCCAAACGTTCCCAGACCCCCGCGACGCAGGTCCAATGGCACCCAGAGTAGAACAGGAACACAGATACAAAACAAAACATTGACATCCCCAAATCTAGAACAAATAATACCAGAGTGGCAGAAAGCTATCCAGGCAGCGGTGGAGCTAGGGGCGCACCTCTCAGTATCGGACAATAATGATCCCAACGGATCCTGAACCTCAGATGGAGACTCAGAGACACTACTTACAATCACCCTGCAAACAGCGGACACACTCATATAGGGATGCTGTGCAGTGCCCCAAACTCTGCACATCCACAGTAACTACGCTCCACCACCATGACCACGAATACGCAGTACACAACTGGAGTGGCCGCACAGCAAGACCACTCGTACCCAACAGCCCCTGCAAACTACACATGTAGACCTACAGGGCCCACAATCCCCTCACCTCGTGCAGGAGTCTCAGAGATGTGCTCAAACCAGACCTCCAAAGAACCCCCCTTACTAAACACTAGAGGGTACACGTTAGTACCAGTTTGGATGTGTTGTCCATTGCAGCAGATCCCACGTACTGGGTCTACTACCCACAGCTGTTGTGGTTTAATCCTGTGTTATATCCTGATCCCACACCCATTCCTACACGCAGGGATACCTTACACCCTGGCACACTCAGGCCTCACACTAGGCGCAGTCGCTCCCAACCAAAGGGCACTAGGCGGGACCCCTATGATCCTCCTCTTCCCTCCCATCACGCACTTCACAAGCTCCGATGGCCCCCACAGCAGAAATTAAGATGCTCACTCTAAATGCCTGGGGTATCCACACAGCTCACAAGCGATACGCTCTCCATGCGTAAATCAAGCTCAAATAAGAGCAAATCACACCCCTGCAGGAGACACACCTCACTAAAGGGGAACTCAGAAAACTTCATAAGTGATGGCGTGGCATTTTTGGCGCAACTACATACTCAGCATACGCATAAGGAGCAGTTATTTGGCTTGACCGGGAACCCCTTTTATAGAGACCGGTAGGAGGGTAGACACTGAAGGGAGATACACCCTACTAGAAGGGCTGTTAGATGGCCAACCAGTGTTAATAGGCAGTATCTATGAATCCAACACAGAGCAAGCAGCGTTCTGGGAGACCCTCTTGAAAAGCTTAGCCCAATTTACCACCTCACCATGGATCTTAGGGGGAGACTACAATTGAGCACTAGATCTCAACTTTTTTTTATTGTTTATTTATACTTTTTCAGAATACAAAGTAGGTAAACATTCAAAAAAAGGAAAAAGATGTAGACAAGGCATCAGTGCAGGTGAACAGACAAGGCATGTACAGTAAATCAGCATAAGTAATATATAGGCCAGAAACCAGAAAAAACACGGTGAGCGGATGAGCCATACATTGGAGCATCTGAGGCAACATAATGAGAGAAATTATATTAGGGGAGGGTTGAAGGCCATATGGTCGCAGGTTGAAGGGCTAGGATGTTCAAATGGCAGTGACAGGCTGTGTGTCAGTTAAGTCAGCAACAGGGTGTGTAAGCAAATAGGTTGTAAGAGGTCCCCAATTGTCTCGGGTGCGGGAGGAAAGTAGAAGCAGCTCCGCATACGTACACATCTGCTCTTGCCAAAATACCATATCTCGGATCCAGTTCTTAAACTTGGGTGCCCGGCCCCGGCCCCATCTGCATTCAATACGCCGTTTGGCGAGTAGAAGGCTAAATTAGACGAATTTTCCTTATGTTACAGCTATAGTTTCAGTTCGTTCAAGGAGAGCGAAAAGGGGAGTGTGTTTAAGTTGTAGCAATGTCATCTGTTCTAGGGCTTTTAAGACCTGGTGCAAGTATCTCTGTACAGCAGCACAATCCCATGCCAAGTGAAGGAAGTCAGCCCCAGTAGCCCCACATCTATCACATCTATCATTGTCACACAGCAGAAAATGATGGGGTTTAGCTGGTGTGTAATATGTACAGTGCAGGTATTTGTAGTGGAGGATACGGAGGCGACTGCTGGATGTACTGTGCTCCATTTGCCCACAGCAGTAGGTCCACTGCTCCTCAGTTAGTTAGTTGCAACTCGGCAGACCATTTATCCTTGGAGGCGGTTTGGTAAATGCATTGGGCGACGTACAGTGCGTGATAGAATGAAGATATTAGATGAGGTGCTGCATCCCCAGCCAGCATAAGGCAAAGCATAGTGACTTCTGGTGGTTCATTAGGGAAGGAGGGATTATATTCCTGGAAGCCCTGCCGCAACCGGATATATAACAACAGATCCATAGGGGAGGGAGGTGGTGTGGCAAAAAGTTGTGAGGTTTGGAATTTGCCCTGGAGGTAGAGGTCCCCCCATGTTTTAATCCCATATTTAGCTGAAGTTTTCTTAAATACTCCCTCCTGGAGGACTGGTATTTTCGGGTGGTATGATAAGGGAAGCAGAGGCAAGTGCAGCATAGGGGCCTGAGTTCTTGTAACAATATTTTGCCATGCTTTAGCAGTGTTATTAATCTGGGTCGGAATGTAAGCATGGTGTATATCAGCAGCGAAGATGGTGCCGTCTAACGGAATGGAATCCGATAATCATTGATTGGCCGCCACTTGACTCATTTATCTGGGAGGGTGAAACCAGAGATGTGCATAATGGGCTTGTGCGCAGTTATAAAAGAGTTTGGAATTAGGTATATCGAACCACCCTTGCGAATATAGAGGGGTGAGGATGTCCCACTGCACTCCAAGCTGCTTACCCCCATGTGAGGGGAATGAGCTCTGTATGGAGCATCGAGAAGAAAGTCCTACCTGGATTATAGGGTATATTTGTGCATAGATAAAGGAGTTTAGGGAGGATAACCACTTTAATTAAAGAGACGCGGCCTGCGATGGATAACGGGAGGGCGATCCATCGTGTGATGTTGTCCCTTTTAACATCTATTGTACGGCCATAGTTAAGTCTCATCAATTCTTCGTGATTTGTGGAGATCCAGATACCGAGGTACTTAACCTCATCAGGGCACCTCTCAATTGGGAAGTCCGGAACAAACTCTGTGATGGAGGAGCTGTGAGGGAAAACCTGGGATTTGGACCAATTTATGTGGATCCCCGATAGACCCCCATATCTCACGAACTCTCGGAGCAGTGGATTCACGTTTGTCTGGGCTCCCTGATGTATAGCGTGATGTCATCCGCGTACAGTGATATCAGGATATGCCGGAGTGGGCAGCGGAGGGTCTTACCTTGATGATATTGCCTGACTTTAGCTGCAAGAGGTTCAATCGCCATGGCGAAGAAGAGTGGCGACAGCGGATATCCCTGCCGTGTCCCGCAAGATATTGGGATGGGAGATGAAGAATGCCATTAGCAAGGTCTTTGGCCATAGGCTCAGTGTAGAGGCGTCGCACTGAGGATATAAAGCCCCATGGAAAGCCCATGTTTTGTAAAATCCCAAAGAGGTAGTCCCATTTCACCGAGTCGAACGCTTTGTGGCGTTGAGGAATACCGCGGCCAGGGGTATTTTAGGGTCTACCATATGGAAGGTGGAAAAGAGCGTACAGAGATTATGTGAGGTCGCTCGGCCTGGAACTAACCCAGCTTGGTCGGAGAGCACCAGCTTGTCCTTCAACAGGGTGAGGCGGTTAGCAAGAATTTTGGCAAGGATTTTGGTGTCTGTATTAATTAGAGATAAGGTCCTATATGAGTCGCAATGGTCTGATGCCTTGCCAGGTTTTAGGAGGGACAAAATTAATGCTAATCTCATGGAGGGGGGAGGTGTCCAATTTCCAGTGCCTCATTAAAGAATATTTTAAGGATGGGAGCAATTGGCTTATGTAAGCTTTATAAAAATCTACAGGTAGGCCATTAGAGCCTGGGGCCTTCCCGGATTGCATTTGCATTATTGCCTCCTGTATTTCATTGTTTTCTAACGGGACTGCGAGGAACTCGCGCTGTACATCAATCGACCAGCCCAGAGTAATGTCTTTTAGGAAGGGGCTAAATTCGGGGGGGGGGGTCTGTTCTGCTGGTGCGGTACAATGTGGTGTAGAAGTCACTAAAGGTACGCAAAATGGCCTGGCTATCTCTGTGTTGTATTCCTTCCGAGTCAGTAATCTCAAGGACGTATCGCTTGTGCCAGCTTCCTGTCTGGGCGCTCGCCCTCGCCTTATTTGCGTGCAGTGTGGTATTGTACACAAAAGCGTGCCTCAGAGGCAGCAGTTTCAGTATACTACGTGAGTTTTTCTCTAAATGTCGATAGGTTCTGACCCGAATTAGCTCCCCAGAGTGTTGCCTGTAGCTGTGTGAGTTCGCACTCCAGTCTATGAAGGGTGCGGCGCAAATCCTGCAGTACCCCAAAACTTTTGGCCATACATGCCTCACGAATTGTGACCTTGAAAGCCTTCCACACCACCCCCACCGAAGAAACCGAATCAATATTGGTCTAGAAGTAGGAGGTGATTTCCTCTCCAACCTCCGCCCTGAACACTGTGTCTAGTAGAGCCGTCGGAGAAAGCCGCCATAGGCGGGGAGTGGATCGCATATCTGGAGGGGCAATAGTTATAAGCACTGGTGCATAATCTGAGTATGTCCTAGCAAGGTGGGTGGCCAATTCGATCCGGGAGACAACTCCGCGGGAGATCACCCAATAGTCTAGTCTGGCCCAGGAGGCGTGAAGTGCAGTGAAATGAGTACCCTCCCTATATCCAGGATGGAGGTGGCGCCAGACGTCAGTGATGTCATGGGTCGCAAGTATGCCCTGTTTAGCTGCCTGTGTTTTGGTAAATCGGGAGGGGGTTAGATCTATCCATCACTGGGTTAAAAGCAGAGTTAAAATCTCCCCACAGATAATATGTGTAGAGCCAACTTGAAAAATTTGGTACCATAGCGTAGTTTAGAAATCTGGGTCATCTGTGTTCGGGCCATAGCAATGCACTATCATGACCGATTGAGTCCCAAGCGTGCCCCAGAGCATACAGCTACGTCCCATGTGGTCCTGCCGCATGCCTCCCAGTATGAAGGGGGAGTTGCGCTTAACCAGGATTGCCACCCCCTGGAGTATGTGGAGTAAGAGGAGAAAACACGTGTCTTGACCCATTTACTAGCAAACGAGGGGGATCGAGAGGGGTTGAGGTGGGCTTCCTGCAGGACCGCTATGTGCACCTGATGTCTGCCTACATTTCCGATGGTCTTGAATGCCTCGAACGTTCCAGGTGACTAAATTGAGACGTAAGAGTTCAGCGTGCTGTGACAGTGACAGATATGGTATCAAGTTGAGTAGACGGCCTATGTGATGTAGTATACCTTGCGTGTCTGCTAGTGGAGAACAGGTCTGTCATGTGGTACAAACAACAATGCAAACATAGAACATTATACACTCTCCCTCCCCCCACCCACAGAGGCACCCCAAATGTGCCAGCAGTACTACGATCACCCAGGACAACAAACACATTGCAACAGTGCAATATAGGAAGAGTCATTTTGTGAAAGAGGGATCTATGGAGATCTCCCTTGTGGGGGTACGCCAGTGTGCAACAAGGGCCTCCCACGATGCTGTTGGTCAAGGGGGGAGGGTGGCAACCATAGTGCCGTGATCAAACAGCTGCCAGCCACTTGAGTATGTCACTTACAATAAAGTAGAGGAAACAGCAAGTGGAAAAAACAAAAACGTTTCATGCCTACATAAGCATGGCGAGGGCGTTAACGCACTGTTGTGTGGTGATTTAGATTCAGTATGCATTTTCCCGATTCATGCCCTTATATAGGCATAGAAATCCAGTCCTTAATTAGGCATAGCCCATGCTGTACAAATACAGGCATGGCTACTTCCATCCGTTCATCTACGTTACAACTATTTCTTGGAAAACCAAACTCTCAAGCCATTAGGGCTTCCCCTTGCTTGAATATTGATTTCTCCAAGAAACTCATTATTATGGGTGAACAACTATTCCTTAGGGGTTCATCCATGATGTTCATATGCCCGACTTTACGTCAAAGCTGGCATTTCTAAACACCTTCAAGGTATAAATATACCTTCACTTGTTATAGCAAAGCACGGTGTGGTTCGGTGCAGTACCTACTTGCACGACTCCGCTCGCTACAGCAAGTGCCGAAGGAAGCCAACTCTCCAGCTGACGCACTGATCAGAAGCTGTCCTCCTCTGCCGAGAATCCAGCTCTAGTGTTTCTGACTCCTCTTGTTGGGTGTTGGGAAATCGAGTCCGTGAAAGAGAGTGTGGCTTACTGGTTAGAGGAGGCAGACCAGGAAGCAGAGGTCAGCCCGGGACCAGGGTTCAATTCCCGGCTCGGCGGGGTCTTGAGTCCTAAAATGTCCATGGACTCGACAATTCTCGCTCCGGTGCCTACTCGATTCACGGGTTCACACTCTGCGACTCTGGGCAATAGCTTGATTAATCTCCACAACGGCCCCTCGCGGCGGGATGCCTGGCTTTCACCTTGCGGATACCCTGCTGGGGTTATCTCACAGGGGAATACCAGGACGGGTTCCCTAAGCAAGCGCTTAGAAACCGCTCGAGGATTTGCGCTATATAAATTCCTGTACATTTACATTTACATACCAGCCTTTCTCATTCTAAGGTATGTAGCTGATTAGAACCTAGAGAAACCTTTGGCAATTCTTGGCAAAAACTAAATCTATGCTAAAGACCAAACTTACTTCTTCCCTCATTCTAGTCCTAGGTTAGGTACATTGGGGTAGGCGTATTTTAGAAGCACCAGTTGAGTATTTTAGCCTGTGGTATTTATGTATGTATTTTTACATGTCTTAGCACCAGACAATGCTATTACAGTAATATTTTATGCTACTGTTTACGCTGCACGCATTATACTCTGCATTCTGTCTAACGGTTGTAGTAGTTCACCTCTCTTGCATGAGAAAGAAGACTGTTCAATAAGCCCCTTTTATTGAAACGCCTGTCTCTCTATTTTCTCTGCAACTCTGTAGAAACGAAGCATGCACGATTGATTGAGTAAACTAGTTATCTATTGTTTCCACGACTCTGAAGATATGTTTTATTCTAGGGAACAAAGTTGTCATGTTTATGCGGTAGTCAGAAACTAATCCCTTCTTGTGTATTCGAGAAAGTTTCCAGTGACCTCTGAGCTAGCTGGCACTCACAATTAGTTTAGTATATTCGATAAAGACATACTGACCTCAGTCCTATGTCAAATCTATAGGGTATATTATTCCAATGCGCAGAGCCTATTGAGAATATAGGAACTACACTACAGCACAGCAGTGAGATGACACAGTCTGTATACATTCAGCTTCAGCAGTTATCTGCAATTTGAATAGAGGAAGGGAGGGCGGTCTGTCCAGGCCCCACCGGCTACGGCAGGAGTTTGAAGAGCTCTACATTACACCCAGAGTTCCCAGCAATGGGGCCAGGATGTTGGTGGTCTGGTGCATCTCAAAATTGTGGGGACCAACTGCAGCCAGGACTCGAAACTTTGCACGGGTAAGGAAAAAGGGAGTCATTCCACGGCTAGTAGGTCCAAGAAGGTGAGGTTCAATCCGCACTTAAGGATGGTGATTGGGAAAGGCGCTCCGGTGACACTCTCGCCTGGGTGTTCTTTTTGACGGTGCGGAGGAATTCATCCACCTGCTGTTCAGTCATGAAGAAGTGATGTTTATCCCAGTAGGTAACTCTCAAATGGGCTGGGTATAGCAGAGCATATTCGATCTGGAGTTTGCAGAGTTTTTGCTTAGCCGGTAGAAATTTGCAGCAAGCCTCCTGCAACGCCATGGTGAAGTTGGGGTAGATTGAGAAGCTGGCTCCTTCAAATTGTAAATTCTGATGGTCTCTGGTCAGTTTCAGGGCAGCGTCTCGAGCTCTATAATTTAGGAGGTGTGCAATTATCGGCCAGGGGGTAGCTCCGGGGGCAGGTCGTGGGCCAAGGGATTGATGCGCCTGAAGAAGTCTTCCATCAGAAATTACCTTTAGAAGCTTATCCATTTGCGTAATGTGGCGGGTCATCTGCGAGGCGGTGTACTCCGTGTCTGAAATGCGCTTCTCTGCCTCTTTGATCTGTTCATCATGCTTCTCCACCTTTTGGACTATGTAGTCCACATGGTGCTCATTGAGTCCATTTTTGTGGAGAGGTCAGACAGGCTGTGTCGCATGTCCAGTAGTAGGGATTTGACCTCGTCCGCCGAGGCTGACGGTGGTACAGTGGAGGATGTGGTAGACAATGGGTCAGTATCGTTGGAGCAGGATCGTGTGACAGTCCTCTTGGCATCGAAGGGTAGCTTGGTCTGGCGACCCTCGGGATTCCCCATGATGACCGCATCGCAGGTAGTGTGACTCAGCACAGGGAGGAATGCAGTCGTGTTCTGCTACAGTGGGGTTAGAGGCGCCGTTGTGTTGAGGGAGGGGGGCGCCCAGCCAGATCCAGAGAGCGAGAACCAGGTGCCGGGGAGCTCGATGTAAAATAGGAGGAGCGGGGGTGCTCGTTCAAAATGGCGGCCGCAGGTCAGAGGGAGCTAGCGAGCTCAACCACAGAGGAGCAGCAGATCAGTTCCTAAAGTAAGCTCGAAGAGCAGTGCAGCATGGGTAGCACCCTAATGTCATTCATAGTAGGTCCAGCCAAAAGTAGTTTGCAGGATAGGTCTATTGAGGGAGTAGAGCACCATCTGCCCTCATGCAGACTTCTGTGTCCAATCAGTACAGATTCCCCTAACCAATGTACACAGCATAGGTAAGTACCAGCTCGAGGGGCCAGCAGTGAGTGTCCATACAGTCCGTACTAATGCATAGCAAGTCCCAACTAGGGCAGTAGCATGCGTGCCTCCCACGCCAGTCAGGCTGAAAAATATCAGGCTGTAGTTTGAGACCGGAAAAGGCAGTAGTAGCAACTACGCCACCGCAGTGGAAATAATTGTGCCTCGCGCTCACCTCGGATACTCGGTGTAGCGCAGGCAGCGCAGCAAAGTCACAGAGCGGGGGAGGCCTGAGGTTGCAGCCCGCTACCGGAGGAGCAAGGGAATAGAGGAGCCGCTGTGTGAGTCCCCAGTCAGCCACAGCCATCCCAGGGGTAGCGTACACGCTCCAAACTGCCTCACCGCAATCAATGTCCCATCCTGGAGCCCAAGGAGCTGCACTCCGCCGCTGCGAAGCCCTGCCTTCTCCCTTAGGCAGTAGTTATCAGCAAATCAGGCTGCCATCTGCATCAGGTAGAGGCGGTGAAAGTCGGTCAATGCTGCCCAGTCACCACGCTGGAAGCCGGGTCCTCGTGTAGCAAGTGTGGCCACTGGCAAGTCGTCGCAGGGTCACTTCTCCACCCTTGGCGGGGGCTCTCGTGTCTGTATCAACCCCGCTGCGCATCTCCAGGCGTTGTGACAGAGCGATAGGGAGTAGGCAATCTCAGCAAGTGGTTGCCATTCCGTGGTAGGAGGCAAGAGTCAGTTGATCAGGATAAAAGGGCAAATCAAGGAGCCAGGTGACTAGAGCCTCTCAGGCGCGCTGCCATCTTGGCTGTGCACCACCTAGCGCCCCGCCCCCCCACTAGATCTCAACTTGGACTGATCCCATCCTCCCATTCTGACATCACATGCCCATGCACAAACAGCCTGTTTCTGTGCATGGTCCAACCACTGGGCATTACCTGATGCTTGGCAACACATGCACACAACAACTAAACTATTTGTTTCACTCCATCCCCCACCCTACGGGTTAAACTGGACAGATTTCTCTGTAGGGCTACAATTCTCCCTATGATCCAACACTCGGATTGCCTATGCTGGATACTCTCAGACCATGATGCACATGAGGTAACCCTCAGATGGCACCCACCCACACCACCAATCCCTACGTGGCAACTCCCTCGAGACGTTGCAACTCCCTTGAGGACCCAGTATTCCAAAACGAGCAAAGGGAAAATATACAGAATTACTTCACCGACAACACGAACACAACAACCTCTAGAGCATTAGAGTTAGATGCTTTTAAGGTAGTTTTGAGGGGAGCCTGCATTTGGCAAATCGCAAAAGTGCAGAAACCACTGCAACAGACATTTGATCAACAGAGCTGTGTCTCGCACAGCTATCCAAAGAAGCGGACAAAAACACGATTCCCCCGCACAATTAGCAGAAGCCAAAACCAAGTACGCAGAAGCCTGTGCAGATCTTCTCAGATACAACTTCCTTGCCCACCCTACTAGCCTTGTTAATGCGGCAAAACATAGACACGGAACCCATTACCAGCATCATAAACGCAGCAGGCACAGTCACCTAAACACAGTCGGAGATCAGACATTCCTTTCATGAGTATTATGCAGAACTATACAGAGAGCCACAGCCAAACGGGGGGAGCACATAGACAGAATCCTACATTTTGGCACCATGACTCAGCTAACCGCCGATGACAGAACAAACCTAGACGAACAGTTCACACCGGCACCAATTAAAAGTGCGATCCACCACCTAACCAAAAACAAAGCCCCCGGACACGACGGCTTCCAAATAGCATACTATGGCACTTTTACCTCTCAACTGGCCCAGAGGTTAGAAATAGTCTAGAAGGCAGCCTTAGAAACTCGAACACTCCCCAAATCCATGAGTGAGTCCATACTAGTGACCTTTTCCCAAACCGTGACCCCTTACTCAGTTCATCATATAGACCAATCACTCTGTTCAGGGCGGACTGTAAAATATTAGGCAGGACCCTGGCGGACAGACTCACGGAGGTGCTTCCCAACCTGATGCACCCCGACCAGTGCAGATTTGTGCCCATGAGAAATACCTTCCAGAATATCCATAGGCTCTTCCATGTCCAGGACAGGGTGCAGGACCGCTTCCCGCTTCCTGTATGCCGCGTGCCTCGTGCTGGACCTTGAGAAAACCTTTGACACCCCAGCATGGCAGTACCTATTTGCGGTCTTGCAACGGGTGGAAATTGGCTCCAACCTCATGGCGCATATCAAATTACTGTACACTGGCCTCCGAACTCGGGTTAGCATAGGCCGGCACATATCGCCCCTCTCCACCTGGATGTCCATTGCACCCCTATTATTCGCTCTTGCAATGTAGTCACTTGCAATCAGACTCAGGGAGGGGGAAAGCTCACTGGGGAATACCACTGCAGGGCTGCAACCACAGCATCACTGTACGCGGACGACCTCCTTATCTATATCAGGGACGTTACAATGGACCTCTCTCATCTCTGGGCCACGCTGGACGAGTGCAGAAGGGAAGCGGGACTAAACGTGACTTGGGAAAAGTTTACCATCTACCCCAGTCTACCATCTACCCCTCCACCCGGATGCTCCTCATCGGGAAATACGGGCAGGGGCAGTCAGGCTGGCGTGGAACGGGGATGTCCCGAGAAACCTAGGTATTAGGCTCTACCATATCCAGAGTGATCTTCTCGAGGGTAACCACTCCAGGACCCTAAGAGGCATTAAAGACCAGCTCGACTTCTGGCACACACTGACCCTGGCCCTCATAGGAAAGGTAGTCCAATGAAAAATGGTGGTGGTACCCAGTCTCCTCTATTACTTCACGAACGTCCCGGTGATCCCCCACAAGCCTTCTTCCAGGAGTTTTATTCCTCACTGGTATCACTGATTTGGGGGAGAGGACGCCGCAGAGTAGCCCTGGCAACACTGCAACTCCAATGCAACCAGGGCGTATTAGACGCCCCATCCTTTGAAGCCTACTTCCTCGCAGCACAGCTGTAATGGCTATCATGCTGGACAGCCTGGCGTCAAATAGAAGAGATGGATACACAATCAGGGTTCCTGACAATCCCTATGAAACATAGATGACTTCTTCCGTGCATAGAGACAAATCCATCCCATCCCATCCTAGTGAAAGTAGCAAGGTCCTGCATGCTAAGTCTCTGCCGCCTCTCTCATGCCTCACCTCTGTATTCTCCACTGCTGCCACTGGCAGGTCTCCCCAATAGGCACAGCCATTACACTTCCCAGGAAGTGAAGATCTGGACAGAATATGCACTCAGTTAAGTAGAATCACTGTTCACAGAGGGTCAACTAGCCTCCCTTGAAATCTGACGGAGTGGAGCTGGCTCCCCCCATGGCAGTTCCTCCTGCAAAGGCAGCTCATTTCTGACTGCAGGAAAATGTGGAACCCGACAAACTGAGAACCACAGATACAGCCCACTCTACATGCGATATTAAACCTGGGCCCAGAGCGACATCTCATCACATGGATTTACAAATCCGTCATAACACTCACTGCCACACCACTAATGCAACTCCGAGAAAAAGGGGAAGAGAAATTCATGACAAAAAATGGCTCACAGTCCTAGAGCACCTTAACCCCTTCGATGCTCATGACAAGCTCAGCTCGCCATGAGGCACGGTTGAGCTGTGCTCATACAATGGTAAATCAGGGAATGCAGCACAGGAGGAAAATATCTCAAGCACCCAAGGTGTTAAGAAAGTATTGCGCAACCACTACTTCAACAATATCTAATTTAACATATTACACCAGGCGTATCTCAAGCCAGCGCTTTTATCCAACGGCTTAATTCGAATGCACCCTCTGCCATCGGCCCAGTGCTACATTTGTGCATATGCCCTGGATATGCCCAGAGTTGCAGCCCCAACGGTCAAAATATACACCACGACACACACAATCACTGGCCCGACAAACCTCAACACATGCAGTGCTAACCCTAATATTAGCTAAAAGAAGCATCACAATGCATTGGCGCTCACCTACGTTTCCCCGATAAAAACGTGGAGATGAGCGGTCATAAACTTGGGTGCGGCAGAGGAAGAAGCGATCAGGCGGGAGGAGGCACGGGGAACGAGCAGTCACCCCATCTCCATGAAATGGGCAGCTCTCCTCCACAAGTTCAAACTAAAACATAGGACACCCACGGAATCCCTTGCAGCCACCCAAGCGCCGCAGCGCCCCACAACCCCCGCACCCCATGCACAACCATTCGAGGGGAACCTACCCCCCTTCCCCCACACAAAGTCCGCACCTGCTATTGTGAGGGAGTGTCCCTAGTGATGCCCAGACCGCTGTAGAAAACTCAATGCCACAGCCCTGTACCTCATCCCCGAATCCACCCCCCAAGTTACACCCCTAGTTGGTTCGTTAAAAACGACACTTGCAAACTATTCACAACTGCAGCAGAGTTACACTGACTAGGTCCCACAAACCAAACGCATCATCAAAGATCCAGAACATTCTAGAATGCATAAGCCACGTATGGAGGACAAAACGCCCAAACACTCAACAAACCCACTTGTTCAAACTGGCAATATAATGTAACTAACTGATGAATAACTGCAAATTATGTTGTTTACGCTTGTATACCCTGTCTGCACCTGAAGAATTCAATAAAAAAGTTCACAAAAAGAAATCCTGACCCACAGTATTGAGTTTAAACACCCCCACTCTTCCTCCCTGTGAAGCCTACGACTGCTCACCATCTCAACCACTAAGAGCCTAGTGCTGAATGGGTAGCTCTTGGCCCTGTATGCAGAGCCAAGTAGATTGAAACCTGGAACTTCATAAGCAAACAAACTCAACCCCCACGGTTGAGGTTCAGTGGCACACTTGCAATTTGTCATTCACATTCTGCTTACGCTCACCACATTATGCGCAATGAATCATCAGAGATTCCTGAATGGCTCTTTTAACTTTGAAGGGCTGTACATTGTTCACAGCTGCCTAAAAATAGTTCAATTCTCTTGCGAAGCACAACTGACAAGGTGCACTTTTGTTAAATTGTACTAACTTTCTCATGTTAACTTTCAATACGGCCTCATCATTTTGCCAGCACTCCGGGGGTCCAGTTAGATGGTGATTTTGTTTTCCTTCCATTTTATTTTTTAAAGTTAATGTATTTTTCTACAATAAAAAAATTAAACAAAAAAAGTGACATTGTAAGATGGAAGCTGCCTTTGATTTAAGTGCTTGGTTAGGTAGTGATTTATTTTTGTTTCCTTAATAAACAATAGTTAAACGCATAACACAATTGAAAGGCTCACTATTTCTAACACATCAATTATTCTCCTATTATTGCATTAAAATATTAAGAGCGTATAATGCGCACAGCACGCTCCTTTGCCAGTTTCAGTTGTGGATAAGGATTCTACATGTAATCTGCATCTCGAGTGTGCAGCTACTTAAAAATATAGTATCCCTACCATTATTAAACTTGCTGTTATTGTGTTTTTCAATTATATTGAGCCTGTTTGCCAACATGTGATAGATGTGCATTATTGTATTGTTTGTTGTGGAGATATTTTAACCTTACTAGCTGGGTTCTAATCGGGAATTTGTCCCTTTCAATATTTATTTCTATGTGTAAAAATGGGAAGCTAATTTGGTGAAAATGGCATTATTGTAAAGTAGCTAAATTAAATTACCTATTTCAACTGGACGATGTTTGAAGGCATTGTCAAAGTGGACAATATCCCAAGGACCCCACCCCAATGGGCTCCCTGGAAAAATGAACGTTCTCTCTATTTGATCCCTCTTCTTTCTATTCCAATTCTCTATCTAAACTTTCCTCCTTCTCTTCCTACCTCGGACTGTCTCTCCACCCTGTAGCATCTTAAAGATTTTTGGGGTCTGGGCAAGAAATATGAATGAATGAAAATCGTAATTTTTTTTAGTTACTTAAAACAATAACAATATTCCAATAAAACAATTTTTAAAAGATAAATTGGGCCCTTATGTGGGCATCAATGTTATCTATGACAAGTTATGCAGTGATTTAGATGGTCTTGATACGGGTTGTGATTAAAAAGTCTAAAAGTCCAGCCACATCCCTATTTTGCTACCGTGAGCAGGACCGGACTGGGAACGAAAACCGGCCCTGGCAAAGTGCTCGTCCGAAACCGGGGGTGGTTTGGTTGTCCATTGGGGGTGTGACCTAGCTCTTTGCCGGGTCTGGTTTTCGGCCGATTTTGTTACAGGGCTGACTGCTAAAATGGTCCTGTAACAAAGACGGCCCCCAGGGGCCTAAAACCATCCCCCACCCGTGCAGCGCACCGGGGTATTGCCCGGTGCCCGCAACGGCCAGTCCGGCCCTGATTGCCAGTTATCAGTTTTTGAGCTGCGGTGGCGGGGTAAGGGAAAGCAGGGCAGAGGCAGAGTAACTCTTCAAGCTTCTTGACTTATTTGCAACCCCTCACTAGGGTTTGTGTGTCGTGTGGGAACACAGTGCCGACGCCTCCACTCATGAGTGGATGTCCATTTTTAAGACGAGCTATTTATAGCTCTGAACTATTGCAGGAGAAACAACACTCTTGAACAAGCGGATTCCTGCCAATGCATGTTGTGTACTGAAGCGTGACGCTTCGCCAGGCACACGCTTGGCCTCACACAGAAATCCGCTCCCCCACCAAGCAAGACAAGCCAAGAACATCAAAGCGACCGGCCGCTTTGAGTCCATTTGCCACCAGCCACTTCACGCGCTCTGCAGGTTATAAACAAGACCATCTGCTCGTGAATGCTGGCATGCTTGCCCAGCCCCCTCACAGCGTTCGTGGCACATGCATTCTTTTGTGTCAAATTTGCTACTCAGGAAGCCGTCCAATTTACGCGCTTGACGGAGTTGTGATCGTCGCCACTTCCATGCCCAAAATTACCAACACAGTTCCATAATATTTGGGTCCCCACTTTCGCCGCTTACCACGGAGGCATGAGAAACCATAAACTTAAACAATTACACCGTCAGTGCTGGTGGGTACAGTTTTAAACTTAACGCAATACATACACTTTCACACAAGGCAGCCTTCGCCTTTAGTGAATACTTGTCAAAAAGCCCTTTCAAAATGAATTTACGTTAAATTGCGCCTGGACCAATTTAAAGGTCGGACAAGAAGCTCAGCAGTAAAAAAGAAACAAATGGGGTGACGTGCACTGCTGCTTTTACTGAAGCGGGGTTATGGACAAGTTAAACACACAAAGATTCAGTATAACCATTGCAAGCCCGGTTCTGGAATCAAACTTTCCTTTATACATTTCTGTCACTGTCTAGTTCCCTGTGCAGTTTCATAGATGTGTACTGCCACCTGCACGTGAGGAACAAATACTGCATACAGGGGGATTGCGAAGGGCTCTAAATAAAGCTGGTGGTTCAGCCGCTTCAAAAAGCTGACAACTGCCCACAACGTAAAGGCCAGAATTCCATCACTTGCTAACAAGGTCCATATTTAACCAACGTAGGAGTGTCATAGCTCGATCATCGATAGCTAGCCCCCTACATCTGGCGTCATGATGCCACCACATTGTAAAATAATCTTGAGCATATTATATTTTTTACCAATATCAGGTTTTTGCACTCGCTTGGTTTTGTCAAAGCAAAATACGCTACAGCCGGGAAATTCTAGATGTCATTTTCTCTCACACACACACTCTCACACACACACTCTCTCTCTCTCACACACACACTCTCACACACAGACTCTCTCTCACACACACTCTCTCTCTCTCACACACTCTCTCTCTCTCTCACACACACTCTCTCTCTCTCACACACACTCTCTCTCTCTCACACACACACTCTCTCTCTCACACACACACTCTCTCTCTCTCACACACTCTCTCACACACACTCTCTCACACACTCTCACACACTCTCTCTCTCTCACACGCACTCTCTCTCTCTCACACACACACTCTCTCTCGTATACACACACACTCTTTCTCTCTCACACACACACACTTTCTCACTCACGCCAACTCTCACACTCACATACTCTCTCACACACACTCTCTCACATACTCTCTCTCTCTCTCTCACACTCTCTCTCTTTTACCCTCTCTCTCTTTCACACACACTCTTTCACACACTCTCTCTCACACTCTCTCTCACACACACTCTCTCTCACACACACACTCTCACACACACACCCTCTCTCACACACACACTCTCACACACACACCCTCTCTCACACACACACCATCTCACACACACACACACACACACACACTCTCTCTCACTCTCTCTCACACACACACTCTCTCTCACACACACCCACCCATATACACTCACACACACACACTCTTTCTTTCTCACACACACTCTTTCTCTCTCACACTCTCTCACTCACACACACTGTGCACAACATTTGTACAGTTAATGTAGCTCGCAATAATTGGGAGCTGCAGACTTAGACACACATTGAGTTATTCTTCAAAGTGCTTGTTTGCTCACAGAGTCACGCTTGATCTCACTCATGGCAAGAATATGAGATTTGGCAACACTTTTTTATTCACTCTGAGCACACACTATAGATTACTTTGACTTGATGTAATTTCACGTTCTTCATGGGCAGCTACCCAGTGCTAAACAATGCTGACAGTGCATGGCAAAATCAGGCTGTCTGAACAAACATATTTTTGGCTACGTTAACCTGTGGCCTTGGCAGTATCGTAGCACCCAAATATTCAAAAGAACTTATGTATAGTGAATGGCATGCTGGTCCACCCAATAACTTATAATCGGTGATTTTAATGAGCGCCCTTCTCTTGGGTCAAGTGCCCAAATGCTAAGCCATCCTACTAAAGCAATCAGCACAACGCTTTAGAGCAATGTATATGTACATCAGATGGTATGTGTGCTGTCCAACACCCATTTAGTGATCTTTCACCTCATCATTCTGCATCTCCACACCAACCCTTCTTACACCCCTCTTCTCTCCATTCACAGCATCACTCAGCACCACTCAACGCCACAGCACCACTCAACGCCACAGAACCACTCAACGCCACAGAACCACTCACGCCACAGAACCACTCAACACTACAACACCACAGTACCACTCAATGCCACAGAATCACAAAGCAACAGCATCACTCAGCGCCACAGCATCACTCGGCACCACTCAACGCCACAGCGCCACTCAACCCAACAGCACCACTCAACACCACAGCACCACTCAACCCCACAGCACCACTCAACCCCACAGCACCACTCAACGCCACAGCATCACTCAATGCCACAGCATCACTAAAACGCAACAGCATCACTAAACGCAACAGCATCACTCAGCACCGCTCAACGCCACAGAACCACTGAATGCCACAGAATCACTCAGCACCACTGAATGCCACAGCATCACTCAGCACCACTGAACGTCACAGCATCACTCAGCACCACTGAACGCCACAGCATCACTCAGCACCACTGAACGCCACAGCATCACTCAGCACCACTGAAGGCCACAGCATCACTCAGCACCACTGAAGGCCACAGCATCACTCAGCACCACTGAAGGCCACATCATCACTCAGCACCACTGAAGGCCACAGCATCACTCAGCACCACTGAAGGCCACAGCATCACTCTGTGCAACCATTCAACAACAACTGGTTCTAATATGTTCTCTCAATGTTTCAAGCTTTATTACACATGTCACAAAAAGATGTTAATATTTCACTGCGGTTCTTGGATTTTCATCACAATAATCTTCCCAAAAAGTTATTTACAAAAGTTTAAGCTATTGCCATTATAAATTACAATAACTTTTATTTAAGTATCAATTATCAAAAAAATAAAAGCCATTGTTATTTGTAATATTAATACATCGAAATCATGTAAATACAACACATATTGCATTACAAATGCTATAGGTGTCACGTTTTCAAAAGTTAAAACTATTGGCATTTTAAATGACAAAGCTAATAATTTCGCTACTTTCAAAACCAACACAGAAATAAAATATTTGTCATTTACAATTCCAAAATTTCCTAATGCAGGACCTATTGCATTGCAAATGCTTGTTAAGTAAAATGGCTTAACAGGAGATCTCCTGGGAACAACATTACAGAAGGTGGAGCCATGATTCAGTCTTGTGGTTGTATAGTCTGCAGACCCCCTCCTTTCCCAGTGGAGCCCATTGGTTGAAGTTGGCCACTTGTAGGCCTAGCAGGCGCATAAACTAGATATCTCTGCAGGCCGGTCTGTTATGCTGTCTGAGAGGTATGGTTGTGACTTTCCTGGTAAATATGAATCACTGAGGCAGATAAGATAGTTGAGGGTTTTAAGGACCGAATATCCAGCAGATGTGAAGTTAGTTTCAGCTGCCTGTTGATGACCATTTTCCAAGCTGTTTAGGGTATAACATCCGATTTTAGCGCTGCGCCTTCGATTGGTTATGAGATTGCATCTTTTTGAATTTATTGGTGCCAGGGATTTCCTGAGCTCTCGATAATTTCTTTTAGGCAAGCTTTGAGAGTGTTATCCAGTGCTTTTAGATCCCTTATGTAGAATTACAAGGTGTCAGCCTCACAGGTGAGTGATTGTCTTGAAAGGTCCAGCTCCAGCCATAATCTGGCCCTTCATATGTATCTAGGGAGTTGGAAAACTTGCTTATAGGCCCAGCATTGCGTGTGGTGTAAGCTTGCCATGCATGCCTATGGGAAGGTCTTTTGCCCATGGTTTAGAGCCGGGAGAAGAGTGGCTTTCATAAACCTTTAGAATGGGGGCAGCTGAGGTGCTGTTAAGGTCTTGTTGAGACAGCTGAGGCTGTGTGTAATGGCTCCAGCTTTCTTTTTCAGGGATGCTAGGTGGTCCGAGGGTCTGGAGGACACACTAAACCGTACCCCCAGGTAGATGTACTATGTAGTTGTTTTGATAGTTGCAACTTCAGGATAGGAGTTTCTTTTTTCTGCAAAGGCAAAAGATCGGGACCTTGGTTTTCTCCTGATTGATTTTGAGAGAGTCATCATCATTATATTCTTACAGCTTGCTCAAGGCACATTGGATTTGGATTTTGGTGTGGTCCATTATGACTATATTGTCAGTATATTGTAAAATGTGAAGCTTTGAATGGTCTAGCTGAGGCAGGAGCATGCTGCTACGCTCCAGGTATCCCCCCAGATCAGCTGTATAGAGATTGAAAAAGAGGGGAACGAGACGCACCCTTGCTGCAGGCTGTCGTTGATTGTCATTTTTGAGTATACAGTGTTGGGGCCCGTTCTCAACCATACCCATGTGTTTGAGTGAAGAGAGATAATGAATCTGAGTAGCTGCCACGGAACCCCCCAAGGGTTCAGTTTTCTCCACAGGGTGTTACGGACCACCTAGCAGAACTATAGTTGATAAAGCAGCAAGAGAGAAGGATGGCTTTTTTGGGCTGCTCTACGGCTCAAGATGGCAAGAGCTGTGATGTTGTTGATTGTAGAGGAGGCATCATGAAACCCAGTTTGAAAGTAAGGTAAGATGTTATTTCATGTGACCTATTCTTCTAGCACTTTAAGAAGGGACCGGGCATAGATTTGGGACTCTAGATCTAGTTAGGCTATGGGTCGGTAGTGGGAAGGAATGGTCGGTCTCCTTTTTAGAAGATTGGTGTTAAAAGTGGGTTATTGGTAGGGGCAAATATAGGTCTGCCACTGGAAATAAGGCCTCTAACACATGATAAGACCCAGCATAGATCTTAGTAAATTACTCCTATGCTCAACCCTTGATAACATGGCTGCAAGCAGACAGGCTTAACTTCAAAAACAGGTATGTAAAGCATTTAAAAACACATTTTCAGTAAATAATTAAGACACAACAGATAATAAAATTCCAACACCAATGTATAAAAATAGGAAATATTTTTATCTTTAAAATGACACCAGAACGACAAAAATCCAATGTAAGGAACCAGCGTTATGAATTTTCAAAGATTTAATAAAATATATCACTTAGAAGATAATAGCACCATATTGCGATACCTGCTCGTGATAGACCAGGGAAAAGTCATAGTTTCATGCCAGGCACAAGGAGCCCTAAGCGTCTACAGCCGCCCACAGGTCCAAGACCCAGTTTCTACCTTCACACTTAAAGACATTTCTGGAGCTTTTTCTCTCGAGGCCCCTTGAAGCTCCCAGCCAGTTCGGGTCCTGTGAGGGTCCGCCGGCTTGACTTGTGACGAGGTCCCGGTGAACTTCCCTGGAGCGGACGTAGAAAATATTTCAAGTTTGTTTCAGCGGGCTACATCAGCCCACCCGCAATGGAAGGCAGGCGGCTCGGCTATCGCGGTCGACTTTTGTAAATGTGTAAATGTAAATGTATGACTTAGAAACTTTTATGGACCTTTTTCTCGTGAGGTCTCTCGATGCACCTCATGTCGCTGGTACCGGTGAGAATTCACCGGCTTCAGATTTTCTCTAGCCCCAGTCAATCTCTGGAAGTTGGAGCTATGGGGCTTTTAGTGGGATGAACCTGATTGGCTTGGCCAGCTCATAGTTGAAGGCAGGCGGCCTGGCTGGCCAGGTTGAGTCGTCCCTCTATGGAGCTTTTTTCAAAGTTGAGCCAAAGCTCGCCAAACTTCTTGAACTTCTTCCTGAAGTTCCTCAAGGGGTCTCAATGTGTTTCAAACTCACTCCAAGGGTCTGGAAGCTCCAAGACGGTCCTTAAAAGTTGAAGAGTTCAGTTCCCACAATATACTGGTACAAAACCCTTACAAATCCACTGATGGGTCTCCAAGGTATAGATTTAGTTGGTGATGTTCCAGTTGAGCTCTTTTAAACTGTATCTTTCAAGGAGTTCACTCTTTAGTTATTTTCCAGCAAGATAATCCACAGGGCTGTATTTTCAAATGGTGCAGTCTTCAGTGGTCAGGCCTTAGTGTTCCTTGCACAGCAAAATCTTCTCAGTAGGGCACTTCTTGCTTCATTAAATTTCAAGCAGCAGATCCGGAGGGCTCTGCCCTTCTCAGATACGTATTCAAAATTCTCTGGGTCAAGCAACAGGTCACTTCTGACCAATGAGAGCAGGGTAACTCCTCATAGTTATGACCACATCCTGTAGAGTGTGGCATTGTTTTGTCCCAGAATGTATCAAATCTTTCAAATCCATAATGGCTGATTTTCCAGCAAGGAGGTACGAGCTGGCTAAACACAGCCCCAGGGATGGCTTATTTCCATAGACTCTCCCCCTACCATCTGCACATACCTTCCTTAAGCCTAGTGGTGACTCTGGGTCAAGAATGTAAAAGTGTAACTGACACCCAGGCCTCCCGTCTGCCTTTGAAGAGCATGGTTTACGACTGCACCCCCTGGCCTGGCATTCCTATGGACCAGTACATGCCCTCCCAGCAGAGTTGGTAACCCCAGGGGCTCTTTATCACCTCTTCAAAGCAGCCTGGCTAATCCACTCAACTCTGACCAATCAGGCAGACCACTGGAAGGCTGAATTTGGACTTACAAACAAGAAAGTCTTTTAACTTCTTATTTGTACACTTTGGAAGAAATGCAACAATATAATATTGTTGGATTTTTCACTACTATTCTAGGAAGTGTTTGAAAGGTATCTCTATCTCCTTCCTATCAGGAGTTATTCTTTAACCCCTTGTATGCTGAAGACGGAACCGCTCCGTCATCAGCTGCGGTGGCGCTGTGCTGATGACGGAGCGGTTCCGTCATGGCCCGCCCGCCGCTCATCCGCGGCGCCAATTCCGCGCCTGCGCTGAGCGGGCGAGGCCATGACGGAACCGCTCCGTCATAAGCACAGCGCAACCGACGCTGGTGACGGAGCGGTTCCGTCACCAGCATGCGCCCCCTGCTCTTCTGCCCCGCCCCCTTAGGACTGCGGCGGAATAGCTGCCGCAGTGAAGGGGTTAATAACTTCCTTCAATGTTAACCTATGTGCCACTGGATTTGCAATGGGGAAAATGGCGTGGGCCAGTTTTCTAGCACCAGGGCTTATAAAAACATATTTTATGTGTATTTTCCTAATTTCTACATGACCCCCACACCTATGCAACTAGGAGAGACTGTAGGGGTTCTGAATCTGCAGAAATATTGCAGATCCTCCTTACCTAGTGCTCCTTGCATCAAAATCGAATTTGAGCAGCACTTTAACACAATGTGGGGAGTAAAATGTGAAATTTCACTTTACCCAGCCATATAAAAACTCATTTTATAAGGGTGTACCTTATACATATCTGTCCCCCCACCCCTGGGATACCTAGGGGACACCCTGGGGGTCCCAATATACCAAAACATTGTAGGTATTCCTTTTTAAGTGCCCCTACCAACAAAGGCGAGTTTGGGCAGGATTTACTTTTTAAAAGCATGCCTGGCACCCAGGCTGTTTTTAAACTTATCTCAGGTTTCAGCAGTGCACACATGCAAGTGCATAAAAAGCTGCTGGCCACTAAACTGCCATGCTCCAGGGTACTGGGGACTTCTAGTTAGTTTCAATCCCTGCCCTATTATATACCAGGGGTTGATGTGGTAGGTCATGCCAAATACAGGGCTACCCCTCCATACCATAGTGTATCCTAGTGTATGTTAGGTGTTTTAACGGTATTCTAATGTGTTCTTTTCAGCTTAGCACTGGCCCTGGGCCTGGTTAGGCAGAGCCCAGGGTCAGTCAAAATCAGTTACCACCAGCATCAGTCAGCAAAAAGTTGGGGGGGTGCCTCGGGCACAGGATGATTTTGCAAATATTGGGCATAGAGTGGAGCCCCTCCATGAGTCTGGGATCTATGCTGCAATGTATTCTTGATTGAAGAGGGTGGTTAACACCTTAGCCCAGTCCTTTCGGGCGCATTTAAATATGCTTGCTGGAAGGCTATTGGGGCCTGTAGCTCCCTTGTTTTTCATATTTTTTAAATATTTGCTGACACATGTTGAATTAGGACCACATACGCGGCCCGGCTGCTATTCACCGCCGCTTGAAGACGGCCTCAGACGTTCAAGCAGATCGAAGCTGATCTCCCAAGTGATCGCTCATGCGGCACTTTCTTCATTTCTCCACCGGCTGGTGAAGAAATTCTACATCTACTACACGAGAAATCACCGAATACTGAACCAATTGAAAGGTGTCGGCTGACACCTCCTCTAAAGCTTCAGAATAATTCTTTAGCTTACTAAGGGACCCTCAGGCTGTCCTTCGTCTATCTGTCCTGATGAAGACCTGCCTCGGATGCAAATAACTCTGCACCACCACGTAGGGTCGAAACGTCGACGTTAGTCACATCAATCCGTCCACAAAAAGTTACAACACAAGAAAAGAAAATAATTCAGTTTGTTGTGACTATTTAATCCAAAATGGACTGATGATAATCTGTGTCTTGTTTAACCCTCTCCCTGCTCATGACGAGCTCAGCTCGTCATGCAGTACAGTGCTCCTGTGCTTATGACGAGCTGAGATCGTCATGAACAATGGGAAAAAACTAGACTCAGCACAGGAGGGGAATCTCCCTAGCAGCGATGGTGATAATTGCATGTCATTATGTTGTACTCCACTGTTTATGTATAGCACAGTAATCACTTGTCACTACCAGTCACTGAAGCACTTCACTTTGTATGTGATTTCATATCATGCCAGTCTTGGACAGCCATCTTGTACAATTGATTAATACATGCAAAAGATTGACAATAAGAAAAACCGTTTAAATTTAAGAAACGTGTTGTGTCTTTATAATTTGTAGATTCAATATCGCTTCATGATACATGTAAAGATGGTCTATACACTTAGCAAAGCAAAGAAATTCCTTTTTACCCGACAGAACCACTATTTTCGTTTATCTTTAGGACCCAGGTTCTGAGGGTCACTGTGATACCCCATTATAATTAATGGTGACCTGGGGCGGGCGCAGTCAGGCTCAGGTTTTCCCCGGTGTGTGGTTTGTGTCCCCCGGCCGAAAAGGCATACTGCTGTACTTTGACGTGTTGCACCCTGGATTATTCTGGGACCGCATTCCTCCTGGTGCACTTATCAATCAGGTGTTTGTTAAGCTTGACTACACACCCGTAAGAGTCTCAAGGCACTGGGGGCAGAGGGGGGTTACAGGTTCCAGTCCATCAAGGAGGGGGTCTGTCGAAGAGCCAGGCTTTGAGGTTTCTTGCGAAGATGGGGAGCGATGTTATCTGTCTGAGGTGGAGCCGAAAGTTGTTCCAGGCTCTGGCCGCGCAGAAGGAGAAGTAGCGGCCTCCCGATCTGGTCTTTCTGGTGCAGGGGACCGCGGCGTAGAAGAGCTGGGCTGATCGTAGGGTCCTTTGAGGTGCGTAGAATTTGAGTCAGATGTTCAGGTATGCTGGTCCTGTGTCATGGAGGGCCTTGTGAGCATGGGTTAGCATCTTGAAGGTGACTCTAGCTTCGATAGGGAGCCAGTGGAGTGTGCGTAGATGCTGAGAGATGTGGCAGTTCCTTGGCAGGTTGAGGTCCAGTCTTGCGGCGGTGTTTTAGATGTTCTGTAGCTTGCGGTGAGGTTTTTGTTCATTGCAGCATAGAGTGTGTTGTCATAGTCGAGCCTGCTGGTGACCAGGGCGTGAGTGACGGTCTTTCTGTGTTCGAGGGGAATCCATTTGAAGGTCTTGCGTAGGAGGCAGAGTGTGTGGAAGCAGGAGGACAAGACAGAGTTGATCTGGCAGTCCATTTTGAGCTCTGAGTACAGGATGACTCCCAGGTTGCGTGCGTGGTCCATGGGGGTGGGCGGGCTTCTGAGGGCGGAAGGCCACCAGGTGTCGTTCCAGGCATATGGGTTTGGGCCCCTGATGAGTACTTACGTTTTGTTAGTGTTTAGTCGTAGGCAGCTGTTTCTCATTAAAAGCTGTGTCTGGCGGTGTTGGGTTTGTTGGATAGGGAGCGGATGAGTTTTGTGTCGTCTGCATATAACACAATGTTGAGTCCGTAGGTTCCGACGATGGGGGCAAGCGGAGCCATGTAGATGTTGAAGAGAGTAGGGCTGAGGCAGGAGCCCTGGGGAACTCCGCAGTTGGTAGGTGTAGGGTTCAAGAGGGGAGTCTGACCCGCTGCGTTCTGCTGGAGAGGAAGGACCGGATCCAGTCGAGGGCCTTATCTTGGATCCCTGCATCGTGGAGTGTGCGTATTAGGGTGTGGTGAGAGACTGTGTCGAATGCCGCTGAGAGGTCAGGGTGGATGAGGGCTGTTGTTTCTCCATTGTCCAGTAAGGTATGGATGTCGTCTGTTGCGGCGAGGAGGGAAATTTCCGTACTGTGTTTTTTCTGAAGCCGGATTGGGAGGAGTCGAGGATGTTGTGCTCTTCGATGAATGTGGCGAGTTGGCTGTTGATGGCTTTCTCGATGACTTTCGCTGGGAACGGGAGCAGGGACATGGGTTTGTAGTTTTTGAGGTCAGTGGGGTCCTCCGAGGGTTTCTTCAAGAGGGAGTTGATCTCTGTATGTTTCCAGTCGTCGGGAAACTAGGCGGTTGGCAGGGAGCGGTTGATTGTGTGGCAGAGCATGGGTGTGATGGTGTTGGTGGCTCTGTTGAAAATGTGGTGGGGGCAGGGGTCCGTGGGGGCCCTGGAGTGGGTTGACTTCATTGTCTTCGGTGTATCTTCATGGTGAGGGCTGTCCAGTTGTCTACTGCTGGCTTTAGGGTGTCGGGGGTGGTTGGTGGGGGTACATTGTGTTGGTTGTCTTCGTTGAAGTTGTCATAGATGCTCTTCATTTTGTGATGGAAAAAGGTGCTGAATTTGTCACAGAGGTCTTGTGAGGGAGGGATGTCAGTGGACTGGCTGGTGGGTTGGGCGAAATCCTTGATGATGTTGAAGAGTTCTTTGCTGTTGTGTGCATGAGTGGAGATTCTGTCTTCAATCACTTTTTTCCTTGTTTTTCTGATGAGTTGGTGGTGGGTGTTGATAGCGGCTCTGAAGTTGTTCTGGGCTTCTGTGGATTTGGTGTTCCTCCAGGCCTTTTTGAGGCGGTGGCAAGTGCGTCTGGACTCTTGAAGTTTGGTGGTGAGCCATCTAGCTTTCTTGGCGGGGTGTTGTTTTTCTTGAGGGGGGCTATGGTGTTTGCCCATGTCGGAGATCCATCTGTGCAGGGTTCAAGCTGCGGTGTTGGGGTCGTCGTTTTCCGTGATGGTTGGCGTGGAGTTGTCGAGTGATGAGGTTAGCTGTTAGCTGATGTAGCTCCAGAAGTGGGCCAGGCTTTTCTCTTGTAGCATTTGGTATATTTTTAGCCATTTGTTTTGGTCGGTGAACTTCTTTACTTCCCAGGTTAGTTTTTTTTGTGTGATCTGCGTAAGTTGACAATGTTTTTAATAGAGTGTAAGGTGGGACTTAGTTTGTGAGTACGACTTGCCCTCTTTATTGCTCTTCATGTGATGACAATGCCCCTGTTGGATCACTTTTGGGGCAGGTTCTTGGGGAGCTGCTGATGTGAGGCACAAGGTCCCAGCAGTTGGTCTCTTAACTTAGTTATTTAGTTTTCCCATCGGCAATAAGAGGTCCCCAAGGAATTGTTAAATTCCAAGATTACATCTTCCAGCCATTTGCCCACCGTGGGGGTGCCTGATGCTTGGCATTTGATTCTCCTGAATAGCGTGTGAGATTCGTACCATGAAGATTGCCCCACGGCTGTGACGCTAGCAGCCATTGGGGCATGTAGATTAAGCAGTACAGTCAGGAGATTGTGGTCGCTTTCAGTGTGATCAGGAAACTCCAGTTTAACCAGATGGCATCCTAGGGGGGCTGAGAGGACTATGAAGTCTATGGTTGAGATACCTTTGAAAGTAGAGGGGAATAGAACATAGGGGTCTTGTGACTGAGAGATTTGTTACGCTGAGTGTAGATTATAGTTAGATAGTAGTGTTGAAGATTTCCAATTCTTTGGTTAGGTGAGATCAGTTGTAGGAGCTCCCTAGTCCCCTGATGCTGAAGTCCTCCCACTAGCAGGTATCAAGTGTGGTGAACTCTAGCAGGAGGTCTTCCAAGCTGTCGTAGAAGTGTTTAGTAGCAGGAAGTTTGGGTGTTTTGGCTGCATTGTGATGGCAATTTTTATAATTAGGAGGGTGCCTTTTGTGTTAGTAGGGGGTGTCTTTTGTGTTAGTAGGGGGATGTCTTTCGTGCAAGATAAATGCCAACTATTTTTGAATAACCCTTTTCAAGTTTAATATGTACTTAGACTTATTTGCCATCATGCAGGCTTAGGTTCGCAGGGAATGGGTAATACAATTTCAACTAGTTTGTTCCCAAGGAACTCTGAATATGTCTTTGGCTGTTGCCCCCAAATTTCCTTAAGATGACACTGTGGAGTGTAATTTAGAAAACTCCACAAGCAAAATGGGCACAGGAATTAAAGTTTATTTTTACTCCAATAAAATATTGAAGGTTTGTTTGGTGTGCGGTACTCTTCCCTGGCTGTTTAGGTTGTACATAGTTACAATGTAAGTCTGGTATTCCATTTAGTACCCGTGCCCACCCCACTTTCTGCACCCCAAATCAGATAGGAGCCCCTGTAATCGAATTAGTAGTACAAAATTACAATGTAAGTCTGGTATTAAATGCATTAACCATTAGAAGGAAGAGATTCACTGTCGGTTTTGATGGACTGCGATTCTGAAACAAGATTTACACACTCAATACCTAGGCACTGCTCAACAGTGCATGTACTCTCATCTTGCATCTCCTGACTAGTTCTAATCTATATGTCACATTCTTGCTTCGATTCTTTGCCCTTAAAGGTGCAGTGGGTGACTTGAACAAACTTTCTAACATTACCCTTTGGAGGGTTTTGTATGTGGCATACTGTGTCGATTCAGTTTTAAGTTCTTTCACTCTTTTTATTTTCTTCTACCTGTTTTTGTTGAGAGAGAAGTGGCACAAATGTGTTTAATTTCTTTCCTTTTAGCTAGATCGATGTGGCTAAGGTCTTAATCCATGGTTTCATATTTTCACTGCTTGTGTTCACATCCTGATGTACCCCTTTCTTGACACTGATGACTTGTGTGTATAACTGTAAATAGTTTGGACTTAAATCACAGACTGATATTTGAAGTACAAGAATGTAGAACTACAGGTACTGCAAAAAGCAATTCATAAACCTGAGTCTGGAAACCTTATCCTGTCCTACCTCTTCTGTGTGGTGATCTTTTTCTCCAATTTAAGTATAGTGCCTTGTATTAAATGTGGGAGGGACTGGGGGAGTTGTGGGTATATTGGGAGTAATTGTTCAAAATTGGTTTGGGATAACTGAAATTTAAGGAAGGGTTTGGAAGGAACATACTAATACAAAACACATATCCACAAAACAGTAGGGCCATTGCTTATCACAAAATATACTTCTAAAGTTACTCCAGCCTTAAAAGTGTCAAAACAGTCTTAAATCTATTCCAGCACAGCCTTGGAAGAAATCAAGCAACACACAAAGCTAACCACTGGTACTAAAACACACTTCTATAGAAAACAATTGAGGCAGGGAATTAAAATGACCTATAGAAACGAATACTGAATTAATATATATATTTTTTTAAATGTAATAATAAAATTAATTAAAGTTAAATACACACAGATGTTTTAAAAAGAAATCACTAATATCTTAATTAAATATATACATTTTAACCAAGGTTATTAAAACTTAAATACAAATAAAAGTTAATGAGGGGTGTACTATTTCTTTTAAATGTTAAAAAATTATACATTAACATACTTTAAACTATTTCTTTGAAAAAATGAATTTTATTAAATGGTCCTAAATTTTCTCACAGAGAGATCTTTAACCTGGTGATGGAGTTCTCCACCAACATGTAAAAAGTTACTAGTAGTAATTTTACACTAAATTCTGTTGAAGGAGGCACCTCCACCTGATTGGAGGTCCACACCTCAGTGTATATTTCCACTCGAAAATGGAAAATAGCATAAATGGGGAAAGGTACACTTGGGTATTACAGTAGATCTACACATAAGTAAATATACACATGTATATTTAATGTTATAAATCATGCCCCTTCTCCTTAAAAGTTGATGAAAACATTTAATTAATGTTTTCTTCCACTTGTGGTCCTTTTTCTTTTTGAGATCAAGCCTAGAAGTAGTTTTAGCTGCCCCGCCATCTTCTCGTAATGAAAAAATCATAAATAATATAAAAAAACATACATCAATAGATAAACAGAAGAGATGTGGGTCAGCCCAATTCAGATTTCTGTTCAACAGTCATTTACATTTTGTTTCTACCCACCACAGCATAGTGCATAGGACAAGCCAACGTCAGACATTTACTTCCTAGCATTGAGTGGTGCATATTGATTCATTATATGTGCACATCGACCTAAAAAAACAGTTCACTTAAGTGCCAGTTCTAACGGGTCAATACATTACTTTGCCAATGCTTTTTCTTTCCATTCTGTATGAATATTTTATTTTTTGCTATTCTTTAGTTTTTGCGTGTCAACTGTGTATTCAGGTTAGCATAATTCAAAGTGAATGCCACCTCCTTTTTGCACCAGAAAGAATCCTGGTTTCCTGTGATGACCAGTAACACTAAAAAGAGTTTCTGTACCTTTTGTAAATACACCAGCCTGCAAGAAAGCATACAAACTGTTCTAGTTATATTAAAAAAAATTCACTTCAAGTATATGATCACCTCATTTAGATGGTGACATGTTTTCTTGTTTTGAACTTTAATGTTGAGGCATGTGCTTGCAATTTGAAAAAAATGAAAAAACATTGCACCAGCCTGCCAAAGTCAGGCATACGGCTTTGCTAATGCGTGTTATTAAAGAGTACCAGAGAGAGTAAGAGAACTGAAGCGCAAGAGGGCATATGGGTGTATCCTAGTGAGGAAAAGTGAATTAAGGGTGTCAGAAAAGAGGATCCACATTTGAAAAAAGGATGGGGGAAATAGAAAGAAAATGAGAAGGGGGAGAAATATCTTTCAGCAATAAATCTCTTATCTCGAATGTGCAAAAATTAAATATATGATGCTGAACTCGAAAAGAAATCCATGAAAAATTATAATTCTGTTCAGGATTCAAGAGTTTAACACTTGTAAAGAGTATAAAATGACATAAGCTCCAGGGCACGTTCCATATTCTACAGTTTCATCTACATATCCATTATTCGCAACCTAAAGGAGACATGTATTTACATTAATTCATTAATTGAAGCTGGATGTGGTGTGACTCCAGGAGACTCCTACGCCTTTCAAGATAGAGTTCTGAGCAATAAAATGGATTCAAGAGTAACTACAGCTAGTTCTGCAAGCTCTAATAAAATAGTTTCCAAAAGTCCCTCTTATTTTGTGTGTACACCAGTATGTTTACAGGCACACTATCATTGACTGTGCGGAGAACCCAGAGTAGGGAAGGGCACAATGGGAGTAATTGTGGTGACCAACTGTAACAGAGAGACTAGGCAGGTGGATGGGACCTCCACTACTAATGAATGGTGGGTTGTTGATTCTACTACCCCTCCCTCTCTTCAACCACCCCAGAACGAGTGGAGCAGTGACAGGCATCCCATATGGCCGACACAAGAAGAAGAAATAGGGGAAGACTCCTTTAACTGGGCATACGAAGAAGAAGAGAAGACACACCCCTAGCTGACGTACGGTCAATAGGATTGTTTAAAAGTGAGGAAGTTCGAGCAGTGTTTGGAGGCGAAGGAGGAGAACACCGGTATCGAGAGGCAAGAGGAGGACCAGCCGAGGAAGTTGCGAAGCCAGGAGGCCAACATCCCCACGATTTGGCAAGCCACGCCCCAGGAGGAGAGTGGCTCCAGCAAGTATGGCAGCGGGTGTCGGGCTGGGTTGGGAGTCGGGGAGTCTTCTGTAGCATATCTCAACCGACCTGCTTGTGCCTACCTTCCCTTTTGGTACATACTCCATCCTACCCCCCTCTTTCCTGTTATCCCTACCACCCATTCCTAACTATCTTACACCTCACACCCCGTGTATATACACTTTGCTTGTAAATACACGTTCTCAGCGGTGCTCCCCAACACTCCCTGGTTTCCACGGGCAATACTGAAAGAGAGCAGTTTTTTGACCGACGCTCTGTGTCTTTTTTCCTGCATATTCGGCGGTGCGGAAACCGAAGGGAGAAGAGCAAGAACATAAAGACCCCCCCCAAAGAGCAACCACTACCACGGATTCCGCGGCATACACCCGAGAAAGACTTTCCACTCGAAGTAAAAAGACCTTTACAAAAATAAAGCCCTACTTGTCAAGAACCTGTCTCCGGTCCCTTACTGCAACCCCGCCACACCAACCTACCACGTCTGAGGGTTGCTGGAAGTGGCAGTGGGGGTCTAGTATGACAGAAATAAGAGGTTGCAAAGTGTCAGACAATATGGGTACTAAAAAAACTCCCAGCTAGAAAAAAGGTACATCCTATGCTTCCTCTAACAGAGATACATTTCCACAAAATCGAGTCTTTTTTGGGGGGATTTTTTTTTTTTTACACTGGGACCCAGTTCAATAATTTGCAGGTATGATATAGTTGTTCATACAATATGATTTCCGGAAGTAAGTGTGCTGGAATCATTTTGCCACAATAATGCACCGAGAAGCAAAAGAGAAAAAAATGAAACAGTGGTTATGTTATGTTATGTTAAATAAACTTATTGAGTGCAACTAACACCATTCGGTTTCTTGGCGTTTAACTGAGGGAGCAGGGAGGAGAAACGTGAGATAGCAGCTAATTGTAATTGGAGACAGAATATGATAGTGGAAGGACTTTACCCAGTACTAACCGTAGAGGAGCCTATGTGAGGTAAAAGGACTGAGAAAACTAGACATTTGATAACTACTGGTGATTCTGATGATGAATACTTGGAGGATTTAATAATGAAAAATCCACCACCATATAGTGAAGAAACAAGAATAGTGAACCCGAAAAATCCGTTCTTTAGGCCTCCCTGTAATGAGGGGTCAAGCACGCCTGATCCGACTGTTCCATATTATAGGACTTCCTGTAATGAGGGATCAAGTATGGCAAATCCAAGTGCTCCGAGTTTTAATCCTCCCTTGATTCCACAGATAGTACATGAGACTACCATGGAAAGGGTATTACAAGAAAGAGAGAGAGAAGCTTTAGTTAAGCAAAGAACTGAACTAATTCAGAAAATATCCCAGTTAAATATAAGTCTTGAGGCTTTGACAATTCCAGTGACCATTGGCCCATTTGTTCCATTGTATGGAGACAAATAGACTAGTCCAAAGGCTCCAGTTATAACGACATCAGTAGTACAGCCAAGAAAAGAAACCCTGATAGTAGATGATCAGGCAAGTGAATGTGAATCAGTGGTTTCCTTAATGGATTTACCAATACGAGAGCCTGAAAGTGGTCCCATGAGAAAACCTACACCAGTACCCGCAAGGGAAGTACAGATAGAGACTTCATCAGGTACAAGAAGTGCCACTGTAGTGACTCCAGAAGAAATAGACAGATGGACCCGAGAAATAGAGAGACCAAAATCGCAGACCAAGCCATTGGACATATTTAAATTAAGAATTGAAATAGAAGAATTGATGAATGGGAATGTGGGACTGGAACCATTAAATGTCCTTAGTGAAGACGAATTGCAGTTTGTCTGTAAAAGCATCACTAGAAATACGAGGGTGTTTCACAAAAAATTAATGGATATGGCAGCTAACATGGGAATTGACATTGGCAAATGAAAAGTGTTGCAGAAACCCTATCGAGTAGAATTCTCTAACAAAGATTTAGAATGTGTCAGGAAAAAAGGTCCATATTAGAGAGATGTTAAATTTGATGCAAAAGTGAGATGATCTGGAAAATGGAGAGCCAGGTGGGCAAAGAAAAAAAGAGGTGCGGTCAAGACAGATGGCTTCAGAATTTGTACTAAAAGAAGCTGACAAGGAAGAAAAATTGCCAGGTGGAGGATATGTACATGTTCCATAGTCCAGACAAGATATTGTGTCATTTGCTAATGACTTTCCAAAATTACGAGAAAAACCTGTAGAGTGGTACAGACAGGTTGAGAGATTTGTGAAGGTTTCGAAATGCCTCCTGAAAGATATAGATGGTTTCTTTGACATTGTAGTTCCTGTAGATCTGTGGATAGAATGTAAAATTGCTGTAGATTGGCCAAATGAGGAATACCCTAGAGACCCGAAGACAGATGCTCCTTCTGAAGATGTTATGCGGAAGTACAATCAGATAATGTTGTACTTGAAAGGAAAGGTGCCTGCAAAAGAGACAGACTGGACTCGAATAGATAGAACTACTCAGAATAGAGACAAAACTGTACATTCATATTATGAGCGACTATTACCGGTGTTCAAAACATACAGTGGGCTAGACAATATTGAAATGAAGGATATGACCCACTTCATTTATCGATTTGTGTTAGGGTTAAGACCTGAAATTTCACAGTGGATCAAAGATAATAAAATCTATTGGCAAGCTAAGCCTATTGATGAGGTCCTGAAATATGCAAAATATTGTGAAGATGAGCTAGAAAATAAGAAAAAGGAATTGGAAGAAAAAGTCATGTGGGCACAAGTAAAATTAGCAGAGCACCAAGAACAGGCGCAGAAAGAGAGGGCAAACTATAGGATTAAAGCACAACAGGGCGAAGAAGCAGAGGTTTGGGAAGGAAGGGAGGATAGAAATGAAGCAATTTCGCAATTTCTGTTAAATGATACATTTCTCTGTGACAAACCTTACTGACGGTGCCTGAGGGGGGAGGACGAGGAGTGCTTGCTTGGCGCCTCCTTGCCGGTGGACCAGTCAGGGCCATACATCGAAGTAAAGGTTGAAGGAAATGACGTCACCTTTCTGTTGGACACTGGTGCTACCCGTTCTACTGTGAGAACAGCAGACGTACCAAACCTACCCCTCTCGGGAGAAGCGATCCAAGTAGTGGGCGTTTCTAATAAATTAATTAGTACCCCAGTTACAGAACCCATGGAAATTAAAATAGGGAATTTCAAAGAGATGCATAGATTTGTTGTTTGTGATTCAAGTCCTGTAAACCTACTAGGACGAGATTTGCTGTGCAAAATCCACTGTACCATCTTTTGCACACCAAATGGCGTTGAAATTCAGACCCCAGATGAAGACGGAATTTACAAATTAATGTTAATAAGACCTGACTCAGAAATTAAAAGACTGACAATACAAGACTTACCGGAAGAGCTCCAACAGACAGTGAAACCAGAAGTATGGGATTTCACTGGGAAAGATGTAGGATTAATGGCAAATGTTGACCCAATTAAAATTTCTATAAAAAGAAGATGCAGTTTACCCGAATACTAAACAGTATAAAATGAGTGCAGAAGTAAAATCAGGAGTTGCTATTGAAATAAAAAGGCTGTTGGAAGCAGATATCATATAGGAGGTATTGACCTATAATTGGAATAAAGAAACCAAGTGGTAAGTACAGGGTAGTACAGGACCTACGCAAGGTAAATAAAACTGTTGTTCCTTGCTGTCCTATTGTGCCAAACCTTGCAGTGATCTTATACCAAATACCATGGGATGCTGGATGGTTTACTGTCATCAACCTATGCCATGCATTCTTTTCAATTCCATTGCATCGAGACAACAAATTTCTTTTCTCATTTGAATTCGACAGTCATGTTTACGTCTGGAATCGTGTCCCTTAGGGGTACACAGAGAGTCCATCGATTTTCAATCAAATTCTGAAAAAATGCCTTGAATCCTTGGTATTGCCTAGAGAATCAGTCCTGGTGCAATACATAGACGACCTCTTGGTGGCGTCTAAAAGCAGAAAAAGACTGTGCCGTTGACACCATTGCCTTACTGAACCATGTAGGTGAAGGGGGACATAAAGTGTCACCAGATAAACTACTGTTCTGTACCTCTTCAGTGAAATATCTGGGGCACCAGATAGAGAGAGGTATCAGGAAAGGTATCAAAGAAAGAATTAGGATAATTCGAAACATGCAACTGCCCAATACCCAGAAAGAAATCAGAATGTTTCTTGGAGTTGTAGAATATTGTAGGCAGTGGATTGTGGGATTTGCAGTCCTAGCAAGACCATTGATTAAAACTAGTTTTCTTGAAAATTCATAACTAAGCAATTTTACAAAATTGTAAAATTATGAATACCTTACAGAATTGCAACTGTACACACCCCTCTCGAGAACTCTGTCCAAATTTATAAATAGGAATCACGTATAACTATTTTAACCTATTTTAAAAACAATGCCTCTCGGTGTATTAAATTACACTGAAAACTGTCCTATAGTATGCTCTGTATTTTTTTATTAAGTCATAACGATGGGGGAATGGCCTGGAATATACTTTGAAATGTACAGAACAAATACAATGGCACGTTTAGTTTGTCAGAGCGCAGAGTTTTCTTTTGGATGTGTTTTTCGAAGCGCCACATTCAAGACTGCTCGGCAGCAGCCCATCCCACCTCGAGTTGCTCCGGCTGACAGCTATTGCCTTTGGTTGCAGTGCAGAGCACGTGCTATGCTTCATAGCGCCAAAGAGTACACGTGGGTGGATGAATCAAGGCGCCCGTGGCCGGCTTTGTCTTATTCCGTGGCTTCGGAGGCCTCTGCTGCTTCGTAAAGCCTTAGCAGCATTTGGGGACATGTTTGAGCGTTGAAATCTACTATGGTGTCCATGATTTTTGGTTCATTAACTGCCTCTGCACCCTAAAGTGCCCTTAAGACACCATCGGGTCGTCAATAGCGCTTTACAAAAACACAAAACAAAATACAACAAATCATGGCATCTCATTTCTACCCGATCCTTTTCCTATCTGACGCCTAAGCCTTGAACAGACCTAAAAAGACCCAGTGACGCCAGGGACAATAAAGAGTCGTGTTTTCTGTCTGAGAAGAGGAGATCCAAGGAGGTCGTCCTTTCAGGCGCCACGGGACTGTCCTGTCAAAGATGAGCGCTCTGCGGTCTGCTCTAGGCGCTACAGGACTGTCCTGTCAAGCATGAGTGTTCTGCAGTCTGCTCTAGGCGCTACATGACTGTCCTGTCAAGCATGAGTGTTCTGCGGTCTGCTCTAGGCGCTACAGGACTGTCCTGTCAAGCATGAGTGTTCTGCGGTCTGCTCTAGGCACTACAGGACTGTCCTGTCAAGGATGAGCGCTCTGCGGTCTGCTCTAGGCGCTACAGGACTGTCCTGTCAAGCATGAGTGTTCTGTGGTCTGCTCTAGGCGCTACAGGACTGTCCTGTCAAGCATGAGTGTTCTGCGGCCTGCTCTAGGCGCTACTGGACTGTCCTGTCAAGGATGAGCGCTCTGCAGCCTGCTCTAGGCGCTACAGGACTGTCCTGTCAAGGATGAGAGATTTGCGGCTTACTCTAGGCGCTACAGGACTGTCCTGTCACGGATGAGCGCTCTGCGGTCTGCTCTAGGCGCTAGAGGAATGTCCTGTCAAGGATGAGCGCTCTGCTCTAGGCGCTACAGGACTGTTCTGTCAGGAATGAGCGGTCTGCTCTAAGCGCTAGAGGAATATCCTGTCAAGGACGAGCGCTCTGCAGCCTGCTCTAGGAGCTACATGCATGTCCTGTCAAGCATGAGTGCTCTGCGGCCTGCGCTATGCGCTACAGGACTGTCCTGTCAAGGATGAGCGGTCTGCTCTAGGCGCTACAGGACTGTCCTGTCAAGGATGAGCGGTCTGCTCTAGGCGCTACAGGCATGTCCTGTCAAGGATGAGCGCTCTGCGGTCTGCTCTAGGTGCTACAGGACTATCCTGTCAAACTATCGAGAGAGGGAGCCATGTTTGTGATCCGTAGCTTATTTGTGCGTGTCTTCTATTTATATTGTAAATAGAATAAATTAAAAAGTCAGTGCGGTCTGAGGCGAAGCTTAGTAAATCTATTTTGCAGAATACCATTCGCATTTATAGAAAATGATCGGTTTTAGCAGTACGAACGTGCACAAGTAACTGCGGTTCGTCTGCCCCACCATCCATTCCCCATGCACAAAGAATAGTTGTTAAAGATGGTGTGTGTGCTACAGACGTCACTCTGCCTTATTACAATAACTTCCTTTTGATATAGCGCTTTCTACAGTTTTGTCCTTTCATAGCACCGCAAACAGCATGCGTTAATATTACAGGACACAATATCACTTCATATATCGATTTCAGATGTTTTGCGGTGAGTGAGGCCCCTCGGGATAAAACACATTCTGCCCCGATTCTTCGGGTATGAGGGGTGGGGGCCTGAAGTTCAAAGGATGGACGGAGCCCCCACAACTATCCATATTAAAGTAAAAACACATCGTATCGGACTCCGATCCCTCGAATCTTATGTTGTAACACTATAAACCTTATTTCGCTTCTGTGCGAGTGCGCCAAGAGGCCCTCTCTGCTGAGAGAGGCTCTAGAAAAAAGGATAACAGTACACATTCGGTTGGTAAATTTGACTCAAATTGTCTGATAGTACAGCCCCTCACGAGAACACATCGATAACATCTGGAGATGGCGCTATAAGGCGCCCTGAAGCGGCACGGGCGGAAGATAGTGCTTTCTAACATTGCCTAAACATACCTGATAATTCTGACGTATTCGTGACCAATGCAGTGTTCTTAATACACATAATTTTTCATTTCCAGTTGTTTTCTCAGCTTTAATTATTTCAAGCACGAAATACTCATTTGATTTCTCAGACCACGGGATGCGGAAAGCTCGGTGGTTTAACACACTTTAGTTGTTTGTGTCACAGCGCATGAGTCACACATGACGACTCAGCCTTTCAGCCTTTCATCCTTCAGGGCTAGATAACATGAGTATCAAAGTCACGAGATGCGTTATAAGTCTATTTTCTTTGAAAACAACAGGAGGCTCTTCCAGCGGGACAGTGGCGGGCAGGCACACGAACAGCGGGAGGGGGGGCAGGAACGGCTAGACGGACAGCGAGAGGGGGGGCAGGAATGAACGGGCACACGGAAAGCACTCACCTGGACCTGGACTTCCTCCGGCCGCAGTCGGTCGCGGATTGACAAAAATAAACATGGACAAACAAAAAAATAAACCCCGCCCACCGCCGCACTGACGTCCGAAAAGGGGCCGGATGAGAAAAATTCTCAGGAACGCCCACGAGTCGCCTCACAGCATGACGGACGCATCTGTTTTCAAATGGCTAGCTTCCATTTATGGTGCTAGCCAATGGGAAACAGAGGCGGGACTTTTGTCCATAGTAGTAAACAAAAGATTTCACCTTGCGCGAAAGTCTGCTTATGCAGCTTTCGGCGAGGCGAAACCTAATGACAAAGAAAGGAGCAAAAGACCCACTGGAGTGGGATGATGAAAGCATGTCAGCATTTACAAAATTACGGGAATGTTTGTGTACAGCTCCCGCATTAGGAATGCCTGATTACTCAAAAGAGTTTGCACTGTTTTGTGATACACGAGACAAAGGTGCACTTTCAGCCCTGACCCAAAATCTTGGTTTAACCAGACGTCCTGTAGCGTATTTTTCCTCTACTTTAGATCCAGTGGCTGCTGGATTACCTGGATGTCTGAAAGCAGTAGCTGCAACTTGCATGATTCTTGAACAGAGTGAATCCATTATTATGGGGCATCCTGTAACTGTGTATGTTCCACATGCAGTTGTAATTTGGTTGACCAGAACTCAAACTCAGTACCTCACACCTATTCGGCTGACTAAATATGAGAGAATTCTTGTAGGTGCAGGAAATGTAACCATTGCCCGATGTAATAACTTGAATCCAGCTACCCTCCTACCAAATTAACCCACAGCAGGAGTGAAGGGAGAAGTTGAGCATGACTGCCTTGATCTGACTGAATATAGCACAAAACCACGCCCAGATATAAAGGAAATGCCCCTAACTGATGAAGATTATGAGCTGTTTGTAGATGGCTCATGCCTGAGACATGAGGATGGAGGCTTAAGTGCTGCTTATGCAGTATGCCCTTTAGGAGGTCCAGTGGTAGCATCCTATTTGTATGGAGTCAAGTCTGCACAAGTAGTCGAATTGGTTTCATTGGCGAAAGCCTGTAAATTTGGGAGGAACATGAAAATAACCATATACACTGATAGCCAGTATGGTTATGGGGTTCTGCATGACTTTGGCCAATTGTGGCTGCAAAGAGAGTTCCTGACTTCTTCAGGTACTCCTATCAGAAATGGAAATTATGTGCAAGAATTACTGGAAGCAATCCAGTTACCAAAAGAACTGGCAGTGGTCAAGTGTGCTGCTCACAAATCTGGCGATGACAAAGTGACAGCAGGTAATCGATATGCTGACCAACTAGGCCAACATTGTGCCAAATACAAAATAGCAATCAATAAAAAGATGGGGGCAGGCGGAATCAGCTGCCAACGTATTGTGTTTGAGGAAATAAAAACATGGAAAGAAGTGAGAGATTTGCAGAATGTAGCAGAACCAAAGGAAAGGGAAAGATGGAGAAAATTTGGTTGCCGAAGGAGAAATGAGGATGGTGTCATTGTTTACCTTGATGATATGCCTGTGTTGCCAGACTGCCTGCTTGCTCATATGGCTAGATTGATACATGGAGATACACATTTAGGAAGAGACACAATGATACGTGTCTTTAGACAGACATGGTTCAATTCGAAATTCAGAAACATAGCAGAGGCACTCTGCCAGAGGTGCTTGGTATGTCAGCAATTCAATCCCGGAAAGAAAACAGTAGTTTTACCAGGTACAATTGGAAAGGCAGACAGTCCTTTCATGAGATTACTACTTGACTTTATTCAGTTATCCCCCTGTTGAAGAATGAAGTACGTCCTCATCATTGTCTGCCTGTTTTCAAAATGGGTAGAAGCTTATCCTGCATGCAGAAATGATAGCATCACTGTAGCCAAATTGTTACTTAGGGAACTGATACAAAGGTACGGTTTTCCAGTCACAATTGAATCAGAGAGAGGTAGGCATTTCCATAGTGAAATAATAAGACAAATCTGTGAAGCATTCGAAATTATGCAAAAACTACACTGTGCATATCGGCCAGAGGCTTCTGGAGTGGTAGAACAACTGAATGGCACTATCAAGTCAAGATTGGGAAAAATGTGTGAATCTACTCAAATGGAATGGCCTGACGCTTTGCCCCTTGTCTTGATGGGTCTTTGACGTATTCCAGACCGGAAGACAGACCTGAGTCCCCATGAGATTCTGATGGGAAGAGCAATGCGGCAAGCATGGGTACCAGGACACAAACTGATAAACATATCTGATGATTTGGTGATAGAGTACTGCAAGCAACTGGGTGACCAAGGGCGTTCTATCTCTCACCAGATTGGGGAAGATGCTGTTGCCAGACCAGCAACTCCAGCCCATGACTTGAACCCAGGTGATTGGGTTGTAATTAAGAAACATACTCGGAAGAGTTGCCTTGCACCGAAGTGGGGAAAACGAAGACAGGTGATTCTGGTTACCACAACAGCTGTGAAGTGTGCAGGTGTGCCACGGTGGATCCATGCCAGCGATATGAAGAAAGTGACAGAACCAGAAGAAACTGAGGCTGAAGGTTGTGCAGCTGAGGGGTCTCCTGAAATTGGTCCTGAAGTAGCTGAAGAACAACAACCGAGCTCCAGTCAAGGTGATTGGGTCCCAGTAATCGACCTGACTATCGATCCAATTAGAACAAGAAGACAAACCTACTTAGATAGAGAGTGGGATAGTGAGGACGAGACAGGAATAGAAGAAGATAATCAGATCATCAAAATCCAAATCAAATCTGATGATGAGGAAGGCCAGGTAGGGATAGAGCAGGTTATAGACACACCTACAAGAACACCTGAGCCTGGAAAGGGACAGATAGAAATTAGGGCGGAAGTTCAAGCGGAAGAAGATCAAAAGTTCGAAGTGCTTGAACAGGATCAGATAGAAGTAGATAAATGTGTTCAGGAAGAAGAAGTTGAAACAAAACAAAGCCAAATCCAGCATACACCTGAACAAGGCCAGTTTAGTAACCAGGCAGTAGAAACTGAAATAAGACCTGGAACTAGTCAGACAGGAAGGGAAGAAGACACTGAAGTAGATGTGCCACAACTGAGTGAAAATAAAAGAGCCTTTGAAGAGGGCCAAAGCACAGTGCCAGTTAAAAGATTCAGAAAAGGAGATAAAGTACCTAGATTTGTCATAAGATTGAGATTGAGACTAAAGACTATCGACGAAGAACTTGAGCAAGAAAATCAAGACTCCAGTAAAACTGATCAGTCTGTGACAAAGCCTAAAAGGAGAAGTGCCCGAATCAAGAGACTAAATAACCAATATCAGAGTCCTGAAGGGACATATCTGGTGTTGGAAGACTTTGAAAACCTTGAAATAAGTGACGAAAGTGATGAAGAATTGATTGCTGACCAGACTGACGAAGAGGCAAAACCAACCTGAAAGTTGCCCTGTGTAAGCAACCTGTGAAAAGTTACAAAGAGGGGTTGAAGCTTCTTTTGAGCCAAAATGTCTGATTCCACTGTGAATGGAAGACCGAGGCGAAATTGTTACAAAATATGCTGTAAAGTATGTTTATGTAGTATAGCATTAGTACTTATATTATGGATAGGACTAACAATTACTATTCCTTACATGATGAGTAAAGATACAAATTTGTACCCTACTAAATCAGTGATAAAAGACACAGAAGAGCTGCAAACGAAAGATACACCACAAAGTGTAGAGACTCAAAAGAAAGCACTTAGCCTTAGAGAAACTAGAATGGAGTTAGATGCACCAGATGAGGAAGGACTACATTATCATAGAATCAGGAATAGAACTCATTTAAATGTATTTGCAAACCTTTTAGTACATTATGTAGAAGCAATGGAAATAGAAGACTGTTATGTCTGTATGAAGCTACCTACTTCAGTAGCTGAGGGTGTGACCTACCATCACTTGCCACAAACACATGGAATTTCCTGTAGTTTTTAGCTAGTTTATTCTATAAGAGAGGACCTTTGCAGTATTATTACTCTAATTCAGATGTGATATTTTCTGAACTTCCTATAAGTGGAAATCTGAATCCTGTACATACTAAGAGTGATGTAACACGGTATATGGGAGAATTCTTTCTAAATATAGGTACAATAGATTTAGGTGAAGCACAGAGATAACTTAACATGTTCATTACATGAACAAGAGAAAATATTTCTAAATATGGCAGAGAAAAGAAGAGAAAGTTTCCAAGGAAAGGCAAATGACAAAAGGCAGAAAACTCATAAGTGGGCTGAAAATATGGGGAGCATCTCAAATGGTGGAGCGAATGCTGCATTGTTGCTGAATTTCGAAAAGAAAGGGAAACTTTGTCTTCCCAGAGAAAAGACTAGTTACTATAATAACATATTCATTGGTTCCAGTGAATGCGAACACAATTACAAGGTAATTGGAGGTTGGGGTTTCAAAAATGGGTCAGAACCTGTGTTTCCCGGAATTTAATATATATGTGGGAACAAGGCCTATTTCAAATTGCCGGATCACTGGTATGGAAGCTTTTATTTTGGAATTGTCTTCCCAAAAAAATACCAGTTGAATGAAGTCGCTGGAAGCAATGAAAACACTAATGGATTAGTGCGTAGTAAAAGAGAAAGTGTTGGAGAAATAATAGGTGATATATTTAGTGCATTGATACCAACAGTGGGAGTGGCTCTGAATACACACAGAATCTGCAAATTGTCAACAGTGGTAGATCAATTATCAACTGACACTGCTGGAGGTTTCCTGATGGTCAATACCGAATTGGTTGCGAGCAGATCTATGGTTTTAGAAAATCGACTTGCTCTTGACACCCTATTGGCGAAAGAGGGCGGAGTCTGTAAAATGTTGAAAGTGCAATATTGTTGCACTTACATTCCTGACAGAAGTGTTGAAATTAAGAAATATGTGAGAAACATAACTAATTTGGAAAAAGAGCTCAAACCACTGGAGGTTGATAGTACCTGGAAGAGACTAACTGGTGGTCTCTCCTCTGTAGGTAGTTAGTTTTCTAACCTAGGTAAAAGTCTTGTGAGCAAAATACTGATGCCAATAGCGGGAATAGGTTTGTTTGTGCTCAGTATAATAATTTGCTGCAAATGTCGAAATCACAAAAAGAAGTATACTGTGAATACGCGAGGAATAAAGAGAAATGTTGATGAACTCGAATTAGAAGAGCTGAATAATCAGATCTATAAAAGAGTGAAGAATTCACATCCTAATAAAGATGCAGAAAAGAAACTGAATGGAAAGTTTGAAGAGATTGAAATGGGTGAAATGTGAAAAGTTGGCATCTGGTTCCATTAATTAGTGATGATAGTAAATATCATCAAAGAGAGGATTGATGGAGCAAGGATTTGCACGTTGAGCGACTTAACTTGTATCAAGAACCTCAAATAATGTTAATAAACTAAACCAACATGTTTGTCTCACTAATATTGCTCATTTTTACACAACACGTGTCGTAATTTGACGGGGATCGGGTTAGCGTTAAGCTTTGCTACACGAATTTCCCCTTATCTTGACCATAGTGTTCGGAGGCCCTTTTGAGAACACTGGCGTCCATTTTATATGAACGCGCTGCCTCGTGGTCAGCATGCCCTTTTGTCCTTTCTCTGTACCACTGACCACCTAATTTGCCCAGCAACAGACTATTTTTAGTACTGGTCAAGCCTGCACATGCGTAGTCTAACCCTCTGTACTAGTGGACAGTCATCACTTAGGAATGTCCTCCAAAAACTGACCAGTGGTGTTATAACTCCTCCCATGAGCTGGCTGTGTTCCAAAAATGACCTTATATGTACCTAAACTGAGCAAATGTGTTCCGCCTACTCTTTTTATTACTGTAAAACTGTAAAAAAAAGGTCTTGCACCGATGTTCGGTGTGATACTTCTTGCATTGCCGAAAGGTGCTGTAGGAATGTACCACCACCCCATGGGGTCTTAATAAACTTGTCTTTTGCATTTTCTAGTTTCCGTGCCAACTTCTGTTTTATGGTGTAAGCGGTTTTGCGGAATATGTACGTCTGGAGAACCCGATACCACACACGGGGTGTCCCAGGGACGCTTGCCTATGTGTTTATTAAACCTGGTACGTTTGCCACTAAATTGGCTGCTGCTACGCTGGAATTTAGATTGCGCATGCGTCGGTCATACCATGTGACGTGACGTACTCGCAGTTCTGGTGAGAATTTGTTGTCAAGCGCAATACAGATAGAATGGCTGCTCTGTGTTCTCACATGCATCGAGCTTGCATTGCCGCTTCCGCAAAGCTGTTTGTTCTGCTTAATACTTAATGCTTTAGTTATTATAAAATAATGAGAATGGTATAGCAACTCATGGTATACAGTGAAATCATTCATTCTATGTACTAAAACTGTTCTTTTCCGTTTCATGTAACACTTCGGAAACTTGGCCTGTACTAACGTGATGTACTCCATCTTGCTTGAATCTGAGTCTGCGCGAGATTTGCGAGGCTCCACAGAAAATGACCTTTGGATGGAAGCCAGATGGCAACCCAAGCCAAGATGAGCCTGGGAGAGAGCCTTCTCATCTAGTCGAAGAAGCCGAACTGTACTACATTTGTAACAATTGTATGTGAAAATTGTATTTACCATTGTTATGTGAAAACATATGTCATGGGAAAGTAAAATTCGAGGGGCGGGTAGAAAATTCAAATAAGGAGCCTGAGAAAGTCTAAAATTTAGGTAGTGTGATGACCTAACCTCCTCCTTTGTCCAATCAAAATTGGGGATCCTTACACTTGCAACATTGGGGGGTGGTACACTGACCCGAAAAACAGTATAACTAGCGTAGGTTTAGCTAGAGAAATTGTCCGACTTGTCTGAATAGCTGACCTGTCACTGACCCAAAGCACTCTATAGGTGACTGAACTCAGAGAGCTGCAAAGCACTCTGTTGGGAGGTTCGAGAAACCCATTTGGGGTTTATGCAGACTTAGAAGTGCTGGCGAAGCACTTCGCTGGGAGGTTCGAGAACCCAATCGAGGTTATTGGCAGATTCCTTGCAGAGAGGGAGTAGCGCAGGCGTTGCAACCGAAGCTGCGGGTGTTGGTCGTACCCTTTGGTGAACCCGGTCCTGATCCAAAGTCTGGGGTAACCAATCCTGACTGTCCATGAGCTGTACCTGCTCACCTACTGGCACCTAAGTCCTTGAGGGTCCTTTCCCGTCTTTTCATACTGACCCGTGGCCGGGGTTGGTCTTCACTCTATCCTAGGTAAATATAAAAGTCTGTGGGGCAGATGTATCATCCGTTTTTTTTGTCGCAAACGCTGCGATTCGGAAAATAGCAGCGTTTGCGACAAAAAAAACGGGTTTTGGAATGTATCATGCAAAAAGCCTCGCAATATTAAGGAATCGCTAATTTTGCGATTCCTTAATATTGCGAGGCTTTTAAGAAATAGCAAATTGCGATTTAAGATTTGAAATTTATCAAGCATTTCAGTGTTGCGATTTTTGACTAAGAATTCGCAATTTACCATCAACTTGTAGTTGGTGGTAACTTGCGAATTCTTTTCAAAAAGCACTTTTTTTAAATTCTAAAGGTGCCATATGACGCACATACATGCCCTTAGGGCATGTATGTGCGCCATATGCGTACACATATCAAATTCAGGGGTGCAGCAGGGTGTCCTTAAGACACCCTTGCACCCTTGAAATTATTCTCAATTTGCGATTAGCTAATTGCTAATCGCAAATTGAGTATAATTTTACATTCATTCCTATGGGCCTCCTGGCAATTAAGGAATACTAAGGATTCGCTAATAAATAGCGAAATTCTGCATACATACCATTTTGCACTTTTCAAATAGCGATTCCTTAACAATCGCTATTTGAGAAGTGCAAAATGGTATCTTGATACATCTGCCCCTGTGTGTGTGATTGCTTATCTATATTTGCATTTCTAATTCTCAAATATTGCAAAGCATAATTGCATATGTTCCTTTTCTCCCCTATCCTTTATATATAAGATTTTCATGCATTGCTCGTCTGTTAGCATGTTCCACTTTTTACCTACCTTTCAGTTTAAAGTCTTAAATGCTTAGCATACTCTGTCTTATTAATAGCTATATACTGTTTTTGATGCTAGTTATTGATAGTCTTATCACATTTAATTTCCTGCTCATGACATATGATGATGAAGATGATTAGATAAAGGTTTTCAAAACTTCTTGAGTCTATTATAAAGAGTGCAAACAATTTAATGGATATTATATTGTGATGACTGCTTATCTTTTCAGCTAGCTCCCTGATCCATTGTGATCTTAGGTACCTGTGTTAAGGAATGGTAAGTCAGGTACATTAGAAATAAATAGAAAGTAACAGGGTTGCTGGTAGTAGAGTGTAGGTTACCCGATTATTATAAATAAATTATGGGCCCAAGTGAGCATGTTTGGTAATGAATTAGTCGGGTGACCTGCACGCTCTATCATACCGATTAAGCATATTTCATTCATGTTTGACCCATTGCATTTAATTGTCACAAATGTGTTCACCTAAAAGCAAAATTCTTGTGACCGCACTGCTTTATTTCCCACAGAGTAGCAGAATGGAGAAACAGGCAAACACTGCAGCATTATTCGCCATCAAAAAGAATTCCAAACAGGTTGCATCACTTTCGAAAGTTCTACTTGACACATAGGTAATGAATATGAAATGAACTACACTCTTCTGAAAGTCCTAATGAAAATTGGTTCCTTCAGCGCCCCAGTGGCGTGAACACAGGGCAGACCCGAACCTGAATCCAAGTTTTAGAACATAACTGGGATGCGCAGAATAAATGAGGTACACCTTTTCTTACAAGAAGAGAGTGCCTGTAGGATTATTTTCTACAGGCTGCAACACAGTATAGGTTTAATTAATTAATTTTATTATGGAGAATCGAAAGGGCAGTGCAACAAATAGCATTCATCTGTTCCACTGCTGGTCAAAATTATTGTTTGTTGCAATATGATAATCATGATGTGCTGAGCATCTACAACTGTCTCTCTTATTATTATTATTATTATTATTATTTATTTTTATAAAGCGCGTAGTCACCCGGAGGTATCCCAGCGCTAAAAGACCCTAATTCGGCAGGCCAGTGGCCCAGGAGCTGAGAGCAGAAGAGAGGGGGGGGTGAGGGATCAAACAGGGGGGGACATAATAAGCTAGGGAAAGAGATGCGTCTTTAGCAACTTCCTGAAGCGCAGATATTGTGGTTCCAGACGCAGAAGGCGAGGGAGTAAATTCCAAAGACGAGCAGCTTGTACCGAAAAGCGTCTTCCTCCTGATCAAGCTTTCCTGAATCTTGGGGTATTGATGAGGTTTTCTGCGTTAGAACGGAGGGATCTAGTGGTTATGTAAGGGGTGACAAAGTTGCTGAGGACTGGGGGGCCTTGATTATGCAAAGTTTTGTAGACAAGGCACAAGGCCTTGAATTTGACTCGCTCTCTTATGGGGAGCCAATGAAGGAGTTTGAGAGCAGGTTTAGCAGATGATCTGGCCGGGGTGTTTGTGATAATCCGGGCAGCGGTGTTCTGAATTCTCTGAAGTTTATTGAGGGTCGCTTCAGGAGCGCCCAGATAAATCACATTGCTGTAATCTAGTCTCGATATTATGAGACCTTGGATTAGTAGTTTTTGGGACTTGGGGGGAAGAAGGGGCAGGACTTTCCTCAGAGATTTTAGGAGACCAAAGCAGGTCCCTGCTACCTTCTTAGCTTGCGAAGTGAATGAGAGCTCAGAATCAATCCATACACCCAAGCTTTTTACCTCTGTTTTTGGATCAGGGGGAGGACCTAAACAGGCTGGCCAAATGTCCAGGGGGAGTGAGGTTCCTTTCGGGCCAAGTAAAAGAACCTCAGTTTTTGTCCCATTAAGCTTTAGGGCTGATCTATTCATCCATCGATGGACCTGCGTAAGGCAGTTGAGGAGATCAGCTTTCTGTTGTTTGGGGTGGGACAAAGACACCACTAGTTGTGTGTCGTCAGCATAGCTGACGACGCTCACTCCGAATGGGGTGATAACCTCCTCCAATGTGGACATATAGATATTAAATAATGTGGGGCTCAGGGAAGAACCCTGAGGCACACCACATTGGAGGGGTATTTCGGAGGAGCGGGCGTTCTTCTCCCAGATCTGATAGGTCCGTTGGGCCAGGAAGGATGAAAGCCAAGATAAGGCTGTACCTTCCACTCCCACTCCTGCCAATCTTTCGATGAGGAGTTGGTGGTCAACGGTGTCGAACACCGCACTAAGGTCGAGGAGGATCACTGCCACTGATCCTCCCCCATCCAGTAGCGCTCTGGCCTCCTCTACCGCTGCCAGGAGGGCGATGTCAGTGCCCTGCCCTGGTCGGAAGCCCGTCTGGGAACTTTTTAGTTTGTTATTGGCCTCCAGAAACTGCGAGAGTTTCCTGTTGACTAGTTTTTCCGCGATCTTACTAACTCCTGGGAGAAGGGAAATGGGCCTGTAGTTCGCCAGATTATCAGGGTCAAGGGAGGGTTTCTTCAGTAGGGCTTTTACAACAGCTGTCTTCCAGCTCAGAGGTACAACTCCTTGTTGGAGTGAGGTATTAATCAGATGAGTGAGGGAGGGGATGATTGTGGGGGCTACCTCTTTGAGGATCCGAAGAGGAGCAGGGTCTCTAGGGGAGCCGCTCTTCATGGAGTTGAACGTATTTCTCACTTCGTCTATAGTGACCTGGCCCCACGTGGAAAGACAAGTGGGAGAAGTCGTATGTGAGGAAGCTGTTTCTTCCCCCGGGATCGAGGGAGGAATAGAATCCAGAATTAGTCGGATTTTGTCATGGAAGAAATTCGCCAGTTGTTGGCATTTCTCCTGATCGACTTTAGGGTCTATTTGTTTAATGCCATTGGTATTAATGTGCTATTAATATGCTGAAAATCTTCATAATAGCTACATATATTCCCACCGAATGTGCTACATAATTTGCCTTTAATTGCTTAATTAGGTGGTCTTTGCAGGAACCCCAATTCATTCGCGAGACGCGCAATCGTCAATACTGGGGACAAGGGATGTAATCCCGATCTTTAATCTGTCCTCAAAAAACATAGACTCCCACACTGAATCCCTTCTATCTAAGGGCCTTTCCTTTGTCCCCCATTCCCAACTTAATATCTTTGAACTTCAGAGAGACATTATTTCATTTTTTTCGTAAAATCAGACTCAAAAAATTCTTCTCTTTACAAACAGACAGCAATGAGTCCAGTCAGGAAACCAGACATTTATCTCTGCCATCTACTTTCAACCCTTCATTAGATCAATTAGGCCCTGAGGTCACCACTTTTGAGCTAGTTGTTCTACAGCAACTTGAGAGAGCTCTTCGCTATATACCAAAACCTATCTATAATCTCAGTAGAGAGGAATCAGACTCACTTAAAAACTTGAGACAGGACAATACTCTAGTTATTAAGAGCTGCGACAAAGGTGGTGGCATTGTCCTGATAGATACCAACAACTATGAACTTAAAATGAAGACTATGCTCTCAGATACCACCACTTACTCCCAAGTAAGAAGTAACCCACTTATTTCTATCTCCAAAAAAATCCGCAATCTTACCACCACAGCATTAACCGCGGGCGACATTAGTCAAAAAGAATTTGAATTTTTAAATCATCATCAACATAAAACAGCATGCATCTATGGCATGCCGAAAATTCATAAAAACTTCATAGACCCGCCCTATAGACCTATTGTATCCACGATAGGTACGAACACTGAACCTTTCTCCAAATTTGTTGACTCATTTGTGGAGAAGTGTGGCTCAGGGGTTAGAGGCGGCAGACCCGGAAGCTGAGATCGGCCCTGGACCAGGGTTCAATTCCCCGCCTCGGCGGGTCTTGGGCTAAAAATTCCACGGACTCGATAATTCTCGCTCCGGTGCCTTCTCGACTCACGGGTTCACACTCTGCGACTCTGGGCAATAGCTTGCTTAATCTCCACAACTGTCCCTCGCGTTGGGATGCCTGGCTTTCACCTTGTGGATACCCTGCCTGGGGTTATCTCACAGGGGAATACCAGGATGGGTTCCCTAAGCAAGCGCCGGGGAAACCCACTGTGGGTAGCTGTGCGCTATATAAGCTCAAATACATTTACATTTACATTTTTAAGGTCTCACATACCAAAAATTACTTCATATATCAAGGACACAGGTTCCATGATATCTAAAATAGAAAACGTCCCCTTTGATCCATGCACAGACCTGCTAGTCACTATGGATATCGAAGCGCTGTATAGCAACATCCCCCAACAAGAAGCTTTGTCAGCCACTAGTTGGTTTATTGACAATTTCGACATTCCATGCCCTAAAGAATTTCTTTTGGACCTCCTACACATTGTACTATCTGAAAATATTGTAGAATTTGGTAATGCGCTCTATCGCCAAATCAAGGGCGTGAGTATGGGGGCTTCAGTTGCCCCATCGATTGCCAACATATACATGGCAGCCTTCGAAACCAAGGCTATCCATAACGAAATAGCCCCTTTTTTTGAGTCTATTTCCCATTGGTCCAGATATATCGATGACATTTTTTTTTATCTGGACCAATGGGAAAGACTCTCTCTGTGAATTTCTAGAGTGGATTAATTTAGTAGACGAAAATCTTAAATTCACAGCCCATTTCAATAATAACCAAGTTGAATTTTTGGATATAATCATCAAACATCAGAATAACAAATTGGCTGTCGATCTCTTTGTTAAGCCCACTGCGAGGAATACCCTCTTACATTTCAAAAGCTTTCATCCTCGATGCCAAAGAGAAAGCATCCCTTTCTCCCAGTTCCTTCGAGTCAGAAGGAACTGCTCTAACCTAGCGGACTATGACTTTCAAGCAAACATCATGCGCCAAAAATTTCTCAGTAGAGGCTACCCGCACAGACTAGTCAGAGACTCATACAAACGAGCAAGATATTATGATCGAGACTCATTACTAAAATCAAAGCCACCTTCAATGAATAACAAACTGGTTTGTATTACCAAACACTCTACCTTAGACAATACTGTCCGCCACATTGTGAACTCCAATTAGCACATTCTGAACGCTAATCCAACTAATTTTAAACTAGAAAAACCTATGTTTGCACATAAAAGGAACAAAAATCTTAAAGATCTTATTGTGCACTCTCGTTTCACGTCGAAAGATGTTGGTTCAGAATTTGTCCAAAGGTCAATCGATAACAACTTCCCAGTTAAAGGAACTGTCAGATGCTCATCCTGTAAATCATGTAATAATATCATATCAGGAGAGTCCTTTGAACACAATGGGTGTAATTTCAATGCAACCGATATGTGGAACTGCAAAACAGCAAATTGTATTTATTTGATCCTTTGCCCTTGCCAACTCGGGTATGTTGGCGAGACCTCTAGACCAATACAGACTAGACTTACGGAACACCGTTCAGCCATCCGCACCAACAAAATCTTGGCACCCTTAGTCAAACATTTTATGGAGAACCAACATGGCGCGGAGGATTTTAAATGGTGCATTTAAGAAAAGATCAGACTCCCAGATAGCAAAGGCGGCGACAAAGTTAGAAAGAAAAGGGAAGTTTTCTGGATCTTTTCTCTTGGAACTTTCAAAAAAGGATTAAATGCCGAGATTCCATGGGAAAATGCCATAATTTAACCTTGATTAGTTTTGGAGTTACAGTTTCTTTCTATACGTTTTTCTAGTTTTCTGAACCGGTATTAATTTACCAATAGATTCGCCCTAAGAGACACTGTTTTTGACTCTGTTCTCCACAAAAGTATTGTGTATCCACACTATAGTAATTCATCAATGGTTATATCAATTAGAAATTTTCTTTGAATTCGGTAGCAATACAATTTTATCCTTCACTCGCCTGTCAGTGTTTATTTTTCTTTTTAAATAGATTTATATGTGAACTATGAGCACTATCTAGAACGTCCTCCATTTTATATAAAAAACCTTTTTGGTTGTATAGTTTTGTAACTATAACATATATTGTGCGCTATTATCCATTCTTTAAGCGCCATCTTGTAATGGGTTTTTCTCCCGTCTCTAGATCATTGTGACTATAGTCCGTCTACACTTTCCCTAATTCATCTATCGGACGTAACTTTTTCGCGCCGTTTATCAGCTTTAAAGAGCTGTCACCACTATTGCATTCACCCTTTTGACCGGCGAGGCTTATTTGCTACTTTGTAGCTCCTGGAGCTGCACCATCCTGCAGCCCGCGAGACAATTCTTACTCATAGGTAAGAGCATACCCCTTTCGATTGTTAACAGTCACACATATATATGATGTGTTGGCATCCACTAAATTTCTCTTTACCGTCTTGTCATCTCTAGCTACCATTTAATGCTCGGAACAGCACCATCTTATGTTCGGCAACTATTTGCCTATTTTAAACACGTGGAACAGCACCATCCTGCTGTCGGCATCTACTTGCCCCCTTTAAGGTAAGAACGCTTAAATGCGCTCTAATATTCCCGGCCGCAACATCAATTATTTGTGCACTTGCGTCCGTAGAACCACTCGTGGTTTGTTTTTATTATGTGGCATTTCTGGTTTCCAATATCCCCTGCCGCCTCACCCATTTTCTGTGCGCTGGCGGTCATAGAGCTATGTTCGGCCTGTTTTCAAGCACCTGGCGTTTTTTTGATTCTTTCAGCCACTAATTTTCTCCCGGCATTCCGACCCGTTTTTGGATCAAAGAATTGAAAGGAATTGCGATCGAAGAAGCACCAGCTCTATGCCCTAAGGTACACGCTAATCTATATTAGGTTCAACAATACCTGCATAATTTCTTTATGAGCTTGTCTTCAGTGAGCGTTTTTTGACATAATCTATTGAGCACTGCATCTGATTTTAGATTTGTTTATACCCTTTCTATTCATTTTTTTCCAGTAACGACTATGTGCTAAAAATTTGGACGCCAATACCAAGTGATATATCCCGATACACTGGGCCCCAAAATCCACGTTGTGAATATATTAGGTAACTGTTTTTCAAAATAAAACTATCAAGTTACTCATTATGGGGGTCGACCTATTTATGTTGGACCCTGAACAGTATATGCCGACAGTTTTTCCCTTTATGAGTTTCTTTCCCCATGTTTCTTCTTAGCCTTAGTGACATTCAACAGATATCTATACAAATAATATTGAACCTCATTCGAGTGATCTATTTTCCTTTTATGGCACAATATGACATGCAGGTCAAGAAGTAGTTGGAACAGGCGAAGAATTAGTTGTAACAGGTAGGTCAGTGACCATGTAACTATATTATCTTTTTCGCCAGACTCACTAGTCCCTGAAGTCCTTAGACCATTCTTATTAAATACAAACCGGACCGCATGTAGTTATTTATTGAATGGCTCATTGTGTTCAAAGTGTCTTCATACATATACAACTGTGTTGTTGATTGTTATACATTTTGTCTGATCAGGTATTAGCCTTTACCAAGTGGCCCAGTATATGTTTTTAAAGAAGTTATCATCGATTCCTTTAAGCTAGTGAATTGAAAGACAACACTGCAAATGTAAGTTGATTGATTTATATCATAATGTTTCACAGCAAGATCTAAACACGTTATTTTTTATCAACTTCTTTGTCGAAGAATCTATTCGGAAACACCCTCAAATGTAATGAAGAATTCTAACCTTGACCTATATAAGTAATGAACCTTACATAACTTGTTGACCATTTGTTCTCCGTCTAGCTAAGTACTGCACTGACATTGTACATATACCTGTCTATCATATGACAATAAGTGACCAAATTTCATGTCTAGACCTGTTAGGTAGAATAAGTGTTTTCGAATTCTGATTTACGTAATAAATAATAAATAATGTCTATACAGTTAGTAATATGTAATAATTATGTTAAATTAATATTTGTATTGTGATTTATAATATTCTTCCAATAATGTTCTTTCAGAGTTTCACCTATGACTCCTGAGGAAGGCGTTTTTTTCTCTGCCGAAACGCGCGTCGAGTCTTTATAATTAATTCTGTAGTATTTCTTATGTCATTTTGAATTCTGAATGTATAATCCCTTGCAATTCATTGTGATCTATAATGTTGATATGATGTATATGTTTTTTACTTATTGTCTTTGAATTTCTTTAAAGATTTTTATATGTTACTATTTTACTGTATCATATAGTTTGACTTATATGTTTGAGTCTCTATATGATTTTTATCTATGTCAAATTAATATATATTTTTTAATATACACATCAATTTTCGATAATTCTTTTCTCCACTGGTCCTAGACTTTCTGGTCACTTACTCTGCGGATGGCCTAGGATTTTCTACCCACATTGGTTATTACCCTGCCCTAGGAGTCTGTGTATTACTGATACCCAGGGGGTCCTTGTTTTCTCTCAATTCTTTGCTGCATAATTGCATTCCTTGTTGAAAACGTTATCCAACCCTGACAGAAACTTTAGGTACTCCCTTGCTACATAATTCAATTGACTGTACCTATAGAGTAGCAGGATCCCAACAGTAAGTCAAAGAATCTCCTATGTGCTTCCACTCTTACCCCAACAGCTAGGGGTCAGATTACTACCACTTTACTATACATTAGGTTTGCAATTGATTGCATATACATCCAGAGTTTAAGCACAGGGAAAAAAAGGAATAAAAGCCATATACAATAAAGCAATTATTGAAACAGCAAACAGCACATATTTAAAGACTTCTGTTGTGGTTTCAATTTATGCATTGATAGAAAGTAACTGTAAGAAATTAGGGGTTTTTAGTTAGCAGAGGTAGGTACCTTTGACCAAGTAGGAACCCTTCTTCTTCTTAGTTAGGGTAAGGGGGATACACTTCTAAAATAACCCTTGCTCACCCCCTTGGTAGCTTGGCATGAGCACACAGGCTTATCTCAGAGGCAGTGTGTAAAGCATTTGTGAACACATACGGTAATACAGTGAAAACAGTACAAATGGACACCACACCAGTTTAGAAAAAGAAGTATTCTTTATCCAAAACAAAACCAGACCATTATGACAAAAATCCACAATACTGTAATAAAAATAGGACTTTCAAATGGTAGATATAAATCAGTTCAAAGGAATTGCAGACGTGACACTTTTCACACAAAGTACCTTGGATGCATCGCACACACAAGGACAAAGGGTTGCAGGGATGGTGATGAGTTGGTTCCTTACTCTCAGGGAAGGTGATCCGTCATTCCTTGTTCCAAGGGAGATGATGTGTCGGTTCCTCACTGTATCCCCCAACCATGCAACAGACTTGACGCCGCGATGCGACGATCCGGGACGATGCGTGGGTTCTTGCAGCTGCACAGCAGGCCTTGCGTCGGATTCAGTGCGGTGACCTCGGAGATCGGTGCACTCGAAGCAACATGAGGCGATTTCTTGGGCCACAAGCAGACGCTGTGACGATTTCTTCGGCGATTCATCGGAATCCGTTGCGGATGTGTCGCACTTCTCGAAGTTGCGCTACTTTTCCAGCTGTCAGTGGCAAACAGCATCCAGAGGTCCAAAACAACAGTAGGCACCCCTTAGCAGGTCAGAACTCCCAGCAGGGAAGTTCCGGGGAGCTGGTGTTGAAGTCTTTGTGTCCCTGAGACTTCAGAACAGGAGGCAAGCTCTTCTTCAAGCCCTGTAGATCTTCCTCAAGCAGAGGACACAGCAAACAGCAACGTCCTTGGCTGAAGGTATCCACTGCAAGCCAAACTCAGACAGCAAACAGCACAGGGGCAGTATTCCTCCTTAGTTTCTCCAGCTCTTCTCCTTGGCAAAGTTTCCTCTTGATTTCCCAGAAGTGATCTAAAAGTCTGGGGTCTAGGCCCATCTTTTTATACAGTAAATCTATTTGTTCTCTGAAGTCAGAGAGTGTCTGTGCTCAGCCAAAACCAGTTCTGTCCTCACTGGTGCAGCTGCCTGGCAGGAGGTGGAGACAGCATTTTGGAAGGGAGACCAGGCCCATTCAGATGAAATGAAATTGTTGTATCAAATTTCAGTGAGCCTGCATATGCCGCAAGTAACTATTTGACATAGAACAGAAGTTGGCAAGGAAACTGGAATACAAAAGAGGTGTTTATTAGGACCCCATGGGGTGGTGGTACCTTCGAATAGCACCCTTTGGTAATGCAAGAAGTATCACAGCGAACAGAAGGCACGTGGTTCTTTTATACACATCACTAATGTGGCAAATGGGTGTCACACATGTAAGACGGTTTTATGTACATATAAGGACATTTGTTGGACACATCCAGCGTGTGGGAGGAGTTTAACAACTTAACCAGTTTGGAAAAACATCTTTCAATGGTGATCGATTAATAATAGATGTGGTTTGATGGCGCATGCGCTGACCTTGACCAGCAGGCTAAATATAGCCTGTTGCTGGGCAGACCATGTGGTCAACTGGCGAAGAGGTAGGAAAAGAGCATGGTGACCACGAGGTAGTTCAGTTACTCTTAATTTAGGCCATGAATACAAGATAACCTCCATAAACAGGTCAACATAACGCTGAAACACTCGTAGCTTCAGCAAATGCTAACCCTATCGCTGCTTAATTTACGACAGACGATCTTTTTGGCATTTAGCTGAAGCTACCTCCATATCTTGAATAGTCCTGGTATACATCATTGATGTCAATAAGCATTATTTTAGCTATTTCTTGGTTCATCATTTGCTGAGCTTTTATCGCAGTTATATTTTTCTTGGAAGGGATGCATGCAGTAATACAAACGGAACAGTGTGGGGCCGCACTGCAAACATAAGCAAAGGGTAAAGAACATAGCAATTATTGCGCATAGAATCGTTAATAATCTCCAACCCCAAGTGGTGAGCAATGTCCATATCTAACCTGAAAAAGTCCATGTACCATTCCCAGGATGAATTTCAGCAGCAATGTTATGCAATTTAGAAATTGCTCCATATACTGAGGGTGAATTGTCAGGTACAAACACACAACAACTACTTCCGATAATGCAGCATGCACCTCCTAGATCCGCCAATATGACATCTAGAACCATTCGGTTCTGGAGCACTACAATCCTAGTGATTTGAAGCTCCTCAGTAATATTTCCTAATTCCATAGCAGTTTGGTTATCAACAGCTTCCACGATACGTGTTAGTCGTCTTACTTTCCTACTATTCAAAGCAGTGCCCGCAAAACGAAAAATGCCTAAATTAATATCAACATACTATTGTAGTGATGTGTCTGTCTGGTGTATATTATCTACGCTTATCGTTCTCTTAACTCTATTTACAACCAATTCATGAAATAATACAAAGTTTTTATGATACATTTTGGGTGCTATAAACACAGGGGGCAGTACAAACGACACATAACATATTCCTGACCATCCCATTGGAAGCCGGTGGTAGCCTCTATTTCCACAGATAAAGAATGTATTATGCGCCGTCACAAATGTAATGTCGTTCTTTCCGTCAAATGCCAGAACAGTAGTGCATTCACTTTCCCCAACTGGAATTGTTCCCTCATTTTTAATACATAAATCTGCTTTAGCCTTAGAAACAGAAATTACAAATGAATCAGTCGTATTTTTTGCTCTTGTCTTGGTAAAGCTATGTGGCGAGGAGGCATTGTCCGGTCGGTACTCTTCCCACTCCAATCTAGTTCTCTCCGCTTGTGGGTATCCATTTTCATCTTGATGACAAACTTGGTTGAGGCGGAAAAGAAGCCCACCCTTTGATGGCCATCTTAAGGTGAACAGAAGGGCATACCAAGCATAGCAGGAACCATTATGGAAAAAAGGGGGAGGAATAAGAGGCGTTCCCCCTTCCTTTTGATGACCTGGTAACATTCCGCACACCCAACAGTTTGTAGTGTTCGTAGTATTGTGCGTATAATGTAACATCTGAATGAAAGTGTTATTTACATAAGTCTGTCTGTGCGTTTGTTCATGGTATGGAAGAGTAAAATGAAAGTGCTCAGGAGGAGCGGCAGTAGTGGCAAACAAATATTCTCGTCTTGGGGCCACTCTTTCTGAAAACCAAGCTGTTGTTGCTATGACTATCATGGTAACAGCAAAACCTAAAACACAAATTATCTTCTTGTCCTTCATGTTGATAGCAACATGAACAAGTTTGTCTAGCAAGAACGTAGCAAATGAGCGCTGAGCCCAAAGGGTAGCCGTTGATTTCTTCACCGAATGTCAAGACGGGTGTTACTACACTACACTAAGCAATGCTTCTCCCCTTCCGTTTCACTAACCTCGGGCGGTAGCTCAAAAAGTCCTCCTCACAGTAGATTCTTTTCTTGGTCTCAGATGGTATCTCGATGTTCCAGGAGTAGTGTGGTCCGGGAAGACTTCCTCAGAATCGTCAGGCGTGATGGCTGGACTCTTCTCCGTGTCCAAGATGTCTCGGTAGTCGGTCAACGTAGCAGGTTTCACCAAGTCGGGGGAAACACGGCGGCAGTGGGTGGTATGTATCCACCTTTTCCGGTTGGTCACTCGCACTACTGTTCTTGTTGCCAGAAGGACTTGTTCCGGTCGATGCCACCTAGGCTCCAAACTGCTCGACCTTTCAATTGACCTGATCATCACGTGGTCGCCAGATCGCAGATCATGAGCCTCATCTGTAGATCTGTCTGGAAGGGCTTCTCGAACCTGCTGATGAATACAAAGCAAACTATCTGTTAAGCGTGCCAGATAGTCATTCATCAGTATACAAGGTACATCGTGTATGGAGCGTGGCTTAGGGACTCTCCAAATATTCATAGGCCTCCCAAACACCACCTCATAGGGCGTAAGACCAGATCGCAAATGGAGTATTGATCTGATAGACAAAAACGCGGGAAGCCGTGCATCCGGCCATTTCAAGCTTAAGCTTCAGAGTAGCATTGTATTGTTACACCAATCCTGCTGACTACGGGTGAAACACAGCATGACACTTTTGTTTTATTCCTAATTTTTTCAGGACGTACTCCACAATTTTCCCCACAAAATGAGGTCCATTGTCGCTCCACAAAAGTTTACAAACACCAAACCTTGGGAAGTACTCCTTTAGGAACACCTTGGCTGTAGTCAATGCTGTATTATGTTTCGTAGGTTAGGCTTCTATCCATTTACTGAAACCACATACCACTACTAAGACATACTTCAAATTGTTACAGCGCTCAAGTTGAATGTAATCCATTTGTAGTACTTCAAATGGGGCAGTCGGTGGAGCCAACCCTCCCGCAGTGGTGGGTGTCCCTTTTCCAGATTATGCTGCAAGCTTATCAAGCAGAACTGCACTACTCTCTTAGCTGTACTGGCAATCTCAGGATGCTCCCAAACTTGTGCAAGCAATTTAGTAATTGCTCAAACATGTGCCAGTCCATGTGCCATTTGAACCATCAGTTGTAAATAGGCCGCAGGTAATTTCCATCTATCCATATTTTTGCTGCGCCAAACAACCTTCATCATCCAGTACCCCTTCTTTTGACCACTGCTCGAGTTCTGCTTCAGAAGCAGATTTCTGTATGTCTAACACTTCTTCTCTAGCATCATGCCATCGCTCAGCTTGAGATTTTACTACGTACATAGAGGTAACATTTTGTTGCCTCGCAGTTTCACGAGCTGTTTGGTCAGCAAGAGCCTTGCCTTGCCCTATTTTATCAGTCACTTTTTATGTGCACTGCATTTCACAATTGCTATCTTCTTTGAATACATTAATGCAGTTAAAAAGTTGTGCACCAATTCTCTGTGCATTATTTGTATCCCATGTGATGTTAAAAATCCCCTCTCCCTCCAGAGCAGACCGAAATTGTGCACTACTCCGAAGGCATAGCGACTGTCTGTATAAATATTTACACACAACCCAGCGCTAAGCTTGCATGCTCTTGTCAGTGCTATTAGCTCAGCTGCCTGAGCTGATCTCTGTGGTATGCAAGCTGTTCCTACCACTGTCTCAAGTGTCGTGATTGCATAGGCTGTGGAAGTTGTACCATTTGGCAGCTTCAAACTTGACCCATCAACCCATAGTTCCCCATCAACATGCGACCCTTTGTTTGTTCCTCAGTAAGAAAAATGCAATCATGTGATTCTTTCAACTGAGATTCAGATGCCGGATATGGCAGCAAAGTAGCTGGATTTAAAGTCGCACACCTCTTCAAAGTAATATGAGGTGCCAGCAACGTTCACTCATCCTGTTAAACGGGCACTATTTAAATGCTGCATTTTCGTTTGATTCAGTAAAGCATCTACCGCATGGGGTACTAGCACCAACAATTTGTGCGACAAAACTATTCCTTCACTCTGTCGTATAGATACAGCTGTTGCTGCAACTGATCGAAAACACCCATGTAACCCTCGTGCAACAGGATCGAGTACTGCTGAAAAGTATGCGTAAGGACGCTGTTTATCACCGTGTGTCTGCACTAAAACTGACAATGCGCACCCATCTTTCTCATGTAAATAAGTGTAAAGATATTCGTATAATCTGGTGTGCCTAACACTGGTCCTGAACAAAGGGCTTGTCTTAACTGACAGAAAGCATTCTGACATTCGTCTGTCCATGATAGGGGGATCGGGGTGTCTTTTGTTAAAAGTGCTAACAAAGGTTTTACAATATGTGAAAATCCTGATATCCATTGTCTACAAAATGAAGTCAGACCAATGAAAGCACGAACATCTTTCTGAGTGGGAGGCACTGGTGTATCTAATATTGCTTGAATACGGTCTGGTGTCAGTGCACGCCCCTCCTTAGACAGAAGATGACCTAAGTAGATCACCTTCGGTCTACAATATTGCAATTTCTTCCGTGACACTTTATGGTGGTGCGTGGCAAGGAAGGAGAGCAAGGATAAGGTACTTTCCTCACATTGTTCAGGCGTATCGGCTGCGAACAATATGTCATCAACATATTGAATGAGAGCCACTCCTGTCGGTAGTTCAAAAGAATCCAGCTGCCTTTTCAATGCCTGACTATAAATACTTGAACTCTCCGTATAACCTTGAGGAACTCTACAGAATCTATACGATCTATTATTCAAGGTGAAACCGAAGAAATATCGGCTATCAGGATGAATAGGGTTCAAAAAGAAAACGTTCTTCAGGTCTAGAACAGAAAACGTGGTTGCTGTGGGTGGAACCAAAGTAAGCAATGTAGTTATATCAGAGACCACAGGATATTGGGGCAGCACAGTTGTATTTACCTCCCTAAAATCAATGATAAAATGATAAGTCCTAGTATCAGTGTCTTTCTTTAATATTGGAAGAATGGGGCTATTGCAGACATTGTAGGGTACTTCTTCCACAACTCCAACCTCAATCAAATCTTTAATAATGTGTGTCAATGCTTCTTCTCCTTCTCGTGGAATCTTATATTGAGGCACCCTGGGCAACAAAGTGCCCTCCTTGACACTAATGTGCACCTGGGGAATAGCCATCTGCCCTACATCAGTATCAGAAGTGGCCCACAAAACACTTGGGAGTGAAGCCAAAGCAGCATCTTCCTTAACAAGACACGATCTCTCAGTCATAGGATGATTCTCATTCAAAATTACGCATACCCCTTCAGGAGAGCAGCTTATCGTAGCCCTAAAGTGTTTTAGCATATCAAGGCCCACAATATTGTCTGGTGTATTTGGAGACAACAAGAACGGACAAGGAGCTGTAAACTTATCAATGTGGAATGGAAATGGTTGTGACAATGGGCTAAGGGAAGGTGTTCCATCGAACCCTATCGATGTAATCGTTGTGCCAGACAGGGGAGCCCTCGGAACCAATTGTTTAGACAAGGCGCTACGAGTAGCTCCTGTATCAACCAGAAACCGATCAGTAGAACCCAAAACATGCGCTGTAATATATGGACCTTTCTGATCTACTGGAACTTCAACCGATTCCATACCCTACCCTAGGCAATCCTATGCATAGGCAGCATCTTGAAATTCAGGAGGCATACAATCAGATATTTGATACTTGTTCCGCCTATCGAAGGTATTGTACCCATCTTGCCTACGCCCACTGGATTCAAACCTAGCACGATCATTCGTACTTCCCCTCGGGCCTGAATATCCTGTTCTGTTTCTAGATTGGCCCCAGCCACGTTGGTTTTGCTGGGCACGTAACACAGGACAATCTGAGATCCAATGCCCAAATTGTTTGCAGTACGCACATTGATCTGCAGATAAACCAGGACGAGAATAAGGCGAGGATAAGACCCACGTCTGCCCCTATCATTTCCTCTAGCAGGTGGGGCATAAACCTGAGCCATCATAACCTTTGTCTTTAAATCCTTGGTCTTTTTATCTTCATTTTCTTTGGCCTCTAGCTCCTGCCGCTCATAATATTGAGCCATAGTTAAAAGGGAAGCAGGAGACGCGGTGGTCCACAAACTTTCACTCACTTTCAAGCGCTTAGCAATTTCCAGTAAAAGGTTTGCTACATATTTATCAACAAACAGATGTCTACCTGTATCATCTATTAATGACTGTCCGCTAAAATCATGAAAAGCTTCCTCGAAGCGCGTAAAGAAATTCAACACTGATTCATCAATTTTCTGTTTACACGAAGCTAACATAGTCCAATCAATCTTTTTAGACGGGATGAGTAATTTCAATTTAGTCAAAATAGCTGCTGGAAGATCTAGAATTACTTTACACGGTTTACGTGCAGGTTCCCTATCTCTATCCGCCTGTTCCAGATCATTCCAATCTTCCCCCAAATTTACTCGATCATCAATTTTACGAATAGTCCACCACATATCAGGGGGTAATATTAGCCCGAAAAATAAATCGATATCAGTTAATGCCATGACACAAGAACTAATAGAACCCTCTACTTCTTCATGAAAGGCTGCTGGGTTTTTCCGCGGATCGGGCAAAGCATTCTTAAGGGCCATAACATCCGCTCTGTTCCATGGAGTATAAACCCAATTATAAACAAAATAACCCTTTGCATCAGTAGACAGTTTATTATCATCCATCCCATTGCCTTTAGGAGGAACATACAAAGGTGCGGCTTCCCGCATTGGTTTTGCGTGTACTACGAAACTCTTATCTGATTCAAAGATAGAAGCTTGCACGTCCCGTAGTTGCGTTGCGAAGTCCCGTGCCTTAATCAGATGGCGGACAAAATCGGGTGCCTCTGAGAGAACAAAAACAGCATTTCGCAATTTCTGATAATCATCTGCTACATCTTTAGGTTCAAACACAGGCGAATATTTCCTAAATCGTTCAATAAACTCTTGGGCCAAATGTTCCACAAAATACAACTGCTCTTTTTCTGACCACCCTTTCATACCCACTAAAACATCAGGGGCAGAAGCAGTATTAAGGCTAATTTTACGAGCGATAGATCGTAACTCAGAAGCACGGGAAGCAGAAAGCATGGAACAGGTGTCCCGCGCCTTGTCCTGATTGTCAGAGGATTCTCCGGCGTCCACGTCCGGGGCCAAAGGCATTGCATACGGTGGTGGAGAATTATCTAATAATGAAAAATCATCGGGCGTATTATTAAGGACAGGGTAAAGAGGGAGTCGAACAGACGCCCTCTTTACCCTGTTTACTCTTTACGGTTTTATGTACATATAAGGACATTTGTTGGACACATCCAGCATGTGGGAGGAGTTTAACAACTTAACCAGTTTGTAAAAGCATCCTTCGATGGTGATTGATCAATAATAGTTGTGGTTTGATGGTGCATGCGCGGACCTTGACCAGCAGGCTAAATATAGCCTGTTGCTGGGCAGACCATGTGGTCAACTGGCGAAGAGGTAGGAAAAGAGCATGGTGACCACGAGGTAGTTCAGTTACTCTTTTTTTTTTTAACTTTATTGTGCATTTAAATATGGTTACACTTACGGGCCTACAACCACAGGGGCCAGCCGCTAGACAAAGTAGTAGCAATCAACGTTTACCACAGTTCCATCGCCGACATCCCAGAGGTCCAGCAGTGGGGGGAGTCATAAATTAGTAACAAGTGTAGATTAAACAAGGAATGTCGGATCAGGGGGAGAAGGAGGTGTCTGAAGAATCCTCGAATGGGGGTGTACATATGTTCCCTCGATAGGTGTTCCACTGACTCCAGATTGAGTCCACACACCAGGCTTGCCCCTAGCCAAATACACAGTCTTCTCTCTGAACATACACCAATCCATATTTTCCTTCCATACTGACACGGTGTAACGACCGGGTTCTAGACCAGATGGGATCAGCTCCTGAGAGCCCCTCCAACCCAGCCGGAACGTAACCACCTCCCTCCTCAGGACCCATCTATCCAGGCACCTGGGTACCTACCTGAGGATGGGGAACTCACAATAAACAAGCTCATATCATCAGAAACACCACTAAATCTATAGGGATACTAAGAATACTCACTGATTACTAAGGACATCCATGCCCTACACCACACTCATACCTCATAGTCTCGCGACCACATGGGTCCAGACTAATCTACCCTGGGGCAGTTCTGATTATTTACCATTACACACTGATCACCAACAGTGCTCACTCGACACACAATCCGGCGTGCCATACACACTGGGCTGCAGCCCCAGTGCTCACTCTTTATCCGGTCCACAATCCGACCTAAGCACCAGTCTCCTACCTGGTGTTCTCATTAACGCCACTTTCCCTAGAGGCGATCTCATTACACACCGTGTCCCCCCGGTGCTCACTCACTTACAACCCGATCTGCAATCCGGCAGATCTACACACTGACCACAATCAGTGCTCTCACTAACGCCACTTACCAATGACGACCACTTTCCTATGAATACCTTCAGCTCTCTGTCTCTATGTTGGGAAGTCTCTTTCACTATTCACTAAGGGTTCGCTACTACAATAATATTATGGGATGGCCGAATTACTTAGTATATACTTTATCCCTTAGTTGCAGGTCTCCTCTCTCTCCCTAATTATTCAGTTATCACTTACCTGATCAGGGGTAACATCTGTTCAAACAGTAATACCTGACTAGGAGACAAGGTTACCTCTACTGTGTGGGGACAAAAGATATACACACTGTATGCAGGAATAAAAATGCTCTCTATCATACGAACAACACATGCACACTAGTTCACCAAGAACTGGGGTATCTTTATTACAAAATGGCAATAGAATACACATACACAGATCTGCGGGGTCTCTATAACTAGCAGGAACCTTTAACACACCGCTGAAAGAAAAGGATTAGACATACAGTATGAGGGCAAGGTTATCTGTGGGGTCTCTTGACTAACAGGAACTTTTAACACACCGCTGAAAGAAAAGGATTAGACATACAATAGCCTAGAGAATAAGAACAAGATTAAGGTGTAAGTAAAGAACGAGGTCACCTTGGGAGTATGAAGTCTTGCTCTAGCTGTCATCTGGGCTCCTCTCTCGTCTGTGCCTTAGCTCGTCTTAGATTCTCTCCTGCACTCTTGGACACAACTCTGCGCTGATCACTTTGCACTGGATTTCTCTCCCCCACGGACTCTCTCCACCTTCCAACTTCAATCTAATGGTTTCTGCCGCTCTGATAACTGTTCATTCCACTAGCTTGTTCACTCTGTGTAAATGTCTCTGTGCCAATGTCCAATTAACTCCAGCTGCTCCAACAGGTTAATCCACGATATAACTTCAGTCTCTTCTGAAAGGCATTACTTCAGACTCCAGCTATTCCCAACTCCTCCTGATAAGTAACTGCTTCTGACTGCTTCCTTCAGTTCCAACTCACTGACTGTCTGTTTGTCTTCTCTCTGTTCCAAGCATCTTCTGTCTCTTCTCCTCCTGCAATTCCACTCCTCCAACTCTACCAACACTCTCCGCTTCTCCAATTCAACTCAACTGCTTCTACCACTCCAGCTCAACTCGACTCGACTCACTTCAGCTCAGCTCTTTCTAGCCCGAACTCTTTCTGCAACTCCAACAACTAACTGACTCCGCCTCTGCACTTCACTAATATAGAATGCTGTTTCCTCATGGAAAGTTCCAGCCATCAGCCCGCCGCCCATCAGATCCCTGCACCACTCCGCGTCAAGGACACATACCCAGCCGGCCGGCCTTTGTTGTGTCTTCCACACAGAGAATAATACAGCCTACTGATAAGGGCTGGCCCAGACCGGTTCTCTCCAAGTGAACAACAGCTCAAAACCAAAATATTACCTTTTCCCTTAAAGCAGCTCAGCTCTATCAAAATGGAGTCTCTCTAGTTCTGGGCCTTGTAGGCCTGATAAGGATGAAATATCCCTTAGCTCTGTCAGAGTACCTACATAAACCATACCAATGTGTAATATAAAGTCAGGACCACAGGATCCAACCTCTACTATAGGCAAAATAATGAAAGGCAAAGCCAATAGGTAATAGATGGATTAGAGTAAGGGATCTATCATTATATAAAGCAGCTATCCTCTTCTAGGTCTAGAAGAAAGGGCTTAAAAGGGAAGAATACAGCCTATAGGTGTGAGCAAGCATAAAGTCTTTATCACTCCAAAATAGAGCCAAAAAGCCTGTCAAGACACAAGGTGGGCGGCCGCCGGGAACCCCACAACTGCGCAATATCTCTCTTTGTGATCATGTTCCCAAGGGCCGCCCACCGAGTCTGGGCGACGTTGTAATCATTCGGCTCCCACACATTCAACAAGCATCTCCGGGCCTCAGGCAGCAAAGCAACCCCGGTGACACACTCCATCACAGCATGCACTCGGTTCCAAAATGCGGCCAACTCCCGGCATTCCCAAATGATATGGAGGAAAGTAGCACTCAATCCACAGCCACGCTTGCATAACCCATCCGCAGAAAAACCCATGGAGACCAACCGAGGACCAGTGACATACACACGATGAAGGATCTTAAGCTGGACGAGACGGAGACGGGCGGGAATGGCCACCTCCTTAGGGGAAGATAGTGCGGACTGCCAGTCTTCATCATCCTGTTCCAGCCCGTCCCCAGTCCAGGCCTCCCTGAGACGTACGAGGAGATCTGCCCGATTGTTGATCAACTTTTTATATAATAGTGAAATCGTACTATCAGGCAGATGACCATCGAGTACACGATCTTCCAGCAGGGAGGACTCAGGAATATTGGGATCGGAGGCGAAGACCGAGGCCAAGGTATGACGAACCTGCGCATATCTAAAAAACTCCCTGTCACTCAGTTCATATTCATTCTTTAATGTCTCAAAAGTCTTGACAGCACCCTTAGCCCAAAGGTCACCCACTCTGCTAATTCCAATCATGTCCCATTTCTCAAAACCTTTCGTTGTCCAGAGGCATCCCAATCTCTCCGACGCATACAATGGAGTCAAACGTGTCAATCGATCCTTCCAACCCAAGGCAGCAGTTGCATCACACCAGACTCGCACGGCTATCTTAGTAGGTCCTGTTAAATTCCTCCCTGCTACCTTAGAGTAGAGCGCCCTGTTGTAATTCCCACCCGGCAACTGATACTTGTCCATCTCAAATGCCGGGTTTGGGCTGGGTGCATACGTCGCATGATTAATCACGCTCAACTGGGAGGCCCAATAATACCGTCTGATATCTGGGAGCGCCATGCCCCCATCATACCAGGGGAGGGTTAGCTTAGCGAGTGCGATTCTTGCACGTCCGTCCCAGCTAAGCCGCCTCTGTAAGCTTTCCACCTCCCGGAAGTAACTCGCCGGGATGGTGTTGAGTAAGTTCTGAAGTACATACAGAAAACGTGGCAGGGACATCATTTTAAAGAGCGCTGCACGACCGAGCGGCAACAATGGCAATCTACGCCAACCAACCACGTCAAGCTTCAACCTCTGGAGAGCGGGGAGCAAATTGCCCTCATAGCGAGCAACAGAGTACAATGATATGAAGAACCCCAAATATTTGAATCCCGTCTGCGAAACCTGAATGGGAAATCTACGCGGCAAGGGAGGAAGACCACCCGAAATCACATAGACACAGGATTTAGTCCAATTGATACCTAGACCTGAATTCTTGCCAAACGAGGTGAGGACATCGAACAAGACGTTAAGCGATTTTCGGGGGGAGGTGAGGTATAAGAGGACATCGTCCGCATAAAGCGAGATGCGGTCTTCAAAATCGGGAGCCCACTGAATACCCTTTATCGAAGGCTCCCAGCGGAGCCAAGCTGCGAGAGGCTTCAAGGCAAGCGCAAAAAGCAAGGGAGACAGCGGGCACCCCTGTCTCGTACCCCTCCCAAGAGTGAAGGAATTGGAAACCCGGCCGTTAACAACCACCTGTGCCAGCGGTTCCTTGTATAGCAGTTTCACCCACCCGATAAACTCCGAACCGAAACCAAATTTCACGAGGGCGGCCCAGAGATAAGGCCATTCGATAGTATCAAAGGCCATCGTGGCGTCCAATGAAGCCAATATGGCCGACTCTTGAAGTGACCCCGCCCTCGCGAGAACACCATGCAAGCGCCGCACGTTGAGTGCGGTGTTACGATGCGGGATAAAACCAGATTGGTCCGGATGGATCAGGTCAGCGATCACCGTAATCAACCGGTTCGCCAGAACTTTAGCTAGGATTTTAGGTTCAGCGTTCAACAGAGAGATGAGCCTGTATGAGGAGCAGCGATCCCGAGGCTTGCCCTCCTTAGGAATTACCACAATTGTAGCTAAACGCTGATCACAAGGGAGACGCCAAGGTCTCGAGACTCCATGAACATATCTAGGAGATATGGTGCAACTTTATCAGGGCGCAATTTATATAATTCGATGGGTAGACCGTTCGGGCCCATGGCCTTGCCGGAGCGAACAGAACGAATAGCGATCACAATCTCAATGAATCTTCCATCAGGTCTCGGTCCACCTCCGATAGGCATGGCAACGTAATATCGCGTAGCAACAAATGGGAGTCTTCCTCATCTCTATCAGACACCGGGGAATACACAGTACGAAAATAGTCCGCAAAACACTCCACAATCTCGCTCGGGTCAGTCACACACTCTCTTCATTCAAATTCTGAATCACGGGGACCACACAATTCGCCCTTTCTTTCTTATCAAGCCACGCAATCAATTTACCCACCTTGTCCCCGACATCATACAACCTGCCCTGTTGCTCCCTGTGCATTGTTGTGGCAGCGTCCGTGAAAAGGGACTTATAATCCAGCTGCTTTAGACCAAGAGCGTGGAGTCTATCATGGGTAACACCTAATTCTAAGTCACTCTCCAGTTCGACTATTTCGGCCTCCAGACGCACAACCTCTTGATTCTTGGCTTTCTTGGCTTCAGAAATCAAGGATAAGGCATGCCCACGAATTACAGTCTTGAAGGCTTCCCATAGTGACACAGATGAGGACACAGACCCCTCGTTTTCAAGGAAGTATAGATCTAGGGACTTTATCAAACTGGCGCGGGATTTGGGATTACGCAAGTACCCGGGGTTTATGGGAGCGACTCGCCCCGCACTACTCACTCCAGTATCCATACGAAGCCACACTGGGGAATGGTCTGAAATGCCCCAGGCGAGGTGTCTAATCTCTCTATTAGAAGGGGACTGGGCAGAAGGCATAAGGATGTAATCGAGTCTAGAAAAGCTCCAGAGTGAAAGGTGTACTGACTCTGCGTTGGATGCATCAACCTCCAGCTGTCTACCAAACCAAAAGTGTCCAAAAATCCACCAAGCCATGACTGGTATTTAGGAAAATCCCTGGGGGGATGACGATCTACGGTACCAGAAACAACAGAGTTAAAGTCCCCCCATAACCAAAATACCATCAGGAAGTCCCAGCACAACTCGCCCAATATCTGAAAAAGTGGAGGTCTGGAGACCCGGAGGAATATATATAGTGAGCAATGAAATAGTCCTACCCTCCCATCTGCCAGTGAGGGCGGCGTAGCGCCTCCTGTCGTCGAGGATTACATCGTCTATCTCCAGGGGGAGAGAGGACCGAACAAGAATGCCCACCGCCCTAGAGCCAGTAGTGAAACCAGAGTGTGCGACAAGGCGATAACCCCACCTATTCATGGCATGACGCATGTTGCCCACCAGATGCGTCTCCTGTAAAAGAACCACATTGGGGGACAGGCGACGCAAGAATTGCAGCACCATACCCCGTTTTATCCTATCACCTAACCCATTAACATTCCAAGATATTAACCTCAACCCACTACCCCCATCCCAACAAGTGATGCAGAACTCACCCCACAAAGAGCACAACATTCGCATCGTGGAGAAAAACAATACGTTGCCTTGAAGAAGAAAAACAAACTTACAAACACCCCTCCCCACCCCCCAACCGAATCCCGATACAACTCCCCCCTCCCTGCACCCCTGCATTAGACTAGAAAGCCACCCCAACTTGCAGTGTGCCTGTCGCCCTACCATTACCCAATCTACAAAAAGACCCTGGAGGAGGAAAGAGAACCACCACCCCCGCCACACTCGGGCACACAACAATGAAATACAGTAATAAGGAGATTATAGAACCCAGCTGCACAAAGTCAAGTGTTCGGAAATCAGGGGCTGAGTCATCGTTTCTGCTCCGGCTCACCACCCTCGGCACCACCAGGGTGCTCAGTTCTGTCGTTCCGGGCAGGCAGAGAATCCAGCCAGTCACTCACATTCTCTGGTCGGTCAAAGAAAAATGTCCAGTCCTCGTATTCCACACGAAGTCTGGTAGGAAACAGCATCGCGTATTTCAGGCCCAAGTCACGGAGACGTCGCTTCACACCCTGAAAACCCATCCTTTGCCTCTGGACGAGTTGAGTAAAATCCGGGTAAAAGTTAACTGTAGAGTTTTCGAATTTTACCGGGACGCTCACCCTCGAAGCCTGCAGGATAACATCCCGGTCTCTGAAGTGAAAGAGCTTGGCAATGATAGGCCTCGGAGGGGCGCCCGGTTTCGGCTTTCCACCCGGAACGCGATGGGCATGCTCCACTGCAAAGAACTTGCTCAGTCCTGTAGGGGCAAGATGGTTCAAGACAAGGACTTCCACCAGGAGGTCCATCGAATGGTTCTCTGGGTTTTCCTGGACACCTATGACGCGGATGTTGTTTCGTCTTGCCCTATTCTCGAAATCCTCCAGTCGATGAGACATGAGATCGTTAGTTGATTTCAGGTTGCCAATCTCAGTTTGAAGTTCCGACACATCGGACGTGAGGCTAGAAATCTTCAAATCCAACGATTTCACGTTCTCGTTAGTCTTCAACAAATCAGCTCTGATCAAGGTGACATCGATAGCAACCGTGTCGATTTTGTGAGCTAGAGCCTCATACTGCTGGCCGATGGTCTCCTTCATGCTAGCAATGGCACTCATAATTAAACATATATAAAGGGAAGAGAGGGGCTCTTAATGACCCATAGGGAAATAGAGCACCAGTATACTTAAAAGTAAAGCAAAAAGTTTTCCCTATGGGGAATATTATTTCCTGCTTCTAAATCAGGACTCAAGCTGTCAAACACAAATCACACCATTCATATTTGTGAAACGGGAGAACACTTACCAGAAAGGAACACCGAGTCTGATTATAATTAAAAAGTGTACAATTTATTATAAAAAATACAAAGATATCAATGAGTCATAAATTAAAAACATGGAATACACAAATAAAATGCACAAATAAAAACCACCTAATGTGGATGTGGAGAAGTTAATCAAAAGAGACACTTATATCTGTCTTTGATCTATCATTTCGGGCATTAGTTTGTCAACAATGGGAGGAATGATATTCCTTTGGACCAAACTGATTGTTGGCAACGCCGAATATGACTTGGAAATTGGCGTCGACGCGTTTCGGAAGCTTAAAGGTGATAATGGCTTCCTTCCTCAGGACAGTTTGTATATATGTTCTCCACAGGTTAGTATTAAACCTAATGCATAAATAAGATACAATACAATACAACTATTAGAAACTAACGTAATAGTCGCTTGGTGCACATTTAATTCTTACATTTTCATGTTTTCCCTATCTTAAAAGGACTGGATTTGCTGCTGAATCTAATGTTTTGCTCCTAATTTATGATGGTACAGAGACAGTTTGTAACCCCAGACAGTCTATGGGTAATGTGTTCAAACCTCAATCTATATTTTGCATTTCATTACATCATTCATGATTCATTTTTAGAAACAAACATTTCATTTTTAACCCTTGGACCAGTCATAGAGAAACCTTCTCTCAATTTATAACCAACACCGTTTTTTAGCTCACTACACCATCCCAGCTCAGAACATGGCTATATGCAAATTAGTCTGTCCCTGGCCCAGTGCATCATGGGAACAGGGCAAACCAAACTACCAAGGCAATGGCGCTCATGTCATCTTGAAGAGACCGATCAGTAGGTACGGTTGAATCTTCCTTGGCGTACTCCGGGGTACGGCTGGCGCCACCAGGGGATCCTTTAGGTTGTGTATACCGATCCATGACATTGGTTTGGACCGATCCCCCGCTAATGGGCGCTTTAGTTTTCCATTTCTCAATGTCGGCCCTCGCCACCATACTGGAAGATAAGCCCAGGAGGGGTTCGTGAGACCTGGTGAAAATGGCCACCTGCGGGCAAGTCACCAAAAGTCTACAAAAGCAGGCTCGTGCGTCCGAGATAAAGATATAGTTCGACACGACTGCGTAGAGGAGAGAAGGCACACTCTGAGACAACCGAGCCTGGGTGAATCTCCAACAGAACGGAACTGTCGCGCAGTCAGACAATGCCAGGACCCAAAAGTGAAACGGAAAGCTGATGCAGGGCTACTGGGGGAAGACCCCTCAGCCGTTGTTGTTCAACTCCGTCCCGGCGTGCCAACTTGCCAAGACCCCGGCTTACCGCGAGGTGGGCCTCAAAAGTTCGGATAAACGTAACTTCGGTTCCCAAAGTCCAAATTAAATTTTTTAAAGAGCAAAGAGATCGGCAGGGGTTCATCTTCAAAAGCCCATCTGAAAATTCAGGATAACGTCAGGATAAATTGCGAAGAGTGGCGAGGGTTCTCGGGAGCTCTTTGCTCACGCGGCCATCTCGGACGCTCGCGTAGCTCCTCCAGTTCAGTTACTCTTAATGGAGGCCGTGAATACAAAATAGCCTCCGTAAACCGGTCAACATAATGATGAAACACTCGTAGCTTCAGCGAATGCTAACCCTATCGCTGCTTAATTTACGACAAAATCTCCTCCCCCTACTCTACATGCAGCCCAGGACTATTCAGCCCAGCCCTGACTCATCCAGACTCTCTGTAGCCTCCGCACATCCCCAGCCCCTGTCACACCAACAACAGACAGTCAATACACATTTTGGCAGAGGCTAGATGGCTAACCAAGAAAATACCTACTTTCTAAAAGTGGTATTTTCAAACACAGAATGTAGAAATCACCCCCACTAAAACATGCATTTTAACATTCTGAGTTCAGGCATATCAAACTTTATTTTCCTATCTTGTTCCCAGGGGTAGTTAGGTATAGAAAATATAAGCAAACTCCCCATTCTATCCTAGGGGAACAGATAGCCTTGCAATAGTGAAAAACGAAATGGGCAGTATTTCATTTTCAGGACATGCCACACACATCAGGGCATCATACACTGCACCCTGCCACAGAGTTACCTTGGACCTACCTTAGGGGTGACTAACATGTAAGAAAAGGGAAGGTTAGGGCCTGGCAAGTGGGTGCACTTGCCAAGTTGACATGGCAGTACTAGGCTGCACACAGGCACCGCAATGGCAGACCTGAGTTACATTTACAGGCTTCTGATGTGGGTGGCACAATCAGTGCTGCAGGCCCACTAGCAGCATTTGACTTACAGGCCCTGGGCGCACACAATGCACTGTACTGGGCATTGACTGGTAAGTCAAATATGCCAGTCATGGAATCACCCATCCATACCAGCAATTTACAAAGGGATATCTTGCACTTTGGCAGTGAACAGCAGTCGCAAAGTGCCAAAAGCATCTAGACCAGCAAAACGAAGTCCAACATACAACAAAAATACAGGAGGAAAAGGTAGAAAATGCAAGGGAAACCCACACCAATGGTGCCTGGTCTAACAGTAACATAACAGATGCTTTGGTAAATCATTTGTTCACACCTAAGGGCATCTCTGCATGGAAAATCATCAATGGAAGTCATTTTTTAAACCTCTGAAAGATTAAAAGGCTGAATGGACACACCCCAATTGATATCTGGAACCAAGAGATCAAACAGCTTCACTAGTTCAACTAGAAATCAGAAAGCATTTCTTTAAAAGAGTGATAAAGAAATACACTGATAACATGAGTCTTCATATGCTATGATACAATTGCCTTAAAACCAGATTGAACCTGCTCCAACCCACCAGAGTTTCTCTCATGCTTATCAGCTGTTTTCATGAACTGAAATATTTAGCTGTCACAAAATGGAACCACTGTGTTCCCACAGACCTTGTAATTCCGAAAAGGACAGTAACTCTTATCATCAGCCCAGTTAGATTTAAAAGGAAACCTGCAATGAGGGTAAGACATTGTAAAGAAAAGGAGCAGTGAGTGAAGTGTGGTTTTGGCACAGTCTGCGGTGAAATGAAATGAAATGAAATTAGATTAGATTTGTAAAGCGCATGGCTGCCCGCAAGCGTCCCAGCGCTACAGAACAAAAAATACCAAAGACAGTGCCAGCGGCTAGGGGTCTAGGGGGAACAGGAAAGTTTTGAGGAGCTTTCGGAACTTCGGACGGCTCGGCTCCATCCGAATTCTGAGTGGGAGAGCATTCCACAAGGTCGCTGAGTTCACTGAGAAGCGGCGACCCCCTGTCCGCATCCGCCTAACTCTCTGAACAATTGCCAGATTGGCATGATTGGAGCGGAGCGATCTAGTGGCCTTGTATAGGCGAACAAAATGCTCTAAGATAGGGGGGCCCTTCCCCTGTAGGCACTTATGAGCAATGCATAGGGCTTTAAATTTGACCCTTTCACAAATTGGTAGCCAGTGAAGGGCTTTGAGTGCTGGTCTAGCTGATGATCTGCGTGAGGTGCCAGTCAGTAGTCTCGCTGCCGAGTTCTGGACTCGTTGAAGAATGTTAATTGTAGATTCAGGGGCTGCCAGGAGGAGTGCGTTGCTATAATCCAGTCTAGATAAAATTAGACCCTGGATAAGTAGCCTCCTTGTGATTTCTGGCAGTAGGGGGGAGTATTTTTCGAGCAGAACGGAGTAACCCTATGCAAATGCCAGCTGTCTTTTTTGCCTGGGTCTTAAATGTTAAGTCCTGCTCCAGCCATACCAAAACCATGCAGGTCAACTTCTTTCGCTAAATTCCGCACTAAAAATTGTAATAGTATTATTGGTCAAGGCCTGCTTACTTTAATTTAAAATGGAACTGAAAACAAATAGATCAGAAGTGGCTATGTCAGAACAAAACCTCACAAAATCCTAACCGGCCAGAGCCTCAGAAATATCTATAGTACTTGGTTCAATTAGTGACACAAGTCCCAGCAGTGTAGTCCTATATGAGGTCATTACCCACTGAAACATTGACAAGAGATTTTACTAAATGTCAGTGCTGTCTTTTATTAGATGTTTTGTTTGACTCACTCTCTATCTGTAGTGACAATGTAAAAGAGTGGCTAATGCGTGCATTCATTTTTATTGAGTTTTATTGAACATATAATCAAGAAAAGGTCCATGTAACAGGACATGCAATACACATACATAGGATACATACAATGTTGGAGTTTTACGAAATACATATATCAAATCAGAAACAAAGACTGGGGCATTGTGATACACAAACATAGAATACATTCTATGTCAGGTATTACAGATGATAAAAAGACTAATATATATATATATATATATATATGATACAGTCAGGAATAGTGTAGTAACCGATATAGCACTTATGAAGCAACATTCTAGTGTAGTCAAACCAATTGCGGTCAGACTGACAGAGGGGGGATGCTCAGTTTAGTTAGGGATGAATTGTATTAAGCAGACTGTATATCATATACCTCATATGTGTATCACACACTGTTTCCCTTTTAAGGTTTGCCTGCACAGCGTTGGTACTGTGCTTGAGAAATCTATAGTTTTTAAATATAAAATTAAAAGGGACTTCTCATTGGTTTCTGAGTATGCCAATTACCGTTCCTCCATTTCTATTGGCAGTAGCATATTTTCCTGCAATTACCAATGTTTGTTCCTTGTTTGCTTCTCTTATCAGTGTCTCGCCTCAGAAATGCTGTTAACATCCGCTTTGGTGGAATTATATTTTTAGAAAAGTTTTGCCTTTTGCTATTGCAGCATATTTGTATAACAATTTTTCACCTGGAGAGAATAAGTAATTTGCATCGAATCACATAATGTTGTGCGTTGCCCCCAAAACTCGAACCGAGATCTCCAGCTTGCAAGTCAGCAGTTCTGGCCACTGTGCCACATCCTTTCAACTCTGTGTTATCTGTCAGGGAGCTCCTTCCTTCTCCCGGAATGATGATTTATGACAAGAAGCTCGTTATTCATTACATAAGCAAAACAGATGCATTACCAATGCTTGTTTGGGGAGGGAAAGAAAGTAGGGAGGGGAGAGCCTGTAAGAAAGCACCCTCTTTTGCATGGTTGCCCCAAGTTTTTGCTGAATTGCTGATGTACTTTGACTGAGTGTGCCCTGGGCTCCTGCCAAACAGGTACCCAGGGCCTATGTTCTTCCTCTAAAACTGCATTGAAAACAAAACCCAATTGGCACTCTTTAGCCACAGGTCAGCCCCTGGTAAATGGTACCACTGGTACCAGGGCACGGTGACCAGAGAAGGCCTCTAAGGGGTGCAGCACTTATTATGCAACTTTTTGAGACCCTGTACCTTTACACACACATACACTGCCTTTGCAGCCTGTTTGTTTTGGTGCAGATAAAAAGTAAAGAGTCGACATGGCATACACCCCTATGTGCCATACCTACAACCTACAGCCCTGGCAAATATCAGCCACACCTCTAGCTGGGTGCACTATACCAGTGGTGAGGGTACAGGTGCATGAGCCCTGTACCCCTACAGTGTCTAAGCCAATTCTTAGACATTGTAAGTGCAGTAATGCCATTAAGAATATATGGTGCTGGGAGCTTGTCATTACGAACTCCACAGTACCATAATGGCTTTACTGAAAACTGAAAAGTTTGGTATCAAACTTCTCAGCACATTAAAACCACACTAATTCCAGTGTGTGATTTAATGAAAAGTGCACACAGAGGCCATCTTAGAGATGCACCCTGACTGAAAAATGACCTAACACTAGAGTCCAGGCTGAGTGGCTGCTCCCCAGCTGCCACTACTAGACATGTTTCTGGACCCCTGGGTCGAGAGCCTTCTGCTCTCGGGGGTCTGAAACAATGCACATCCTGGTACAAGGTGCCAAGCCTCCTTCCCCAGCATGGGCAGGGTCCACAAAGGGTAAGCTTCAAAGGCTTGCCACCTTTGTGAGCTTCCCCATGCCTTTTGCTGCTTCCAGCAACTGGTCCCCACCAGTTTTGGCCCCCAGTTTAGCTGGGAGAATCGGCAGGAAAACCAAGTGAGGTAGGGTGGTGTGCCCACCTTTGCCAACCCCACCACTCAGGTGGTGGAGGCGAGGTGAAGCACAACTTTCAGTCCCCGCCATCTTGCAGATGGGGGGACCCAGTCAACCAGAGTGAGGCATATGCCCCCCTCCAACTGGATGGTGGTATATTAAGGGGAATGCCCACTCCAAGGATGAGACCAATTGGTCCCAACTTTTTACGTACCTGTAATGCCATAAATCTAGTATTTAGGGGCACCCCCAAACCTTGCCTCCACGGACAAGCAAGAACAAGAAGAAAAGAAGAAGGACCCAACAGCCAAGCTGTTGTTAAGAAGAGGAGAACACCCACTGAATTATTACCAGCCCTACCGGCCTGTCCCCACCTACAACCAGCAGAAGCGAAACTCAGATGTGTCCTGCAGCCAGCAACCTCAAGAACCCAGAGGACCTGCCCTGCCATCCAAAGAAAAGACTTTGTCTCTCGTGAACATTGGATTTGGTCACTAACAGACTATTGCTCTGGCCAAATCCACAAGTCTGCACCACTCTGCACCCACAGGCCATGGCCTGAGTTAGAGTAGCCCAACACCACGAGGAGGTCTCCCCGGTGATTTGGACCCTTGATCTGGTGTTCCCTGACCTACCTTGAATCTCCCAGCGAAGCCTGCAGCCTCTTTCTGGAGACTCCCCAGACAGTAACCGGAGCTGATAAGAGAAACCGACGCCTAAAGACACTCCCTGCACCCAAAGCCCCACGGCCTTGGGAGGCTCAACAGATGGAGTCCCACCATCCCCAAGCATCCCAACGTAACTCTCCAACTGGTGGTCACCTCCAGAAGATCTTTGTCCCCGAGCCTGCAGTCTTTGTTGAAACCGTAGAATTCCGATTGCAATCAACGGGGCACCGACACCAAACCAACATCCTGCACCCAACCACCCCTGCGCAGCTGCAGGTGCACTTTTTGTGCTAAACAGGATCCCCTTTACCCTGAGCCTAACACCAGGAGCTTTGCTCCCACAACCCAGTGGCCTGCTCGTAAGCAGCCACCAACCAGAGTCCGCCTATCCCCCATTTGATACCATTCAGCTTCAGCACTCTGCACCCGGCTGCCCAAGTGCCACTGAGGGTGTAACAAGAGTGCATCCTTGACCCTTGGGGAAACCTTGTTCTTACCCCAGAAACTCAACCCCAAAGACCGAGTGCTTACCTGGTAACCGTTAACTTCATTTCTCTCCATAGGACCATATTGACTGTTTTTCTCTGAAAAATGTTCTCTAAGTGTGGAGTTGATTTGTATGGAAACCTGAAAAAGTACAACTGTGCAAACTGTTTTTACTTAATTTTTCTCTAGGAAATGTCCCAGTATGAGAACTAAGATAATGAAGTGGAAGGCACTCCTAATTTTTAACGAAAATATTATTTTAATCCTCTTTGTTTAACACATGCGTGCTGCAGCGGTGGCACATTTGTCCTCCTTCCGTGCCTACAAAACTATCAACCTAACTTGAGTGGATGGACCACTCAACCCCTGCGCACTGTTGCTGCTAGTGGATGAATCCCACTAGAAATATCATCATTCTAATTTTTCATCCTAGTTTTAACAATTTAATTTTCACATAACCAATTTCACCATTCTTATTTGAAAGTGTGATGTTTAATCATCAGTTCATTTTCAATAAATTTCAACATATATTCAAAGATCAAAACATTTCAAAATATTTCACTGCATCAACAAAATCTTTCTTGACAACGTATAGTTGATGTAGCCCGATGCATTTCGAGTCCTAAGTGGACTCTTCCTCAGGGGCCTGTAAATATGAACATCTTGTATCAACAATTTCATAATATTATAATATCGCCATTTTTCATCAGATTCAAGTTTCAAAAACATGCGGATGTACAAAACAACAAACAATCACTTTGCATTTCATATAGAAGTATAATGACAACATCATGCACTGATAAACCTTAAAACTCCACCACCTCACCTCAAGAGTGAATGTGTTAACAAATGCGTTATACTCACAACAGAACCAAGAAGTTGAAATTCCTGCAAACACAAATTCTGACTATAAATAACTGCTAAATTCATGTACCAACAGCCTGAGACCAATGAAACACCTAACGAAGCTTCCTCTTACCTCGATTCTTTTTGAATGGAAACCACCGCGTTTCCGTATCTATTCAAAATTACCACCTACAAAAAATATATAAAACCATCCTTAGCTTCGTGTTGCTAGTTCAATACGTTTCTACCGCTATCCCTCCAGGACGCCACTCCTTACCTCAAAGCTAATCACCAGCTCCTTCGTCTACTTCCTGCCGATTTCAAACTCAACACCGGGCTTTCCGGGTTTAAAACGCGTTTTCCTCTGGGTGAACTAACGACAGTAAAAACGGACTAGACCGGGTCACTGGGGCGCGCCATTTTAGTACAGTCTCAAAACGCAACAGAGATAAACCTCCTGGCCGGTGGACCAAAAACGCTCGCAAAAAGCGTGGAGATAATAAAGGGAAAAGTTGCAATAGAGATCATAAGTTCACAGCAGTGAACACAAACTGAACAGAGTCACTGAATAACGCCCTAACGAAACAAAAACCTCTTTTCCAGTGAACCACTAACGCTCACAGATGAAAAGTGATGAACAGCATCCCAGGCGACCCCGCCTCTATATGTTGCCCAAAGTTCATAAAGACAAATTGAACCCTCCCATGAGGCCCATCGTCACAGGTTGTGGCACGATTTTTGAACCATTGGGGCAGTACATAGATACTTTTTTACAGCAATTTGTTCAAGAGTGGCCATCCTACACAAAAGATACCAACCATTTTTTACAAAAATTGAAGAACACCACTATAACACAAGACCTATTACTCTGTACTATAGATGTAAAATCTCTTTACACTTCGATACCTCACCAAGCAGGACTGGAAGCTGTGGAATGGGCACTGTTGGGGCTAGAAACTATTAGAGCAGAAAAATCTTTCATTCTAGAATTGCTGCATTTCTGCTTGTACCATAGCTATTTTCAATGGGACTCAAAATTTTTCTTGCAACAGAATGGTACATCAATGGGATTTGCGGGGGCCCCCGCATATGCCAATACGTACATGGCTAAATTTGAAGCAGACTACATTTACTCGGACAAAGAATGGCGAGACCATAGCTTGATATATCAAAGATTTATAGATGATATTTTTGTATTATGGTCAGGCAACAGAGAAATGTTGGAACAAAAAATCTTGACTTTAAATACTCATGTGGATCAAATCAAGTTCACTCACACCATCAGTGACCATGAAATAGCATTTTTGGATGTATTATTGACATTAAAACAAGGAACATTACAAACTGAAGTGTTTCGGAAAGAGACAGATGTCAACAATTCTCTATTGTTTCAGAGTTTTCACCCTCAGAATTTAAAAATGAATTTGCCCTTGTCACAATATATGAGGATAAAACGGATTTGTTCAGAGTCTGTGACTCTGGAAAAACATTTGGATATACAAGAAGGAAAATATGCATCCAGAGGTTACCCAGAGAGTGTGCTGAAGCAAACAAAGGATAAGATTGTTACGTTCAGTAGGGAGAATCTCCTGGAAAAGAAACCGAAGAAGATTCTGGACAGACAGGTGTTTGTTTCAAAATACTCTACAAGTTCATCAAAAATCAAAAATATAATAACAAGACATTGGGAACTTCTTCAACATGAACCAGACTTTGGAGGTATTTTTTCGCAAAAACCAATGTTTGCATATAAAAGATCAAAAAACTTAAAGGAGTTGCTGAAGACACCTATAATTAAAAAGAGACAAACACATAAAGGGATGAAAAGATGCATGAACTGTGTGCACTGTCACAATGTGATAGTTGGGAATACTTTACATCACCCCCAGACAGGAAAAACCATTGATTTACACCATGACAGTGATTGCAACTCTAAAAGCGTGATCTACTACATCAAATGTCCATGCGGCAAATTGTATGTGGGGAAAACGGAAAGAAAACTAAAGACAAGAATATCTGAACACAAGAGTACTATCAGGAATGTCAACATTAAAAGCAATTTAGCTAAACACTGGTCAGAAAATAGGCATAACATCTCCCAGCTACAGTTTTCAGTTTTGGAGAAAACTGAATTTCAAGAAGGAGTGGATCTCACCAGATCCCTCCTACAAAGAGAGATATTTTGGATCCGGTTCCTAGGGACTCAGGAACCAAAAGGTTTAAATGAAAAGATAGACTACACATGTTTTCTGTAATAAAGATACTGTCAGCCAGGCTAGAGGCATGTAGAGGTTTTGGCAAGCCTCTCTTTAGCATGAGTATATCTGATAAAATACATAACACATGTGTTTCTGAGAGTTAATTGAAATGCAAATAATGCACTGTTATTATATATTTTTTGAATTTGAATTGAAACCCACTCTATGTATATGTATTTTTATTTTGTCCACCTGATCATCACTTTTCATCTGTGAGCGTTAGTGGTTCACTGGAAAAGAGGTTTTTGTTTCGTTAGGGCGTTATTCAGTGACTCTGTTCAGTTTGTGTTCACTGCTGTGAACTTATGATCTCTATTGCAACTTTTCCCTTTATTATCTCCACGCTTTTTGCGAGCGTTTTTGGTCCACCGGCCAGGAGGTTTATCTCTGTTGCGTTTTGAGACTGTACTAAAATGGCGCGCCCCAGTGACCCGGTCTAGTCCGTTTTTACTGTCGTTAGTTCACCCAGAGGAAAACGCGTTTTAAACCCGGAAAGCCCGGTGTTGAGTTTGAAATCGGCAGGAAGTAGACGAAGGAGCTGGTGATTAGCTTTGAGGTAAGGAGTGGCGTCCTGGAGGGATAGCGGTAGAAACGTATTGAACTAGCAACACGAAGCTAAGGATGGTTTTATATATTTTTTGTAGGTGGTAATTTTGAATAGATACGGAAACGCGGTGGTTTCCATTCAAAAAGAATCGAGGTAAGAGGAAGCTTCGTTAGGTGTTTCATTGGTCTCAGGCTGTTGGTACATGAATTTAGCAGTTATTTATAGTCAGAATTTGTGTTTGCAGGAATTTCAACTTCTTGGTTCTGTTGTGAGTATAACGCATTTGTTAACACATTCACTCTTGAGGTGAGGTGGTGGAGTTTTAAGGTTTATCAGTGCATGATGTTGTCATTATACTTCTATATGAAATGCAAAGTGATTGTTTGTTGTTTTGTACATCCGCATGTTTTTGAAACTTGAATCTGATGAAAAATGGCGATATTATAATATTATGAAATTGTTGATACAAGATGTTCATATTTACAGGCCCCTGAGGAAGAGTCCACTTAGGACTCGAAATGCATCGGGCTACATCAACTATACGTTGTCAAGAAAGATTTTGTTGATGCAGTGAAATATTTTGAAATGTTTTGATCTTTGAATATATGTTGAAATTTATTGAAAATGAACTGATGATTAAACATCACACTTTCAAATAAGAATGGTGAAATTGGTTATGTGAAAATTAAATTGTTAAAACTAGGATGAAAAATTAGAATGATGATATTTCTAGTGGGATTCATCCACTAGCAGCAACAGTGCGCAGGGGTTGAGTGGTCCATCCACTCAAGTTAGGTTGCCAGTATGAGAACTAGACATATCACACTGAGTAGAAAAAGTAATCTAAGAACTAACTAAAATGTAATCTGTACAGTATTCCAATACCTTGACTTACCTGTATTTCAAACAACTGCATTTTGAACTTGCATTTGCTTGTAAACACTGCACAATATTTTACAAAGCATTTATTTCACTTACCTGTACCAGGCTTGGATTGGTTCTAGAAATAAAATAACAATACTATTTTTGATACAAACAAAATTGATCTGAGTTCAGTCTTTGAGTGTGTGACATCATTTGCTGATTGTGCACAACAACTGCTTAACACTACCCTCTGATCAAGCCTTACTGCTCACCCCCACTACCACAAATAGAGAGTAGGGTGCTATCTACTTTTACCTCTGCCTATTACCTTTGGAGTTCGACTGGATTCTGTGCACACTATACCTCATTTTGGTATAGTATATACAGAGCCAACTTCCTACAGTGCCCAGTTAAAATAACTCCTATAGTTAAAGAAGTTCATTGTCTTAGATGTTGGTGCGAAAAAGTCATCCTTTTTACCCCGATAACCTAATTTTTTGACTGATATTGGTAGTTACTGATTCTGATTGTGCACTGGGCTTTGCTATGCAGGCCCAGGGCTAGTGCTCTGATTAGAAATTATACTTCAGTGTCTAAATAATAGTTAGATTAAATCCAACAATTTGCCATGGTTGAATTTATTACAACTATTACAGAAAATACGTTTTAGAACATGTTTTTCCGTTATGCCTAAATGAGGCTCTGGAGTAGCTCTCCTGATTGGCCAGTCTTTGACAGGCTTAGCCAAGCTGCTGTGATGTTGTGTGAGGTGGCCTGAAAGGAAACAAAGAGACATCTGATGGGAGAAGCTCTGCAAGCTGCAGAGCAAAAAGGCAGGAAAGGGGCTGGGTAGCCAAACTTGTCTTCAGAGAGGGAAAGACACTTACGACAGGGCCGAGGTTCACATTAACTTCTTGCAACCCCGGCCAGATGGAAGCCCCTGCAATTGAATTACAAGAGGTGCTGCAAAGGGGAAAGTAAGCCACACATGTAGGTTGGGTTTGCCAGACTTTAAGCTCCATGAGAGATTTTCTCCTTTTTGATTTTTGAAGATCTGTGCTTTCCAGAACTGAATTCTTTTTTGTTAGCTTTTGCACTCTGTGCACTTTACCACTGCTGAAGTGCTTGTGCTCTCCCCTTAAAACAAGGTAAAATTGGCCTAAACCTAATCGGCACATTTACTTATAAGTTATAAACTAGTAAATGGTGCTACATGTACCAAGGGCCTGTATATTAAATGCTACCAGTGGGCCTGCATCACTCTTTTTGCCACCCACTGCAGAAACACTATAAAACATGTCTCAGTTCTGCCACTACAACCTGTAGGGCAGTTTTAAAATGCCATTTCGACCTGGAAACCTAAACTTATTGCCAGGCCTAAACATTCCTTTTTGTTATATGTTTTATTTTTAACTCACTCTGGTGCCAATACACATCCATAACATTCATCAGAGTGAGTTGACCACAGTTGTTGCATCGATATACAGGGCATAGGGCATCCAGGGAAACATCAATACACTTACGGGTACGTTCATCATCCCCACCAATTTGCACGGCATTAGGTAGTATCCAATATCAATGGAAATCTGCCCTCCCCCCGATGGACCCAGTGCATTGTAGTTTAACAAGCTGCGCCACACCTTGTAGACTTTACAGGGACAACCCCTGCTTTTGTAGGTGACTCCCTCTGCGGCCATGAAAATGTCCATCCCTCGCCTCCATGCTTGAATGGTTGGGTACTCCTGGGCCTCCCATAGCTTGACCACATCTCTCTTGGCCACTAACAAACCCAGGCCACTAAATATGAGATTGGCCATTGGGGAGTCAACATTGTTGAAAATACCCAAGAGAAAATACTGAGGGTTCGAGTGGGACAGTAACCTCAAGAATTGCACTGAGTACCCGTGTTATTGTGGCTCAGTATGTTGGATAAGCGGACAGCTCCACAGTGTGTGCAGGAAGGTCTCACTGGTCCCATTACACCACAAACACACATTGGGTAAGCTGCCCTTCCCATACCACACAGTCTTTACCAGTGATAAAAGACCCAATCTGAGATCTTGAACTGTATCAGCCTCAGTCTAGGTTTTATCACCATTTCCCTTGGGTGCATCAAAGCTGCGTCCCAATCTATGTCGTCCATCACTCCTATATCCCTTACTCATCTCTCTCACAGCTTACACAGTGTCCAGCTTATTATTGTTCAATGTCTTACATGTGATTAAAATTGCCCCCTTACCCAGTTGCTCCATAAGTAACCGTCCTTCCAAGGGAATATGCTCCCGGACCTCCAACACTTCCAGTCCCTCCGCCTGCCAGGCATGGTTTAATTGGCATTCTCTCTGGAGGGAGGAAAGGGACATAAGGTCTCTATTCTCCAGCAGATCACCCACTTTGGAGATTAAATCGTGTCCCATGCCCCAAGCACAAGCAATTTCACCAGTTTGAGGAGCCATGCTCCCGGCCATAGAGTTGTTTCTGTAGTAATTTTATGAGTCCAGCCGATGCGCTTTTCCCCAAGCCATTAGTGCTACTAAACTTTCCTTTTCAATACTTATACGTCACGCCTAAGGAAGGTTTTGAAGTCTCAAAGGGCGGTGTGCATTGTATTTAAAAAGTATGACATGTGTGTTTAGATTTTATATGTTCTGACAAAGTAATTTTTCACTGTTGTAAGGCTATCACTGGGTTTCCTTATTTCCTTAATTAAGTGCTAACTTTGGATTGGGAGCAGACAGAAATATATTGTTTACCCTCAAATAAATAGTAATGTTCAATCCTCTTTAATTGTAATGTACCCAGCCCCACTTAACCTTCTAAGTGCTTTGCCTCTTGCAAACACAAAGGAACTTGACACCACGACTGCCCTGCCATTTATCACCCCCAGACAGTTTTCAGTCTTAACAGGTACAGAGCTTTCCAGAATCAGAAGTGGGGGTAGGACAGGGAGTCCCCCCGGCAGCATGTATGAATATTGGCTCTCTAGAGTCACTCATCAGAACACTCCTGAACCTGTAGAAGTTCCAGAACAATGACTGCCCTGCTGCTTCCAGGGTGGCTTTGCTGTCTGAGAAGTAAGATTGGACCGATTTGCCTTCAACTCTTGCTAACCAGAGAGATTCCAAGGGTCAGTTTGCTGACCTCCTGTGTGACCTAGAAGGACCCAACAAGTTTCAGAGACCTCCCTGCAACTATCCAGCTGAACTGATGCAACTCGATCTGGTTGAGCCCTGCTGGCCTCTGCTGAAGCGAGTCCCTGATCCCCAAGGGGAGCATGTCCACGTCCTAGACTCTTGGATGTCAACAGGGTGTGTTCCTCCCAATGAAAAGGTGAAAATCCCAAAGTTTAAACTCCTAGTGAACCGGCACATTGGTGCTCAGAATATGTTGTCTGCAGCTACTGCAAACATGAAGTTCCGGTGATCACTGATCTCCATGCCACGACAGGCAGCTCAAGACCTGCACTCTTCTTTACAGCAATGATAGTCCCCGACAACCACGACCGCAAAGCAATAGCTACGACAGTCCCCAACACTTAGCAGGCTCTGCGTGCTACAGCAATGACTGCCTGTGATGCCTGGCTTGCTCTTCGTGGTACAACGAAGACTGTCCGTGACATTCAGCTAGCCCCTCCTGCTTCCTCCAATGCAAAAATGAATTAATAAATTAATGCGCATTGCTGTCTTGAAGTAAATATCTACTGGGCACAATTCATGAAGAAAAGTATAAGAGTTCCACAAGTCCACCTGAAAGTAGTACTGAGCATGTTTATGTAATTAAATAGAGAGATAAGGTGAAATTTGTTGGAGGAATATGATTTGCAGCTCAGTGAAGTTATCAAAGCTCTGGAAGTTAGGAGCACTGAACAATGTTCTGTCCAGCAAGGCTATTGATATTATGATATGCTCTCTTGCCCTTCGCATCCAGTCCCTGGTGACAGAAGACTGCTGTTCACTCGTCTCTATACTAACATTAAAAAGAAGTTAAATAGTAAAACAAGGATTTACTTAACATTGAGTGCAGTTAGTGATGGGGGTAACTAGGATGCCCTGCATATCTTCAGTTTAAGATCACACTTTGCAGTGAAAGTATAAAATTATTTTTTAATTAGATGCCTTCAACAGTCATAAAAAAAGTTGTATTTCAATAACATGCAGAACTGTTTTTCCTGTGTACACCAGATTTCATCAGTGCATTGAGAAGTATTGTTCTTGTTTCAAGCAATAGTTTTCAAGAATGCCTTTGAAGATATTCATTATCTCCCAACCCTGATAAAGACGCAAATATTGAACTAAGAGTCTAATTAGTTGTTATGTTCATTTTGTGGTTGGCCTGAGTGGTGAGGTCTTCTTGAATTTGATAATAAAGGAAAAGGAGAAAAAGTGACATCCTATATTGCCTAGGATCACACAATTTGATAAAATGGGGAAGCCGGGATTAAATGCAGGTTTTCTGGTTTCATATTGTGCAGTTCAGTCACTGGCTATACATATGCTTTACTTCCCATATGCACACTGTACCACAGACACCCTCGTGCCTGACCACCTCTCTGCAGGCATCAATTCAAGGAACTGTGCTGGGCTCAGTGCAGGCCAGTTCAATGGGTAGATATTTGATGTGCATGCACAGCAAGTCAGGGCTTTACTCACAGAGCTCCCTTGTCCCAGATGTGCAAATTAGACCTCTCTACAATTAACTTCCAGGGTCCACCTTATGATTTTTGATGAGTGCCAGAATGAGTGACAAACTACAGTACGTAAGAAAAGAGTTGGTGGAGGAGCGTGTGGAGTTTGTCAAAGCATTAGGAAAGTCATATAAGGAATGATGTCACTATGTGAAATACCACCGGCAAGACCGCTGCCTTGAAGAAAAAGCCAGTTAAACCTATATAAATACATGTCCTACAATGACGCATTTTCCACACTGTGACTGCGAACCTACGGCAGGACACAATCTTGTCCAAGGAACGTGATGGGGACATTCATTAAGTGCCTCTTATGAGTGGGTCTGCAGCTTGCTGCAGACTATGAAGGAAACTCCTTTTATGAATTCACTGTTGTTCTACACTGTGAAACATAAGAGGCCTGCCTAATGCAGGTGCACCATGAGTTCAGCTGAGTGGAAAGAGGGAGGGAATTATTGCGGGATATGTGCAATTCTGTGCAACATGCGATACATGATACAGCGGCACAGGGGATAATGATACAGGAGCAACCAGAGGCCAGAGGAATACCGTACCACCGACCGCACCACACCCACCACACCAACATCCCCCCCTTACGCCCAGTGACCTTGAAAATGCATTTGGCAAAATAGGATACTTTTCATTAGATTTGTATTATTTCAGAATTACACACAGAAAAACAAATATATAGTCTTCTGTCTTTCCCTCTTCTAACTCCTGAGGTGACGACTCAGCTCCTGGATAATATTAAATCGGGCTCTCCTCTGGATTCTTGTCCGCTTAAGGTTTTGAAAGCTTGACGAGAAGTAGTTACTTTACTTCTCATGAATGTTATGAACTGTGCCATCTCGGATGGAATTTTTCCCTCCTCATGGAAAATGGTGCTTTAAAAACCTCTTTTTAAGAAACCTGCCCTGGACCCTGGAGTGCTGAAAAACTTCCGTCCCATCTCACTTCTCCCTGCTCCCGCAAAGATGTTGGAGTCCCATCTTAAATTTCATCTTAGTTCCTATCTTAGGGATTCCGCCCTTTTGGATGTCTCTCAGCATGGTTTTAGGAAACATCACAGCACGGAAACTGCGCTTACTGCTGTTGTTAACAACATGCACTCTCAGGTCGACAAGGGTCATACTACACTCTTGGTCCTTTTAGACCTTACGGCATCCTTCGACACTCTGTCTCCTTCTATATTGGTGTCTCGCCTTAGAGAGATAGGGGTCGGAGGTTCTACCTTGAGCCTTCTTGCTTTCTTTCTTAACGAAAGGGAACAGAGAGTAAAACTAGGCTAATTTCTGTCTGCCCCTAAACCTGTGCATTGTGGGGTCCCCCAGGGCTCTTCATTGAGTCCCACATTGTTTAACATCTATGTGGCCACACTTGCCAGAATTGTTAGATAATTTGGGATGGACGTGCTGTCATATGCTGACGACACCCAGATAATGGTTTCCCTTATTCATTCTGTGAAGGACTCTGCCCAGAATTTTAGGAACTGCATGGAGGCTGTCTCTCAGTGAATGGTGCAGAATTTGCTAAAATTGAATGGAGGATTTGATCTTTGGGGTAATCAGGATATCTGGTCAAGGGATTGGTGGCCGCCGTCACTTGGAGAATGTCCCCTCCTTCGCCAGTACGCTAAGAATCTGGGGGTGCTAATGGGCACTGGCCTCTCATTTGACCGGCAGGTCAATATGACTGTCTCAACCTGTTGCGGCATAATTAGGGTTCTTAGAAAGATTGCCCATTATCTCTCCCCAGAAGCTCGGAAACAGGCCACGGTAGCATTAGTTTCCTCTAGCCTGGACTATTGCAACGCCCTTTATTTGGGCGTTAACTAGAGTCTTATCCATCATCTTCAAATGGTCCAGAATGCTGCGGCTAAGATGGTTTTGAGCATTCCCAGATTGGCCTCAGCTTCTGCAGCCCGGGAGAATCTACATTGGCTCCCCATACACGCCAGGATTGTCTTTAAAACTCTGTGTCTATCTCATGGAGCTTTTCACGGTACTCGCCCAGAGGGGATCAACTCTCTTGTCCTCCGTTATTCCCCTTGCAGATCTCTCCATTCCTCCTATAAAAACTTTCTTGAGGTCCCAAGATTTGTAAAGGCGAAATGGGGAGGCAGAGCGTTTTCCTCTATAGCACCCAGATTGTGGAATTCGCTCCCTCCTAAGCTTGCAAGGCAACCCTCACTCGCTCTGTTCCGTAGGGCTTAAAGACCTGGCTTTTCTCTGAAGCATATATGTAAAGCCGACTGTGTCTGATGATGTGTTGGATGACCTGCTCTGGCGCCTTGATGCCCTTGGGCTAAGTTGCGCGGTATAAGATTCCATTCATTCATTATAGAATCGCACTTGGAATATTAGCTTCTAAAGATTTTGCAAAATTAGCAGCAAAAGGAGAAGAATTATTTTTATGTAAATATATATAATTATGTGTATGCAGTTTGATGTTTTCTTTTTCAAGGATCATTAGGCTTGCGGACATTATTCTTCTAAAGGCTCAGATTGTAAGCAGGACGCTCGAAAATGCATTTGATGCAGTGCATTCGCTAGGGACTACAAAGAATGGATTATGAGTGGTAATAATATGTTTATATATTGATGTTTTAGCTAGGAAACTGTATACACATGCAGAAAGACAATATGCTTTGAATAACTATGTTTAATATTGTAATATTTTCAGTATTTAATGTGTACAGATTTATAATGCCTTTAAGACTACAGGTGCAGACTTTAGGGGTGGTTGGAAATATTTTTATTTTCCAAATATGAGGAAACGAATTGTCACAGTTCAACCACTATGAGTCTTTTGATTCCAAAATGTGTTACTGTGATGAAGATTATTTAATGTGCCTTGCTGTTGGGAAAAAATGTAGTACAAAGTTTTGGGTCTACATTTTTCTTTTGTAGCTAGTTGATCTTTAGATCAGTGGCGTCACTAGGGTTGGTGTCACCCAGTGCGGGTAACTCATGGTGTCACCCCCTCACGACTTACCCCATGAATCCATGATGCCCCCCAGATACCCTTACATGGCCCCCACATCTGCCTCGTCAGAGCTGAATGCTCAAGTTTACCAGTTCAATGTGTGAAGGTCATTCAGTCCAGGTGCATTCTGGTACTTGTAATCACGTGTTTATAACAGAATGAAGAAGACTGCAAGAACAAGAATGCAAAACAAAAGCTCAGATTTTGGGGAATTCTCAGGTTTGCATCAGATCGTACACAACCTAAGTAACCTGGGGAGAAGTGAATTTGCACAGAGACTTGGCAGGGCCACTGGAATTATCTGATTTCTGTGTAAATGTGGGTTTACCGCACTTGCCCTTGCCCTTCGCCCCCCTCCGGTCCCACGTTCTATCCTTCAACACTCTCGCACCGCTGCCATGCGCCTCAGATGTCCTAACCCATACAAGTTACACACGCATTTTTGTACACGTAACGTTTGTTTCGAACTCTGAATGTCAATAACAGGGTGCATGGTTCAACATCACAAGGGTGAAACGCCAAGTCAGTCCGCTAGATTTTAAACATGCCACTTAGACACTCTGGACATTGGTGCCACAATTGCATTAACCCACTGCGCCCCCTTACCACGAGGGTTGCAGCATTGGGCTGAGGTGATTATGGAACACAATGATATTGGGTATGCAATAGTGGAACTATTGTGGATAATTTCAGTACAGGTAATGAGCCTGTCTGTGGGAGCAAGAGGCGAGAAAGAGAGACAACCCTCTTCTATAATAAAGAAAACAAGGGAAGCCTCAGGCTCTCTGTGGCCATAACAAACGCCGAGCATTAACCCACTCCTACCCAGCAAGAAGGGTAGGATGGGCAAAGATGAGGCGAAAACACGGAAGAAAAAAAGTAACTTACAGGCTGAGGCATTCTCTCCTGGACTCCAGATGTGACGGAAAGTCGCGCAGCAGCAGTCAGCTCTGGAAGGAATTATTCCTGGGAGCCCATGCCTCTTCCTCCACTCTGCCACTTGCTTTCACTTTGTGTTGGAAGGCAGGGGCCGCCCCTCCAGCATGGGGCTTCTAGCCGCTCAGCTTTTTCCACGTAGGGCCAGTGCCTTCACAACACGCTCTCCTCCCTCAGGGAGGGGGGCCGGGGCAGAGACAGCAGGAGCGCCAGGCCTTGGCGCATGGTTGAAACACCACCAGCACCCCAGCGGTCTCATGCAGGCATGCAAGGGGGAGGCTGTCTCGTGCTGTAATGCAAGGGGGGCTGTCTCGTGCAGGCACTCGAGGGGGGGCTGTCTCATACAGGCACTCAAGGGGGAGGCTGTGCAGTGCCAGGTGCACGTGACGCTTGTCTTCCTCTTCAAAACCCCAGGAGCAGTGCTGAAAACGGCGGGCTCGGGAGCAACGTCACGTGAGTGACGTTTCGAACGTCGCTGACGTCGTAGCCTAATTGGACAATAATCTTGGCCGGCGGCCGGGTAAGGTTCGAGAGACTAATATTATTTTGCATTTTGGTGTCATGGACTCCGTGACACCAAAATGCAAAATAATATTACTGTCTGTCGAACCTTACCCAGCCGCCGGCCAAGATTATTGTCCACACAGACCACAGTGTCACCCCATGTCATTGGTGTCACCCGGTGCGGTCCGCACCCCCCGCACCCCCCTAGTGACGCCACTGCTTTAGATGTGTGCACACTGATGACAACAATTTTTCTAGATTCTTTCCCTCTTCTTCTATAGCAGTGTAAAAGGTTTTCCTGTTTGCAGAATGTTTGCATGCACATGTTCCCTGATAACGTTTCCACTCTCTCATGTCTGGTTAGGAGTTCCACTGGTGCAAATGTGTTTTGCATTGATGGCCATACAGTTACACAACTATTGTCTTCTTATACCCATTTTAGCCTTTGAAGTAGGGAGCCTTCAAAGAAAAGTCTTTGTAGTGTACAAGACCCTGCGCTGGCTCCAGACTCACTACTGGGGTTGTTCAACCCTTTGTGTGGGTATAGGCTAAGTCCTATTCAGGTACACGTTTCAGATCCTCCCTCTCACTGTAGCTCAGGAAGACCCACCAGCCTTGTGATGGGCCAGCAGGATGTGAGTTGCACACCTCAGCTCCCATTGTGTGTGACTGTCTAGAGGGAATGCACAAACCGAACTGTCACCCAACCCAGATGTGTATTCCAGAGACAGACAGAAGGCACAGGCTGGTTAAAGTAAGAAAATGCCAGCTTTCTAAAAGTGCCATTTTGAGACCTACAATTTAAAAAACAACTTCACTAAAAGATGTGCTTTTAAATTGTGAGTCTAGAGACACCAAACTTACTTTTCCTATCTGGCTTACCCCTAGACGTTTTGCTTTTTGGCCTCCTGTTTTTTACCCTAATTTTGTTGGTTTTAGGACTGTAGGCACTTTACCACTGCTGATCAGTGCTAAAGTGCATATACTCTCTGTGTAAATTGTTATTATGTATTGGTGTTTCAATGATTGGCTTATTTGATTTACTACTAAGTCCCTAGTTCAATGCACTGTGTGTGCCGAGGGACTGTGAATCAAATGCTGATAGTCGGCCTGCAGCACTGATTGAACCACCCACATAAGCAGCTTTTCAAATGGTTTTCAGACCTGCCACTGCAGTGTCTGTGCACAGTTTTTACTACCTTGTCGACCTAGCTGGGGCACCCACTTGGCAGGCCCTAACCTTCCCTTTTTTTTATACAGGTGAGCCACCCCTAAGGTAGGCCCAAGGTACTTCTGTGGGCACGGTGCAGTGTATGTGAGAGGTAGGACATGTACTGATGTGTGTGACATGTCCTGGTTCTGAAATACATGGTATTTCGCTTTTCACTATTGAAAGGCTATCTGTCCCATAGGATAGAATAGGAGTTTATTGATAACATCTTATAAGTATAACTTTCCATTGGGACAAGATGAAAAGAAGGAGTTTAGTATGCCTGATCTCAGAATATAAAATGCATCTTTTTGCAATGATGATTTTTATATTGTGGGTTTGAAAATAGCACTTTTAAAAGTAGGTATTTTCTTGCTTGACCATCCTGCATGCCTCTGCTGGATGTGGTTTGACTGTCTTTAGAGGGAAAGGGCCTTAGTATATGCATTCTCTTGGATAGCCACTGGAGAGGGGGGTGCTGGGTATCCTATCTTTCCTGAATTTATCAGGACTGGGCTAAATAGACCTGGGCTGCATTTAGAGTAGGGGAGGATATTTCCTTTCACCTGAATTTGCCTGGTCTGCCTTACACAATGCTGTCTCCAACTCCTGCAGGGGAAGCTGCACCAGAGAGGACAGAACTGGTTTGGACGGAGCACAGAGCCTCTCTCTCTCTAACACCAGAGAACAAAGAGAAATGGACTATAAATGTTGGCTCTCAGACCCCTGAACTTTAGATTACTTCTGGAATTCAAGAGGAACCTCTACCAAAGAGATGAGCTGGGATAACTGAAGGAGAAGTACTGCCCCTTTGCTGTGTGCTGTCTGGGGCTGGCCTGCAGTGGCTGTTTCTGCCAAGAAGAGGATAAAGACTTTGCTGAGTGCTGTGTCTCCTGCTTGAGGAAGATCTCCAAGGGCTTCAAGTAGAGCTTGCCTCATGTTTTGAAGTCTCAGGGATGCAACGACTTCACCACAAGCTCCCCCGAATTTCTTTGCTAGGAGATCTGACCTGACAAGAGGTGTATGTTGCTGTATTGGGCCTCTGGAGGTTGTTCCTGCTATTGGGGGCTGGAAAAGAAACGCAACTTCAAGAAGCGCGACGCATCCACTCCTGTTTCCGATGCCTCACCGAACAAACCAACGCATCGCCTAACCGTGGCTTGAGAGATGGCTGCACGCCAAATTCCGTGCAACGATCTCCAAAGTCTGAGATCAACGCACTGATTCCGACGTAGGCCCTGCAGCATGGCAAAAACCAACGAATCGTCGGACACAGCTGGAGAGATCAACGCATTGTCATAACCGCCACATCGAGAGCTGACACATCCCTGATCATCACGCATCACACCTGGGAGACACGCTGCAATAACACTTGGGCCACATTAAGAAACCAACGCATCACCTCCCCACACAGTAAGAAACTGATGCATCACCTCACCTTTAGTAAGGAACCAACGCATCACTGCCCCTGCGTGGCAGTAAGGCACTGACGCATCACCTCCCCTGGAATAAGGAACCAACGCATCACCTTTCCTGTGGCAGTTTTTATTTGTGACCGTAATGCATCCAAGGTACTTTGTGTGGAAAGTGCTGCAACTATAATTTGCTATGGACAGAACTGTTTCTACCTTTTGAAAGTCATATTTTGATTACTGTATTGTAGATTTTTGTCGTTTTGGTCTTGTTTGTTTTAGATAAAGATTAACATTTTTTCTAAATTGGTGTGGTGTCCATTTGTAGTGGTTTCACTGTTCTACTGTTTGTGTGCACAAAGGCTTCACACACTGCCTCTGAGATAAGCTTGTCTGCTTGTTCCAAGCTACCAAGGGGGTGAGCAGGGGTTCTTTTAGAAAAGTATCCCACTTACCCTGACTAGGAAGATGGGTCCCTACTTGGACAAAGGTGCAAGCCATTGCCAACTAGAGACCCCTATTTCTAAAAGTATATTTTCCCAATTAGAAGTTACACTTACAAAGTGTTACAAGGCAGCTTCAATGGTAACCTATGGGAGAGATTGGCCTTGCTGTAGTGAAAACGAATTGTGCTGTTTTTCACTACCGAGACATGCAAAACTCAAAACTGCAAGTCCTACCTTTTAAACAGACTGCACCCTGCCCATGGGACTACCTAAGGCCTACCTTAAGGTTGACATATGAAATATTAGGGTTGTTTGGGTCTGGCAAGTAGATGAATTTGCCTGGTCGAAATAGCAGTTTCAAACTGCGCACACAGGCTCTGAAATGCAGGCATGAGACAAGTTTTCAAAGGGCTACTTGTGAGCGGCACAATCAGGGCGGCAGGCCCACTAGTAGCATTTGATTCACAAGCCATAAACACATGTAGTGCACTGCACTAGGGGCCTATCAGTAAAGCAAATATGCCAATCATGGAGAAACAAAATGCTATTACATTTTAGACCTAGAGCACATACATTTTAGCACTGGTCAGCAGTAAGAAAAGTTTATAGAGTCCTAAAGCAAGCAAAAAAACGAAGTTCAGTGCACAGTCAAAATCTGAAGGGCAGGAGGCAGAAGTCTGAGGAAACCATACCAAAAGATACCAAGTCTACCATCCATCTAGGAGGAAGAGTTCATCGCTGTGTTGCAATAACTTTCCAAGATGGTAAAGGGTCAGATTTATTTTTTGAATCCCAAAAAGCGTACATATTTCTGGGCCTTCATAAACTTTCAAGGCAAACCACATACAGTAGTGTCCAATTCTTGCCTCTTGTGTGGGATTTAGTGATGTACATTTATCTGCATTCGGGGAGGGGGGTCTAAGTATTAGTAGAAAGTACACTGTTTAATGTTATGTTGTGCCTCCTCATCAGCATCACTTCTCCCTCTCCCACCCTCTTCACCTCTACCCTATTTGCAATTGTGATGCTAGCAGAGAATTTAGAAACAGTTGCGAAAGGAGGCTACTGTTGTTTCAAATATGTTGCGATGGAATAATTCTGCACCAACAAGTGCCTTCTGGTAGGAATGTTTACAAGTAGAAAGCTCTAAATTAAGTGAAATATATTTCTTTCATTCTCACCAATAAACAAAATAAACAGAACGTGCACGGTTTGCATTGCCAAGTGCCTATTTCATTGCTATACTGCAGCATTACCATATTTATTTATTTGTATCTTCCGGGTTTTGTGTAATTACTATGTTTTTAACTACTGTTTATATTCTATACACAATATAATTGTGTGTGTATACATATTAAAATAATTACCATGTGGCCGGTTGTCACAATACTGGTTGAACATTTGTATCTTCATTACAACTGTGCTTATTGTGTTGTATTACGCCTAAACTCGCTTCCCTCAAGCTAGGCCTTAAATGCCCTGGACTCACCAGGAGACATAGGGTTCCATTAGGATGGCGGGCGGATTGCCCCCGCCGGCCAGCGGTGGTCACTGCCGGCCTGGCGGGGGCAATCCGCCCGCCATCCGCTCCGGAATGACCCCCTGCCATATTAGTATGGCTGGGGGGTCCGCGGCGGACGGAAAGACCGACCGCCGCATTTCCGCCCCGGTCGCCTTCCGACCGGGCGGAAAAGGGTTTATATGGTGGCGGTGTCTATCAGACACCGCCAGCCATATTAGGATGGGCCTTTGAAGATGCTTTTCCGTGGCGGCCTGCCACGGGAAAGCATGCGGTCTTTGCTATGGGGGCCCCCTGTGGGCCCCCATGGTGAAGGCGAGGTGGGGGTTGCACATGGGGGTACCTGTGGTACCCCCTGCATTTGCATACACAATGCGGCAGGCACGTGCGGTGCATGCCGTTTTGTGTATGCAAAAGCATCACAGGCATTTTTAGCAATGTGGCGGGCGGTGCTGAGAGCACCGCCCGCCACAATGTTAAACATGCATTATGCGCCCGCCACTGTGGCGAGCGCATCCTAATACCCTCCACGGGAACCTCGCCCTTATGGCGGGCGGTCCCTTTCCCCCGATGGGATGGCGGGCGGACTAAGTCCGCCCGTCATCCTACTGACCCCAATAGTGAGGTATATACAAAACAATGAAACAGCGTGCCTATATAGCTGCCGCAACTCCCTCTTTATTCCCCAGAACAAGTCCAAATACAATGTAAAGAGCAACGTTGTGTGCACATCCACTACACCCGCTGTATCCAAGCAGCGATCAGAAGATCCGAAAAGTTCAATATGTTAATGTGAAGTACACCACCCAACCAAAATTCACCGTACGTTAGTCCATTCTTTCCATATTGCGTCCAAAGTCATCTTTATTTCTCATATCACAGCCTGTTCTGTGTTTTTCCTATGAGAAATAAAGATTACTTTGGATGCAATATAGAAACAATGGACTAACTTTCTGTGGAATTTTGGTTGGGCGGTTTAAGGTAAAGTGTCCACTGCAGGCCTAGAATCTGCAGCAGTGGATGCTATGGACCCTCACCAGGCAAACTTTGCATTGCCTGTTGTTTTCTAGATTGCATTTTCTCAAACAACAATTCTGGCACTGGAGGTCAGGTAACCAGGCAAAAAATCCTGCAAACCCATTTAATCTCAGTGTTATGTTTCTTGACACCTTCACGGCTCACTTCTGGGAAATAGCGTTAACATTTACATTTTGAATTTTGATGGTTAATATTCTGCCACAGACTCACTCTTGCTAAAGAAATCATAATATTTCTTTAATGTAGTAGTGGGAGTCGTTCATTCTTGCTTTAAGCGGTCATAAAGAAGCTTAACTTGCATTCAAGGAAAATTGATGAATGTCTTGTAGTATGTGCTCTGCAAAATGGCACCAAAAGTAGTTGCTGTTGACAAATTAGGTGATCAGCTGCTCACATGGTAGAATTCAAGCAAGGCTAACTCATTCCGTCATACTCCCAAGGCCAATAAATTGAGTATCATTAACTTAGACTGGATAATTTATAGACCTTGGAGCCAGTGCCATGTAAAAAGGAATTATTCTGCAAGTTAAAAAGGCAAGGTATTGAAAGATCATTATAGTCCGTCTTTTATTTTATCAAATGTGGGGAAAATGAGAAACTGGCCTTGTATTTCTCTTTCTCCTCTCTTGATTTCAATATGCCTAATGTATATACGTCTCGAAATGGTGTCGGAGCTTTATTTAAAGCGATAGCGGCCATTTTAAGAATTGTGACACACACAACGCTGCTATTTGTGAGGTCTCAACATATCCACTGTCGTCTAGAGGTGTGCGAACCACTGCTATTCTCGAGCCACGAGGTCCTGCTCTAGGTGTTGCTGGCAGGGCAGGCCATTCAACATTTCAGATTCATCATGATATCCGATGTTTACATCTGGTTCTCGGAATTTGCCAAATAACTGTTTGCCAGACATAGCTTCAAAATGACGCGATGTATCAAAAAAGCTCTTGCGTGTCGTGAACGCGCGTTTGCTCAATTGCTGGCTTGCGGTGCGGCGCGCGGCAGCACCACTACACAGCCGGGCATTAGGGGAGGACGAAGAGCGCGTGCTGTCAGAATGAAAAGGGGGGGCTCTTGGCCCCCCCGCCCGCATGGCGGCGCGGCGACCGTCCCCCTCCTCAGAGCTCCTCGGTGGAGGGGCGAGCCCTTCCGGGCGCGCCTCGCCACCGATTGGTTTGCGCCCCCCTTTGACCCGGATGTCATTTTAGGGCTTCCGGGTCGGGGGGGGGCGGGCTGCAGGAGGGGCTGGGTGGGGGCGTGCCGCCCTCACCTGGCCCCTTGGGGATAAAGAAGCGGGGAGCGCCCAGGAGACCCTCTTGTTCTCTGGACGCTCCCCCACAGTGTGTCGTGCCCCGCGCTCGGGGCTTCTCGTTTTTAGTGACCCTTTGTGTTTTGTCTGCAGGTCATCGGAGCCGGAAAGAAGCGGAGATCGCCCGGCGCTTCGAGAAGCCGTGTCGGCGTGTTGTTTTTTCCCTGCAGGCCGTCGGATCTTCAAACGACCGGAAGGAGCGGAGGTCGTCCTGCATTTACCGAGCAGAGTCGGCGTTGCCCAGGGTTCAAGATTTTGGAGAGCGCGCACGAGGAAGAAGGATGCAGAGCTCCGAGGAAGGCGGCGCATCAGAGGAGCGGGTCGACGAGTGATTTACGAAAGAAAGTTAAGTTGAAAGCACAGCTGCAAAAAATGTGCGGTGATGAAGCCGACTAATTTATAATTACCGAGGTTACCGAGGTTTAAGGTCAGGCGAGTGGCTTAAGTGACAAATGCAGAGGATCATCAGGCATTGAGGATGTGGAGGGGTAGTCCTGAATTTTTTCACCACGTGTTTCTTTAGATTTTAACTGATGTATCATGTGTCTTGCTTTTCCACGAGGGCCATCTTAACACCGAGTTAGGCACGTTTTACTGTATTTGGGCCGTCTCGAAGTATGTTTTATTCCACATGGGAGTGTTTTCTATTTTGTGCCACACTCCCATTTCTTGGCAGATGCGTAAAGCTTCATCATCTCCCTCCTACAATGCACCCTAGAACATAAGATCGATTACATGTATATGTTACTTTAATACTGACGAAAGTCAATTAGAAAAACCTTTAAATTAAATAAGAATCAGGAACCCCACTTGTGACGCTGTGATGTGGGTACCAAGAGACTGTTTAATTGCTGCTGTGCTCTACTAAAGTATCAATATTATTATTCTATATGAGGCAGTATTATTGTTGAATGAAACATACATTTGAGGCGTTTGTATGACGTGCGCATTCTGTGGTTTGAGCAGGCCTGTTTCCATTGTGTCAGATGAGGTAAATGAGACAGAGAGATTAAATGATGTGCCCAAGACCACACAATGCTGTGAAGTAGCAGAGGCTAGGATTACAGCCCCGATTTCTTTGTCTGTTATGTAAACACCGATTCTGATCTTCTGGTTTACATTTACACGTATTTGTACACTGCTTTCAACATTTTAGAGTTTCTAGAACTAAAATAGTACTCTGTTGGAAAAAAGATAGAAGCTTTCATGTATCCCTTGAAGCTGAGTGCTCCAAAGTACGGTATGCTGTTGCAAAAGAATACTTTTGAAAGTAGCTTACTTTGAAATTCCGTTTTTTGTGCTGAACTCGTTACTTTGGTAATAATGTTTTTTCTCTTTCGGTAAATGGAGTCATCACAATGATAACGATGTAACTGACTGACATTAAACCAGCTTGCAGTTTAGCCAAACACCTGATACACTGCAAGACTGAGAGCAACTGGGTCAGGGGCATGAGGTCAGGTCAAATAATTACAAGCTCCCAAAATAGTCCGAGGTTAAGCACGTGCAACAAAGCTGCACTTAAAATACCCCAGAGCTCTGTTCTTGGGATGCTTGCGCTGGCTGGAAGATAAACGTGTTCACAGAGCAGCAGGCAGACAAGAAACAAGGAGGCTTGGGTCACAGCCCAGCCAGGGAAGCTACTCGCATGTCAAAGCTGTGAGCACGTTTTGCGCTATTCTCTGGTACTAGGCGAGGGGCGAAAGATAACTACTGGGATTGCCTGTTGAGCATGTATACATTTTAGCGTAATGCTAGCTAAGCTGCACAGGCGGCGTCTGCATTCACTTACGCTCTTAGTGCCTATGTTGCGATGGTATTAATTTGAAAGCCTATCATACATTAACAGATAGATATGCAATTCTTATCATCAAATGCCCAACGAGCGTGTTTGGCATTTACACATAGTGTTTTGGTATTAAGCTGCCACATTTACCAATGGTCATAGGTAAGGTAGTTAATAGCGACATTTGTCACGACTACCTCTCGTAACTTAACGTCTGATTTTGTAATCTGTTCTTGTGGAATGTGCTCATGTATCATTACTGTTCTTATCGTGAAGCGCTCTGACGCCTTCGGGTAAAGTCCGCGCTATATGTGAAAGCATGAATAAAGACGCTGCGATTCCACGCGCAATGTTGCCCAGGGTAGGATCACTTTAGGGCATACAGCTGGCTTAAAAAAGCAGATATTTAAGATGAAAGGTATTACCACATAGGATTCCACTTTTCCATTGCTCAGTCTGAGGAAGGCTTCGTAGGTAGCAATTTTAAGCACTGCACAGACTGGCATGATTTAGTGAAGATGTACGGAGGCAATCATAGCATTGGATTGCTCATTGGGCTTGCCTTCCGCTGCTCTTCGGTTCCACAGAAAATACTGTAAGTTCAGGGATTAGTCCACAGCTATATCCTTTTGGCTGTGCTAACCCTCATGTCCTGTACAATAGCAGTCCAACCAGTTCTTTCCACAATACAGGGAACATGGCAGTTCCAAGGGTGGCATGGACAGCAGCAAAGGCCCCTCCTCTCCAGAACCTCAAAACCACTTTAGATTGTCCTTGAGGGAACACATGGCCTGTAGTGGGGAGGGTGCCCCTTTCACTTATATCATTCCTTTGGCACTGCCAACACTTCATAGAGGTAGGAAAGTCGCTGGAGGCTCGAGCCAGATGCCTGGCTGTAGCTCACCTTGAGGTCCTCTTAGAACCTCAAGACCAAAAAAAAAAAAAAAAAAAAACACACTGAGCTTTCATTTGGCTTCTTCCTGCCACCCATACTCTAAGCTTGTGCGCTAAGAATTGAAGACAAACATTAAACCTTGATGTAAAACAGGAGCGAGGATAATATACCAATCTCATGCTGCAACTGCACAATGAAAGGATCTTGGAATATGTAAGTTGAGGGTGTCTGCTATACAAAAATTATCTTGTCTGATTTTACAGACAATGTTGCTCCAACCCATAAGAATATAGAGTGTCATGTCATGAGGCATTTGTTTCTAAGTTCATATTATAAAACTGTCAGTTTAATTAATTGCTTTTCAAAGCAGTGAAAAATTCTGAGGTACTAAAGTGAAACGCTTCCATATGTTAAGGTTTTCATGATGTTTAAAGCATAATTTACGTGCCACACATTAGCTGCATTTGGCTCAGGCACAGGCTCTTAGAGCCAAGCCAGAAACTTTCCTTGGACTGCCCCACTAAATTGTTTACCCTCCTACCTCTAAGACGACTCTGTCAATATCTCGACAACTGTGTGTCTCCTGCTAACACCCCACTTCCTACACTCTCCTCCTTTGTCGCGTCCTTTCTCCCTCCAACAGAGAGCAGCTGTTTATTCTGTGGCCTTTTTAGTGCTACATACTTGGAAACAGTATAGCACAATGTGAACCAATCGCTGTGAATCCATGTCAATGGCAATTTGTGCGCTATGCAAATGCCATAGCAATAAGCGACAAAGGTCCTTTGAGGGCAAGGCAACAGCTATTGCTGCAATTTTTTGTAACTCTTGAACAGTTTGAGCTAGACATAATTTGCTTTTGTACATATCTGCAGACTACCAGCAGAGGCTGGATTAGGTGTCAAATGCAGCAAAACTATAAATATCCACTGGCCCTAATAACATTTTCTTTATGGAAACAAGGTGGTATCGGGGCAGGAGGACCAACAGTTCTTGACAATATTAAGGTTACCGTAAAGCCTAGGCGATGCACTCGCAATATGATATACTGCCCTGGCTACTGTAGGAGGTTTTCACACAGGTAAAGACCCTATCCTTACGGCGGTTACTTTCCCAAGAATAGTCTATGGCCTGATGCCATCCTGGTAAGAGCATCTGCAATTAAGGGTGACTTTCTGAAATCACCCTCGATATACAGTCTAGACGGTGAAGGGGTAAGTGTCTTTACAAGTTAATATACAGGCTGAGCATGCGGTACAGGTTGAACTGCTTTTGGCTCAAGAAGGAAGCAGAGCATTGATTGCGTCACTACCTGGAGAGATGATTTAACCTAGCAGAAATATTTAGGAGGGTCTCTGAGAATGTCCTTGCAAAACTTCCTGGGGGGGACCATAAAGCTGGTCAGGTAAGCCGGGTAAGTGACCGCCCCCCTCTTTTACTCCCAGCAGCAGAGTTTGGAGCCAGCAGTGGGCTTTAGACAGCATGACCCCCTCACACCACCTGCCTGTGAGGGGGCTCCTCAGCATTTGAGTCCAGACGGAAATTAATCCTGGTCTATTCACTGCCTCCTCTGTCAGGAAGGATTCAATATATTACATGGCAATACCTCCAGTCACACGGTTTCATAGACTTGGTGTGAGGGTCTGGTAACAGGACCCAAGATCACAGTGCAAGCAGGCGAGGGGTAGAAGTCTGCCTACCAGCAAGGGTGGTCGATCTTCAGTCTGAGGGAACAGGGTTTGAGTCCCAGCAAAGAGGCGCAACATACTGTGATTCTGGGCGATTCACTTAATCTCCTCGCGCCTAACAGAAAAACGACTGTGTTCTCAGGTAACGCAACTGGGACTCATGTAAAGCTCTCGGATGCCGTCATGGACCTGTCTCAGGGGTTCTTAAACGATGTGTGCTGATTGACGTGTTGTAACGTGCAAGGTAACTCACGCCTGGTGTTTTTTCTGTTTTTTGCAGTTTCTCAAACCTGTCACGCGGGGGAGGAACTCGCCGCGGTGCATCAGCAGGCTTCAACAGCTCAACGAAAGCAGCAAGACGTGCAACGGACACTGGTGACTTGGTTGTGGGCCACTCTTGTGAGGCGTGCCAAAAAATGTTTATTTTCCTTGAAAGTGAATGTAGGAGGAGTGCGGAACAGGGGTTTCCGTCCCCTTAGGGGTGAGGGGCGCCTACGCCCCAGGCAGTTTAGTAATTGTTCTGGCTTGAGCTACTGCCCTAAACAACCCGCTCCCCGTCAGGGGGGATACTTCACCTGGGGGAGAACGATTTGGCCAACCTAGGTAGGCGCATCCTTCTTGAGGAAATCATTTCCGCTGTCAGGGGGTGGCCAAGACATGTCCGGGTCAATGTTTCTCTTTTAGGTGACCGTAGGAAAAGGGCGGCACGAAAGGGGTTTGGATATCTCATTCTTTGGGAGAGGGGGTCTATGCCTCAGCCAGTTAGGAAATTCTTCCAGGGACTCTTAGCCCAGCAGCCCCCCCCCCACCTTCCCCGTCAGTGGTGATACTTCACCTGGGGGAGAATGATTTGACAAACTGGGGAGGCGCACCCTTATTGAGGAGATTATCTCTACTGCGGAGTGGGTGGTCGGGATTTGCCCGGGTGGCACAGTAATATGGTCGCAACTTATCCCTGGTGACAGTGGTGAGGGGGGGGACTCGGTCAGGGCGTTGAATCACTCGTTAGAGAGGATCGGCACACAGTTGGACAACCTATTTTGAGCCCCCCGTTCCAGACGATTCCACAGGGGTGTATCTGGGGCGCACAGTTTTACCTGGGGGACAGGGTGCACTTGACTGAGGCAGGGAATGTACTGTAGGTTAATAATCTATGGGCCTGGTTGGAGGGGTTTTGCAAAATAAGTAGGCACCTGGTTTAGGCTAGGAAGGGGGAGGCCAGATCGTCGGTTAACAATGCTGGCCTGTGGCGGTAAGGTCATGACCGGTGAGCAGCTATTTTAAGGTCTGAGGGGGCGGGCATCATCCCATGGAGGTTCCCGCCCAAGGGGAGGTGCCCTTGGCACCTCATAAGAACTTCAGGGGCAAGGTAATTGCTGTTCAAAGGGGCGCGGGTTGGAGTAGTCACGCTTTCCTTAGGCTGGTAGCCACCCCGCGCGCGCATACTCATGACGTCACCGGATGGCGCAGAGTAAGGGCCCTCCTTTAGTGGGTAAATGGAGTTCACGGCGTGGACCGGGTAATTACCGGGCCCGGCTACGCATGCGCACATCTCTTGGTGAGGCGCAGCTGGTAATTGGATTCACGGCGTGGACCGGGTAATTACTAGGCCCGGCTGCGCATGCGCACATCCCTAGGTGAGGCGCAGCTAATAAGACCTGACACCGGTTAGCGACCTTGCCATATGGCCAGAAATGTAGTATACAAAAATCTAGCTGAGGATGTTAGTTTCGGTTAGGAACAACTTGTATTAGAGTCTCTGTTAAGGTTAGCCTCTCAAGTTTGTTGACAATATTGTATCTAATGTCCTGCTGATTTTTGTATAATGTATTTATCATGCTATTAAAATTCTTTAATTTTATATCTTAATAAATACGGCCGGGGGTCCCGCGACCCCCGCCTTCCAAAGATCACCATGTTTCATGTTCATGTGTCCGGGAGTTGGTGTGGTAAGTTGGGAGGGGGGCGGCAGCCAGTCGCTGACCATGTGAAAAGGGGGGGCTCTTGGTCCCCCCGCCCGCATGGCGGCGCGGCGACCGTCCCCCTCCTCAGAGCTCCTCGGTGGAGGGGCGAGCCCTTCCGGGCGCGCCTCGCCACCGATTGGTTTGCGCCCCCCTTTGACCCGGATGTCATTTTAGGGCTTCCGGGTCGGGGGGGGGCGGGCTGCAGGAGGGGCTGGGTGGGGGCGTGCCGCCCTCACCTGGCCCCTTGGGGATAAAGAAGCGGGGAGCGCCCAGGAGACCCTCTTGTTCTCTGGACGCTCCCCCACAGTGTGTCGTGCCCCGCGCTCGGGGCTTCTCGTTTTCCCACCCACCATCCCTGGAACTACTCGGTCGAAGCTGTTTTAGTTCAATGTACATATACTTTGCTGGGTTATTACTAGCACAAGGCCTGGTTTAACGTGCGTTATGTGACTAAAGTATTTTGTTGTAAGTGTATTTTAGGCCTTTTTTCCCAGTTTAGTGAATTATGCTATAATATGCTGTGTGGTGGTGTTTGTGTTAGGACCTTCTCTCCTTTGTAGCGATATGTTGATTTTTGATGTGATATTTAGTTAGAGTAGTTGTCCTTTAGCTCTTTTCTTCCATAGGTCGTCGTATTTATTAGGTTTGGGGCATGCGGTAAGGTCATGACCGGTGAGCAGCTATTTTAAGGTCTGAGGGGGCGGGCATCATCCCATGGAGGTTCCCGCCCAAGGGGAGGTGCCCTTGGCACCTCATAAGAACTTCAGGGGCAAGGTAATTGCTGTTCAAAGGGGCGCGGGTTGGAGTAGTCACGCTTTCCTTAGGCTGGTAGCCACCCCGCGCGCGCATACTCATGACGTCACCGGATGGCGCAGAGTAAGGGCCCTCCTTTAGTGGGTAAATGGAGTTCACGGCGTGGACCGGGTAATTACCGGGCCCGGCTACGCATGCGCACATCTCTTGGTGAGGCGCAGCTGGTAATTGGATTCACGGCGTGGACCGGGTAATTACTAGGCCCGGCTGCGCATGCGCACATCCCTAGGTGAGGCGCAGCTAATAAGACCTGACACCGGTTAGCGACCTTGCCATATGGCCAGAAATGTAGTATACAAAAATCTAGCTGAGGATGTTAGTTTCGGTTAGGAACAACTTGTATTAGAGTCTCTGTTAAGGTTAGCCTCTCAAGTTTGTTGACAATATTGTATCTAATGTCCTGCTGATTTTTGTATAATGTATTTATCATGCTATTAAAATTCTTTAATTTTATATCTTAATAAATACGGCCGGGGGTCCCGCGACCCCCGCCTTCCAAAGATCACCATGTTTCATGTTCATGTGTCCGGGAGTTGGTGTGGTAAGTTGGGAGGGGGGCGGCAGCCAGTCGCTGACCATGTGATGACAGAGTGCAGCGCTGGTCACTGCATTATTGGCTTTGATGCATTTCTATCTGCCCGCGCACAGTCCATTACCATGCTGACAGACCTTTCAGTGGAAAAGAGAGAGCCCAGACAAAGGAGAGGACTCGATATCAGGAGGCTGACCTTCTCAGAGCAGGAGCCTGAAGTCCAGGAAAAGCTAATAAACCATTCATACCAGGCCTGGGGCAGCGCCGAGATGAGTCAGACAGGTCACAGCACTAGGCTCATTAACTCGAATGGAGCATGCGGGTTCCATAGTTTCATTGCGATAATAAAACAACCAGAGCGCCTTTGGAGAACTCATCATTAGGAACAGGGTTGGATTGGGATAAAAATTCAACAAGCATTTGCAATGCAATAGGTCTCGCATTTGCGAGACTTTGAGCTATTTTGATTGTAAATGACATTGTCTTTTATTTATGTTTTGGTTTTTGAAACATAAATAAAAGCCATTGTCATTTACAATGCCAATAGGTCAAACTTGCGTAAATGCGAGACCTATTGCATTGTAAATGCTTGTTGGTACCGAAAAGCCCTTTCTAAAGCGCATACTGGCTCTTTTATCGTTACTCACATAAACAAACAAGTCCAGGTAAAGCACGAGATGGCTTCGTGTTACCAAAAGCACAATGCTCCAGCACTGGAATTATAATCAGGATAGTGGCAGAACTTAAATCCCAAATCCCAATGGCAGGAGTCAGGAGGCCTCACAAGGAACATATTAACCTGTAATAATGTGCTAGAATCTGTTAGAGGAATATGGTTAAAGACCAGTGTGCAGTGTGCACACTGATGAGAGGCATGTGAGTGTAGGACAGTGTCTCCTATGAATGAGCAGTGCGGACCCTGAGTAACAGTCTCTTAATCATGCAGTTTTCCATCTTCACTAGTCCTGTTATCATCAGCGCTATTCTTATTGTTGTCATCGGCACTAGTCTCGTTGTCATCGGCACTAGTCTCGTTGTCATAAGCACTAGTCTCATTGTTATCATAAGCGCTATTTTCGTTGTTGTCATTTGTTTTGTCTCATTGTTGTCATTAGCGCTATTCTCACTGTTCTTGTTAGCACTAGTTCCACTGTTATCATCAGAGCTATAGTCATTGTTATCATCAGTGAAATTCTCATTGTTGTCATGAGCACTAGTCCCATTGTTATCATCAGAGCTATTTTCATTGTTATCACCACTAGTCCCATGCTTATCAGTGCTATTCTCATTGCTGTCATGAGCAACAGTCCTATTGTTATCATCAGTTCTATTCTCTTTCTTGGCATCGGCACTAGTCCCATTGTTATCATCAGTGCTATTCTCATTGTTGTCATGAGCACTAGTCCCATTGTTATCATCAGAGCTATTTTCATTGTTATCACCACTAGTCCCATGCTTATCAGTGCTATTCTCATTGCTGTCATGAGCAACAGTCCTATTGTTATCATCAGTTCTATTCTCTTTCTTGGCATCGGCACTAGTCCCATTGTTATCATCGATGCTATTCTCATTGTTGGCATCGGCACTAGTCCCATTGGTATCATCAGCGCCATTCTCATTCTGGCAGATGCATCAACGTAGCCTTTTGCTATTCCTAAATAGCGATTTTTGAGGAATTGCTATTTAGGAATAGCAAAAGCCTATGCATATAGGAATCGCTATTAAAATAGCGATTCCTAAACGTTCCTTAATTGCTACTCGCAAATTGCTAGTCGCAATTAAGGAATGCTGTACCATTCGTTCCTATGGGCCTACAGACCCATAGGAATGAATTGGAGATTGCATGAGCAATTTGCGCAAATTGCTCATGCAATTTCAAGGGTGCAAGGGTGTCAAAATGACACCCTGTTGCACCCCTGAAATTGATCTCTGCACATATGTTGCACACCAACATGCCCTAAGGGCATGTGTGTGCACAACATGAAACTTTGAAAAATGCACAAAAGTGCTTTTTTCAAAGTTTTAGCAAACTACCATGAAGTTCAACTTCATGGTAATTTGCTACCCCTATTAGCGAATTCGCTATTTTTTTTACTTTCATGCATTGCATTTAACACCTTGGCTGCTAGAGGTATTCTCCCCCGGTGCTGCATTTCCAGATTTTCCATTGTTCATGACGAGCTCAGCTCGTCATCAGCACAGCTCAACCGTGCCTCATGATGAGCTGAGCTCGTCATGAGCATTGAAGGGGTTAAGGAATCTCAAATTGGGATTCCTTAAATGCAATCGCAATTTAAGGAATCTCAATTTAGAGATTCCTTAAATTGCAATTTTTGAATTTGGGATGATGCCTCCAAAATGCAAAAATACCGGTCGCAAAGGGCCAGATTCTGAGAATCTGCCCATTTGCGACAGGTATTTACTTTGATGCATATGCCTGATTGTTGGCATGGGCATTGGTCCCATTGTTATCATCAGCGCTATTCTCATTGCTAGCATCGGCACTAGTTCCATTGCTATCATCAGCACTATTTTCTTTGTTGGCATCTGCACTAGTCCCATTGGTATCATCAGCGATATTCTCATTGTTGTCATGAGCACTAGTCCCTTGGTTATCAGTGCTACTCTCATTGTTGGCATCGGCACTAGTCCCATTGGTATCATCAGTGCTATTCTCATTGTTGGCATCAGCACTTGTCCCATTGGTATCATCAGCGCTATTCTCATTGTTGTCATGGGCACTAGTCCCATGGTTATCAGTCCTATTCTCATTGTTGGCATCGGCACTAGTCCCATTGTTCTCATCAGTGCTATTCTCATTGTTGGCATCGGCACTAGTCCCATTGGTATCATCAGTGCTATTCTCATTGTTGGCATCGGCACTAGTCCCAATGGTATCATCAGCGCTATTCTCATTGTTGTCATGGGCACTAGTCCCATTGGTGTCATTAGCGCTATTCTCAATCTTGTCATGGGCACTAGTCCCATTGGTATCATCAGTGCTATTTTAATTTTCATCAGCAGTAGTCCTATTGCTGACATCAAGGATACTCCCATTCACTTAGAACAGGTCTTGAAAAAACTGAAATGTGGTGTCTGTTGCGGTTGCTGTTCTCTTTCTGCAGATTTTGAAAAGCCCTTGCTGTTGACTTTACTTAAAGAGCCCGTCTGCCTTCCGATGGATCGGACACAGTCTGGGTATCTGCTACAGGTGATTCTGGAAGGAAGCCAGGCGCCTCCATGGGTGACTATGTATATGCTACAAATGTCTGCTGTGAAGCTTAACGATTTCACCGTCTGCCAACCACATAAAAATAGGTAGACTTTGTTTTATAAACATCGCTATCCTGGGAAGTGTGAAAGCGGCGCTGAACAAAACACGGCCTCTTTCATTTAGTTGCTTCCCTGAGAAACGGATCCAAACAAAAAGAACAAGCCCGCGAGTGGTGCCAGTCGCACCACCCTAGATCTGGCCCTGGGTGGGGGGGGTGGGCACGCTACAGACCCATTGAGGAGCTCTCAGGCCTGCCTGTGCACAGTGCCTAAGGGGGCCCAATGGAGCTTGCTTCCCCTCCCTCCTGCCTCGTGGGGGATATGGGGAATTTTTTACACACCTGCCCAAAATGAGCTGTGTCTGGCCCTTCTGGTAGTCTTTCCAGTTCGCAGACTCCCTCCTAAGCTTTTTCTCTCTGCCCTGGTACCTGGGTGTAACCAATGCGACTTCACAATTATGATAAACAAACAAATTGAGAGCTGCACCCAGTACGCACTCCCCTGAGGAGAGCATTTCTGGTGCTTAACTTGCGAAAAGACACTCATGAACACCCAAAAAAGACAAGCACTTACAATGCAATAGGTTTCACATTTGTAAGAGTTAGAGCTATTGGCGCTGGAAATGACGATGTCTTTTACCAATGTGTTTGGTTTGGAGTGTAGTGGATATATGTAGTGTGGAGTGGAATTATGTGGGTAGTGTTGGAATTGTTAGCCGTGGAATTGTGGGTTGTTGAGTATATTTGTGTAGTGGAATTATGTGGCATGGTGAATAGATAGGGCATGCTAAGAAGAGGAGGATAGCCTGGGTTTGAGGTATGGAAACCTTGAAAAGGTATGGAAAGAAACTGTGCTTGAAGACCTGAAGTCAACCATATGTGAGAGTGCTACATTGTTTGTTGTGAAATTGTATGGCGTGGAATTGTGTTGTGTGGAATTGCGTGGTATAAAATTATGTGGCATGGTGTGCAGTGGAATTATGTGGATAGCAATTATGTGTTTTTGAGCGTAGTTGAATTATATGGAGTGGGATTGTGTTTCATGGAGTGTAAATATGTGGAATGGTATTTTGTGTTGTGTAGTGGTATGTTGAGGAATGTAATTAGGTGGTGTTTTGTTGAATGTAGTGGTATGACGTGGTATTTAGTGTTGTGGATTGGTATGTATGTGGTGTGCTGGGTAAATGCGTTGTTGAGTTGCATTATGCGATTTGTTGCCAAATTATGTGGCGTGGAATGGAAATGTGTGGATTGGAATTCTGTTGCTGCACTGTGTTGTGTTCAGCGCATTTATGCTGATTTGAACTTTGTAATTTGAAAAAGGGGTTTGGCCTGAAGGTGACTAGGTAGGGTTTACAAGTTTCTAAACAACAAAGCACCTAACCGTCAATTAGAATGCTGCTTTTACTTGAACAGACTCAGATCATTCTGGGATTCAAATTTTCTTATGTATTTATTTACTTCTCTTTAAATCTTTTACATGTTCATATCATCTGTCAAACATGTCAATCTGAAAGACAGACCTCAACTACAATTCATAAACATATATGTACACAAGGCTTTTACTGTAAACATAAAACTCACAATACAATATATACAATGTACGATGTGAAGGGGATTACAACCATGTTAGATCCAGTCAATACTCTGAAGAGAACTCTGAGAACCAGTTTGGGGCTCGAAATGCATCAGCATTATTCTCCACTGGGCCAACATATACACTGAGCCATACTTTCCAGCAGGGAGCAGTTGATGTAAAGTTCTGACCCGACAGGCCGTAAAGGTGTCCCCAGTTGGCAGCAGCTTCTCAGAAAAAATGATTAATTGAAAAAATAACTATGATAACGGCTGCTGTTTAGAGTATTGACTGGATCGAACATGATTGTAATACCCTTCACATTGTACATTGTATATATTGTATTGTGAGTTTTATTTTTACCGTAAAAGTCTTGTGTACATGTAGGTTTATTAATTGTAGAGGATCTATCTATCAGATCGACATGTTTGATGGATGATATGAACATGTAAAAGATTTAGAGAGAAGTAAATAAATACTTCAGACCATTTGAATCACAGAATGATCTGAGTATGTTCAAGTAAAAGCAGCATTCTAATTGATGGTTGGGTGCTTTTTTTGTTTTAAAAGATATGAATGATGTGGCATGATGTGGAGTGCATTTATGTGGATTGTTGCTATGTTGCAGTTGCCACTCTCCTAGAGTGGGGGAAGCAGAGTGTCAAAGACAGAATTGGTTGGAGTAGAGTGTTGTAGAGTGGAATAGGGGGAGTAGAGTGTCGTAGAGTTCAGTAGAAATTAGCAGAGTACAGTGGCAGAGAGTGACGTAGAGTGCAGTATCATAGAGTGGCGTGGAGCAGGGTGGAATAGGGTAGAGTGGGTGAGGTAGTGGGTGGATTGGAGGCAGACTAAGTTCTGATACTGTCTTGTTACATATTTAGCATGCATATTGAAAGGTACCCTTATTGTTCTATTCAAACTACAGCAGAACATATAGTAATGCTCCACTAAAACAATAGTAACAATGCTTAGTTGTTTTAAAACAGTCTCATTATAGAATGATATTGCTTGCTGAGAAGCTACAGCTGTCCAACTGAAAGTACAGCAATCCTATCTATAAGTGCAGATTTAGTCCATTACATACACAAGCTATGCTGACATGTGCTCTTACAGACACATTTAAAACACAACACTGTGAAAAAGTGCCCCATTATCCCTAGTAAAATATGATTGCCTAGCTAAGAAGTGAAAGTACTGCCCATTAGGCCATTAGTAGTTCTGCTGAGATGAGCTAGTTCTGTCTGATTTAAAGTGTGGCAGCCCTGCTTCAGTGTGCCCTACTAGTAATTTACGTCTATTCTCGTGACACTGGAGATTTGATTCTGCAGGTGGCAATATCATTAAATGCACTGTAAAGAAAGATAGAGTTTATTATTTCCCTTCACCAAATAACAGACAACAAAGTTGCTATTGGACAACTGCACTGTTTAACAGTATTTCATTAATAAATCAGAAGGTGGCACTTAAGCTTTGCAAATTGTCCGTGAGGACAATAGCAAATGTATTTCCAACGCTGGTGGATGCCCTTTTAATTTATTGTGATTTACACTTATTATTTATTCAAAAATATAACTCAGTCACATAATTTATACGCAAGCAGTTTACCTTGCTGGTCTTTTTATGAAAGGACACGTGGTTTGGAAGGTGTCTGAAGCAAGAAATCATATAAATAGACATATGACCTTTTCTAAGTGCAGCTTGTTCTGAAATTGTTGATCTGGAACAATTCTAAACAGGTTCTGGGCTGTTTGTCCCAAAGTCCAGTGATATAGGACACGTTTTTACAGCTTAGCTTGTGATAAACCACAGCTATAAAAGTAACACTTGTAAAAAATACTACACCGCACATACTACACCAGAACGATCCTTTACGATCCTTTAGAAAATAGGAAAGGCCCCCCACGAATATTGCCTCCGTGGCTGTGGGGACAGAGGGACATTCTTCCATACCATTTGAGATTGTAGCCGGGTAGCCACGTACTGGGCAGGGGTGATGCGGACCATTTCTCAATCCACGACAATTTCATTAATGCCCAACCCGCGTCGCTGTCTGTTAAACATCTGGGATGCGGAGGATTTGACCCACCGTCAACAAGTTTGGGCCATACTGGGGATGTTGGTGGCAAAACGTAACATTGCCAGACTATGGGGATCTAGCGTGCTGCCTACACTGCGAGACTGGTGGAAGGACATGGACGAAGCGATGGTGGCTGAAAAAGCGGTGTTTGTCCACCGGGGATGCCCTGAAAAATGGGGACAAATCTGGGGGGCCTGGAACAAATTCAGGGGAGACATATGTGAGCCTCCACGAGCTGGGCCGGATGAGTGTCTTTCTGACTCACAGATATGATCTAGGGTCTACATAAGCTAGCGTGTACCTCTTCTGGCTGTGATAGACCCCGTCTGACTGCTTGTCGGGCTTCCTGCGGTGGGATTGGTTTTTTGGGTCGTAACATCAGTGTTGATACAGCTGCAGTCCTGACAGTTATTTTGCCGCCTTTGTGGAAATGAACATGATAGCCGTGGTTTTCTTTTATTTTGGGGTTTGTTACCTGTTTTACAAAAGAGAAAACTTTTAGACCTAAGTCATATCGTATACTTACATTCTTGCCATCATGCTCTATGACATTTCCATCCGCCGCCGGACCCCCGGGTTGTCGGCTCTAAGGCCGTGTGCTCATTATATTCTATGTTGATCGTTTTCCTGCTGCGGCCAGCCCTGGGGGTTGTCGGCGCTACATTGTGTATTCTTATGCATGTAAAATAAAGGTCTTCAAAAAAAAAAAAAAAGTAACACCTGTAATGTACCCCAGTTCTATCTGAGGGCATAATGAATGTAATGAATCTTATCAGGTCTCCCAGGATCATTTTCTAACAGCCTATTAGGAAAGCTTAACTTATTCGTCAGTCACTGGCAGTCTCATTTACAATATTACAAACACATCCAATCGCTTGTGGACGGCATAATTAAACCTCGCTTCTGATTGCATAAAAACCTCAATGTCAGACTCATGACTTTCTCGCTTGTGTTAAGTAGAAAGATTGCAAAATATCATCAACCAGACCTAAACTGGACAGAGAGCATCCTGTTACATCAAATGCCTTTAAATCTGCAAGCCGCAATTGCTACTGTTAACAATAGTAGCAAAGTGTTTGTAATGTCGCTTACTGATGAAAGGAGACCAGATCCCAATATTTTTTTTAAATAAAAAGCTCCTATAGCCATGTACATCAACGAAATACGATACAGACATTGCAATAGAATAAACATCATTGGCAACAGTGGGATTCGAATGCAGGACCCCAGAGAGACTAGAGCCTTAATCCTGCGGTTTACACCACTCAGCCACACTCCCTTCTGTGGGACAAGTTTCTAATGCTAAAATAAAGACTGTAAAAGGGAGGTACTTATGTGCCTGGAATTTGATGATGTTGAAACAGGAAGTGTAAATGTGCTTCTTGCAATGGCGTCTGCATGTTTCCTTCTGTAGGAGGACTTCCAAAGGGGTCCTATTCCCAACAACCTTTCACATTGTATCCAATGCACTGGATACAGGATGCAAGGGGGCACATGCAATCTGATTTCTTCTGTCGGAGCAGCAGCAATGTGTGGGAGGTGGTGGGGGATGGCACGGGAATTGAGTGATTTATGCCAAACATGAAGCGGGGCGGCCAGAGCCTCGGTTAAGGAAAAAAAAAACAGCAAGAAAATTAATAACACGATTCCCCTCACGCTCCCCTACTGCAGCTACACATCTCTCCTCACCTCTAAAGTGGTCTCCAACCATTCTTGTGCACTGCTCTTCTCTTCCTCGATTTTCATGGTTTTTAGGCCTATGAAGGTGACCCGGAAGAGGCATGCCAGGGAACAGAGGACTGTTTGGGAAGAAAGGGCATTCTCTAAGTCGGTGGATGTTACAAGCTGATGTGCAGTAGCAGCGCTGGCTCTGCGCAAGCCCTTTCACCAGTGCGCCGTTGTAGAGGTCTACAGTATAATGAAGGGTGGTCTTAATAATTGTTCTATCAAATCGTGTAAACAAACAACTATACAATTTCATGCAAACAAAATCAAGCAGTACATATATCATTGTAACGGTGTTATTTAATCACACTGTACACATATTCCAATTAGAAACACATTTGAAAACATTGTTCAAGTGCCCAACTAGAGGGATGGAACAAGGGTTGGGTAAGGTGTGGGTGATTTAGGTGAAGGTAGTGAGGTACGTGAAGTTAAGGAATAGTGCGTAATACAATTTTACTATTCCATTGGCATAATCAATGAGAGCCAAAAAACGATAAATCAAATAATTCACACAATAGTTTACATAGCCATATATGTCAACAAAACACAGCAATTCAAGAACTGTTGACGATGCTGGTGTCAAAATAGTGTTGACGTTTCGACCCCTGAATGCGTGTAGGTCCTTGTGAGCCTTACTGTCGGGGTCTTCCTCAGGACTGTAGTGAAAGTGGTGGGGCACCTACGGGTAAAATGAAAGAATGATAAAGGATTGCCTATTGTTGTCTAGAGGGGTGGTGACAATAAAGGTACTCATCTACATAATTACCGTAGCAGAGTAAAGCATGACCTCCCAAGAAAATCATGTGAGGATGGGGGGGCCCAACGGCTCCAGAGTGATGCGGGTGGGAGTGAGCGACACCTGCAATAGTGAGGTGTCTGTCAGAATAACCCTGGTTAATAGTATGGTTAGACTAGTGTTATCATGTTAAATATTGCGTCTCTTACTCAGTGCAGGACTCAAATCACATTAGTCCAGTCCATGGCAGTGTTAATCGAGACTGCTATTTATTCCATACTCATGATTCAAATTTACTGTAGTAAACAAGGAAACCAAATTCCTTGCACGGGTAAATCGAAAATCATGGATAATAAAAGTAGGAAAACACAACTACTGCTATACTCAGGACCCTCGGTACAAAAGGGGGTGGTGATGGACGGAGCATCCAATTCAATCAAACACTCACATCCAGTCAAAAAGATCTGGGTTTAATCCATCACCGTTCTTTAGCCCAGTCTGCCACCCCAGTTCAGACATGGCTATATGCAAATCAGTCTGGCCCTGTGCCTCATGGGAAAAGTCCAGCCCGAACTGCCAAGCCATGTCTTCCCTGGACCGGAAGCAAGCTTCCGAGGACCGGTTTCTGGCATTCCAGCCGTCTTCAGCCCGGCTTTCTTGAATCCAGTGGCAAAGTGAGCAAGGGACTCACTGTTCCCATGAGGCACAGAGTCAGACTGATTTGCATATAGCCATATCTGAACTGGGGTGGCAGAGTGGGCTAAAGAACGGTGATGGATTAAACCCAGATCTTTTGACTGGGTGCGAGTGTTTGATTGATTCAGATTCTCCGTCCATCACCACCCCTTTTGTACCGCTTTTGGCCGCCATAAGTGCGTCAGGGTATGCTCAGACGTGAGTCCCTTGCTCACTTTGCCACTGGATTCAAGCAAGCCGGGCTGAAGACGGCTGGAATGCCAGAAACCGGTCCTTGGAAGCTTGTTTCCGGTCCAGGGAAGACATGGCTTGGCAGTTCGGGCTGGACTGTTCCCATGAGGCACAGGGTCAGACTGATTTGCATATAGCCATGTCTGAACTGGGGTGGCAGAGTGGGCTAAAGAACAGTGATGGATTAAACCCAGATCTTTTGACTGGGTGCGAGTGTTTGATTGATTCAGATGCTCCGTCCATCACCACCCCCTTTTGTACCGCATACTCAGGACCCTGTCATAATAAAAACACTGCTTGAAAGGTTCACATACCGGCACTTTATCTACCTGCAAATCAAAACATGCGGGGGGACATAAGTATAAAGTTTGATTTCAAAAAGGCCTATTCAGTGTCAGAGTCTGGTAGGTACAACTGTTTAAAAAGGGGGGGGGAGGGGACTGTCGTACATGACTCACCGCCTAGGCCCGCGAAATTGTGTAGTCGCTGTTGAGAGATTAGAGAACCAGGCAAGGAGAAACAACATTAGGATTATAAATGCGCCTCAGGGGGCCAAGGGCTCAGATATAAAGTAATTTGGAATTTCTCAAATTCAAGAAGAAATAATGAAGGGGAAGATGGATACTCTGTTGGGAATCTGGGTCTGAAAAAACGGAGGATACATAGCGACCTCTGCAGACTAAACCCTAATAGTAGTAAACGGAGTACGATCCTTGTTAACCTTAATTCATACCTGGTTAAATAAGTGGTTTTCTCAGCAGCTTTGAAAAGTGGGCACATAATGTATAGGGACTGCACATGTGAGATTAGGTCAGCTTTACGCTGTGCCACAGAGACGAGACAATGGCATTTCAGGAGGAGGATTCAAAAGCTTCAGGAGTTGGGGGCTAAGGCCCAGCTGAGATTTTCTGCATCCCTTAAAGTAATGCGGAATAACAAACTACATATTGCCAGAGATAAAGAGAGTGTGGACAGATTGATACAGGAGTTTATAGCAACTAACGTTTAGGCTGATGAAGGGCGCTGTCACCTGCTAATTCAGAAATGAGATTGAGGTGGGAATGGTTAGGTTAACTTAGAGCCTACCTCTCCTCTAGGAACAGATGGGCATGCAGAGGTACAATGGTGGTAACTTGTTGGGTGACATGTTTGAAGAGCTACTGTTAATTTTATTACATGAGGAGCACCGATGTTTTTATGTGGGTAGCAAGGCGTTAGTCAGCCAATGAAAGTAGCTTCAGGCTCAATGTCTGGGACTGTCCATCAGCGTTGTAGGCTAAGCAAAACCAAACTAATCAAAGGGGGGCAGAGTTCCCAAAGGTGGATGATACACAGATGGGGAGCAGTGGGAAACATGGAAAAGGAAAGTCTTTATAATGCTGATGGTCTTATTTTCCCTAGCCTGCTATTGAAAATAATGAAGGGGTTTGGCTGTCAGGTTGGGGAAGAAAATGATGTAGGTTAATTTAATCACATGGAATGTGAATGGGCTGAGTACCCAAAGGAGGCAAAGATGCATTCTGGAATATCTGACAAGTTGTGGGCCGCAGGTCATTATACTCCAAGAAACCCATCTGAGGTAGCCAGACAGCAAAAGAGTAGTCAAGGCACAGGCATGTGTTCAGCAAGTAGTCTGTACAACACAAGTAGCTCATAATAAGGGGGTTGCTATTGTGATTTGAAGAAACACAAGCATAAAGGTGCTTGATAGTGAGGTAGATATAGATGGTAGATGGGTTATCAGCTCACTCCAGAAGGAGGAGGGGAATAATCAATACAGTAACCTGTTTAGCCTACTACGGTTCCAATGTTAACAATACAGGTCAGCTTAGGAGGCTGGTTAAGAAGAAACTAGAGAGGAAAGATACAATTATGCGGGGAGGTGATTTTAATACTCTTTTGAACATCAGACTGCTCAACTAGACGTCGATGTAGTAATGGCAACAAAATGGTGTCTGATCTTAAAAATAATATGGAAAATCCTGGCTTAGTGGATATTTGGAGACTGAGAGAGGGTCAGAAGAGGATGCTCTCTTTACTGTCAAAAATACGGGTAACGCTCCCATTTCAACATCTTAGTAGTGGATAAGGTTGTAGCTACCAAAGTAAAAAAAGCCAGGTATAGTCCCTAATTTTTGTCTGATCGAGCATTAGTGAAATTGGAATTTAGATTGTGGAGAAATGGTTAGGGAACAGGGATGGGCAATGGAAAGGAGGTTTTTGGGTTTTGGGTTACCCCTCTTGGTTACAGCGCCTGAAAGAAAGTATGTTCCTTTTGATGTTCTGGTGAGTGCGTCAATAAATAATGTATAGGATGCACACAGGGCATTTATGTTCGGGGTTATTGCGAGTTGGTCTACCGGTTTTCTTAAAACTGAAAGGAAAGAAGAGCGTTGGTTGTCGTGACAGTTGGGAAAACTGGAGGCTAAAAAAAAAAATAGGTGGGTTCAGTAGTCGACCAGTTGAAGTGTACAGCTTGTTAATGGAGAGGAAGGTGCATGAGACATGGGAAGCTAGAAACCTCTATAATTTTCTAATATGGTGATAGGGGTGGGAAGATCGAAGCCTGGAAAATTAGAACACAGCATGCTAGAAATAATATAGTCAGTATACAGGTTCCATTAGAAGCTGGACCCATAGAAGACACCAAGGGGATTGCCAATGCTTTTCACAGCATTTATCAGAATCTTTATAGGGATCAGCTGTAAGTAGATGGGGGAAGGTAAAGGATGCCTTGCTTGATGGACTGCAGTTGGCCATGTTGGATCCACAGGAAGGTAGTGCGTTGGCAATAAATATCATGGAGAAGGAGGTCAGAGCAGCAATAACAAGGGTCAAGAGTACTAAATCCTCCGGTCTTGATGGTTTACCCTGGGAGCATTAAATGGTCATGATGGAAGAGCTAGCTCGTGTTTAGTGTGAGATGTTGTCACTTGACATATGAAGAGTGTGATTAGGATTGACGATTTTTATTTTGTACAGGTAAAGGTGATAATTAATTATACATGGGTTCTTATTTTCTTCTCTTCCTCCTCCTTATTTAGGTTATATGGAGTTCCTGGTCTGTGGCACCCTCGACAAAAAGGAGAGTTCAGGTAAGTTGACCATCAAGGTGGTCATATGGTTTTTACCATTTAGAAAGTGAGATTGGTAGGTGCTATCCCTCTCCCTGGACTGATGACTTAGAGTGTAAGGTTAGTGAGGAAATACTAAAGGTGCCAGTATCAACACAAGGTTACCTTGCCTATCCGGGAGTGACTTGTACAAAAAATGCCTCAAAGTAAATAATTTATAAGGGAAGTTTCATGGAAGTATCCTATCTACAGAGAATGTCCTTGCGGTCTGGGGGTCTTTTAGGTATTAACCCAAGTGTTTCCATTCCATCACAAAATAAACTGGGGAAGTCTCTTAAAGGTTGAGGACTTGCCCAAATTGTAGCCTTTTTTCTTGCACGGTTCTCCACACAACCCAGTTTAGGAAAGCTCTTTTGCCTTTAATGAATCTCCCTGTTGGTGTGCGCCTCTTAAGGCAGATTTCTTATTATCCTAGGCCCCGCTACAACTGCTCCTCCCTCCCACTTACCTGGGAGCGTAGGTGGGAGATGCATCCTGCAGGTGGCTCTCTGGGCAGTTACTGCTCTCCGTCATGCCGCTGCTTGCGGGTTCCACTTTTTCTGTTCGGCTCCTGCTTTCACCTTTGTCTCTTCACTCATCTCAGCTCTGCAGAGATCTTCCTCTCCCATGTTCTCTGTTTCCTGGCAGTGTTCTGATTCCAACAAAGGCTTCTCCCCTCTCCAGACCTCGAGCACGTCACTTACTTGGATCTATTTTGTCCCAGAGTACTGCGCCTGGCCTGCTCCTCTTTCTATGTCTACTTCTGGGTTGTACACCTGGAATGAAAAAAATTGACTTTTGTTTGTTTATGCCACCTCGGCCCTGGGAAAACAGTCAGGTAAGTCTTCCACCTCCTGATAGATTTTTAATGGCATATTAAATATGCAACAGGACCCACCACCATTATGGGCCGAAGCCACAATAATAGTGATTCTGAAACTAAATAAACCCCCTACCAGCGGCGAGTCATATCATCAAAACCATTATTAAATGTGTGCTATAAAATCAATGCTTCAATATTGGCTAAGAGGCTGGCTGGGATATTGGGGAAATTGAAAACCAGGGCGACTGATGCTGGACGCTGGGGATCACGGTTTGATCCCCGGCGGCAGGGGTCTGCCCAGCACAATGCGACTCTGGGCAATAGCTTCCCTAATCTTCCTAATGGGTCCCAGCGCTGAGATACCCCTTCGGGGGTGAATTGTGCACTATAGAAGTACTGGATTTACATTGGGGAAATTGGTTGCTGATGACCAGAAGAGTTTGCATGTGGTAGACAACTAAGCCATGTTTGGACATGGCCCTTCTTGGTTTTTGCTGATTCTCTTTTCGTGGCCTTAGGACTCTGGGCACATTCCCACTGTAATGAACTGTGAAAGCAAGCAGGTCCTTCGTACTCATGCTAGGAAGATCTGCTTACGGGATTGGTTTAGGTGCCGTGCCTGTGAGTACCCTGTAAAGAGGTATACCATATACCTTGTGCAGGTACTTCACTGGCTACTACCAGGCTGCAGCACTGATTGTGCCACCCACAAGAATAGCCTTTCAACCTTTCTCACTCCTGTCATTGCAGGACTGTGTGTGTGTGTGTGTGTGTGTGTGTGCAGTTGCATTTCTAAATCATTAGCCAATGCTGAGTGGGCCTTTCACTACCTCTAGGGCCCCCCTAGGGTAAGCCCTGAGGGGTGGTACACGTGGTAAGGGAAAGGCAGGCAGTTACACATGTGTGTTCCTGCCCAGGTAGTGAATAATCCCCAGGTGTGTTTCCCTAGAAGGTCTACTCCTTCCATGGGTCAACATGGGGGAATTGCTGAGTGACTTTTAATCTACAGTTTCAGCTTATAGCAATTAGTTGCATTACAGTGGTTTCAAACGTGTCTCAAAACTGCCATTGCAGACCTGGATTTGCGCATTTGCACTTACGCTCTGTGTTAGACGGGGACCTGGAGGGTCGGCCGAGCACAGGGGGAGAGGCCTCCGGTGAGGACCGTCTCCAGCGATCGTACAGACAAGTAACTTCCCCCCCACAAATGGACACCACACAAGGATACGATCTGCACACTTTATATAGGATTCTTGAGGCAAGGTTATCAACGATACAGTGGGGGGCAGGTCACGAGGATCCTCCCAATTCTAGTCTCTGTAGGGTAAGGGGTAGCGGGACAGTCTTGGGTACCGGTCCGGTACAAGGGCGGCCAGAAGGAGCTCACAATCCTCGAGCTCGGAGGTCTGAAAGGTCGGGCCGCGGCAGCGCCAGCAGGCTAGGATGATGTTCTCGGCAAGGAGGGCCGCGGCAGCGCCAGCAGGCTAGGATGATGGTTCTCGGTAAGGAGGGCCGCGGCAGCGCCAGCAGGCTACGATGATGACTTCTTTGCAGAGGGGCCGCGGCAGCGTCAGCAGGCAAGAGCGATGGTTCACAAGGATGGGCCGCGGCAGCGCCAGCAGGTCCAGACGAAGATGCACGTTGCAGAGGGCCGCGGCAGCGCCAGCAGGCTTCGGAGATGGTTCACAAGGCAAGGCTGCGGCAGCGCCAGCAGTCCGTCAGGGATGAGTTCTTCAAGGTGTCTCTCGACTCCAGGATACAACTCCTTCCTGCTCTGGAGCTGCCCCAGTTATAGGTCTGGTCTCCTTTGATGTCCGGACCCTCGCGCTTGGAGGTCGGGAGGTCCGGGATGAGGGAATCCAGACACCCAGCAGGGGGGTGGAGCCAGCGCCCGGGGAGACCGGGGGCGATCGGCACCTGGCGGGAGAGAGCCATCGACACTCCTCTCTCCCATTGACCTGCCAAGTGGTCTCTTCACCTCCTGGGTGGATGGTGGTGCCTCGATGTCGGGGCCTGGCCAGGCCCAGGGTTGGGGTCGAGCTGAGGCCACGCGGCCTCGTGGTGCAGTGTCCAAGATGGCGGCTGGGCCGAGGCAATGGTGCTGACGGGGGCCCGGGACAGCCGATGCTGGGATGTTCGGGAGCAGGCGTCCCGTTGGGGACGGTTTGCGGGTTGCTTCGGTGGGTTGCCTGGGTGGTTCTTCTGGGGACACCGGGAGAGCCGGCGTTCGGGCCTTATCATGCGGGGAGGGAGCGGCCCTTTCACGAGGCCTGTCCAACATGCGTCCCCCCCAGCTGAAGGCAGGGAGAGTCACCCATCCTCTTGGGTACTCTCCTCGCCGAGGTGAAAAAAGCGTGACAGGCCGTCCGCGTTGGCGTGGTCCTGGCCAGGACGATGCTCCACAGTGAAGTCCATCCCCTGCAAGGAGATGGACCATCGCAACAGTTTTGGGTTCTCCCCCCGCATCTGCATCAGCCATTGCAGGGGTCGGTGGTCTGTCTGTACCCTGAAATGGGTACCGAAGAGGTAGGGCCGGAGTTTATTGAGGGCATATACCACTGCGAAGGCCTCCCGCTCGATGGTGCTCCAGCGCTGTTCTCGAGCCAGTAGGCGTCGGCTGATGAAGGCCACTGGCTGATCGACTCCCTCGGCGTTGAGTTGAGAGAGGACTGCCCCAACGCCATGATCTGAGGCGTCCGTCTGGACTATGAATTCCCGGCTGGAGTCGGGGGCCTGGAGCACGGGGGCAGTGCACATGGCGGCCGTCAGCTTCTCGAAGGCCGCTTGACTGTCCGGAGTCCAGTTGACAGTTTTGGGGTTTTTCTTGGATGTGAGTTCTGTGAGGGGCCCCACAATGCTGCCATAGTCCTTTACAAACCGCCGGTAGTATCCGGTGAGCCCTAGGAAGGCCCGGAGCTCGGTTTGGGTGACAGGTGGTTGCCAGGACTGGATGGCAGCAATCTTGAGCTGAAGGGGGGCCACCAGACCGCTCCCCACTTGGTGTCCGAGGTAGGTCATGGACCCCTGGCCAATCTGACATTTGCTGGCTTTGATGGTGAGGCCGGCCTGCTGGAGGGCGTGCAGGACTTCTCGGAGGTGGTGAAGGTGGTCTGCCCAGTGGCGACTGTAAACAGCGATATCGTCCAGGTAGGCGGCGCTGAATTCTTCGAGGCCCGCCAGTACCTGGTTCACGAGCCGTTGGAAGGTAGCTGGAGCATTTTTCATGCCGAATGGCATCACTTTGAAGTGGTAGTGGCCATCCGGGGTAGAGAAGGCGGATCGTTCTTGGGCCCTGGGGGTGAGGCCGATTTGCCAGTAGCCCGCTGTTAGATCGAAGATGCTCAGGTAGCGGGCAGCCCCCATGCGGTCAACCAGCTCATCCGCCCAGGGGATGGGGTGAGCGTCAGTTCTGGTAACAGCGTTCAGACCCCGATAGTCTACACAGAACCGGAGCTCGGGGGCAACGCCCGGGGCGGTAGCCTTGGGGACCAGTACGACTGGGCTGGCCCAGGGGCTGTCGGATGGCTCGGTCACTCCTAGGGCCAGCATCTTGGTGACTTCGTTCTGGATGCAGGTGCGCACCCGATCTGGCACTTGGTACGCCCTGTGTCGAATAGGTGGACTATCCCCAGTGTCCACGTCGTGAAGGCACCAGGGGGTGACCCCGGGGGTGAGGGAGAACAGGTTCGCAAATTGTAGCAGGAGAGCCCGACAGTCTTGGCGTTGTTCCGGGGACAAGGCCTCGGAGAGTCTGACCCCTTCCACTGAGCCATCTTTTTCACGGGTTCTCAGTAGGTCAGGGAGGGGCTCGGAGTCTTCTTCCGCCCCACTATCTGTTGCCATCAGTAGGCTGAGCTCCGAAGGTACAAAGTGGGGTTTGAGTCTGTTGGCGTGGAGGACTCGCAGGGGGTTCCGGGGGGACTCCATGTGTATTAGGTAGGTGACAGGGCCCTTGCGCTCTATTACTTTGAAGGGTCCTGTCCATTTGTCCTGCAGGGCACAGGGTTCGACTGGAGACATCACCCAGACTTGCTGGCCTGGTTCGAACTCGATGGAGGAGGCATGCTGATCGTACCATTTCTTCATGTCCTCCTGACTGGCCTCAAGGTTGGCTTTGGCGAGTTCCCTGAATCGCCGGGTCTGGTTGCGGAGGGTCAGGAGATACTTATATACGTCTGGAGGTGTCTTCTGGGGGGCCATCTCCCATCCTTCCTTGACTAGGCTGAGGGGGCCCCGGACGGGGTGTCCGTACAGGAGCTCAAAGGGACTGAAGCTGAGGGATTTCTGGGGAACTTCTCGATAGGCGAAGAGGAGGCACGGGAGTAGCACGTCCCATTGGCGACGTAGGGGTTCTTCCAGGCCCATGATCATTCCCTTGAGAGTGCGGTTAAACCGCTCGACCAGTCCATTTCCTTGCGGGTGATAAGGGGTCGTGAACCGGTAGATGACCCCGCACTGTTGCCAGAGAGACCTCATATACTTTGAGATAAAGTTTGTGCCCCTGTCGCTGACGACTTCCCGGGGGAAGCCCACTCGAGAGAAGATCCCCATCAGGGCTCGGCCTACCACGGGTGCTGTCACGGTCTGAAGAGGAATGGCCTCGGGATAGCGGGTGGCGTGGTCCACCAGGACTAGGATGAACCGGTGCCCCTGGGCCGTTCGGGGGTCTAGGGGCCCCACAATGTCTATTCCCACCCGCTCGAACGGGGTGGTGACGACGGGAAAGGGTTGCAAGGGTGCTTTGATCTTTCGGCCGCTCTTCCCGCTGGCCTGGCAGGTGGGGCAGGCCCGGCAGTGGTTGGAGACATCATTTCGCATTTTGGGCCAGTAGAAGTGAGTCACCTGGCGGTTGTATGTTTTGTCTTGCCCCAGGTGCCCAGCAAGGGGGACATCGTGTGCCAAGTTCAAAAGGAAGTCTCTGAAGCGGAGGGGCACCACCAACACCCGACTGGCCCCCAGCTCAGCAATTCTTTGCTCACTGTAGAGCAGGTCATTGTCTCAATAAATCCAGTGGGCCCCTGCGGTGTCTCCTGCGCTCTGGGCGAGGGCTTGCTGCCGGAGTCCCTCGAGGGAGGGACAGGTCCTCTGCTCTTGTCGGAATTGTTCCTGGGTGGGACCACCCTCTTGACGCCACTGGGCCAGTTGAGGAAGGTCCTGGAGTTGAACGGGCCCTTCTTCGTTTTGCTCTGGGGGATTGGCGCTTAGGGCGGCTTCCTCCGGGACGATCGGGGGAGGAGGTTCTGGCCATTCGGGTTCTTCGGGACTGGAGATGGCGCGGGTGGCCATGGACCGGGTCGTTATGCAGGCCCATTCAGGGAGGCCCAACATCCCCAGGTGCTCTCTTCTTTCGACGGCTGCCCAAGGGGAACTTTCGAGGTCGTTCCCCAAGAGGCAGTCCACGGGGGCATCATCGCGGACAGTCACCTTCAGCATTCCGGACACTCCTCCCCACTCGAAGGGGACGCAGGCCATCCGACACAGGCTTTCTGAGTTGTCAGCTGACCGGACGGGGCAAAGGACGTTCGGCAAGATCTGCTCCGGGGTCACCAGATGACAGCGGACTGCCGTCACACTGGCCCCGGTGTCGCGTAGGGCTTCAGCCTGGTGCCCATTAATGTTGACCCACTGGCTGTATTTCCGCGTATTGGCGGGTAGGGGAGCCCCCGGAATCATGTCTCTTTCCCCTAGGCAGACCAGGGACATGGCGGCTGGTTCCCACTCGGGCTGGTCGGCCTCGTACTCTTCAAAATCTTCTGGGGTTTGCTCTTCTCCCAGGGCGGCGGCAGCGACCTGGCGGGGCATCGGGTTCTGGTTCTTCGGGCAATTAGGGTCGTTGGCGTAGTGGCCGGGTCGCTGGCATCGGTGGCAGGTAACGTTGGCTCGGAATCCTGGACGCATCGGGGGGTTTCCCCTGCCGGCCGGGGGCGGGGCGTTGCTGGCGGGAGCCACCGGGACTGCGTCTATGCCCCGACCCTGGCCTCCTCCTCCCCCTCGGGGGCGATGGGGTCCTTGGTTGGTTCTGTTTGGTTCGCTGCGCCCGTTTCGGGCAACTCGGGTGCTTTCCCATCGGTCAGCTTCGGCGGCGAGTTGCCGAGGTTCAGTCAGTTTACTGTTGAGGAGGTGCTGCCTGAGCTCGACGAAGCAATTGTTAGAGAGGTGCTCCCACACAATAAGGTCAAAGAGTTGCTCGTAAGTGGTCACCTTGCTGCCCTTGATCCACCCCTCGAATGCTCTGCTGAAAAAGTTCACGTACTCCACCCAAGTTGTACCCGGGATCCGTTTGCAGTCACGGAACCGCTGGCGGTACATCTCGGGCGTGAGTCCGTATCGAGTGAGGAGGTCGGCTTTCATGTGGTCGTAGGAGGTCATCTGATGGTCCGGGAGTTGCAGCAGGGCGTCTCGCCCTTCGTTGACGAACCTCCCCCATAACCCGGCTCCCCAGTCGCTTCCGGGAATCCGGTGGGAGGTCATGGCTACCTCGTAGGCTTTGAACCATTGCTGGATATCGTCGTTCCGATAATATTCTCTGACGACATCCTTGGGGATGTGGACTTTAGGGTCTGGAGTGGCAGGAGTGTTCGGGCGCTCAGGCACCCCGAGATCTTTATTCTGTTTCCGAAGCTCTATTTCTTTTAGGTTGCGCTCATGTTCGTAGGCTAGCTTTTTCTCTTCTAACTCTCTCTGTCTTTGTTTCTCTTCCCGCTCCTCTCGGAGCCGCAAGTGTTCCAATGTTATTTTTTGTTCCGCCAATTTCAGTTCTCCATCCAAATGAAGTCGAGCCAGCTCCAATTCATGGAGCCTGCTTTTTTCCCATTCTCGGATCACCTCTGGGAAGAGACCCGATCTTCTTTCTTCCGTCGGAGTGGTGTTCGTTTCCGGTGCCTCGAGCCTTTGGTTTTGGGGTACGGCCGTACCCGTCTCTGCCCAAGATTCCAGGGCCTTTTTGAAGTCTTCTTTCGTGCTCAGTCCTGTGGTAGCAATGCCTAGTTCTATGCAGAACTGCTTTAGTTCTCTGTGGTTATACTCTTCTAGTTTCTCCATCTGGAATTGTTCTGTGGTTCCGCTCTCTTTTGTTGTCATTGTGGTTGTGTCGTAGGGTGAGTTACTCTCTGTACGATTACGCGTTGGTTCGGATCGCGCCGCTGGCCACCAATGTTAGACGGGGACCTGGAGGGTCGGCCGAGCACAGGGGGAGAGGCGTCCGGTGAGGACCGTCTCCAGCGATCGTACAGACCAGTAACTTCCCCCCCACAAATGGACACCACACAAGGATACGATCTGCACACTTTATATAGGATTCTTGAGGCAAGGTTATCAACGATACAGTGGGGGGCAGGACACGAGGATCCTCCCAATTCTAGTCTCTGTAGGGTAAGGGGTAGCGGGACAGTCTTGGGTACCGGTCCGGTACAAGGGCGGCCAGAAGGAGCTCAAAATCCTCGAGCTCGAAGGTCTGAAAGGTCGGGCCGCGGCAGCACCAGCAGGCTAGGATGATGTTCTCGGCAAGGAGGGCCACGGCAGCGCCAGCAGGCTAGGATGATGGTTCTCGGTAAGGAGGGCCACGGCAGCGCCAGCAGGCAAGAGCGATGGTTCACAAGGATGGGCCGCGTCAGCGCCAGCAGGTCCAGACGAAGATGCGCGTTGCAGAGGGCCGCGGCAGCGCCAGCAGGTCCAGACGAAGATGCACGGTGCAGAGGGCCACGGCAGCGCCAGCAGGCTTCGGAGATGGTTCACAAGGCAAGGCTGCGGCAGCGCCAGCAGTCCGTCAGGGATGAGTTCTTCAAGGTGTCTCTCGACTCCAGGATACAACTCCTTCCTGCTCTAAAGCTGCCCCAGTTATAGGTCTGGTCTCCTTTGATGTCCGGACCCTCGCGCTTGGAGGTCGGGAGGTCCGGGATGAGGGAGTCCAGACACCCAGCAGGGGGGTGGAGCCAGCGCCCGGGGAGACCGGGTGCGATCGGCACCTGGCGGGGGAGAGCCATCGACACTCCTCTTTCCCATTGACCTGCCAAGTGGTCTCTTCGCCTCCTGGGTGGATGGTGGTGCCTCGATGTCGGGGCCTGGCCAGGCCCAGGGTTGGGGTCGAGCTGAGGCCACGCGGCCTCGTGGTGCAGTGTCCAAGATGGCGGCTGGGCCGAGGCAATGGTGCTGACGGGGGCCCGGGACAGCCGATGCTGGGATGTTCGGGAGCAGGCGTCCCGTTGGGGACGGTTTGCGGGTTGCTTCGGTGGGTTGCCGGGGTGGTTCCTCTGGGGACACCGGGAGAGCCGGCGTTCGGGCCTTATCATGCGGGAAGGGAGCGGCCCTTTCACGAGGCCTGTCCAACACTCTGGTTGGCCTTTCTAAATTCTTGGCCAATACTAAGGTGCCTTTAACTAATGCCAAAGTACCTCAAGGGTGAGCCTTGTTGGTAGAGGGGGTGGAAAAAGTGATAGGTGAAAGGCAGGCCATGTACAAATGTGTTCCCTGCCCAGGTAGTGAAGCACCACTATGTATGGCTTGGATTACTTTATGCTGCAGTACATTAGAGCAGCCTCATGTTGTTTACTATCATTGGATTCACAATGACAAATACTCCCTTGTGGTAAAGGTAGATTTGTCATTAATAGCTCAGAAATGCCACCACTAGAAAGTGGGCATTTTTCTGCGCTAAATTCTTTTCTGTGCCTTTTAGTTTGACTCAGTCCACCCTTGAGGCTGGGGGAGCACATCTGTGCATTTCCCAGAGAAAGCCATAAACTTTGGACATTCAACAGGAATGATAGACCTCTGCCATTGGAGGACTTGGCTGGATAGATTGAGGGGAGAGGTGTTTTGACACGTGGCCTCTGAGAAGCAGATCATGGCCCCACTAAAGATTAAGATCTGCATTCCAAGGCCTCATGGCATACAGGACTGACATTTAGGGGAGACGTGTGGTTCAAGGGGGAACGTTCTGACACACCCCCAACTTCAAAGGCACAATACCGTACAACTACTGGTGCCATACTTCAGGGCAGAGAAACACTTGTTAGGACATGGTACTAGACATCCTGGAACTGTGTGGTGCAATCTACTAGAGGAATATTGTGCACAGGGAGGAGACTGCAATTGGAAGGGAACGTTCACCCTGTCTGAACAGTGACTAGCCTGGGCTGACTACCTGCTGCTGTGTTGTGCCCTGAAGGATGCTCTCAAAGGCCTTGTTAGCTTGCCCTGTGTTCTTTATGGAAGTCTTCGGGACATCAAAGAACTCCAGTGAAGGACCTACAACATCCACGTATGTCACCTGCAGAGCGGTGCCCTCTCAAGCACCTACTTTGTCTTCTGGATCCTGACTACAGTGTTGTGTGAGCATGGAGCTAAGTATTGTGCCTGGAGACTGGATTGCCTTGTGCGGAGGCCCCAAACCATGCCCACATCCAAGGAATGTGGCCCCTGTATCACGGGGCCTTAGTACGGACAGGCACTTAATTGGTGGTGGGCAGATTCACAGGGTGCAGGACTCGGCATGCCCAGTTCATCGTCCATTCCGCATCTCTCTCCTGGGGTGACACAGTGAGCAAAAGAACTATGGATTTAACCCAGATCTCTTGACTGGGGGTGACTGTTTGATTCATTCAGCATTCCTTCCATAATTTGTTGCCACAGCACTTTTAACCCTAAGTGGGATGGATATGGCCAGACATGGGTCTCTTGCTCGCTGTGCCACTGGATTTCAACTAGCCTGGCTGATATGAAGTGTTTCCCAAAACCGGTTCCAGGATGCTTGTTTACGGTCCAGAGAGGACCCACCTTGGCAGTTTGGGCTGGACTATTCCCATGAGGAGCATGGTCAAGAGTGATTTGCATATGGCTGGGTCAAAATTGAGATGGCATATTAAGCGAAAGAACGATGGTATTAACCCAGATCTCTTAACTGGCGGTGAATGTTTGATTCATTCAGCATTCTGTCTTTCATTTCTTGCCACAGCATGCATCGCTCCTACAACACGCTGACTGCATGCTTATTGTGTGCGGTGTCTGATTCACAGGTTACGACCCCTGGAGGTGAGGGCTCATCTGTAGTAGTGCCTTATTCTATCTCATGCGGGACTACTGAACTTGCGACTGTGTGTGCGTGTGTGTGGGACCAGATTGTCTAGTGCTACTCTAATCATCACGCACTTGATGTTGTGCCACATTCCAGGGAGGTATGGTGACCCGACTCTGGGTTGATTGGGACTGTGTTGTCTCGGGCGACTCAGATCATCAAGCACGCCTCATTTCCAGGGAGGAACAGCGAACCCAACTTTTGGTTCATTGTGACCTGATTGTCTGGTGCAATTCAGATCAATACGCACCAGACGCTGTGTATCACTGCCTGTGGAGTGCGGGGACTGCTGCACCCCCTCCCCTATACTGAGTGTTCCAGCTTACCCTCCATGCGGTGAATCAACTGCCCTCTCCTCACTTAGCCGGACAACTTCGTATTGCCAGGTAGTATCACCTGGATCAGACCTGGGTGATGGCAGTAAGTGACTGAGCCGAGGAACACCTTTGAAAGTGAACGGAAGTCGATCAAGGGAACTGGACCGGTACCAGAAGGCGGATTGAGGGACCTCTTGATTGAACTGGGACAGCCTCTATTCCCTTTCTGTTCCGCATAACTGTGTGTTTACTTGCCAAATTGGTGGCCTACCCCCATTTGTTGACTGCTGCCTGGTTACCCTGACAGTAACTCCAGCCTTCTCCCCTAGACCCCCTACTAAGTGTGATTGCTGCCTTAAATGTTAAAAAAAATAGAATAAAAAAAATATATATATTTTTTTTTATTCTATTTTTTTAACAGTTGCTCTGTATACATTAAGCAAAATTGGTGTATCATTTTCAGATTAGACATCGTAACAGAATACGTTACAGTATATTCAGCATGCTCACTAAGATATATTGAGAAGTGAATTGTGTATACAGTAGTAATCAATACATTAGGACATAATCCCCTCAGTAATCCCTGTCCAGCTCCCAAGGTATCATTCACTAAATATATATATATATATATATATATCGCTCGTCGAATCCCGGCAGATCCCCAGGAATTATATATATATATATATATATATATATATATATATATATATATATATATATATATATATATATAACAAAAAACCATTTCAGGCATAGAGTGACGCATAAATATACAAAAAAGAAGGAAAGAACTCTGGGTAGTTCTCAAGTTTAGGTGGAAAGCAGCTCCTGTTAGAGCACTCTCAACACCAGCGACACATCTAGATTTGCTCACCTCAAATGTCTGTTTTTCTATCAAAGTCTTTAAGCATAGGGTTAGCAAAGTGTCATCCACGCCGAGATAGAAAAGGACAAAGTATTTTGCCATTTCTACAGCAAAGTCTTTAAGCATAGGATTAGCACAGGGTTGTCCTTGCCGAGCTGTAAAATGACAAAAGCCATTTATCACTCCAGGCACAGTATTACAGCTTTGAATTAGTAAAATACCAAATCAAGCCAACCTGAAATGAGTAAAGGCAACCCCTGACACAGTGTTTCGCTCTAATTAGATCTCTTCAGATAGGTCTAGATTTGTCCAGACACAAGGGAGCACCCAGTATAAGTCAAAAGAAAACCCTTTCAGGCATAGAGTGATGCATAAATTATGCAAAAAAGAAGGAGAGAACTCTGGTTAGTTCTCAAGTTTAGGTGGAAAGCAGCTCCTGTTAGAGCACTCTCAACACCAGCGACACTCTAGATTTGCTCACCTCAAATGCCTGTTTTTCTATCAAAGTCTTTAAGCATGGGATTAGCAAAGTGCCATCCACGCAGAGATAGAAAAGGACAAAGTCTTTTGCCATTTCTACAAGAAAGTCTTTAAGCATAGGACTAGCACAGTGCTGTCCTTGCCAAGCTGTAAAATGACAAAAGCCATGTATCACACCAGACACAGTATTATAGTTTTGAATTGGTAAAATACCAACTCAAGCCAACCTGAAATGAGTAAAAGCAACCCCTAATACAGTGTTTCGCTCTAATTAGAACTTTTCCGAGAGGTATGGCTTTGTCCAGACACAAGGGAGCACCCAGTTTAATTCAAAACAAAACCCTATATATATACATCTTTACCGAAAAGGATAATATTAGGAGAGGTATAAGGCAAGGATGTCTCTTATCCCCTAACCTTTTTGATCTGTTTATCGAGACCATGGCACAGGTTGTTGGGGGAGAAAAAAATAGCTTGCTTTGTATATAGTGGCTGACTGAAAAAGTTTGCATTATTCTTAGACAATTTAGTCATTTTAATTTCCCAGCCAGAGGCAGCGGTCTTCATCTTTGAACACTTAGCTTGTTATTCCGCATACTTTGCAGGTCGCAGCCTGGAACATACCCAATATGGCAGGACTAATAAACTTACGAATTAAATACTTTGGAATTGATATATATATCAGAATCTGGGTATAGTGGCTTAGAAGAACGTAAACAAGGCTATGATGAAGATTAAAAAGCTGTTGAAGAAATGATTAAATCTCCCACTTTCAATCTTTGGTAGGGTTAACATTGTAAAGATGCACATCCTTCCTAAATTGATGTTTATATTTAGTTGTATCCCATTATGATTTGATTCGGGTCACTTCCGAAAATCCAAGGGGATATTAGCAGTGTCATCTGGGCTGGGAAAGGAGTGAGGATAGCCTGGAGAAAATTGAGATACGAGCTGAAGAAGGGAGCGCCTCATGTCCCAGATTTCTGACTATTCCTCTGGGCAGCACAGTTAAAAACCTTTAGGGTGCTACTTGGGACTCCAGAGGATGCAGATGTGGTGCAGCTGTTTTCTGACAATGATGATAAGCCTAAATAGTCTTAATGGCTTCTTAAATAAGTTTGGTGCCCCAAAATTCTTTACAAAGGTGAGGCTGAACGTTTTAAATAGTGGAGCAAGGTCCTGGTTCAGAATCAGAATAAATAGGCAATTGCATACTATTCTGGCCAGGCACCAATATGGGAATCGCCAGACATGCCTCATTATCTAAATGATACTTTGAGTGCTCCATTTAGAGCAACTGTGTATGCTGGAATGACTTGATTGATAAGAATGACTTAAATTCATGGAGTGATCTTAGGGGCAGAACAAGGTGCAGGCTATCTTGGTTCAGGTATATGCAGCTTGTTTCATGGTATAGTTTGTTAAGGCTGGATGGGACCTTCATAGACCCAGGTTAGGAAAGGGACCTGGATAGTAGCAGGATACTAAGGAAAGAAGTGTCACGAGCTGTTATGCGAGGCAGAGGATAATGGAGGTACCACTGCCTGGATGAAATGGGCCGACAACTTGCCAAATGAGGACTTGGGATGATTATGGCAGGTATCTTTTGAGCTTTTATATGTTACTGTCACCCCACCCTTGCCGAATGGGAAACATCTTTTTACATTACACAGGGGTTATTGGACACCCAAGTATGTGGCAAGATGGGCTGTAACCTGGAAGCATGCATGTCAGAAGTGAGGCCTTTTAAAGGAGGACGATCTGTATGTATGTACTTTGCCCAGCTATGAAGGTTTTATGGGAGCAGGCGAGTAAAGTAACCATCATAGCATCAGAAATTGAGATTAAGGTAAGTTCCTCCAATATACTTTATAATATTGAGAGAGGTGCAGAAAGAGGGCAAAATCTGAAGAAACTAGTCTTCTATTTGATGGTTTTGGCGAGACATATAATATATGGAAAATGGACTGTAAACAAATGTTGAAAAACCCTTTAGAAAGTTGCCATTTTTACATCCTAACATTTGAGGTCTACAGTCTGTGTTCTGGTTTACATTATTAGGGGGAAAGGGCCACTACAACGCGGCGATTTCCACACATAACAACCACAAATGCTTTACAATGCATGTGTGGTTTCCACAAATAGTCTTTACCAAGCATACCTCTACTATGAGATACATAGTAAAGGCATATGTACTAAAAGCTAAAAATACAAATAAAAATGGGGGCGTGGGGGGGTCTCCCCCCCTAAAAAAAAGGTGCAAAAAAGAAAAAGGGGGCTTGGGGCCAGTCCCCCCCCCCCCTCGCCTCCCCAAAAAAGACACTTCTGTTTCCTCTTTACGACGTGCAACGTCAACACGGAAGAAAATGGAGAAGTGACGCGTGGAGAGGTAAGGTGAATTTTAGATTTAAAAAAACAAAGGAGTCAGATTTTAGGGTTAAGGGCAGGGGAGGGGTATTTGTAAGAAGGGGTGGGGAAATAACCTTTACCAAGATTATGCCGTTACCATGCATGAATGTACAATGAAAATCATTGTAAAAGTATGCATGGTAAAGAAATATTTGTGGTAAAGGTTATGCGTGGGAATATCATTTGTGTTGTAACGCATGCGTGATAAAGGCATTTGTTGCAACGGAATGCATTGAAACATCATACAACCATTATTAGGTGTAGTTAGCAGTTGGCTTTTGTATATTCCTCCCAGAGAGTGTCACAAAGCAGAACTGGGTGTTGGTAGGATGAGACATGTTGACACGATGAATGGGGGCTGAGCTGTCACCTACCAAACTTATATTTCAAAGGAGCGGTCTCATCACACACAGAGAACTTCACAATTGTGTCACCCCAGGCATCCCTGGGAGTAGGGCAGAGAGGAAGGAAATTCTAGAGCCATCGAGGGGGAGCTAGAATGTTCTCCAACTTCAAAGCTATATAAATATTGGACCCGGAGGCCCTCTCTTCAGTACCCATCTGGAGCTGTGGATGCTAAAGAAGGACTGCCTTGCTGCCACTGGACTGCCCTGCTCTCTAAGAAGGCAGACTGGACCTGCTCCCTTCATCCCAGGCAGAGCAACTCCAAGGGTTAGTTGACTGACCCCATGTTCTGAGCTACAGGGAAACAACAAATTCCAGCGACCTCCCTGCAATTGCCAAGCTGACATGTTGCACTGGACCTGCAACTGGACATTCCCTAGCCCTGCTGGCCTCCACTGGAGTGGAGAGATGGGCCCATTGCACCAAGGTCTCAATGTCCGCAACGACCTCTAATGAAAAGCTCTGGTGAACCAGATACTATGTGCTACAGCAACCGCCAGCAACAAATGGCATCATGAGATCTGTACTATAGCATTGCCGCCCAGTGGTGACCCCTAATGCGATGCTCCAGCAATAACCGCCTGCGACACCTGGCCTGGTCTTCACAGCAGATCGATGACCATCCATGAGGCTCTCCCTGCTGCTCGCGGCCTCCTGCTCCTCTTTCTGAACTTTAAACGCCGGACTCTGACACAGTAACTTTTTCAGCAGATCTAACCTGGACCCTGTATCTGGACCATGCTCTATCATGGTTGGCCTGAACTTCTGACCTTACCGTAGTCTGAGGACCACAAGTGGCCCTTTGTGCTTTTAGGTGATATATTCACACAAATCTTTGAAGATTCATCTCTCAGGTTCTACTGATCAGATTTTGGTTGTCTTGGTGTCAAATAATGTATTACATTTAGCAAAATTGTAATAATTGGTTAAGATTTATTTTGTGTTTTATTTTCACTTTATTACTATTTGTGTGCTATGTTAAGTCTGACTGCTTTCATGCCAAGCTACCAGAGGGTTCATAACAGGTTGATTTAGTGACTTTTGTGGTTCATCCTGACAAGGATTGTGGTTATTGCCTGAGTGTGGATCCAACCCCCTCTCAACTAACCCATTTTCCCACAGGACGTCAACACTCACTCCTGCAGAAGCCACCAGCAAGGTCGCGTTAGAACTGCTCTGCTGGTCCTTTCAGGAAATGGGATTCTAATAGCGTGTTGTGTTCCTGTAGCTTAATGGGTAGCCATCCAACTGACCTTGGAGTCCACTTCTTTGTCCTGGGTAGAAATGAGAGCTGGTCTTGCCTTTCACGTCTCCTCACATGTCTGAACATCGGATGCAGTCTGTCTGTCTTCCACAGGTCAAACAGTGTTTTGAAGGGTGTACCCTGCAAAGGGGATGCCCGAGTTAAGCCTGATACTAGTCTGTGTGTGGAGGGGACTCCTGGACACACCCTAACCAATAAGGAAAAGTTCCCAAGAGTAATCCTACCCACTTTTACAACAGTTTCAGTAATGGTATTGGCTAATTGTTTTAGCCCAGTATTCTCCCTTCCCAAAGAATTGACCCTCCTTAACGTTAGTTAAGTTTGCACATCAACAGGGCTACATACACACAGAACACAATTTTGATTACCCAACATATATGCACAGGCACTTCTCAAACACTTCTTAGATTTGGGGGAAATGAAAGGGCATAGTCAGAAATAGTGCATAGATTGTATTATGGAGACCCAGTAAATAAAATCCCTGATATGGTTTGCTTATGAAAAAGCCTATATCCCATGTCAAGCTATCACTAACTGATGCAGTGTTATAATCTTTTCATGGGGACACTGATAACACATGTTATAGAGACTTCTATTTTGCATGGTCCATTCGAGCCGAGTGGAGTCTAGATCTCTGCTGGTGGGCAATCTCCAAATCATGTAAAGCAGCAGCCAGAATACACGCAAAAAAGCAATAACATACTGTGTCTATCAGAATGGTAAAATTGGGATTGGGGCAGAAGATGACTACAGCACCTGTTACTTTTAACCCTACAGGCCCATTAAGCAGGCCTTTGTGGTATGGGGAATGGAATGTCACCTGCAAGACAATCCTGACAGCCTCTGTGCACTGTTGCCGACCCACTGGTGTCAGGGCCGGACTGGCCATAGCGGGCACCGGGCAATCCCCCGGTGCGCCTCACGGGAGGGGGCTGGTTTTGGGCCCCTGGGGGCCGTTTTTGTTACAGGGCAAAAACGGCCCTGTACCACAATTGGCCCCGGCAAAGCGCTCGGCGGCCCCTCCAACCACCCAGAGTGGGGAGGGAGGGCTGGCCGAGCAATTTGCTGGCCCGGTTGTGGTTCCCAGTCCGGCCTTGACTGGTGTGTAGGCAGGACTTGATTTGTATATGGGAGTTCCCATAAATAACAGGCTTTACTCGTTCCATCATCATTAAAACATCTTCCTACCAGTCTGATTGTGAGCTCTGTTTGTAGAAGGCAAAGGTGAGCCTCCCAGTGGGCTACACCCTCCCCCAAGTTGGGGGCTACAATAGCTACCTCTCGTCATACAGGTAGCACCACATTGGGCCTCTCTACCAGAGTTCACCTTTACTTATGGTGCCTGTTTGGAAGACTAAAAGAAAAAACAGATTCAATCGAAAAAATAGGCCATGGTGATCTTATTTTACCTGCCAATTACCTTATGCCATGGCACAAGTTAGGGGTACACGCAGGTGGACGGAGTCCACCCACTATTTTCACAGGGTGGACGCTGCCCACCCTGACAAGAAGTTGGGCCCCACTGAAAAATATGCTGAATTCGTCCTGGTGTAATTTTCAAACACCGGGACACATTCAGCAACGCCTGCACATTGTTGTTTGCTGTTGATCCACAACACTATCCGGGCGGGGAGGAAGGTTTCTTAGTTCAGACTCCTGCTGGGCCCATAACAAAGGCCGAATCTGATGGGTCATCAGGCCTCATTTCCTTCCAGTCTCTTGGCTGGCAGCAGTCAGGAGCCTCACATCTAGAAGCAAATGCAGCAGAGGGGAAACAAAGGCTCACACCTTGTTTGTACTTCACACATACTTATGAGAAGCAGCTTTTCACTTTGTTCAGGCTCTGTTTAGGAGATATGCATGCCCTGTAAGAATGTCAGATGTGTTGGTCTTTCCCAGTATTTACACAAAATAAATAGCATTTATGTAATGTTTACTACCCCTGAGGAGGCGTTGTAATAATTTACATATCACTATTTTTTCTTGTAAAACACTATGGGTGGAGGAAGTTTATGCGGACAAAAGGCAACATTGTTTTATGTGTAGCTTAAAAATATGTGAATCTTCATTCTAAATCAGGAGGGTTTGCATGTATACTCGAAATGTGCTCCAATGTACTCATGATAGACATGTTAAACATATATAGGAGGGATTAAGATCTGATGTCACTTCTTATGATGCAGTACAAAAGGGGGTGGTGATGGACGGAGCATCTGAATCAATCAAACACTCACACCCAGTCAAAAGATCTGGGTTTAATCCATCACCGTTCTTTAGCCCACTCTGCCACCCCAGTTCAGACATGGCTATATGCAAATCAGTCTGACCCTGTGCCTCATGCGAACAGTCCAGCCCGAACTGCCAAGCCATGTCTTCCCTCGACCGCAAACAAGCTTCCGAGGACTGGTTTCAGGCATTCCAGCCGTCTTCAGCCCAGCTTGCTTGAATCCAGTGGCACAGTGAGCAAGGGACTCACATCTGAGCATACCCTGCCACACTTATGGCGGCCAAAAGATGCCACTTCCTATGATGTCACGCGCTGTGATGTCACTTGCATACGGATTAACTAGGTTAGTCCCCCCCCACTTTAGGACTTGTGCCCTGACTTATGCAGTGCATCTGCACCAACTCAATGTTTTAATGCATAAAATCAATGATCACCAAGGTGGGCAACATAGTTTACGCAATGAGAGTCTCTCCCTCCGTTCACCACTGCCGCCTATCAAATGCTCCTTTGTCTCACTGATGCTCTCCACTGCATTAGTAGAATGATGCATCTCAAGAATACAATAACAAAATAATAATAACACACTACCCACTGTCAGTGAAAAAATACCCTCCCTTTCCCACATGCTGTTTGCTTCTCCAATCCACTAGGCCTGTTTTCTTTGCTCCCAGCTTCTCTGTCGCCTTTCTCCAGTCTCTCCGATTCCCTCCTTCCCCTCTATCAATGCGGTGACCATACTGCCCTGTCGCTCACTCCCCTGTCCTCCTCTCAGAACTCTATGTACACCAGGTGGGCAATTAGAGCCAAATTTCGGGGGAGGGGGGGGGGGCTGAAAAAGATTTGGCGGGCGGGGATAATTCTTCCAGCCGTAACCAGAGTGGCTGTAAGAAGGGGTGAAAACACAACAAAAGACCCACTTACAAGTAAACTGTCTTTTAAAGACCTGTGAAGTAGTCTGGTGTGGTTGCAATTAGGCGTCACCAGCCGCGAAGCTGTCACAGCCCGGGCTGACACACACAAGAGGGGGGGGATGGGGGGCTGAAGCCCGGTCAGCCCAATGGGTGTTGCACGCCTGGTGTACACCTTGCTTCATGTTCCACATTTATGGATGCTCGTCTTTCTCCTCAGTCCCTACATCCAGTCGCGGTGCGTCCATTGGGGCGTGGGGGCATAGCCCCCCCTGCCCGCAGCTCCCTCGGCATCTTTGAACTTAAGTAAACTGAATCAGTTTACTTAAGTTCAAAGATGCCGAGGGAGAACTGACAATCATGTCAGTCAGCATGACGTCGGACCGCCCACCCCCTTCAGAGACTGAAGGGGTGGGCGGTCTGGAGTCATGTTGACTGACATGATTGTCATGTCACCACGGCAGCAACACAAGTGCACATGAGTTGGGACGGAGGGCGAATTTTCGCACCGTGCCCACTCATGCATACTTGTGTTTTCCTTTGATTGCGCATGCCCATTAGGAGCCCCTCGGGCTCCTAATGGGCGTGCTGAGGGCGAAGATTAGCCGTGCCCTAAGCTACGCCTGGAGCGCCAGGATTGGCTGGGAGAGGCTGCCGGGCCGTTCGTGAAGGCGCCAAGGGTAGCAGCAGATTTACAAAAGGGGGTGGTGATGAACAGAGTGTCTGAATTGAGCAGACCACTCTTACCCAGTCCAAAGATCAGGGCTTGATCCATCACCGTTATTTATCTCACTGCCCCATCCCAGCTCAGAATCTGGCTATATGCAAATCAGTCCGTCCCTGGCCCAGTGCATCATGGGAACAGGGCAGACTAAACTACCAAGCCAATTCTTTACCAGAAAGGAGACAAGCTACCGGGGACCGGTTTCTGGCATTTCAGCCTCTTCGGCCCGGCTTGCTTGAATCCTGATGGAGCAGTGAGAAAGGGACTCATGTCTGAGTATACCCTGCCACACCTGTAGTGGCCAAAATCGATTTACAAAAGGGGGTGGTGATGAACAGAGTGTCTGAATTGAGCAGACCACTCTTACCCAGTCCAAAGATCAGGGCTTGATCCATCACCGTTATTTATCTCACTGCCCCATCCCAGCTCAGAATCTGGCTATATGCAAATCAGTCCGTCCCTGGCCCAGTGCATCATGGGAACAGGGCAGACTAAACTACCAAGCCAATTCTTTACCAGAAAGGAGACAAGCTACCGGGGACCGGTTTCTGGCATTTCAGCCTCTTCGGCCCGGCTTGCTTGAATCCTGATGGAGCAGTGAGAAAGGGACTCATGTCTGAGTATACCCTGCCACACCTGTAGTGGCCAAAATCGATTTACAAAAGGGGGTGGTGATGAACAGAGTGTCTGAATTGAGCAGACCACTCTTACCCAGTCCAAAGATCAGGGCTTGATCCATCACCGTTATTTATCTCACTGCCCCATCCCAGCTCAGAATCTGGCTATATGCAAATCAGTCCGTCCCTGGCCCAGTGCATCATGGGAACAGGGCAGACTAAACTACCAAGCCAATTCTTTACCAGAAAGGAGACAAGCTACCGGGGACCGGTTTCTGGCATTTCAGCCTCTTCGGCCCGGCTTGCTTGAATCCTGATGGAGCAGTGAGAAAGGGACTCATGTCTGAGTATACCCTGCCACACCTGTAGTGGCCAAAATCGATTTACAAAAGGGGGTGGTGATGAACAGAGTGTCTGAATTGAGCAGACCACTCTTACCCAGTCCAAAGATCAGGGCTTGATCCATCACCGTTATTTATCTCACTGCCCCATCCCAGCTCAGAATCTGGCTATATGCAAATCAGTCCGTCCCTGGCCCAGTGCATCATGGGAACAGGGCAGACTAAACTACCAAGCCAATTCTTTACCAGAAAGGAGACAAGCTACCGGGGACCGGTTTCTGGCATTTCAGCCTCTTCGGCCCGGCTTGCTTGAATCCTGATGGAGCAGTGAGAAAGGGACTCATGTCTGAGTATACCCTGCCACACCTGTAGTGGCCAAAATCGATTTACAAAAGGGGGTGGTGATGAACAGAGTGTCTGAATTGAGCAGACCACTCTTACCCAGTCCAAAGATCAGGGCTTGATCCATCACCGTTATTTATCTCACTGCCCCATCCCAGCTCAGAATCTGGCTATATGCAAATCAGTCCGTCCCTGGCCCAGTGCATCATGGGAACAGGGCAGACTAAACTACCAAGCCAATTCTTTACCAGAAAGGAGACAAGCTACCGGGGACCGGTTTCTGGCATTTCAGCCTCTTCGGCCCGGCTTGCTTGAATCCTGATGGAGCAGTGAGAAAGGGACTCATGTCTGAGTATACCCTGCCACACCTGTAGTGGCCAAAATCGATTTACAAAAAGGGGTGGTGATGAACAGAGTGTCTGAATTGAGCAGACCACTCTTACCCAGTCCAAAGATCAGGGCTTGATCCATCACCGTTATTTATCTCACTGCCCCATCCCAGCTCAGAATCTGGCTATATGCAAATCAGTCCGTCCCTGGCCCAGTGCATCATGGGAACAGGGCAGACTAAACTACCAAGCCAATTCTTTACCAGAAAGGAGACAAGCTACCGGGGACCGGTTTCTGGCATTTCAGCCTCTTCGGCCCGGCTTGCTTGAATCCTGATGGAGCAGTGAGAAAGGGACTCATGTCTGAGTATACCCTGCCACACCTGTAGTGGCCAAAATCGATTTACAAAAGGGGGTGGTGATGAACAGAGTGTCTGAATTGAGCAGACCACTCTTACCCAGTCCAAAGATCAGGGCTTGATCCATCACCGTTATTTATCTCACTGCCCCATCCCAGCTCAGAATCTGGCTATATGCAAATCAGTCCGTCCCTGGCCCAGTGCATCATGGGAACAGGGCAGACTAAACTACCAAGCCAATTCTTTACCAGAAAGGAGACAAGCTACCGGGGACCGGTTTCTGGCATTTCAGCCTCTTCGGCCCGGCTTGCTTGAATCCTGATGGAGCAGTGAGAAAGGGACTCATGTCTGAGTATACCCGGCCACACCTGTAGTGGCCAAAATCGATTTACAAAAGGGGGTGGTGATGAACAGAGTGTCTGAATTGAGCAGACCACTCTTACCCAGTCCAAAGATCAGGGCTTGATCCATCACCGTTATTTATCTCACTGCCCCATCCCAGCTCAGAATCTGGCTATATGCAAATCAGTCCGTCCCTGGCCCAGTGCATCATGGGAACAGGGCAGACTAAACTACCAAGCCAATTCTTTACCAGAAAGGAGACAAGCTACCGGGGACCGGTTTCTGGCATTTCAGCCTCTTCGGCCCGGCTTGCTTGAATCCTGATGGAGCAGTGAGAAAGGGACTCATGTCTGAGTATACCCTGCCACACCTGTAGTGGGCAAAATCGATTTACAAAAGGGGGTGGTGATGAACAGAGTGTCTGAATTGAGCAGACCACTCTTACCCAGTCCAAAGATCAGGGCTTGATCCATCACCGTTATTTATCTCACTGCCCCATCGCAGCTCAGAATCTGGCTATATGCAAATCAGTCCGTCCCTGGCCCAGTGCATCATGGGAACAGGGCAGACTAAACTACCAAGCCAATTCTTTACCAGAAAGGAGACAAGCTACCGGGGACCGGTTTCTGGCATTTCAGCCTCTTCGGCCCGGCTTGCTTGAATCCTGATGGAGCAGTGAGAAAGGGACTCATGTCTGAGTATACCCTGCCACACCTGTAGTGGGCAAAATCGATTTACAAAAGGGGGTGGTGATGAACAGAGTGTCTGAATTGAGCAGACCACTCTTACCCAGTCCAAAGATCAGGGCTTGATCCATCACCGTTATTTATCTCACTGCCCCATCCCAGCTCAGAATCTGGCTATATGCAAATCAGTCCGTCCCTGGCCCAGTGCATCATGGGAACAGGGCAGACTAAACTACCAAGCCAATTCTTTACCAGAAAGGAGACAAGCTACCGGGGACCGGTTTCTGGCATTTCAGCCTCTTCGGCCCGGCTTGCTTGAATCCTGATGGAGCAGTGAGAAAGGGACTCATGTCTGAGTATACCCTGCCACACCTGTAGTGGCCAAAATCGATTTACAAAAGGGGGTGGTGATGAACAGAGTGTCTGAATTGAGCAGACCACTCTTACCCAGTCCAAAGATCAGGGCTTGATCCATCACCGTTATTTATCTCGCTGCCCCATCCCAGCTCAGAATCTGGCTATATGCAAATCAGTCCGTCCCTGGCCCAGTGCATCATGGGAACAGGGCAGACTAAACTACCAAGCCAATTCTTTACCAGAAAGGAGACAAGCTACCGGGGACCGGTTTCTGGCATTTCAGCCTCTTCGGCCCGGCTTGCTTGAATCCTGATGGAGCAGTGAGAAAGGGACTCATGTCTGAGTATACCCTGCCACACCTGTAGTGGCCAAAATCGATTTACAAAAGGGGGTGGTGATGAACAGAGTGTCTGAATTGAGCAGACCACTCTTACCCAGTCCAAAGATCAGGGCTTGATCCATCACCGTTATTTATCTCACTGCCCCATCCCAGCTCAGAATCTGGCTATATGCAAATCAGTCCGTCCCTGGCCCAGTGCATCATGGGAACAGGGCAGACTAAACTACCAAGCCAATTCTTTACCAGAAAGGAGACAAGCTACCGGGGACCGGTTTCTGGCATTTCAGCCTCTTCGGCCCGGCTTGCTTGAATCCTGATGGAGCAGTGAGAAAGGGACTCATGTCTGAGTATACCCTGCCACACCTGTAGTGGCCAAAATCGATTTACAAAAGGGGGTGGTGATGAACAGAGTGTCTGAATTGAGCAGACCACTCTTACCCAGTCCAAAGATCAGGGCTTGATCCATCACCGTTATTTATCTCACTGCCCCATCCCAGCTCAGAATCTGGCTATATGCAAATCAGTCCGTCCCTGGCCCAGTGCATCATGGGAACAGGGCAGACTAAACTACCAAGCCAATTCTTTACCAGAAAGGAGACAAGCTACCGGGGACCGGTTTCTGGCATTTCAGCCTCTTCGGCCCGGCTTGCTTGAATCCTGATGGAGCAGTGAGAAAGGGACTCATGTCTGAGTATACCCTGCCACACCTGTAGTGGCCAAAATCGATTTACAAAAGGGGGTGGTGATGAACAGAGTGTCTGAATTGAGCAGACCACTCTTACCCAGTCCAAAGATCAGGGCTTGATCCATCACCGTTATTTATCTCACTGCCCCATCCCAGCTCAGAATCTGGCTATATGCAAATCAGTCCGTCCCTGGCCCAGTGCATCATGGGAACAGGGCAGACTAAACTACCAAGCCAATTCTTTACCAGAAAGGAGACAAGCTACCGGGGACCGGTTTCTGGCATTTCAGCCTCTTCGGCCCGGCTTGCTTGAATCCTGATGGAGCAGTGAGAAAGGGACTCATGTCTGAGTATACCCTGCCACACCTGTAGTGGCCAAAATCGATTTACAAAAGGGGGTGGTGATGAACAGAGTGTCTGAATTGAGCAGACCACTCTTACCCAGTCCAAAGATCAGGGCTTGATCCATCACCGTTATTTATCTCACTGCCCCATCCCAGCTCAGAATCTGGCTATATGCAAATCAGTCCGTCCCTGGCCCAGTGCATCATGGGAACAGGGCAGACTAAACTACCAAGCCAATTCTTTACCAGAAAGGAGACAAGCTACCGGGGACCGGTTTCTGGCATTTCAGCCTCTTCGGCCCGGCTTGCTTGAATCCTGATGGAGCAGTGAGAAAGGGACTCATGTCTGAGTATACCCTGCCACACCTGTAGTGGCCAAAATCGATTTACAAAAGGGGGTGGTGATGAACAGAGTGTCTGAATTGAGCAGACCACTCTTACCCAGTCCAAAGATCAGGGCTTGATCCATCACCGTTATTTATCTCACTGCCCCATCCCAGCTCAGAATCTGGCTATATGCAAATCAGTCCGTCCCTGGCCCAGTGCATCATGGGAACAGGGCAGACTAAACTACCAAGCCAATTCTTTACCAGAAAGGAGACAAGCTACCGGGGACCGGTTTCTGGCATTTCAGCCTCTTCGGCCCGGCTTGCTTGAATCCTGATGGAGCAGTGAGAAAGGGACTCATGTCTGAGTATACCCTGCCACACCTGTAGTGGCCAAAATCGATTTACAAAAGGGGGTGGTGATGAACAGAGTGTCTGAATTGAGCAGACCACTCTTACCCAGTCCAAAGATCAGGGCTTGATCCATCACCGTTATTTATCTCACTGCCCCATCCCAGCTCAGAATCTGGCTATATGCAAATCAGTCCGTCCCTGGCCCAGTGCATCATGGGAACAGGGCAGACTAAACTACCAAGCCAATTCTTTACCAGAAAGGAGACAAGCTACCGGGGACCGGTTTCTGGCATTTCAGCCTCTTCGGCCCGGCTTGCTTGAATCCTGATGGAGCAGTGAGAAAGGGACTCATGTCTGAGTATACCCTGCCACACCTGTAGTGGCCAAAATCGATTTACAAAAGGGGGTGGTGATGAACAGAGTGTCTGAATTGAGCAGACCACTCTTACCCAGTCCAAAGATCAGGGCTTGATCCATCACCGTTATTTATCTCACTGCCCCATCCCAGCTCAGAATCTGGCTATATGCAAATCAGTCCGTCCCTGGCCCAGTGCATCATGGGAACAGGGCAGACTAAACTACCAAGCCAATTCTTTACCAGAAAGGAGACAAGCTACCGGGGACCGGTTTCTGGCATTTCAGCCTCTTCGGCCCGGCTTGCTTGAATCCTGATGGAGCAGTGAGAAAGGGACTCATGTCTGAGTATACCCTGCCACACCTGTAGTGGCCAAAATCGATTTACAAAAGGGGGTGGTGATGAACAGAGTGTCTGAATTGAGCAGACCACTCTTACCCAGTCCAAAGATCAGGGCTTGATCCATCACCGTTATTTATCTCACTGCCCCATCCCAGCTCAGAATCTGGCTATATGCAAATCAGTCCGTCCCTGGCCCAGTGCATCATGGGAACAGGGCAGACTAAACTACCAAGCCAATTCTTTACCAGAAAGGAGACAAGCTACCGGGGACCGGTTTCTGGCATTTCAGCCTCTTCGGCCCGGCTTGCTTGAATCCTGATGGAGCAGTGAGAAAGGGACTCATGTCTGAGTATACCCTGCCACACCTGTAGTGGCCAAAATCGATTTACAAAAGGGGGTGGTGATGAACAGAGTGTCTGAATTGAGCAGACCACTCTTACCCAGTCCAAAGATCAGGGCTTGATCCATCACCGTTATTTATCTCACTGCCCCATCCCAGCTCAGAATCTGGCTATATGCAAATCAGTCCGTCCCTGGCCCAGTGCATCATGGGAACAGGGCAGACTAAACTACCAAGCCAATTCTTTACCAGAAAGGAGACAAGCTACCGGGGACCGGTTTCTGGCATTTCAGCCTCTTCGGCCCGGCTTGCTTGAATCCTGATGGAGCAGTGAGAAAGGGACTCATGTCTGAGTATACCCTGCCACACCTGTAGTGGCCAAAATCGATTTACAAAAGGGGGTGGTGATGAACAGAGTGTCTGAATTGAGCAGACCACTCTTACCCAGTCCAAAGATCAGGGCTTGATCCATCACCGTTATTTATCTCACTGCCCCATCCCAGCTCAGAATCTGGCTATATGCAAATCAGTCCGTCCCTGGCCCAGTGCATCATGGGAACAGGGCAGACTAAACTACCAAGCCAATTCTTTACCAGAAAGGAGACAAGCTACCGGGGACCGGTTTCTGGCATTTCAGCCTCTTCGGCCCGGCTTGCTTGAATCCTGATGGAGCAGTGAGAAAGGGACTCATGTCTGAGTATACCCTGCCACACCTGTAGTGGCCAAAATCGATTTACAAAAGGGGGTGGTGATGAACAGAGTGTCTGAATTGAGCAGACCACTCTTACCCAGTCCAAAGATCAGGGCTTGATCCATCACCGTTATTTATCTCACTGCCCCATCCCAGCTCAGAATCTGGCTATATGCAAATCAGTCCGTCCCTGGCCCAGTGCATCATGGGAACAGGGCAGACTAAACTACCAAGCCAATTCTTTACCAGAAAGGAGACAAGCTACCGGGGACCGGTTTCTGGCATTTCAGCCTCTTCGGCCCGGCTTGCTTGAATCCTGATGGAGCAGTGAGAAAGGGACTCATGTCTGAGTATACCCTGCCACACCTGTAGTGGCCAAAATCGATTTACAAAAGGGGGTGGTGATGAACAGAGTGTCTGAATTGAGCAGACCACTCTTACCCAGTCCAAAGATCAGGGCTTGATCCATCACCGTTATTTATCTCACTGCCCCATCCCAGCTCAGAATCTGGCTATATGCAAATCAGTCCGTCCCTGGCCCAGTGCATCATGGGAACAGGGCAGACTAAACTACCAAGCCAATTCTTTACCAGAAAGGAGACAAGCTACCGGGGACCGGTTTCTGGCATTTCAGCCTCTTCGGCCCGGCTTGCTTGAATCCTGATGGAGCAGTGAGAAAGGGACTCATGTCTGAGTATACCCTGCCACACCTGTAGTGGCCAAAATCGATTTACAAAAGGGGGTGGTGATGAACAGAGTGTCTGAATTGAGCAGACCACTCTTACCCAGTCCAAAGATCAGGGCTTGATCCATCACCGTTATTTATCTCACTGCCCCATCCCAGCTCAGAATCTGGCTATATGCAAATCAGTCCGTCCCTGGCCCAGTGCATCATGGGAACAGGGCAGACTAAACTACCAAGCCAATTCTTTACCAGAAAGGAGACAAGCTACCGGGGACCGGTTTCTGGCATTTCAGCCTCTTCGGCCCGGCTTGCTTGAATCCTGATGGAGCAGTGAGAAAGGGACTCATGTCTGAGTATACCCTGCCACACCTGTAGTGGCCAAAATCGATTTACAAAAGGGGGTGGTGATGAACAGAGTGTCTGAATTGAGCAGACCACTCTTACCCAGTCCAAAGATCAGGGCTTGATCCATCACCGTTATTTATCTCACTGCCCCATCCCAGCTCAGAATCTGGCTATATGCAAATCAGTCCGTCCCTGGCCCAGTGCATCATGGGAACAGGGCAGACTAAACTACCAAGCCAATTCTTTACCAGAAAGGAGACAAGCTACCGGGGACCGGTTTCTGGCATTTCAGCCTCTTCGGCCCGGCTTGCTTGAATCCTGATGGAGCAGTGAGAAAGGGACTCATGTCTGAGTATACCCTGCCACACCTGTAGTGGCCAAAATCGATTTACAAAAGGGGGTGGTGATGAACAGAGTGTCTGAATTGAGCAGACCACTCTTACCCAGTCCAAAGATCAGGGCTTGATCCATCACCGTTATTTATCTCACTGCCCCATCCCAGCTCAGAATCTGGCTATATGCAAATCAGTCCGTCCCTGGCCCAGTGCATCATGGGAACAGGGCAGACTAAACTACCAAGCCAATTCTTTACCAGAAAGGAGACAAGCTACCGGGGACCGGTTTCTGGCATTTCAGCCTCTTCGGCCCGGCTTGCTTGAATCCTGATGGAGCAGTGAGAAAGGGACTCATGTCTGAGTATACCCTGCCACACCTGTAGTGGCCAAAATCGATTTACAAAAGGGGGTGGTGATGAACAGAGTGTCTGAATTGAGCAGACCACTCTTACCCAGTCCAAAGATCAGGGCTTGATCCATCACCGTTATTTATCTCACTGCCCCATCCCAGCTCAGAATCTGGCTATATGCAAATCAGTCCGTCCCTGGCCCAGTGCATCATGGGAACAGGGCAGACTAAACTACCAAGCCAATTCTTTACCAGAAAGGAGACAAGCTACCGGGGACCGGTTTCTGGCATTTCAGCCTCTTCGGCCCGGCTTGCTTGAATCCTGATGGAGCAGTGAGAAAGGGACTCATGTCTGAGTATACCCTGCCACACCTGTAGTGGCCAAAATCGATTTACAAAAGGGGGTGGTGATGAACAGAGTGTCTGAATTGAGCAGACCACTCTTACCCAGTCCAAAGATCAGGGCTTGATCCATCACCGTTATTTATCTCACTGCCCCATCCCAGCTCAGAATCTGGCTATATGCAAATCAGTCCGTCCCTGGCCCAGTGCATCATGGGAACAGGGCAGACTAAACTACCAAGCCAATTCTTTACCAGAAAGGAGACAAGCTACCGGGGACCGGTTTCTGGCATTTCAGCCTCTTCGGCCCGGCTTGCTTGAATCCTGATGGAGCAGTGAGAAAGGGACTCATGTCTGAGTATACCCTGCCACACCTGTAGTGGCCAAAATCGATTTACAAAAGGGGGTGGTGATGAACAGAGTGTCTGAATTGAGCAGACCACTCTTACCCAGTCCAAAGATCAGGGCTTGATCCATCACCGTTATTTATCTCACTGCCCCATCCCAGCTCAGAATCTGGCTATATGCAAATCAGTCCGTCCCTGGCCCAGTGCATCATGGGAACAGGGCAGACTAAACTACCAAGCCAATTCTTTACCAGAAAGGAGACAAGCTACCGGGGACCGGTTTCTGGCATTTCAGCCTCTTCGGCCCGGCTTGCTTGAATCCTGATGGAGCAGTGAGAAAGGGACTCATGTCTGAGTATACCCTGCCACACCTGTAGTGGCCAAAATCGATTTACAAAAGGGGGTGGTGATGAACAGAGTGTCTGAATTGAGCAGACCACTCTTACCCAGTCCAAAGATCAGGGCTTGATCCATCACCGTTATTTATCTCACTGCCCCATCCCAGCTCAGAATCTGGCTATATGCAAATCAGTCCGTCCCTGGCCCAGTGCATCATGGGAACAGGGCAGACTAAACTACCAAGCCAATTCTTTACCAGAAAGGAGACAAGCTACCGGGGACCGGTTTCTGGCATTTCAGCCTCTTCGGCCCGGCTTGCTTGAATCCTGATGGAGCAGTGAGAAAGGGACTCATGTCTGAGTATACCCTGCCACACCTGTAGTGGCCAAAATCGATTTACAAAAGGGGGTGGTGATGAACAGAGTGTCTGAATTGAGCAGACCACTCTTACCCAGTCCAAAGATCAGGGCTTGATCCATCACCGTTATTTATCTCACTGCCCCATCCCAGCTCAGAATCTGGCTATATGCAAATCAGTCCGTCCCTGGCCCAGTGCATCATGGGAACAGGGCAGACTAAACTACCAAGCCAATTCTTTACCAGAAAGGAGACAAGCTACCGGGGACCGGTTTCTGGCATTTCAGCCTCTTCGGCCCGGCTTGCTTGAATCCTGATGGAGCAGTGAGAAAGGGACTCATGTCTGAGTATACCCTGCCACACCTGTAGTGGCCAAAATCGATTTACAAAAGGGGGTGGTGATGAACAGAGTGTCTGAATTGAGCAGACCACTCTTACCCAGTCCAAAGATCAGGGCTTGATCCATCACCGTTATTTATCTCACTGCCCCATCCCAGCTCAGAATCTGGCTATATGCAAATCAGTCCGTCCCTGGCCCAGTGCATCATGGGAACAGGGCAGACTAAACTACCAAGCCAATTCTTTACCAGAAAGGAGACAAGCTACCGGGGACCGGTTTCTGGCATTTCAGCCTCTTCGGCCCGGCTTGCTTGAATCCTGATGGAGCAGTGAGAAAGGGACTCATGTCTGAGTATACCCTGCCACACCTGTAGTGGCCAAAATCGATTTACAAAAGGGGGTGGTGATGAACAGAGTGTCTGAATTGAGCAGACCACTCTTACCCAGTCCAAAGATCAGGGCTTGATCCATCACCGTTATTTATCTCACTGCCCCATCCCAGCTCAGAATCTGGCTATATGCAAATCAGTCCGTCCCTGGCCCAGTGCATCATGGGAACAGGGCAGACTAAACTACCAAGCCAATTCTTTACCAGAAAGGAGACAAGCTACCGGGGACCGGTTTCTGGCATTTCAGCCTCTTCGGCCCGGCTTGCTTGAATCCTGATGGAGCAGTGAGAAAGGGACTCATGTCTGAGTATACCCTGCCACACCTGTAGTGGCCAAAATCGATTTACAAAAGGGGGTGGTGATGAACAGAGTGTCTGAATTGAGCAGACCACTCTTACCCAGTCCAAAGATCAGGGCTTGATCCATCACCGTTATTTATCTCACTGCCCCATCCCAGCTCAGAATCTGGCTATATGCAAATCAGTCCGTCCCTGGCCCAGTGCATCATGGGAACAGGGCAGACTAAACTACCAAGCCAATTCTTTACCAGAAAGGAGACAAGCTACCGGGGACCGGTTTCTGGCATTTCAGCCTCTTCGGCCCGGCTTGCTTGAATCCTGATGGAGCAGTGAGAAAGGGACTCATGTCTGAGTATACCCTGCCACACCTGTAGTGGCCAAAATCGATTTACAAAAGGGGGTGGTGATGAACAGAGTGTCTGAATTGAGCAGACCACTCTTACCCAGTCCAAAGATCAGGGCTTGATCCATCACCGTTATTTATCTCACTGCCCCATCCCAGCTCAGAATCTGGCTATATGCAAATCAGTCCGTCCCTGGCTGTAATGGCTGGATTTTCTGTTTAGATGGGATCAGCCCCCAGGGGCCCCTGTGACCCAGCCAAAACGTACTCACCTTCCGTCCTCAGGACTCCTCTATATCCAGGCACCTGGTACCTACCTGAGGATAGGGAACTCGCAATATACAAGCTCATATTATTAAGAACACCACTAAATCTATAGGGATACTAAGAATACTCACTGATTACTAGGGATATCCATACCCTACACCACACTTATTCACATCAGTTGGTCTCGCGGCCACCCTGACCCAGACCGTTCTACCCTAGGGCAGATCTGACACACAATCTGGTGCGTCTACACACGGGCCTGCAGAACCCAATGCTCCCTTTTCCAAACCGTTCGCGATCCTGCGAAACTTACACACTAGTTCCACTACCTAGTGCTCTCATTTAGTTAAGCCACAATCTGGTGGATTTACACGACGGTGTCCTTCCCGTCGCTCTCATTAACGCCGCATATCAACGACGACCACATTCCTATGAACACCTATACATATATATATATATATATATTGGGATATTATCTCAGCTGTCTACTCGGGATGAAACTACAATAATAACTTTGATTGTGGGTCCAGATTATTGTGTATTACCTGCTCTTGGCATCAAAGGTCCACTCACTCCCTATTTATGTGATCACCACTTACCTGATTGGGATTACTCATCCATTCATGCATCTAATGCTCACCTAGGAGCTTCATTTACCTTCAGTGAACAAGAATAGGGGCTACACACCAGTTTGTTATAAACTGGGGGTCTTTTATTACAGTAATATAAACATTAATACAAATCTAACAAAGGCTATAGGTAGAACACACCGCTTGAAAGAGAAAAGATTACACATAACAGGAACACTCCGCTGAAAGGGAAAAGATTAAGTGTAGCTAATGTGATGAAAACAATATCACCTGATTAGTGTGAAGTCTTGTTCTAGCTGTCATCTGGGTTCCTCTCTCGTCTGTGCCTTGGCTCATCTCATGCTCTCTCTCTCTCCTGCACTCTTGGGTACACCTCTGCGCTGATCGCTCTGTCTCTGGACTCCTCTCCCCCACACGAACTGTCTCTCCACCTTGCGTCTTCACTCTTAATAGTTCCTGCCGCTCTGATCACCGTTCATTCCACTATCTTATTCGTTCTATCTCTGCGCCAATGTCCAATTCCATCTGCTCCCATAGGTTAATCCACGAGCTCTCCTCTATCTCTTCTAAAAGGCATTACTTCAGACTCCAGCTATTCACACCTCCTCCTGATAAGCAACTGCTTCTGACTGCTTCCTTCAGTTCCAGCTCACTATTCAACTCAGCTCTTCTCCAGATTGAACCCTCTCTCTCTCTCTGCCAACTCCACTCCACTGCTCTCCTCTCTGCTGGACTCTCTCCTCGACTCCTTCCTGCTTGACTCCCCTCTGCTTGACTCCCCTCTGCTTGACTGACTGACTCCGCCTCTGCACTTCACAAATATAGAATGCTGTTTCCTCATGGAAAGTTCCAGCCAGCAGCTTCTTCCCACCAATCCCATGCACCAGGCTCCTTGCGCTAGACGCTCCCACAGTGACCAGTCTGCTTGTTTCGTCTAGAGACTGAGCCCGGGAACAATTCCTGATTAGATTCAGCTCTGGCCGGTTCTCTCCGGTCCGCTTAGGGCGAACAACAGTTATAACTATAAACATTGCTTTTGCCCTAAAAAGCCTCTCTGCTTCCATCAAGATGGAGTCTCTCTAGCTTTAGGCCTGAAAGGGGTGAAATGCTCCTTAGCTCTGTCAGAATACCTACATAAACCATACCAATATGTCTAATATGTCAAAGCCAATAGGCAATAGACAGGTTAAAGTCAAGAATAAAGGCATATTAAGCAGCTATCCTCTTCTAGGTCTGGAAAAAGGGCTTAAAAGGGCCAACACAGGCTAAGAATGCCTATACTAGATGCGAGCAAGAATAATGATCTATTATCACTGCTAAATAAAGCCAAAAACACTGCCATTACACTGGCCCAGTGCATCATGGGAACAGGGCAGACTAAACTACCAAGCCAATTCTTTACCAGAAAGGAGACAAGCTACCGGGGACCGGTTTCTGGCATTTCAGCCTCTTCGGCCCGGCTTGCTTGAATCCTGATGGAGCAGTGAGAAAGGGACTCATGTCTGAGTATACCCTGCCACACCTGTAGTGGCCAAAATCGATTTACAAAAGGGGGTGGTGATGAACAGAGTGTCTGAATTGAGCAGACCACTCTTACCCAGTCCAAAGATCAGGGCTTGATCCATCACCGTTATTTATCTCACTGCCCCATCCCAGCTCAGAATCTGGCTATATGCAAATCAGTCCGTCCCTGGCCCAGTGCATCATGGGAACAGGGCAGACTAAACTACCAAGCCAATTCTTTACCAGAAAGGGGACAAGCTACCGGGGACCGGTTTCTGGCATTTCAGCCTCTTCGGCCCGGCTTGCTTGAATCCTGATGGAGCAGTGAGAAAGGGACTCATGTCTGAGTATACCCTGCCACACCTGTAGTGGCCAAAATCGATTTACAAAAGGGGGTGGTGATGAACAGAGTGTCTGAATTGAGCAGACCACTCTTACCCAGTCCAAAGATCAGGGCTTGATCCATCACCGTTATTTATCTCACTGCCCCATCCCAGCTCAGAATCTGGCTATATGCAAATCAGTCCGTCCCTGGCCCAGTGCATCATGGGAACAGGGCAGACTAAACTACCAAGCCAATTCTTTACCAGAAAGGAGACAAGCTACCGGGGACCGGTTTCTGGCATTTCAGCCTCTTCGGCCCGGCTTGCTTGAATCCTGATGGAGCAGTGAGAAAGGGACTCATGTCTGAGTATACCCTGCCACACCTGTAGTGGCCAAAATCGATTTACAAAAGGGGGTGGTGATGAACAGAGTGTCTGAATTGAGCAGACCACTCTTACCCAGTCCAAAGATCAGGGCTTGATCCATCACCGTTATTTATCTCACTGCCCCATCCCAGCTCAGAATCTGGCTATATGCAAATCAGTCCGTCCCTGGCCCAGTGCATCATGGGAACAGGGCAGACTAAACTACCAAGCCAATTCTTTACCAGAAAGGGGACAAGCTACCGGGGACCGGTTTCTGGCATTTCAGCCTCTTCGGCCCGGCTTGCTTGAATCCTGATGGAGCAGTGAGAAAGGGACTCATGTCTGAGTATACCCTGCCACACCTGTAGTGGCCAAAATCGATTTACAAAAGGGGGTGGTGATGAACAGAGTGTCTGAATTGAGCAGACCACTCTTACCCAGTCCAAAGATCAGGGCTTGATCCATCACCGTTATTTATCTCACTGCCCCATCCCAGCTCAGAATCTGGCTATATGCAAATCAGTCCGTCCCTGGCCCAGTGCATCATGGGAACAGGGCAGACTAAACTACCAAGCCAATTCTTTACCAGAAAGGAGACAAGCTACCGGGGACCGGTTTCTGGCATTTCAGCCTCTTCGGCCCGGCTTGCTTGAATCCTGATGGAGCAGTGAGAAAGGGACTCATGTCTGAGTATACCCTGCCACACCTGTAGTGGCCAAAATCGATTTACAAAAGGGGGTGGTGATGAACAGAGTGTCTGAATTGAGCAGACCACTCTTACCCAGTCCAAAGATCAGGGCTTGATCCATCACCGTTATTTATCTCACTGCCCCATCCCAGCTCAGAATCTGGCTATATGCAAATCAGTCCGTCCCTGGCCCAGTGCATCATGGGAACAGGGCAGACTAAACTACCAAGCCAATTCTTTACCAGAAAGGAGACAAGCTACCGGGGACCGGTTTCTGGCATTTCAGCCTCTTCGGCCCGGCTTGCTTGAATCCTGATGGAGCAGTGAGAAAGGGACTCATGTCTGAGTATACCCTGCCACACCTGTAGTGGCCAAAATCGATTTACAAAAGGGGGTGGTGATGAACAGAGTGTCTGAATTGAGCAGACCACTCTTACCCAGTCCAAAGATCAGGGCTTGATCCATCACCGTTATTTATCTCACTGCCCCATCCCAGCTCAGAATCTGGCTATATGCAAATCAGTCCGTCCCTGGCTGTAATGGCTGGATTTTCTGTTTAGATGGGATCAGCCCCCAGGGGCCCCTGTGACCCAGCCAAAACGTACTCACCTTCCGTCCTCAGGACTCCTCTATATCCAGGCACCTGGTACCTACCTGAGGATAGGGAACTCGCAATATACAAGCTCATATTATTAAGAACACCACTAAATCTATAGGGATACTAAGAATACTCACTGATTACTAGGGATATCCATACCCTACACCACACTTATTCACATCAGTTGGTCTCGCGGCCACCCTGACCCAGACCGTTCTACCCTAGGGCAGATCTGACACACAATCTGGTGCGTCTACACACGGGCCTGCAGAACCCAATGCTCCCTTTTCCAAACCGTTCGCGATCCTGCGAAACTTACACACTAGTTCCACTACCTAGTGCTCTCATTTAGTTAAGCCACAATCTGGTGGATTTACACGACGGTGTCCTTCCCGTCGCTCTCATTAACGCCGCATATCAACGACGACCACATTCCTATGAACACCTATACATATATATATATATATATATTGGGATATTATCTCAGCTGTCTACTCGGGATGAAACTACAATAATAACTTTGATTGTGGGTCCAGATTATTGTGTATTACCTGCTCTTGGCATCAAAGGTCCACTCACTCCCTATTTATGTGATCACCACTTACCTGATTGGGATTACTCATCCATTCATGCATCTAATGCTCACCTAGGAGCTTCATTTACCTTCAGTGAACAAGAATAGGGGCTACACACCAGTTTGTTATAAACTGGGGGTCTTTTATTACAGTAATATAAACATTAATACAAATCTAACAAAGGCTATAGGTAGAACACACCGCTTGAAAGAGAAAAGATTACACATAACAGGAACACTCCGCTGAAAGGGAAAAGATTAAGTGTAGCTAATGTGATGAAAACAATATCACCTGATTAGTGTGAAGTCTTGTTCTAGCTGTCATCTGGGTTCCTCTCTCGTCTGTGCCTTGGCTCATCTCATGCTCTCTCTCTCTCCTGCACTCTTGGGTACACCTCTGCGCTGATCGCTCTGTCTCTGGACTCCTCTCCCCCACACGAACTGTCTCTCCACCTTGCGTCTTCACTCTTAATAGTTCCTGCCGCTCTGATCACCGTTCATTCCACTATCTTATTCGTTCTATCTCTGCGCCAATGTCCAATTCCATCTGCTCCCATAGGTTAATCCACGAGCTCTCCTCTATCTCTTCTAAAAGGCATTACTTCAGACTCCAGCTATTCACACCTCCTCCTGATAAGCAACTGCTTCTGACTGCTTCCTTCAGTTCCAGCTCACTATTCAACTCAGCTCTTCTCCAGATTGAACCCTCTCTCTCTCTCTGCCAACTCCACTCCACTGCTCTCCTCTCTGCTGGACTCTCTCCTCGACTCCTTCCTGCTTGACTCCCCTCTGCTTGACTCCCCTCTGCTTGACTGACTGACTCCGCCTCTGCACTTCACAAATATAGAATGCTGTTTCCTCATGGAAAGTTCCAGCCAGCAGCTTCTTCCCACCAATCCCATGCACCAGGCTCCTTGCGCTAGACGCTCCCACAGTGACCAGTCTGCTTGTTTCGTCTAGAGACTGAGCCCGGGAACAATTCCTGATTAGATTCAGCTCTGGCCGGTTCTCTCCGGTCCGCTTAGGGCGAACAACAGTTATAACTATAAACATTGCTTTTGCCCTAAAAAGCCTCTCTGCTTCCATCAAGATGGAGTCTCTCTAGCTTTAGGCCTGAAAGGGGTGAAATGCTCCTTAGCTCTGTCAGAATACCTACATAAACCATACCAATATGTCTAATATGTCAAAGCCAATAGGCAATAGACAGGTTAAAGTCAAGAATAAAGGCATATTAAGCAGCTATCCTCTTCTAGGTCTGGAAAAAGGGCTTAAAAGGGCCAACACAGGCTAAGAATGCCTATACTAGATGCGAGCAAGAATAATGATCTATTATCACTGCTAAATAAAGCCAAAAACACTGCCATTACACTGGCCCAGTGCATCATGGGAACAGGGCAGACTAAACTACCAAGCCAATTCTTTACCAGAAAGGAGACAAGCTACCGGGGACCGGTTTCTGGCATTTCAGCCTCTTCGGCCCGGCTTGCTTGAATCCTGATGGAGCAGTGAGAAAGGGACTCATGTCTGAGTATACCCTGCCACACCTGTAGTGGCCAAAATCGATTTACAAAAGGGGGTGGTGATGAACAGAGTGTCTGAATTGAGCAGACCACTCTTACCCAGTCCAAAGATCAGGGCTTGATCCATCACCGTTATTTATCTCACTGCCCCATCCCAGCTCAGAATCTGGCTATATGCAAATCAGTCCGTCCCTGGCCCAGTGCATCATGGGAACAGGGCAGACTAAACTACCAAGCCAATTCTTTACCAGAAAGGGGACAAGCTACCGGGGACCGGTTTCTGGCATTTCAGCCTCTTCGGCCCGGCTTGCTTGAATCCTGATGGAGCAGTGAGAAAGGGACTCATGTCTGAGTATACCCTGCCACACCTGTAGTGGCCAAAATCGATTTACAAAAGGGGGTGGTGATGAACAGAGTGTCTGAATTGAGCAGACCACTCTTACCCAGTCCAAAGATCAGGGCTTGATCCATCACCGTTATTTATCTCACTGCCCCATCCCAGCTCAGAATCTGGCTATATGCAAATCAGTCCGTCCCTGGCCCAGTGCATCATGGGAACAGGGCAGACTAAACTACCAAGCCAATTCTTTACCAGAAAGGAGACAAGCTACCGGGGACCGGTTTCTAGCATTTCAGCCTCTTCGGCCCGGCTTGCTTGAATCCTGATGGAGCAGTGAGAAAGGGACTCATGTCTGAGTATACCCTGCCACACCTGTAGTGGCCAAAATCGATTTACAAAAGGGGGTGGTGATGAACAGAGTGTCTGAATTGAGCAGACCACTCTTACCCAGTCCAAAGATCAGGGCTTGATCCATCACCGTTATTTATCTCACTGCCCCATCCCAGCTCAGAATCTGGCTATATGCAAATCAGTCCGTCCCTGGCCCAGTGCATCATGGGAACAGGGCAGACTAAACTACCAAGCCAATTCTTTACCAGAAAGGGGACAAGCTACCGGGGACCGGTTTCTGGCATTTCAGCCTCTTCGGCCCGGCTTGCTTGAATCCTGATGGAGCAGTGAGAAAGGGACTCATGTCTGAGTATACCCTGCCACACCTGTAGTGGCCAAAATCGATTTACAAAAGGGGGTGGTGATGAACAGAGTGTCTGAATTGAGCAGACCACTCTTACCCAGTCCAAAGATCAGGGCTTGATCCATCACCGTTATTTATCTCACTGCCCCATCCCAGCTCAGAATCTGGCTATATGCAAATCAGTCCGTCCCTGGCCCAGTGCATCATGGGAACAGGGCAGACTAAACTACCAAGCCAATTCTTTACCAGAAAGGAGACAAGCTACCGGGGACCGGTTTCTGGCATTTCAGCCTCTTCGGCCCGGCTTGCTTGAATCCTGATGGAGCAGTGAGAAAGGGACTCATGTCTGAGTATACCCTGCCACACCTGTAGTGGCCAAAATCGATTTACAAAAGGGGGTGGTGATGAACAGAGTGTCTGAATTGAGCAGACCACTCTTACCCAGTCCAAAGATCAGGGCTTGATCCATCACCGTTATTTATCTCACTGCCCCATCCCAGCTCAGAATCTGGCTATATGCAAATCAGTCCGTCCCTGGCCCAGTGCATCATGGGAACAGGGCAGACTAAACTACCAAGCCAATTCTTTACCAGAAAGGAGACAAGCTACCGGGGACCGGTTTCTGGCATTACAGCCTCTTCGGCCCGGCTTGCTTGAATCCTGATGGAGCAGTGAGAAAGGGACTCATGTCTGAGTATACCCTGCCACACCTGTAGTGGCCAAAATCGATTTACAAAAGGGGGTGGTGATGAACAGAGTGTCTGAATTGAGCAGACCACTCTTACCCAGTCCAAAGATCAGGGCTTGATCCATCACCGTTATTTATCTCACTGCCCCATCCCAGCTCAGAATCTGGCTATATGCAAATCAGTCCGTCCCTGGCCCAGTGCATCATGGGAACAGGGCAGACTAAACTACCAAGCCAATTCTTTACCAGAAAGGAGACAAGCTACCGGGGACCGGTTTCTGGCATTTCAGCCTCTTCGGCCCGGCTTGCTTGAATCCTGATGGAGCAGTGAGAAAGGGACTCATGTCTGAGTATACCCTGCCACACCTGTAGTGGCCAAAATCGATTTACAAAAGGGGGTGGTGATGAACAGAGTGTCTGAATTGAGCAGACCACTCTTACCCAGTCCAAAGATCAGGGCTTGATCCATCACCGTTATTTATCTCACTGCCCCATCCCAGCTCAGAATCTGGCTATATGCAAATCAGTCCGTCCCTGGCCCAGTGCATCATGGGAACAGGGCAGACTAAACTACCAAGCCAATTCTTTACCAGAAAGGAGACAAGCTACCGGGGACCGGTTTCTGGCATGTCAGCCTCTTCGGCCCGGCTTGCTTGAATCCTGATGGAGCAGTGAGAAAGGGACTCATGTCTGAGTATACCCTGCCACACCTGTAGTGGCCAAAATCGATTTACAAAAGGGGGTGGTGATGAACAGAGTGTCTGAATTGAGCAGACCACTCTTACCCAGTCCAAAGATCAGGGCTTGATCCATCACCGTTATTTATCTCACTGTCCCATCCCAGCTCAGAATCTGGCTATATGCAAATCAGTCCGTCCCTGGCCCAGTGCATCATGGGAACAGGGCAGACTAAACTACCAAGCCAATTCTTTACCAGAAAGGAGACAAGCTACCGGGGACCGGTTTCTGGCATTTCAGCCTCTTCGGCCCGGCTTGCTTGAATCCTGATGGAGCAGTGAGAAAGGTGTTGGATCTAGCCCTGATCTCTTGACTGGGTGAGAGTATTCTGTTTAATTCAGAGACTCTGTCCCTCACCACCCCTTGTTGTAAATATTTTTGTCCACCCTAAGCGTGGAAGGGTATACTCAGATGTGAGTCCCTTGCTCATTGCACCATCAGGATTCAAGCAAGCCGGGCCGAAGACGGCTGAAATGCCAGAAACCGGTCCCCGGTAGCTTGTTTCCTTCCCAGTGTAAGAATTGGCTTTTGTAGTTTGGTTTGCCCTGTTCCCATCATGCACTGGGACAGGAACAGACTAATTTGCATACAGCCAGGTTCTGAAACTGGGATGGTGCAGTGAGCTAAAAAACGGTGTTGGATCTAGCCCTGATCTCTTGACTGGGTGAGAGTATTCTGTTTAATTCAGAGACTCTGTCCCTCACCACCCCTTGTTGTAAATATAAGGGTAGCAGCAGAGTTGGCGCGGCGGCTGAGGTAAGTTTTCCTTTTTATTTATTCTATTTATCCCAGCCAGGCTGCCACCCACCCCCGCACGAACCCCCGGCCTCCCCCCACCCCCGCGACGGCCATGCATTACTTGCCTTTAACGTGCGCTGCGTGCGCAGGGTTTTCGTTTGACATTTTATTTTGGCGACCTCCAACCTGCCAAGGGTTTTCTGTTTCTGTTTTGGGGGCCTGGCACTCTGGCCAAAAGGCTTGTTGCGCTATAGCTGTCTGCCTCTGCCTTGTATTCACGGTACAGTTGACCCCCCCTCCCTGCGCTTTCAGGGAGAGGCCCGTAAGGTTGGCATTAACGGTGCGAAAACAGTTTTTTAACAACAAGTAGGGAAACTTTTTGGAAGTATAAAAAAGCCAATAGATCACGCCCACTTAAACCACTGATTTCTAACCTCTGGGGAGTATCGTTTAAGGGTGAATTGCAAACATTTCTGCTTGAACAATCGCCCATGCCTGTTTTATTTGGGGGTTTGTATAAGCAGTGAGCATTGCCTAATGTGGTTACCGCAGTTAGCTGGTGTTTCACATGGAGATTAGTTCTACTGCCATTTATCCGGAACAATTTCTGTATTTAGCATGTGGAGCAGGTGCAGACTATGCAGAGTGAGGCATTAGTGAGCGACGATATTGCTGGCGGTACCAGCCTCACAGCTCTCTCTGCCCTGATTTACAGAGCGATAAGCAACTTTAACCAGCGTCCTTGAAGCCAAGGGCGGGCCGGGCCCACACAGGCTTCAGAGGCGCAGCCTGGGAGGGACCCACTTCCTTTGTCATTAAAGACAGCTCCGTAGTTAACCTGCAGTCATGGGCATCCGCAGGGGGGGGGGAAGGAGGGGCGCTTACCCCCCCCCCCCTGGAGCAACCCTCCTTGCCCCCCCTGCGGACGCCCATGAAAATCGTGACTTCAAGACAGGGTTCTCACTCTTTTTCCTTTCCTTTCTTTCATGTGAAATGGATCCAAAAAAGAAAGACGCTTTTGCAGGAAATGTTGTATTTTTCTGACATTTTATTTCCAAAGTGCAGCATTGGGAATAAAAGGCTAAAAATATGAAAAATAGATAAATAACTAAATAAAGTAAGACAAAGGTAGCAAACTGGCCAAACTGATTTTATTCACCCTGGAACACATTAGCGCCACTTTTACAGAGTTTGCCAGTGAAGCGCTATTTTTGTTTTCTTGTCTTTGTTTTCCCTGGACTTGGAACTAGTGCACCAATCCTGGAGGTACTGCAATGTGTGGATTGGAAAACAAAATGTGTGCTGCGGCTCTGCGTCCAGGGATGTGGTCTTTTTACCATACTGCTTACATTTTGTAAGGATATAAGAAATGGCTATTGAAATAGGTCCATTCAGGCCCCTATAGTTGTGTCCTTAACTTTTCAGGCAAAAGCACTCACTGATTTCTGAATAGTGAGTGTAAAAGCATTAAAGTAACCATGTTGTTCCTGCTTACATTTCCCATGGTTTAGTACATTTTGCAAGTGTTTGCTTTTTCCAGGATGTTGTTACTTTTTTTTTTGTAGGCCGCATATTGCTCTTGTCTAGTGCGTAATTTAAATTGAGCCGTATCCAGGTGTTTATAGCTGGCAACAATTGGGTTGTAGTTGAAGACAGTGGGTGTTTTTCTCAGTGGGGCAGTACGTTGTTCAATGGGGGAGAGGATGTGGCACTTTGGTCAGAGCTGCTGAATTTGGAACTGTGAACCAGGTTCAGACTTAATAACCAGTCCACCAGACCACTCTCCTGCAAGAGCACAATCACATGCTAGACCTTAGAAGGCTCCGCAAGACCTTAGAAGTCCTGGTGTCCTCGCATTAGCAGGTGGACCCTAGCATGACGTGTAGGTTAACCTTCAAGGCTTGTCCACCACTATCCATACTGAAGTTCACCTCCAGTCTTGCGGGCAGGCCTATGAAGCAGCACACCCTAGTACAACAGTCACTGAGGTCACCAGACCCTTGAGAAGGGCGAGCTCTAGGGCGGTGCAACAAGTGTGACCGCACCGGGTGCTGACTTTAGGTGGAGGCATCATGTTTGCAAGTATATTATGGTTTTAAAAATGCTTGCTGCCTCCTTCCTGGCCTCCAGCAATTTTCGGCAATAATAAAAATTTCATGATGACTCTGGTGATTAATGTTCTTCCTAGAGAGAGATCAGAATTTTGTCCAGTTTAAGTTTTGACTCATGGAAAGGTAGCTCAGAGGGTTAATGTATCGGCTGCAAAGAACATGCGCAATGCAGATCACAAAGTGCACATAATGTAAATAGGGCAGTGGGCTACTGCTTTTGTCAGAGAGATCCTTTTGTTACTTGCAGTTACTTGCAGTTTATAAGTTAAAATCCTAACTTAGAACAGTGAGCTATGAACTGTCATCTAAGAGCTGCATACAAACTGCAAGGTATAAATTAGAGCGTTGTGTCCCCCCATCCCCCACAGCCTTTTATTATCCTAATGTCCCAAAAAGTATTCTTTTGGACAGAAATCAATTCTGATTATTAAGGAGAACCCCCAACCATGGTATTACGATTTAAATTTGCTGTATTGTGTTTCTCCAGACCAATCACTTTAAAACTATACGGGCTACTAGTATGGTTGTCATGTGACTCCTACACCTTGTAGTCCTTAGTCTTATGGAACATTTTTTATACAGTGATTTACACACACATTGATTGTCTCTGTGTAATGTGTGTGATGTAAAGTGCTCTGACACCCTACAATGGTATGAGTGGCGCTGTAAATCAATTTAAATGCATCTGAGAGAAAGTGGTTATGGAGACTTGGGGGGCACAGTTAAAGGGTGGTAGTGAGGGAATCCATGGCAGAGGTGGTCATTGGGTTGCACTAACAAACATTAATGCACAGGACACCACCAGTGCTATGGCTGGCCCTGCCCTTGAGGCCAGTCTGCCTCACCCATAGGTACCTCCATTGGCCTTGTTTCAGCAGTAGTAGCTGCAACTCACCAGGGATTGGCAATGCAGGATTTGCTCGCACACCAAACTAAGTTCGCAAACTTCACAGTCTCCCTGCTTCATTCACAATCCCTTTTAACATGTGCTGCCTGCTGTGGGGCCACTGGAATTAATTATGTACAACATTATGCCATAGTGTTGACTAAATTATGCATAAAAAAAAAGGCTGCAGCGCAATGCAGTATATTTTCAGATATTTTATTATTTTGACGTGTGTACACATGCTAACAGTCTCGGGAAAGATTTTGCCTTATTAGTACCAGTGTAACATACCAACGCAGCAGTGAGAAAGGTGACCAGTCAACCTTTGCAATAGGCCATCCACTCCGCAGCAACACAAGTCACATTTTGTATTAACTTTTGATATGTTTGAGCTACAAACAATTTATTAGTTTAAATGGTCAGATCATGCCGCAGATCTTGCATTATGAGGCAAATATGCAGAGCCATAATTTTAGAGAAAACATTTGCAAACTAGGATATTTTGCCATTCATGTTTGAACTGGTGTTGTGGAAAAAGGGAGAAGTGCTGATGACAGAAACTCCATGGCTCGGAGACAAATGGCTTGTGTTTCCACATGTTATTGTATTTGGTACATTCTGTGATTAGAAGCATATCCCACTTTGTGAATATATTTTAATGTCAATAACTCATTATAACCTTAAATAATCATGTGTATCCATTGGTTGATTAAACTGGGCAGTGAAATGTCAAACAAATACAAAAAATTGGGATGTCTGCGCATTATGGCCACACCTCTGGCTCCACCCACAGATCCAATCCATGGGTTATTCCTGCCCACTTCGACCACTGTGTAAGACTCAGCATCCCTGGACCTGTGATGTGCCGCCGCTGCGGGCGCCGCATGTGTCACACATTTACAGTGCCGGGCTTCCGCATAAACGAGCTGGCCATTATTGTATCCCTAAACTTGTGTACGTTGTCAGTTTGACATTGACTACACGTAGAGGGACTCTAAGTTTCTTTTCAAGAATATAGCTAACATTTGGACCTATACATTTTATTTTGTATAAATTAATTGAATGTGTGTAAAATGTAGCAATGCTCGGGGAATTCTAGTAAAGGGAGCACCCATTGGCGAATCACTAGCGTGCTGCATTATATATTACTAACTTTGACGTTGTGCTTTAACTTTGGATAAAAGTTATCATGAATTCTAGCACACACTGTGCATACAGAATATTTAATCTGGTGTTTTAATCATAGGCCGTTTTAAAGTATTCTGATAAAAATTGAATCGTGCTGAAGACAGCCTTGATTGGTGTCGGATCGAGGACCCGGAAGTCTGCACACCTAGCAGACAGAGATAAAGCACCTTGTCAGAAAGTTTAGCGTTTACCCTACAGGTGGTGTTTGTTGGCCTGTGGCAGGGTCAGTCACATATCCTGGATTCCTGGCATTTAATTGAGTCTATCCCAGTTCTGCGCCCCAGTGTTTCTTGTGCCCCACCTGGCACACATCATGTTGGAGGATGGTGATGACGTAAACATTTTGCCCCCCCCTGGAAAAATGTCTGCGGACGCCCATGCCTGCAGTGGTGTGGTGCAACTTGAAGGTCACTCGGTGGGATCCTAACAGGAGACTTGCTGGGGAAGTCACTCAGTGTTACAAGGATGAATGAGCAGCAGGGCACACCAAGTGATGAATGAAGTCAGATGTATAATTCATCGGCAATACATACTGCATGAGATGTACTTGCTTTTCGATAGCAATGTTCCAGTCCTAGAGTGTTTACTCCACCAGTGCACCATGTACATGGTATGGAAGACTTCATTGCTCGCTCAGGTATCACCATTGTTACAGACCCAGGGGTGCGATGGCCTCAGTGTTGTACTGAAAGTTGGTGTGATGCTTCCATGGTGCCAGGAAACAAGCAAATTCAGCGGTTACCAGGGTGCATTAAAACAGGGCTGTGCGTGTTAGCGGGGGGTGTAACACAGACCCCCGCAGCCCCTGCTGCAGTCTAATTTTATATGTTTTACTTATTTCTATTGAGTAGAGGTGTTCGTTTTCCTCGTTGCATTACTGTCCGCACGTCATCTCAGTAAATGGAATGTTTACTTGTATGTATGCTTCGTTAACTCTAAGGCTGCATGGGGCTGACTCTGGGCCTTTCTTGTGTATTCATTTTGTTCAATTTCTTTCTTCTGAGTTGTTGTGTTGACATAAGATCTGGCACAGTGGCACTACTAAAGCTGCCATCTGCAGAGTCCAAAGTAAACTTCAGAACCCCAGGTTTTGCTGCCCTTTGTTGCAAACGTCTTCACTGGCACCATTGCGACTCAATGCAACCCACATGTTGGCATAAGCTTTCCTTTCAGTGTGGCTTACAGTACAGCGATAACTTTATGCCTCACCACTTTCAAATGTCACCAGCCGCCTCTGCCTACATCCTCCTCATATCAAGGACACGGACTGCTACCAATATCCCATATTGACAAGCAGGTAGACTGGGGTAAGGCAATGTCCTATCCCTACTTGAATAAATAGAATATTCTTACGTGCCCACCAGAAAAGCATGGCCGCTACGGAGAGGCACATGACCAAATCCTGTGCGCCCTTGAATGCTGCACGGCTAAACCTGGCGGCTCTTACGTTTCTTCTGTTCTGCTTCATTTTATACAGTCGTGTCTGAGAACCGAGACGAGATTTTTTTTAAAACATTTTTCTATTCAACTGTCTTAAGAAAACATAAGAAAGAGAAGGGTGCCCAAGAGCCACCAGATGGCATTGTCAGCTGAAAGCGCTGCTAAATTCGAGGCATGGAATCAATATGTAATAAAGCAGCGAATGGAGGACTTTATTCTGAGACGATTTCAATACGCTGCACAAAGAAACCTTCCGCCATTATCCTCTCTTCAATGGCTGGCGCGGGCGAGGGATCTTGAACACTCTTTGTGCTGGGCCCGCAGCTTCGAAACTCAGGCGAAGGGGTCAGAAAGCCTTGAAAAAAATGAATGCACTTTTAGGACTTTCCTCGAATTTTGAGAGAATACGTTTTCATTACTTTTTGTTACGTGACAATAATAGACTGCTGAGAGCTGAGAAATGCTAACAATAGAATACAGTCAGCCCGCTGAACAGAAATAAACGCACCTGGACTAAATGAAACGCGGGAAAACACGATATGCCAATTAAAAAGAAATGGCTTAAAGCTTCACCTACTCGGGGGTTGAAAAGCGTTTCTTTTCCCAATCAATATATAACCTCTGCTAGTTAGCCTGCAGCCGAATATTTACCTAGCATTTTAATAACTACACTATTTGATAGGTAACCAGGTGAGACATGGAAAGCCTCATTCAGTGTTTTAGACACCAACATCACAAAAACACTTAGACATGGGCAATGTCAATCTTTTGGGCGTCTTTAAAGTTAATGAGTTTTTAGCCAGTTTTGCTAAAACACAGTCTGCACAGGCATAAGCAGTGTGCCGTTTTCCATGTACAAACCCCAGGCTCATCCCTCTGGCTTGTCTGGTCCATTGTCATGCCCCTGCCCCCTCCCTCCTGCCCTTCGTAGTTGGTTATGCTGCAACTGTCCCTCCTGTCTGTCCCGTATTGTCAGCTTGCTGTCCGTTCTGTCTTTCCCTCTGCTCTCTGTTGTCCATGTACATGGCCCTGTCCTCAGCCTATTGCTTGTCATAGTCTGCTGTGCTGCATTGCTGTCCCTCTTGCCCTGTGTGCATTCACAGTGCCGAAAGCCAATCAGATCTCACCACGAGATCTGTGCTTAATACCTGTGGAGTTGGAATAGTAATTTTTACCCCTACTCTATCCAACACTTTCCCTACTGTTGCACTCTTGGAGTGACAATAGTAATATTTACCCCTAGGCTATCCAACACTTTCCCTACTGTAGCACTCACTGGAGTGGGAATAGTAATTGTACCCCTTTTGCTATTCAACACTTTGTAAATCTAAATGTATATGTAAATGGAAATGGAAATGTGTAAATGTATAGGCATTTATATAGCGCACTACTTACCCGGAGGGTCCCAAGGCGCTTCGACCGCTGCGAAACCCTTCCTGGCTTCCCTGAGAGATGGTTCCTTAATGGGTATCTCCAGGGTGAGACCAGGCATCCCCGGCGGTCTGGTGGGGCCGTTAGTGAAGATGAGGCAAGCTAATGCCCAGAGTTGCCGAGTGTGATCGCTGATCAGAGTGGGCACTGAGGCGAGAGAATTATTGAGTCCACTGACCCTGGTCCGGAAACCTGCCGCACTGGGAATCGAACCCTGGTCTCGGGCCGTCCTCTGCCGTCTGCCACCTCTAACCAGTGAGCCACACTATTTCACTTTCCCTACTGTTGCATTCTTGGAGTGGGAATAGTAATTTTTTTCTATATTGTTTAAGTTAATGTTGTGTATAATGTATTTTAAAAACATAAAAAGTATCGTTTTTTTTTTAATTTGTTATATATATGTTTTATATTTGTATTTATATTATTTTTGTATGTGTATATATGTATTTATAATTTATAAAATGTTTTTAACAATCTATGTTATTACAATAATTCTTTATGAATAATATTAAGTAAGAATATATATTATATTTTATATGTATATGTTTAATTTATTTTAACATATGTATTAGTTATTATTTATAAACTTTTAAAATATTTTTTAACTAAGTCTCTTTTAATTATATGTATTATTTACTTTATTTAACATTATTTTTTAACTTTAAAAAAATTATATTTTTTACGATATTTTTTACATTGATATTTTTTCCTCTATATTTTTGTACTTACCTTGATGTCCATAGGATGTCGATATTCTTGACTTCGATATTTTTGTCACAATACTTTTGTACCTCGATATTTTTGTAATCGATATTTTGTCGGTGATTCACTCAAACCATGTATTATTTGTTAGTCCTTCATTACAACCTCTTCCACGTCACCTATTAAGACCTGTATTTTTAAAATATAATATTACCACAGCAGAGGAGGCACAGGATTATCTATTTACCCCCCACTCCTCTAAATTAGTATGTGTTAAAACTTTTAGCTTTTCCAAACAATTTTTTAATTTTTTTTTAGACAGGTGTATAATGCTGTGCTTAGATTCGGTATGCCAAATAGGATTCTGATTGGTAGTTTATTTTGCACATTATAAACCGGAATCTAGGGCAGGATGTAAAATAAAGTATTATTTGGCAGTCCTCTACATCATGTTTAAGATCTGATAGGCAAAAAAGGTCCATGCTGCGTAGCATATTTTATTTCTATTGTAAATTATTTTTAAGGATATTTGAACTGTATAATGGAGGATGTTTGGATATTCAAAGGGGCAAGTCTTATGGAGTTTTCGCAACAATTTTAAAATTGGTTGCATACAGATTTTTATATATACGCACATGCACTATATATATATTGGGTTGTGTGATTATTTGGAGTCATGTTTGCTTTTAACCCCCAATTGTATACTGAAATTAGAATTGTCATGCCTTCGATCACGTTTTACTCTAACAAGAATACTGTGATACAATACATTATCAATTTCTTTCTCTTTTGTTCATTTTTATATGTAACTCAATGGAGTTCTGAATCATAAACAAACATAAATTGAATTGAGTGCTAAACCACATTCTGCACATTGTTAATAATGCACAAAAACACAAATGCACACAAATCTCTAACATGAACCTGCTAGAAAATAATCCTGCCATAAGCCTTGAATGAAATGTGCTAACAACATAAAATGTAGAACATATAGGCAACCTAGGCTGAAATGATCAGTGGTAATGTTAATTTATGGTTATTCATCAACTTCATAACAGTTGTGGAAAATGAAACAAATTGTACAGAGCTCAGCTAAAGAGCATTTCTTGAGGCTTTCACATTTCTGTCTATTATTAAGCCCAGTAGTACCTGTGAGCCCTCTGCCTGCCAGCTGCTACTTCAAAGGACTGGCCACATAATATTCAGGATGTAAGACAGAATCCCCAGGTGGCTGTCAAGTGGGTTATCTGTGTTTGAATTTATTCCAGTTACACATTCTTAGGTCAAGCCTAGACAGAGCATGCATGGTCTGCAAGAAATGTATCTCCTCTGTGAGCTTTTGGTGCACCAATCATTGCCATTCGTTCTTAGTTGTGCCATTTAGAAATGCTGCCTTTTTTTGGTGCATTCATTGTAATTGTCCCTCATTTGGGTGCCTGGTTCCCTCCCAGGTGTTTTCACTTAGAAGTCCCTTTTTCATTGCCCATCGCAACGTGTTTATGCTTACTCCTGGCACAGCGTGCAATGGCCCCTCCTCCCGTCTGTGCATCCCAGCCTCAGGGTTCCTTCTAGTTGTCCATCTGTTCGTTCTTGCTTGTGTTCAGCTGTGGGCAGAGGCACAGTGCTTTGTTTAGTGTTTCGTGAGGGGAGAGCCCGTGTTGCTGTGCTGGAGGGGAAGCAGCGAGAAGGGTGAGCGGTGACAGCATGAGCTACCCACTTCCTGCAGAGTGCTGATCCATTGCCACGTTCCCCCTGGCCAAGCCCGCTGCCATCTTGGAATGGGATCCCCTGCACAGATCTGCAGCTTCTGTCTCTTAGAAGCTACACTTAGGGGGTGAGAATAATGGCAGGCGAATCGCCATCCTAATTTGATTTGTCCCGCGCCATATTATCTTGGCGGTGGGTACTGCGGCGGACGGAAAGTCCGTCTGCCGTATTTCCGCCGGTCGGCAATCATTACGATTGACATCCGGCCGGACTTGGTCACTAATATGGTGGTGGGGCCTACCAGGCACCGCATCCATATTAGGATGGGTGCGGTGACTGGCCTTTCCATGGCGGCGTTGTCATGGAAAGGCTAGCTGGGATTGGCTCCCCTGGGTGGTGGAGGGTGCACTTCGGAGGGGTGCACCACGTGGTGCAGGGAAATGCCAGGCATGCCCTTTTACCATTGCAGACGGTGCTGCAGCCAGCAGCACCGTCCGCAATGGTAAGAGGGCAGGATATACTGGTGGGGGTACCCTAATTGGGCAGATGGGACCACCACACATCTGGCGTCAGTCCTATCACCATTATGGAGGTGGGCGGACTGATGTCCACCTGCCATCATGATGAGCCCCTTAGTGTCTTTAACCAAATACCTACCACCAGGGTATTTTTAAATCCCGCCTCAAACCTGCAAAGGACATACAGTCATAGGACTCTGTTGGTTCCTCGATTACAAGAAATATTTGTGCACAAGTTACCAAGTGAACAACCTGTTGGGGTGTTCTTGTTCACAAAAAACAGGCACAAGGCGTGGGCAAGCGGACAGGATGTACAGATATTAGAGTCATTTCACAGCGCCTCTAACACCACAGACGCACTAAATCTGAACTTAAGCATTACTTCGGATGCACACCCCTGCGGCACCGTCTTTCACACAGCGATCTATGGAACATGGACTTACAATGCACTATGCTTCTACATCTGCATTATGTCAAATATTACATTTATCAAGGACAACGCTGTGAATTGGCTTTGGGTTTCATGTGCGTTTCTTGCAGACAGCGTTTCTGCATTCAGCTATCTGTTTTTGTGTTACTCCGTACTTGTTTTGTGTATTTATAAGCTGGTATGGTACATGTTTTTTTTACCGTATGTAGGTGTGCCTTTTCCATAATGTTCTTTATCACAAAAACCTTTCACTTAAAGATCCTAACCATATAGACACTTTCACGGTTTGTTTTGTAATGTATTTATTTTAACAAACACTCCCTTTTCTGAATGTATTTTCTTTCTGCCTAGTAAATTACAAAAGAGTTTCTAATTATAAAATTATTTTGGAAAATGAAGAGTTAAGCAGCTATAAGCGTGTTGAATGTGTGATTTTGGACAATTTAACTTGCAGTGTGCATGCTTGCCTTCACGAGGCTCTCTTCATGTGCAGTTTGTCGCTTCTTCCCTGCTGCCCTTCATTAGACCTTCCACGCAGCGTGGGAGGGGCACAAAGTCAATGGGATCTTTGTTTTTTTTAACGATGGCTGCTAGCACTGCATCGATCACCAATACAGATTTTTTACCAACTCACTAATAAAAAACTGCAACTAGGGACTCATACCTTGAAGGATACACAAATATATCCACAGTAGGCACTTGACCCACTGGGCTGTGTTCTTTGCTTCCTCTTTCTCTATGCAACGGTCTACTTTTGGAAGTCATCAGCAGGGACTATACTCTTACTGCGGCAGTCAAGGCTAGAGCTGTTTTGATACTTCAGTACTAGTGCATTAAATGGTGTCTCCTTGTAATAATTCATGTGTTCACTTTACAGTTTACATGTCTTTGGACAGTCTCATCTCACTCAGTTCTGTGGTCCTTTCCCCTCCCCCACAAGGGTGGTCTTAGATTTTTTTTAAAATTATCTCCCATCTAAATGCAAAACAAATGTAGAAAACAAGAACACATGAAGATTGTTTTTTTAGGTTGACCCTAGCCAGCGCTCACATAGGAACACTGTCTAGGGGGAAAAAACATTTAGTACCAGTTAAATGCCCCAATACAATGATAAGCAACTGAAAGAACTCGTCCACCTTTGTGAAGGGTCTTCGGCTGCCCAGGCACATGTCACTCTGTTTTAGACAATGTTGATTCATTTGGTTTAAAAAAAATATTTTAATATGTCGGTTATGTCACAGAACAACCCTAATCCCGTCACCAAAAAGTCAAAGCTATACACACAGATCCACACCACATAATTCAACACCACACATTTCCAATCCACACCACATAATTAGAAACCAAACCACATAACACAAATCAACAACACAATTACACAACACACCACATACATCCAATCCTCACCACAAAATTCCACATCATACCACAAAATTCAACACCACAGCACATAATTCAACTCCACCTCATACCACTCCACAACATAAAATACCATTTCTCATATTTACACTCCATAACACGCAATCCCACTCCACATATTGGCAGTACACTCAATAACACATAACTACTATCCGCATAATTCCACTGTTTCAACTTGTTTATTTTATTTTTACTTCCTCCTTTTGTTACCCATTGCCAGGGCTGGTATACTGTAATCTCCTCTACCAATATGTCTGCCAATCACACTCAGCGACACTCTATCCTTCCCAGTGCTCCCGCGCCTAGTCCTTTCGTTATCTCAATGCACCATGCATTTACAGGTCAGTATATGCATTCGAACCCCACTGCTATTGAAGGTGCACACATCCACGGCTCGTCCTTCAGGCTTCTGCCGTTCTCTTGGCAAAAGGCCCCTCGTAGTGGGATCTCTCAATTCAGTTAAGGCTTAAACACCCCTACCCCTTAATTGTAGGGCTTTATTACCTTATTAACTTTACCAATCTTACGATATTGGGTATTTTTCAGTCAGCTGGTTCTCGAATAGGGACACACTGTTTCCCTTCCCCATATCCCTGTGGAACAGCTACCAGCCCTCAGCTGCAAGACAATGTGCTGCATGGCTAAATGCTTATAAATTATTCCCAAGACCTTGGTCCTTGGTCCCAGGACCTCACTCTCCCCAGCAGCTAGCCCCAGCAGCTCCAAGGTGCCCTGCTTCGCCTTGAAGCCAGCCTGCCCCTCTGTTCCCCTTTTTTGGTCTAAGTTTGTTTTTTCTCACAGTATTAGCATTTGCTCGCTGTCTCTGTCTGCTTGATTGCTTCTGTATTGCACTGTCTGTATTGTGCCTGTGATTTTGCTTTTCCATCTTTTTGCATCTGTGTCCCTTATTTTGTCCTGCCGTTCGCCCTCCGCTGCTGACCCTCCCCTTCGGCACCACTCCCGCCTCCCAGCTGATTGTCCCTCCCCTACAAATGCCGACCGCTTGGGGGGGGGGGGGCTGGAGTGCATTTGAGTCCCAAGACCTTGGCCCAAGGACCTCACTCTCCCCAGCAGCTAGCTCCGCAGCTCCGAGGTGCCCTGCTTCGCCTTGAAGCCAGCCTGCACCAACGTGCAGAGTTCAAGACCCTTGTTCCAGTTTTTTTGGGCTACGTTTGTTTTTTCTCACAGTATCCGCGTTTGCTCGCTGTCCCTGTCTGCTTGATTGCTTCTGTATTGCACTGTCTGTATTGTGCCTGTGATTTTGCTTTTCCATCTTTGTGCATCGGTGTCCCTTATTTTTCTTCCCACCATTCGCCCTCTTCTGCTGACCCTCCCTTTTCGCACCGCTCCCGCCTCCCAGCTGATCGTCCCTCCCCCTCCCCTACAAATGCCGACCTCTGTGGAGGACAGTCGTGACTCCCCAGACCTTGGTCCCAGGACCTCACTCTACCCAGCAGCTAGCCTCGCAGCTCCAGGGTGCCTTGCTTCGCCTTGAAGACAGCCTGCACCTACGTGCAGAGTTCGAGACCCCTGTTCCCATTTTTTAGGTTAAGTTTGTTTTCTCTCACAGTATTAGCGTTTGCTCGCTGTCCCAGTCTGCTTGATTGCTTCTGTATTGCACTGTCTGTATTGTACCTGTGATTTTGCTTTTCCATCTTTGTGCATCTGTGTCCCTTATTTTGTTCCCGCTGTTCGCCCTCTGAAGTGACCCTCCTGTTCTGCACTGCTCCCGCCTCCCAGCTGATCGTCCCTCCCCTGCAAATGCTGACCACTGCGCGGTCCCGCAGCGGGCGTGCCAGAGGCAAATCCGTCAGAGCTCGTCTGCGCCTGGGCAGCGGCCAGCGCCAGATCCCCTGGTCCCCGCGACCTCCACAGGACCCGACGCCGCTACGACACAAAGACCCCCCATGCATTCAACGCCGGCCGAAATCCCGCCTGCTTCCAGGCCACCCTGAAGCTCACCCATGGACCCTTCACCTGCAAATATGCTACTACACCAGCCAGCACACACAAGCACGTCCTACCCACCCTAAAACCGCTGGTCACAGCCATCCCAGCTGTATACTACTCAACACCCGCTCAGTCCACAAGCACGCCGTCAAACTCTGGGACCTGCTCGACACCTCAGCCCCGGACGTCGCCTTCCTGACAGAGACCTGGATGAACACCTCCTCATCACCGAACATAGCCATAGCCATCCTGAACGGCTACTAGATCACACACAGGGACCAGAACAACAACAAACCAAGAGGAGGAATCGCCATCATCCACAGGAATACCATCAGAATCACAACCTACACCAATGACATCCTCAGCACGGCCGAAAACCTACACTTCCAGATCCATGTCAATCACACCACCACCCTCAGAGGAACACTCATCTACAGACCCCGGGGACCCCAACCACAGTTCAGTTAATGCATCCTCCACCTCATCAGCACGCACGCGCAGCCTCCACAGAATACATCCTCCTCAGAGACCTGAATTTCCACTTCGAGAACGCCAATGACAACATCTCCACAACACTGATCGACAACCTCGGACTCAAACAACTCGTCACAACACCCACCCACTCCGGCAGACACATGCTCGACCCCATCTTCTCTGCCAGCAACCACGTCATCTTCAGCCACACCACAGAACTCCACTAGACCGACCACCACTGCATCCACTTCTCCTTCGAGAAACACACCGCACACAAACAACCACTATGCACCCCACACCACAACTGGACAAAAGTCACCAAAGACCAGCTAATCACCACACTCGCCCGAGACCCTCTACCTGAGCCCTCCGAGACAGACGCTGCAGCCCACAACTTCAGACAATGGATCGACAACTGCACCAACACCCTCGCCCCAATCAGAAAATCCTCCTACCAGCGCATCGACACAAGAGCCATCTGGTTTAACGTCGACCTCCAGAACTCCAAGCACACCTGCAGAAGACTCGAGAAGCAATGGCACAATGACCAGACACCAGACAACCACGCAGCCCTCATGAACGCTAAACGCAAACACCACCAACTCATCAGATCCGCCAAAACACCCTCTTTCAAGGAACACATCGACAACAACGCACACAACAGCAAACAGCTCTTCAACATTGTTAGAACCAGCTGTCTCTAGTTGGCAGAGGTATGCACTTCTGACAAATAGGGACACTCCTTTTCTAGTCAGGGCAAGGGGATCACACCCTTCGATAACCCCTGCTCACCCCCTTGGTAGCTTGGCAGAGCAGAACAGGCTTATTTCAGAGGCTGTGTGTTAAGCAATTATGACCACATACAGTAATACAGTGAATACACTACAAATGGACACGACACAGTAGTATTATAAAAATAAGTATTTTTATATAAGGCTTAGCACAAGACCAAATAACGGCAACACGGTACACAATCGAAATAAATACTCTGGGAAGGAAAAGGGATAGTTCAAAGGTAGTTTCTTCTTCAGCACGAAAAAGTCTTTAGTATCAAGCAATCTTCTTCTTGGCAATACAGTTCTTAGCAACAGGGTAACCCACACGGGGGCTACACGACGTGGAGGCAAAGTTAATCCAAGGGTTCGGCGTCGACCGCGAGGAGCGCTACGTCGAGCCCGGAGTCACACGGACCCCCAACAACACAGTACCTTGGAAAATGAAGCACACGATGATCAGCGGCGTCGAACGATCCGGCGTCGCGCCTTCGGTGTCAAGCCGGCCTCAGCAGGCGTCGTCGATGATGCGGTTGCACAGAGTGAGCAGCGCTCACGGCGTCGGTGGGCACACGGTTGATGCGATCAGCAGCAGTGCAGACACGAGGTCCTCTGGAGCTAGAGCCGTACTCCCACTCACTGGCGTTGCTGCTGGCGTCGGTCGGGCCCGGCGTCCGGTCGTCGTGATTGCTGGTTCTTTCAGAGGCGCTGGATTCACACTTCCAGCAAATAGCACCTTAGCAGATGAAGTCCTTTAGCCCTGTGACTTCAGCAGGAGACTGGCACTCTTCCAGTCCTTGGAGATTTTCTTAGCAAGCGTGAGAGTACACACACAGTTCCTCTCTCCTGGTTCCTTGGCAAAAATAAAGAAGCACTGCAGGATTCCCCCAACAACAGCACACTGGCAGAAGGGGTAGGCAGTCCTTAGATCAGTAGGCCTCTTGTCCTTGGTTACAGGGTTCCTTGTCAGAAGTGATCTGATTTCCTAGTTCAGGGGTCCTTCTCTTATACCCCTTCTCGTCTTTGATCCCTTTGTCCATGCCGGGGATTTCCCAACATCCTGGGTCTGTGGTGGGTGGAGCTAGGCAGTAGCACCTGGCCTATTCATTGAGCAGGGCTGGGTCCTCAGACGCCCAGCAGGAGGTGGAGCCAACATTGATGCTGGCAGGAGCAGAGCTATCGCCCTCCTGGCAGGAGGTGGGGCTAGGATCGTCCATGGCAGGCACAGAGCCATCAGTCGCTTAGCAGGAGGTGGAGCCAGCATTGTATCAGGCAAGGCAGGCTATCAACCACTACTCTCCCCCTACTCTCAACGTAAATGTCCCACTCATCCCATACTGACTCATCCAGACCTGTGGAGCCACCCAGCTCCTGTCACACACACGCAAGACCAGCAGAAACCAGATATGATTAGACAAGAAAATAGACACTTTCTAAAAGTACTATTTTCGAACCCAGGGTCCAAAAACCATCCACACCAACGGATGCGTAGTTAAACCCCGAGTTCAGGGATACCAAACTCGACATTGCACCATGCTCCCCGAGCCAGCTAGGATCATAGCGTTAACAATCCCGGCGGCCCATTCTATCCAACGGAGAGCAGGCTACCTCGCATTAGTGAAGCACGAAGATGGCGGTACTTCACTATCAGGACATGCCAACTTGGTCAGGCGTGTCCTACCTTAGACGTACAATGCACCCTGCCCGTGGGCCTACCATAGGGGTGACTAACATGAAGTCAAGGGAAGGTTGGAGGGGCTGGCAAGTAGGTATACCTGCGCAGCCGGCGTGACAGTACAAGACTGCACGTGGGTCTCGCAATGACCGACCCGTAGACATTCTTTTACGAGGCCGCTCCTGTGGGTGGCACAACACGTGCTGCAAGCCCACGAGCGGCATTTGTATTTACAAGCCCCGGCACGCCTGGTGCACTAGACTAGGGACTGACAGTAAACCAAAATAGGCCAAACATGGATACAATAGATACATCAATTTAACATCGGGAGCACTTGCGCTATGGCACCGATCAGCAGTGACACGGCGCCCAAAGCATATACCAGCAAAACATCGTAAAACAGTAGAGGCAAACAGAAAAAATGGAGGAGAGACTCAAGCCAATGATGTCAGGTCTAACAAACATCATGAAAGAACTCGCCTCCCCCAGCTCCAGCTCCAATGACGTACCGCTGTCGCAAGACCTCTGCTACTCCATGGCTACCTTCTTCCACCAAAAGATCACAGACATCCACAACAGCTTCGACACCCAGGTGCCGACAAATGACGCCGACCCCCCGACTCAACACCCACCAAACAAACCAACCTTCTGCTCTCCTGGGCCAACGTTAATGATGAAGACACCATCAAAATCATGAACACCATCCACTCCGGCTCACCCTCCGACCCCTGCCCCCACCACATCTTCAACAAGGAAAGCTCCATCATTGCACCCTAACTCAGAAAGATCATCAACAGCTCCTTCGAGACCACCACCTTCCCAGAGAGCTGGAAACACGCCGAGATCAACGCCCTCCTCAAGAAACCCAAGGCAGCCCAAAGGACCACAAGAACATCTAACCCATCTCCCTGCTCTCGTTCTCAGCAAAAGTCATTGAGAAGACTGCCAACAAACAACTGACCCACTTCCTGGAGAAGAACAACATCCTGGACTCCTCCCAATCCGGCTTCCGCAGCAACCACAGCATCGAAACCTCCCACATCGCCGCCACAGACATCAGGACCATACTGGACAAGGGCGAAACCGTGGCCCTCATCCTCCTGGACCTCTCGGCTGCCTTCAACACCTCTCCACGACACAGGGATCCGAGGCAAAACCCTGGACTGGCTCACCTCCTTCCGCACCGGCAGAACCCAGAGAGACCGCCTCCCCCCGGTCCGATCCGAAGCCACCACGATCACCTGCCGCGTACACCAAGGATCATCCCTCAGCCCGACACTTTTTAACATCTACATGGCACCGCTCGCCAACATCATCCCAGCACACCACCTCAACATTGTCTCGTATGCTGACGACAGCCAGCTGATCCTCTCCCTCACCAAAGACCCGGCCAGTGCCAAATCCAACCTCCACGAGGGAATGAAGGCCGTCGAAGATTGGATGAAGGCCAGCCGACAAACTGAACTCTGACAAGACCGAGGTCCTCATCCTCATTTGCACCCCCTCCCCATGGGACGACTCCTAGTGGCCGACCACACTGGGAGCGGCCCCGACACCCACTAACCACGCGCGCAATCTGGGGTTTATCCTAGACTCAATGCTCTCTAATACCCAGCAAGTCAACTCTGTTTCCTACTCCTGCTTTAACATGCTCCGCAAGATCTACAGATGGATACCCACTAAAACCAGGAGAACTGTCACCCAGGCACTCATCAGCAGCAGGCTGGACTACGGCAACGTCCTCTATGCAAGAACCACTGCTACACTCCAGATGAGCAGATGAGACTTCAACGCATACAAAACGCCTCCGCATGCCTCATCCTCAGACTCCCTCACCACAGCCACATCCCCACCCACCTAAGAGATCTGCACTGGCTCCCAATCAACAAGAGGATCACCTTCAAATTCCTCACCCACACCCATAAGGCACCCAACAACATCGGACCAGCATACCTCAATGAACGATTGTCCTTCTACAACCCGAACCACCAGCTTTGATCCTCTGTCCTCGCCCTCGTCACAGTCCCACGCATCCGCTGAGCAACCACTGATGGCAGATCATTCTCCCACCTTGCTGCAAAGACATGGAACACCCTCCCCCTCCACCTGCTCCAGAAACGTCTTGAGACCCTCACGGGTGAGTAGTGCGCTCTACAAATGCCTGATTGATTGATAAAGCTCCAAAGGCGAGACAGACTGTATTAAAAATACTTGTTTATTTAGAGAGGGGTCTGGAATCCCACTGGAGCCAGGCTCTGCTGGTGGCCTAGGCTATCTCTTGTAGCAGAGGAGGAACGTTCCTTTGAAGGCCTGTGGACAGAACACGTGTAGCTAGTGGTGGGGCAGGAAGATTGGGAAGAACTCCACACACACGAGATAGATATTCACAATTTTGGCTTTGGAAACAGGAAATTCTAGGATAGTTTAGTTTAGAAAAAAAGCACATACCCACAATTGTAAACACATTAGTTTGCCAAAAACATTAGAGTGGAAACAATTCACCCACTCCAATGAGACAAACTGCAAAGATCTGTAGGCAGAAGAAGCCCCTGCTGCACTGAAATGTTCCGTTCTGGCTCTGGGAGTTTTAGTGATCTCTCTTGAACTTCTGTTTCCAGCATTTTGCCCCAGTATTGGTGTTGCCTTTCTCCTACTGGTGATGCCCTAAAGAACTTCCCTCCTGAGGCCGGAGGCTAAAGAAGGCTAAAGAAGCTCTTAAGATAGTGAAATCTGTTACCTAAATGGAAGAGATCCACTGACTCAGTTTAATCCCAATATGTTCCTGTTGATCAGAAAGCAGCGTTAAGCAGTCTGAAGTCAAAAACAAAAAAATTTGAGTGTAATTACACATGTAAATGTCATTCACAATGTATAAAATGCATGTGTGCATTACACGTAGATACATTATAAATGTCCATAACAATGGGTGCTCCAAGGGGAGAGTCAAAGAAATGGCCAAGTGCCGGAATCCAATGCAAATTAGATTATTAAGTGTGAGTTTTTTGCCCCAGCGATCTCAGTACGTTTCAACACTTACAGCCTAATTCATGATGCTGAATTCGGCTCGCAAAGGGCCAGATTCTGAGAATCTGGCCCTTTGCGAGTGAGATTTTTGCATTTGGGATTCATCATCCCAAATGCAAAAATCGGTAACTGCGTTTTCGCAAATTTGCGATGGATTACATTTAAGGAATCTCTATTTGAGATTCCTTAAATGCAATTCATCATCCATTTTCAAATTGCGAAATCGCAATTTCGGGCCGCTGTTTACCGCGAGGTCAAACCTCGTGGTAAATAGCGATAACTCAGAAAAATGCTTTTAAAAGCATTTTTCTGAGTTGCATGTTGCACACACACATGTCCTTTGGACGTGTGTGCGCAACCCCTGTTCATATTAGCATTTAAGTGGTGCTACAGGGTGTCCTCTGGACACCCCTGGCACCCTTTAAATCGCTATCTTATTTGCGATTAGCTAATTGCTAATCGCAAATAAGGAATACTCCCCATTCATTCCTATGGGCCTTTTGGCCCATAGGAATGAATGGGGAGTATTCCTTATTTGCGATTAGCAATTTGCTAATCGCAAATAAGGAATTTGTAGGAATCGCATTTTTTTTGCATATTCCTACATGAATCCGGTTTTGCGAGTCCTTAATAGTGATTCGCTATGAATCGCTATTAGGGGCTCGCAAAACGGGAGTATGATGAATCAGGCTGTTAATGCCCACAAAGAGCATGGCTGTGGGTTGGAGGGGCATCAGTCTAATATAGACTTCACCAGTACACTGTACCAAATACTTCAGAAAAAGCAGGCTTCTGGTGCTTGCTATTAAGTTCTCTGTGAAGTAAGAACTTTCTTCAGTAGAAAAACCATGCATTGATCATAAGTCACCTACCAGGTCACTTTTAAGATGCAGTTTACCCGTGGCATTCATTGGTACTACACTCTCTCCCATACAGTCCATTTAGGGTGACGTGTTATCGAATCCATAAGAACTCGCCTCGGCTTGATGTCTTTTCTCTGTAATTCTCCACCCCTAGAAATCCCGTCTTTTTTTCCATCTGAACATTTCTTCCTTTCCTCAAAAACAACCCGTCATATTGTGGTTCATTTGGGGCAATAGCCCATACATTTCTAAGCAAATTATTCTCGCTACACTTCTAGTCAACTTTCTAAAAAGTAAAGTCTCTATAAGAGTAACCTTTTTGCTAGCCTGCTCTCCTAAAATAGCTTATCCTTAATTCTTTAGCGGTATCACCCTCTTAAATATCAGATTTCAGACACACTCATAAACAAAGAAGCAGAATGAGTTGCACATAGTTCACTCATTGATTGATCTTCTTGTCGGCATACTATGTTGGTTTGGTGAAAAGAGTATATATTCTATTAAATGACTGGCTATCCACGCAGTTATAATCGAAAATGACCACTGGATGTCGCTATAAGACCGGTGAAGGAACTGGCACATTTTATTTTGCAAAAAGAGTATAGTTTTAGATTTAGAAATGGAGGCTTCTGGGGTAAAGTGAAAGAATCTGATTGAATGCAGTTCATTTCGGAGAAAACTGGAATTCAGTCAACTTTAATGTGTTCGAGCAGTAGCGCCCCCCCCCCCCCCAGCGCCTTGAGACCCTACGGGTATGTAGCGCGCTTTACAAGTGTCACTGATTGATTGATTGATTGAAATTAAATACAGCAATGAAATATGCATACGGCGATCATGATCAAAAAGTCACAGTGGGCTGAGAATGCATAGTTAGTATGTGGGTTCTTCTGAGAAACTTGCCATCACTCAACAAATTGCATTTAGGATGGAGCTACTGAAAAAGAAATATGAATGCTTAAATAAACAAAAACGGTCTCTGGCAAATCCATAGCTGCCAAGGCTTCAGATTGCTATGTGTGACATTTACATAATTTCAAAGTAATTATGAGTGGCATTTCAACGACTACGAGTGACACTTTCGCGCTGGCAAAATCAAGCAATGAAGATGAGGGGATAATATAGATATCAAAAATTACACTAATTTAAGCAACGAGAAATTCTAGGAAGGTTTTAAAACATATCTGCAAAGCACCAGAAACTGAAGTAAGGGCACTAACCAGAGACACAGACTTTGTGTCTGCAGCGTGTAGCGTCGTCCCCAAGTAATGAGACCGACATCAGTATCACTTTCAAGGAGCTTTATTCCTTACAACCTTTCTGTTCCTCGTCCCTACACTATCTGCCTTTTCCTGTAACTGCTCCTCCTCTTCCTCTGTGCCCCTAGCTCCGCCCACCCACAACTAGACTGCGCACAGCTTACATCTCCCCTTTGTTAACAAGATAAAGAAATGAAAATCTGACTTGATCATAATTCTTCAATTAGCCGCACAGGTCGGCGAATGTCTCTTCTGGGTCGCAAGACCACACCACTCTCTATGCTTCAGCTTCGGCTGGAATCTCAAGTCTCTGTACGGCAGCTGCACTGCCAGGTCTCTCAGGGCCTGGTTGTTCATTCATTTTGATGAAAGCGTCCTTAGCGGCCGGAATGCACCGTTTAAAATGCGATACATTTCTCGTAATCCTCCTGTTCTCCGACTCAGCTGTTACCATGGTACCTTTTTGATGGGTAATTATTAAAGGTTCAGCTCTGAATTTGCAGTCTGTCTTCTTCTGCTGTTCCTGTTTGACCAACACACAGTCCCCTTCGTGGAGAGACGGTGATCGCGCTCTCCTCCGGGTGTCATCATAGGACTTCATTCTGCTCTTGTGCGTGTAGTCGGCTGCCACCAGCTCCTTGTGTACTTTGGTAAGCGACACCGGTCGCAGGGCCCCTTCCCACGTAGGTATCCGTGTTCTGATCGACCGTCCCAACATGAGAGTGGCGGGACATTTCCCTGTTGTGGCATGCGATGTCGTTCGATATGCTCTCAGGACTTCATTGAGAGCCACTTGTAAGTCCTTTTTGTCACTGGTGGCCTGCTGGAATGTCTTTTTCAAGGTTGCCTTATATCGCTCCACCATTCCATTGGCCTGAGGCCATAGGGGAGTGATCTTGCGATGTCTGAAATTTAAGTGCTTTGCAAACTCTCCAAATTCGCGTCCATTGAAAGGAGGACCGTTATCCGTTTTGAGTTCTTAAGGAACACCCCAGGCAGCAAACACTTTATCCAACACAGCAATGGTGCTGGTGGCACTGGTGGATGATACAAACTGTGATATCGGAAATCTGGAGTACTCATCCATTATTACTAGAACATATTTGCCCGACTGAATGGGTCCATAAAAGTCCATGGCACGCTCTTGCCATACACCACTAGGTAACTTTGACATCTGCAGTGGTGCTGGAGGATCTCCGTGATTGACCAGTTGACACTGGGGACAGTCTTTTAAAGTGAGCTCCACCATCTGATCAAGTAGCGGGAACCATACTCGCTCTCGGAGCGCTCTTTTTGTAGCGACCACTCCACGGTGGCCCTCATAAGCCAAATTGATGACGCCTTGGCAGAGTTGCATCGGTATGACAATTCGTTGGTCCCTCAGTAGGAGTCCCTCTGAAGTGGCAGACAGTTCATCACTCACATGCTGAAAAGCCTGCATCTCTTGACCGACATGTGGGTCGCACCCTTCCTCCTCATTGTCGTGACGCCATTGATTGGTCCGCAGTCGACGCATCACTCTTTGAAGGATATCGTCCTGAGCCGTGGCCTCCCATATCGCCTCCAAGGGAACCGCCGGTGGTCTGGCTTGGTCCACTACGAAGTGGATATACTCTTCCACCACAGATGGACGTGACGTTTGTGAAGCTTGAGGGTGTCTTGACATGTAATCGGCTGGATTCGCTGATTTTCCTGGTTTGTGCACTATAGTATAAGTGTACTCCTGTAGACGCAAACCCCAGCGCTCAATTTGAGGTGGCATTTTAGCTCTGGGGTTGCCGAAGATAGTGACTAGTGATTGATGATCTGTCACTAGCGTAAAATGTTTTCCGTATATGAAAATATGAAAGTGCTCACAGGCCCACACGACAGCAAGGCTTTCCTTTTTGGGTTGAAAGTAAGCCTTTTCCGTGTCCGACATACTCCGACTGGCATAGGCTACTATGTGTCTCTGGTCTGTTTCATTGTCAAATGGAGCAAGTATTGAACCCAGTCCCACCGGGCTGGCATTTACGGCGATTTCAGTGTGTCTTTTGGGGCTAAAATACGGCAAATTGTCTGCTGACTCAACAGCTCGTTTAATTTCTTGGAATGCTTGCTCACATTGGTGAGTCCACGTGAATGGTTGCCCTTGTTTGTTGAGAACACGCAGCGGGTGACTGATGGTGGCGTAATCCTTTATGTATCTGGCACAGTAACTCGCCATGCCTAAGAATGATCGAATGTCGCTCACATCCTGTGGACTCTTGGTATCGTTCAGTGCCATCACCTTCTCAGGATCAGGCTTCATCCCTGCTCCAGAAAACACGTGTCCAAAGAACTTAAGAGTCGATTGATGGAACTCACACTTGTCTTTGTTGAGTGTGAGGTTGGCCTCCAGGAGGGCATGGCATACCCGGTCTAGTGATTTGTCGTGCTCTTGAACATTTGAGCCGTAAACTAGAATATCATCACTGTAGTTTAGTGTATTCGGTATGTGATGTATAGTCTGGCGGATGGCTTCCTGAAATATTTCTGCCGCAGATGAAATCCCAAAACTGAGTCGTTTATAGTGGAACAACCCTAAATGAGTAGCAAATGTTGTTATGTAGCGTGACTTTTCATGTAGTTCCAGCTGGTGGTATCCTTTATTCAAGTCCAATTTGGAAAAGACTCTTGCACCATTTAAGGATGAGATCATGTCACTTAAATGAGGCCCTGGGTGACACTCCCGTTCGATGGCAGTGTTGGGAAGCCTCATATCCACACACAGGCGCACCATTTCAGGTGTACCCTTCTTTGGCACAATGACTACTGATGAAATTCATGGTGTTGGCCCTTCTATCCGCTCAATAATGTCCGTTCTCAATAGCTCTTGGATTTCATCCTCCACGGCTTGCTGAAGATGGAAAGGCACCCGCCTGTGATGTTGCGCGACAGGACGTATTTGCTCATTAATGTGTAGCCGGATCTGGCATCTGTTCATTTTTCCCAGTCCCGTGAATAGTTTAGGGAATTTGTGTATGATGTCCGGATCATCACTTACTCTATACAAAATTTCAACCAACCTAAGACACTCCGCAGTGGGCAAACTGAGGAGACAGTCAGCTTCCGGGCCTTCAATGACATGTATATAAGTCGGCACCGAGGTGGTCTTGTGCTTCAGGGTGGTTGAAAATTTTCCCAGACATGGGAGAGGTTTCTTTGACATCCACGTGAACACTCTGACATGGGCCGGGCTCAACGTGGGTTGTGGTTTCATCTTGTTGTATTCAGTTACAGGGATATAGTTCAGTGATGCCCCACTGTCTAGTACAAACTTGGTTTCATGAGTTCCCACACTGATGTCTAACCTTGGGTATTTTGTTTAGTTGGTCTGGATCAGCTACCATGCTGGCATACTCGTCGGTGTACACGGATTCCAAAGACGCTGACCAAGATTCTCTGGATGGAGACCTTCTCACCCATTGGGATCTGCGAGACTCTCTGCTGGAATGTGGGGACACGGAAGACGACTCTGGCCGATCCTGCACTGCCTTTGCATGGTGTCGCCTGGTGTCTGGCCGAGACGATCTCGTTGGCTGTTTCATTCTTTCTTTGTGATATTCTCCACACATAGCCTCAAAATGATTTTCTCTTCCGCATTTACGGCACTGCTGACCAAGCACTGGGCAGCCATCTGTGTGCGGAAAGTCGTACCCGCATCGATAAAATTTTCGTGGGCGATCTCGTTTCTTTTCTCCATGACCAGACTCATGGCGTCTGCGCCCTGTGTATTGTTGGCGGGAAGACGGCCGGGATGACCTCCTTCGATCTCAAGAGTGTCTGCGCGTGCTCTTGGCTTGTACACGATAAGTTTGTTCCCGTCTCTCACCGCCATGTCCCGTTTCCATTCTTCTAGCATGTTCCTCTGCTTGGTCATGCACCTGGGCCATCTCTTCAATCTCATCAAGGTTATGACTCTTCCTTAGTAGCCGCCTTCTGAATTTTTCAGATTGACACCCTTTAATTATTCGCAGTCTTATGGCGTCCTCCGTGGAGATCGTGTCGAACTCACAATATCGAGATAGTCGTCGTAGTCTCATTATAAACGTGGTCATCAGTTCTTTTTCTTGACGGGCTTGATGAAACATGTATCTTTCATAGTCCACATTTCTTTTATGTAATAATCTTTTGTTTAATGCATCTCGCACCTTGACATATGATCCTGTTTCAGCTGTCGGCAGTTCCTTTATTAACTTGCTGACTTCTTTCCCTACCAGATTTCGTAATGCAATCAATTTCTCATCGTCATCTGTGACTCTCGATCCTTTCATATACACCTCAAAATCCTCAAACCACTCCTGCCATCTGGCACCGATGGCTCCTCAAGCTATCAGGCCAAGTGGTTCTGGGGCACGCAGGTAAGAGACGCCCACCGTGCTTGGCGTGGTCGCCGCTGTGGCCGCGACGTTCTGCTGCGGTGACGTCAACATTGTGATGTGCTGCTTTATCTTTCTTTCTTCTTCACTGTCTTTGCCTTCTCTTATGCCTGTTTGCCTGCTTGCCTCTTGAAGCAGCTTCTGTACTTGCCAATGCTTGTTATGTTGCTGCTGATTTGCACTTGTCAATGTTTGTTTACTGTAACTCTTGCACTTATCAATGCTTGGTGTGTTACTGTAACTTTTGCCTTTGGCAATGTTTGTTTTCTTATTGTAGTCTTTCCACTTGCCACTGCTAGTTCTCTTATGTTGGCCAATGCTTGTTTTCTTATGATTGCCAATGCTTGTTGCTAAAACTCTGCTTGCTTGACTTCAAGATGGCCGCTATGGATCCCTGACAGAGGATTGAGCAGACCGCCTGACTCCAATATGGCCGCAGTAGTGGAAATCTCGCTCCCGCCGAGATTGGACTTTTCCTATGGTTTCCAGGCCGATGATCACTCACCGAACCGACGGCAGGCAGCAGGACGCTCGCGGAGGCCAGGACCACTGCACCTCGATACTGGCGAGCCTTCAAACGCTTCTCTTGACACAGGTAGGATCGGGGTGGGCTCCCGTCCTCTGTGTCTTTTCCCCAGTCTTCCACCGACCTTCCTCGAAGCTGGGGTAGGCACCCAGGCTTCAGCTCTTCTCCAGCACTCACAGGGCCACGCTCACCACGACTTTCAGGTCAGAGCCTCGACCAGGGACGCGCTACCGGAGCTCTTCCTGCTCACGGCCCCGATTCCAGGAACAGGCCGATGAGGCGGGGCACTGTCGTTGCGACGGCGACTTTTAATCAATGGTGCCCCCATGCTGGGATCGGATACTGCTCCGGAGGTAGCGCGCTTGTATAGCACTACCATCCCACCCTCGTCGCCAGCTGTAGCGTCGTCCCCAAGTAATGAAACCGACACCAGTATCACTTTCAAGGACCTTTATTCCTTACAACCTTTCTGTTCCTCGTCCCTACACTATCTGCCTTTTCCTGTAACTGCTCCTCCTCTTCTCTGTCCCCCTAGCTCTGCCCACCCACAACTAGACTGCGCACAGCATTACACAGTGCTCAGTAACTGAGGGCAGGCAGGCACTGCTGATGATCTCATTGATGTGATCATTCATGACATGAGATAACCCAAAAAGGATTTTTTTTTACCGTAGCAAGTGCGACTAGAAGATAATGCCGTCACTCAGTCACAGGCATAATTGGTAATAAGGTAAAAAAGAATGGTGGGAAACACCAGCGTAAAACTTGGCAGTGTTTTCTCTGAACACATGATAGTGCAAACAAATACAAATTGCACTGACAGTCTTTTATTAGTTTTAAAAACAAGCTTTTGCAATCATGTCACTATTTTATCAGATCACTAATGATGAAGAAACAACACCACCCACAATGGTATTATTTAGGGTCTGCTGGCAGGAAGTCTTTATTCTGTGTTAACATTTTATCACTCAGAAAACAAACGGCTGACAAGTGGTGCAGTACTATTCATGCAATATTATCACCAGGGCCTGTTAAAATGAAAGCGGATGAAAGTAAATGTTGAATTTGAATTTTATGAATAGATTTTTGTAACTGACTCACATACCGTAACTAAGAGATGTGACTCCTAGTCCAGGCTGTCCAGTGCGTCCGGGGGCCCGTCCAGTAACAAACTGTCTGGTGGCTGCTTTAACCCAGGTCACTGACTCCAATGTCTCCCTCCGCTGCATTAAGAAATGAAATCTTCGGCAGCAGGGTGCTGTAGCACAGCACACTGCGGCCCGGGCCGGTGCGAGCTGCAGCAGGACAGCAAGCGGCATGATTGGTTTGCAGGCGTGCAAATTCAGCCTCCCGCCTCCTACACCAGCACGCAGGATGTGACGTCCCCGCGCACGGCACGTAACACACAACCTGACTGGGCCCGGTAATGACGTCAGGCTGAAAAGTGAGAGAGCCATGCCCTGGGAAACACTAATAAGGAAACTCAGTTCTCCCTAGTCAAACGTGTCTTAGCAGGGAATGTGAACGACAGAAGCAGGCGCACCCGGTCCGGAGCAGCAGAGAGAGCACGGGCACAGAGATGACAGGCTGTGCTGGTGGCTTTTATACATATTCTCTGCCGGATCCGATCTCCTTGACGTCAGTTCCCTGATATTGATCATATATACATGGAACTATTTTGGAGTTACGGCTACTCATCTTGACCGTTTTACTATTTTGGGCATCCTGACACGAGTGGATGCTCTTTACATTCTACTAGAAACTGTTTGGACCTTGTGAATAGTTCCTTGCAACCACATTTTTGACGACGCCTCTACATATGGTGCAATTATGGATGATTTTCTGTGAACTATGAACGACTATACGTCACGGCCACATTGGAATAAGACGTTATATATTCCTTATTTCTTCATCTTGCCTCACTTCAGAATTTTTGTCAGCCTTGATGAAGTTATGGTACTTATATAGTACTAACGAATCATTTGTGATTATTAGATCCCTTTTTCTTACTACTGTTGCTTAGGATGGTGCACGCTTGACCCAATTCTTTGGATATGTATATGCTTAGTTTGTGGTAGTGAGTGACGTGGGTTTCTGTTGCACTGAGGAAATATAAATTTTATGGTCAAGTTGTGTTCCCTAGCGTGTACTCCACCGTCTCCATGTACCAGCTTAAAGTGCATGTAACTTCCCTCCTGTGCCAGCTATGAAGACGTAAATACATTTGCGTCCAACGTTAACATGTCCTCTATCAGACCCACCCTGAATGGGTTGAATAGTCCGTTCCTAAGTATGCTATGCCAACGTCTTTTTGTGGTGTACTTTACACGTTTCAGCTCTGGCAAAGTAGGCCCTGAATTCTGCCATCGAGCCTTTTTCTCCTGCCTTCTGACTCTGAAAGCCTCAGCCCAGGCTGTCTCTGTACCCGTGACCTCTGACTTACTTTCTGTGCGGCTCCCGGCGCTTAGCACAGCCTGCTGCCTGCCAAGACTGACTTCAACCTTCGAATTATCTGTTCCGCTCCTCGAAAATACATTCCTGCCTACTAGTTTAAGTAAACATCCCCCCAGCTGCAGAGCAAAGGGCCCGGCCTCACTGTCTATGTGCAAGTAATTCATAGCCCTGTTACCATGGAAGGCCCATGCCCCTCGCATTCTCATGTAGACACTTAGGCGCTTATACACACACTCACAGTCAGTATAGAATAGCTTCTGCCCCAGAGACCTTTTCCGTTTAGATAATATGGTTCCCAAACATCAGATATCAGATATGATAGAAGTACGAGTTGATCTGACATGCCAGACTTCTGTCTCTTTCCGCCAGTGTAAATGTCAAGTCCCCTGCACCCTCCAGTTTCACGTCAATCACACGTCATGCAGCTGAGCGCGCATCCAAGCCTCAGATTTCGGCTGACATTGCAACATTTCTGCTTTGTGCCACCGACTTGTGACACCTACCTATGACGTTTCTAGCACACACCTCTAGTTCACGCCTAGTTCACGCCTTCTGATTACGTATTACTAACACGTGGATGCTGTTATCTTGTCTTCTCTCAGCTGGTACGCCTACTATATTGGTTTCTATGATGTGATTTAAGTATATAAGCTATGTATTGTCAATAAAATAGGGCTCTATCCCTTCCTGAACCCCTGTGGTTGCAGGAACATGATATCCAGGTCATGACCATTCCTTTTTAAGGAATAAAACCCCTAAGAACTCTAACACCACGGACTCTGCCTTTTTCTTTCCGATTGAGTTATTATTGATTAAGTACTTACCTGCATAGAAATTAAGACGGTAAATCAAATATTTACCACATTATTCTGGCGCCCGAACAGGGACCCCTCCCCCACCCCACGCGCCGGTTGGTGCGTTGCAAGCTCTGTCCCCTGCCATCAGTTAGACGGAAACTACGCGTACTGGCAGGATTTCCTGTATCTCCCTCTGGCCCACGGAGGTGACGAAGACTGCGATCAGCACCCAGACGAGGCGGTGAGGAGTGCGGAGGATCCCGACCAGAGCCTAGCCGAAAGAAGCAAGGTCCGAGGTGTCAAGAGGCCCACCAGTTTCCGAAGTATCCACGTGTCGAGCCGAGTCGAGTCCGGTCCAGTCCAGTCGAGTTTTCCGAGGCCTTCTGTTTCCGTGCTTCCCGGTGAGTACCATTGCTGGGACGTATCAAGACGGGTTTGGGTACACAAATTCGGTCTGCACTGTTTTAGACAGTGTATCTGTGCTGTTTAGCAGTACATCAGTTATTCAAGTTTTTGCATTGTCTCTGACAGTGTATCTGTGCTGTTTAGCAGTACATCCGGTATAGGGGGGTAGTCATATATGTCTCAAATGTCTTTTCATGTGATTAATGTCGTGGTATGAGTGTGACTGTTTTTAATGTGCTTTATTGTGTTCTTGTGTAACTAGCTGTATTCAGTATTAAGTAGCAAGGATTGAGCATTCAGTATTAAGTAAACAAGATGCCGTTTTTCAATAAGTTAAAGCAGATAGGAACTAGGAAAGGGATACTAGAGGAAGAAATTCCTATCCCCCCTAGGGACACTCCTGGAAATTTTATGTACCACAAGCATGGCTTAGATGCCATATTGTATCTAGATTTATGGGCCGATTATACTAAGCATCTAGACGAGAGACACAGATGGCCTGTTACCGGAACATGGGATGCCGAGTGCATCATGAAGGTAGAAGAAGCACTATGGAAAAAGAAAGCCAGACAATCTCAGAAGGACGCCATAGAATTTTGGCGTAAGGAATCACATAAGCGTGCTGAAAAAGCACTCCGTAGAGAAGACAGACTTAAAGAATCAGATAAAGCCCAAGAAAACGAATTAGTTACTGAAGGGATCCGAGTAAAATCAGAACAAATAGACCGCGCACGAAACAATCTTGTAAATGGTATGTATCTTGTGGCCGAGGGTTCGCCTGAGGCCACTTCAGAAATACCGAAAAATCTGCCGCCAGCATTGGTTCCAACTAAAGTAAATCACAGGACTACTAAAGACATATTTCTGAATTCCTATCTAGAGGATGTAGCACCCGCTTACACTAATCTGCCTGTCCGCGTCCCGCCTACTGACGGTGACGGAGGTGGCAACCCGCCTCCAGACCATATCCCGCCATTACCGCAACCAGGTTTCCCCGTTCGACAGCCCATCATTCCTCCACCTCCACCACTTCCCGCACCTAAAATTGATATACCGAAACCGCTTCTACCTGATCCTACTAAAAGGCAAGTTCAAGTACAGATACAGACTCCGCAGAGAGGTAATGTCCAAGCCTCCGCCTCAGGAGGTGCGACCGGGGGTTGCCGGACCCCGCCACCGACACACAGATTGCAGCTTAGGGATATGCAGAACCCGTTTACATTCCAATCACCCCGCCTCGACATACTCAAAGAACCGCTTTCAGTTTGCAGATATGATCCAGTACCCGGCAAAGACGATAGAATGATGATAGCATCACTACGCTTACGACATGCTACAGATTACCTACTGTTTTTCTCAGGAATGAAAGAACACCTAGATAGAATATATCATTTTGTCCAGACTGGGGAAGACCCTGACAGTATTAAGGATGCCATGACGCATCAGAAAGTTGACACTCAAGCATATATACTACGTTTTTTTATAAATTGCCTAATAAGAGAACGAGATAGGCCTGAGACAGAACAGGAGGAATTAGATGGACTCAACAAGTGGGGTCAAAATATATCCGAAGGAAAACATGATAAAGGAAGTTGCATAGCCAGTATGTACAAGAGAATAAGAAAAGCAGTGATAGAAATACACGAAAAAGAGAAAGAAAAAGCTTCCGAGGAGGAGGAGGAAGAACCTGAAGAACCAGAAAAGACTACAGATACGATAGCGTATGTAGGTAAGGGAACTTACCTTAGGAAAGGCATTCGTCCGGAAAGCAAGAGAGTTTTTCTCTCTGGCATAACAAAACCGAATTCTCCTGAACATCAGTTCCAGGAGACTGATAAAAGGCTTCGAGACCGAATAGGGTACCACGTACTCAATTCTATGGATGAACAAGAACTAGCCCGGTCAGCAGTATTATGGGCTGACAATCTGAACATATACAATGATGACACAGTAGCGCAGACATTTCTGAACCTTTCCCCAGACGAGCAGAAATTAGCAGGTGTATACATGATTCAGCACCTCCTCACGTTATACAGAAACCAACATTCTGATCCAGGTCCCTTACACGATACATTAGAAGCACTACTCATGGATAGATGGAGAGGTCTAAGTACCAAGTTAATACAAATAATTCTAGAACAACGACATAGATATAACACTTTCGTAAGCTCCGAATATGTTCCCGCTCCGCCCCCAGAAAGAAAAATGTATCATATGGAGCGTCTGCATGGCATTGAAAGTCAGAACCCCTTACGAGAAGTACATCCAGTTATGGGTGCCGATCAGACCTTGAAACGTGTGTATGTACACACGCCTCTGACTAAGTTAGAACTGTTAGAAATGAAGAAACTAGTACCCTGTCATGATAAAGACCCTGCAGGTTTTCATAGAGAACTTAAAGACATGTTACTGATGGGGGATTACACATATGAAGATTTCATGAAAATGTTAAAGGTATTGTTGCCTACCGGCATCTACGAGAAACTCAAGGAAAAAGAATGGGAGGTGGGAGAGAAAAAGATTGTATGGGCAGAAATAGAAGACGAGGAGGAAAAACGTACCCCAGGGCTAGGCCTTGGGGAGAAAACTAAAGCATTACCGGGTTTGATAGTACAGGTTCTGCCAAGATTACTGACAACTAGAAAGGAAGATTGGGACGCAATTTCGGCCTGTAAACAGAAACCAGATGAAGATACTAGTGACTTCTATTCAAGATTCGAGAAATGTTTCATTATTAATAGTGGTCTTAAACCAAGTAGCGAGTCGTACCCGCATCTTTTTGTATCAAAGTTAGTCGAGAATTCCCTGTTAGCAGTTAAAAACCGTGTATACAAGGTTGAGAGTACATGGCAAGCAAACACGCCATCACAGATGTTACAGATGTTACAATACCATCAGAACAGAATTAGAGAAGAACAGGATCATGAACAGAAACGTATGAAAGACACGAAAATGAAAATGTTAGTGGCCCAATCGGTTCCAGCCGACGGCCAGAGAAAGGGTACGACCCAGACAGGTTACGCCGCAGCTCCCGTTAAAGGGACATGCAACTATTGCAAGCAGCCAGGTCACTACGTACATGAATGTCCAGTTCTGAAACATAACATATCAACAGGTAAAACTAAGGAAAGACCGCATCCGCCAAGACAGGACCAGGCCCAGCAACAGACTTCACAGAATGTACAGCCCATGCAGAATACACAGCCTATGCATGCTTCACCACATGCAGCACAGACAGTAGCGGTATCACAGCCACAGCCCATTGCCGGGACTCAACAAGTATCCCAACAGATGTACCAGTATGCCCAATCCGCTTACCCCGATTACCCACGATACACATGAAACAGCCTAGAGAGGGAATTTGGCTTGCCTCTTATTGAAATTCCTGTAGATCAAGAGGGTCCTTATGTACACAGTCAAGTATTGGGAAAAGACAGAAAGTTTTTAATTGACACAGGGGCAAGCCGCACAACAATCAGCCATAATGAAGTCCCAGGGGCACCCCTCTCAGGCTCACAGAATGTTTCCCTTGGTTTTTCAGGACAGCCTATTGTAAATGAGGTATCAGAACCCGTTCCCCTGGCTGTGGGTCCGTTATCACGTGTTACAGACCTGTTACTTACGAAATCATGTCCAGAAAATCTGTTAGGTATCAAAACATTGAAGGCTCTAGGAGCAGTGATATGTTGTTCCCCGGAGGGAGTTAGACTCTTTCTGCGGGATTTCAAGGGTCATTATGTATTACGAGAGTTTGATGTCAGATTGAAAAATGTACCAGATCACTTGTGGGCACAAGGCCCAACTAATGTAGGCTGTATGCATATCACACCATACCGTGTTACACTCAAACCAGGTGTTGTTCTACCCAGAATCAGACAATACAAGTTACCACCCGATGCTGTAGTGGCTTTACTGGAAATCATTGAAGAGCTCATCGCCCAAGGAGTGGTCGTAGAGACCGACTCCAATATCTGTAATTCCCCTATCATTCCAATTCTTAAACGTACTGATCCCAATGCACCGCCAGTATATCGGCTGGTGATTGATTTACGAGAACTGAATAAATGCATTGTACCACAGTACCCTGTGGTCCCCGACATCTCTTCCCTATTGACTGCTATTGATTCAGAAGCAACGTTCTTTACTGTAATTGATCTCAAGAACGCCTTCTTTAGTGTACCTATTGACCCAGAGAGCCAATATCTCTTCGGATTCAGTTTAAATGGACGAAGTTTCAAATTTTCACGCGCACCTCAAGGATTCACAGAAAGCCCCAGCATCTATAGTCAAGCACTGAAAAGACAACTAGATTGTATTCAAATGCCAGTTAACACCGCTTTACTGCAATACGTCGATGATCTGCTGATCACCGCACAAAGTGAGCCCGATTGTGTACAAGCATCACTGACAGTTTTACATTTTCTGGCCGACAAGGGACACAAGGTGTCTCCTTCGAAGCTACAATTCTGTGTTCAGCAAGTTGTGTACTTGGGTCACTTGCTGTCCAAAGTGGGGAGACAGCTCACTCCCGATCGCATTCAGTTAATTGTAAATATGCCACAACCCCAGACACAAAAGGAAGTGCGGGCCTTTATAGGCCTCACCTCGTACTGCAGACAATGGATTCCTCAATATGCATTTCTAGCTAAACCACTCATTCAGTTAACGACACAGGAGGCAGCGACTTCGACTGCCCTCCCTTGGACTCAGGAACACACAAAAGCCTTTGAAGAATTAAAGAAAGCTTTATGCCAAGCACCAGTTTTAGCGACACCATGTTACAGCAAACCTTTTACACTTTTTGTTACAGAACGTGATGGTACAGCGTTGTCTGTCCTCACCCAAGATCAAGCAGGTTCACATAAGCCTTGCTCTTATTTTTCAAGTACATTGGATTCAGTAGCCCAGGCACTCCCTGCGTGCTTAAAGTCAGTAGCAGCAACAGCACTAGCAATCAGACAGAGCGACTCAATTGTTTTAGGACATCAATTAACAGTACAAGTTCCACATTCTGTAGAGGTTCTTTTAAACAGAACCCAGACTCAACACTTGACTATAGCACGACTGACAGGTTATGAATTAACGCTATTCCAGCCACACATAGAAATCAGACGCTGCAGCATTCTGAACCCCGCAACATTGTTACCTTCCATTATGACAGATCCAGCCCCGCATGATTGTCTAGAGATCATTAATGCAGTAACAAAGCCTCGACGAGACTTAACCGATGTTCCATTGACAAATCCAGACCTGACACTTTATGTGGATGGTTCATGTATGAGAACAAGTACAGGAGAATTAGTGGCCGCGTATGCAGTGACCACTGAAACCGAAGTTAGAGAAACATGTCGTATTGATACACTGTCCGCTCAAGCGGCAGAGCTTATTGCTCTGACCCGAGCCTGTATACTAGCCAAGAACAGAAATGTCAACATATACACTGATTCCCGTTATGCCTTCGGAGTTGTACACGACTTCGGAATGTTATGGCAAGAACGAGGTTTTTTGACCTCTCATGGTGCCAAGATTCAACACGGTCCCCTCATTCAAGCACTGTTAGATGCAATACATCTGCCTTCAGGCATTTCCGTCATGAAGTGTAAAGCACATACTAAAGTTACAGATTCTGTTTCCCAGGGTAACGACCTGGCAGACCAGACAGCAAAACATACAGCACTGACTCACACCCAGACAACTGATGTGACAAAGACAATAGTTCCGACACATTGTATGACAGTCAGGGATCCCGCACTAGATGTAATCGATATTCAGACACATGCTACTACAGATGAAATAAAGAAATGGACTGAACTAGGAGGGATCCAGACAGATCAAGGTTGGATGACGAAGGGAAAATCTACATGGTTTCTCCCCGACTCTATGGTTCAAATCATAATCAATACAGCACATAGTCCGGCACATCTAGGAGAGAAAGCGATGTTAGACAGTTTACAGAATCTCTGGTACAATAAACACTTACGAGCAGCAGCAAAACAGAAAGTGCGTACTTGCATGATCTGTTGTCAGTTCAATCCAGGAAAAAGTGTCCCCGTAGAGCAAGGTGGATTTCATCCTCCCGATCACCCTTTTGAAGTCCTCCAGATGGATTATATCCAGATGGACCGTTGTCGAGGATTCAAATATGTCCTCGTAATTGTTTGTGCACTTTCCCGCTGGACCGAAGCATATCCAGTCCCAGATTACACTGCTCCGACCACTGCCAGGCAGCTGGTTCGAGAATTCTTCCCACGGTACGGCTTGCCTCGTGTCGTGTACTCAGATAACGGACAGCCATTCTCTTCCGAACTTATGAGACAGGTTTCCCTGCTGCTAGGATATCAGTGGAAATTCCATTGTGTCCGACATCCCGAAGCCGCTGGCCTTGTAGAGAGGCATAACCAGACACTAAAGACCCGCCTTGGTAAAATATGTAAAGAGAAAGGGGTCGACTGGATAGTCGCCCTGCCAGTTGCACTGTTCTACATGAGAATGGTTGCCCATTCGAGATCAGGACTATCCCCGTATGAAGTGGTTTTTGGCAGACCACCGAATATGTGGGGGACGCCCATTCCTAAGAAAATTACCGATGTCGATTGTAATATGCTGACAGATTACCTTGCCTCCTTGATGTCTGCACTCCAATCATGTCGTTCACAGGTTGCCGCAGCCTTCCCTGACAACACTGATGTAAAGCCGCATGATGTCCGTCCTGGTGACACAGTCCTGATTAGGAACTTTGACAGGAAAAGTCCGCTGGAGCCCCGCTGGAAAGAGCCGAATACCGTTCTTCTTACTACGAGGACAGCAATAAAGGTGGAAGGCAGAAAGGGGTGGATGCATACGAGTCATATTAAAAAGTGCAACGAACTGAAACCAGACCTAGACTCGTCCACCCCCTCCAAAGACTGTATTGAGCCAAGTGACTTTAAAGTTCCCGAACGAGAGAAAACTCCCCAAGAGGAGTATAGACTGAAACTTCGATCTAGCAAGTCAGACAGTTTAATTGTTTAAGTCCTCCCCTAGGTGAATCGGTTAAATAGTTTCTGACATGTATCCCCTAGATCGAGATAGAGAGAGAGAGAGACAACTCAAGAAACGTACATATTGCAAATCACTCCGCAGTCACTGTATAGTGACATTATTGATTATGTTTTTCCTAAGTCTTCTGATTATTGTTGCCAGTATACTGCTTCCTATCTACTACCCTATTTTCAAGCGTGAACAATCTGCTTACAATGTCACTGCTGAACATTCTTTTAGTGAATTACCTCCACACGAACTTTCTTACAGACTCGCGCTGCGCAACAACACATTCATTAGTATGTTACATCACTCCCATCAGACTAATAATGCTACAAACTGCTGGATATGTGGCCGACTCCCTCCCTACCAGAAATACAAGGGAGTTCTGCCCCTCTTTCCGTACCCGTTCACTCACAATGGCTCCTGTGGTGCATGGTTTAGAATAATTAATTCCTTAGATCCTGATATTGCTGTTTTCAAAGGGAGCTGGGTTTGGGGAAACTTGAACTTAGTTCTGCTTAATGTCTGTTAACCTGATAAGAAGGGACTCCCCACTAGAATAGGAACTGATCTAGAAAATGAAGTATATGGATTAGGTAATTACACAATTAACCTTATGATTCTTACTGTTGAATCCGAAGCTGCACCAGTTCTCCCTGCTATGTCAGTATTACCAGTCACTGGTGAATTATGTGTCAGTAAGAAAGGTTCAGTACACTTAGGTCATAGTAAATGTACTACTGTGGTCGAATTCAGTGATCAAGGTAAATCTTCCTTTAGAGCTACCCGTCATTCCTATTTTGTTTGTGGTCATACCGCATACATACATATTGCATTCCTTCTGCCCCCTGTTTTTCTAGCTCCTCCTGATTATCACAGAAATACAAATCTAGTAAAAATAGACTCCGAAGAGATCTCCCGATTGTCGACTACACTGAAACGGCATGGGAGCAATACACAGATTTCAATAAAGGATTCTTTTTCTTCACAGGCCCCGTCCAAAATAGTAAATTGATACGCAGATTAACTAGAACACTTGAAGCAGTAGTGAATGAAACTGCCTCCGCCCTAGGTAACTTAACAGAAGAGCAGTCCGCCATGCGGGTTGTTGTTCTTCAGAATCGTCTTGTTATTGACGTCATCTTGGCAGATAGAGGCGGAGCTTGTAAGGTCATCGGGTCAAGTTGCTGTGTTTTCATCCCAGAAAACGCGCCAACGGTATACCAAGCTATTACACGTCTTCATAAAATTGCAAATCTGATACATCAGAATCCAGGCACCTGGACTTGGTCCGGTTGGTTCTGGACAACGTTAACCGCTTGGGGATGGAAGATCCTATCCTTCCTAGGCATTGGCCTAGTCATAGTATTCAGTTGCTGCCTGTGCCTGCAGTGTGGGCCAGCGATTTGTGGACTGTGTGCCACATCGTGCATTGAACATTCCAGTTTTCTCTCAAAACGTGAAAGAAAGAAAGAAGAACAAATGATGTTACAAGAACAGACTGATCGATTTATGAGGATCGATATATCATGAAGGGTCCGTAGGGAACAAGGAGGGAATGAGGAAATATAAATTTTATGGTCAAGTTGTGTTCCCTAGCGTGTACCCCACCGTCTCCATGTACCAGCTTAAAGTGCATGTAACTTCCCTCCTGTGCCAGCTATGAAGACGTAAATACATTTGCGTCCAACGTTAACATGTCCTCTTTCAGACCCACCCTGAATGGGTTGAATAGTCCGTTCCTAAGTATGCTATGCCAACGTCTTTTTGTGGTGTACTTTACACGTTTCAGCTCTGGCAAAGTAGGCCCTGAATTCTGCCATCGAGCCTTTTTCTCCTGCCTTCTGACTCTGAAAGCCTCAGCCCAGGCTGTCTCTGTACCCGTGACCTCTGACTTACTTTCTGTGCGGCTCCCGGCGCTTAGCACAGCCTGCTGCCTGCCAAGACTGACTTCAACCTTCGAATTATCTGTTCCGCTCCTCGAAAATACATTCCTGCCTACTAGTTTAAGTAAACATCCCCCCAGCTGCAGAGCAAAGGGCCCGGCCTCACTGTCTACGTGCAAGTAATTCATAGCCCTGTTACCATGGAAGGCCCATGACCCTCGCATTCTCATGTAGACACTTAGGCGCTTATACACGCACTCACAGTCAGTATAGAATAGCTTCTGCCCCAGAGACCTTTTCCGTTTAGATAATATGGTTCCCAAACATCAGATATCAGATATGATAGAAGTACGAGTTGATCTGACATGCCAGACTTCTGTCTCTTTCCGCCAGTGTAAATGTCAAGTCCCCTGCACCCTCCAGTTTCACGTCAATCACACGTCATGCAGCTGCGCGCGCATCCAAGCCTCAGATTTCGGCTGACATTGCAACATTTCTGCTTTGTGCCACCGACTTGTGACACCTACCTATGACGTTTCTAGCACACACCTCTAGTTCACGCCTAGTTCACGCCTTCTGATTACGTATTACTAACACGTGGATGCTGTTATCTTGTCTTCTCTCAGCTGTTACGCCTACTATATTGGTTTCTATGATGTGATTTAAGTATATAAGCTATGTATTGTCAATAAAATAGGGCTCTATCCCTTCCTGACCCCTGTGGTTGCAGGAACATGATATCCAGGTCATGACCATTCCTTTTTAAGGAATAAAACCCCTAAGAACTCTAACACCACGGACTCTGCCTTTTTCTTTCCGATTGAGTTATTATTGATTAAGTACTTACCTGCATAGAAATTAAGACGGTAAATCAAATATTTACCACAGCACTCCGCTAGTATTATTACACTAGTTTTGCATTGTTGTCCTATAATCAGCCTTATTTACATATTTCTTGTGATAGTGCGGATATTCCTCTTAGAGGAACACCACTACCTTTCCTTTTTCCTTTTTTGTGCTGGTGGCTCGCCTGGCAGCAAGTAGCAAAATGCGTGACAATGCATTTCAGTGCGGTGATGCGGATCACCGCACTGAAATGCGTGAGCATCACACCTGTTGCGTGACGCTTGGCAGGACTGCAAATCACACTCAAAGCGTTCTCCAAAAACAAAGCAGACGCATGGGAAACATTGGACCCTGCATCATGAAACTAACTATGCTCCACATAGATTTAAGGGAACAAACACCGGTTTGAACTAGGTATGTGTATATGCGTGTTTATTGTGAAAACTAAGGGTCATATTTATAAAATTTGTGGCAAAGGGCAGCGCACCAAGTCACCTTGCTGCACTGCTGCCCCTGCGTCATTGGGAAAGGGCAGGAATGCGTTGTATTTATACAATACTGCGGATTCCTGTTCTTTACCCCTCCGCTGGCGTATTTTGGCAGACTAACGCCAGCGCAGGCTTCCTCGCACTGTTGTGCAAGAGTGCCTGCAATCCAGGCAGGATTGCTTTTATGCAGGAAGGGGCACCTACACGAGGTTCCTGCACAAAAACAATCCTGAAAGGCTTTTACCTTTTTCTATGTGTGATGCATAAAGGAAACAAAGTAGGAGAAATACAGATATTTCTCCTTGTTACCCCTTTCCTGAGCAGGTGTATATGTTTAGTGCATTCCAAGGTCTACCAGTCTTTGTAAATCGGAAAAGCATAAAAAACCATGGGAGTTCCTTTAGAACACCCACACAACGCTCATGGAACGCCACCCTTGTGCAGAGTACTTACTCCTCAGGCCACACAAATCCTCCCGTTGTGAACAAAGAGACTTGTCAGCAGTGAACATCACAGCCGTTATTATACCTGATGATATAGCTTGGGACAAAACAGAATATGACATTTTTAGCCCATCGGAGCGGTTTAAGATTCCACACTTATTCAAGATTTCATCACGTGACTTTATTACCTCTAGTACCTTTTCTAATGATTGGGACTTCGAGACTGTTAATAATATGATGTCTAATCTAGAGATGTTGCAGTATTCACAAATCATGAATATTTAGACAGTTCATCAGACTATGAACAAATGTATTGTTATAACCATTATGGTCATCACTTACTTCACAAATCTGCAAATAACCAATGGGAACATTGTCCTACTCCTCCAAAGGGTAGTTCAAAAACTTTTGCGAAGAAGTTTCCATATTTTACAGGGTTTAATGAATCCAATGCTGAATTGTTTTACTTTAGAAATGTGAACAAAATAGGAATGAAAAGTATGTTAACCAATACGAAACAGATTTATTCTGCATCCTTTTATGTTCAACTGTTTAGACAGGTTTTCGACTTTTGGAAAGACAACATTGAGACCAAAAATGTCTGGGGTTCAAAAGATTGTCAAGTGCAGGGGGTAGAAGCTTTGTTTAGAGACTGTATAATCCCTGAGCGAATTATGTTTTTGAATGACACTGTCCAACAAACGTCTTGTCTTGGGTTAGCCAAGATCAAGGACTTGAACACACCGACCATACCAATAGCTGCGAGCAATAGCTCTACATGGGGGGAGGTCGACGTACATAATATTTTGCATTACAACAGATCAGATCCAGATTGGAACAAATGGTTGCTCTGGCCCATGGACACCAACAGCTGTCAAGCTCGATTCCTGAACAAAACTCAAGGTTTCAAAGTCAATAGGCCAGACCCAAGATATGTTCAAAGACAGCATCCTGGGGTAATAACAAAATACACTGCAGGGAAGCTATGCCTTGATTGGCTACAGAAAGGTACACTACAGGATGCAAAACACCACTTATCTTTACTTAAAGATGGCACAGAACTTAGGGAATTCTTGTTAGGACCAAGAAAACCGCGTCAAAAACGTTTCATATATGCCGGTATATATGCTGCATATAATAAAATTAGAGGATTACGCAAGCAGAGACTGCAGAACAAATACGAAAAATTGATCATATTAATTTAGAGAAATCTCTCTCTGTAGTCAACAATGGGTTAATGACGCTGTCGTCCAGGATATATTCATTGGACAGTATTGTGCCTTCTGCCATAGACATGGTCATGTTGTAACATGGTCAGTCTCAACTACGTTCTATCATGCTATTAGTCTGGACACTACAAAACTTGTGTGCAGGCTATATGCCTTGACATTTAATTAATACTACGTCGTTGTTATCAGAGTTCAATCTTACTGATAAACAGATCAAACTGGCACAAAGGGGAGCAGACTATACGGTGCTGAGCATTGAAAAACTGGAAAGATTACCATTCACAGTGGCAGATGAACAGCTACTGAATGGATAATATATGGAACAATCACTCTGCGGGTTACAAATTTCCATTTCAGTAATACCAAAAACACATACCAGCAGGCAAATATGAAAGGTTGCATAAAGAATACATCTAGACCTCCTGGGATTTACCATACACACACAGATGTTGGAGTGGGGGACGTGAAGTGTTTCTTAGCGGTTCAAACTGTTAAAACGCCCTGAATGGTTCTCTCCATTGCCAGGTGTTAGACCTGGCATCATTGGCGTGAGTCTCTCTTCCATTTTGACAGATTGCCTCCTCTGTTTTGATATGTTTTTGCTGGTTACATGCTTTGGGCACTGTGCCACTGCTATTCAGTGCCACAGTGCAAGTTTTCCCTATGTTAGATTGATGTAATAATTGGTGATTCCATGATTGGGTTATTTGGTTTACCTGTCAGCCCCTAGTACAGTGCACCACGTGTTCCCAGGGCTTGTAAATCAAATGCTGCTGGCAGGCTTGCAGCACTGTTTGTGCCACCCACAGATGCAGCTTGCAAAGTGTGTCTCAGGCCTTCCATTGCAAGGCCTGTGTGCAGGCTAGTACTGCCATGTCGACTTGCCAAGTGCACCCACTTGCCAGTCCCTAAACCTTCCATTTGCTTCATATTAGACACCCCTATGGTAGGCCCAAGGGCAGGGTGCATTGTAAGTATCAGATAGGACATGCTCTGGTGTGTGTAGCATGTCCTAATAGTGAACTACAACTATTTTCGTTTTTCACTATTGCAAGGCTACCAGTTCTCCATAGGTTAGAATGGGCAGTTAGATTATTTCATTCTTATAATCCTAACTGACTCAGGGAACATGGTAGAAATTCGAATTTGGTATGCCTGAACTCAGAATGATAAAATACACCTTTTAGTAAAGTTGGTTTTAATATTCTGTATTTGAAAATACCACTTTTAGAAAGTAGGTATTTTCTCGCCTAACCGACCAGGCCTGGCTCTGCTAGGTTGTGTATTCCTTGTCTGGGTTTATGAGTGACATGGCTGGGGATTCCAGGAGACAGGCTGGGGCAGCCCACTGGTGAATAGAGAGATCTGCATCTAAATTGGAGGGAGGAGTTGCACCTGGGACCTGAATAGGGCTGGGCATTCCCTCTACAATGCTGGCTCCACCTCCTGTGGCTTGTCTGATGTCTCTGCCCTGCACTGTGAAAGGAGAGAAGTAATCATGTCAACAAAGTGCTCCAGAGCTGTGCCTTCCCTCCCCTGTGCTGGCTCCACCTCCTGTGGGGCGTCTGATGTCTCTGCCCTGCACAGTGAAAGGAAGGAAGGAGTCATGTAAACAAAGTGCTCAGGAACTTGTTTGGACTGGGCAGAGGCCTCTCTGCCTTCAGAGAACAAAGAATTTTGGGGTATAAATATTGGGTTCCTGATCCCAAGAAATTAGATCACTTCTGGAACAAGAAACCTTTTGCCAAGGAGAAGAACCAAGGAAGCTGCAGGAGTTTTAGGGCCCCTCTGCAGTGTGTGGTTTGCTGGGTAGGCCTGCAGTGGTTGCTTCATTGCCAAGGAAAGGAGAAGGAACTTTTTTAATGACTTTCATCTACAGAATATTCTCCAAGGGCTTGAACTGTGCTTGCCTCCTGCTGAAGTCTCAGGGACAAAAGACTTCATCTGCAGCTCCCCTCTGAATTTCCTTGCGCGTGTCGCTGGGAGCTGGAAGCGCGACGCATCGAGAGGAAGCGTGTCGCCGTTGCAGCTGAAATCGCCGCATCGCCGGAGAAGCAAGCCTTCGCCGCATCTCCCTGGAGTGTGTGTTCATCGAAGCTACCTGCTGTCGCATCACCGGAGAAGCATGATGCCATTGAGAGAGTTGCCATAGCATCACCGGAGAAGCATGTCACAGGGTCTGTCGCGGCCGCAAAGTACAGAGTCATCACAAGGCTGCCAGGGCGCCTAAGCATCATCATCGCAGCGTCATCGCATCATCACATCAAGGGCGCCATCTTCTTGCATCGCAACCGGATTATCGCATTGCATTAAGGCACCATATTGTGCATCGCAACTGGCTCGCAGGCCGAGAATCTACGCATCAACCCCACACCGGTAAAGATCACATCGCATCCCCTACTCTGGGCAAGCATTGAGGCACGACGCATCATTTCCCCCGGATCACGGAACCGACGCATCGCCCCTTTTGCAAGCCTTTTGTTCACTTTGCGTTATGCATCCAGGTACTTTGTTGAGAACTTTGTCGCATTTATCATTAACTTGAATTAAGCAACATTTATCATCTTTGAAGCAATCTTAAGTGTAGTATTGTGGTTTTTTGTCATTTTTGGTCTTGTGTTAAGTCTATGTAAATAATACTTATTTTTATAAAACCTGTGTTGTGTCCATCTGTGGTGTTTTCACTAAGCATGGGCGAATTTTGCGAATCTGGCGTTCGTGAATTTTGCGAATTTGCAAACTCGCAATCCGCAAAATCCGCAAATTCTCGCGAATTTGCGGATTTTTTTTTGTGTTCGCAAGGATTTCTGCTAGTTCGCAAGGATTTCTGACAGTTCGCGAGGGTTTTGTAACAGTTCGCAATTGCGAACTTACATGTCGGCTCGCAACGGTCACGATTATGTTGTTTCTATGTCTGGTTCATCATCACAGGTTCCCAGCACCCTCTGTTTCACCCCTGCCATCCTCTGTTTCACCCATGCCACCCTCTGGTACATCAATGCCTTATGCCACCCTCTGGTTCATCATCACTGTAGATTATGTGGGGAAAAAGCAAGCACACCTGCCTGCTTTAACTGACATGAATTAATTTGGGGTTGATTTATTAATGTGTCACTGTTTTAAAATTCCAGTCTGGCACCTGCTTCCTTATCTGTAATTTGCTTTCTGTTGCAGTGCAATTTTTTTTCCAGGACCTTTGTGGCCTACTTGTAGCTATTCTATGAGGCTGCTGTGAGGGTCAGAGCAGGGTCATACAATTGTTGCAACTAGCAACTGAACTTTGGAGGGGCCCTTGTCAGGAAGCACTACAGGGAACGGTTACTAATGATGAGTTTGAACTTTTGAACCTGCTTTCACTTTTGCAAAACTCGTTTTTCTGCAGAACAGCATTACAGCAACCATCCCACCAAGCTTATATGAGAAAGTTGATTTCTAATCCAAAAGTTATCCAAAGAAAATCAAAAGGCCTCAAATCCAAAAAAGTGCAGGCAAATGTCAACCTGAGGAGTTATTCTGATAAAAATCATCATTTTCAGAAGGTCTATGCTGCTTGCTAGTAGATTTCTTGTGCAGAATTGCAATTTTTGTAATTTCGCGAGTGCGAGATTGTTGCTGCCCGCCGCACCTACATGTTCGCAATTGCGAACTTACACCGCAAAGAAAAAAAATCCGCTGCGTGCGAATCTGCGGATTTTGTGGGAAATTCGCAAATCTTGCGGATTGCGAATTTACCGAAAATCCGCAAAATCCGCGAGCGTAACGGATTTTCCGCCCATGCTTAGTTTTCACTGTATTACTTTTAATATTCAGAAATGCTTAACACACTGCCTCTGAGATGAGCCTGTCTGCTCGTGCCAAGCTACCAAGGGGGTGAGCAGGTGTTATTAAGGAGTGTAATCCCCTTATCCTGACTTAGAAGTAAGGGTCCCTATTTGGACAAAGGTGAATACCATTGCCAACTAGAGACCCCCAGATCTAACATTGGTGGTCAGTGGTGAGGATTTGGACTTTGCATTTGTGTTTCATATACAGTAATTGGTGTACACTACTAATGGGTGCAGACCAAATGCGACCACATATTTTTTTTAGAATCTTTTTCCTTGGAATGTTAGTTTTTCCTGAAAGCTCCCAATTCTTACTACCATGAGTAAACCAGCATCTGTTGCATCTATGGATCTTGAATTTGAGGAAGAGAGGTTGGAAACCTACACTTTGAAACAGCTCAAACATCTCTGCTACAATTGAAAGTTGCTACAGCAGGCATTTCTAAAGGATGACTCCCATTTCTGGCTTCTACCCAGGCTGAGGGCCTGGGTAGAAGCCAGACATGCCCCTGATCTTGTGGTGAAGCCAGAAATGTCCCTGATCACGTGGTGAAGCCAGTTGGGGATGGAAATGGGCCTACTGAGAGGCCAGTGTTTTCAACAAGCAGCAGTATCTCTTCCAAAGACCTTTCCCCCAGAGAGCTGGAAGAAAGGGAGAGAAATAGGGCACTCAAGCTGGAGTTGGCTAAGCTTAAGATGGAGAGTCAGAGGGAAACAGAGAATAACAGGTTGTCTTTGGAAAGAGAGAGAATGAGAATGGAACATGAGAGGATGTTGAGGGAGTTAGGAAGCAAGGCCAAGGGCTTAGAAATCAATCCCTCTGGTGGCAGCACAACATCTGTGCCTTCAGAAGGCAGGGTACATATTCCCAAGGATGTCATCAAAGATTTCCACAAAAGTGAAGATATTGGGCAGTGGTTTGCAGCCTATGAAATAGCAATGTTGGCCCATCGGGTCCCTGAGAAGGATTGGGGAGTGGGGTTGTGGGGCCGCTTTTTAACTAAAGTTGAGATACTTTGTTAGACCTGCCCAGTGAGAATAGGATGTCATATGCCCACATGAAAAAAAACACTGATGACAAGGTATGGTTTAACTCCAAAACTCTATAGACAGAGGTTCAGGAATTGTAAAAAGTTGGAGGGAACCACTTGGGTAGAATATGTGTCTTTCTTTTGCAGAGCTATGGATGGTTGGGTGAGGGGTAGCAATGTGGATAATTTTCAAGCGCTCTATGATTTTATTGCGAGGGAGCACTTGTCTGCTAATTGTTTTCCAGAACTATGCCAGCACCTTATTGATAGCAAGTTGACTAACACTAGGAAGCTTGCTGAAGAGGCAGACCGCTGGGTCAGTCCCAGGGTCCACAAGGGTCTTGTGGGAGACTCTGCCAAAGGTGGGCAGGGTCCCCAGCAGAAGATTGGGGTGGACATGGGTAAACAGAGGGAGTTCCAGAAAGGTCCCAAATTAATTCCCAAGGGAACCAAGGTAAGAGTTCCCAGCCTCCCCCTGAGAAGTAGTCAGGACCCCGACAGGTAAACCTGTTCATAGGGGGCCTGTTACCTGCTTTCAGTATAAGCAGGTGGGCCACCGTTGGTATGATCCCCAGTGTCCCCAAAAAGGTCAGTATGTACCACCTGTGCACCACCCCGTCAGATGACCAGTATAGCCCTGGGTGGGGAAGAAATGGGTGCCCAAGGTGGGTGGGGTCCAGCAGAAATGTCCCTTGTCTAATTAGGAGACTTTGAGATGGTCCCTAGAACTCAGCTGCCGGATAACACTGAAGGCTGTGGGTGACAATCAATGGCCATAGAGTGGAGGCTCTGAGAGACACCGGAGCCAGTGTGACAGTTGTCAAGTTTCACTTGGTGTCTGCAGAGCAGGTGGTCCCCAATGCATTCTTCCCAGTTGTTGCTGCTGACAACACATACAGCCATTGCAAAGTGGCTCAAGGTTCCTTGGAGTGGGGGGGTCTCTGGTACTCTTCAAGTGGCTGTGAGGACAGCCATGCCTATTGATTGTCTGTTAGGCAATGATCTGGAAAGCTCCCCTTGGGTTAAGCTAGAGAAGAAGGCTCATTTAGAGATGTTGGGTCTGCCTGAGTGGGCGTGTGTGACCACTCGGTCTATGGCAGCTAAGGGTGTTCAAGAGACCCTAGAGTCTAAAAGTATGGCCAAGGGACCTGTCTTAAAGAGAAGAGGTAGGGGGCGCGGGAAACCAGCCCCCATTGTTCCCACAGTCCAGAAGGAGGCAGACCTCAAAGGGGAATGTGCTGGAACCTACAGGGGAGCAAGTTTCTGAACGGGGGAACCTACCTGAGCTGACCCATTGGCAGCAAGAAGGAGGTCCTCCAGGGAGGAATGTTGTGAAGGGCAGTAGAAGTGCCCGTCTCTTGTGGGATTGAGGCAACAAGTCATAAATCAGGCAGCAGGTGATCAGTCTGGATCACATTGGATCTACTGGGAGAATGATCTCCTGTATATCGAGCCTAAGGTTGCTGAGCCTGGGTCAACCCGTGTGCTGGTGGTACCCCAGCGTTTCAGAGCCTTCCTACTGGGTTTGTCTCATGATGTTCCTTTAGCTGGTCATCTGGGACAGCACAAGACCTTTGAAAGGCTTGTCTCCCACTTTTATTGGCCCCAGATGCGGAAGAGTTCAGATACTCATTTTAGGACCTGTCAAACTTGCCAGACAAGTGGAGAAAGTGGGAGGAGGCACAAGGCCCCTCTCCAACCTTTCCCTGTATTCAGTACCCCCTTTAAACGGGTGGGCATTGAAATTGTGGGGCCACTGGACCCCAAGACAGCCATGGGCAATAGGTTCATCCTGGTCTTGGTGGACTATCCTACCTGATACCCAGAAGTCATCCCACTCAGGACAGTGACGGCCCCCGTGGTGGGACGTGCACTGATGGGGATCTTCTCCCATGTGGGGTTCCCCAGAGAGGTGGTGTCTGACCGAGGTACAAACTTCATTTCTAATTATATGAAGTCTCTGTGGAAGGAGTGTAGTGTTACCTACAAGTTCACCACTCCTTACCACCCACAAGGTAATGGCCTGATTGAAAGATTCCACCGGACCCTCAAAGGCATGATCATGATTCTTGAGGAACCAATGAGGCATAAGTGGGATGTCCTCTTGCCATGCCTTCTGTTTTCCTACCGTGAGGTGTCACAAAAGTCCTTAGGGTTCAGCCCCTTTGAGCTTTTGTATGGACACTCGGTAAGAGGACCTTTGAGTCTGGTCAAGGAAGGCTGGGAGCAATCTCCCAGGAAACCTCCCTAGGATGTATATAGTTACATGCTGGCCTTCAGGAACCAGACTTGGTGATTCAGAGATCTCGCTCAGGCGAATCTGGAAGAGAGCCAGGAGGAAATGAAGCGGTGGTACGATCAGAATGCTACTCTGATTGAGCTTCAGCCTGGACAGAATGTTTGGGTCATGGCCCCTGTGGAGCCTTGTGCGCTCCAGGACAGATGGACTGGTCCATTTGAGGTGGTGAAGCGCAAGAGTGATGCCACCTATCTGGTGAACTTGCATTCTCCCAGGAACCCCTTGCGGGTCCTATATTTTAACCGCCTGACACCCCACGTAGAAATGTCCAAAGTGGGCATGCTATTAGCGACAGATGATGGAATGGAAGAGGAGACAGAGCCTCTTCCTGACCTTCTGCCTGCAACACAGCAAGATTGGTCAGTGGATGGTGTCAGCCTCTCTGCCACACTGACCCCTGATCAGCAGCAAGATTGTCGCCAACTGTTGGGGCAATTCTCTGATCTATTTTCCTTGGTTCCTGGTGTCACAGAGTGGTGAGTCCATGATGTGGACACTGGAGACAATCCTCCTGTGAAGCACAAGGCGTACAGAGTGACTGGCAAGGTCAGGGCTTACATTAAGGAGGAAATCTTCAAGATGTTTGCTTTAGGGGTAATTGAGTCCTCAAACAGTCCTTGGGCCCAGTGATTTTGGTCCCAAAGGCTACCACGCCGGGTGCCACACCTGAACACCGGTTCTGTGTGGACTACAGAGAGCTCAATTCAGTCATCAGGACTGACTCACACCCCATCCCCAGAGCTGATGAGCTCATTGATCGGTGAGGGGCTGCATGGTACCTCAGCACGTTTAATTTGACATCAGGGTACTGGCAGATCGCCTTGACTGATGGAGCTAAGGAGAGGTCAGCATTCTCCACACCAGATGGGCACTACCAATTCCGGGTTATGCCCTTTGGGATGAAGAATGCCCCTGCCACCTTTGAGAGGTTGGTCAACCGGGTGTTGGCTGGACTGGAGGATTTCAGTGCCGCCTACCTGGATGACATTGCAGTGATCAGCGCCAGTTGGGAAGAACACCTGCACCACCTCTGGGAAGTGTTGATGGCACTGCGCAAGGAAGGCCTCACGATCAAGACAAGTAAGTGCCAGATCGGGCAGGGTTCGGTGGTGTACTTGGGTCACCAGGTAGGAAGCGGCCAGGTGGCGCCCCTACAACCCAAGATTGATACCATCCTGGCATGGGAACCCCCGAAAACTCAGACACAGGTGAGAGACTGTTTAGGACTCACTGGGTACTACAGGAAATTTGTCAAGGGGTATGGCAACATTGTTGCACCCTTGACTGAGCTAACTTCCAGGAAGAAGCCCAAGAAAGTGAACTGGACTGACACCTATCAGAAGGCTTTTAAAGCCCTGAAGACTGCCAAGTGCACAACACCCGTGCTTCAGGCGCCCAACTTCTCAAAAGAATTCATTGTTCAGACAGACGCTTCAGAGCATGGTGTGGGGGCTGTTCTATCACAGATTAATGAAGAGGGCCTAGACCAACCTGTAGCCTTCATCAGTAGGAGGTTACTTCCACGGGAACAAAGTGGGAGTGCAATTGAGCATGAGGCATTTGCTGTGGTCTGGGCACTGAAGAAGTTGAGACCATACTTGTTTGGGACTCACTTCCTGGGTCAGACCGACCACAGGCCCCTCAGATGGCTAATTCGGATGAGGGGTGAGAACCAAAAGTTGTTGAGGTGGTCCATTTCTCTACAGGGTATGGACTTTACGGTGGAACACCGCCCTGGTACACAACACGCCAAAGCTGATGGTCTGTCCAGATTTTCCCGCCTTAGTGAAGAGAACTCCCAAGGAGAAGGGTGGTTCTCCCCCATTTCAGTTGAAAGGGATACGTGTTAGACCTGGCATCATTGGCGTGAGCCTCCCTTCCATTTTGACGGATTGCCTCCTCTGTTTTGATATGTTTTTGCTGGTTCTATGCTTTGGGCACTGTGCCACTGCTATTCAGTACCACAGGGCAAGTGCTCCATATGTTAAATTGATGTACTAATTTGTGATTCCATGATTGGGTTATTTGATTTACCTGTCCACCCCTAGTACAGTGCACCAAGTGTGCCCAGGGCTTGTAAATCAAATGCTTCTGGTGGGCTTGCAGCACTGTTTGTGCCACCCGCAAAAGCAGCTTGTAAAGTGTGTCTCAGGCCTGCCATTGCAAGGCCTGTGTGCAGTCTAGTACTGCCATGTCGACTTCGCAAGTGCACCCACTTGCCAGTCCCTAAACCTTCCCTTTGCTTCATATTAGACACCCCTCTGGTAAGCCCAAGGGCCGGATGCATTGTAAGTATCAGGTAGGACATGCTCTCGTGTGTGTAACATGTCCTAATAATGAACTACAACCATTTTTGTTTTTCACTATTGCAAAGCTACCTGTTCTCCATAGGTTAGAATGGGCAGTTGGATTATTTCATTCTTATAATCCTAACTGACTCAGGGAACATGGTAGAAATTCAAATTTAGTATGCCTGAACTCAGAATGAAAAAATACATCTTTTAGTAGAGTTGTTTTTCATATTCTGAGTTTGAAAATACCACTTTTAGAAAGTAGGTATTTTTTTCCTAACCGTCCAGGCCTGCCTCTGCTAGGTTGTGTATTCCTTGTCTGGGTTTGTGAGTGACAAGGCTGGGGGATTCCAGGAGACAGGCTGGGGCAGCCCAGTGGTGAATAGTGAGATATGCATCTAGATGGGAGGGAGGAGTTGCACCTGGGACCTGAATAGGGCTGGGCCTTCCCTCTACAATGCTGGCTGCACCTCCTGTGTCTAGTCTGATGTCTCTGCCCTGCACTGTGAAAGGAGAGAAGGAATCATGTCAACAAAGTGCTCCAGAGCTGTGCCTTTCCTCCTCTGTGCTGGCTCCACCTCCTGAGAGGGGTCTGATATCTCTGCCCTGCACAGTGAAAGAAAGGAAGGAGTCATGTAAACAAAGTGCTCAGGAACTGGGTTGGACTGGGCAGAGGCCTCTCTGCCTTCAGAGAACAAAGGATTTTGGGGTATAAATATTTGGACCCTGATCCCAAGAAATTATATCACTTCTGGAAAAAGAAAACTTTTGCCAAGGAGAAAAACCAAGGAAGCTGCAGTAGTTTTACTGCCCCACTGCCAGTGTGTAGTTTGCTGGGTTGGCCTGCAGTGGATGCTTCATTGCCAAGGAAAGGAGAAGGAATTTTCTAAGGACTTTCACATCTACAGAATATTCTCCAAGGGCTTGAACTGTGCTTGCCTCCTGCTGAAGTCTCATGGACAAAAGACTTCATTTCCAGCTCCCCTCTGAATTTCCGTGCTGGGAATTCTCACCTCCAGACATTTGTGTGTCGCTGGGAGCTGGAAGCGTGACGCATCGAGAGAAAGCGTGACGCCGCTGCAGCTGAAATCGTTGCATCACCGGAGAAGCGAGCCTTCGCCGCATCTCCCTAGAAGCGTGTGTTCATCGAAGCTGCCTGCCGCCGCATCACCGGAGAAGCGTGTGCCATCGAGAGAGTCGCCATCGCATCACCGGAAAAGTGTGTCGCAGGGCCTGTCGCGGCTCCAAAGTACAGAGTCATCGCAAGGCTGCCAGGGCGTCTACACATCATCATCGCAGCATCATCGCATTGTTGCATCAAGGGCACCATCTTCTCGCATCACAACCGGATCATCGCATCAAAGCGCCATCTTGCGCATCGCAACAGGCCCGCAGGCCAAGAATCTATGCATCAACCCTGCACCGCTAAGGATCATAACGCATCCCCAACTCTGCGCAAGCATTGAGGCACGATGCAACATTTCCCCTGGATCACGGAACCAACGCATCTCCCCTTTTGCGAGCATTCTGTTCACTTTGCGTTACGCATCCAGGTACTTTGTTGAGGACTTTGTTGCATTTATCATCAACTTGAACTAAGCAACATTTATCATCTTTGAAGCAATCTTAAGTGTAGTATTGTGGATTTTTGTCATGTGTGGTTTTGTGTTAATTCTATATAAAGAATACTTATTTTTATAAAACCTGTGTTGTGTCCATCTGTAGTATTTTCACTGTATTACTGTGTATATTCACAAATGCTTAACACACTGCCTCTGAGATAAGCCTGTCTGCTCGTGCCAAGCTACCAAGGGGGGGAGCAGGGATTATTTAGGAGTGTAATCACCTTATCCTGACTTAGAAGTAAGGGTCCGTATTTGGACAAAGGTGAATACCATTGTCAATTAGAGACCCCCAGATCTAACACCAGGGTTTACATTTACGGGGCCTGTGATGGTTCCTCTAACAACTTATCTTGTCACCTGCAAGGTTTACCAGCTGCAGTGATTGATCCAATTTTTGGACAACTTTCAAACGGAAGTTACCTCATGTTGAACGATCACAGCTGCTGTGGCATGTTGCTAGGTATTCCATATCTAGGAACTGTGTCATCCAGGGTCACTTGCTGTATGCAAGTATTGTTTCCTCAAACCAAAACAGGCAGGGAGTCGCCTCTATGGCCTTCACTGAACATCTCTTCTATACAAATTGATACTCTAAGCAGAATGAAAGCCATTCTTTTGCAAAAAACTGTGCCACTGACCTCGCCAAAGAAACCTATGATCTACAAGTCGCAAGGACTTCTGCCGAAATACATGCCATTTTAAATACAAACTGTCCTATATATTTCTCAAAAATGTTAGTTCGTATCTTAAACATGTCTGATACGAGCAGTATTGAACATCTATTTAAGAACGTATGTTCGAGACTGTTAGCACCTTTTCAAGGGGTCCTCTGAATCATTCCAAACTTCGTGCACTCTATGTTTGGAGGACTGTCCCTCCTTTTGGGACTCGTTGCAGGGATACTATTTTTGCTCCTTCTGCTACAATATGGCAAGCCAAATCACCAGCACCACCCAATTCACTGTGGAGAGAGCTCTGCAGGAGATGAAGTGTTGTGAGTACATTGCTCAAACTCTGGGTTTACCTCGTCTCTGAGAATTAAATACGACATGGTTTCTGTCATTTAGACCAATCTGGCAAGATTGCATCTTATCTGTTCTACGCTGCCTGCTTTACAGTGAAGAATGCGTGCTAGACGTCTGTCTAACACTCCCATTAGTCATGGACCCTGTAATGTCCCATGCTCTGTGTTGTCCCCAGCGGCTACCAATTCTGATGACGGCATTCATTGAGATCTCACAGACGCAAAATGCTGATGCTGAGGTACGAGAGGAAATAACAGGCGCGCAGGTAACATCCGGTACGAACATTGCTGATTTGACCAGTGCTGAAGGCGATGCTTCACATCTATGTGCGGTTAATCTTCTAAACGAGGTAATCCACTGACTTTTGATTTTGGCACGCAGTGTTCTGAGAGGTTCTGAATTTGACCTTCATTTTTCAAAAACAAGGGACTAACTTTGGAACTTTTTCCTATGATTAATTGTTTTCCCCCCAAATTATCTATATATATATTTTTGGGCACAAGTAATCTGCTTATAGTAAAACTATTCATAGAGAACAAGAATTCGTTGAATACTTCCAGAGACAATATTTTACCTTGTCCACAAACATGCAGTTTTATGTAATCTGTAAGAAAATGATTTCGGCCTTTTTTCTTCTGTATTTATAAGACATTTCATAAATGTATATTTTTGCATTTCAAATGTAAACATATGCTTAGAATGAAACTTGCTTTAATGTGTACAGCACAAATACATTTTTTATGCTTACAACCAGTTCTAATGCCTTTTCAATGTATTTTGAACATTTTTGTAGCACTTCATGTGTAGATATATTTTAGATATGTTTAACATGATTAGCATGATTAGAATTTAGTAACCTAGTACATACGAAAGTGGAGTGGGTGTTGTGTATCGATTTGGATTCCGTATGATTCATGCCCTTATATCGGTACATTTCACATTGCCCTTATATAGGCATAGAAATCCAGTCCTTATTTAGGCATAGTCCATGCTAACCAAATACAGGCATGGCTACTTATATCCGTTCAATTACGTCACAACGAGTTCCTGGAAAACCAGACTCTTAAGCCTTTAGCAATTGCCCTTGCTTGGAAATTGATTTCTCCAAAAACTCATTTATTATGCATGAACATCTATTCCTTATAGGTTTATTCATGACGTACTTATGTCCGACTTTTACGTCACTACTGGCATTCCTAAACACCTTCAAGGTATAAATATACTTTCACTTGCTTTGGCAAGGCACGGTGCAGTTCAGCTACGTACTTGCACGACGTGGCTCGTCACAGCATCCCAAAGGAAGTAATCTCCCCAACTGATGCACTGACCAGACACGGTCATCTTCCTCACCGAGAATCCAGCTCCAGTGTTTCTGATTCCCCTTGCGGGGTGTTAGAGTTTGAGTCCCAGGAAAGAGATAACAGCCTCTCTCATTCTAAGGTATGGAGCTGATTAGAACCAAGAGAAACCTTTGGCAGTTCTTGGCACAACTAAACTAAGCTAAACTATAGCTAAAACAGCACCTACTTCTTTCCTCGTACTAGACTTAGGTTAAGTACACCGGGGTAGGATTATTTTAGAAGCACCAGTTGAGTATTTTAGCCTGTGTTATTTATGTATGTATTTATATATATGTCATAGCTACAGACCATGCTATTATAGTATTATTTTATATTACTGTTAACGCTGTGCGCATTATACTTTGCATTCTGTCTTACGATTGTAGCAGTTCATATCTCTTGCATGAGAAAGAAGACTGTTCAATAAACCCTTTTTATTGAAACGCCCGTCTCCCTATTTCCGTGAAACTCTGTAGAAAAGAAGCATGCACGATTCACTGAGTGAAGTGGTTATCTATTGTTTCCACGACTCTGAAGATATTGTTCAGACTCTAAGGGAAACAAAGTTGTCATGTTTATGTGGTTGTCAGAAACTAATACTTTCTTGTTAGTTCGAGAAAGTTTCTAGTGACCTATGAGTTAGCTGGCACACACAATTAACTACATTTAATATACTCAATAGAGACATACCGACCTCAGTCCTATGTCAAAACTATAGTGTATATTATTCCAATGCGCAGAGCCTACTTCCACATCCTGTCCTATTTTATGTTGATCTAGAGATCCACGAGAATAGAAGCATCTAGCAACATCCTTTACTCTGCAGTAGGGCACAGTAAACGTTTGGCAGAACTTGCTAAATTCTTTTTTGTTAAATGGACTGATTGAGCAGCACGGGGATGCTGCGACAGTGAGGGGTTGCTAATATGATTGATTGTTCTTATACAATCATACTTGGTTTTTGGTTTTACAGTCGGCAATGATGTGGAGTCTGTGGGTCCGAATGATGCTCACATGAGGAGTCATGAACATGTTGAAGAGAGTGGTGCTGAGTGAAGAGCCTTGTGGTACTCCGCAGATGAAGTACGGGGGTTCAGATGTGAACAGAGGAAGCTTAACTCATTCCGCTCTTCCAGTCAGGAAGGAGGCTATCCACTTAAGAGCTGGTCCATGGATTCCAGTTTTGGGGAGTCTGGAGAGGAGTGTGTGGTGGGAGACAGTGTTGAAAGCAGCAGAAAGATCCAGGACTGGCCTCGGTCTAGTATGGTGCAAATGTCTTGCAGCTGTGATTAGGGCTGTCTCAGTGCTGTGGGAGCCTAATTGTGAGCTGTCCAGGAGTTTGAAGTGTTCCAGGTAGTGGAAGTAGGGCGATATTATCTCCTAATCAGTCTTCTACATCCCAGTCCTCTTATGTAGGATATGGTTGCAAGGAAGCTTATATATCGACTCATTAGTGCCTTCCTACCCTATCTATTTCTTTTCTTCTCACTTGTCACCCAACATCAATTGCACAAGATATAGCATCCCTGGTCCAAGCTGTAGAAAAGAAAGAGAAGAAGTCCGGGTGTGTGAAAGAGGACTAGGGTGAGTAAGACTGAGTATTGAAGATAACCAATAAGAAATTGGAACATTACCAACTCATCTTTCTTTCTAATTCCAATCCTTATTTACATGGGGATGTAACAAGTGTTCAGCAATGCAGGCCACCCCTGAAACACAAAAGGAAGATGCAGTGCAAAACACAACTTTAAGAAAAATATATGTTATAGACAACCATATTTCAGCACTTCAGTAGGAAAAGAGCAATTCACTCAAACCAAACCATTCAGACACTATCAGGACACAAAAAGGTAGGCAATGGGCACAAGTAGCATACCACACAAGATGATGGACAGAATGTTTCACAATGGCAAAACATTCACCCCCAGTCACAGATCTGGGTTTAATCCATTGTTATTTTGCTCACCAAGCCACCCCAGTTCAGACATGGCCATATGCAAATCAGTCTTGACCCTGTGCCTCATGGGAACAGTCCAGCCCGAACTGCCAAGCCATGTCTTTCCTGGACCGGAATCAAGCATCCTAGGACCAGTTTCTGGCTATCAGCCATCTTCAGCCAGGATAGCTTCACTCCAGGGAGGACCTGGCCTGGCAGTTCGGGCTGGACTGTTCCCATGAGGCACAGGGTCAAGGCTGATTTGCATAGGGCCATATCTGAACTGGGGTGGTGTGGAGTGCAAAAAAACGATGGATTTAGGCCCAGATCTCTGTACTGGGGTGAATGTATGACATTGTTCTGCATTCTGTCCATCAACTGTGGTTTTTGCATTTGTCACCCCGAGTGGGATGGGTATGCTCAGACGTGAGTCCCATGCTCTCCACACCACTGGAGTCAAGCTATCCTGGCTGAAGACGGCTGATAGCCAGAAACCGGTCCTAGGATGCTTGATTCCGGTCCAGGAAAGACATGGCTTGGCAGTTCGGGCTGGACTGTTCCCATGAGGCACAGGGTCAAGGCTGATTTGCATATGGCCATGTCTGAACTGGGGTGGTGTGGAGTGCAAAAAACCGATGGATTTAGGCCCAGATCTCTGTACTGGGGTGAATGTATGACATTGTTCTGCATTCTGTCCATCAACTGTCGTTTTTGCACAAGTAGCATACACCTTTATTTATTTATTTATTTGTGGGTTTACATAGCGCTTGAATCACTCCGCCAGGAGTATCTCTGCGCTTTTTGACCGGTAAATCAGCAGGCATGATGTGAGGATGGAATTAGATTTAATTTTTGAATAAGACAGTTTTTAGAAGTTTACCGAATGTTAGGTGCTCGTTGCATTGTCTTAGAGCCAGAGGTCATTTGTTCCACAGCTTGGGACCAGTGGTAGACAGAGCTCTACCTCCATGTCTGACCTTTTTGACATGGGGGACCACAAGGAGGAGATTGTTGCTTGATCTGAGGGATCGTGCTGGAACATAAGGAACAAATCTCTGCTCAAGATAGATCGGCCCCTGTCCATTCAAGCACTTAAGGATCAGGCAGCATATTTAGAATTTTGCCCTTTGTCTAATTTGAAGCCAATGTCATTGTTTAAGGAGGGGTTTGGAGGCAGTTCTCGGGGTGAGCATTCAGAACAAGGCGGGCTGCCGTGTTCTGAATGACTTGTAGCTTATCCAGCACTCCTTCGTTGGCAGAGAGTAACAAACCATTACAATAATCGATCCGACTCAGGATCAGTGCTTGAACAAGGGTTTTCCTTACTGAGTTAGGTAGGAGTGGAAAGACTTTGCGGAGCAAACCGATGGTGTGGAAGCCTATCCCTGAAATATAGCTGGTATGTTGTTTTAGTGACAGGTCGTGATCGAGCCGAATTCCCAAATTCTTCACAACCTGTTTAGGTTCAGGGACTGCTCCTAGCTCTGATGGCCACCATTCCGGGGTCCATAGTATTTTAGCTTCCCCAAATAACATGATCTCCGTTTTGCTGATGTTACATTGGAGATAGTTGGTAGACATCCATTTTGCCACTTCTTTCATGCCTGACGAGAAAGAGTTCCTAACCTCAGTGGAAAGAGTTTTGAAGGGAAAAAGGAGCTGCGTATCATCTGCGTATGATACGGGGACAAAGCCGTATCTACGCAACACTCCTGCCAGGGGTGCAACATAGATATTAAAGAGCGTGGGGCTCAGGCATGAGCCCTGTGGCACCCACTTAGAAATCTCAATTTCCGCAGAGCGAGATGCATCCATGGTGACTCTCTGGGTGCGATCAGCTAGGAAACTCTTTAACCATTCAAGGGCTTTGTTCTTAATGCCAGCGCTCGACAACCGTTGAGTCAGGATGGAATGAGACACGTTGTTGAACGCTGCCGATAGATCTAATAGAACCAAGATGACTGAGAGGCCCTTGTCCTGGTAGGCGTGGAGATCATCAGTAACAGACAGTAAGGTGGATTCTGTACTGTATTTGGGGCGGAATCCTGATTGGGATTCATCCAGGGCTTGTACTTGTTCAATATGTCCGGATAGGTGGCGATTGACATGTTTTTCTATAATTTTCCCCAAGAATGGTAACAGGGAGATAGGTCTTAGATTTGTCAGGTCAGACCATGGTAAGGCGGTGTTTTTCCTTATGGGTCTGACAAGAGCTCGCTTCAATTCCTTGGGGACAGTGCCTGAGGTGAGTGAGAGGTTTACTAATTCCGTGATCATTGGACTTAGTTGTTCATCCAAAGCGGGCATTAATCTAGCAGGGATGGCATCCTCTGGACTCCCACTTTTAATCTTTTTTATAAGGTTGGATGTTTCTTGAAACGAAATCGGGGGAAAGATGTCCAGAGAGTGTGAGTCAGATATAAAATATGTGAGATTAAGGGGGGGTGCCATATTAGTCAATGAAGCCTGATTCGTACATAGTATTTTATCATAAATTTTATCGATTTTGTTAGTGAAGAAACAGGAAATTTCATCACACAGCTGTTGGGATGACATGTCAGGGGCTTCACATGCTGTGGGTTTAGCGAATGTTTGTAATATTTGGAAGAGAACTCTGGGGGAGTTTCCAGCCTCTTGTATTTGGGAAGCAATATGTGCTTTCCGCGCACAACGTATCGCTTTATGGTAAGAGGATAGTGCACTCCAGTATTTATTCTTATCCTCTAGGAGATTAGATGTTCTCCATCTTTTTTCTAATTTCCTAGCCCCTTGTTTGAGAGTTCTTAGATGATCAGAGAACCAAACTTCTTGCTTTTTGGCTGGCCTAGATTTGAAAAGCTTTAGTGGGGCAATTTTATCTATAACTTTCCTAGTTTGGCCTTCGAATTTCTTAAGAGCTGTTTCAATATCATCCGAGGGTCGTAGGACAGGGGGGTTAAAATTTTCTCTAAAAGTAGAATTGGTGACTTTTTGCCACTGTCTACGGATGCAAGGTAAGGTGCTGGGGTATGTGAGGTTGGGTGCCTGAAAGGGGGTAATAAATTCCACAATGAAATGGTCAGTCCAACTCACCTGAGTAGCAGGCGGGCACGAAACCGTCTGGACATTGGAAAAAATTAGGTCTAAAGTATGACCTGCCTGATGGGTGGGTCCATTATTCCTCAGTGTCAAACCTAAGGATGATAGGTCTGTTATTAATGATTGTGCCTCGTCACAGTCTGGTTTCTCACTGTGGACATTAAAATCCCCAACCAGTGTGAACTCACTATCATTATTGATATGTGGAGCGAGGAGTTCAACTAAGTTATTAGTAAAATTCTTGTAAGGACCAGGTGGCCTATAAACTAGAGCGCCTCTATAGTTTTCTTTAGGGGATGTCTGTATTTTAAAAATCAGAATTTCAATGTCAGGGAGCTAAGTTCCTCTAAAATCGTAACTCTCAGTTCTTCTTTATACACCACAGCAATTCCACCACCATTTTTCAGAGGACGGTCCAGTCTCAGTATTTTATAATTACAAGGGATAGCAAGAGTTATGGGCGGAGTGCAATGTGGTTTGAGCCACGTTTCTGTGAGATAGCACACCTCAGGTTGTTTGGACGAGATAATCTCCCAGACCTCTGCCGTGTGTTTCGAGAGGGACCTAATATTACATAGGATGTTTTTCCTTCCTAGTGGGGGGGTATCAATGACTTGAGTTGGCGTAGATACCATAGAATTACAACATACAATGGAACAGGTAAACCTCTTCTAGACCGTCCCTGAATTCCACTAGGAATTTCCTGGCTCAGTGCCAGGGAGTAAAACCTTTTAAGCATGTAAAGCCTATTGCAGAGTGCAAAACGTAATTGAAATTGAAATGAAACATACTACTGCTATTAAAATGCTGAAAAGTTGAAGTAGAGGTCTACATAGGTTGATCTAGAATGGATAGAAATACTGCTATGGGGAGAGATGGAGCTGAGAAGTGTGACTTTTACATATTGGAGTAAAGATCGGAATTTACTGCGAAAGCCGCTAAGAGTTTAGGAAACCACTAGCCTCATACAACAGTTACCGCTAAACTCTCCAACTCATAATTGATAACTGACTTTTTGGGAGTTCAGCACTCCCTTGCCTGCTCTCTTTTCTTGCTTTAGCACGTTTCATTCTAGTGATAATGGGCCCAATTTACAACCCTTTATGCAGTAAGTATTTTTTACCCTTAGACATTGAGGAGTTAAGACACAATTAAGTTGGAAGTAAGGCACAATTACTCACAGAAAATGATTACAGAATCAAGCTTCACGTGCAGTATAATACTGCTGTCTTAGAGGGCCCAGTTGACATATTCTTACATAATCATGCACTAATTTGAATAATATATAGCATGTATGTTATAACTTTATATGAATCCATAACCATGTATTTAAATGTGCACTGGGATGCTTGCCACATTAACTTGACTAAAGGCCTTAGCAATTGAATTTTATGTTTAACCTTCAACTTGAAAGTTTTCTCGGGTTGCAATTTTTTTCTCTCCTCTGCAGGTGCATTCGTATGATCTCATAGTTAGAGAAAGGTGCACTGTGTGTGAGAGATAGTGAGGCTCGGTAGGTGTACTTTTGACGGGGATAAGAGGCCGTAAGAACAAAGAGAGGACTACTGTCTGTGCTGTATCATGAGACGGGAGGACTCCAAAGATGTTCTGATGTGTGGACCAAAAGAAAAGAACTTCAAGTGTAGTTGCTAAGTTTTACCGTGTGAAGGTGGAAAGTAATGAGACACGTGATATGGTATTCTCGAATGTTCTTTTATGCCTTTAATTGGTGATCACATTTTAGTTCTAGTCAAATTGCCAGTAGACTCAGGGAGGTACCGGCCTCTTTGCTTTTCATTGTTGTGTGGCTTTATGCTACACAATATTACTACTTTCAGAAAACTTCTACAGAATTCTCTGAAATGCTGACACCTAACTACTTTACTGGATCCAATTAGGGTGTCCCCAATTAATGCTACTTAATTCGGCTAAGTTTACGTAACTTCGATTCACTCACACTAGGCAAGAGGAACGCAAATCATGCTCTGATCATAAAATCCTGTTCCTCAATTTATGCATTGCCAATACTGAATTTCTCGTATGTGCAATGTTGTTGAGACTTTTCTTTAGATGATTTGGACTGCCAGTAGTGATTCTGTATTTCTACAATGTACTTTTTAGACGAATGTACATTAGCTTGGTTTTGAATCCAGTTGCAGGGAAATTTGGACAAAGGGCTGAGTGCTCCAGCACTACCTTCCATGAATGCCATAATTCACAATGTTGTGCCAGAGAATGCCTGGCTCTTCTACATGCGTAATTGAACAGGGTATACAAATCTGCATTGAAAAGGTCTTCGTATTGGCTTACTTGCACTTTTATCCTTTGCATTTTAATATCTCAATTTTGTAAATATTGTTTCCTTCACAAATCCCTTCCACTACTTCCATACCAATATATGAGTGTATTTCCTTCCAACTCACACCATGAGAAAAAAAAATCGCTTGACCGAGGTAAATCAACTGTTCTTACCAAGGATAACATTAGTTGAGGAGACATTTGTGAATTCCCATAATTTCAAGAATTTGCAGTATTCTCAAACTTTCCATTGCATCTCAGCCCGGGTAGGAGATTTACTCTGTGTGTAATAAATAAAACGCATCCGGAAGTAATAGTAAAAATGGGTAAATAGAATTACAATTTAAAATTTGCCTGTTGCGGCTTTCTTGCACTATTGCGCCAAGTTATTTGTCCTTGAAAGTAATAGAAAAATGCAGAATTCTTTTTTTCAGGCCTGGGTCTTAGAGACCAGCGCGGTGTCACTTTGCGCACTTGGGGTGATTGCCTCCCTGTGCAGAATTGTTTCAATGAAATAAGAAAATACTTAACATTTCATATGTAGAGCTCACTTTTTTATTCAACAAATTGGAGTTACAATCTTTAACAGATTCCGCTCCCTAAAAACACCAGTCCTGCTTAAGACTCCTCTCAACTTTTACCACCATAGCATTGCATTTTTTTTATTTGACTTTTTGAATATGTAAAAAAACAAATTCACTTCGAGTAGGACTCTATTTTCCATATGCCTTCATGCGAGTCCTTTCATCTGTGTATGTTTTTTCAAACAGCTAATCCCAGTGGCTGTGGGCCCAAGGCGGAGAACAGCGAGATAAGCTCTTTTTTTGCCTCTCTCTCTTTAAACAGGAGTGCCTGGGCTCGGGGCCAGTTTGCAATCACTGAAGCCTCGGTTTGTGTACACAACAACGTGCTCTGGGCACAGGATGACAGATCACGCCCACATTTCTGGCCAACCGCCGACATAGAACTGAATGACGCATTCAGGCTTGCGTTTCCTCTTCATCCCAGCTGTAATTAATATGGCTTTCATACTCTTCCATTTAAAAGGAATGCGCGCTTTCACCTCTAAAAAAAATAAAGGTATTCTCCTCAAGGCCGCTTTTGTTCATCTCACTTTTTCAATTTTATGTTTGACTTTGGCTCAGAAGAGGGAGGTACTTTGGCACTGAATAAACAAGTGTTTTTACAGCGTTAAGCGGGGAGCTAGGGGCGAGGGCGCACGAGGCACAGTGCGTGCAGCCACTAACTCAGCAGCAAAGGCCTGAGACGCACAGTTGTGAAACAAGTCAACAGTGCTGAGAAGCTCCTACCTTTAAGTACGTCATTACCTCCTCGTCCTGGTCTCCCTGTCCCATTCCTTAACAGTGAGCTGCTAGTCTGCTCCACAGAAACCTACTACCTAGCAGAGCTTTTCGCACTTCCCCCAACATGGCACCACCATCAGGTGACTATAATCCCGGTCTCCATCCCAGGCACTGTGCCTGGGATGGGGACGGGGAGACCAGGACTCAGAGTAATGAATATTACCGGTGAGTAACCGGGCATTCCAAGCACCAATAGTGGTCGTAAACGCCATGTGAACAACATATACAGATAGTATCTGAACTTTAAAGAAATGTCTTTGCTGAAAGAGAGACGTCTGCCTTTAACATCCACAACACGGTGATAGTGCAAATACTTTGCAGGCATATGAATTAGATTGTGGGCTATCTTGATGCTACATTGGGGGTGCCACAGACCGGGCATATCTGTGATGAAAGAGGATGCCAGAGGAAAACGCGAGTGCTCACGGATGCAGATCCAAATGAAAAAAATGTTGCTGAAGGAAAATTGTTCATTGAATTCTTGACCACTTTTGACATTCGTCCTTGACCAAAACTGTATCTTGGAATGTTAGAATGTACAAGTTCACTTCTAAGGAAAGTGGTGCCGCCAACCCCCACCCCCCCTCCACGATTAATCCCACACTGACCTCAAAGAGCTTGGTACGCAACATCATAAATGTTTAGGTGTTAGCTAGTGAGGAGGATGATCCTGACCTTCTTATGTTATTAAGGTCCCTACAGGGGTTAGGGGAGTGTCTGCCAGTTAGGTATATTCTTGGGAAATCCTTGCAAAGGACGAGGGTAATAATGAACCGGATAGATCCCAAGGATGCTCATCAAAGGAGGGGCAAATAACTTAGGCCTGTTAAAAAGCCTATAAAATAAAAGCTTAAGACCCTAGTGGGTTCTAGTTCACTTGCATAAACTGAAAAATTAACTCCGGGCATCACTCGTAATAAAGATGCTCATTGCGGTGAAGGACTGACCACTGTCCTCATTGATTTTACCCATAAAGAAATGTGATAACCTCCAGAATGTTATTGCCCAAAATACAGAGCAAAGCCAAAGGGTATGATGGACGGAGTGTTGAACATTGCAAGCACTCACCCCCAGTCAACTGATCTGGGTTTTATCCATCATCATTCGTTAGCTCACTCCGCCACCCCAGTTCAGGTTTGGCCATATTCAAATCAGTCTGACCCTGTGCCTCATGAGAACAGTCCAGCCCGAAGTGCCAAGCCATGTCTTCCCTGGACCGGAACCAAGCATCCTGGGACTGGTTTCTGGCTAATCAGCCATCATCAGCCGGGATAGCATGAATCCAGTGGCAAAGTGAGCAAGGGACCCTCGTCTGGACATACCCTACCAACTTAGGGCGAACAAAGCAAAACCAAAGGGGATGATGACAGAGTGTTGAACATTGCAAGCACTCACCCCCAGTCAACTGATCTAGGTTTAATCCATCATCATTCTTTAGCTCACTCCGCCACCCCAGTTCGGACATGGCCATATGCAAACCTCATTGATATTGCAATACAAATCCCAGGTAAGATCCTGCTTGATATAATACACGAGCGGGAAAAATGCAATATATTCTAAATCAAGTGCAATTTGGAGAGCGTTTGGGCATATACAAGAAATCTTTTTGTAATACTTTCAAAATACCTAGCGGCTAAAAAAGGGAGAAATTCATATGGCTTTATAGGCCTGATGTAGGAAACTGATTTTTTGTTGCCATACCCCCCACACACACTTTTTGCATGGTATCGGGTGCAATTTTGCCTAAAAGCATGCTGGTTTCCTGCTAACCAGGTCCCCAGCACCAGTGTTTTTTCCCAAAACTGTACGAATGATCCACAATTTGCAACCCTTTAGGATCCATGCAAGCCCCTAGTAAATAGTACTGAGGTACATAGGACATCAAACCTAAAGAAGAAAGAGAAAACTGCACAGTTGGGATGGCACGCACCCCTGTGTGCCATGCCTGCCAATAATACATGTGATACAGGTAACTCACACATACAGCAGGCCTTACAGCGCCCTAAGGCACGGTGAACTATACCCATGTGAGGGCATATCTGCTAGAGAGTAGATATGTCCCAATGATATATAAGTTCGCCCTTGGATATTATCAGTGCACAGGGAAGACAGAACGAGTACAAGGGCTGTACACAGGGCCGGCTTTTGGGCGGTGCTAGCGGTGCCACGGCCAAGGGTGCCATTGTCAGGGGGGTGCCATTTGTGCTCAGAAAAGCCTGCCCTGTTGAACACTGTTGTCCCTCTTTCTTTTCCACAACGTAAATCTTTGAAGAAATAGAAGTGAGATAACTATGTTAAACAGATCACAAGGTACACTTATGCACGCCCATGCGTGTTGCCAGATTGGGCTATTTCCCTCACAAATGGGTTACATTTTTGTGTGAGAAAAAACCCAATTTGCGAGCGGCTACTTTGTGGGTGTTTATAAGCCCGTTGTGAAAGCCACATAATTGATGGATGGAAAGCAAAACAAATCAAAACATTCACCCCCAGTCAAGAGATCTGGGTTAAATTCATCATTCTTATGCTCACCATGCTACCCCAGTTTAGACCTGCCATATTAAAATCAGTCTTGACCCTGTGCCTCGTGTGAAAAGACCAGCCCGAACTGCCAAGCCAGGTCTTCCCTGGACCGGAAACAAGCATGCTAGGACAGATTTCGGGATTTCACCCCTCATCAGCCAGTGTAGCTTGATTCCAGTGGCATAGTGCGCCCAGGACCCATGTTTCGGCATACTTGGTACACTTAGGGTGAGAAAGCAAAAGACACACAATTGATGGACTGAATGCAGAACAAATCAAAACATTCACCCCTGTCAAGAGATCTGGGTTGAATCCATCATTCTTTTGCTCACCATTCCACCCTAGTTACAACCTGGCCATATGCATATCAGTCTTGACCATGTGCCTCATGGGAACAGTCCAGCCCAAACGGCCAAGCCAGGTCCTCCCTGGATCAGAAACAAGCATCCTAGGACCGGTTTCGGGGTACAGGTATGCCCAGACGTGGGTCCCGTGTTCTCCATGCCACTGGAGTTAAGCTATCCTGGCTTATGAGGGCTGAATGCCCGAAACAGGTCCTAGAATGCAGGTTTCCAGTCCAGTGAGGACCTCGCCTGGCAGTTCGGGCTGGACTCTTCCATTGGGCGCAGGGTCAAGGCTGATTTGCATATGGCTGGGTCCAACTGGAATGGCATGTTGAGCAAAAGAATGATGGATTCAACCCAGATCTCTGTACTGGGGTGAATGTATGACATTGTTCTGCATTCTGCCCATCAATTGTTCTTTTTGCATTTATAAGCCCGTTGTGCACATTTGTTAAGCTGGCGCGGCGCCTCAGCGGTGTCGGCATCACCATGACACTATTATCATTGGCAGACAGCCCTGAGCAAATAGACAATGAAGCACACAGCATGACTGGTCTTGACTGGCCAGTGTGTGTAAATGCAACCACACTGCACGCACTACCTGAGGATAAAAACAAGCTTGTTTAGGTTCCGGGGGCGTCAATCTGGTAGAGTGCGAAAATGCTCCCAATGTCAGCCCTGCAAACATTATTGTCCTGAGCTCACCCGCAGAAGTGAAAGTCGGTCTGAGTCGGAGTGCTGTGGTGTTCGAAAACGGAGGAGTAGTCAGTGTCAAGGCAAGGGCCGGTAGGCCTATCCTGAACCCTTCTTCTGTTGCGCATGAGATCCCTTGGTGCCCAGCAGGTTTATGAAGTTAGGATTAGTGGTCGAATTGTGAACTTCCCCTGCTCTGCCACGGTCAGCTGCCCCCCTTTTTCTCTTTTTTCCTCTCTCCCCGTCTCTCTTTCGCTGCTCCTCACTTGCTGAAAACCGTGACTTCAATAAACGTCTTTTACCCTCTGTTTCCTCTACTTTCCTTCATTTGACCTGGTATCATTGTTATTGATTTCCCCTGTATTTTTGTCTTTGCCTCCTGTTATTTTGCTGTGTGTTGGACTTCGTTTTTGCTGATCTATATGCTTTGGGCACATTGCCACTGCTGTTCAGTGTCAAGGTGCACTTGCTCCCCGTAAATTGTTGTTATGGATTAGTGATTCCATGATTGGAATATTTCACTTACTAGTCAGTCCCTAATACAGTGTACTGTGGGTGCCCAGGGCCTGTAAATCACATGCTGCTAGTGGGCATTCAGCACTGATTGTGCCGCCCACATAAGCAGCCTGTAAATGTAACTCAGACCTGCCACTGCAGTGTCTGTGCACAGTTTGGTACATCCATGTCTACCTGGCAAGTGCACCCACTTGCCAGGCCCTAACCTTCCCTTTTCTTACCTGTTAGTCACCCCTGAGGTAGGCCCAAGGTACCCCTGTGGGCAGGGTGCAGTGTATGTGAAAGGTAGGGCATGCACTGATATGTGTGGACAGTATGGGGAGTTTGCTTATAACACTTTATAAGCATAACGGCCCATGGGTGCAAGATTGGAAAATAGAGTTTGATATGAATGAACTCAGAATGTTCAGATGCATCTTTTAGTGAGGGTGATTTTTACCTTCTGGATTTGAAAATACCACTTTTAGAAAGTAGGTATTTTCTTGCCCAACCATCCAATGTGCCTCTGGTAGGTTGTGTATTGACTCTCTGGCTTTGGAGTGAAAGGGATAGGGATGCACATTCTGTTTAGACAGCCAGTTGGGGGAGGGTGGGTAAGTGTGTCCTGCCTTTCCAGGGTGAGGCAGGGATTGGCTGAATACACCTGGGCTGCATATAGAGTAGGGTGAGGAGATTTATTTCACACCTGGATGGGCCTGGTCTGCTGTAGACAATGCTGTCTCCACCTCCTGCCAGGAAGATGCACCAGAGAGGACATAACTGATTCTGGCTGGGCAAAGACACTCTCTGCCTCCAGAGAACAAAGGATTTTGTAGTATAAAGAGTGGGGCCCAGACCCCTAAACTTTAGATCACTTTTGGACTTCAAGAGCAACCTCTGCCAAGTGGAAGAGCTGGAAGAAACTGGAGGAGGAATACTGCCCTTATGCTCTGTACTATCTGGGGTTGGTCTGCAGTAGCTGTTTCTGCCACAGAGAGGAACTGTGTGTGTATCCTGCTTGAGCCCACCTCCTGTTCAGGAGGTCTCAGAAACAGCGAAGACCTCTCCAACCTTCTGGGCACCGTCTCTGGAATCTCTGGTTTCAATCGCCGCAGAAGAAAAGAGCAGCTGTCTCGGTCACCGAGTGTGTCAAAGGATTCCGTGTCCTGAAGGCCTCACAGAAGGCACTGTTGCACTTCGCACCGCGTCCTTGGTCTCACCAACACCGTCTTGACGATCGTCATCAAGCCGTTGCTCTCAACGAGTCCTGTGGGCACTGCATTCCGCACCGCCTCGCTTCACCCTGCTGGGACATCACCAACACCATCACCACCCAACCAGTACATCAACCGACTGTGCCAGCACCGCAGCCTGCCAGCATATCATCTAGCACCACCTCACCCTGTATCATAAGCCTTGGTCTCACTGACGCCGTCCGGACGATCGTCACCGAGCCGCTGCCTGCACAGCTTCTCTAATTTGCAACACAACCGCGATAGTTGCCATGACCGGCTCGTACCATCGTGTCAGCTGCAATGAGAAAGGTACTCTTTTCAAGTCTACCTTCACTTTAGCTGCATACGCCCGACGTGGTCAGCTAAAGTGATATTTTTTATTTATTTAAACTTGTATTGCGCACAGCTACCCTCAATGGGTTTCCCGGCGCCAGAGATAGATAGAAGAAAGAAAACAAGCAGAAGGCCCAAAACAGAACTGGCTGTGCAGGGAAATTAATTGAACAAAAGAGTCTTCAGTTTTTTACGAAAAGGAAGGAGATCAGTCTCAGCTTTCAAAGCCGGCGGGAGAGCATTCCACATCTTTGGGCCAAGATAAGAAAACGAGCTAATCGTGAGGCTCACCGGTTGTATCCTGGAAAACTTGTTCTGCGTTTCCTATTATTAGACAGGCACAGCTTTGAATCATGTTCTCACCATCCACTACCATTCGTCACCTGCTTCGCATCCAAGAGGTGCGATCTTAGCAGTTAAGGGTGTGGGTTAAAACATTAACTTTAATCCTTTGTTCTGCTCGTACCATTTGAGCAGTCAGTATTTGAGTGCCTTTCTCTTGAGTTTTCTGCTATGGATTCAAAAAATAAAGGAACAATTTTGCTGGAAATGTTTTTTTCAGACATTTTTCTGTTCTAAAGTGCAGCCTCAGGATGAACAGAATTTTCTTTTTCAAAAATCGAAAAAGAAATAATTAAATGAAGCATGACAGAGCAGTCGCAAAGTGGCCAGATTGGTTTTATTCACCCCAAACACATTAGCTCCACTTTACAAAGTTTGCAAGTGAAGCACTACTTTCGTTTTATCGTCTTTCTTTGAACAGTTTGCTTACCGCAGGAGGGGAAGTGCACCATTCCTGGAGGTACTGCAATACTTGGCTGATGACTGGAGTGGTAAATGTTTAATGTGATCCTTATCAGCTGTTTTTCTTATTTTACTTTATAAAATGTGTTCCGCAGCTCTGTGTTCAGGGATTTGGTCTTTTTAAACCATACTGCTTACGTTTTGGTATTCGCAATGGACATTAAAACACGTCCCTTCCAGGCCCTGTAATCATGTTCTTAACTTTTCAGGTAAATCCACTCCTCATTTCTGAATAATGAGTGTAAAAGTGTTAAGGTAACCATGTTGTTCTGCTTACGTCTCAAATGCTTTACTTAATCTTGCATTCTCCATGGGGGTTTGCTTTTTCCAGGATGTTCCCCCTTTTAAAAAGAAAAAGAAATGTAGGCAGTATATTACTCTTGTCTAGTGCATAATTTGGATTGAGCCGCATCCAGGTGTTTATAGCTGGGCACACTTGGGTTGTAGTTGAAGGTTGTGCGAGTTTGTCTCAGTGGAACAGTATGGTGTTCAGTGGGGGAGAGGATGTGGCACTATGGCCAGAGCTGCCGAATTTGGAACTGGGGAACTAGGTTCAGCCTTCATGAACAGTCCACCAGACCACTCTCCTGACGGAGCACATTCCCATGGTAGACATTAGAAGGTCCAGCTAGACCTTAGAAGCCCTGGTGTCTAAGGACCTTGAAGGCCTGTCCACTACAATTCATACTGAAGTTCACCTTCAGTCTTGGGGGCAGGCCTACGAAGCAGCACACACTAGAGAAACAGTGACATTGTCACTGAGGTCACAGAACCCTTGAGGCCAGTCTGCCTCACCCATTGGTACATTCATTGGCCTTGTTTCAGCAGGAGTAGTGAAACTCACCAGGAATCCGCAATGCAGGATTTGCACACAAACCAAACTAAGAGGCATATTTACAAGGAATGGTGAAGTTAGAAAATGTTAATAATTACATAAACAAGATATCTATATTGTTTTAGGCTATAAAAGAAAGTTATATATAACTGATGGTGACATAATATCTGTTGCCCCTCTAATTCTTATTTCATTTACTTGATATCTGAGAATACATTTTATATACTCTAAAATGTATCCTGTATACATTTATTATGTGGTTGAGAAACTGTTACAACTCAACACAATAATGTTTGTTTGGGGGGGCGCCAACAAAGACTGTCGCATAGGGTGCCACAACCTCTAAAGCGGGCCCTGGCTCGACACTCGTCATTACAAGTTGCCCGGATACATGATGGCTTGACTGTACCCCAAGGTGTTTGGTACCAAACGCCTTGTCTCAATAAACCCACAGACTTGCGCCTGAAAACCTACCAACTACTAGTGTGCTGAATGATTGGTCTCGACTGGCCACCACCAGAGACAGGTTTCTGGCCTCCTGAGGTGAGAGACTTCCCTCTCTGAGGTCAGGAACGAAGCCTGATCTGGGCAATGATGTTCACATATCCTCAAAGCAGGATTGGCATTCCAGTGTGGGAAGCTTCAAAGTCCTACCGCCTTTTTAATGCAAACCTGGCCTCTGCCAATAGTGGAGTTGGCAACCCCCTGTCCTGATCCCACTTTTTGGCGGCAAGACAGGCATGAAAATTAGTTAGATTAGGAGGTGTGCCCACATTTAGCCAGCACTGCTCGTAGGGCGGGCCAGCTGATGTGGACCCCACTTTTCCGATTCCTCCATGTTGTTTTGGACAAAATTAGCATTCTAGAGTCAGGGTTACGCCCACTTCCCACAGCAAGTGGTCCTATGGAGGGCACAGACACCCTAAAGACACCCTAAAGGTAGGTGTCCCATTGGCTTCTATCTGTCAATCCCTATAGCACCCCTAAAAGGAGTGTTTAGGTGGCCCCCTTTACCCAAGAACTCAGTTTCGATGGATCAACAGACGAAGGATGAAGAAGAGTCACTGCCTGAAGAGAACTGCAGCAGAACTGTTGACTTTGGCATGAAAACCCTGCCGTTCTCAGCACTTTGAATATTTTTATTGAAAACTGTACCTACCGTAAAACAAATTTCTTGAGTTTGAAATATATATATATATATATATATATATTAGACGATTGTGCAGTACTGACGCACAATATAGCCAAGCTCAGGAAGCCAGTAAAATTAGATTTTTGGCTAGGGGCTACAAGGTGGGCAAGATCGATAAGGCTATACGTAAGGCAAATGCTTTGCCCCGTGACCTGGCCCTTGAACGTAAGCAAAAATCCAAACCCATGGAGACACATGACAAACAATCTGTGAGACTGATCTGGGCTTATAATAAGCAACATGGCGCACTCAGAAAAACTGTTATCAAACATTGGGATCTAATTAAATGGGACCCTATTATAGGAGGAAAAATGCCGGGCAAGCCTTCAATCACCTTCAGGAAAGCGTATTCTATGCAGGATGCCCTAGTCAAGTTTAGCCCTGAGGTGGTCACGCATAAAAACTGGATGGACAAAAGCAGGGGCTTTAGAAAATGCTCCAGCTGTAAGGCCTGCCTCCATGGGGTCAATAAATCCGAATACACTGTTCCCTTTTCAGCTACCCCGCACAAGATTAATAAACAACTTACTTGCAAGAGCGAATACTTGGTGTATGTGCTGGAGTGTCCTTGTGGCCTGCGATATATTGGTAGTACCAAGTTGCAGGTTCACAAGAGGATACTCCAGCACATACGAGCCATCAACACCAATGACTCTGCGTATCCGGTAGCACAACACTTTAAAGAGTGCCATAACAATAACAGTGCATTATTAAAATGCTATGCCATTGATTCTGTGGGCCCCCTTAGGAGAGGAGGGGATAGAGAGTGAACTTTGAGAAAGTTAGAGACCAGGTACATCCTAGAGATGGACAGTAAGACATCAGGAGGTCTCAACTCAACAGAGGATTTTTATACTTGCCTTTGAACTTACTCACCTCTCACAAAATCTCCAAGCACAGATCGTGAACTAGATTCCATGGATTTACTACATAGCAGATCCCAGGAGAGTGTACATAGGGTTATTTAACTGTCATAACATCATAGTCTGTTGAGCAATGTGGACACAATAGTCGAACATCATAGCCTAGAATTAGGCTATGCAATAAGAATACAAAAATAGTAGTAAAGAAAACAAATTTATCTGATACTTGCCACTATGCACTGTCACTTTGGTTGTAATATATCGAATGCTCCTTATGAAGGCTGGCAAATTGATGATATTACCGTTTTAGTAATAACATTGGAGGCTGCGATAATGTATTTAGACAGGTATTATCTCCTCCATGGCATAGACAAAGTAGTGTGTGCCAACCATCACAAAGTGTGCAATCTTTGAATATGAATATCAGTGTGTTTTTCTATCAGAAGTTAACATTAATTTTAACTTTTGAATGGTTTTTATCCTGCTTTTATATTGATGAATTTTATCTGATATATAATTATAGATAACATTATAAAGTGCGTATTTTCAAATGAATATTTTATCATGTGAATATGCCTAATATGTGTTCTTAAAAATCCTTATTTTTGGATATAACTGTTTACACTTTACTGATTTTGCACATGTATAGTTATTTAAACGGGGATTATCCCGCAATTTGAGCAGCCTCACAGTATGTTTTTCATGTCTATGAACTTACTGCAGGAGCATCTGATCAATGCAACCAATCACGGCTTAACTATTCTTGCACTTGCACTTTAAATTTTGTCTTCCCTCCCCTATGCGTCATGTGACCAAGGCCTCTGAGTAGGCCGAAACGTTATGCTGAGGTTCGACATGGTAATGAAGGGGAGACAAACCAGCAACAAACAATTGTTTCAAAATCGAGGAAGAGGAAACATAGGAGGCAAAAGCAAGAATACCTTAAGTATGGGAGAACTAGGAAGCCCTGTGGGAAGAAGAATGAGGGGCCAACTGAAAACGAAGTAATGGATAGACAAACTGTCATCAACCTCTCACACAGAAAACTCACCATCTCAGAGGTAGAACTTTTATCTATGGGGTTAAGTTTTTGCCCGTCGAAGGCTTTTAACTTTACTCAAAGTCGTATTGAACTATTCTTTTTCACTAGGAAGCTACGAATTAGAAAATGGTTTGCCAGTAGGGTAACAGATAAAACTATAGCACCTAGAGAAAAGCCCAGCACTATAAGTATGTCCGAGGCAGAACTGGAACATTCATTAAAAGTTTTAGCCGAGGAGAGAGAAGACACTAGTTGCCCTTATGAAAGATTTGAAACCGAGAATATACCATTGAACCTAAGTGCGAACAGTGGATTTAAGCCTAAATCGGCCTTCCTCCCACAAATAAAGAGTGATGTCATTGATGTATTTGAGAGAGAGATGAGTAAGGAGTTACAACAAATCCCCGGTAACAGAAAACATAAGGGCTGGAGTAATATAAGCATCCAGCAGAGGAATGAACTGTTGAGTCTGAGGAATGACAACACGATAGTGATAAAACAATCCGATAAAGGAGGTAATGTAGTTGTTCAATAAAAAACAAACTACATTAAAGAAGGACTGAGACAGCTCTCAGCCGACACGAAATACTGCAGAAGCAATCGGATGGAATACGAACCATCACTGAAAACATTCCACGCATTGCTTCTGGAGTGGAAGGAAAAAGGACTAATTGAGATCGAAGAATTTAGATTCTTAGAATGTAAATTTCCCAAGATCCCGGCCTTATATCTTCTACCGAAGATTCATAAGGACCGGAATAACCCACCTGGGAGGCCGATCGTCTCTTCAATAGGGAGCTGTCTTGAGAATGCATCAAGATATGCAGACTTCTTTCTGCAAAGCTTGGTGCAAAAGTTTCCATCCTACATAAAAGACTCAGGAGCTTTTTTAAGGTTTCTTAAAACATTGAAATGGGAAGGGAATTACTGCCTTCTCTCTATGGACGTGATATGCATCCCTCATAAACTAGGCCTGGCAGCATGTAAGCATTTCTTATCTAAAAGATCGATATCATACCTTCCTCACACACAAATGTTACTAAAGATCATGGAAATCTGTTTAACCCAAAACTACTTCTTCTCTTTGACAGTAAGATCTATAGGCAGACCCTCGGTACTTCAATGGGGACTTGCTTTGTGCAGTGCTTCGTGGGTCTTTTCATGGGGTACTAGGAGGAGGAAGTAGTCTACAGATCAGCGATGTACAAAGAGAAAGCTATATAATGGGTCAGGTACATTGACAACATTTTTGTGGTATGGTCAGGTACAAAAGTGGAGGCACAGAGCTTTGTTGATTATCTCAACATCAATGACTATAATCTAAGGTTTACCAGCCAATGGTCCCGAGACAGTTTGGATTTCCTGGATTTAAGGTTGAGGGTGGAGAACAACCAATTAGAAAGCATCCTTTTCAGGAAAACCACCGCAGGTAATAGTTTGTTACACGCACGCAGTTGCCACCAAAACTCACTAATACAAATTATCCCAGTAGGTGAGCTCCCAAGGGCCAAACGAATTTGCAGCACAGCTCAAAGTTTTGAGGAAGAAGAAAGAACTATGACAAAGATTTGCAGCCAGAGGCTACACACAGAAACCCATAGAGAGAGCAACATCCATAGTCTCAGAAAGAAGTAGAGACTCACTGCTAAAAGAGAGAAACAAAATTGATGATTAGATGGACGACATTAAGACACAGTTTATTACCACTTATAGCAGTCAAGCCTTCATGGTGAAACGTAGTCTGAAGAAATTTTGGCCAGCTCTCAGCACAGACCCAGAGATTGCGGCGTATGTGGAAACATACCCCCAAATAACTTTACAAAAATCTAAATACTTGAAAGATGAACTATGCAGTGCAATAGGACCTGAAAAAAAAAAACTAATGGGAATACAAGGTTTTTATCCCTGTAGAAACTGCAAAGCGTGTAGAAACAGCAAACACTGCAAAGAAGTCAGATTGTCACCTTATACTGAACCCTTTAACCCATTCGAACGCTGATGACGAGCTCAGTTCGTCATCAGCTACAGCGCTCGTATGCTGATGACGAGCTGAGCTCGTCATGTAACGCGGGTTTTTGAAAAACCCAGCACACAGAGGGAAAACCGCTAGCGCGCAAGGGGTTAAAATACAAGAACATACATCGTGCAACACCGAGTTTGCGGTATATGCTCTGTGCTGACCCTGCGAAAAGGCCTATATAGGCAGCGCTATACATAAGGCAAAGATCAGAATTTTAGAACATCTGAGGGCAATAAAGAACAGTGATAAGGCATACCCCATAGCCAGGTATTTTCAAACAGAGCATAACCAAAACATAAACCTTGTAAGGTTCTGTGTGCTTGATATGGTGAAACACGATGAGAGAGGAGGGAACAGAGTACAATGACTACGGAGGTTAGAGTTGAGATTTATTATCAAATATCAGACATTAGCCCCGATAGGTCACAAATGTGATGAGGAGTTAGAAACTCATCTAGGATAAGAAGCTGGATTGAAAGAGGATTATGTCAGTAAACTGTGCTCAAATGTTTTTTAAGATTGTTCTGGAGACAGAATGTTTCCAAAAATTATCTAGAAATACAAAATCCTGGTATTGATGTAAAAAATGGCTTAGATAATTCTTGTTATATTGACGGAGAAGCCACCAGAGTTTGGGAACCATTAAGTTATCTGTGACTTAACGCATTCCGTGACTAGAAAGTTGTAATCGTCTCAAAATAACCGAAAGGTTTTTTAATCACGAATGGTGTTTTTTATTTGAATCTTATGGGTTGTTATGTATTTGTGTATTTTTTAGATTTTAACAAAAAGTCTGAGAAGGAAAAAATGAAATAATGGAAGTCTTCGTTACGAATAAGGTTGAATGAAAGAGGTTGTTGAAACACCATTACGAACCATGGAATTAAAACTCGCTGAACATTATGGCATGGGCCCACTGGGGCAGGATTGTAGCAAGAAAAAGACCAGCTTGTATGTGACTATTAAAAAGCCCACTAGGGCGCTACACCTCCAGTAAATAGCCGCAAAACGGTGATGAACATTAGAGATTCATCTGTGAATACTCTATGAAGTTGGATAGTTCCAATTATAAACTGTACGTAACCGCAGAGGGCAGCTGTTTGATAAAGTTTGGTTGAAGAAATGTTGAAAAAACATCCGGAAAAGAAAAAAAGTCACATGATTATGAATGCCTAATGCGAAGTTTCAGTTGAAAAATAACAAAGAATAATGTGTATCTAACTCAACAAAATACATGAAGTAATATGTTATCATTTAATTTAGAAATCTCATTATTTTGCGTTGGAATTGCTCACAATATGATTTAGCGGTAAAGTCTGCTTTTTATTTCTGTTAGTTAGAGAAATGTCACATGTTTATTTAAAACCTATCAGCACTGATACACTGTTTACTCGTGAGCAAGGGAGGAGAGTTCCCGAAACGTGTCGAGTTTTGGTGCCTTTACACTAAAATAAAGGCTGCGTTTCCACAAGAAGTTGTTTGTGTGTTTTCTGAGAGAGAAAGGTATCAGAAAATATGAATTGATTTGGAGGTTCGCAACCTACACACGAACCGCCTTCGAAGAGTGACTGGAACATAGCGAGAGCTCGACGGCCGTCGAGCCAATCCGAATTGATATATATATAAATATATCCACAACAAAGGTTGCCCCTTTTAGAAGAGCCAGCACACAGAGAGGAAAGTAAATCTTCGTTTTTATTTGCAAAACAACAGCGCAGTTGAAAGAAACTCAGTCCAACAAATCACCATAGCCTGACGCGTTTCATGCTGCCTTCGCATTTCTTCAGAGGCTTTGGAAACACTGCCTCGAGCATCCATGATTTATAACTCAGAACACCTGCCACATATATATATATATATATATATATATATATATATATATATATATATATATATATATATATATATATATATATATATATATATATATATATATATATATATATATATATATATATATCCTGATCCAAGTTTCACCCTTTTCGAAGAATACACGCAGGCTAATTCTGGATGCTTAAGTGTTTTTATTTAAGGCACAGAATCTGGTGCGCAATAAGAAGGAAAATGGATATGTTTACGGGAGTGTGCGTGTTCCTTTTCACCCAGTGCCTTTGAAAAAGAGGAATCGAAACGCATCAGGCCAGTATGGTGTTTAGGCTGTGAAGGATATTAAGGGCTGACACTTCCATACCTGTGAAACGGGCTGTAGCTTGAGGCCCGTGTTGGCGTCTGAGTGCATCTCAAGCAGCACTCAAGCAGGAGCATGATATAGGGCGGTGGCATTACCGCCGAGTGTGCACCACCCCGAAGCCTGGGGCCCACAGTTTGCTTCCAGCAGCCTCTATATGTGGGGCGACCGACAGAGGATTGAGAAGGGGCCAGGACTTCAAGGCTCACTTGTGGGCTGTTTCAGCAGAACATCTAAGCGCACTCTAAACGGGATCATCTATCCCTCTCGGACTAATAATCCCATAAACCTAATGTGCAGTCTCAAAAAAACGAGCGTCCCATAGGGGCGTGCAATAAAAAAGGAAAATGGAAATGTTTACGGGAGTGTGCGTGTTCCTTTTCACCCAGTGCCTTTGAAAAAGAGGAATCGAAAAATGTCAGGCCAGTATGGTGTTTAGGCTGTGAAGTGTATTGAAGGGCTGACACTTCCATACCTGTGAAACGGGCTGTAGCTTGAGGCCCGTGTTGGCATCTGAGTGCATCTCAAGCAGCAGCACTCAAGCAGGAGCATGATTATATATATATATATATATACACTAGATGCTATATACTGTTTGCCTTATACAGGTTACCACTCTAAAATGGCCGACGCATATACTTACTAATGTGATCTATATAGCATTGTCACCTCATCTATGTTTACATTGGTTTCACTGAACTTTATTTAATGTGCCAATATGTCTTTTCGGTTAACCTGTGATCAAGGCACAACTGGTGCCGAAACGCGTAACGTTTCCTAAGGAATAAAGAAGACAGCATCCATACTTTTGAGTGCGCGTATTGCTTATCGGCATTTTTGTTTGGACATTGAAAAAAGTTCAGCGTTCGGGTCTGCCAAAAAAATGCGCCAACTGACGACGGGAGAACGATCCCGGAAGGACCCTTCTCCTTGGATTTGCAATTATCATTGCGGGATCGAGAGCCGGCCGTTGCAGCAAAAAGCATTCAGCTGGAAAAGCAAGACCAGAACCGGTGCACACGTCGAACCCCCGTAGGTTAAGCCCTTTTTCGTTTTTCGCTTCTGTTTGAAATCGGAAAAGCAGACGCATGAGTTCGCCGGTTAACCCGATGAGAACAGAGGCTTACGAGGAGTGAGCGATACCTAGGGGCAGACGCTAAACGAGATAGGTGGAAATATTGGACAAGGGAGAAACACAAAAATAACTTTCTCTAGAATCCACACTTCTCGTGGCACAATCTGGTACATGTTATAATCGGCATCAGGAACCGCCAAGTACGGGCGGGTGAGTATGGAATATGCGAAATGATTAGAGGACACTTCTAATATAACTTACTACTATACGAGGCATTGTGAGTTTCCTTAGTACAACCAACAAGTGCAAACAGATTCACTCATATAGTTCTTACAGTATATAATTACATCTACGATCTACTCATTCCACATTATCATGGAAGAGGAAGATGAAAGACGACGAGAGGCAGCCTTGTTATTTGCAAGAGCCCCAGGCAAGGGAGGAACTGTTACTCTCATAATGGACAAGCCAGAAAGCGACCCATTAAACCTGCAATTGCGCAAATATGAAAAACTGAAAAAACAAGAAAGCGCCAAATGGTGGGAGGCTACATCCCTCCAGGATTATGTTGAAAAAAATATGGTACATAGGGGCTTAAGGATTTACATTACGCCATCCCACGAGTCACCCAATGCAAAAATGTTGGGAGGAATGGTCAACGAATTCCGTAACGAGCTCCAAAAATATGCTGTGCATATTGATTAAATACGCATCGGAGGATCGTGAAGATATCCTCAAGCAATTGAAAGATCTGGAGGAAGAATTTTTGATAAGTGCAGAACAAGACACTATAAAAAAAATTCAAAGACGATCTGAAAACCAGACTAAAAAAACATGAGGAGGATATCAAGTATCGAAAACAAAGAAAATGACATCGTGATTGTGGGGATTACGATAGTGGACGTATCCTTACTTATAGCCCAAAGTATGATTATCTATACAAACAAGATGGAAGACAAGCCAATGTAACTAACATACCCAGTACCATTGTAGAAACATCAATTGCTACAGTAACAAGCGACTCAGACACTGATGCTTCAAGAAACATGTGGAATGATTGTAGTACGAATGCCAGTGTTGCGAGTTAGAGTAAGTGGAATCTGAGATTTATGTTTGTCGTTTTTCCCTGCGTTGCGCACACATCTCCCCTTTCACACTGAATTGTACATAATGACAACCCCCCTTTTGTGTATAGGCTTTTTCGACTCACTTCCTCATTGTTGTCTTTAGTTGATACACATAAAAAATTTAAAAAGCATCTTAAAATAATTTTGTAAGTAGAAATTAAACTTCTACATAAAAACATTTGTTGTGGACTGAATGAGTGGTCATTCTAAGTTGAGAAGTGTCAACTCAGCTTATTGAGTCTCTGATCAAATAGTTCGAGCAGTACTGGCATTTGTTTTGTTACATATAGTTGTAGGCGTAGCCTTACTGCGCTCAAGCCAAACCCTTCTTCGCGTCAAGGCTTTGATAGCGGACACCTGTTCGCGAGGTTTTGCATTCCACGCTTAAGTGCGTGAGTCTACTCAGTGGGGTAGACTTTTCCTTGTGTACACACTGGTTTGATTACATTTATTGTGTTTCTTCTTTTTAGTTGCTTCCTTCTTTGAATTTTCTCTTTTCTACTTACCTTCTGTCTTTTCATGTTAGTATGAATGATTTGAGTTTGATTGAAGTGTGTGATTAGTAGCCGCGGGGCCCATTACCATCGATACTCCGTAACGTGTAGGATGAGTGAAGAACAAACCTTCGCATACAGCGAAGATCATATAAAAAGGCTACTAAGGGACCCTCCTTCGTTCGGCTCAGCCACACTCAGTAGTACCGCACAAACCAATAATGAATCCGACAAACTAATTCGACTAAAGAAAAAACAAATACGGACAGATCTTCACGGACACTATTTGCTTCAACATCTAAGAGCAGGCACAATTCCAACTGGCCTAATAGTGAAAAATATACCAGTCATCTTCACAGAGGACGCGCTATATAAAAAGGGCTACAGTTTCATAGAAACCAAATGTAGCCGAGACCTCATGGTTTTAACCATTGAGACTGCCCAAAGACTTTCGAAAGAACAACTGAAAGAGATCGAATTATTGGAAGCAGCGATAAAAAACAATCAACTGATCACTGATTCAAAATCTTTGTTGGAAAAAATCGATAAGGAGATACTAGAGTTTAAAGATTATACTGTAACTCTAAAAGAGAATAATTTCGAGAGAGACAAGAAATATTTTGCATTTGAAAAGGCATATCCATACCTCCAACCGGATTTTTATTCAAGACCAGAGGCCAAAAGATTTCTACCGGACAACCAAGGTAGATCACGGAATAAATACATAACCTTTTCTGATACATCATCTTCAGGCGGCAGTGATTCAGAGAGTGGTAATTATCGACAACCCTTTCCACGACGAGGAGGTTATCAACCAAACTACCAACAGAATTTTCAACCAAATTACCAACAGAACATTTCAGCAGCCTTTTTTAGCACAGGGTCAGACAAAACCAAGAGGCAAAACAAGATATCATCAGCCATGGGAAATGTCAACGAGGAGGCAAAACTACAAAAATTAAAAGAATCATCAATCTACAATCTTTCGCTGAGATCTCTTACAGAGATTGAAAAAAGTGTTTTGGAAAAAGGATTAACCTTCGTACCAACAAAAACTATGGATTTCGTCAGATTAAAAACAGAATTTATAGAATTCTGCAGGAAAATTCGACTAACCACTTTCTTCTTGGGACAAGAAATAACGCCAAGTTTAGAAACAACAGGACTGAGGAAAAAGTCTAACTTTTGCCCACCTGCCTATAAGGTTCCAAAATAGGTAATAACTTTCGAAAAAACAGTACTCTCGGCCATTTCATTCGAAGAAAAAAAGAAGCGTAATTACATCAAACCCAACCTTTCAAAAGCTCAAAAAGAAGCATTATCCACCCTAAAAAATGACAGCAACATTATAATAAAACAAGCCGATAAAGGCGGATCGATCGTTGTTTGGGGCACGAATGAATATATCGCAGAGGCTACTCGCCAATTGACAGATCAGGAATGTTATCGCAAAATTGACTATGATCCCACTAAAGAACTGCAAAAGGAATTATTTTCTATCTTGAACAAAGGTTTTGCAGAGGGTTTTCTTGGAAAAAACGAGTTTGAGTATTTACAAAACCGACATCCCCGAATACCACTATTCTATGTGCTTCCTAAAGTACATAAGGATGAAAAAGCGCCACCAGGGAGACCGATCATTTCTGGTTGTGAATCACTTTTCGAGCCCATTTCAAAATTCATCGATTTTTTCTTGAAACCATTCATGCCACAAGTGAAGTCATACTTACAAGACACAACTGATTTTATCAATAAGTTGAACACCTTACCATTTACTGAGAACCAAGATCTTCTCGTAAGTATGGATATAGTGTCGCTGTACACACAAATCCCCCAAGATCAAGCCCTAGAGGTTTTGGAACTATACTTAGATCGGAGGGATAGACCAACCAAGATTCCCACAAATTTCATCTTGGAACTCGCAAAAATGGCCTCACTAGGAATTATTTTAAGTTCAAAGATGACTTTTTCTTCCAAATTAAGGGAGTAGCGATGGGCTGCCCCTTTGCCCCGGAGCTAGCCGTACTTTTCATGAGCCAGTACGAAGAATCATTCGTGTATAATAACAACCCTTACACAGATCGGATAGGAGGATGGGTACGATTCATCGACGACATCTTTCTAACATGGACGGGGAATGAAGATGAACTCATGAACTTCCATGGATGGTTGAATAATCGTACCAGAGACATCCAATTTAGCATTCAATTCTCGAAAACTAGACTCACCTTCTTAGACGTTGAAGTTTACTGCACAAATGGCAAATTGGTAACAACTCTGTACCGGAAAAAATCGGATAGAAATAAGGCACTCGACTTCTCAAGTAACCATCCGTGAAGCCTAAAACAAAATCTACCGGTAGGCCAATTCCTCCGAATAAGGAGGAACTGTACATTTAAAGAAGAATATACAGAGCACGCCAACGTACTGAGAGAGAGACTCCTTCAGAGAGGTTATCCTTCGAAACTCTTAAAACAAGCCCAAAAAAGAGCGTGGTGGATACCACGGGAAGAATTACTCAAAAGAAGAGAACGTGAAAGACAGTCTAGAATTGTTTGTGTCTCTACCTACTGTCCATCATCTAACTGGCTAAAAAAGATCATCCATCAGAATTGGCATTTAATAAAAGAACTAGACCCTCAACTTAACAACAAACCGCTCTTTGCTTTTAAAAAAGATAAGAGCATTGCCAATCAGATAGTACGAGCAATGGTACCAAAAGCACCAAGCCCCATAATGAGAGAATATGTTGGCTTGCCACCGATAAAAGGCCACCACAAATGTGGGACATGTGTCAATTGCCCTTTAACAATGGAAGGATCATTATTCGAACACGACGGAATCTTTTGGAAACACGACAGTTTCACCAACTGTAAAACCCGCAATGTTGTGTACGGCATTGTATGCCCTTGCGGCAAATTATACATCGGCAAAACAAACCAAGAGATAAGACAAAGGATCTCACAACATAAATCAAGAATCAAAATGAAAGTTCTTACAGCGCCATTAGTCCAACATTGGCTAGAAAATGGACATATGGACACCAACCTTAAATGGACGGTCATTTCTAAAATTGACCCTGACAAAAGAGGTGGCGACCTGGAAGCAAAGCTAAGACAAAGGGAGGCAATGCTTATACTCAAATTCAACACTACAACTAAAGGACTTAATGAAATGTCAGAACTGTATCATCTATCGGCAATGCCGTAATATATCTACATTGGACCATCGGTGGTTTTTCAATTTGGAGCCTTATTCGCTTCTTTTTCAAGAAAAACTTTACTGCCACCAAGTGCGCCATGTTTAAACTACATTTCCCAGCACCCCTAGGGGCCCTGCGGATCATGGTTATAAGCGCCCAACTCGTGACGTATCAACACGGCGCCGGAATTCATTGCCAAACGAGGTTCACGGAAAAAGACTACCGACGGTAAGAGCTCATCGAAAACTCGAAACTTACTTGTGATGACTGTGCGACTCTAATTGCTGAAAGCTTTGATCTTACAAGTTCTAAGATTGATATTCACAGTCGGCTGACAAAAGGGATAGACAGTGCTTTGTTTTACAAACCCGCTTACGAGTTCTGAACAAGAAACCCGCCGCTGAATTCTGTTTCTTGGTTTTTTAACAGACGGAATCATAACGGAAGCTTTTCCCTCCATTTATTGAGACTGAATCGCACGTCAAATTTTACAGAGGACTACACAACACATCTCAGTAAGTGGTCCAGCAATTGGCGTTTTTATTTTAGGCTCCGCAATTCTATTGAATAGACATCTGATGGATTGTTCCTTTTCCCCACAGCTTTCATTAAAGAACCCGACAAGAAAACCAGACAGGTACTACATGCGTGAATGGTGTGCCGAATGTTAAGTTGAGTGTCTCTTTTGTGTGCTGATATCTGACTGAGCTTTTTTCTTATGTCAACTTTATGTTGTTCAGATTTTATCTGTCTGTGGTCCTGAGGAGAATCCCAAGGAGTAATGGGATTCGAAACGCGTCGACCCCTCTAGATTGAATAATTGTTAATTTCTCCCCACGATGACCATGTGTCATCGGAGTGATTGAGATATAACTAAATGGTTGCATATAGTGCATTTGATTAGATAAATCTAAGTTTGTTCACTTTTTCATATTGAATGTATCATTTGTGTTTTCTCATTAAGAACTGAGCTTTTTTTGCTTATCCCAGTTGTATATATTAGATAGGAATCTTATCCCCTTGTAAATAGTTTCTCTCACACTTTCACACTTCCCCACTTGTTGTATGTGCAGTGTTTTCATGTGGAATGATTGTAGTACGAATGCCAGTGTTGCGAGTTAGAGTAAGTGGAATCTGAGATTTATGTTGGTTGTTTTTCCCTCCGTTGCGCACACATCTCCCCTTTCACACTGAATTGTACATAATGACAACCCCCCTTTTGTGTATAGGCTTTTTTGACTCACTTCCTCATTGTTGTCTTTAGTTGATACACATAAAAAATTTAAAAAGCATCTTAAAATAATTTTGTAAGTAGAAATTAAACTTCAACAAAAAATCATTTGTTGTGGACTGAATGAGTGGTCATTCTAAGATGAGAAGTGTCAACTCAGCTTTTTGAGTCTCTGATCAAATAGTTCGAGCAGTACTGGCATTTGTTTTGTTACATATAATCAAGAAACACAAGAAGCACCACATCCGAAGTAGAAGTAACAACAAAACCGGCGACTTTTTTAGACGAATTCCGGGTCCTTCGGACAAGACGCAAGAAAGCAGCAGAAGCTACACAACCACTAGCATTCAAGAAGAACACAACACGTGGACGACCAAGGGGAAGAGGAAGAGGCAGGGGAGATCGCGACAAAGACGACTCAAGCTCAAGCAGAGGAGAGGAAAAAACCAACACAAAACCAGTGGGAACCAAAAGAGGTGGTTACAAGAAAAGAAGATAATGATGGATGAACAAACGGTAAATAAAACAATAATTAACCTTTCATCCAGAACATTGACTTTAAAAGAAAAACGAACGCTCTGCCTAGGACTTACTTTTTGTCCAACAGAACTCTTTGACTATGCGGACACTAGAGTTGACATTTTTAAATTTATACATAAACTCAAATTGTCCAAATGGCATACTTTGTTTAATAAGAAAGTGACATCTACCACTAATAGAGAGGAGTCTATACCTGAATTAATCATAGAAGATGTAGATATGCTCCAAACTGTCTATTCCTTAGGAGGCATCTCACCTGACACAGAACAGGAACAAGAAATTATAGGCCTCAGGGAAACGAGAACAGACAGGGCTGCTGGTACTTCTTTTAGACCTAAATCTGTCTTCTACCCCACTCTACCCCATGATGCGATAGATACTTTCCATGAGGTTGTGACGAGGGAACTGACAAAACTCAAACATACACGCCCCATACTTAGAAAAGGTGAGATTCATCTCACTAAAGAACAGAGAGAATTTATCTTTTCATTAGCACAAGACAAAAGCATTATTCTTCGACCTTCTGACAAAGGTGGGAATATTGTCTTGTGGGGGAGGGACCTGTATGTGAGAGAAGCTCTGTTCCAATTAGAGGGGGGCAGGTTCTATGACAAAAGCAATATAAATGAATATAATGACAGCATTATTGTGACTTGGGAGAAAGTGAGTGAATGGCACACTGCAGGCTTACTTTCATGGCACAAATTTCGTTTTCTTAAGAGGGACTACCCCAAACTGCCGATTTTCTACCTTCTACCGAAGGTTCACAAAAACTATAGAGAACCCCCAGGCAGACCCATCGTGTCATCTATTGGCAGTATCAACGAAAATCTCTCCAAGTATGTTGACCATTTTTTAAAGAAAATATGTGTGTCAGTTACCCTCGTACATTAAAGACACCACAGATTTTTTGAATAAATTACATAACATCCATTGGACAGAGGGCTCTCTGCTCATAACTATGGATGTGAGTGCCTTGTACACTATAATTGATCATTTACAAGGTATGGAAGCCAGTTATCACTTTCTAAAAAGAAGGGATATAGGCTATCTTGAGCACACTCGGATGCTGGTGGATATGATGAAATTATGTCTCAAAAATTATATTTTTATGTTTGATGGGGCGATTTACAAACAAATACGTGGTGCGGCCATGGGTTCTGCATTTGCGCCGAGCTTTGCTAACCTTTTCCTAGGGAAATGGGAGGAGGAAATCAGGAGTGATGAAAGATTCATTGATGATTTTGCTAAAGTAAATTGCTGGATGCGATACATCGATGATCTTTTTATTGTGTGGGTAGGAACTAATGAAGAAGCGGAGAGTTTCATTAAGAGATTGAAAGACAACATATACAACATACATCTCACCCACACCATAAGTGATTACCAGATTGAATTCCTAGACACCACTATAGCGGTCAACAATGGCACTTTAGTCTCGAAATTACACAGAAAAGAGACGGCGGGCAATAGCCTGTTACATTCCCTTAGCGCACACCCTGAGCCACTGAAGTGGAGTATACCATATGGGGAGCTGTTAAGGGCAAAAAGGATATGTAGCAGTACAGAAGGTTTTGCCCTGGAACAAGCTAATATGCTGTCGAGATTCAGAGAGAGAGGGTATCCAGAGTGGGTACTTACCAAGGCCACTAGAAAGGTGTCAGAGGTTGAAAGAACAGAAACCTTACAGACCAAGCCCATTGATGAATGTGACGATAATCCGACCAGAATTATCACCACCTTTAATCAAAGGTCTGACAAAGTTCGTAAAATCCTGGCTGACAATTGGAACATCTTGCAAACAGATCATATAATTGGTACCCATGTTAAAAGGAGGCCCCAAATTACCTACAGGAGAGGAAAAAATCTTAGAGATTTCCTTGTTAAAGGTGATATATCTGATACCAAAAAACAGCATATCCAAGGTCTGAAAGGATTCTATCCCTGTGGCCATTGCAGGGCTTGTAAAACAAGTTTTATGGTAAAGGAGATAGAAATCCCTGGACGTACTGCCAAAAATGAGATCAAACAGTTCCTCACATGCAATACCAACTTTGTTGTCTACGTGCTTGAGTGCCCATGCAAGTTGACGTACGTAGGCAGTACAAGATGCATGGTTAAAAAGCGTATTCAGGAACACTTAAGAGCAGTCACACACTCAGATGTTCGTTACCCTGTGGCAAGACATTTTCATGAACACCACCAATCTGATAATTCACTGCTTAAATTCTTTGCATTGGAACAAGTCAATATTGGGAGGAGGGGTGGCAATAGAGATCTAGCACTGAGAAAGAGAGTCCAAATGGATCATGGAATTGGAAACCAAATTCCCCGGAGGGCACAACCTTGATGAGGAATTGGCAACTCATTTGCATGAAGATTAGCCAATCATATGGCATAACTGTTATGTGTATAGAACATATACATAGCCTAGCATTTCTGCAAGATTTCCTTGTTCTTACTTTTCTTCTCAAGTCTGCCCTCTTATCTTATTATTTTTTGATATACTGTAAGACCCGGATATAAGTTGATGTATGATATTTTAATGTATAAAAGTTTAACTGTATGTTTATATGTTTCTTTTAGGAGGAAAGGAAGGGAGTATTCACTGTGTTTATGCACTTAACTCTTCCCTACCCTTTTCTTCGAGGATTTAAAAGAAGATCACTGCACTATTTAGAGATAAGTTTTTCACTTATTTGCACTTTGGACATTTTTGGCTCTATGAAGTACTTATTTTGTGAGGCGATTTGGTTCACTCTTGTCGGTCACTTCTGTTGCATGGGATACCCAGTGGTTTATAATATGACCAGAATTAGGTTATGAACATTACCTTACTTACTAGTATGGTTGTCTTCAGAGAAGATGTTTAATTGGGCACTAGACCGAATGAAATTTAGTAACCTCAATCAAGGCTACCATTGGAGCACCCACTAGAACATTGTGGGTCTCAGGATATACACATTCATTTGATTTGGTCAAACACTTATTTTTTGCAGTATTTGCAGGCCAAAATGGATTGTCTTTGATGGGTAACCACTATAATTTGCCACCGCATCCTAACAACACGCCTCCGTGACGCCGGAATCCAAGAGAAGGCCCTGGCCTGGACCTCATCCTTCCTCTCCGGCAGAACCCAGAGCGTCCGCCTCCCACCCTTCCGCTCAAAAACCACCGAGATCATCTGCGGCGTCCCTCAGGGATCCTCCCGCAGCCTGACGCTGTTCAATAGCTACATGGCACCGCTCGCCCACGTTGCACTACAACATAGCCTCAACATCATCTCCTACGCCGACGACACCCAGCTGATAGTCTCCCTCACCGAAGACCCCCACACCGCCAAAGCCAATCTCCACAGAGGAATGAAGGTAGTTGCCGACTAGATGAAGGACAGCAGAATGAAGGTGAACTCAGACAAAACGGAGGTCCTCATCCTCGGACCCACCCCAACAGCCTGGGACGACTCCTTGTGGCCCACATCGCTAGGCACCGCCCCGGGACCCACCGACCACGCACGCAACCTGGGGGTCATCCTCGACTCCACCCTCTCCATGACCAAGCAAGTCAATGGCGTCTCCGCGTCCTGCTTCAACACCCTCCGAATGCTCAGCAGGATCTTCAAATGGATCCCCCCGACTCGAGGAAAACCGTCACCTAGGCCCTCGTCACCAGCAGACTCAACTACGGGAACGCCCTCTACTCAGGAACAACAACCAAGCTCCTGAGACAACTACAACGAATCCAGAACGCCTCGGCACGACTGATCTCGTGACTTCCCCCGACGCAGCCACATCACATCCCATCTGAGAGGCCTACACTAGCTCTCCATCAACAAGAGGATCACCTTCAAACTCCTCATCCACGCACACAAAGCGCTCCACAACACCGGACCTACATACCTCAATGACCGACTCAGCTTCCACACCCCCACCCGCAGCCTCCGCTCCGCCAGCCTCGCCCTCGCCTCAGTTCCTCGTATCTGGAAAACCACCGCTGGCAGCAGATCCTTCTCCTACCTCGTCCCCAAGACCTGGAACACTCTTCCTACCAGCCTACGACAGACCCAGGACCTGCTGGCCTTCAGAAGACTTCTCAAGACCTGGCTCTTCGATCAGTAGCAACCCCCCTCCCCCCAGTGCCTTGAGACCCTCACGAGTATGTAGCGCGCTTTAGAAATACAGTGGTTGATTGATTGTTTGAATCCTTCGGGAGCCAAGAGTGACGATTGGCAGGTGGAGAGAGCAAGGAAACATGTACATTAAACCAGCTTTATTTCAACGTACCATCCTACCAAACTGAATCCTTAATAATGGAAAGGAACAGAGGAAAAAAATTACAACAAACATCACAAAGGTGTGGGAAAATCGGGAAGAAATCAAGGAAGAAACCGCCATGAGCGAAAAGTAAGAGGAAAGAGAATGAAATCCTGAAGTAGACTAGCAGCGAAGCAGCTTTGAAAGGCAGCTGCAAACCCTCAAACAGGTGATTGCCATTTTGGAGTTTTAGGAGCAAGGAACAGCAGCTCGGATTCCTGGAGCACAAGGGAGGCAGTCCCAGGTGAGCGAAACTCTCAGCCTGCAGCTGCAAGCTTAATGTGGCTTCTTCTGAGCCCAAGGAACTACTGTTCCACGCAACTCACAGTGGTTCATGCGCATGCAGGTTGTGGAGACGCGATCAACATCTTTAAACAAAGAGGACGTCAATAATCTTACATTTGGAAAGCAGTTCCTGTGTGCCAACAGAAGACAGGAAGTCTTCAGTCCTTTCTTTGAGCAGGGTCTTCTTCCTTCAGGGGCTGTTTTTACTGCTGTGCCCTCGAGGTAATGGTGAGGTGACATTCTTACCCTGAGCCTTAGCCCACTTAATCCTGTATGATGTCTTGCCCTAAGCCCACCTCTTTTTGGAGCACTTATTCTTCGCATTACTGCAAAAAAAGAACCGTAAGCTCAAAATTCCAAATATATAACCCCATTCTTTCATACAAAAGGCTCTGATTCCATTCCCCTGTTTAAATGAGCTCTTCTACCTCTGTCAAGTTAATGAACTGGTTTTCCTTCCTGGTGGGACTAGAGCCAAAGGAGTCTAGGAGGACCCTGAACATGAATGGAAGAAGAAACGGTCATCCCCATTTGACATCTTCAAGTCAAAGAAGTAGTGTGACGGCTATCCTTTGTTCTTCTTCACAGTTCCTGTCCCCGTCGGAAATGGATTATCACTGTTGAGGAGCCATTTGTTGTCAATATCCTACCTTCCTAGATGCATGTGCCAGGCTATCGTTCTTTGCAATGGAGGGTCATAAATGCCAGCAAAGAATATGTATTAAAGCCTCTGAAGGTGAGACCAGTGGCAAAATGTGTTCTGATTAACACATAGTACATCTATACTACTATTATAAAGAGAGAGCTGAAAACTTTGAGGCGGGTAAACTCAAGAAGTACAGCACCAATCACAACACCCAATACAGCATTGTAAAGGGGAGTTGCAGCAGATGGACATAGGCTATACAGGTGGCCACCATATACATTAGAAACGTCAAACAACCTTAGGGGTAAAGTAGTCCCTTGTGGGCGTGAGTGTGTCATGGGCGTGGTCATGGGCATGTCAAACTACACACATTATTACTTTGTCGACGTAACCGTTCTCAGAGGGGCGTGGGCGTGTCAAAGTACACACTCAGAGGGCCGTGCCACAAATTTAATAACAAAAAAACGGCTGCGTCATTCAGTAGCGCGCCTTTCCATTCGTGAGTTGTAATCACTTCTCACACGTCTGTATAGACATCCGTATACAAGCATCAAGGTGCGCCACATTCACGCACATTGCCATTCATGCGGCATTAATAATATATGTTGCGAAACAACCTTTCTGGGCATAAGCGTTAACGTTCTCTACGGGGATAAAACACAATTACAATAAAAACAAAAGGGGCGCGCATGACGCAAGCAATGTGTGCACATTCACGCTTCACCTTGCCTTATGACAGTGCGCCAAAAATATTGTGCGACGATAACTTTGTGGGCGTCAGCTTACTCACAGGGGGATGCGCTACATTATGACGAAATAAAGGGGCGCGGCTTTCACCGACGCGATTCGGATCACTTCTCAGACGTACGTCTACAAAGAAGCTGCGCAGCATTAAATTATCCTTCACATCCAAATGCCTATTCTTGAATAACGGAATTCACATTCAATCCTTTACTTACGTTACATTTGGGACAAGTGGCTGCATTAACAAAAAGAATAAAGGGGCGCGCAAGCGCAACATTCACTCACCGCGACATTCACGCTCCAACAGCTACAGCGGGAAGTAAAGACAGCCTCACAACAAGACGATGTAACAGACTTCAATATTTACTTTCAGGGGCAGATTCACGCAGGACAACACTTAAACATGAGGACGCATACACACCCAAAGAGATGCAAATACGGCCCACCTAACAAGCCACATATGTGAAACAAAACGCGTGCGCTGGGACTCAAAGCAGCCCTTGCAAGCACACAATCACGCCAGACAATACTTAAACCTGAGGACGCACACACAACCAAAGACCTGCAAATACGGACCACTTACAACTGCTTCACTCATGGACAGTTATATGTAGCACTCTCTAGGTCCGGCAATGTGCAAAATCTATTTATTGTACGCTCACATTCAAATGGAAGAAAAAATGTTGTATACCGTGAAATTTTAAAATAAATTACAATTTACCATTACAAACATTACACACATAACATTTCATCCCCGGACAACGTCGGGACGGGCTGCTAATTTTTAATAAAGTTACTTTACCATGAATGATACTTTCTATCCTATATCTTTAATGTGTGCCCAGACACACCCTTCTCTATGACAGGCTATTTAGGTCATCATAGAGCGCGTCCGTGGCGCTGGCGCACCAAAGGCAAGCCTGTCTGCACCCGTCCAGGCCTGGACCACTCCCAGGGCCTGCGCCCTGGCTGATTGTACCCTCATAGTATATTGCTTAAGAGTTACTCCAGGGATGCACTTCTATCTCTTAAACCCTGAGGTAAAGTTTACAATTGACCTATATTGAGCACTACAACACCTGCTACTATTGACTAATTCTACCACAAATGCAACACAATAGTAACTTCCCCTAAATCTGAAAGGGTAGGACCACCATTGGTTAACGAGATGGCAGAAGTGTCTGACACTGCTATTTCCTTAGAACTGATGTTCAGTTGTGTACTGATCAATGCTAGGTCACTGGTCCAACACCATTTTTAATTCCCTGAATTTGTAGATGGACATCAGTCCAACCTGGTTTTTGTTACTGAAATCTGGGCCAACTAGTCCTCATGTCCCGAGATGACAGTTGCAGTTCCCACTGGATACACATTTTATTTTAGATTAGACCGGTGCCACAAGAAGGGTGGTGGAATAGCTGTTATCTATTGCATTTTGTTTTCTGCCATTTTTACACCAGCCTCATCCTCTAAGTATAAAGCCCTTCTGTTCAATTTCCAACTAACCAAAAGGCAATCCTTTAATGGCCTCTTCTATACCTGCTACGCAAGCCAAGAATCTCCTCAATCCACGCAATTGAACCACTTTCTAAATCAAATTTCACTTTATTAGGTTACATCAATTTCCATCTGGAGAACCAAAAGAATCCTGATACAGAACTTTTTTGTTGATACTTTGTCCTGCTTTGGATTAGCTCTGTAAGTAGGTGGTCCTATGCACCTAGCCCTCCCACACACCCCTTACTTTGTCAGACCACAGGGCAGTACTCTGGAAAATCAAGCTTTCCTGCAAATCACTTTCTGCAGAGACCGCTGGAAAACCATTTGTTTCGCATGTCAGTTATAAGGTTCAAGCCCAAGAGTTAAACTCTATTCTTCCAGAAGAAATCAAGAACATTGATCTTATGTTGAGGAGATTTTCAGTCGAGCTGAAATCTGCTGTTAATAAATTAGACCCTGCGAACACCAAAACACTTAGGAGTAAGCCTTCTGCACCCTGGTTTAAAGAAAATATTAGGGCTGCAAAACAAGGTTGCGGCTGACAGGAGCGAATTTGGTGGAATGCTTATGATCCAATGCAAAAAGAATATAAACAATGTATTGTGCAGTATAAAAAACTCTTATTGGCTGAAAAGTCTGCCTTCTTCATTAAACAAATAAAATCTGCTAGCAATTAAACTAAGGCAGGTCCGCCTCCTCATCGTTTCTCCTTGGTCTACACTGCTTGCCCATTGGCAAGCAGATCCACTTTAAGATTTCCTGCATAGAGCACAAGGCATTACACGACAACGCCCCCAGCTATCTTGTACATAGACTCATACGATACCACCCTTCCAGAACCCTCCAACCTGGCTCCAAATCTCTCCTCCTGATACCTCGTGTAAAGAAATCCCACAGAGGCTTAAAAGCCTTCTATCATCTAGCCCCCTCCTACTGGAATCAACTTCCCTTACACCTTTATGTATGCACCAACTATCTGCAATTCCACAGGTTTCTTAAAACCAAATTCTTTTGAACTCCCTCCTAACTCTGTAACACTCCCGTAGCATGGAGATACCCTTTGGGGGTGAGTCATGCGCTTTATAAGACAAATAAATAAATAAATTAAACTATCACCAAACTCTCCATGCCAGCGACTAGGCATTCAGCACAAAGTAAACAGGGCTGCTGGAATTTGTTAGCGAATTTCTTTCAACTGAGAGTGGAAGGAATCTTTAATAGATTCTCCTCCAGCTCTGTTAAAGGCAATAATAGTAATGCTATTAAGCCAATGGACTCTGGCAGGATCTTCTTTAGCAAGCTTTATCATCTTACTGAGAATCAAGTCAAATTGTCCATCCTAAATGCAAAGTCAGGATCTCCATTGGATCCTTGTCCACCTAAGATCATCCTTCTAGTATCTGATGCAGTGACCCCCTAGCCTGCTAAAATCTTTAATGCCATGTTTATTTCAGGAGTGTTTCGTTAACAGTGGAAAGCAGCCATAGTTCTTCCATTGTTGAAGAAATCCAACTTAAATGTGCTGGACTCGAACAGGTATCAGCCCATCTCAAGGCTTCCCTACCCAGCCAAGTTGGTAGCAAAGGCTAAGAACATGATACACCGTTTGGGTTCTGAAGTGGTCACAATAACAAATTGATGCTAATTGTGGCTATTGATGAAATTAGAGCCTTGGTGGATAATGGTGGTAACACTGCCCTTACCCTGTTTGAATTGTCTGCAGCATTTGACACGGTCAATCATGACCTTTTGATTGACCTGCTTCAGAGTTTAGGGATTGGGGCGGTAGCACTGTCCTTGCTGCATTCCTTCCTAACAGACCGCATTCAATCTGTCTCCTTCAAAGATTTTACATCGGAGCCATTCTAATTACCTTGCATGGTTCCACAGAGCTCATCATTGAGCCGGATTCTCTACTTTATTCCTTTGGCAACTCTGACCAAGTCCTTTAGGTGGTCGTTACTTTCCTATGCTGATGAGACCTCGATTGTGGTTTTGCTCTCTAACTATGCCCAACTATTAGCAACACCTTTCAGAATTGTATGGGCACAATCAGCCTATGGATGGACAAACACTGTCTAAAATGTTAATTCTTCTAAGACCGAAGTCACCCTACTTGGTAATCACATCTCCTTTTGGTCCCCCTCTTGGTGGCCAAATGAGCTGGGTTCTCTTTCGATGCCAGTTAAGAAGGTCAAAAACCTTGGCAATCTGGTTAATAACAGACTAACGTTCAAAGAGCAAGTTAATAAATTCATCTCAGCATCCTTCTATACTTTAGGTATTATCAATAAAAGTGCTCAATTTCGGCCACTTGATCTGCTGAAGACAGGTGTTATCGCATTAGTCTTATCCAGAGTAGACTATTGAAATGGCCTTTATCTAAACCTTCCTAAAAGGTAGTTAAACAAACTACAAATCCTTCAAACCTCTGTAGCCTGGATACTTTTAAAGGTTCCTAGATTCTAATCGGCCTCACAAGCCATCAATAGGCTACATAGGCTACGTTGGCTTCCTGTTAAGAAATGAATTGCCTTAAAGGCGTACTGTAATGCTTTCAAAGAACTTTATGGATTAGGTCCAGCCTATTTGATAGAAAGATTTAGATGTACTGGCAGGGTGAGACCCTTCGTTTTCGCTCTGCCAGAAATCTGGTGGTCCCCTCCTGCAGACTGTTTTCCTGGGGAGGCAGGAGTTTTGCCATCTGTACCACCCAAAATTGCAACCTTCTACCTCAGGATCTGAAAGCAGCCACCTCGTTATCAGGTTGTAGGAAATATTTTAAACCTGGTTGTTCAGTCGTGATTAGCTACAGTTAGTTGTCTATATCCTTGTCACTGGCAGTGCCAAGGCGCCTCCAGGCATTCGGTTGCGCTCTACAAATTCAAAATCAAATCAATATGTAATTGTGGCTTTTGCTCTTAATGTTATCAAACATCCACTTTTAATAAGAGACTAGATTTTTAAAAATAAGTAGAAAGTAACTGGATAATGTTACTAGCATTTTCCATGAAAATTTATAAATTAAGTATTTTGATTATGCATAGGTGTATTCATGGAGAATATAACCTCACCTTGACAGTAAAAACTGATTTTGGATACATAATCATATTAGGCACCTAGCCTAGTAGGACTACACAGGAGTCTTTACTGGTGACTCATCAATAAACAAAAACATTTTTCCTGCATGCCAAAGGAATTTTTCCTTTGAAAATGTTTCTACAGTGCTTTTAAATTGCACCCCAGCTGTAGCCCTCTATTTCTTCTAGCTGTCATATATTTTTGACTTATATGTGGGTAGTGTAAAAACACACTGCAATCCACATATGACGTTAACGTTTCACACCACTGGCGTTAGTTCCATGCCGACTAATCGACCCTTATAGAAAAGTTAAATAGACCAAATGGAAGAAACCAAATTTGACAGTACCATTTTAGAGCCAGAGCACACGTACTGAGGCACCTAAGGAGTGTCATAGTGCAAAGAAGTATAATAGCAATAAAAAATATGGTTCAGAAAAAGCAAAATATTTGGAGCGACCGCATAGACGAGGCGATTTTGCTTCACCAGATATGGTACCAGAATATTACTTTACGTAAATATTGTGTAATAAATAGTGTTTAAAATATCATATTGTTAGAAACAACCTAACTATATGTATATCAGATGATATTTCTTCATACAACATGCTGACACATTATATGCAGAGAACATGAGGTTCAATGAAATCAAGATCTCTCTCTACATCAGGCCATTACAGTGGTGTCATAAGTAAATAAAGGAAGAAACATGACTTTATGTGCATTTGATATGCCACTGTATTTATTCTGGTGGGTAGGCTGACCACTGCTTTCCTCGTCAAGCACTTATCTAAATGGAGACATACATAATATTAGTCACAAAGTCCAAGCTGTTCTGCCCAGCACCACTAGAGCTTTCCAAACTTTATATCTCCTAACACCATGATTTAAGTCTAATATAAATTATGTTCATATAATTAGATTCACAGTCCAGCCAGAATGTGCTTAGTAAGCACTGAAGGTTCATGATGAATACCTCATTAATATCATATCACCAGCACAACACAGAGTAGGGACATGGCTCAGTCTGACTCAAAGCAAGTTGCTTACGTGAAATAAATCCAAGTGTAGCTCTGACAGAAACATGTTTAAAATCAAGCATTCTAACAGTTGACTCTGTATAATGTCCCTTCGAGTGACAACTTGAAGGTTTACTCCAGCCCCCGTCTTTACACACTGTTGCCCCAGTCTTCACAGATTGCAGCTGCATACCTCCCAGTAATCAGGAAGAGTACGACGTTCTTTAGGCTGCCCCTAAAGAAGGAATCCGTCAAGATGTTGAATTCTATATTAAGATCAATTAATCTGTGTAGGAAAGTACCCTTTTTGTAGGACTACTCCCCCACACACACTGTTAGCTCTAATGTTGATGGTTATGGATCAGAAAGTGCATTAGAACCTGCTGCCCAAGCACCAGTGCTCTCTCCCTACAACTGTTATGTGTAAATTGGCACCACCAATTTAGAAGGACCTCACAGCCCTTATAAGTCCCGAATGTATAAAAGCAGTGGTGCATAAGGCATGGGTGGTAAAGAGGTCGCCTGGGCTTGCAGTGTTGTTATTGCCACCATGAGTGACCCAAGTAAATTACTTGACAGCAGGCCTGCCATTGCAGACAGCAGGAACAGTGTAAACTGCTCCAATTCGACTTTGCCCTCACCATGTGTGGCAAAGTCAATGCACTGTTTTTAATACATGTCAGTCACCCCTAAGGAAGGCCTCCTAAAGCCCAGGATGAAGGGTGCATTATATTGAAGGCATGTAAGTGCAAGTGTATATATCTATATAGTGGGTTTTACCATTAAAGGACACTATAAGTTATGGACAGTCCATAGGATAACATGGGCTGGCACCAGGGCAAACCCGAAGTTGGCAGCTCCATTTTGGTACCAACTAAATATGTCATGTTTGGTATCAATCAATGTACCTTCTCATCCCTGACATGAGCTTCTTGTAGAGGGCAATATGCTATGCACCTAGGTGGCCACCTTAGAGGCTGCGCACTTGGTTGCCCTAGTGTCTCTGTGCTCTGGCTGGCAGCCATGCTTGCTACACTACAGCCAAGACAGGATTATGACCTCCTGCCAGGCATTGTGTCACACCCAGGAGTCTGGAACTAAGCCCGGCCATGAAATAGGTCACACCTCATCCCTACCAGGAAGGCTATAGGCTATTGAAGTGGCACATCAAGGCAGTAAGCTTCAAAGGCTACACCACCTCTGATATGCTTCAGGGTTGACTCTCAGGAGGCACATTCGCAACCAGGCTGGTGGGAAATTAAGTATGCAGGAGGTGTACACCATCAGAAGGCTAGCCACACCTCTAGAATGGGTTGCCTGATTTGTACAGCACAGGAAGACTGCTGCCATTTTTAAAAGTGGTAGAAATAGTGGGTTCTGGGTAGAAAAGATGACCTACACCCCTGGATGTGGCCCCTTATGGGGTGGATTAGCCTCTGGGACAAGCAGCCCATTGACCGCTTTCACCCACACCCCTAACACCCCTAAATCTAGGATTTAATGGCTAGCCCTGACACAAGAATCACAGTACTGAACAATCTGCATTGAAGAGGACAAAGAAGAGACCAGTGTCTGTGACAGCACAAACCAATAGAGGTATACTCTGCACCTGTTGCAAAGCTCCTGGGACGGCCTCATCAAGACTCGTCCCAGGCTAACTCGTCCTAGCCTGAAGCACTCTCAGACTCCGCTGAACTATTGCCGGCTGCCTCCTACAAACTACAGGCAAAACCGCTCTATAGTCAAGGAATCGCTGGCCAACGGGCCCTTCAAGTGACTGCCCAAATCCAGATGGTCTAGTACATTGTGGGAACTGTTGTCCTACCATTCCATGAAGTTATAGACACCTACCGGATTGCCTGGGACGACCAGATGTCAAAGTAACTTTGTCCAAAGTTTACAGCTGCCAAGGCACGTTGGTCACTAGTCTGACAAGAGAACCTCTGCAATCGACTCTGCACCTAGAAGAAACACCATCCAACCTTACGCCAATGTCCGCAATCATCCCATTGTTGGGTTTTGGGATCTTGCTCCCCGCAATATAATGTAAGCAGTATTGAATTGCTGTGATTTATGATTTCTCCTAAAATCCATAAGTCCAGTTTTATGTTTCTGATCTCATTCATCTTGGTGTCTTAATTTAGATAAAAATGCACTTCATTTTTATAAATTGATGTTTGATTTCTATTGAGTCATGTCAATTACTTGTCTTCCATGTTTATGCTCTGAAATGTTTAACACGTTTCTCTAGTAAAGCCTGACTGCTCTTTGCCACAATACCAGGACTGAGCTAAGGATTTATTATTGTGACTCCAAGGCCTATCTTTGGGGTCTGTGAGAGGGGGTACATCCTTTACCACAAAACGTTTACAACGCGGTAGCATTACCACGCAGGTTTTAAAACGAAAGTCGTTACAACGACTTTCGCTAGAGGGCGCTCTAGGATAGGGAATAATTTAATTTACTATACAACACCTTCCCTACTATCCATGGGGACTGGAGTTGGAATAGTAAATTAAACTATTCACTATCCAGCGCACCCCAACGCAAGTCGTTGTAACGTCTTGCGTTGTAAAACCTGCGTCGTAATGGTACGCGTTGTAAAAGCACCCGTTGCACCGTCATACATCCCTGTGAGAGTATTGCATGGTGAAGCTTAACCAGCATCACCAAGTTATACTCCACCTTCCTCCAATCTACACTAAAGGGTAATAATTTCTTCACTATGGATCGTTTTGCCTTCTTGGTGAGTGCTAAACAATTGGTGGAATGGCCATAACGGAATCCAGCCTGTGTGAATGATTCTGATTCACTCTACTAGGTCTCAGAGGCTAGATTCTAGTAACTTAGCTAAAACCTACTAGGAACGCTCTATATGGTCACTGGTTGCTGTTATCAGAAAAAAGAAGGGTAAAAAAAGATCTCACATCAGAGAACCATGCTAGAACTGCTGGATAACCGCAATACAGATGATCCGCATCAATACTGTAAGCAAAATCAATACTCTTCATGGCACAACAACCCAGTCATCCTGCCTTTTTCTTTACACAATATAAGAAACGTGACTAACAACTCACATTTTTTGGAGAACCTTGAATGGTAGTGCACATGCATGACCATGGTAAGTTCTTATATTTGCAGTACAGTTTGACAAGCTGACCTATGTGCTCTTCACTGTAAGAGGTGGATATTTAATTTCTTGTGAAAAATGGGGCAGCAGCCATCGGTTTCTAGAAGTTTTTAAAATCATCATTACATTCCTCATTTGCCCTATAATACTTTGATTTCCTGGTACCAAATCAGGTATTTAATGGATTGTTTGTTTTTTCTTAAAACAAACAATTTATAGCAAGTTGACGCTACCTACCATTAGGAGTGGCTCATATTTTTTGTTTAATTCCAAAGTCTATATGAGTATTTTACAAATGTTAAAATGGGTGCCTAGCCTTCCTTGGATGACGTTTTTCGAGCCCAAGACACGCGGAATGAACTAGACAGTCACGAAACGATGGCTGCCCGTTAAAAGACTGCATAACTCTGTGGAAGCGTGATACATCCCATGACACATACGTTGTCGGCGTAATATGAAAATATCGCCAGGCGTCCCCGAGTTAACCTAGAAGATCTATCGATATAAAAATACGCACTAAAAACGTCGATACAGAGACATTCACTGATTTCAATATAAGCGATCATATTTGAATACTTTATCAAAACGTTCAGACTTTATAAGCCAATCCGCATGGGGTAAACTGAAGTCTACTCAAAAACACGGGACTGTCGAAAAAAAACCAAAAAAACAACTGAATGATATATTATTACTGAATATTCAACTATACTGTAAATCAACATATGTGCTACTCCATCTCTTGCCTTTTATCATAGACAAAACAACTGTTTTATGAAGCAGAAATGATGCTAAAAGGCGGTGTCCTGATGAAGGCAGCAGTGCCGAAACACGCGTAGTTCCTATTCTGCTGCTAGCCATCATCATATGTATCTGCTTTCTGTGCTCAGAATCATGAATGTATATAGTAAATGTAAATATTGTGTTAAAATGCATCTGACATTTTGAAAAATGGTAAAGAAAATAAGAATGATTTAAAAAAGCTATCAAAAAATAAAATAAAGATATATTTTTCTAAAATATCGAACTGTGGACTATCCATTTTTTGCACCCATAAAGTTAAGTTGTTTAATGTATGTCTGCTATTGTTAATTTTCCTAAACTTCCTTGGAAATACTCACACAAAGTTCTAGATAATATTTGTTGGAAATTGGTTTACTGCTTTGAGGAAGGAGTGAAACCCTACTCAACCAAGAGCCACAATTTCTGTCAAGGTGAAGTCACAAGCAAACTCTAAATTAATCTATGCCTACATCTCTGGTAGCTTGGCACAAAGTAGTCAGGTTGAACATGGAGACAATGTGTAAATCATTTATGCAGCACTTCAAGCAGTAATAAAGCAAAAACACAACATGAGCAAAATACGGTAAGATTTAATAAATGATTTGACAACACAACAAAAATCAAATCAGAAGAACTGGAGGTATGCAATTTTTAGTGCCTATAAGCAGACCAGGACAAAGTCACAATTCAGGGCACCACGATTGAGTATGGTCTAAATTCAGGTGCCAAGTGAGGCCTCTAAACAAAAGTACCTTAAATCCTGGTTGCGGAGCATGTGTCGCACAGCGGTTGTTCCAAGGAGCTGCGATGCGAAGTCCTGCATCAACGTCGAGGATGCCATTGACGAGGGCTTGCGATGTGAACTCCTGCATAAAGATGTGTCACGCACTAGTGCTTTCAGAGCAGCTATGTGGAGATGCATCGCACTTTTTTGATTATGGTCGAGAATCACAGGTGGGCCGGCAGACCATCTTCAGGCCCACTTTCAAGGGTCTAGGACTGGGGTACAACCACTTGAGAGGGGACAAGACTCACAACAGACTGAGTCCAGGTGCTTGGTTTTAGGTGGTTGGAGCCTTTTCTATGACTGAGCCTCTGATCAGGAGGCCAGCCACCTAGCCCTTGGAGTCATATATTGTGGTCCTGGGATCAAGATGCACGTCCAGTCCTTCCCTCATTCAAAATGCTGGGCAACAGAGTAACAGTCCATCTTGCAGAGCAGCACAGGTGTCCTTCTGGGTCTTCCTCTGGTCCAGAGGTGTACTAAAGAGTTGGTTCTGAGGGTCCATTATTTATACCTAGTGCCAACTTTAAAGAAGTAGAAGGTTCTGGAGGTTTCCACCCTCAGAGGTGTTTGGAATTTCATGCCTCCTTTCTGTGGCCCCAGCTTGTCTGGGGTCACAAAAAACGAGTGTTGAAATTCTTTGTGAGTGTACAAGGCAGAGCCTTTGTGATGTTCATTTGTGGTAGGTGACAGCTACTCCCTCTCATAAAGTCAAAGATGGCCCATCTAGCCAGTTACTATTCCTCATTGTCTCACTATCTGCGAGCAATACACAAAGACTAACTGCTAGCTACACCTAGTCGTGTGACCCAGGGTAAAGGCATTAGACACCAAATGGTTGGGACAGGAAAATGCCAACTTTCTAAAAGTGTCATTTCCAGAATTGTGACTTAAAATCTGACTTTTCCATTAAAGAGGGCTTTAAATTAAAATTCTCTAGACATGAACTTCGACATTTCTACCTGCTCCTAATTGAAAGCTTCCAATGTTATCCTATGGAAGAGGAAGGTTTTACATTCGTGAAAAACAAATTTAAGATTCTTTCACTACCAGGGCATGTAAAAAATAAACTTATATGTACAACATTTTAGGCACACTGCACCCTGCTCTCTGGGCTGTTTAGGGCATACCATAGGGTGAATTAGATTTATTAAAAAGGACAGTTTGGTCCTGGCAAAAGGTTTATTTTGCTAGGTCGAAATGGCAGTTTAAAACTGCAAACACAGGCTGCAATAGCAGGCCTGAGACTTGTTTAAAGGGCTACATAAGTGGGTGGGACAATGAGTGCTGTAGGCCCAATAGTAGCATTTAAAGGCCCTGGGTACACGTAGTGCCTCTTTACTAGAGATTACAAGTAAAGTTATTATGCTAATTGGGTGTAAGACGATTTTATTATGTTTAAAGACGAGAGCACACACACTTTAGCACTGGTTAGCAGCGGTAAAATGCACAGAATCCTGGAAAATTAGACCGGCAAACATTCTGTAAAGCAGAATGTTTGGGGGAAGGCCACCCTAAGGCTGACAATATTTACTATTTTATTGCCCTAAATATAAAGGTTCGCAATTTAATGTCACGGATTTGTTTTCCATTTAGGGTTGATCATGTCTCCTGACCAAACTCAGTGGCTTTCTAACCAGCTCAGATATAAACACCTTAACGTATTGCCTTGCATGAGTTTAGTTAGGGATTCAATCTATTGCCATTCGATTGTGGGATATTGCCATATTAAAATTTTAATTGGGTGTAAAATTGAATGTCCTTAATCCAAGTGAAGGTGATTGCTTGTTTTTAGAAAGGTATGGTTCAAACTTTTCATACAACCAGCCATTTCTCAAATTTACTCCAGACTTTGTTTCTTTACCTCTGAGCATTGCTAATCTAAACCACTCATACGCTTTGTTGCTCTCAACGAATATTCCCAGACCGGTGGGTTGGCAAAGTCCATCTTTTAAAAATGTCATATCTTGATAGCAGTGTGAAATAGAATAATAGCTGTTGGAACTGGCCCACTCTGCAGGGTCACCCCCAAATCTTTTGCCTTTACCCCTCCTGTTTTCTTTATGTATCCGTTTTTGTTGGCTTTTAGGACTCTACCACTGGTTGCCAATGGTAAAGTGCACAAAGTGCTTGTGCTCTCTCCCATAGGCATTTAATTTAATTGTAAGTCCCTAGTAATGTGGTACTACATGTATTCAGGGCCTGTAAATTAAATGCTACTAGTTGGCCCGCTGCATTTATTGTGCCACCAACCTAAAGAGCCTGTGTGTGCAGTTTTAAACTGCCATTTTGACCTAGCAAAATTAACCTTTTGCCAGGCATAAACCTTTTTTAATACATATAAGTCATACCTAGGGGTGGACTGACAAATAGCCCCTTGGACAAACTGCTCTATCGCTGAATTTGGGATGCTGTCTCTAACCAAATAACCACTAAAAGCATATCTTTGGGTTCTTTTAAGATTATCCTTTTATTAACAGTTCATTATGTTAGTTTTCACATGATTACATGACTTGTATTCTCATTTTATTAATGATGTCATGCATGATCAATGACAATGTCCATTAAAAATCAACCCCAAATTTCCCATACATTTCCCCAGTGGGTGATAGTATTCAATAAACGTTACATTATCACACAACTATAAATCATAAAAATGAAACATGGCTTTAAAAGAGAAGAGACAATAAAGATTAAATATGCATATATAAATATATTTTCAAACAAGCGTTTAGAGCATAGATTCCAATAGAGGGTGTGTAACAATCTACATTTTATGCACGTCATTAAATTCTACTTTATTTTAGAAAACACTTACATTACCGGTGTCCAGGTAAGTCAGGTAACCACCTCAACAAATTGGGAATGCCAATAGGTCTGGCGTTTTGAATGAAAATGTCTTTGTATCACTGATAGGCGTAGACATTTAATAGGTTGTTAAACACACACTCGGTCACTCACCTATGCACTAATTCATTCATCAATCCACTGATACGTTCTTCCATTGATCCTCTGACACAACCACAATAAAATGCACAAATCCAACAACAACAAACTTTTCTGGTGAAAACTACACAATAGATTCCTATGGAAGGACTACAAGTTACTGGTAAGTACACTTAGATTTACTTTTCAAGGTCCGTACTGGGCTCAAAGATGCAGCACTGACGTCTCTCATGATAACAGGTGAGTAAATCGGAATTCGTAGTTCGGCTGATTTTAGAGGAATATTTTGCTCAATAGTGAAGGAAGGGGGCGGGGCCTGAGGTGACATGGGTGGAAACATGCCCTGTGGCGCGTTTTAAGTTGGGTAAATAATTCCTCTTCAATCCTGAGGTCCCCTGTGGGCCAACTAGCCCACCAGGTACCTTCAGTATGCGCCAGGGAGCTACGTTGCGGAGAGGTGTTCAGAGGCCATGCCCCCTTTTTACAACACTCTGCAACGCAGCTCCGTGGTACTTACTACAGGTACCTGTTGGGCTAGTTGGCCCCTAGGGGACCTCTGGATTGAAGAGGAATTAATTCCCCAACTTAAAACGTGCCACAGGGCATGTTTGCACACATCACCTCAAGCCCCGCCCCCTACTTTCACCACTGTGCTAACGCGCCCCGTAGCGCGTTCTAAGTTGAGGGATTAGGTCCCCTTGCATACTGGGGGTCCCTGGGGGCCAACTAGCCCACCAGGAACCTCCAGTATGCGCCAGGGGGCTGCGTTGCAGAGAGGTGCAAAAAGGGGCGCGGCCTCATTAAACCTTTTTTTTTTAACGGGAAGGGGGCCGCGTGGACCACCACCCGTGGCTAATCCAGGCCCCAGAGACCCCATCCCCCTGGGCATGCCACATTTTTATTTTTTATTTTTATGGAGGGGGCTGCATAGTCCCCCTCCTCAGGCCACTTATGGTCTGTGAATGATTTTGTGATTGATTTTCTGCATGTGTGTGTGGCTGTGAGAGTGGTTGTATGGGGATGTGAGTGGTTGTATGGGAATGTGAGTGGTTGTATGGGAATGTGAGTGGTTGTATGGGGATGCGAGTGGTTGTATGGGGATGCGAGTGGTTGTATGGGGATGTGAGTGGTTGTATGGGGATGTGAGTGGTTGTATGGGGATGTGAGTGGTTGTATGGGGATGTGAGTGGTTGTATGGGGGTATGAGTGGGTATGTGAGTAGTTGTATGGGTTTGTTAGAGGTTGTATGGGTATCTAAGTAGATGTCTGAATAGCTGTGTGAGTGGTTTTATGGGTGTGTGAATGGGTGTCAGAGAGGTTGTGCAGGTGTATAAGTGGTTGTATGGGCTGTGAGTGGGTACGTGAGTGATTTTGTGGGTGTGTGAGTTGATATGTGAATGATCGTGTAGGTATTTAAGTGGGTGTGTGATTGGTTCTTGGATTCTGTAAGTGGGTGTGTGAATGGTTGCATGGGTGTATGACTGGCTGTGTGAGTGGGTGTATGGGTCTGTCAGTGGGCTTCTGAGTGGTTGAGTGGCTTTATAATAAGGTGTGTGATTGGTTGTGAGAATGTTTGAGTGTCTGGATGTGTGAGTGCTTCTGTGGATGTCATGAGTGATGTCAATGACCAGGTCATGGGTGATATAATAAATGATGTAATAAGCAATGCATTGTGGGGAGCATGAGTTATAGTTAGCTCAGGTAACTATAACTAATGAAGTTCACTGGTGAAATCTGAGTCTAACTATAACTTCCTTATAACCTTTGTTTTTTTTGTGAATTTCGAAGGTCTAATTTTATTTTCTACCTGTAACCTGTAACCTTTGAGAGTGGGTGTGTGAGTGGCTGTATAGGTCTGTGAGTGGGTATGTGAGTGGCTGTATGGGTCAGTGTGTGGGTGGCAATATGTGTCTGTGAGTATACATTAAAAATGTTATGTACGATTTAGATCACCCTGTGTTTTCTGATAACCCTAATAGCCTGTCTCTCATTACGAGGAGGGATCAAAAGGTACTAAGCATAAAGCACTTGGAGTCGATTAGGTTATCTTCCAATATCATGAAAACATTAGTCAGAGCTAACCAACTGCTCTGGACTCAGACGGGGATACAACCCTATTTACTATTCACCCTTGGTAACTATGACAGGTTTTTATTGACACGTTTACGTTTAGCCAATTTTCATAATCTGGTCACTCTTCCCCAGTTATATGATGGGTCATGTTTGCTCTGTCCTTGTGCTTGCAATGATATATCAGTACAGTCAACAATCCACGTTATTTTTTTTGCAAGCTTTACATTTTTCTTAGGAAAAGGTGGATATTGCCCTATCTGTAATTGCAAGGCCTGAGAATTTGTTGACCTGCCTTTATTATGCGATTCCTGAATGACAAAATTGTTACTGACCACATTGTGAAATATCTGAAAGGGGAAGTCAGAACAAAGAAAACGATGCAAGGTTTGACCCCTGTTTAAATGATAACGACTTTTACTTATGCCAGGCATGTGTACTGACGTGAGTCTATGGTTTTGATTGAAATTTTTACCATTTGCTACTTTTAAGATTTGTCTGTAATTTTTAAATTGTTGTTATTGGATTTTAATTCTTAAACTTATTCTTATATTTGTACACATGTTGTTTTTTGATTGTTTTGTGCTTTTATGATTTGATATTTTAAATCAAATGAAGCGTATCTTGTCTTGTCTTGAGTAGTGTATGGGTCAGTGATGGGGTGTAAGAGTGGCTCTATGGGTGTTTAAGTGTGTGTGTGAGTAGTTCTGAGGGGGTGAGAGTGGGTGGGAGTAGGTCTGTGAGTGGGTGTGTGTGAGTGACTGTATGGGTGTGTGAGTGGCTGTATGGGTCTGTGAGTGGATGTGTGAGTAGCTGTGTGATTGGGTTTGTGACTAGCTGTGTGAGTGGGTCTGTAAGTTGGTATGTGAGTGGCTGTATGGGTCTGTGAGTGGGTGTGTGAATGGCTGTATGGGTCTGCAAGTGAATGTGTAAATGGCTGTAGGGGTCTGCAAATGGGTGTGTGAGTGGATGTATGGGTCCGTGAGTAGTTGTATGGGTGTGTGATTGGCTATATGGGTGTGTGAGTAGTTTTATGTGTGAGTGGGTATGTGAGTGACAGTATGAGTGTATGAGTGTGAGAGTGGCTGTGTGGGTCTGTGAGTGGGTGTCTGAGTGTATGTGTGGATGTGTCAGTAACTATGTGAGAGACAGGGCCACAACAGAACAGAGCCTGTCCCTTTATACACAGTTTTGCACAAAAATATCTACCATACTATATACTAACTAGTACTTTCTATTGGTCAATTACAAAGTGCTAACTCGTTGTATGAATATCTAGGGCATAACCTATGCTATAGCTGCAAAATGGACCAGAAGGAAATGTCTCCTGTGACCTTCTGTGCATTTAATGTCAGCAATGTGATTGTTCCTCAAACTTCTTCCTCCAGATATCTGTCATATCAGAAAACATAAAAGAAGACTACGACACTACAAAGTGGTGAATCTCCACCAAACAAAGGCACCCCCACTTAACTATATAAACTAAGTGCTTCTTTGTTTGGTGGAGATGTCCTCATATTCTTTTGCATCAAGAAGGGATCACCAAACTTGGCGGGAAACGCTCTGCTTTTCCTTTTGGTAAGCTTCCCATCATCCCGGAAAAAGTCAGGAAGACCTTTACATACTACTATGGAGGATGGGACGGGGTCAAACGGGCAGAGCTTCAAGGTGATTTGCACATTTGCATACTCGTAGTAATTTAAAAGGAGAACCATGGACTCTGCTCTCACCAGGAGAGGCCAAGAAATAATCTACTTGTCACAGTCACTACAGATTGTGCTCCATTAGATGAACGAAGCAGTCACCTCCACCAATGATTTCAGATCAGCTTCCAATGTGGAATTGCCAAGAAAATATACTTGCTTTTCCTTCGCCAAGCCCAGGAAGTTAGGATAATTTGTCCTTTACAGAGTAGAACTTCGCCTGGGGCACCTGCTATGTTTATATTTGTAAGTGCTTCCTGTTTAGGTTTAATTTCTGTGAAATAAACATAAGGGCCAAAAACGGAATTTCTCCTGTCCGTTTATCCAAATGGAGTACTTTCTACTGGTTATTTAGTAAGTGCTACCTCATTGGGAAAATGTCTAGGGCTTCATTTATGAAGACCTTGTGCGACGTTGCATCACTTTTCAGTGACGCTGTGGTAGAGTAATCAATGCGCCACACTGTGACATATTAAGAAAGCGACGCATCTAGGCAGATACGTCACTTTATAAAGGCCTGCACTACATTATACCTACATCAGGTACAATGTGTGCAGGAAGGGCGTTCCCCCTCATAAAAGCCTTGTAGAAGTGGCGCAGTGAAATTTAAGAGATTTCAGTGTGCCACTCCTACGACTTGATTGCGTCCCAATCCTTACGCCTGCTTCAAGCAGGTGTAAGGAGTGACACAGGGCTTTTCACATGGGACTCACCCATGGGTCATGACACATTGCAGGACTTGTATCAGTTATCCGACACAGTCCAGCAATATGTCATCAGTGTGCCACCAGATAAGTCTGGATTCCTGACGTATCTTGAAACCTTGCGCCATGGAGCTCCAAAGTTTAAATACGACGCATCCATGGTGTCTCAAGGATGGCACAATGAAAAGTGTTGCTTCGCTGTTTTTACCCAGCGATACACCACTTTCATAAATGAGGCCCCTAGTGCGTATCTATACAACAGCTGCATAATGGGCCATGAGGAAACGTCTCCAGTCACCTTGTGTGCTTTTTTTCAATGTGATTGTTCCTTGTGCGTCTTCGTCCAGAAATCTGTGATAATATGAATCTTCCTATAGATAAGACAGCAAGATAACAAAGAGGTAAATCTCCAACGAACAAAGGTCCTTTCTCTTAACTATATGAAGTAAGTGCTTCTTGTTTGCTAGAGATGTCCTCATATTCCTCGGCATCAAGAACCTCTCACCAGAAATGGCAGGAAACATCCTGGGGACCTTTTCCTAAGCTGTCTATCAACCTGACAAAAGACAGGAAGACATTTGATTACTATGAGGAAGGGCCTACTTTTCCATTTTTAACCCCCACTTTTTGCCTGAATTTGAACTGTAAGTACACTGGGTCCTGGGTAACCAGATTCCCAGTGCCAGATCTCATTCCAAAAACACTGAACCACATTTGGCAAACCTTCAGCTACCCCTGTAAGTCCCTAGTAAGTGGCTCATAGCGCATAGGTACTGAAAAGGGTCATCCAGGGCGGCAATACTGGTTGTGCCACACCAGGGCCCCTGCACTCTTCTATTACTGGCTGCATGTCTTGGTGTCAGAAGAGTCAACATGGCATTGAGCCCTGTGTGCCATGCCACCCATACACTGCATAAGATATACACAAGTCACCACAACTGCAGGCCTTTGCACTAAGGTAAGGCATAAGGAGAGGATGTGGCCTACTAGCTAGAACGGTCACCCTCGAAGCTGGAGCCCAGGGTTTGAGTATCAGCAGTGACACTCAACATCCTGGAAATCTAGGCAAAACACTTAATCTCACTGTGCCTAACAAAATTAATATGTCCATCTGTAATGCAACTGCTGCTCATTTAAAGCACTCTGATACCTTTGGGTCGAGTTTGAGCTATATAAAACTCCCCCCCAAAAAACAATAAGGCAGGGTGCACTATATGCTCTGTGTGGGCATATCTGCATGAGCAAATATGGCCCTGCAATGTCCAGTCCATTTTGTGATATTGTAAGTGAACAGGGAATCCATAAAGAGTTCATGGTCTGGATACTTGTCAACACCAGTTTCCTAGCTCCATGATGGCTTCAATGATTTCAAAGATGTTTGGTACCAAACAGCTTGTCTTAATAAACCCTCACTGATGCCAGAGTTGGATTTCATGACACATTCACACAGGACATCCTTATAGAGCATCATCTGAAACCAAACCAAACACTAGTGGGGTCTCTGGCCAGTTTTCACCAGCCTGCCACCACCAGCCATGTTTCTGATCTCATGGGATCTCATAGGACAGAAACAAACCTGCTCTAAACAGGGGTGTTTCACACCTCCTCCAGGACAGGATGGCCTTCCCCAGCAGGTTGCTTCAAAGGCAATGCCATCTTTGAAATCTAACCCAGGAACCTCCAGATAGTTGGGGAGGCCAAGCTCCCTTTCCTGCTTCACTTTTGGTGGTAGGAAAGGTGGGAAAATTAGTTATATGAGGAGGTGGGTTCCCATTTAGCCTGCACCACCCCTAGGCTGGGGCAGGGGAGGTGAACTCCTCTCCTGAAATTCCATCATCTTGAAATGGTGGGGAAAAACCACTATTCAGGGCTAGGTTAGTGTCACTTCCCACAGCTAGAGGGTGTAGACACCCAAAAGGTAAGTACCCTATTGGCTACTATGTGTCTTTCCTTGTAATCCCCCAAAATTCAATATTTAGGTGGCTTACCAAGTCCTGAACCTTTAGATTCATTGGACCAAAGAAGATCAGGACAAAGAAGACAAGCTGCACAAGAACCAAAGCCCTTATGCAGGAGAAAAAGGTGCCAAACTCTGCCAGCTACTGCAAGGACTCGACAATCGCTGCTGCTGTGTCGTCGCGAACCCTGAAAGAACTCAAAGAACCCTCGAGAACCTCCAGCCTTTGAGAAATCACTGAGAAGCTCACTTGGAGTGTAGGTATCACTCCGATGCACACTGCAGGCACAGACCCTGTGAAGTTCAGTTTGTCAACTTGCTGGTCCCTGGCGACCTCGACGCAGCATCAAAACAAGAAGAAGTATAACAGCTCTGGAGGGTCAGATCTGACTCCTCCCCAAGTTTGGAGGCACCAGATCCTACTGGAGCCGCAGCGCACCAATACCTGTGGTAGAGGACTCCAGCAGTAAAAACCAAGGAGAGTCCACACCGGTCTCCCAAAGCACCAGAAGCAGGCACCCGTCAAAGTACATCGAGACACCTGACATCCACTTCCTGAGTGGCCCAAGATTGCCTCTCCAAGTTGCCTGCTTCTGATGCGAGGACCGTAAAGATGCACAATGCCCAGCTGACCTGTTTGTTCTACATCAGGCCCCACTGGCCCCAGCATCAACTAACCCATCTCTGCTCTCATGGTCCCAAGTCCCTTGTAGACCGGAAAAAGAGAGAGTTTTCCCTTTAGAACCCAGAAAGGACTGGGAGATAATGTGATAAAAAGAGTGTTCCTTTCTGTGGTTTTAAAATCAACTTTTTTTTTTTTTTTTTTTTAATATAACTTGTAAAGCAAGACACCTATCTAGAAAACTCTTATATCCTCAATAATACATATACCAAGTAAAACATACCATAAGTTGTATCAAAACAGTCATATTTATTAAAAAAGAAAAAGTTTCTTGTATTAAATGATTTGACATAAACAATTTCTTACACATAAAATTACATACATATTATAGATCATACACAAAAATACATTGTATCAGTATGTAGAAAACAAATTAAAAAGCCAGTATTGTTGACGCGTTTCGGTGCTTAGATGGGTAGAACACCTTCCTCAGGACTATGATTAAAAACTTCTTCAATCTAAAAAGGTATATGGAACATTAGTTAGTATACATTATATGAGGATTTGTTAAGTCTTTTTACAAAAAAGAGTTTTTTCTAGGATCATACGGGGTCAAAGCTACAAGTGATCATAAGGTCTTACATTTATAGCATTTTTCAATTTGCAGTACCAGTCTTGATCCTGGAGTTGGGTAGCTTTTATAATGTTATACACCTCAGTTTTGTCGTCAAAAGGATCTATATATAAAATAATAATCATATTAAGTTTGTATTCCAGCTGCCACTATAATGCAGAATCTGTACATTATGGCTATCAAGATCTTTGGCTTACTTTTTGATAGTTCGTGGAGTCTTTGTAGTTTTAGGAGACAAACTTCAACGCGTTTTGTATATAGCGGATTATGTCGGTTTTTATTTCTTCCATTTAATTCCTTAGTATATTTAGGATTTTGCAGAGGTCGTCACTCCCTGTTTGACTTGAAGACGAACTATTCACCTAAGTAGACAATAAAGGGAGTTTCCAGTATTTACAATGTGCTTAGTTGTGATCAATTTTAAGCATAGAGAGAGTAACAATCTCTTTTTAGATTATACACGGATGTGTAGAAAGAAGTTTTAAAAAATAACTTTGTTATTAAACTTTTTAGTATCATTGTTAAGACAGGCGGGGGTACTATGCTGTACTATTTACACTCGCATGTTATGCTGCGAGTATGATTTAGATCATAAAAAGGGGGGAACTGACAACGTGCAGGTCTCCAGAGTCGGTATGAAGACTAACGGGTGGCGGTACTATTTATATGTGTGGCAATTGCTATTAACTAGATAATTGTCCACACCTGAATCATATTTTACGCTAGCCCCCCGTTTATTACAACCAAAAATTGGTTTTTTTTCAAACAAATGAGTACTTATACTAACACTCTAAATCGGCATATATGCTCCGTATAAATGAGTCAGTTTTCTTATGTGTACAACACTCGAATAAGCGTGGTACTAAAAAACTACTAAAATGGCGCAAATGGTTACGTAGCCTAGCGTAAAATATGATTCAGGTGTGGACAATTATCTAGTTAATAGCAATTGCCACACATATAAATAGTACCGCCACCCGTTAGTCTTCATACCGACTCTGGAGACCGGGCGGACGGTCCGCACTAACGCAGAATAAGGTAAGAGGCGCATACGATTAGTAGACCCAGGGGGTTAAGGTGTGGGTTTGAGTTTCTGCCCGAGTTATCGGCTGTATACTCAAGCGTAATCGAGTATAAAATACGATCCCACATGAGCTTTGGTTCACATCTACCTGCACGTTGTCAGTTCCCCCCTTTTTATGATCTAAATCATACTCGCAGCATAACATGCGAGTGTAAATAGTACAGCATAGTACCCCCGCCTGTCTTAACAATGATACTAAAAAGTTTAATAATAAAGTTTTTTTTTTAAACTTCTTTCTACACATCCATGTATAATCTAAAAAGAGATTGTTACTCTCTCTATGCTTAAAATTGATCACAACTAAGCACATTGTAAATACTGGAAACTCCCTTTATTGTCTACTTAGGTGAATAGTTCGTCTTCAAGTCAAACAGGGAGTGACGACCTCTGCAAAATCCTAAAGATACTAAGGAATTAAATGGAAGAAATAAAAAACGACATAATCCGCTATATACAAAACGCGTTGAAGTTGGTCTCCTAAAACTACAAAGACTCCACGAACTATCAAAAAGTAAGCCAAAGATCTTGATAGCCATAATGTACAGATTCTGCATTATAGTGGCAGCTGGAATATAAACTTAATATGATTATTATTTTATATATAGATCCTTTTGACGACAAAGCTGAGGTGTATAACATTATAAAGGCTACCCAACTCCAGGATCAAGACTGGTACTGCAAATTGAAAAATGCTATAAATGTAAGACCTTATGATCACTTGTAGCTTTGACCCCGTATGATCCTAGAAAAAACTCTTTTTTGTAAAAAGACTTAACAAATCCTCATATAATGTATACTAACTAATATTCCATATACCTTTTTAGATTGAAGAAGTTTTTAATCATAGTCCTGAGGAAGGTGTTCTACCCATCTAAGCACCGAAACGCGTCGACAATACTGGCTTTTTAATTTGTTTTCTACATACTGATACAATGTGTTTTTGTGTATGATCTATAATATGTATGTAATTTTATGTGTAAGAAATTGTTTATGTCAAATCATTTAATACAAGAAACTTTTTCTTTTTTAATAAATATGACTGTTTTGATACAACTTATGGTATGTTTTACTTGGTATATGTATTATTGAGGATATAAGAGTTTTCTAGATAGGTGTCTTGCTTTACAAGTTATATTAAAAAAAAAAAAAAAGTTGATTTTAAAACCACAGAAAGGAACCCTCTTTTTGTCCCAAGTCCCTTGTAACCTCTTCCCTCCAAGGAGACCCACCGGACTTACCTATAAGTCCATTTGTGCAGTGCTTTTTCAAGTGACCCCCTTCGTATTTGCCCACCAAATGCACAGGGCCAAATGGCCAGACCTTCCAGGGGATTTGTACATTGGACCATGACTCTGCTCTCACCAGGACAGGACAAGAAAGACCCCACTCATCATTCATGGGGAAGGGAGACTACAAGCCTCCCTTCACGGGCTGATTTCAGCCCCGGGTACCGGCCTCTTGATGATGGGTGCAATGACACCCACCCAGGGCACTGAGTGTTCAGTGCTGGGGACTGCAGGGAGCCTTAATGCCCCTGTGGTCCCTGCCCCCTTCCTTCCTCCAATGGAAGCTGGCATTGCTCTTTGCACGCAGGGAGCAGCCACAAATGCTGCTCCCTGCATGTGGGAGCAATCCTTTCATATATTTTTCTGCCCGTTTGATGGTGGGAAGGAAAACAAATAAAAAGTCTGCTCCCAGCAAGCAGGACTGGCTTTCCTGCTTCCACCCTCTGGGAGCAGACTTATTGTTTGCTCTCGCTTGGTGGGAGCTGTCAAAGCTCTCGCCAAGCAAGAGCAAACAGCTATGTCCCTGGGGTGGGCTGCCCCAGGACATAGGACGCCTGCCCTGGTTGGTAGAGACTCTCATGGAGGGGACTTTAGATCCTACACGACAAGCTCTGGCCTCACCCTAGGATTGCCATCCTTTTTGGGAGATGGGCACCACAATAAAGGCATTGGCTGAGCGGTGGGGTCGTGGGACGCTCAGTTCAGTTCTGCCATTTTCGTGAGTACTACATTTGGAAGTATAATCATGAGACTCTGAGAGCGGCACTCAATATTTCATTGGGATTACGAGGGCAGAGTGTCCCTTGAGGATTAAGTCATGATTTATTTGACAGGAGTCTCTGGATATGTATGAAAAGCGGCACTGCTCTGTTAAAGTTGTTTTAAAAGTAGTTTTGAGTGCTCAATTCAACAAATTAATTTAGCAGCTGCAATCTTTGGCTTGCGTTTAAAAACGTTCAGACTTTTTTGTTGCAGCAGAAGACTTGAATCACATTCCAGTCCAGTTTCCCATGTATTCCAGTTACATGTGAGGTGAGACTTTGTAACAAAATGGATCTTTCTGATTACAGGAACAGTGCTCAGTGGCACTGGCTGGACATTATTTTATAGTTAACTCATTTGGAGTATAATTTTTATTGCCATTAATACTGAGAAGCTACATTAATGTTTAGATGTGCAACATATTCCCACATGTTCATTATCTTGCTGCTAATAGAAGTGTATTGTCTATGTCTATTGTTTTTAATGTTTAAATGGAGCACCAACAAGTCACACTTCAGACTGAGAAAGTCAGTGGTACTGGCGAAAAGAGTCTCTCTTGTATTCTAGTGCCTGAAGTGACACGATTCATTGAACAGGTTTAATTCCCCTGACTTCAAGCGCTGGCTTCCTTTCTCGTAATGGAGTTTGGAAGGTATTTTGAAAAATTAGAGCCAGCGGTGGCACTGCTTTCTGAGCACCACAGCGATTTAGCAGCACACCCGCTTCCCTGCAACCTTTTTTCTGATAGATAGATATATACTCACCCACACTTACACATATATATGTGTGTTTTTTTACTCAAGATAGATTCTAGCAAGAATTATTACAGCACAAATCTGCTCCATCTAAGGGTTTGACAGAGGCAGTAACCAACACCAAAAACATTAACTACAAACGTAATCTGATATTTCATGTAAAGAAAATACCTAAATGTTGGCCTCAATACAGAGAAAAAATAATCCAACCTTAAATGCCTGTTGATTTTAACATATGCTTTTCATAATCAATATGTCATAAATAATGTGTTCATCATAACTTTTCATAATAAACAAATCGGACGTATGGCAACAGAAATAGTTTTTCCTAGTGAGCCAATCAATTATGTAGCTATTATCAATTGCTTATCACCACAGCCAACTGAGGCCTCCTCTGCTGAGCATAAGCTTTCCCACAAACCAACCATCAGGTATACAGTCATACATTTAAATAGTATCCAGATTTACAGTTTGCAAAGCAAAATACTATCTCTCCTTATAAAAGACCTAAAAAAGACATAATTGGCGTGGTATTTCCCCAAACTATTTGCCTTTACCCCTCCTGTATTGCTGAATTATATCTGTATGCTTTCTCCATCGAACATGGCATAACTGGTCACACCTATTTGGCACATTTAATTTACATGCAAGTCCCTAGCATATCTTACTACATGTACTGAGGGCCTGTCATTTAAATGCTCTTAGTGGGCCAGCCGCATTCATTGCGCCACCCAATGTTGCAGCCTTATAAAACAGGTCTTAGTCCTAGTACTGCAGCCTGTAGTTAATTTTCAAACTACTATTTCAACCTGGTAAAATAAACCTTTAGCCAGGCCCAAACCCTCCTAAAGGCTCATGGGCAGGGTTCCTGGTATGTAAAATGTAGGACATGTGAACCTAAATAATACATGTGCTGGCAGTGAAAAACTCCTAAAGTCATTTTTCACTGTTGTAATGCCTCTCTCTCCCATTGAATAATGCTGGATTACCTTATTACAATTAATAAGTGCTAACCTTAGATTGGGAGCAAATAGTAATATTCTGTTAGAATCTAATAAATAGCAATTTTAAATCATCTTTAATGGTGAAGTTGCATTTTAAGCCAAATTTCTGAAAAGGACACTTTTAGGAAGTTGGTATTTTCTTGTCCCAGCCATCTGTGCCTTCTGCTATTGTCCTGGGTCACATCACTGTGAATGGCCCTGCTGTTGAGGTTTACGTATTCCTTCCAGACAATGACACAAATGTGGCTTAGATGTGGACAGGATGGGCCATCATGACAGGATGACTGGGAAGGGAGTGCACCCAGCCCCACTTCAATTTCAAAGGGCGTTGCGGTCTGCACACACAAAGGAACTTAACACCAGGTCTTCCCTGCCTTTTGTGATCCCATGTTTGGAACCTTGACAGGGAAAGGTGAAGAGCTTTGCAGAACCAGATGTGGTAGTAGGACAGGGAGTCTCCCACACAAAGGTCTTAACCAGGGATAAATGTTGGACCTCTAAAGCCACTAATCGGACATGTGGAACTTACTGAAGAACTGTCTTGTTGCCAGAATACTTCCCTACTGCTTTAAGGATTGCTTTGATGTGTGAGAAGGAAGACTGGGCCTGCTTGCCTTCATCTCAGACTACCCAGAGTGACTTCAGTCGTCGAATCAAATCAAATCAAATCAAAAACAACTTTATTCCGTTTTACAAATAGAAAATCATAAAAGTTACACAGCTTCCAAATATCATTTAAAAAATGAAGTTAAAAAAATTACAGTTCATATCAGTAAAAGAAGGGAAAATGGATCCCTTAGGAAAAAGACATACATACCAAACATTAAAACAAGAGGTGCTTTCTACCAATAAAATAGCTATGTTTCCCGGCAAGCCCTGGTTCTCACCGTAGATTTCAGGTAGCCCAAAATGAAAAAGATACAATCTGTTTTACACAGTTGCAGATACAAAAGCGCGGGGCGAACCTGGGTAAAATTCACCCTCTGTAAAAGGGTAACTAAAAAATATCTCCGGGGTACCATGTACAATTTACAGAGTAACATGAAGTGTAGCAGATCCTGTGGAGACACGCCGTCGCAGCCACAAGGTGCTAGCACCTGTCCTCTACAGCACCCTTTTGGAATGGCAAGTAACAAATGGAAAAGGTCCAGACGAAACCTGGACAATAAAATCCGTTCATAAGTGGACAGTTACCCCAGGAGATAAGGCTGTATTGACGAGTTGGTTTTTAGCGCCAGAAATTTATGGACTCTAGGTTTTCGCACTTCCAACTCATCTCTTTCTAGCTTCCTTATACAGCTAAAGGCTTTCTTTACAAACTGCACATCCTTTTTAGGTCTTGCCTACGCAGCGCACATGCACTGCATAGGAAAAAGACCTTTAGCAATCGCTTCACTCTTGTAGGCAAAAACGTGCAAGCGTTGCATTGCTTTCAATGGCTCCGCATAAATGTTTGGCGATTCCCTTGCGGGAGCGAGCTTCTCAAACCATCCATTTGTAATTAACAGATGGTTTCAAAGCTCGCTCCCGCAAGGGAATACGGCGCAGGCCCCCTCCTTTCCCTCCTCCCCCTGCTGCCTCCTTTTAGCGCGATGCGCACGCGCTTGTTCTTTTTTTCTTTTGAACTGCACCATTATAGTTCTAAAAAAAAGACCAACCATAAGCTGCTTTACATTAACACAAGTGCATATCCTCGGCCTACCTTGAGTCAACATTTTCTAAGTTGAAGTGTTTTTTAAGATGATTCCCAGACGAACTCAGAAGAGAGCTATCTGCATTCTGTAATGTGATTTTAGGGCACGTCTCCGGGCGATGCTGATGACGCTTTCTGATCTGTGGCCGAACTGATTTCCCACAAGGTGAGCACAATCCCCTGTTTTATGTGGAGACTGAGAGAAAATGTTCCCCTTCACACAGCCTCAATCACTGCTTTCACTTTGTAAGATCACAAAAGAGCTTAGAGGAGGTACCGTGGCTGAGAACTTCCCTCAAAGTTTGCTCTGCAGTGCACTCCCTCTCCTGCCGCCCCGGCCCCGCCATCCCACCCGGTGTTCCCTCTGCAGAGTTCTGGACTCTGTGTCCAGCATGCGGAGGACATCCCTCTGTGCTCATGCCTCTGGCTTTCCTTGCAAATGCGACCCTCCGAGCTCCAGATTCAGACTGTCTCCATCAGGGAAGTCTCCTCGGCTGAGCTCCGTCTGGAGAGTTCTCCTCAGTGCCCCCGCTCTGTGTCCCCCTGGTGAGTTTTCTACACAGAGTTCCATTCACTCACTCCTTCCTTTCTCTGTGCTCTTATGTAGCTCCACACTGTGCCCAGAAGAGTTCCCCTGCTCATCTCATTCTGCATAGCTCCTCTCTGTACCCAGAAGACTCCCCTGCCCCCCATCCTCTCCTCCATAAACAGGATGCAACAGAAATAACTGCACAAGGACGGCGCGTATTGTTGCTGGGGGCAATGTACCACCTTCAGGAAAAAATACATCTCCTATGAAGATTTAGCAATGCACATGCCACTGTAAGGACAGAAGTTGCCTTCCAATAACTATAATTGCAATGGTGACATAGGAACGTGTGTCGTGTCTCCCTTGGATAAATAAGGACTGTGATAGAAAAGCATGTCCGTCTGTGCATGAACAACAGTCCCACTGCTACGCTGCAAGATGCAGCATCTAAGGAGCTTTATGGACATAGACTTCACAAATCCAAGTACTGACCTCCCCTGGGGAACTGGATTTATGAACAAGAGTATGTACTCATACAACGCCTCTGTGGTATCACGGGGATCAGCCGATCACTACAGCCACTTTGCCACAAAGATGGAAGACACAGGTGCGTTATTGTAATTGGGACAATCGTATCTGAGGATGGCCACTTTTTAGCTCCCAAATAGCGGTACCATGGCCAAGGAAGCCGCATGCAAAAAAGTCTCTCGCCCCTCTCTGCCCTGACAGCTAATTACCGGTGCGTGACAGAACGAGAAGGCGCAGGTGTTATTGCCGAAGACACAACAACCCGACCTCCTCGGAAGCCGTTGTGTAAACTCAAAGCAACGGGCTAGCTGTCCACTGCTCAGGAGGTGTAGACGAGCAACAATACCCATCCACGCAGCAGAACAGGCTTTCCAGCTGATGCGCCTAGACACCTTTGTAATTTGACGCCACATCAACATCCATGATCAACCAGTATAACCTCTGCCTCAAATCAATTGGTCACAAAACAAGCACTGAAACTCAAGCTTAAATTACCCAATCAAGGGCACTAGTGACCCCCACACTCCACAGTACATCTCATGCATCCGCAGACGAACGGGTTGGGGGTGGGGCGTGTTCACCCGTTTACAGGTCACAGAACTCCCATATGCATCCATCTACCCTGCATACACCTTCCTGCCCCCAACTCCAGCAATACACCCACCTGCTAGGGACACATTAAAAACAATATCCCATGATCACAACAAATCGCCACTCTGCTGTGAAAAATGGGAGATTAGGAGCAGAAAAACCAACTGGTCACCAATATCTGACCTCAACATTTAATCATTTCAAGAACCTTAGTTTGCAGCATTCGGACACCAGAATGGCGAGTGGGCGCTATATAGAAAGCTGTCTCTTTTTAACCTGGTCTAACATCTGTGTGGCCATCGCAGGGTAACTTTGTTTTAAACATGCATAAATAAATGTTGCTCTTCCCTTGCCGCTCAAGATTGCATTTGGTCTGTCATTTTTGTGAACTAAGGTATGAGGAGATGAAGTAATGATGCCCAGGGTCACACGTGAAGCTCACCTATGAGAGCCGTGATCGTAACTCAGGTGTTTGATTCAACCTCCCACAATTAACCCACTGTAAACACAAACAAGCGTGTCCGTAAACTCCACACTCCCATACACATGCTACTGTAATTATTCTGTCTCTAAGCACTTTTGGTTTTGGAAGATATGAGAATTCGGGCACACAGATAAAGTGATTTGGCCAAGATCACTTAGCTTTGACAACATTGAGAAGCTGGTTCCTCTTATTCCCTCTTTCTGTGTAGCATCTTCTCACTTGCAGAAAACCATGCCTTCAACAAAATCACCCTTACCCTTTCTTCGCCTTACTTTAATTTGTTCCCCTGTGAATGTAGTCTTTTTTATTTATTTCTGCCTTTGTCTTTCTCATAGTGCCATTTCCCCCTTTCTCTTATGCCCCTCTTTCTTACTTATTTATTCTTCCTCTTGAACCCTTTCAATATCCTTTCCGTTATCCTACCATTACTGGCTCTTATCAGTTTTTTTTATTTTTCTCATCCTCTATTCTTTTCTATCTCTGTTGTTATTTATATTATATTAGCAGTCTGTCCTTCCTTCTTTCTCCGGTTCCCTATTTTCCCTCTTAGTGTTCAATGGTGATAATGGTGCTCTAAGTTAGATGCAAACAGGAAGGCTGGGTCTATAAAAGAGTAAGAAAGGGGTAAAAGTGCACTTTTTGCTATATTACTCGCTTTTTACATAAGTCACTTCTGTGACTGACATGGCCTTGTAGTGCTAGTTACTGCTGCCTATTGCTATAGCTCTATAGTACCCTCAAAAATCTGTCATCTGGTAATTCTTCCCTAATATCCGTCCATTACTCAAATTATAATTCACGTACTATTTCACAACCTCTACCCTCCAGTTGTTTATATCTCACCCAGCCAAGAACAAAAAAAAACCTATAATAAACATTAAAACTAGAAGGAGAATGTTGCCAACATTCCCCCCCAAAAAATCACTACACATTTATTTTATACATTTTTAAAATAAAGTCATTCAATTAGACATAATCTCATCTTAATTATACATAAGGTAACAAAAATACTGATAACACTTTTTTATTATAACTTTCCAACATTCTGCATTGCAGCCACACTGCTCTACACCATAGCTTAAACACATTAGCAAAGCCAATAGCTCTGGCTAAACCCTTATAAAGTCCCACAGGCAAGACCTATTGGCTATGCCAATGCTTGTTTACAATAGTGTCAGGCTTTAAAAAAAGGTCAGGACGCCCCAGCTCTACAAAACAACCTCTGATATATTTCAGCCATGGTATATGGGGCATATGGTCAAGGCTCATACAATCGGTTATAATCTGCTGGCTGAGAGCTAAATCCTTGTTCAACCAACACTTAAGCCAGAACACTAAGGAGCGCATAGCTAGGGTGTCACATAAAAAAGGTACCCCCAGTTCCTCGTGGACCACCAGGTTTGATATAACACTTGGCACACTCAGCGAGCGCTTTAAGAAGTTATTCTCAAACACCTACAATACATCTGTGGTGGTATGTCCCCAGATTTCACCTCCATAGCAGGCGGTTGCTACGCCTTCAGCCTGGTAGATTTTCAGCATAGCTGCAATTGGGCGCTTCCCATCATTGCAGCAAAGTTAAAAATAACAGTGATTACTCTTGTAAACTCCCCCTTTTTTTTCTTCTTCATAAGGGGCCCCCACTTCAGACGATCATCCAGTAAAATCCCAAAGTACGAAAAAACTGTTGTCAGGGGAACTCTCTCAGTACCCACACAAAAGGGATACTTTTTCTTGGGCCGCGTCCCTAACTGCAGTATGTAGGATTTGACATTATTAATAGCCAAATCTTGGGACCCCATAAAATTTAGAAAGGTATCAAGCAGGGATTGAAGTCCCCTAGCGGTTCTGACTATGAGGACTGCATTGTATGCATATAGTAGGATGGGTGGACCCCATCCCCCTACATACGGAAAATCTGCCTATGTACCGACCAAAGCCCTATCTAGATCATTTATATAGAGGTTGAACAGAAAAGGGGCCATAATGCAACCCTGCCGAACCCCTCTCCCAACTTTAAAATCCCTGGAAACACGGAGCTCGTGAGCATATCTGACATTCGGTTTGGTGTCCCTATGCAGATCCTCTAGGAAGTTGATGATATTGTCCTCCACCCCCATGACCCTCATGGACTGCCACAACTTGGCCCGGTTGACGTAGTTAAACGCGGAAGAAAGGTCCATGAAGGCGAGGTAGATCATACCTGTGTGAGCAATCGTGTACCTTCCGAGGATCAGATAAAGGTTAAGGCATTGGGCCACAGTTGACCGCCCGGGGCGAAACCCATATTGGATGTCAGAAATGATCTTGTGTTCCTCTGCCCAGGAGGATAATCTCTCCAATAATACCCCTCCCACTACCTTTACTACTGAGTCAAGAAGGGAGATCGGCCTATGGCAAAAAGTGCTATTGCAATCCCCCTTCTTGAACACTGGCACAATGGTGGAATTAGCCCAAGAATCAGGGCAACCATCCCTGGCTACGGCAGTAAGCACAGCCACAAGGATCAGTGCCCAAAAAGATGGATCCGATTTATAGAGGTCCGGTGGGATGCCGTCCGGGCACCATGCCTTGTTACAGGTCAGGCCAGCGATCCCCGCCTCAACCTCTTTCTGCTCAAAGACCACTGCCACGTTGTTGATGTCCCTGTCTGTCTGCTCTGGGTAAATCATAGGGCCCAGGAACATAGATTGAAAGCGGGACACCCATTCCTCCTCCATGATGTGGGAGCCTAAGCCACCATCTGTATCTTTTTAAAACAGCAGTCTGTTGGCAATACCCCAAAACCTTGAGATGTTCCCTAGAGTGCTCGTCTCCAACAGCTCCCTCCAGGCCTCCTCCTTTAAGGCACCCTTGCGGGTGGTCAAAGCCTGTTTATATTCAATACGACATGTACGTATATACAATTGATTTCGAGGGGTAGCGTTCAGCGCTTCCTTTAACTTCCGTGCCGCCTGAGAGCAGGATGAGTCGAACCATATTGATTAGAGATGCCTACCCTGCGTGCTGGTGCCCTTAGAAGGTCCCCTGCCTTGATGGTGATAACATTGAAGACACTAAGAACATCTCTCGATGAGCTGCCTGTCAAGGCACAAAGTGCAAGTTCGACGGCACAAGAGTCTCTTACCTTGCTGTAAAAGGTATCTGGGGAAATCTGTGACTATTTGAGACGCGGCCTACCATCCATAGGTCTTAATATACCTGGTTTCACCACCCAAGGTTTTCTGGATAAAAGTGGGCTACTCAGTTGGACGCAAAGAGGGTTATGATCACTGTAGGCACTTACCCTAATGGTAAACCCCTGGAAACAAATGGGGGGAAGAAGAAATTAAGATGTAATCGAAAAGATCCACTGCCTCTCCCTTTAAAGGAAGGAACAAGGGAATAAATACATATCTGAGGCCATACCTATTGCTAGGGGGACAAGGCAAGGTTGCCCACTGTCGCCTTTGTTGTTTGCGATAGCACTCGAGCCATTGGCATGTAAAATTAGACAGGGACATCATTACACCGCACTTCAATTCCTGCAGAGGCCTTTGCATACATCACAATATGCAGATGATATGATGTTATATGTACGAGACCCTGCAATACATTTGAATCCTCTACTGAGGGTATATATGAAGTTTGGACAGCAGTCTGGTCTGAAAATAAATTGGTCCAAATCCCTAATCATACTACTTACAGATACTACACACATGCACTCAACGGAATATCCACTAGAGTAGCAATCAGCACCCGTAAAATATTTAGGAGTTTGGTATCACAGCGACCCAGAAATTGTAATCTGCACCAATTATGGCAGGGCAATCAGAGTGACGGAAGATAAAATAGGGCAATGGATTCAATTACCTCTATCATTGGCTGACAGACTAGTCATTGTAAAGATGGTTATCCTACCAAAATTCCTATACCTCTTTAATAATATTCAGATTAAGCACCCAGCAGAAGTCTTTCGCAGAATCTCCACCATGGTGCTTCGCCTGATATGGGCAGGTAAACAGGTCCGGATCGAACTACGTGCTCTTACACTGCCCTATTCACAAGGAGCGTTCAGGGTCCCAGATTTTTTGCTTTATTACTTATGCCCACAAGCGCAATACGCGCATTTTTTGTATCATCAAATCCCTTACCTAACTCATGTTGCCATTGAAGAAGGCGATGCATTACCAATTCCGTTAAATGCTATTATCACCCACTGCAGGCCATCACTTCACAATCGGGATATAAACACAATAGATGCGACAAATAGTGCTTGGCAAGAAATGGGTCGAAAGGCAAATAAGATGCCACTGTACGCACCTACACTGCCGCTACATTTTCACCCTAAACTATCGGTTACCGAGGAAGAAGTAGGCATGGGTCTGTTACGACAAGTGGGCATTGATACTATGGGGGCCTTATACTGCAATGGTGTTTGTAGATCGATTGAGAAGCTTTCCTACATAAGCAATCAAACATTACTGTTTAGATTTACATATCATAGACTACAGGGGGCGATAAAGAAATTATATCCATCCTACCTTGAGGAGCCACCTCAGTTGTCCACATTACAACTATTGCTGGCCACGCCTACTGCCAAACACATGGTGTCTGGACTATATGTTAAATTGCATGAAGATATAGGGGATACTACACAGAAAGCGCTAAAGAAATGGAATGATAGCCTGGATGTTCCATTGACAGAGGAAGAATGGGCTATAACATGCTCCCTAACTGGTTTGCTAACACCCAATGGGAATTTACGCATGTTACATTATAAGTACCTTCACCCGACCTATTATACTCCTGCAAGGCTCTGTAGGTATAATCTATGCACAGATTCTAAATGTCAATGCTGTAATACTGACTTAGCTGATTGTATACACCTTGCATGGTCTTGTGAAGCAGTGGTGGAATTCTGGGTAAAAGTGACACAAATATTAGGTACTATGGTGGGCATTACTATTGACTGCACTGTTCGCGTATGCCTGTTGGGCCTGTTGCCGAGGTGCATGCCACTAGGCGCAAGTTTTGTGTAATTGCATTACTCCTGGCTAAATGCAGAATATCAATGTGCTAGGATAGTAGAAAGGCCCCAAAGGTTAAACAATGGATTCAAGATCTGGTGTATTGTAAAGACGCTCTGCGTACATATAAAGAGGAACTACCCTCTGGTTCAAAGCCTAGAGATTACTGAAAATACTGATTGCGTATCTACAAATGTACCAAGTTGACTACTTGAAATTGGCAGCTGTACAATAGAGAATGAGGTTATAGGTAATATTGTAAACATTGCAGAGACTGGATGATGGATGTTGTTGTGCAACGGTCTGTATGTTAATTACATGTTGGACATTGTATGTCTTTGAAAATGCCAATAAAAAAAATGGAAGGAACAAGGGCTTTGCTGTATGGGGCAGAGAGACTTTAATGATAGTAGATCAAAGTCGTCGAATATGTTATTCAATTGTTCCCCCTGAGTAGAATGCTCAAAATGGAACCTCTGCAATCAATGGCATCCCAGATCAGCCATGATTGTAAGCTTAGGATCTCTGCAGAGATGGATATTAAAGTCACCCATCACCATTAGAGTATGTGATATAAAGCAGTAAGACTGCCTTAAATATAAGCCAAATATAAGCCTAACTGGGTGATATTACAAATATCCAACTAAGGAAAATTTACCATTCCAACATTAAATCTGCCAAAAAAATCTTCTATGTCAACGCTATTAAGGAGTCCAATCAGAAACAAAAAACTCTGTTCTCAATAGTGAAATCGTTCACCCAGCCCAAAGCATTACAACCCGAAATCCCCCCATCCCAAGATCTTTGTAACAAAATAGCTGACCACTTTGAGGAAAAAATCGACACCATTCAAAAAAATGTTTCCCCTCCGCAAACAACTCAAGACTCACGCAAATCGCCTCTGAAAGAATCTCCAGGCGGTAGTCTTAAAAGTTTCTCTCCTGTTACCTTAAATCAAACCAGAGAAGTCATCCTGGCGTGCAAATCTGGTTCTCCTTCCGACCCCTGTCCTCCCAAAATTCTCCACCAACTCATCGACGTGGTGAATCCAATCATTAATTATATTGTTAACTCATCGCTTCGCACTGGATCTGTCCCTCGCCTGTGGAAACAGGGAATAGTCAAACCCCTTATGAAAAAAGCCAACAAATCCCCTTCCGACCTCACCAATCTTCGTCCGATCTCGCTCCTCCCAGCTCTGGGGAAAATCACCGAACAAATGGTTTACAGAGAACTCAAATGATTTCTTGAAGCTCACAATGTACTCCATCCGCAACAATCTGGTTTTCGCCCCAATCATTCTACCGAAACAGCACTGATCGAACTCTCAGACTCAATAAAGATGCTGCAAGACCAGAAGAAGAATGCCATCCTCATTCTTCTCGACCTTACCGTGGCGTTCGATACTATCTCCCACTCCATCCTGATTAGTAGACTGACAGACATAGGGATTTCTGAAGTGGCCCTATCTTGGATAAAATCCTTTTTAACAGACAGACCCCAAACTGTCGCTCTGGGTCCTTACCACTCCAAAGAGAAGAGGGTTTCCTCTGGTGTCCCCCAGGGCTCCATCCTGAGCCCCCTCCTCTTTAACATTTACCTTATCCCACTTATATCCCTGATTGAGTCATTCGGCATACCTGTAACATCGTATGCCGATGACACGCAACTCATCGTACCCTTAGAGGAAAACTCGACCAAGGCAGAGTTAAACCTCTGTCTGAAGGCTGTCTTCCAATGGATGGATATTAACCATCTCAAATGCAACTCCAGCAAAACGGAGATCCTCCCCATTGGAAGAAATACCATCTTCTGCCCAGCCCTCTGGTGGCCGGAAGACTCAGCTGCCCCCCCCCCCCCAGACCGTAACAACTGCAAGGAATCTTGGCGTCCTGTTTGGCACAGACTTATCCTTCGACCAACACGTCAGAACTGTAGCGGGCCGATGCTTCGGAATTATAAAATCTAAAAAAAAATTCTTTGACTTTTTACCGCTAGACTCCAGGAAAACCGTAACAGTGGCCCTAATAATCTCACGCTTGGACTACTGTAATGGTCTCCTTGCCGGAGCTAAAAAGGCTACACTCAATAAGCTCCAAAGTGTACTTCACTCCGCAGCCCGACTGGTTCTAAAGCTGCCCAGAAAATAATCAATATCCGCAGCTCTAAGATCCCTGCACTGGCTCCCACTTCACAAGAGAATATTTTTTTAAATGCTGATCGTCGCCTTCCGGGATTTCAATAAATCCGGCCCAAAATACCTTACCAGACGCTTCCCCCACTACAACCCGAGTAGATCCCTCCGCTCCTCCCATGACAACCTCATCCTACCAGTCAGGTTCAACATGAAGACAAAAGGTGGAAAAACCCTAAGCTTCTTGGCCACAAAAGCTTGGAACCTCATGCCCAAAAATCTTAGACACCAAACTCAAGAAAAACCCTTCAGAAAACTGCTAAAAACTTGGATTTTTAACCTTCCGGATGACTACACCAAGGCAGCCATCTAATTTGAATTCTAAAGGTTTTTTGGTCAGTTTGAGCACTGGGTGCACTGCCTGTTCATACGCACAAAGGTTTTGTGAACAAAATTATCTCAGGTGCAAATCGGCGAGTGGACAAACCTTTAACCACTCGGATTGAGTAGAAAAAACTACCACTTTTCTGACTGACTGAGTTGCCGATGCACTCAAAACATAGTTTATAAATTGTTAAGTAACAATACAACAACACTTTTGGAACATAAATGACAGAAGTATTTCAATACAACTCCAATTGAACTGTAAATCGTGGAGTCTTTAATGAAGTATACAGCCAGCCGACACGTGTTTCATCGCACTCGCGGTTCCTCAGGGCTAGATGGCTGTGTCAAAGTCAGAAGGTCGCTCAGCTGGTGATAATTCCGACCCAGCCGGGCCCGTGACCGATGGTACTCGGTATGAGTATATGAGATGCAGGGTAAAGTTCTCAGTTCTGTAAATGTCTGAAGTATAGCAGGTTCTATGAGCCTCGGAGGTCACAATATTTAGCGATTCCAATAATTGTAGAAAACGTCGAACAGGGTGCTATTCAATGGTTCCGATCCTTTTTTCATGCCGAGTGTGGCTCGAAAAACGACGGGAAACCCCAGGCTGTGTTAAACTCTGGAGCGGCGTGTAGCGCGTCCTGACCTCCGGGCTGTGTTCCTGTCATTTATGTTCCAAAAGTGTTGTTGTATTAATACTTAACAATCTATAAACTATGTTTTGAGTGCATCAGCAACCCAGTCAAGGCAGCCATCTAATTCCCACAACCACTACGAAGTGTTTCTATCCCCTACCTGGAAATTCAGCGCCATGATGATGCTCCTTCCGAAGCGACCGCTGCGCTTTAAAAATACCCCCACAAATCACAAATCACAAATAGAAGTTAATCAGGCCCATTTTTGTGTTTCCCATCTTCAAGACAATGGCTCCAGGAGTCAATTGGCTGACCTCCAGTGTGAGCTACAAGGACATAACAAGCTTCAAAGGCATCCCTGCAACTTCCTACCTGGCCTTCTGCAACTGGACCAGCAACTGAACCTGCCTGAGACATGATGGCATCTGCTAGAATGAGTTCCCCATCTCCAAGAGGTACCACCCCAGATCATGGACCCTTAGCAGGCATCAGAGTGTACTCCTCCTAAAGAAAAGGTGAAACTCCTGAAGTTTGGGCTCCTCGCGACTGCGAACAGGCCAGATTGCAGGAACCAAGACTCTACTGCCTGCGACGACTGCCAACAAAAAGTTCCACTGTAACCTGCTCTTCCTGCTACAGCAACAACAGCCTAAGCCACTTCTGCAAAGCAACAAGCGCCTGCTCTTTGTGCTACACTGACTACTGTCCAAAAAGCTCAGCTTCCTTCATGGCCTATTCCAACGCGAATGGAACTCTAATCACCCGACTTAGAAGGTACTTTTCATCAGGGCTAGCCTGGTTCCTGTATCCTACCAGTGCTCCATCCCAGTCGGCCTGAGCTTGTTACATCCCCTAGTCTAGAGTAACCAGATGGCCGTGAATGATGCTTTCTGCTTTTAGGCACTATTTTCACAAGAAAATTTAAACTTTAAAATCTCCAGTTCTACTGATTGGATTTTTGCCATTCTGATATAATTGTATTTTTTTAAACGTACTCTTTTTCTAAATTAGTTTGGGATTTTTCTTGTGTTGCATTTTCACTTTATTACTGTTTATGGGTTATATAAATACTTTACACAATTCCTCTAATTAAGCCTCATTGCTTTTGTGCCAAGCTTTCAGAGGATCAAACACAAGTTATTTAGTGACTTTTGTGGTTCACACTAACAAGGACTATGGCTGTCGCCCAGGGTGGGCTCAATAACCAGATTTCTTACTGATTCAGGCAGTAAGAATCTTCTCTAGTCATGTTTAGTCAGAGAGGGGAACCAGCACTGAACGGTCTTCATACTATGCTAATCTGTGAGATTCCACATAACAAAATACCTATATGTGGGCTTTCATACAGGGTAATAATAATCTACCCTCAAATTCCTATTGATTTTATCACATGCTTTTCACAATCAATATGTCAGACCTACTGCCTTTCTCGTAACTTTTCATTTTAAACAATCTAACCTTTTTCATTGGTCACACTAAGCAACTCAGAACAACTCTGTTGGTTTATGAGATTTCCCACAAGGCACCATCAGGTATACCATAATATAATTACAAATATGAATGAAATACGGTTGAAAAAACAAACAAAATCCTTACATATAGATTCTAACAAGGATTACCATAATGCTGATTTTCGACCCCCGGATTTGTTCCGGTGGGTCACTAGCACCAAACCCCCTGCCTACTACTATAATCTGTGAGATTCTATGTTACAGAGTGCACACCTACAGGCTTTATCATAGTGTAATAACAACTCACCATTAAAAGGGGTTTGTGTTTAACACTTTTCACAATAAGTAAGGCCTATTTGCTTTCTTATAACTTTTCATTATTAACAGATCACTCATCAGGAATCTGACATAACTTTTCCCAATGAACTGATAAATTCTCTTCCCTTTATCAATGGCTTGACACTATATACAATACAGGCCTACAGTAGTGTGCAGAAGTGGACAGCCATCAGTTGTGCATTTATAAAATTACAAACATGTAAAATAATTTCAGTTGACAACATAATATACAGCCCCCTTCAGTAGGGCCTAACGAGAATCAGGACATTGAAATTCTACTCCCAGGGTTTGTCGGAGTGGGTACCAACACCTTAACCCTTGCCTAAAATGGTAATCTGTGAGATTACATATAACCAAATGCCTTTCCACAGCCTGTAACGTAATTTAACAATCCAGTTAGGCCTACTGGTGTTACCAAATGCTTTTCACAATAAATAAGCCAGGCCTGCTGCATTTAAAATAACAGGCCAGAACTATGGCATAGGACATTTCCATGCACATCAATCAGGCCTGCAGCTGTTACAATTGGCTCGTCACCAAATCAACTCAGGCCTACTGTTCGGAGCGCAAGCTTTCCCACAAGGAAACCATCAGGCATACCATCATAAAATTGCAAATGTGTACAGAATTACAGTTGGCCAAGCAAAATAGAATCTCTTCTAACCAGGTTTATCAAGAATTCTCACAGTGCATATCTTCAATACTCATGATTTGCCAGAGGAATTAACCAACACCAAAACGCTTGCAAAGTAGACAACCTATGAAATTCCTGAAAGGTAACCTATGAGATGTCTCTCAACTAAAAACCTATCTGTAGGCCTTAATTCAGACTTATAACAATAACAATCCACCCTTAAATGTCTATCGACTAACATTTGCTTTCCACTATCAGTATGTCAGGCCTACCGCCTTTATTGTAACATTTCAGAATAAACAATTCAGTATATAGCTTTTGCCATATGCTTGTCAACTAAACCAACTTAACCAACTAAAACCTATTGTACTAAAAGGAAGCTTTCTACATGGCAACCATCCTTCATACAGTCATAAATGTACAAATGCATGCAAAATTGAAGTTGGCAATGCAAAATACTAATAACGTTTAATACAGGGCTATCTTCTAGCTCCACAGTTTATTCGGGTCGATCGCCAACCCGAAGCTCTTGTCTACTCCAGCTATCTGTGAGATTTCAGGTAACAAAATACCTACATTTCAAATTACAAATCTGTAAAAAAAAAATGCAGCTTGCAAAACAATATACAAACCCTTTCAACAGGTCTAACAAGAATCATCACAGTGAAAAACCATCAAAGATTTGTAAGAATGAGTAGCCAGGGGCAAAATCCGTTCCCATTACAGTAATCTGTCAGATTCCATGCAACAAAATAACCATCTGCAAGCTTTATTATAGTAATACCAATATAAATCTGAATGTCTATGGACTTTAATATATGCCTTTGATAATAAGTATGTCAGGCCTAGTGTCTTTATCATAACATTGCATAATTAACAAAACAGGCCTATAAGATGTGATCATTGGCTTGCCACCATAACCAACTCTATCCTTGTGTATAACTTATAAACTTTGCACAAGTCAAAAAGTGTAATACATGCAGTCTTTTTAGTGAAAGCATGCCCATGCAGCCCAATCCAATTCTCTTTTTTGTTGATCATACAAGGGCAGGTGACAGCTGTACTGTCAAGCCAGACTTAAAAAGTCCATATCTAGTAGGACTGCTCTCCTCCCATCTGTGCTGCTGCCAGGGGAAATAAAACATATGATGTTGTTTACTACGGCACTTTATTAACATTACTATGTTATGTGTATGCCCCTACAAGCTCAGATAGTTGGACAAATAAACAAAATGGCCACTGCTGTGTGGTGGGCAAGCAATCCTTTAGGGGAAGCACACATCTTGGGCATAATCAAAACATTTACTCCTGGCTTCCACCATGTGGGCAGAGGCATAGCCCCAACCCTGGTGATTCCCACTTAGTTGTTTGGCAACAGCTACGCTGTCAAGCCCGACTGTAATTACCTAATGATATGTCACCCAGTGTGGATAAAGTGCTGAATTGACCCATATCTTATATTTGTGAGGGATGCAATCTACAAACTGTTCAAAAACTTGTCTGACATAAACAGATCTATATTTGCTTAGCATATTGTATGACATCTATAAATCTCATATTGCAAAGATTCAGATGATAACAGCATCAAACTCCTGCATCTCAAACACTGTAACGCTGTATGTAAAACTTAACTTCAGATATGCATTGTGCTGCATAGGAGCAATGTTATCCAGTCGATTTGAATGTGGGGAGTTTTAGGCAATATGGCTCTGAATCTATATGGATGCAGTCCATGTGGGAAATAAATTCAGGGCTGGACTGGGAACAGCAACCAGCCCTGGCGGATTGCTGCTCGACTGGCCCCGGGAGCCGGGAGGGGGTGCTAGTGAGAAGCACTGCTCCCACTTTTGTTACAGGGGACAAACATTCCAGCACTTCTACAAGACCAGCTCCCTCTAACTAAACCAGCACCCAGGCCTGCGACTCACCCCTGCGGCCCACCGGGGAAACGCCCGGTGCCCGCTAAGGCCATTGACAATTTCATCAGTGGCTCTAAGGGGGAAAAAAATCTATGGAAATTCAATCTATAATTACAATTGCAGAGATCAAACAAATGCGTACATTACCTAAAGACGTTTAAAGTATCTTGGTCAATTTGGCAATGGAGGTCATAAATAGGTTTGAGAGATTGGATTCAAATCAAAAAGAGTCATAAGAGTTTCTGAAATCTAGAGACAATACTTGATGATTTAGCTTCTAGAACTAAATTACTGAAAACTGCATTTCAGAAATGACGTAGCAAGAAGTACACAAGAAATACTACCACTAAATATGCAAGAAAGAGCTTTGGCGGAAAACCTAGAAAGAATGGAGGCTGCATTTCCATGTGGATGTAGAATTTTCTTCTGACCAGTGCCTGTTTAGAGGCATGACGGTGACTCCCATACCCCATGTCCATGGTTTTAGTGTCTCCTAGTTCAGTGTCTTCCCACTGTCGGTCTCCTCATGGACCGTGTACCCCCATAGACCACATTACCCTGGCGTCCTCATCTGAACAGCATATTACAAACCAAAAGATCTGGCGAAATGTTTTAGCTTCAAGACTTGCAAAATAGAGCATCTGTGCAGTGTAAGATTACAATTGTGTGAGGAAAGAGGTCACTAAGGGCAGTGCAATGCAAAACAGTCAGTCAGTCAAAATCTTTATTCGACTGTATAACAGCCATAAAAGAGTGCATCATAAAAACATTTCAGAGAAAATGACACAGTAAAATTAATAAAATACAAACGATGAATGATAATTCCATAGCGATGACAATTGCAAATATCCGGATATCAGTCTCTTATGGCCACAGACGAAAACAGTCAAATTATATGGACCTCTGGTTTTTATCTCTTCAAGTCCGAAGAGGAGGCATTACCTCCTTGTCCGTCTTCCTAGTCACAGCCTACGAGAGTGAGTCCTGCTCTGGAGACAGCCAACCCCCACGTGCACCCCAGCCTGAATCCCACTGTTACTGTGCTTGTGTGTGTCATGCTCTCCTATCTGTTAAATCGAGCACTCCTCTCCTTGTCAATATGTAACAGTTTTGTGACATTCATCAAATCATCACCTAAGACAGGCATGGCCTCATTAAAATGCGGTTTCTTCACACTCTGGCATCTAATATATTTCTGGACAGGCACAATCTTGTTAATGGTGCTGTCTAATGTTTTTAGAAGTTTTACTGAAATATGACGTTTTTATGTGGTGCTATTTATATTTTTTTACTTCATGCTTTACGGTTATGATAAACCAAATAAAGTTGTTTTTTGACTGACTGACTAACTTGAGCTGTCTACAAGCCAAGCAAGACGTCACACAGATTCCATGTGGATACATCTCGTCTCTCCCCAGGCTCTGCATGCTGTTGACATGGCCATGGCCAGGTCCCATTCCGGTAAGGATACTCGGATCACCTAAACACTGCACTCTTTTGGTGTCTGGAGTCACACAGGTTCCTATGGAATGTGTATAGAAGCCCACTATTTGAAAAAGAGACGACAATGGAAACTCCGCGTTAACAAGGCCAAGTTCAACCCCATCCAGACCACAGCCGCTCCTTCTGGCACAAGGACAGCTACTCTAAGGAAGGTGTGGTGTCATTATATAACAAAAACTTTTTGTTTAAGGCCACAGAGCTGCAGCAACTGTTTCCCTACAATCAACACAACAAAACAGGTTTTGTCTTGTGAACATGTTCTAGGGCAAGCAGGAGATTGTAGTAGGAGGCTGAAGACTAAGCGCATCATTTAGAAACCTTGATTGTCCAGGGATTAATGTGTCATTTCAGGTTAGCAGTTTGTGAAATGGATCCAGCGATGCGACCCAATCTGCACGCTTGATTTCTACTGGCACATTTCCAGCTGCCTAAGAAAAGTGCCAAAGGTCTTTAGGCAAGATGTGAAAAGGTGCTTTCAACATCAGGTGAATAAAGAAAGGGTGTAGCCTGCTTCCATCAAAGCTCGTCTAATCGTCCCTTATGCTAGGAATGAGAGTGGAGGATAAGATCTGTGGTGTGTGTTTGTGTATACAAACTTGTAAATATGGATTTAAGTGTGCCGGGACTTGCCTGTGCTCAGCACCGGCAGTTCTGAAAAGCAGGAGTCGAAACGGGTCTCTATCGGGCTCTCACCCTCAGGGTGAAAAGAGCCATCGGGGTCTTGACTTTGCAGCAGTGCCACCCTTCACTGCCTGTGATGTAACTTCAAATTGACTCCTTATAGTTCTTTTAGAGTCATCTTTTCAGAACGGAAGTATTTTCAATAAAATATTTAACAAAGCCATAGTTGTTATTTATGTATCTTATGCAACTAACAGCCATTGACAAAAAAAATAGCCCTACCTAGTTGTAGGTAATATTACTTAATATATTATATATACGGATTCAATAACAGAAGCCGCAAAATGCCGGTCAGGCGGCACACTATGCTAAGCACAGATTTTTACTTTACCGTATTTTAGCCAAGCCCTTAACTGCATCTGCCACGACCCTATGAGAAACCCCCTAGTTTTACATCCCACTTAATGCGCTGGCTTTCCATATGCACGGTATCCAAGCACTAATATTTAACTTTAAAAACTGGTTGCAAACAATGTAGAGAAAAGAAATGTCACCCAGTTTAAGTAACTTCAAAACAAACCACTACATTTTGTTCGAGATTACATCAAACATGACAACAGGCAGAATAGCATTACTTAGTAATTTAATTCCACGCACATAGTGATGAACCAAGTACAACCAAAAACAAAACAAATCAAATAGTAAAAATGAAATATAAAACATCAGTAAAATACCCAGACACAGAAAAAACACAGTAGCAAACTAGAGATAGCATAATTAAACTAAAGTGTATATTAGCAATGACTTCAGAAGCACACCGTCAATGAAATACAACTAACAAGATTGACTGGTCTTCTAGGCTTTCCTATATACTCAGTCTGCACTGACACTTGGACTGCAGGTCGACCATACCATGTACAGCATATCTTGGCATTAACAGTGTAAAGTCATATTTCGTTCACCCATGTAGGTAGCTCATAACGCTGATACCAGCAAAGCATTACAAGTCAGATGCTTACTTACAATGGGTCATATATCCACACATGCATATGCACTTGAGATGGGCTCCAGTACACAAAACAGCAACTTTCAATTTAAATATAGCACCCTGATTCACACTGTAAGCATATCTGAATGTTTTATGTTGAATGAATAACGTCCAAGGAATTGCTAATTAGAGTTAGTGGCGGTTAGGTGGCCATTCTAAGGTAGATATCCATGACAATTGCACGGAATACCCCAAACTCATAAGATCGCAGGTATTTATGATCATTGAGCAGGTAGTTTCTGATCCTGGAAATGCTCACACATTTACTCCTGCTACAAGCCGTACTATGGGCTTGTCAAGAGAGACATAGAGAAGGGAACATCCTCATATGTAATGGAAGCTTTGGAGAAGAGATCTCTCTCCTAAGGGAAACATAATTAACCTGTGCAGAAATATTAGTTGCAGAGCTAGGTTGGCATTTTGGCTACATTTACCCGTTTAGAATGTTCCAACGGGTGCTAAATTGGAATACTCTAATAAATCTGTGCTGAATTTAGATTTCATGAGGTATTTCTGGGATTCTGTGTGATACACTGAAAACTCAGAAATGTACACCAAATAAGTATGTAACTCTATGGCAACAGATAGGTTTCTTTGAGAAAGGGTTATTTGTTTGCGCTCTGCCTGTCTGCAGAGGCTATATTATATATCGGATGCACTGTCCTGTGATGTGCTGCAGTGAAACATTATTTGGTGCACCCACCACAGACTGGAGTAGTCCGGTTTAATGCAGGGTCCTCATGGCAGGTACAAATGCACACCTGCTCTGAGGACAGTGCGGCAGTGATAGAGTGACACTCTGACTGTCACTGCTGGCAGTGGACCAGCTAAGATTACAGAGCGGGCAAGGACTCACCTTGGAGGTGGGTGCAATATGTGACTTCACTCCCCTGCGAAGGGCATTACTTGTGGTTCCCTAAGACTTCATTGATTTGTCCCAAAATGTGACTACAAATGAAACCCTGATGTGCACAGGAGCAAACGGATTCTCTCATTTACATTCCATGTATATATATTCTTTATTGTTTAGTTAAAAAACCATTACAATCTAAAACTTGAACAGTTCATCGTTAAAAGGACCACTGAGTAGAAACTCACTAGAGCATTGTCAATAAATGATGGTCAACATGTAAAAAAAAAAAAAAGAATTTTTAAAAATAGAATGCAAAAGTTAAAAGTTATTTAACCCGTTGTGTGCTAATGACGAGCTCAGCTCGTCATGAGGCATGGTGAGCTGCACTCATGACGAGCTGAGCTCGTCACGGCCGTTGGAACGTTCGCACGTGGGATAATTTCCGCACTGTACTGAACGTTTGAAAAACGGGTGTGGCCGTGACGAGCTCAGCTCGTCATGAGGGCAGCTGCTCTGTGCCTCATGACGAGCTGAGCTTGTCACCGGCACAGTGGCGCCGCGAGCGGCCCCCCTCCCGCCCCGCACAGGAGGTGAAAAACCCCAGCAGGGAGGGGGTTAAAACCTTTGAGTGCATTGTGGGCAGATTATCTTCGCCTGGAGGACCAGAAACAGCATGGGTGATGTTAGCAGTTTGAGGTTCTGTTGTTAATCCGGCAGTCTGGCTGCCGCCCTACTATGGTGGGGAGATTTGGCGGTGCTAATTTCTTCCAGCTGCTTTGATGACTAATTTAGTGAGCCCAATGTCCAGCTTGGTGTTTTCAGGATTTTGGGCTGCTATTGTGACCTATCTGCAGGTTCAAACTCCTAGTCCGATCCATTCACCTCGCAGTAGTAACCGTCTGTCTGTAATCATGGCGGTGCATGCATAAGCTATGTGGTCCATTGCTTCAGAGTGATAGCCACAAATCCTGCATTTTGATGCTGTTATCTGGGCAACGCCAGTCGGGCAGGTTCTTTAAAAAAGGCCAGTCGCCCATCCTTAGAGCGAATAACTTTTATTTCAAGTAAAATAAAAATGTGATGGATAAGTGAGGCGACTCAACTCCTGGTTTGAAGTTGGAGATTACTGACCAGGCAGGTTGCCTTTTTGACAGAATTACCCTGTCTGAATGAAATGACCACAGACAGACTCTCTTCTTAATAACAGCCTTAAACGCCTGCTGGGAAGGGTTTGTTTCCCAGAGTTCTTTGACTCCTAGTAGTTTTAAGCTGTGATCCAGGTGTTGCCGATGATTCAGGCTGGACTGGCATTTCCCTATTTCTCACCAATGTTTAACCTCCAGGGAGCCCTCCCTTGAATGGCGCAGTCTATTGCAGAACTTTATAAATGCACTGGCCTCAACGCGGTGCAATAGGCCCAATTCAAGACAGACCTGCGATGGTGAACTTGATTTTGGTAGGCAGAAGGCACGTTTAAAGATTTTGGTTATTAATTTGTTTAGTAAAGAGCTAGTTGTGCCCCTCATGATCTTTTGCACATACAACAGAGAGTTGATTATCCTCGCCTTCATCACTTTCAGCATAGGAGTTAGACTTGGGCCAAGTAGTTGTTTTGATAATTTCGCAGCGGCTCCCTCTAGTGACAGGGTTTTGGTCCTTAGCGCTTCTTTTTGTTTGACCTAAGAACATCTGCGGCCCCAAAAAATACCCAAATATTTATAGTGAGATATTGGTTCGATTTTTGTTTTGTTAAAGATCCACCCGCCAAGTGGCCTTTTTTGCTTCCCGAAAGATATTGGTTTAGTTTTGGACTAGTTCAATTCCACGGTGTTTCTTATGGTGTAGGGAAGCAGTTCATCAAGAATCCTTTGTAGGCCCACTTTGGTTTGACTTAGTAACACCAAGTCATCTGCATAGAGAAGGTTGCTGATGCGGGTTCCATCTAGTTGAGGGGGATGGCAGTTGACACCGTCTAGTGACGGAAATAGATCTGATATGAACAAGTTAAAAAGAAGTGGAGCTAGTAAACAGCCGTGTTTTACGCCCGAGTTGGTTCTGATTTTTCTGGAAATGTGGGAGCCTTCGCCCAGCTTAATTCGAATCCAGGTTTCTGAATGGAGTTGGACTATTGCGTTTAACACGGTCGGGGGTATGCCCCAGGAATCAATTTTTGCCACAGTCAGGCCCGGGGTACGCGGTCAAAAGCAGCTTTAAAATCAACAAAACAGCAGTGCAGCTGGGTTTGTTGGGTTGCCGCCGTCTCCGGCAGAACTGTCAAGGTGAGTAAGTTAGTTGTTGTGCCGAGGTTAGTCACAAATCGGTTTGCATAAAAGGGAGGTGCTTTGTTAAATCGGCCCATGCCTGCAAATCTTCTAGTAATAAGTCTGGCGTAATGTTCGGACTCAACATCTAGGAGTGCTATCATTCGGTAATTGTTGGGGTCATTTCTCTTCCCCTCTTTGTGGATTGGATGAATGATAGCACCTCGCCAAGACTCAGGGACTGTGTTCGTTTAGCTAGCAATGGAGAAACAGGGGGTAGATAAGCGGACCATAAGTCCACGTCGAATTTGAACATAGCCTAGGGAAGACCGTTTGGCCCTGGAGCTCCTTTAGTCCTGGCTTTCCTTATGGAACATAAAATTCTGTTTTTTAGCTCATCCGATGTCCCGATGGACGGGAAAATCATTGTTAATTAGCTGGCCCTTGATTGTTGACACTTCAGACAGCATAGTCATCTTGGACTCCTTGGTTTTAAATGTAAAATCGCAGAGTTGCCTGGGCTGGCTGGGCTATGGACTTCGGAATGGTCATCCTTTGTGTTCTGATCTTTAAAGTACGTTGATCAAAATTGGCTCCAATCGTCTGCCATGATGTTTGCGTTACCGACTCCGCTTCTGCCTCGTAGCCCCCGGTTTACAAGAGACCAGAATTTTTTTGAGTTGGGGTTCTTGATTTCGTGGATGAGCTTCAGCCAAAAGTGATCAGAGGCCGCATGTTTTTGCCTACGTAGTGCGACCTTGAAGGCTGCCTGGGCTTGCTTGTAGGTTACAAATTTGGTTTTGTCACCTGGGCTCTTCCTCGATTGGCGTAGTGCATGGTTCCTTTGAACTTTTAATTGCTTTGTTGCAGGGGAGATGCGGAATTGAAATGCTTGTTGCCTTTTACTCCGCATTGGTGGAGAGTCTTCAAAAAGTTGGTTTATGAAGCTAGCCCAGCTGGTAATAACCAGAGTTTCTGCCTCCTGTAATAGGTGTAATAGAGCTCTACATTTTTCCATCAAGGGGAGAGCCATGGCATCCATCCTTTTTATTCTCTTTAAGTTTTCTATTTGACAATCTGAATGGGTGTGGGCGAGTTCATGAAGTCGTGGGGTGGAAGCTGATAGTGTTATGATTTGTGGTTGGTGGTCGCTCTTGGCTTGTGGTGCAATGTAGTGACTCTCGATCAAGGGAAGTACCTCTATGCTCTCTAGAGTAAAGTCCAGAAAGGAATGTGTTTGACTGTCTGAACAGGTCCATGCAGGGGGAATGTCCGTGTGAAGATGCCCATTCAACACAGTGAATCCTACACTACCCAGCTGTATAACCACGTACTCTCCAAGTTTCGATGGTCTGTTTCCAGTGGGAGTCCACTGTGGAGCAAAAAGTGCGGGAACCGTTGGAGGATCGACCCCTATGTCCACTAAAGAGTTGCAATAGAGATTGGGGTTGAAGTCTCCTGATATTATAGTTGGTATGCTGCGGTACTTACTTAAAAGATTTAAGACAGTTTTGTCCAGTTTACACCATACGAAGGAAGGCTGTGACTAATGAGTAGCTCTCACATCAAATAATTTTCAAATATCAAGTTATTTTAATAACCATTAATGTACAAATTTTCTTTTGAATTAAACAAATCCTCATTCGATCACACATTTTTATCACATGTGATTATTGACGGGCAGTAGCACAACATTGTAAATTTAAGCAAAACTCCTTACTTAGCTCATGTATATAATATCAAATATGCCACATTTCTACTAGTCATCCTATCAGTCTAATGACAAAGGCTTCCCCTCAAACCTAAAAATTTACATTGACATGGTTTTATCCTCACTGATAACAGACCAGAAAAAAAACAGAAATATTAACAAGAAAGAAATCATTATGTGTACTGAAAGAGGGAGAAGAACGCGGCAGAGGCGCTACCAAACTCGTGAACAGGACATATCCAGTCCCCAAGCGAGAGAGAATAATCCTCATATGCCCGTTCATGAGAACTTTTTAACTTACATAAAGATATCCGCCAAATTTTAAAAGGGATCCGATTTAAAGAGGGGATCCAAACCAACCAACCTGCCTGATCATTACACAGAAGACAGACTTACTTACTTGGAGAAGTGGCATCACCCCCTAGGTATACCAAAAAACAAAAAAACAAAAAAAAAATACAGTTTCAGTCCAGAGAAGGTTCACGGATGGCTGTTTTCTCCCCAGGGGTTTGGCCACAAGAATAATGGGAGACTTTTAAATATATATCTCTACAAGCCGGTGACCCCAAAGAGACGGCATGTTCTGATGAAGGTGTTACAACATCGAGTAGTATAACACCAAAACGCGTCGACGCATTTGTTACCAAAATCCAAACAAGGCCAAGGAAGTAGCAGATGTTAATGTATCTTTAATACTGTCTACTATACCACCAATATCTAAGAAAGGGCCAGTGGATCTAGAAAAGTGGCAGGAGTATCCTAAGGCCACAGTGTTAGGGGGTTTGTGAATAGGATTCATTTGTTTATGTATTGTATCAGTAATGATTATTCTTCTCCTGTGTTGCATAATTTTATTGACTGTGATATTGTTTTCCTTATGTAATGAACTGTGATTTATTTGTTTAAATTTTACTGTACTTGTTCAAAGAATTTTCTTTGGATTTTTAATCGAATTTTGTGTAACAAGAGGTTTTTATTTTATAAAAAATAAACAGATTGTGAACGTTCACTTTTTAGTGTGGAACTCTTTACCTAGTGTTCCCTTCCGTTGGAGAATTCTGTCCGTGTTAGGATGCTAGAATAAATGGCCGTATGAATGGTTAGAACCTATATAGCAATATAGTAAGTAGTAGCTATAGTGCATACCCAGGGATTTCCCTTTGACCTTACTGAAAGAAAGCTCCATAATATTCTACATCAACAATGTTGTTTCAGTCTTGCCTCCTTGGGGCCTCAATCAGGACAAATAAGGAGTCCGTTTTATAATAACTATTCATATAAACCTACTGGTATTCTGCTCCGCCATAGGATTATTAATCCGTCCAGACACCTACTCCAGAGATTTTTGAAATTGCATGGTATCTGCTCTTGGCTGAGTATAATATGCCTGTGCTTCGGCCCTGTATGCTTGCAAAGCTAGCATGATTGATGTTAGAGATGGTTCATGCACAGCCTCCTCAGTCCCTTCTTCAGGCTCCTTGACTGTAGGTGAAGAAGAGTGGTCCGATATAGTCCTTGAAGATATATCAGGGGGGAGAAGCAAGGTTGGGAGTTAAGCACCCGTGTTATGCCTGGATCTCAGGGTGCTGAATTCCACCTGTAGGCCCCGTAAGAGTTGCTGATAGGCGAGAGATAATTGGCCTAAACTCACCCTTTGATGTAACCCATTTCCTGAGTTGGCTACTCTTGGCCCCTTGGTTACTTGACCTGTCAGCCTGACGGTGCTTTAAAGCTTTGGATATGGATATGGGGTGCGCCACGCTGCGATACCCAGGTTTTCTTGACTTAGTCTGTGCTACTGCAGATTTATGAGGGGAGGAAATGCCTTGAGTAGAGATGGTATCTGTTTGCAATGTACAATCCAAATTTTCTGGGGCAGGTAGATAGTCACTGTCATTTTTGCTAATAGAATGCCCCGTACATTTTCCTCTATTGTAGAGAAGCGTGTAGTGGCATCCAGTTTTTCGCCTGGTAACACACCCACATCATCCTAGATAGCCTTGATAACTTCAATATCCTCCCTTAGAATAGCGGATACATACTCTGTCACCAAAGCAACCCCTCCTCCGGGAATATGAGAAATATCAAAGGCAGTACTTACAGTTGTTACTTGTGTGATACCCTACAAAGCCTGAGATGATGATTTCTGCACGATGGGGCACTCCAATAGCCCCTGGTGAGAGCCCTGTTTGAGGAGTCGGTATTACAGGACTGAAGGGTTGCTGGATATCCATTGTTGATTTAACTGCTGCGAGTTCTTGTCCCTGAACCACATCCTGATTCACATCCAGGTCCTGGCCTGTACTCTGAACCAGCTAAGGCTTTGTATCTGAGGCAATAAGGGTGATGAGCTTGCTGGTGAAATCCCCGCAGCTGCCATTAAGGTCCTTGCCAGATGGGATACTTCTCCCAGTATTTGGTCTTTAGATGTGGCAATAATCCCTTCTTGAACTGCGCCTGTCTTTAGTAACTACAGGATGGGGTGTCCCACTTGTGAAGATTTAGCGGTCAGCGGTACTGGGGCTTGATTTCTAGTGCTTACATAATTCTTTCATAATCATTTTCCGATTTTAATTATGTCAACTTTATGTATTTTATGTATCTTATGTATTAAGTTGAAAGGTCAATTTTACATGTTTTAAAGTGATTTAAACTGTTTTCTCATAACCTAGCCAGTCCACAGCTTCTGTTTTTATATGTTAGTAATAATGGAAGAGAAATAATTTTGAATAGCCTCTATTTGCTGCAAAAAAGAGGGAAATTGAACTGTGCTGGAAGATATTTTTAAAAAGTACTCTGATGTATTTATTGTAATGTTATCTGTTTGTATACTTTGATGGTACCTGGCTACCGAATAAAGTTATTATTACTACTTACTACTGGTGCCTGGATAGGCCCTCGGTTCTCAACCAGGAGTTTGGCTGGGTGTTCCCCCAAAATTTTAGTGACCCCTCAGGTGGCACATGTCCCTTGAGAAGTATTGATCTTCTGTGGGGCCATCCCTGTATCCTGTAATGTTGTGCTGTGCTGATACAGGCTTGAATACCCAATCAAAAATACCAAGCCTTGTACTCCTAGTCCACAGAGCCTCAGCATCTAATAGGTAAATAGTATACCGGGGGAGAGCCACAGGACCAACAGTAGTCAACAATCGATGGAAAAATGCAGGCTCAGGAGAATCCACCTTTGGAGATGGTTAGTAATTTTATGCTGTTCAAGATCAGCGAGGAGCAGGAGAAGGAAGCAAACTATTGCGGGGAGCATCAGGCTTGCTGGTGAATGACCGCCTGTACTCCGCATGCTGTGCAGCTGGGAGTAATGCCGTCTAGATCACCCGGCATCACATGGCTTCCCCTGATGTAGCTGGCGGTGCAAAACCCCCCTTTGCCGATACCGCCCATCCAAGTATGCTCAAGGTATCGGTAACGATTAACAAATCAAAGGAGCCAGCGTGAAAAAAAGCAAAGTCACCGCTACTACACATAGCCTCAAACTGCTACGGGCCTCGCTGTGGCAGCGATGATCAGGAAGGTGCACAACGGAGTGGAGCCCTTGGGGGACTCAGCCCACCATCTCCATTCCCACCAGAATACAGTTATTATTATTCTTACCACATTAACTTGGCTATATGGATTTACCTTGTGATGTACTGGTTAGGTCGATTTAGGGGATGCATTATTTTTGTCAAACTATTCAGAGCACTCACTTTAGTAGTGGTATAACTTATCCGAAAGTACCTTGCCACCTTTGAGAAGTGATTTACATCAACAGTGTGCCTTAAAGTAGTTGTCAAAAACATTGATCACTCAACATACAACAGCATTACATTGGTTACACTGGAATTTCTACCCAGTTCAAATTACGCTGTTATATTTTTGAAAACAACCCTTGGTTCTGATGCATGCATCACACTTGAAAAGCAAAATGGTGCCTGTAGACAGTGGCGGCTCCTACGCAATGGTGGAGGAGCATTGCCCCCACTGCCTGGTTCAGAAACAGCAAGTGAAAAGTCGTTTTAATTTTCATTTGCCGGCTCTGAGCCAGGTTGGGCAGGAAGGGGTGGGGCATGGGAGGAGGGAGCACGAGTGGTTGTGCACTCCCTAAGCGTGCATATGTGCTTGGCAGGCCGTTCAAAACACACATGCGCATTTAGGATTCTTTGAGCAACTGGGCTGGAGAAACCCCGCAGACTCCCTGAGCGGAGCGTCTTTGCAGTCCGCTCAGGCCAATCCCTGCGCTGCATGAGCAACGCAGGGATTGGCTGGGAGTCTGTCCCAGTGGCTGCTGGGATCAGGAAGAGGATAGGAGAGAATATTCTTAAACCCCCCTGCGCGAATGGCTCCCCCGCACTATCCCTCCACCCGCACCACCTTGCCTTGATTATGGTTGCAACCCCTGGCTGTGGAATGGAGGTGTCTCGCCATATGTCGCGGCATGCAGAGTAAGCATTATCTAGGGTGAAAAACGCTGAAGTCTACACGCTGGCTCCCTCGCTCTAGGCTATTTTAATGATTAGACCACGACTTTGTTATCATTACAAGTACCCCTTTTGTTAATGTGCTGCAGATAAGAATGTAAATGTATTGGCATTTATATAGCGCACTACTTACCCGTAGGGTCCCAAGGCGCTTTGACCGCTGCGAAACCCTTCCTGGCTTCCCTGAGAGATGGTCCCTTAATCAGACCCTCCAGCTTATCGCGATTTCGCGATTTGCAAAAAAATCGCGAAATCGGCCGATCTCGGGAAATGCCGCGATATTTGGCAAAAAGCCCGCGAAATTTGCCGTTTCCGCCGTAAATAGAGAAGGAGCGAGGCACCCATTTTCCTATTCCCCCTGCGGCCGAGAGAGGGAGAAGACCACGGCGGCCGAGAGAGGGAGAAGACCAGCAGCAGCACACCAGCAAGAGGGGGAGAGAGCACGAAGTAAGTGTGAGAACATCCGATGGTTAAATTGTCTTTTTAACGCTTGCAGAGTAGGCCTACACTAAATTGAGTGCATTAAACAGCACGTCCTCCATCCTCCGCACGTTCTTGCATCGTGACAGTTATTGGATGCAAAAAAATGATGTACTGAAGTTTTCGGAGTGCATTTTTATCTGCCTACACTAAGTAAGTTGTTTACATTATATTGTCTAACGGGGTCAGTCTGCTGTCCATGCAGGCAGCTGCCTGTTTCTCCGTTGCTGCAGTGCACTCTTTAACAGCTCATACTTCACGCTGGATTTTGTTTTCCGACTGTAGATTTTGGTGCTACATGTTAAAATAACATTAGTAAGTAAAATGCAAATCCTAAAGCCTTTTTCCATGTAAGGGCTGTTAGAGTTAATTTTGCAAAGTTGTGCCAACTCACCTGCTGCCTTTCCTGTCGGTAGTACCACGGTTCTCTCAAAAATCAAGGCCGGCTGACGAGGCTTGCAGTCACAGTCTCACGTCAGCATGCCTGGGCCATGCCTCTGAAGAGCTTAGGTTAGAGTAGTGAACCTGCTATCATTGCAGATAACGTCTGCACAGTGAGTCCGACTCACGGTACTGCATGCAGTACTGAACAGGCAAGAATCGAGCACATGGGGCAGCAAGGAGTCTACTAGTGTTGCAGCTTGAAGGCATTACAGCTGAGGTGCGTATTTTTTATGCTGGGACCTCGCATCCTTCAGTTGTGGGCCTGGTCCCATTTGTGACAGAAAGTCCCTGGAGTACACACTGATCCTCTGCATCCTGACTTGATTGATTGCCGGCAGCATGGAGGATCCAGGATGTCCAGAGTGAGTGAAGGCTTCTGCTAACTTGCTATGGCTGCTACTAATAAATAGCATTAATGCTTCAATCATTCTGAGCTGCCAGCTCCCCCTGGTCTGTAGTGAACACTTCTGGAACTTCAGTGAATGGTGGGATTTTTGAAATGGAGATTTGTTTCTGTTTCAGCCATGTCATCTGTTTTAAAGGGACTAGGCACAGGTGTAAATAAAACCCAAACATAACTGAGGTGGGAGGGTGGAGCACTGATAAATGGTTCGCACCTGCCCTTCATGAAGACAAAGTAGAAGCAGACAATTGGAGAGGAGATATATATATATATATATATATATATATATATATATATATCCGATTATACTTCTGAAAACAAATGTGTGTAGGGCCCTCTCTGTTCATCTGGGCGTTATGTTAGACTTGCAAGTTATCTCATAACGTTTTGCAAAGGCGTCATAGGGACTCGTTGAGCAGGTCGTATTCTGAGTTTTCATGCAGTGCAAATTTCAGCTTGGGGCCGAATTTCACTGTGTATCTTTATTTTTCTTGTTTTTGTTCATGTGTGTAGGCCTACTTGGCAATACCCCTGATAGTAAATTGTTTTCTAGTGCCACAGCCATGATTCTCTTCTGAGCTGCCACCTGCCTGCCCTGTTACAGCTGAGAACTGACTGTACATCACATAGCAGTCTGTCCTCTCACTGACTGTAAGCTGTGTTAGTAGTCGCTCGTACCTGGTTCAGGTGATTGGGAGAGCCACTGTGGTGCTTGCCAACGTAACTTCTCAGTGCGTCAAGCATCACTGAGTCAACAGAGCTTGTAGTGTATCTGTGTGTGACAAACTGCAAGTGGGGTGATGGGTTTGGCAGGTAGTGGGCGGCATTCTGGGCCAGGGCACCCTGCTCACATGCCATTCCAGTTTGAACCCAGCCATTTCCAAATCAGTCTTGACCCTGTGCCCCATGGGTACAGGCCAGCCCGAACTGCCAAGCCAAGTCCTCCCTGGACTGGAAACAAGCATCCAACGTACATGGCCAAGATTAACATGCCTTTTACCTAAAACAAATGGGCTGAATTGTAAATAAACAAACTGTACATAGATAGCTCCATGTTGTCAAATAACTCAAACAGTAAGATATCTGTGTTTGGTGTTGCAAAAAACCCAAAATAAAATGCCGCTAAATTTCCATTTTTGTGCCGCTAAATTTTCATTTTTGTGCCGCTAAATTTGCCAATCCATGCCGCTATATCCTGGGGGGTCTGCTTAATGGGTATCTCCAGGGTGAGACCAGGCATCCCCGGCGGTCTGGTGGGGGTGGGGCCGTTAGTGAAGATGAGGCAAGCTAATGCCCAGAGTTGCCGAGTGTGATCGCTGATCAGAGTGGGCACCGAGGCCAGAGTGGGCACCTCCGAGGCGAGAGAATTATCGAGTCCGCTGACCCTGGTCCAGAAACCTGCCGCGCCGGGAATCGAACCCTGGTCCCGGGCCGTCCTCTGCTCTCGGGTCTGCCGCCTCTAACCAGTGAGCCACACTACTTCACTGTGAAACTTTCCATTGTAAAGCTGCCTTTGAGTCATAAGTCTCTCTGAGTACATGTGTATTATATTCACTTGGTCATAAATAACTGTGTATTTTTATGATTTTCGATATCAATACTGTATATATTTTACTTGGCATACTGCATTTGGTTAACTGCTTCCCAAGGCATAGACTTTATTTTTTTTTTTAAATAATAAACCAAATAACCCTGATTTACTTACAACTGTAGACTGAGAATAAACCTTTTAGCAAGACTTTTCTACACCCTGACCCAGCATTATTCCCAAGGAGTCTTTCTGTCAGAGGTTTAACACTTGTCACTCTCTTATGTTGTTTTTGCTCCTGCCACGCCCAAAGAGAGATTATTCAACAAATATTTTAAATTACAGTGAACGTCAGAAGCATGTGTTGATGGACACATTGATCCAAATTCCAGTTGTAATAGCTCTTTGGAGATGCGTACAAAAGTGTACTAGAGTTAAATATGCAGTCATGTAACATATAGTGAGGGGCGGTCACACCACGAGCAGCAACGGTCAACTGAATGTCTTTTTCTTTAGAGTGAAGACATTTGAAAGGCATTTCAAAAAAGGGCCGTCACAGAAATGTGTATTTTCTACTGTGTTTTAAAAAGTTATCAACTTTGTCGCTGATATACTTCGCTTTTAAAGATCCTCTCTAATCCAAGACTATAAAAACACAAAACTGGATGGGCAAGGTTTGGCTGAGAGACTTGTCTTTGCGTGCAAAGCGATGTTTAAAGCAGAATGACGAAGGATTATAATATTATTTTAAGCTGTTCTTTTGGCTAAAAGAAGCGGGCCTTTCTCTCTCGCCATCTGCATGCCCACGGCTCCGGCATTTTTCTTAAATCTCGGTTAAACCACATGATAAAAGGCTGAAACGGGGGGAGGCCACGGGGGCATCGGCATATTTTACTGGAAATGTTCCTTTCCTACAGAAAGCGAAATGGATCTTTAATCGGCTTTTTCTCTACCATTTTATTGACATTGTTTTCTAAGAAGAACGTTTCTAAAATGCTTAAAAATGGTTCTTTAAGCTGAGTGAAGTCAAACGTTTGAAGCTTCTTTAATTACGGGAACTGTTTTCGAAAAGTAAAGAATTGTGCGTTGCGAATAACGTACTTCAGGTTTCTTATATTTTAGTGCTGTAAACAAACTTCATGATGACTGAAGGAAAGGCTAATGAAAGGCAGGTGTGCTAACATTTAAGAACTCCCACGGAGATTCGAAGGGTGGGGGGAGGGGGGATTTTCCCTTCAAAATATCTGGTTGGCAATCGTCAGAGTTTTGCAATCGTTTATTTTTACTGTGTGGGGGGATGATGGGGGGGGGGGGGGGGGGGGACATGCAATATGTCAAACAAGAAACTTGAACAAGAAGAGCTATTTAACACGGGTTTACTATAAAAATGCCAGAAACAACTAACACTCAATGTGGCATTGGACGAAATGAGCGTTTACACTCACCTAACTGGTTTAAATATTATTTAACGGTCCACGCCTTCGTTATGCCACACCACAAAATTGTACAGCAATTAACATCTATGGCAATCTATGGCAAATAACAACAATTGTACGCACTTCTGTTGATCAGAAATGGGCACACTATTTGTAAGTCGATTTTGGAAACCATCAACATGACGATACAAAAAATGCATGTTTATGGATTAATAGTGGAATATATTGCAATATAAATCCTTGATGTAGTATAATGAATCTGCTAATACAGAGCAATGACCCAAGTTGAGTTAAAAAAAATTCTCTTTAATATGAAGTACTATCTGGACTAAGAAGACAAGATGATTGAACTCTGGGGGCCGTGTTACAGTAAGGGTGCACTGTCCCTGTTTGCACCACAATTACTTAACTAGGTAAAAATCTGCGCTGAGAAAATACAAAGACTGTGGCCTGGTACTGACAATGTGTTGTATCCAGGGCAGCAGGTACGTGTGCTGTCCTGAGGGTGGCGCATTAGTGAAAAGCGGACAGGCTATTTAAAGAAGAGTCTTCCACTGTGCAGGCGATACCCAGCCTGCACTTACAGGGGGGACAGAGATCCCACTCAAGAGGGGTGCAGTGAACGACTATGTCTACCTGTAGTGGATAACTCTGTGGGAAATAGACCCTTGTTCCCTCTCCAGTGGTGCAATGGCTCTGCCACATTTTTGCAGGCATAGTCCGGGCACCTCCTGACAGCATCTGTGCCAACATCCATAATACAGCACGGGAATAGGGTTTCTGTCATTTGCATTGGCTACACCTTCTGCTGCAGATTGTAAATTGATACTTGTATAGCGCACTACTCACCCGCTAGGGTCTCAAGGCGCTTGTACGAATACTGCTGTGGAACCCATCCTGGCTTTCCCTGTGAGGCGTCCACTCCTGGGCACCCCCAAGTTGGAGGCAGGGCATCCTTAGCGTTGTGGGGGCCGTTGTGGAAATTAAGCAAGCTATTGCCCAGCGTTGCAGAGTGGGACTCCATGATTGGAATAGGCACAGAGGCGAGAATTATCAGGTCCGTGGAATTTTTGAGCCCAAGACCCGCCGAGGCGGGGAATTGAACCTCTGCATGAGGGTCTGCCGCTCTAACCATTGAGCCACAGATTTGCACCATGCAGATTTTTGGTGCATACTCAAGTACAAGCTGCACTCAAGCGATGGACCTTTAGCTCTGGACGGAGGCATATCACAACAAATAATATACATTTAAAAAACGTGAAGCATACCTCGCCTCATAAAAATGACAGAGTGGTAGATTTGCAAACCACAAAGGTTTACTAGCAGATTAAAAAGTTACAAACTGTAAACATTCAGATTAGTTTGAAATCAAAACTCTGTACATGACTGCATGTCAGTATTATTCAAATCAATTCAAAATTGCACATACAAAGATAAGCTGTTTAAAACTGTCATAATGCAAATCAAAGCAGGCACAGTTTACCATGAAGGGAAATTCCTTAATTTGCTAACCTAGAGGGTAGTAAGGAAAGTTGGAGAGAAATCAGGAAGAAGGTGTCAGCGGGTAAAGTCTCTAACAGCAGAATCAAATCAAGATTCTTTCAGGGAAAAGAATGGAAAAAGTCTTCTCTAAGGAGAGTAGAAAGGGCAATTTGAATCTAACTCAGCAATGCAAAGGTAAAGTTTATATTCTATTAGACTTTCAACTCCATGTAATCCCCATAAAGAGAACCAATAGGATCGACCATGTGATAATGAAGGTTTCAGTTTTCTTCCCAGCTGCCACACATTTGAGTCTCAGCTACATGACCTTCAGCTGGAGATCTTATAGTGGGATGATACAATTTGGACAGGATGTTCCCATTCATAGGCGTGGGCTCAATATTTCACTCTCTGAGGAACACACTCACATAAACATTCACTCAGCAACTAAACAAGAAATACATTTTAATGATTGTTGGCTGCCACAGCTCGGCACCTAAAACAAGAAAGACAGACAGAAAGGACAACAACTAATGTGAGCTATTTTAAATTAAGGCCTACACCAACTATGGTCAATTTTAAGGGAATATTGTAGTAAAAGAAGTAACAGAGTCCACTGTAGATATAGGTTCCTTTAATGTAAGTTCCTTCCAAGATTACAGGTACAGAAGTAAGATAGACAAAACCCCACCAGGAGCCAGCTCTCATCAGCTCAGCCTGAGTAGATCAACTGACGTTAAGAGCCAGAGAGTCACCCCAGGCATTCTATGATGTCATCAACATTCTAATCAGTAAAGCACCACAGAGAAGTAGTTTACTACACATCCTCTCTCCTTAGTACAAATATCACACAATGTTGAGGCATGCGTGATGAAGATTATTGTAAATGTAGGTTCAAAGCATTTTAAACTTCAATCTCAATCATGCACCTTTAGGATAGCACCAGCAACGTAATGGTAAGGTCTGCAGAAGCATCTGCAACCCTTTCTGGAATACAACAGTGCCCTGGTAGTGCAGAAAGCAGGCGCCCATCCCTTGCTCCCTGCGTACTTACATTATACAAGCCCTGATGTAGTGTTTGAACGTGGATGGTATTACATGACATCCTACCTCCATTTGTGAGTTCGAGTCATCCCTTTAAATGCTCTTCGGAGCATGTATGTTGTGCTCTGTATGAGGTTGTGGTCCAACAGATTTATTTATATATTTATTTAAGTGTCTTATAGAGCACGAACTTGACCCGTGAAGGTATCAGAGCGCTTTACAGGGTTTACAGAAGAGAACAAACAAAAAGGCTTATATGTACAGGAGTGTAAAAAACTATTGGAGAGGGGCAGTGGTGCTTGACCCATTGGGAGTAGAGGGAACATAAGTGGATGGTTATGTTTACAATTAGAATCCGTAAAAACCCCACCGAATCTTGGTGGAGTGAATAGGTGATCTGCTGCAAAGGCGGTAGTCTTAGATTAATCAGGCATACTGTTGTGGTTGACGGCAGAAATTAGATGAGAAATTTACCCACGAGGTAAGTTTTGGCCTCCTTTTTGAAGTGTGCCAGAAAAGGGATTCTTCTGATGGCGGGTGGGAGAGAGTTCCAAATTCTTGGTGCGGCCCCTGAGAAAGCCCGATTGTAGGTTTATTTCTTCCGGAAACTGGTAGGTTGGAGCAAGAGTTCTCTGGCAGACCGAGAGTTCCTGCTTCTTCCAGATACCACTAGTTTCTGTGCAAGATAAGCAGGGGAGTTTGCGTATAGAGCCTTGTGAATTCTGGACTCGAGGGGGAGCCAGTTTAAAGCCTTCAGATGTGGAGAGATGTGATCGAATTTCCTGGTGCCAGTAAGTAGTCTAGCGGCCGCATTGAGGCAGACTTTTAAGGGTGCCAGGGAGATCTTGGGTAAACCGGAGAGGGTGGAACCGATATATTCCAACCTAGAGAGGACTAGTGCTTGGACTGCCATTTTTAGGTTGGAAGCGTCGATGAATGGTTTCAGCTTCCTTAGGTAGCTCAGATGGAACCTTGCTGATTTAGCCATCGAGTTGATGTGGTCCCGCATGTTCAGGTTGCTGTCGAGCATTATACCCAGGGATTTGGCAGAGTCCACGATGGTCGGCAGGCAGTTTAAGGCTGTGATGGCCATGATCCACTTCTGAATCTCAGGGTTGGCTTTTGTAGGGGAGATTAGGAGGAATTCAGTTTTCTTTGCGTTGAGTTTGAGTTGGTTTGAGGGGAGTCATTGGACAGTCAGTTTCAGGGCCTCATTCAGGGAGAGGATCTCCTCGAGCGAAGAGATTTTAATGTATATTTGGGTGTCGTCCACGTACATATGGTAGGAGATGTTAGCGGTGCGAAGAACTTCGGTAAGTGGCTCTAGGTAAATATTAAAGAGGGTGGTGGAGAGGGCTGAGCCTTGAGGTACTCCAACCGTGACTGGGGTGGGAGCTGATAGTTTGCCATTAATTAAGAATCTCTGTGATCGGTTGTGGAGGAAGGACTGAAACCATTCTAAAACAGTGCCATCCAAGCTCATCCTAAGTTTGAGGCGTTCGAGTAGATTTTCATGGTTGACCATGTCGAAGGCAGAGGATAGATCTAGGGGGATAAGAAGGCAGGGTTTGCCTTAGTCTAGGGCTTGAAGTGCATCATCCACTATGTGGAGCTTAGTAGTTTCAGTGCTGTGCCACAGTCTGAAACCAGATTGGAAGTCATCAAGTAGGTGGAAGTTGTTGATGTATTGACTTAGTTGTTGTTGTACACACTTCTCTAATACTTTGGCTAATGGAGGGATGTTGGAGATAGGTCAGCAGTTGTCAGGGGAGGCTGGATCCAGCGATATTTTTTTTAGAATAGGGAGGACTTGTTCGGCTTTCAGAGCATCCGGAATCGATCCTTGCTGGAGATAGGCGTTGATTATTGCAGTCCAGCTAGGGACAATGGATTGGGAGGCAGCAGCGAGGCAGTTGGATGGTAGAGGTTTATTAAAGTGGTTATTCGGGTTTAAGGTGGAGAGGATTTTAGAAACTGAGGCTTCATCATAGTATTTGAAGACGGTCCAACGTGCTTGGTTTTTAGGAGAGGCCAGTGGGAGTGGCGCGGATAGTGGGGGGGGGCAGGTCAGGAAAGGGTTGAGAAAATGTAGCGGTACTGAGTTCATTTCCAAAGGCCGTGATTTTATCAGCGAAGAAGGAGAATTCCTCTGATTATATTAGAGACTTGGTAGATTCTTTTGGTGTTTTAGCCAGTTAATTTGATTTGTGTTTGACCAGTTCAAAGAGTTTGCGGGGTCTATTCGTGGCATTCTCCAGTTCCTATCTGAAATATTCTTTTTTTGACTTGAGGATGTTCTTGTTATATGAGTTTCTCCCCTGGCGGAGAAGTTTTAGATGCGCAGCAGAGGGATGCTGCCTCCAAGTTCTTTCAGATTGCTGGAGGGATCTCCTCCCCATGTTGTGGGATCCAGTGAACCAGGGGTTTCTGTCTTTGATTTGTGTTCTTTTTAGTTTTAGTGGGGCAAGGTCATCCAGAATGTTTGATATAAACGCTGAGTAATGATCATTGAGGTAAAAACTCCATAATCTTTCTTGAACAGCTTTTCAAATAGACTCACCCTGAACAGAAGCTAATTGAATAGTATCTTTCAGCATTCTGTTTGCTCTCACTACCATACCATTTCCTTGGGGACTATAGAGAGCCGCAGTCATGTGCTTGATACCCATATTGGTTAAAAATGTTTCCATAGCATGAGACAAACTGTACTCCATTATCTGACACTAAATACTTCGGAATCTCTTCTCTACAAAACAAATTATTCAGCATATTGATTACTGAAATAGTAGAAGGTTCAGATAAAAACAGATAAAAACGTACATTCCACCCATTTGGAGAAGTAGTCAACTGTGACCAAAGTAAATCTCATCTTGGATTTGAGATTGTACATTGGACCAATAAAATCTATCCCCAATTTTTCCCAAGGTCCCTTGGGAAAGTCAACAGGGTGAAGAGGAGTGTTACGAACCTTCAATAATTTATCAGCCTCAGAACAACTGATACAACGCCCTACATGATCATTGAGGTCACTGACCCTAGTTTTATGTGGGGGGGGGGGGTCAGATTTGCAGTGAGCCTTCAGTTTCATGTCGTCAAGGTTCTTGATGTCTCTGATCCAGCGTTTCATAATCACCGGTCACGGTGCCTTTGTCTAGTGGGTCCTGGGTAAAAGGAAGGCAATGGCGTGGTGGTCAGACCAGTCACAAGGTACTATGGAGATGAGCTTAACTGAAGATTCCTTAGCGATGATCCAGTCCAGGGTGGCCCCTTTTGAGTGCATTGGCAGAGAGCACGCTTGAGTCAGGGCTTGATCGGTTAGGAGATCTTTGATGGTGTTGACGTGGGGATCCTTAGGATCGTTCCAATGCAGGTTGAAATCACCAAGGAAAATCTCTTTAGCATTGGAGGAAATCTTAGTTGTGATGATTTCCAAGAGGTGATCGGTGAAAGTCATTCAAACCTGGGGGGTGGTAAAAGATGTGCAAATTGCACAGATGCAATGAGTTTTTGCAAATGGAGAGGGTGGGGTATTCGCAGGAGTCAGTGGTGTCCGCCATGAGTTCCATGACAAGGAGGCTAAAGCGGTAGATGCAGGCGATGCCTCCTCCTTTCCTGCTGGATTGTCTGTCGAGTCTAGCAATATTGTAGTTGGGAGGGACTAATAGATATAGACAGGGAGAATAATATTAGTTGAGCCATGATTCCGTTAGTATTGCTAGATCTACGTTTTTGTTCAGGATCAGATCAGCAATATCAGTGGTGTGCTTAACTGCCAATTGATTAAGAGACCTGATTGGGGGGTCTGGGGGAGTGTCAGGGGTCTGAGAACTGGAGCATGCATGTTCACTTCTTAAGATCACGCTACTATGCTCTGAATGAGGTTGTGGTCCAACAGATAGTGCTTTACTGATGGTATACCCATACTGTATACACAGAAGACATTGACTACAGTGACATTACCTTTATAGGGACTTCTTGAGAGTTCATGTCTGCTGATTACTGGTTTAAAATTGCTGCATTTGTACTCCAGAGAGCAGTGTCTACTAACGCACTGATTAAAAAATTGCAGGGATGCTTTTTCTCCTGATCAGTACATGTTGTGTGACTGATTACATGTGGTATGCATTGGAACCATGTGTGGTTTGCATGGGGTCTCTGCAAGGAATCATTATACAGCACTTAGTATGGCAGAGCCCAATAACAGGATTAAGGGCACTCTAGCTTCTCTTTCTCGAAACATCAGAGACCTCCTATCTTGTATTGGACTACATTTTTCAATCAACACAGTGACCTGCTGTAAATCGAAGAAATTACCTTCATTAGGTTGTATAGGCAGCTCCCATGTCGGCCAAGCAATAGCTCACTTCTTCCCAGGATGGTTCAACTGTGTCAGGCTAAATACACTTCTCTGTGTCTATCATTGGCCTCCCTTTGTTATTATATCTGGAACTGTCTGGAAAGAGGAGAGCCCTGTGAAGTTCAGTGGTTAAAGTATTTCCGTAATTATAGTCCACATACCTGTCGTGTAGATGTAAACAATATATTGAAGATAAAACAAGAGACCAAAATACAGAAATTAAAAATGGGCAGGAACCAGAATAATACAGCTCTATTTTTGCTTCTAAACATATAAACTCCCTCAATAGAATATAGCAGTAACCAAAGGTAAACTATACTACACAAGCTAAAGAATGTCCATATAAACAATACCAGTGAGACTACCACATATCCCCCCTCAACACAACACAAAGATGACTAAAAAACATACTGTAAAACACCCCCACACAAAAAAGCAATACCTACAAAGGATACATAACATATGAGCCCAAAAACACATATACAAATATCCAGAAAACAAAATGAAACCAGAAAATGATTAATCCCTGAATTTTTAAGGAACTCCCTGTAAGAGCAGGTTCTTCAAAGAATCCACGAAGGCAGGAGAACTGAAGCAGTCTTCTTTATTTCTAAATGGTACACAGCACAGTCCCAGCACACTAGCCTACATCAGAGGTATCAGCACAACTGCCTCACCTCGAATCATTAACTGGAATCCCCTTGTACATTCCAATGACAACACAAGTGACCATGGAAATGGAATGCAAACAAGTAGAATACAACACATCTTCCTCTTTTCCACAAAGAAAATAAATACAAATTATATGACTAAACAAAAACACAAAAAGAAAAACAAATAATAGAACTCATTGAATTAAGATAATAGGGAGCACAGATCCTCCTTTTGCTCTCCCTGGGAAGAGCAGCTACTCCACAAGTTTTAGAATCAGCAATAACACTATCAGTATCTTGCAACAAACAAGAATTTGAAAGTGCAGAATCAGAAACAGAACAATTTTCATTATCAGTATCCTGAAGAACTGTCACATCACCACCACCAGTGTGTTGAGAAGACAATTCAACTGAATGACTGGAACGAAAACAATCTGGTAAAGAAAAAACAGAGGCGTATCATATACACAACTTTCTTGAGCATTGTTTTTCCCTAAAACCACATTCCTTTTACTCCACCATTTCCTATTTTCAACAAAAACTGCATGTCTGGAAACTTTAATATTCTGTGTCAAAGGTTAAAACTTAGACTTATGACCTTTTACTCCAAGTGGTCTTTTAACTTTGATAAAATCCCCCACTGAAAGTTGTATATCTTTTGCTTTCATGTTAATGTCATAGACTTGTTTCATTTTAGATTGTGCCTTTTCAATAGAGTCACGTAATTGTTTGAGATCAGGTAACTTGTCAGAACATTTTGTTTGCTCCAAAACCCAATTTGGACTGGGTTTAGAAGAACCAAAACGCCCTTTGAGCAAAACTAAAGGAGGAACCCCAGTCACAGAGTGTGGAGTATTGTGGTAAAACTCCATAATCTTTCTTGAACACTTTTCAAATACTGAACAGAAGCTAATTGAATAGTATCTTTCAGCTTTCTGTTTGCTCTCTCTACCATACCATTTCCTTGGGGACTATAGAGAGCCACAGTCATGTGCTTGATACCCATATTGGTTAAAAATGTTTCCATAGCATGAGACAAACTGTGAGAAGTTGGCCTGATATGTGATTCTCACTAATTCTAGTGATCACCTTGTATCATGCCAAGCAACCCTTATGATGATCGGTTGTAAGTCAACCTTATAGACCAGTTATCCTAGTGGTAACGTGGACAAAGCAGTCTTAGGCTAAACTCTGAAAGGCATGTGAAGCCAGCTGTATTACCATACACAACCCCCTTGAATACCACATGAAAGGACACCACACAGATATATATTGAAATAATATATATATGTATTAACTACAAATATCCCCTGAACTATTTATGAGCACAGAAGCACAAGTGTTAAACAAAACACAGTTTAAAATACACAAAAGTTGCACAATATGGATGAGCCCTAGGGGCCACCTAAACTATATACTAAGAAAGTGGTATAAGAGATACCACTCGAAAAGGGAAACAGGCCTAGGGCCTTGGGAATCGCTGGAGCTGTTCGGGACTAACAGGGACTAAGTCGGGAAAGGCCCGCGGGACTCGGGTGCAGTGTTTAAAGTGCACGCACTCACCAATACAAAGTCTATGGTGCGTAAAAGTTAGAAAGTTAGTTAGTTAGGAACCTTCCGAGTGACCTAGAGAGCTGAAACTTGAGACACAGGCCCTAGAGGTGTGTACCAGTGTGGGAACACCAGCGTTGCTGAGTTACCTCACCCACAGGAAGCGGGTGCATAGGGTCGAAGTAGTGTCGGGTTTCGTTGCGCTGGTTGATGGTGCTTGGAGCTGAAGATGCTGCAGGCGGCTCGATGTGAAGAGTTCCGGTGGATCCAAGGGTGGATCTGAAGTTGTGAAGACCTGAAAGCAGAGAGGACAATGTTCAAAGTCACTAGTCAGTGACTACTGTGGAACCAGATTGGAACCAGGTGATGTTGGGTGCAAACAGGTGTTGAGGTGTAGCTTCTCTCTGCAGCCACATGGACACCAGGGGTCGAGGACTTCCAGGAGTCGGTCACAAGCTGTCCCACGCAGGCTTCTCGCTGTTGGCAACTTGATTGGAGCAAACAGGCCTTGGCTAATGCAAGCCACGCAGGAATCGAAAAAGGCTTATCACTCGGACCAGCAAGGTCAGAGCGGGTGCTCCCTTTTACAGGAGCGAGGGCAAGTCTGGAGCAACCATACCCGCAGTGTAGTTTGTCGGTTTCGTCGCCAAGATGGCCGCTGACCACGTGGCTAGTGGCCGGATGGCGCGTCGAGTGGCACAATACAAAAGGGCCCCACACAGATCGTGGAGATGCTGGGGGGCTGATCTTCGGTGCAAGGGCTGCTCGGTGGTGGGGGTTCTCAGTCCCCAAAGCACAACATCGAGGGTGCCTCTGATGTTGCGCAGTCAGCTCTTCAGGTGTCTTCCAAGAGGTCCTGTCCAACGTCTCTCGGTGCCTCCACGGGTCCCTTCTTTGCCGGGACTGTGGATCGGGCTGTGAGAAGTCTGGGAGTCTGGGTCTTGTTGGGCTCTGGGCTCGGGCTCCGGCGGGAGGCGGTGGCAAAGCAGACGTCGAGTTGCTGGTTGGTACCTGTGTTCACAGGGTGGCCACTCCTAGGCCACAAGGGAGATGCTCTTCAGTCTTCTGTGCAGCAGAATGTCGAAGTCCAGTCGTCTTCTTTGTTTAAAGTTGATTCAGGATGATCTGAGGTGCTCTGGCACTGCTCCCTCTCTTATTCCCAATCTGAGGGGTGGATCACCTGCTAGGTTCCTCCTCTGGGTGGGACCAGGAAGGGGGGCGGTTACACCCCCTTTCCTTTGTCCAGCTCCTCGCCAGGCCTGGGTCTGGAAAGTTTCAGGACCGGTTTGGACTGGCTTATGCTCGAGGACACCTTGTGTGCCCCGGGCATGTCTCAATCTATTCAGCCCTGTCCTACCCAATACACAAAATCCTGTCTGGGGTGGTGCTCGCACCTCCCAATGCAGGAAACCCTTTGTCCAAGCCTCCCTCGCTGGAAGGACTCCCAGCAGCAGGAGGTCAGACTTGTGTCTGTGGTGGCAGCGTCCATTTTGTGACGCTGAGGCTCTGGTTAACTTTAACCGGGGTTAAGGCTACACACATGTCGTGTCCCTCTAGAAGGGTGGAATGCTATCCCCGTTGACAGAACTGTCAAGGGGATAGTATTCCAAATCGTATGACACCTTACTCGACATGTTTTGATAAAGCCAAACCAAAGTTAGCATATGACCGCGAGGATTATAATGCACTTAAGAGTATATGGTTTGGCAATATCCCGGAACAGCTAAGGGAGTGGTTCCCGACAGCTGCAGACAGGCTCAGCTCATGCTACAGCACCATCTCACATATTTCCAAGCACTCTGCCTCCAGGATTGATGAGGCCTTCCATAGGAGTGGCTGATAGGAACATATGTGTCCAGTTAAGGTTAGATATAGGGATACTATATCTAAGTAAGAGGTGATTACACCAATTTACCCCAGCTGAGTCAAATATGGAGGCCAGGCCAGGGTGGCACAATACATGCTGCAGCCCCTGGTAGGCCTTGGAAACACCTATGCCCTGGGTACCTTGGGTACACTGTTACAGGGGCCAATAAGGTGAACCAGTTCCAATTCGTAATGCACCTAGGGTGCATTGGCAGTAATTTAGAGAGAGAACAGCAGGCTGTGGGTCTTATTACCAGGCCCAAAGCCACATTAAGTCATAAACCAGTGAAGATCAAAGCAAAAATGTGGGGTGACCATAGGATAGCAGACCCTACTCTCCTACACAACCCCCCCCCCCAAAAACGCAGGGACATTAGACTAACCTTGACCAGTTGTGTCTTCATGTTCTAAGTGGAAGTACCTGGAGAGACCATCTGCGTTGCCATGGTCAGTCCCTGGGCGGTGCTCCACTGTAAAGTCCATCCCCTGTAGGGAAATGGACCACCTGAGTAGTTTGGGGGTTTCACCCTTCATCTGATTAAGCCATAAGAGGGGCTTATGGTCGGTCTGAATCTTGAAGTGAGTGCCAAACAAGTATGGTCTCAACTTCTTCAGGGCCCACACCACAGCAAAGGCCTCCCTCTCAATAGCTGACCAACGTTTTTCTCTGGGGGTCAGCCTTCTGCTAATAAAAGCAATGGGCTGGTCTTAACCATCTACATTAAGCTGTGAAAGCACTGCTCCCACTCCCAACTCAGAAGCATCTGTTTGGACAAGGAACTCTCTTGAGTAGTCAGGACTCTTCAGGATTGGTGCAGAGCACATGGCCTTCTTCAGGTCATCAAATGCCTTTTGACAGTTTACTGTCCACTGAACCTTTTTGGGCATCTTCTTGGATGTCAGATCATTAAGAGGAGTCACAATGTGCCCATAGTTCTTAACAAACTTCCTGTAGTACCCAGTCAGGCTCATGAAATCTCTGACCTGAGTCTGGGTAGTTGGAGGGGACCAGTCCCTGATGGTCTGGATCTTACTCTCCAGTGGTTGAACTTGGCCTCCACCCACAAGGTGGCCCAGGTATACAACCTTACTCTGCCCTATCTGGCACTTTGTTGCCTTGATAGTGAGGCCTGCCTTTTGCAGAGCCTCAAGCACTTCCTTCAGGTGGACCAGGTGATCCTCCCAGGTGGAGCTAAAGACAGCAATATCATCCAGATATGCTGCGCAAAAGTCATCCAACCCAGTAAGGACTTGATTCACCAACCTTTGGAAGGTGGCAGGTGCATTTTTCAAACCAAAGGGCATCACCACAAATTGATAATGCCCACTAGGGGTAGAAAATGCAGTCTTGGCTTTAGACTCCTCCGCTAACCTGATTTGCCAGTAGCCAGCTGTCAAGTCAAATGTGCTCAAATATTTGGCAGAAGCCAACTTGTCAAGGAGCTCATCTGCCCTTGGAATAGGGTGTGCATCTGTCCTGGTGACAGTATTGTGTCCTCTGTAATCCACACAGAACCTCATCTCTCTCTTGCCATCTTTGGTGTGAGGTTTGGGGACCAGAACCACTGGGCTAGCCCAGGGGCTCTCTGAAGGCTCAATGACACCTATTTCCAGCATCTTTTGCACCTCAGTCTTTATACAGTCCCTGACATGGTCAGGTTGCCTGTAAATCTTGCTTTTTACAGGAAGACTGTCACCAGTGTCCACCACATGGGAACACCAGTTAGTCTGACTGGGTGTCAAGGAGAACATATGCCTGTATGCCTGCAGAACTTGTCTACAGTCATTTTGCTGATGTTCAGTGAGGCTGCCATCTAAGGCCACACCATCAACTGAGCCATCCTCAGGGTTCTGAGTAGGCAGGTCTGGGAGAGGGTCACTCTCTTCCTCCTGTCCCTCATCTGTAGCCATGAGCAAGCCCATGTCTTCCCTGTTGACATATGCCTTCAGTCTGTTGACTTGGAGCACCCTGTGGGGGCTCCTGGGAGTTCCTAGGTCCACCAAGTAGGTGACCTCTCCCTTTTTCTCCAGAATTGTATGGGGTCCAGACCATTTGTCTTGGATTGCTGCTGGGGCCACTGGCTCCAGCACCCATACCTTCTGTCCTGGCTGAAACTCAACCAAGACAGCCTTTTGGTCATGCCAAGCTTTCTGTAATTCTTGGCTAGCCTCAAGGTTTTTGGATGCCTTTTCCATATACTTAGCCACCCTGGAGCGGAGACCAAGTACATAGTCCTCTATGTCCTGCTTAGGCTTTTTGAGAGGTAACTCCCATCCTTCCTTCACTAGACATAGGGGTCCTCTTATAGGGTGCCCAAACAACAATTCAAAGGGGCTGAAGCCAACCCCTTTTTGAGGGACCTCTCTATAAGTAAACAAAAGGCAGGGTAGAAGGATGTCCCATCTTCGCCTGAGCTTTTCAGGTAATCCTTTGATCATACCCTTTAGGGTCTTGTTAAATCTTTCAACAAGCCCATTACACTGTGGATGGTAAGGAGTGGTGAACTTGTGGTTGACACCACATTCCTTCCACATAGCTGTCAAATATCCTGACATGAAGTTGGCACCTCTGTCAGATATTACCTCCTTAGGAAACCCCACTCTGGAGAAAACTCCAAGTAAGGCCCTGGCCACAACAGGAGCTGTTGTGGTCCTAAGTGGAATTGCCTCTGGGTACCTGGTGGCATGGTCCACCACCACTAAGTATGAATCTGTGCCCAGATGCTGTAGGGGGATCCATTGGACCTACAATATCAATCCCCACTCTTTCAAAGGGAACCCCCACCACAGGTAGTGGTATCAGGGGGGCCTTTGTGGTGCTACCTGCTTTACCACTGGCTTGGCAGGTTACACAGGAGCGACAAAACTCCTTGGTGTATTCAGACATGTGAGGCCAGTGAAAGTGAGGGACAAGCCTGTCCCAAGTCTTATTCTGGCCTAGGTGTCCTGCTAAAGGAATATCATGGGCCAAGGTAAGTAGGAAGCCCCTAAATTGCAGAGGTATAACCAATCTCCTGGTTGCACCAGGCTTGGGGTCTCTACCCTCTGAATAAAGGAGTCCATCATCCCAATATACTTTATGGGTACCTTGAGCATTCCCAGCAGCCTCAGCAGCAGCCTGCTGTCTGAGGGGTTCAAGAGAAGGACAGGTTAACTGAGCCTGCCCCAAGTCTGCCCTAGAAGGTCCCCCTGTCCCCAGAAACTCAACCTGATCAGGTTCAAGTTCTTCAGAGACAGTTCCTTCAGTGGTCTCAAGACCAGCTTCCTGTGAAGCCTGATCCTCACTTGTAGGCAGTTTGGAAGGCACAGCCTTTACCCTCCTGTTCTTCTTCTTGGAAGGTGCTTGGTCTATTGTTCTAGGATCCAAGACCTGAGGTTCAGAGAGGCACTTTTTGGCCTGTGACCTGGTCACAGCAAGGACATGTGATGATATCCCTAACATCTCTGCATGAGTCCTGTACTCAACTTCTGACCATAGAGAGCTCTCCAGGTCATTGCCCAACAAACATTCAACTGGGAGATCAGCACTAACCACAACTCTTTTTAGGCCAGTTACCCCTCCCCAGGAAAAGTTAACAATTGCCACACTATGGGTAGTGGTGACCTTCAAAGGAGAGCCACAAGATTGCTGCCCACTGCTCCTGAGGGATCTGCTGTACCTTGCAGGCTCCCTCAAGTGCAGTCATCCATTTGTGGATATCATCCCCAGCTTTGTAGGGGGGCACAATCTTACTCAGGTTTCTGTTATCAAAAGACCTGTCTTTATCCTTGTGGATAATGCTGCCACCAGTGGGTTCTATTACCCCACTCTCTCTAGGCTGTCTTGCTCTAGCAAGTTTCTCTTGGGCCAGGGCAACTTCTAATTCTTGTCTCTGGATCCTAAGTTCAGCCTCTCTCATTTTGGCCTCATGTTCCCTTCTCTGAGGGCTAGTCATCTCCCTTCTGGAGTGACCATGAGAACCTCTAGAAGCCTGAGAGGTATTGGAGTCACCTGAGTGATTCCTCCTCCTCCTACGCTCCTGGTTAAGTCCACGTGGGTGTCTGGGCAAGGTCAGCCTTGCTTCAGTCCCAAATACACTTAAGTTAGCCTGGTTAAGCCTACTGACTAGCACCTGGCTATTTCTGCCATCATCAGAATCACTGCTCTCCCCTTCTGTCTCCTCTTCTTCTTCCTCCTCCACATCTACCTGAGGAGCTCCAGTGACTTGGTCATCCTCATCTATCTGGACTATAGGGACAGGGGCATCAGTATTGTCATCTTCAGAAGGAGAGCCTCCTTCAGCATTCCCTGTTGGGTCTGCTTTAGAGGTCTTTAGAGTCTCAGACTGGTCTAAGATCTCTCTAAGGTGGTCTGTAGTAGGGGATGGCCCTGTCTTCAGACCCCTTAAGGCACAAAGCTGCCTTAGTTCCTTAAAGGAAAAGATAGCAAATTTGGATGGTGCCCTTGGAGGGTCACTCTCAACAGGAGTAAGTCCACTGGACCCCTCTGCTCCAGACATTGCTCTAGTGTGGGTGGATATGTTGCAATCTACCTACACTGGTATTTACCTACTAAACCTATCTAGTAGTTGTAGTCAGGGTGTGCTACTCCCTATCCTCTACAACAACTAAGTTCAGTAGAACTTAAGTATACTAGTCTTGTTTTATATGTACCTAGCAGGTACCTGTATGATCTTTCAAATGATAATCTCAAAGATTGTAATGGTAAAACAACAGCAAGCTCAGATCCCAATCCGCTGCTCACCAATGTGAGAAGTTGGCCTGATATGTGATGCTCACTAATTCTAGTGATCACCTTGTATCATGCCAAGCAACCCTTATGATGATCGGTTGTAAGTCAACCTTATAGGCCAGTTATCATAGTGGTAACGTGGACAAAGCAGTCTTAGGCTAAACTCTGAAAGGCATGTGAAGCCAGCTGTATTACCATACACAACCCCCTTGAATACCACATGAAAGGACACCACACAGATATATATTGAAAATATATATATATTTATTAACTACAAATATCCCCTGAACTCTTTATGAGCACAGAAGCACAAGCGTTAAACAAAACACAGGTTAAAATACACAAAAGTTGCACAATATGGATGAGCCCTAGGGGCCACCTAAACCATATAGTAAGAAAGTGGTATAAGAGATACCACTCGAAAAGGAAACAGGCCTAGGGCCTTGGGAATCGCTGGAGCTGTTCGGGACTAGCAGTGAATAAGTCGGGAAAGGCCCGCGGGACTCGGGTGCAGTGTTTAAAGTGCACGCACTGACTCACCAATACAAAGTCCATGGTGCGTAAAAGTTAGAAAGTTAGTTAGTTAGGAACCTTCCGAGTGACCTAAAAAGCTGAAACTTGAGACACAAGCCCTAGAGGTGTGTACCAGTGTGGGAACACCAGCGTTGCTGAGTTACCTCACCCACAGGAAGCGGGTGCATAGGGTCGAAGTAGTGTCAGGTTTCGTCACGCTGGTTGATGGTGCTTGGAGCTGAAGATGCTGCAGGCGGCTCGATGTGAAGAGTTCCGGTGGATCCAAGGGTGGATCTGAAGTTGTGAAGACCTGAAAGCAGAGGGGACAATGTTCAAAGTCACTAGCCAGTGACTACCGTGGAACCAGATTGGAACCAGGCGATGTCGGGTGCAAACAGGCGTTGAGGTGTAGCTTCTCTCTGCAGCCACGTGGACACCAGGGATCAAGGACGTCCAGGAGTCGGTCACGAGCTGTCCCACACCGGCTTCTCACTGTTGGTGGTGTCGGCAACTTGATTGGAGCAAACAGGCCTTGGCTAATGCAAGCTACGCAGGAATTGAAAAAGGCTCATCACTCGGACCAGCAAGGTCAGAGCGGGTGCTTCCTTTTACAGGAGCGAGTGCAAGTCTTGAGCAACCAGACCCGCAGTGTAGTTCATCGGTTTTGTCGCCAAGATGGACGCTGACCACGTGGCTAGTGGCCGGGATGGCGCGTCAAGTGGCACGATGCAAAAGGGCCCCACGCAGATCGTGGAGATGCTGGGGGGCTGATCTTCAGTGCAAGGGCTGCTCGGTGGTGGGGGTTCTCAGTCCCAAAAGCACATTGTCGAGGGTGCCTCTGATGCTGCGCAGTCAGCTCTTCGGGTGTCTTCCAAGAGGTCCGGTCCCACGTCTCTCGGTGCCTCCACGGGTCCCTTCTTTGCAGGGACTGTGGATCGGGCTGTTAGAAGTCTGAGAGTCTGAGTCTTGTCAGGCTCTGGGCTCGGGCTCCGGCGGGAGGCGGCGGCAAAGCAGATTTCAAGTTGCTTGTTGGTACCTGTGTTCACAGGGTGGCCACTCCTAGGCCACAAGGGAGATGCTCTTCAGTCTTCTGTGCAGCAGAATGTCGAAGTCCAGTCGTCTTCTTCATTTAAAGTTGATTCAGGATGATCTGAGGTGCTCTGGCACTGCTCCCACTCTTATTCCCAATCTGAGGGGTGGAGCTCAGCTAGCAAGCTCAGCTAGCAAGGTCCCTCCTCTGGGTGGGACCAGGAAGGGGGGTGGTTACACCCCCTTTCCTTCGTCCAGCTCCTTGCCAGGCCTGGGTCTGGAAAGTCCCAGGACCGGTTTGGGCTGGCTTATGCACGAGGACACCTTGTGTGCCCCGGGCATGTCTCAATCTATTCAGCCCTGTCCTACCCAATACGCAAAATCCTGTCTGGGGTGGTGCTCGCACCTCCCAAGGCAGGAAACCCTTTGTCCAAGCCTCCCTCGCTGGAAGGACTCCCAGCAGCAGGAGGTCAGACTTGTGTCTGTGGTGGCAGCGTCCATTTTGTGACGCTGAGGCTCTGGTTAACTTTAACTGGGGTTAAGGCTACACATATGTCATGTTCCTCTAGCAGGGTGGAATGCTATCCCCATCAACAGAACTGTCGAGGGGATAGTATTCCAAATCGTATGACACCTTACTCGACATGTTTTGATAAAGCAAAACCAAAGTTAGCATATAACCGCGAGGATTATAATGCACTTTAGAGTATATGGTATGGCAATATCCCAGAACAGCTAAGGGAGTGGTTCCCGACAGCTGCAGACAGGCTCAGCTCATGCTACAGCACCATCTCACATATTTCCAAGCACTCTGCCTCCAGGATTGATGAGGCCTTCCATAGGAGTGGCTGATAGGAACATATGTGTCCAGTTAAGGTTAGATATAGGGATACTATATCTAAGTAAGAGGTGATTACACCAACTTATCCCAGCTGAGTGATCGGCCAGTTGTGTCAAATATGGAGGCCAGGCCAGGGGTGGCACAATACATGCTGCAGCCCCTTTTAGGCCTTGGAAACACCTATGCCCTGGGTACCTTGGGTACACTGTTACAGGGGCCAATAAGGTGAACCAGTTCCAATTCGTAATGCACCTAGGGTGCATTGGCAGTAATTTAGAGAGAGAACAGCAGGCTGTGGGTCTGATTAGCAGGCCCACAGCCACATTAAGTCATAAACCAGTGAAGCCAAAAGCAAAAATTTGGGGTGACCATAGGATAGCAGACCCTACTCTCCTACACAAACTGTACTCTATTATCTGACACTAAATGCTTCAGAATATCCTGTCTACAAAACAAATTATTCAGCATATTGATTACTGAAAAAGTAGAAGGTTCAGATAAAAACTTACATTCCACCCATTTGGAGAAGTAATCAACTGTGACCAAAGTAAATCTCATGTTGGATTTGAGATTGTACATTGGACTAATAAAATCTATCCCCAATTTTTCCCAAGGTCCCTTGGGAAAGTCTACAGGGTGAAGAGGAGTGTTACGAACCTTCAATAAATTATCAGCCTCAGAACAACTGATACAACGCCCTACAAAATTCTCCACTTCAACATCCATTCCTGGCTACCAATAATATAGATGCAACCGTTTTTTAGTGCCAGTTATACCAAGGTGACCTTGATGAGCAAAATTGATCAAACTTAAGCTCCCCAGGAGGAATTAGCAAACTTCCCTTCATAATACAATCATTTTCAATGGTGAGATCATCCTTTACTTTGTAAAATTGGTGCAAACCTTCCTCCAAATTCCTTTCATCAGGCCAACCATTAATAATATGACTCTTAATCAAATTCTGTAAATGATCACGTTTGACACAATCCAACCATTTACTGATTTCTCCATCCAAAACAACCAAACCATCAACCAAACCAACAACACATTCAGGATCATCATTAAAAAGAAATATCATTCTCATCATGTAGTGGACATCTAGAAAGAAAATCAGTATGAGCATGTTTTCCTCCCGGAATATGTTTGATTAAAAAAGTGAATTCAAACATCCTTGGAAGTAGATTTACAAATCTAGGACTGACCTTATCATGATCTTTTCTGGATAACAAGAAAACTGGAGGATTGCGATCAGTAACCAAAATAAATCTTCTACCCCAAAGAAACGTTTCAAAATGCTTAGTAGCCCACACACAGGCTAGAGCCTCCCTTTCAATGGTGCTATAATGGTGTTCTGTTTGAGATAAAGATCGAGAAGCAAAACCTACTGTATGCTCAACACCTTCTACGTATTGGGTAAGAACTGCATCTTAACCCAACTCCACTGGCATCTACAATAACAATAGATTGTACATCATCTCTGAAAGGGTATAAAGCAGGAGCATTCACAATAAGATTTCTTAAATTACTGAATACTGCAGATTCCGTTTCCTTCCAAGTAAACTGTTCACCTTTCCTAAGTAATTTAGTTAAAGGTTCGGTTTGAAAAGCAAAACTATCAATGAACCGTGAATAGTATTCACATACTCCCAGAAAAGATCTCAATTGATCTTTATTCTCCGGAGAAGGACTTTCAACAATTGCTTTGACCAAGTCAGACTTGGGTGAAATACCAGACTCAGAAGTATGATGACCTAGATAATCAATATCTTTGACTAAAAATTTACATTTTTCTTTTTTAACTGTAAAGCCATTTGACTCTAGTATTTGTAATACATTATACAACTTTTCTAAATGTTCCTCAGTATTTTTTGAAAACACAAGAATATCATCCTGATAAGCAAGAACATTATTGCAATCCCCAAATAGCTTATACATTAGTTTCTGAAAAAATCAGAAGTGGACGATACCAGGCCGAAAAGCATTCGCAAAAATCTAAAAGCACCAAAAGGGGTGCTAAAAGCTGTGAGGGAGTGGGAATCTTCAGCAAGCTCTACCTGATGGTAAGCAGATTTTAAGTCGAGACACGAAAAAACTTTTGCACCTCCCAACTGGGCTAGCATTTCTTGGATTTTGGGCAAAGGAAAACATTCAACTAAGATGTTTTTGTTCAAAGATATTAGGTCAGTGCATAGTTTGATGTCCCTAGAATCTTTCTTCTTCGCAACGACAATCGGAAAAATCCACTCCGATTATTTAATTGGTTCTATGACCTTATCAGAGCGCAGAGATTCTCCAGATGTTGTTTTAACTGATCTCTGATGCATAGTGGAACATTCCTTACTTTGTGAATAATGGGAACATTCTTCTTTAAGATAATTTTGTGTTCAACATCATGCACCAAACCTAATGTATCATTAAATAAGGAATCATGCTTAAGAAGAAGCTGTTGGTGAGAAGGATTTACATCCAGTATATCCACTAGAGATATAAGACATGAAGTGCCGGATCTTAAAACCGTGCCAAATTTCCCTTGATCTTTCCATCCTAGGATGTTGTATCCTTTTTTCACCACATATACTTTAGTAAAAATTACTCTGTCTTTAAATTTGACATTGTTGAAAAAAAAACTAATATATCGATATTATGACCCCCAAAAGAAATAGTACGAATGTCTGGAGGTGAAAGTTGGACTGAATTCCAATGCTTATAAAACAACACATCAGGGACAAAAGTAACTGGAGAACCAGAATCTACAGTTACCTGAATTTCCACATCACCAATGGTTATATTACATAAAGGACCACCATCACTTAAATCAGAATCAATTGAAAGGACAATCTTTTTAAAACTTTTAACAGTACAAATATTGTTTTCAGAAGAATCCTCTGCATTTTCAAGGGTCGCTATTTTCTGAGGATTCTTGCTCATTCGTGAAACATGACCATATTAATTTAATACAAAGTTTACCAAGAGCAGGACAATTTTTTGCGTTGGCTAAATGTGTAAAATATCCACATGGGTAACAAGCACTTTGCTTTTTGCTGTCTTTAGGTTTTGAGAACGTAGATTTAGGTCTAGTTCCAAGCGCATTACCAGTTCTGCTACAGGATCAATCTTAGATTTGTTTAATTCTTTCTGTGCTACAACTGATCTTTCAATGCCTCTGGCTAATTCAAGAGTTTCATTTCATGACGGATTTCTACAACAAAGTAATCTTTCTTGCACTTTTTTGTTGTAACATTTGACGATTAGCTGGTCTCAGGTAGGAATCAATGTTACCATCAAATTCACAGATAGCAAATAAAACTCTCAATTCAGCTAAAAAAAATGTCAGTGGATTCAAACTCCAATTGACGTCTAGTGTGGAATTTGTATCTCTCCACTACCATGTTGGTGTCATCCTTTAAATAATTGGCAAGTCTGCAAGCTGCCTCTTTATAAGCATCCCAATCAGTTTCATTAGATTGAGTAACCACTGGCAAGTGATTAAAAATACGTTGACCTTCTGATCCAAGATTATTGTACAGAAGAGCTCATTTCCTAACTGGCTCAAATTTTGCTCCATCCAGAGCTATTCTATAGCTTTCAAATCCTTTAAACCATTGGTTTCATTTTGTTTTTCGGTATACCTGGTTCTGGAAAGAAATTTGGAGGACACGTAAAATTTTGCATATTTAATGTTATGTAAGTGAATGATATGAAACAAAATAAGCAAAGCGTCCTTCAGAGAAAAATCAAAAAATTAGCACTTAGAATGCATGACTGCCCATCAAGCATAAAGAATGTAAAGTTAATCTGTGAACTGTGACACAACTTGAATTGTAGACTTGTGCAAAACACTAAATATAGGTGTGCGTGTCACCGGTTGAAATATTGACGAACACACTGTAATGATTACACAAATGCACTTTGTTGAGAAAGTATGATGTGCTAATCGCACAGATGCGCGTTAATTAGACCAGGTGTGCGCATCACCGATTTACATCCCATCCTCATCGCCAATTGTAAGAGCAGGTTCTTCAAAGAATCCACGAAGTAAGGCTGTCTTCATTATTACTCATTGGTAGACAGCACAGTCCCAACACACCAGCCTAGATCAGAGGTATCAGCACAACTGTCTCACCTCGAATCATTAACTGGAATCCCCCCATACATTCCAATGACAACACAAGTGACCATGGAAATAAAATAAAAACAAGTAGAATACAACACTCCCCTTTTGATGCTAGAACTCCTGCAACCTTGCATACCCTGACTGAGACATGAACCCCCACCACCACACCCCTGAACAAGAGAATGACATTTGGTTACTCTTGACACATTCCACCATTAATCATTTTAAATACGTAATGCATTACCGAGTATTTCTATAACTTGTGTTGTATCCCTGAATTTAGAAGAACTCTTTTTTAAAAACAACTAATGTTTAATACAAACTCAGTCCCAAACACATTGACCTTGATACCTTGATCATTGATACTTACTTTTTCAACTTGGACTCACTTTCAACACATACCCCACTCGTACGTCCAGTAACTAGAATTGTGTACATCAACCATGTGACCCTTAAAAACATCCATGCATAACAGAATGCAGTATGATACAATAAGCCCATAACAGTTCTCTGATCACTTCTACACAATCAGTATGGGACTTGATCGCACTTTAAATGCACTCCACTATCATCTTGGTAAAAGCCTCTGTACTTTTCAATTGAATTGTGGATAATACAATGGAGTACGCAAATGTTTGATTCCATGTTTTTTTATTTATTCAAGAAACCCTGCATGACAATAGATGTGAGCTGAACACCAATGTCAGATAAAATCTTCAAAAGCACTCCCTCCATGGCAAAAACATCTTTGGAAAACCTTATGTAATGTTAGTTGTGAGTTCAATCATACCTTTCACCTCCACCCAACGCAAGACCAGATTTATCATCAAAATAAAATACCTCATTTGAGAAGGTAGAACATTGAAAGGTCCAAGGAAATCAACAGCAACTTTCTGCCACACCCTATCTGGACAAGGAAGCAGTTTAGGAGAAGGAATTAACAGTAATAAGATGTTCTTCGCTAACTGAACACTTCGTTTAGTAGCACTGATGTGATGATGTTCAGTATGAGCATTTTTAATAATCCGTTGCCTAAAACACATGGGAAGAATAGGTTTGTCAACTCACTAGTTTACCATTTTTCCCAGATAACTCATAAGCAATTTTACAAAAGGGCTTAGAAGTCACACCTAATGACTTCTCTCGAGACCATCCCTCTAACACAAAACTAATGTTCTCCTACAAAATGGTCTCACCCTTAACCTCCTTACGCCAAACTCCATGCTTTGACATACAACACGATCTTCAATTTTGGCATGATACATTACTCAATATCATCATCATACTCCTCATTCTGTCCGTCCACAGGTAACTTCGACAATCAGTCAGCCTTAACATATTTGCTGTCAGCAGTATGAACAAAGTGAAGTTGATTTCCAGCAATTTAGCTGATAATTTAGTCAAGTACGTTGTAAATGTCTTTATTGTTTCACCAGATAATAAACACAACAAAAGGTTCATGATGTGTTCCTAACCAAAACATTGTGCCCCCAAATATGGCTTAAATATTTCTACTCCCATGTGCAGACACACATTTCATTTTCAGTCACAGAATACCCCAATACAACTTCCTTAGGGCGTCTTGAAGGAAAACCCACAGTGTCTCTTTGGTGCCATCCCACTGCTATAAGGTAGCCCCATTACATATGCATTGGTATCCACTGTGACAAAAGTTTAATGTTTTCTAGGATAAGCTTGTAAAGTTGCTGCTGAAACAATGCTACGTTTCAGAAGTTCAACATTTACTCGACATAGTGGTGACCATACAAAATCAGTGTTTTGTTTGAGTAAATCTTAATAACACTCAATTAGCAGAATTCTCCATAAATTTTGAATAAAACTCAAAAATTGTTAGGAACGAACATAACTGTTCCTTATCACCTGGGTGTAGCATTTTCATGATACCATCAACCAATTCTGGTTTGGGTTTTACTCCATCAGAAGACAACACATGCCTTGAAAATACCACTTGATCCACAAAAAAAACACATTTGTTCTTTCTCAAAGTATTCCAATTTTTGCATAATACACCTAATACTTTTCTCAAGAAAATGTCATGCTCTTCAAGAGTATCAGAAAAAAATGAAAAAATTGTCCTGAAATATCACAACATTGTTAACCACTTTTAATATTCTAGTCACTAGAACTATGGCCAGTCTGAATGGCATCCTGCGAAACTGGGAATTGCCGTCTAGGGTAACAAAAGCAGTGAGATGGTGCAAACCCTCATCTAAAACCACCTATTGATATGCAGCTTTGATATCTAACTTTGTGAACTATTTGGACTGACCCACAGCAGTGATGAGATCCTCAGTAAAGGTAGAGGAACATTCTCTACCGAAACTTCATTGTTAACTCATCTGAGATCAATTCATAAACATAAATTACCATTTTTTAAAACTCACTACACCTGGAGATAACCACAAAATGGCATCTGCAGCCTCAATAATACAATCATTTTGCTTTTTATTCAGCATTTTGGGAGAGTTCATCTCTTACACTCAATGTAACATAGCATAACTTATGTTTGACTGGAACTCAACCATCTTTAACCTTAATATTTTGGTTTTGCCCATTTTATCATAAAAAAAACATTTTCAAAATCAATAGAACATTGATGCATGAACCAGGCAGACACTCCTACTCAGTTTCCTCCAACGCGACCAGACATGGCTTATCCGGTCTGATTATCATGCCAAAATCTGCCTGATGCCACCACCTGAACACATTAATGCCTTTAGTAGCCGCATACACTTTGATTACTAGGTTACACAAAACAAGAAACTCCAAAAAGTAACCCACAAGATCAATTCTACTACCTTCAAAGGCAGTGGTAATTATGTCGGGTGGCAAATGTAATTTATCTGACCATTTCTCTTTAAACTTCTCTATGTCAATGATGGCAATTCTAGCACCAGAATTGAGTAGAAGAGGAATGTTATTTGCATCAATAGTTATGTCCAGATGAGGGGCACTATAACACTTATTATTACGCTGCCAATTTCAAGTGCATCTATAGAAAGGACTAATTCATTTACCCTACTCATGTGGTATCAATTTCCTTCCTTGTAGGCTGGTACTGTATGCTTCTATTAGTAGTACTCTTATCTACATACTTTACAATATAGATGGACTGTGCTTCCATTGCAATGAAAGAGAACTTTTTTTCATTTGAAGACCAACTCTACTGGCAAGTGGCTGGGACATCTATGGGCAGTACCTGCGACCCAAGCATGGATAATTTGTGCATGACCTGGTTTAAAATCACACATATCTACTCTACTGACAACCCCTTCCAGGTGAACCTCAAAATTTGGAAAATATATCTAGACAATATCTTGGTCATCTTGGAGGGTGATCGCACGTTCCTGGATGAATTTTCGGAGTAGCTTAAGACCCTTAATACCAATTTGAGGTTCACATGTCAGTGCAGTAAGATAAAACTTCCATTTCTTGACCTCCTATTGTATCCACAGGAAGGAGGGATCCACACAGAACTGTACCAGAAACCTATGGCTCGCAATTCATTACTTAGCTACAACAGCTTCCACCCACAAGCCTTACGTGATAACCTTGCTATAAGTCAGCTCCTTCGACTCAGAAGGAATAGTACAGAAGTGGAAAAATATAAACATCATGCAGTGAACCTAAGAGAGAATTTGAGGTCACAACAATACCCCAAAGATCTAACTCAAAGAGCCTCTAAACCAGCACGCAATAACAACGTGAAGTCCTCTTAGAAAACTATCCAAAACCTAGACCCAAAAGACTTGTCTGTGTAAGTACTATTAGCCATCACAAAGACATGGTAAAGAAGGTGATTAACTGCAATTGGCATATTTTAAACAAAGGATTTTCTGTGAGAAACCCTTATTTGAATGTAAACGCATTAGCAACCATGGGGACATTCTGGTCTACACAACACCATGCTGCCTAAAGAAGAATGAAGTCCATCAGAAGCTATGAACAGGAGACCCTGTAAAAGGCCATTTTCCATGAGGTTCCTGTTCGGTCTGTAATTGGACCCAACATGTAAGACAGTTAGATCTTGGCCTTAAGACACCATGGCTGTTAGGTAGTCACACCAATTGTAACTCACAGGGAGTCATCCACTTGATTAGGTGCCCATGTGGCATGCTATACGTGGGCATGACAACCCGGAAGGTGAGAGTCAGGATCGTTGACCACAGAAGTAGGATAAGAAGCAAGAAATCTAATACACAACTCACCAGACATTTTTTGGAAGCAGGGCATACAGAGGCCGGTATCGACTGGGTGGTCCTAGACAAACCCCACTACTCCACTGTGATGGGTCCACTTGACATGGTTCTGTTTCGGATGGAGCAGCGATGGGTCTTTAGACTTGGTAGTCATTTAGGCGGCCTGAATGATGACATCCCTTGGTGCTTTTTTATGAGACCATGATACTCTTGACAAGATCACAGTCATACATGATGACTCTGTACTATACTTGATTAGCACCATACTGCACCATACTACACACTACACTGAGTGTTAGGTGGCTATTTTGAAAAGGACTGTTTTACTCCTATTAGATCACATCATCATTTTTATTATAATAACTCAGCCATGATGACCCACTTGTGAGTACTGTAACTACTGTACCCCAAAACCTGCGGCTATGTGTACTCCAATACTTCATCTTTGGATGAAATGACTGCCTAATATCTAGGATATATACCCCTGCCTTTATATCTACAACATATACATGTGGTACTAGATTCCTGTGAGACAACTTTGCCTCACATCAGTGATATTCTTTGATTTGTTTGTGGATAGGAAGGGACACTGTCCAATATGCAGCACACTCTCCACTCATGCATATATAGTTACAATGAACCAGCTGTGTTGACTGTTCGTTATAATATGGTTGTTGGACTTGGCCCTTTTGGCAGGTTCACCCCCAAACTTTTTGCCTTAAGCTCTGACATGGTGGTAGGGATTTTAGACCTCTGCACACTTTAGCACTGTGGCCCATTGTAAAGTGTGTGCACTCTCTGTGCGAGTGGTGAGATTGGCCTGCCCTCCCATAGGAATGCATGGGGGATATGTGTGTCCATGGTAATTTCTGGTATGAGAGGAGTGCAGGGTCAAGTTTAGTATGTGCGAACTCGTGTGAATAAATGCTGCGCAATAGTGTGCACAGATTTATTGTGGTTATTTTAGAAATCCCACTTTTAGAAGTTGGCATTTCTGTGTGCTGTGTGTCTGCCTGCATGGTGTGAATTGCATGTCTGGCTTGTGAGTGACAGGTGCTGGATGACGTGGGTGGCTCCAGTAACCAGGATGAGTCTGCCCAGTGGTGAATAGGGAGATCAGCATGTAGATGGGAGGGAGGAGTTGCACCTGGGACCTGAATAAGGCTGTGCCTCCCCACCACAATGCTGGCTCCACCTCCTTTGGTGTGTCTGATGTCCCTGGCCTGTCCTGTGAACACAAAGTGCTCCTGAACCAGTTGTATATGGTTCCCCCCAAACAGTGCACCTTTGCACAAAGGAAATGTGTGTATAAAAGAAGGAACTGTGACCCCATGTAAATGTTCAGTTCTGTGCTGGTGCTGTTCCTGCGGGGCGTGCTTCTGCTGGGGCCCTGGGAGGGGCTGCCATGAGGGCTTGCCTCCCTGGGCCCTGCCTTGCCTTTGATGACTGGAGGACTTTCCTTACTGGGACCTATTCTTTTTATCCAGTATTTTCTGTTGCCCCTAGTGCCTGGGAAGCCCTACCTTTCCCCCAAGAAGGAGCAACATGTGGGCCTTGGCAGCACTGCATTGCATGAGGGATAAGAGGGAATCCCCAGCGTAGGGATTCCCCCCCGTGATGCCAATTTAGCGGGTGCCCACCCCACTTATTTTTACATTTACCTGTAGATGCCCACCCCGCGGTATTTGCCTTTTAGCGGGTGCCCACCCCTCTTTATATTTTTTATTGCAAGGGAGCCTACACCTCTTGCCGCCGAGGGAAAATCCCCGCCGCAACCGAGCAGAGAAACAGCAAGTCAGGCCGCCGCGCCGGACTATGGGCGGGGCCTGATGAAGTAAGTAAGCCTGGAAGCGAAGGGAATCGTGGCTGCGGGTATGGAGGAGGACGGGAGCTCACCCTGCCTTTGCAAGGCAGTGCCAGGAGCCAAGCCGGCTCCACATTGAAGTCCAGGTCTCAGAAGAGGGACCGGGCGAAGAGGAGTCCCCTCCAGGAAGAGCCGGTGAGTGAAGTCGGCTGGGGGGAAGCCAAGTCGAAGCACCATGCCGGTGTCCCTCTCCAGAGCAGCCCTACTTGACAGAGGGCTGCCCCATCGATGGGGATAATTATTTTAAAAGGGCCCAGAGAGGCCCATGCTTTTCCCCTTCCATTTTGGGCCATGTGGACAGCGGCCCCCCTTCTGCTAGGGGGCCTGATTATTCCTGGAGCCTGCGTGTCTCCAACAGGGGGCATATTGTGTTAAGGACCAGAAGGGCCCGTATTCGCTCCCATGAGGGCCCAATTGTTCAGGGCCCCCCGAGGGCCACAGTGCTTGGGGGCATTATTTGTTTACAGTGCCCCGTGTGGCTCCAACATTTGCCATATTTGATTTCATAGCCCTGTGTGGCTCCAACGAAGGGGGCACATTTGTTTTAAGGGCAATTGAGAGCCCATGCCACATTTTAATATTTCCAGCTGCCCAGCAAGTAGTGGGCAGCTGCACCATTTAGATATTTCTTTGCTTTAGGGGACATGTTGAAGTTAGGAGTGAGACACACTCCTTCGCCCTCATCCTTTTCACAGCTGTGCAGCACTTAGTGCCAGCTGCAACGTGTAGGTAATCGCAATTGCGCACCCCTGACTCCTGTTGCATTGGCAGCACCCCTTGACTTTTGGACCTAGGGCATTTGAACACCTTAGAGATGACCAGTTGGCCAAGGGGACTGTTAGATTTATAGGGCGCCAGGCCCTGATGTGATTTATAGGTGCTAGGAAATGCAATTTATATAGTATGTTTTATGCACCCTGATTTATGCTTCTAGATGTTATTTTATAATTATGAGGTTTTACCTACTGTGTTATGTTTTATTTTATTCTCTACTCTGGTTTAGGTATGAGTAATTCTCTACTGCGGTTTATGTTAGTAAGTTATTTCCTAATGAGAATTATGTTTAGGAGATTATGGTCTACTATGTTTAGGCTTATGAGGTTGGCGCAGAATATATTTCTCGCCTGATGTGATACTGTGCGTAATATGATTTATATTACAGGATGATGCTGAGTATAGTGTCTGCCAGTAATTACTGGTTGTGGTCTACATTTATATGTTCTTACTTTTACTATCTTTATTTACCAAGTGATAATTCTGACAGTGGCCAACGTGGCCCTGTGATGTGTAAATAACCCCCAATAAATATTGCTCAGTGCCAGTTGGCACAGTGTATATTGTGTGATTACCATCTAATGTGTTTTATGATAATACAATGGCTATTTTTATATATAACCTTGTGTGGAGTTTCTTTTGTGGTGTGCCTAGTATGTTGTTGCTGTGTGTGTTGTGTAAATGCTTTACACATCGCCACCGGGATAAGCCTGACTGCTCATGTCAAGCTACCAAGGGGGTGAGCAGGGTTTATCTTTGGTGTGTAACTCCCTTGCCCTGACTAGAGTGGTGGTCTCTGCCAGTCTTTGGCGCAAGCCTTAGCCAACCAGAGATCCCATTTCTAACTATGGTGAACAAAGCAAACACAAGGAGATGATGGACGGTGTGCTGAAACTTTTCAAACTCTCACCCCCAGTCACAGATCTGGGTTGAATCCATCATCATTCTTTAGCTCACTTTGCCACCCACGTTCAGACACAGCTATATGCAAATCAGGCTTGACCCTGTGCCTCATGGGAACAGTCCAGCCGAACTGCCAAGCCATGTCTTCCCTGGACTAGAAACAAGCATCCTGGGACCGGTTTCCAGCTAACAGCCCTCATCAGTCAGGCTAGCTTGATTCCAGTGGCAAGGGACCCACATCTGGGCATACCCTGCCAACTTAGGGCGAACAAAGCAAACACAAGGAGATGATGGACGGAGTGCAGAAACTTTTCAAACACTCACCCCCATCAAATATCTGTGTTGAATCCATCATCATTCTTTAGCTCACTTTGCCACCCCAGTTCAAACACAGCTATATGCAAATCAGTATTGACCCTGTGCCTATTGGGAACAGTCCAGCCATGTCTTCCCTGGAATGGAAACAAGCATCTTGGGACTGGTTTCGGGCTAACAACCCTCATCAGCCAGGCTATCTTGAGTCCAGTGGCAAAGTGAGCAAGGGACCCACGCAATGTTGCCCAAACGTGGGTCCCTTGCTCACTTTGCCACTGGATTCAAGCTAGCCTGGCTTATCTGGCTTGGCTGTTCCCATGAAACACAGGGCCAAAACTGATTTGCATATAGCAATGTCTGAACTGGGGTGGCGAAGTGAGCTAAAGAACAATGATGGATTCAACCCAGATCTGTGACTGGGGTTTAAATGTTTGAAAAGTTTCAACGCTCCATCCATCAATTCTTTGTGTTCGCCTTGGTCATCCTAGTTGGCAGGGTATGCCCAGAAGTCGGTGCCTTGCTCACTTTGTCACTGAATTCAAGCTAGCCTGTCTGAAGAGGGGTGTTACCCCGAAATCAGTCCCAGGATGCTTTGTGTTGGTGATGCTATGTGCTCTCCACTGGCTTCCGGTTGCCCACAGGATTTTGTTTAAAATTCTAGTGCTGGCCTACCGAGCTATTCATCAAACTGGCCCTGTCTATTTGAGGAAAAGGTTCTGTTTGTATGTCCCTAATCGCCTTCTGCGATCGGCCAACTTGTGCCAGATGTCCGTTCCCAAATTTAAATATTGCAGACTTGGCGGCCAATCAATTTCAGTAAGAGCAGCAAAATCCTGGAACGCCCTTCCCCTCCACTTAAAAACTGCATCGTCTCTCAGTGCTTTTAAGAAAGGACTAAAAACTTACCTTTTTAATATTAAAGTCTAAATTCTTCTTTTTTCTATTTCTGGCTCTAGATATTTGTCCTCTCCCATACTGCTCTACCTTCATCGCGCCAGGATACTATTTTTTTAGTAATAGAGCGCGCTATAAAAGCCTTTAATAATAATAATAATAATAAAAAACATGTTCAAAACACCATCTTAAAAAATGCTAAAACAAAAAGGAAAATTAAAATTTAAGCTAAATATAATCTCTATGACGAATGAAGCAGCAGTTAATTCACTTATTTTATTATGATTGTCATGCACGCAGGGATGTAAGCGATCTAAATAAATCTGATTTCTCAGTTAACATGCCCTGTGGTGTCTTGCCCCAAAATAATATCAAAAAGTAAACCAAGCCATCAAAATATATTTTTTTCTTTTTTTACAATGAATGGTAGATAATATTTGAGTTTTTAATCATACCAAGAACGTTTTTTATTGCATTTTATTTTGTATTTTGATACTTGGCCAGTATTTGTACAAGAAAATACAAAGGCAAGTACCTGAATGCAAAGAAAGAAAAAAGCGGATGTGATTAACTAGTTTTATTTGACACAATGTAACACAATTTTGGGGTGATCACAATCTTACACTAACGCTGTACTACAGCTTACAAATATTGCAGACATCCCAAGATACCTTATTTCAGGCAGGAATCTCATCTAAACTTTAGTTTGTCTTTGTAATCTGGCCTATGTAGTTTTTGTTTTACAGGGACAGTTTACTGCATTTCAAAACGGGCAACTGCTCAAGACCCCCACCCTGCAAGGGGCAACTTGGTTAATTGATCTAATCAAGTGCACAATATGTGCATAAAACATATTTCTTTTTATTTCAACTATGTATGCTTCCTCTCTCTGTCTACCCTCTTTCTTACTATGTCACCATTCTATACTTCACATCTACCTACCTCACACCTTTGTCTTCCCTCACACTTATCACTCCACTTCCTCATTCTCTCTTATGTCTCTCACCTGTCTCTCCATCTCAACCTCGCTTCCTAACTCTGCATACCTCTACTTCTGACACACTCTCTACCTATTCCAACCTCACCAGTCTACCTTTCTATCCATCTTTTTCTACCTCACCTGTCTCTCGCTTCATCATCTTTTTCCCCCTACCGGACATTACTCCCTTTACCCCTCTATCGCTTTTCTGTCTTCCTTCCTTTACCTTCTCTTCACTTCACCTCCCTCTACCATACCGCTCCCTACATAATTATCAAGTCTTTCTATCTCAACTTTGCCCATTTCAGATCTCTTCCTCAACCTGTCTTGTTGTATCTCATCCATCTCTACCACCCCAATCAATAAATTCCTGCACGTCTTTTTACCTGACTTCTCTTCTCAACTCACAAGCTATGTCACCTCTCTTTACAACTCTATCTCAACTAGATTTGCTTCTCATGTCTCTATTTACATCAACCTATATATTCTACTGCACCACTTTTTCATTAGCCCGGTCTCTCTACCTATTCCTACTTCTGTATATAGATCTGCCTTTGTCTCCACTCTCTACTTCACCTTGGTCTACCTCACCTCTTTCGTAATGCACTGGTCTCAAACCCGGTACAAAAGGGGGTGGTGATGGACGGAGCATCTGAATCAATCAAACACTCACACCCAGTCAAAAGATCTGGGTTTAATCCATCACCGTTCTTTAGCCCACTCTGCCACCCCAGTTCAGACATGGCTATATGCAAATCAGTCTGACCCTGTGCCTCATGGGAACAGTCCAGCCCAAACTGCCAAGCCATGTCTTCCCTGGACCGGAAACAAGCTTCCGAGAACCGTTTTTTGGCATTCCAGCCGTCTTCAGCCCGGCTTGCTTGAATCCAGTGGCAAAGTGAGCAAGGGACTCACGTCTGAGCATACCCTGCCACACTTATCGCGGCCAAAAGAGGTACAAAAGGGGATGGTGATGGACGGAGCATCTGAATCAATCAAACGGTCACACCCAGTCAAAAGATCTGGGTTTAATCCATCACCGTTCTTTAGCCCACTCTGCCACCCCAGTTCAGACATGGCTATATGCAAATCAGTCTGACCCTGTGCCTCATGGGAACAGTCCAGCCCGTACTGCCAAGCCATGTCTTCCCTGGACCAGAAACAAGCTTCTGAGGACCGGTTTCTGGCATTCCAGCCGTCTTCAGCCCGGCTTGCTTGAATCCAGTGGCAAAGTGAGCAAGGGACTCACGTCTGAGCATACCCTGCCATACTCATAGCGGCCAAAAGCGGTACAAAAGGGGGTGGTGATGGACGGAGCATCCTAAACTCTGGAACTCCTTTCCTCCCTCTGTCCAAACCTCTAACTCTCTTATCCTATTTTGTAAATCCTTAAAAACATGGCTCTTCCCACAATCCAGCTAAGTTCCGCTGTCCCCTCAGCATCCGACCAGCGCCAGGAAACCCATGGTGACAGTGCGCTTTACAAACATAACATAACATAACATAACATCTGAATCAATCAAACACTCACACCTAGTCAAAAGATCTGGGTTTAATCCATCACCGTTCTTTAGCCCACTCTGCCACCCCAGTTCAGACATGGCTATATGCAAATCAGTCTGCCCCTGTGCCTCATGGGAACAGTCCAGCCCAAACTGCCAAGCCATGTCTTCCCTGGACCGGAAACAAGCTTCCGAGGACCGGTTTCTGGCATTCCAGCCGCCTTCAGCCCGGCTTGCTTGAATCCAGTGGCAAAGTGAGCAAGGGACTCACGTCTGAGCATACCCTGCCACACTTATCGCGGCCAAAAGCAGTACAAAAGGGGGTGGTGATGGACGGAGCATCTGAATCAATCAAACACTCACACCCAGTCAAAAGATCTGGGTTTAATCCATCACCGTTCTTTAGCCCACTCTGCCACCCCAGTTCAGACATGGCTATATGCAATTCAGTCTGACCCTGTGCCTCATGGGAACAGTCCAGCCCGTACTGCCAAGCCATGTCTTCCCTGGACCGGAAACAAGCTTCCGAAGACCGGTTTCGAGCACTCCAGCCGTCTTCAGCCCGGCTTGCTTGAATCCAGTGGCAAAGTGAGCAAGGGACTCACGTCTGAGCATACCCTGCCACACTTATGGCTGCCAAAAGAGGTACAAAAGGGGGTGGTGATGGACGGAGCATCTGAATCAATCAAACACTCACACCCAGTCAAAAGATCTGGGTTTAATCCATCACCGTTCTTTAGCCCACTCTGCCACCCCAGTTCAGTCATGGCTATATGCAAATCAGTCTGACCCTGTGCCTCATTGGAACAGTCCAGCCCGTACTGCCAAGCCATGTCTTCCCTGGACCGGAAACAAGCTTCTGAGGACCGGTTTCTGGCATTCCAGCCGTCCTCAGCCCGGCTTGCTTGAATCCAGTGGCATAGTGAGCAAGGGACTCACGTCTGAGCATACCCTGCCACACATATGGCGGCCAAAAGCGGTACAAAAGGGGGTGGTGATGGACGGAGCATCTGAATCAATCAAACACTCACACCTAGTCAAAAGATCTGGGTTTAATCCATCACCGTTCTTTAGCCCACTCTGCCACCCCAGTTCAGACATGGCTATATGCAAATCAGTCTGACGCTGTGCCTCATGGGAACAGTCCAGCCCGAACTGCCAAGCCATGTCTTCCTTGGACCGGAAATAAGTTTCCGAGGACCGGTTTCTGGCATTCCAGCCGTCTTCAGCCCGGCTTGCTTGAATCCAGTGGCAAAGTGAGCAAGGGACTCACGTCTGAGCATACCCTGCCACACCTATGGCGGCCAAAAGCGGTACAAAAGGGGGTGGTGATGGACGGAGCATCTGAATCAATCAAACACTCACACCTAGTCAATAGATCTGGGTTTAATCCATCACCGTTCTTTAGCCCACTCTGCCACCCCAGTTCAGACATGGCTATATGCAAATCAGTCTGACCCTGTGCCTCATGGGAACAGTCCAGCCCGAACTGCCAAGCCATGTCTTCCCTGGACCGGAAACAAGCTTCCGAGGACCGGTTTCTGGCATTCCAGCCGTCTTCAGCCCGGCTTGCTTGAATCCAGTGGCAAAGTGAGCAAGGGACTCACGTCTGAGCATACCCTGCCACACTTATGGCGGCCAAAAGCAGTACAAAAGGGGGTGGTGATGGACGGAGCATCTGAATCAATCAAACACTCATACACAGTCAAAACATCTGGGTTTAATCCATCACCGTTCTTTAGCCCACTCTGCCACCCCAGTTCAGACATGGCTATATGCAAATCAGTCTGACCCTGTGCCTCATGGGAACAGTCCAGCCTGAACTGCCAAGCCATGTCTTCCCTGGCCGGAAACAAGCTTCCGAGGACCGGTTTCTGGCCTTCCAGCCGTCCAACCCATCACTCTCTCCTGACCTTAGTGATCTCTCTACATTTCTCTGGCCTGCTTCTAGCTATATCTCTACCTCTATACTCCCTTTCTCTATCTCAGCTCTCTCCCTGCAACTCTCAGTTTCATTTCACCTCCCTGGATTGCTCCTATAGTTCATTCACCTCTCTACCAATCTAATTTCTTTCTTTACCTCACTTCTCTAGACATACCGAATCCCCCTGCGTCACTCACCCCCTCCCATCTAATCTCACAAAATAAACTCTCTACTCTACACCACCATTCATTTTGCCTCACCATTTGCTTGGTTCCCCACTCCTCCACCTACCCCTAAATATTCCTGCATCTGTTTGATCTACCTCATCCTTCATAATGCCTCTTTATCTAGAACCCTTTCTCTTTCTCTATCATTAACTGTTCTGTGTGCACCTTCTTCCCTATTTCAATTCATCCTTTACACCCCAACCTTCTACTACTCTTCATACACCTCCGCTCTGTCTTAAACTCATTCTAATTCACCATTCTCTCTACCTTCGGCTCAAATTCACATCCTTTTCTCTACCACAATTCTGTCTATGTCAACTATTTTCTGTTCAAATCTCATCTCTCTACACCCTTTGGCCGCTTTTCCCACTGACTACTCATGACCAAGAACTCTCTTCAGGTCCCCTCTATTTCTACCTTCTCTTTCTTTACCTCAACCAACTTAGCCCATCTCTTCTAAGTGCATTTCCTTCTCCCTATTGTTATGTTTCTCTAAATCATGACTCATCCCTCTACCACTCTTTCTCTACCCAACTCTTTTTCCCTCGCAGCATCTTTCTGTCTGGCTACCTCACGTTTCACTTAATATCTCTCCCTTCTCAACATATTTCTCAACCATATCTGTATATCTTTTGTACTTGCAACTAAAATTCGAAACACTGTGCAAGTACAAACAAAGTTGAGTTGAGTTGATTTGGGATTTATAGAGCGCGTAGCTACCCTAGGGCATCCCAGCGCTAGTGACCATAGGTCCAAAAGACAACAAGGGGGGGGAAGCAGAGGGAGCGGTGATCAAGGGAAGAGCCAGGTTTTTAGTTGTTTCCGAAAACTAAGGTGATTTTGTTCTTGCCTCAGGGAAAGTGGGAGGGAGTTCCACAATCTGGGGGCGTTGTAAGAGAATAGGCGACCGCCGGTTCTGGCCTTCCTAATCCTTGGGACGCTGGCGAGAGAGAGGGAATTGGATCTTAGTTGTCTGCTGGACTGGTGCGGTTTCATTAGTGGTCTCAGAATGGGGGGGCCTTCATCGTGCATTATTCTGTGGGAAATACACAAGGTTTTGAAAGTGACCCGTTCTTTCACTGGCAGCCAGTGCAGGCCTCTGAGAGTTGGTTTGGCCGAACACCTCGCTTTAGTTCCAGTCAGGATTCTGGCAGCCGCATTCTGTGCGCACTGCAGTCTGTGGACTACAGAGGCTGGAGCCCCCAGATACAGCACGTTGCCGTAATCAAGTCTGGAGTTCACTAGTCCCTGCATCAGGAGTTTTCTGGATTGGGGGGGGATCAGGTGGAGGATCTTTCGTGACATCTTGATGAGGCCGAAACAAGTTCCTGTGGTTTTTCTGGCCTGGGTCTTGAAGCTGAGATCCTGGTCTAACCAGGTACCCAGACTTAACTTCGGATTTGGTGGTTGGTGGCGTTCCCATGCATGGTGGCCAGGGAAGGGATGTGGGGATCTTGTTTGGATTTCACAGGAGAAGTATTTCCGATTTATCTCCATTTAGTTTTAGCCGGGAGTCACACATCCACTGGTACACCTTCTCTAGACAGCCGGATGGATTGGAGAGGGTATTGCTTGATTGGTTGAGGGAAACAACCAGCTGTGTATCATTGGCATACATTATTGTTTTGATGCCAAAAGGTGTTACAACGTCCTCGAGAGGGGCCATGTAAACATTAAAAAGCGTGGGGCTCAGGGAAGATCCCTGTGGAACCCCACACTGGAGTGGCTGGGCATTGGAAGTGGCATACCCATCTGACACTTGGAAGGATCTCTCTTCCAGGAAGGATTTAATCCAGGCTAGGGCGGAGTCCGCTACTCCTATCAGCCCAAGCCGGTGGACAAGGGTTGCATGGTCCACAGTGTCGAAGGCGGCACTCAGGTCGAGGAGGATCACTGCCACTGACCCTCCTGCGTCCATGATGCTCCTAGCTTCTTCGACCACGGCTAACAGTGCGGTGTCAGTACCCTGTCCCGGTCTGAACCCTGTCTGTGAGTGGCGAAGCAGATGATTGACTTCCAGAAATGTGGAGAGTTGCTGGTTGGCTACGCGCTCTGCAATTTTGCTGATGGCAGGCAGCAGCGAAATGGGTCTAAAGTTAGATGGCTCCGTGGGGTCTAGCTGTGGTTTTTTTAGAAGAGCCTTGACCGTAGCTTTTTTCCAATTGGCCGGGACGGAGCCTGATTTGAAAGAGGCATTAATGAGGTTGGTAAGAGGGGGAGCTACCGTAGAGGCAACCAGTTTGAGCTTACTGATCGGGGCTGGATCTGACCGGGCACCACTTTTTACCGTATGTAAGATGGATAAAAACATCTCTGTGGAGATTTGGGGGAAGGTGCGTAGGCAGGGGGCCTCTCGGAGAGGGGAGGGGTTTGAGCAGGCTTGTGTGGGGGAGGGGGCCGGTAGGGAGGTCAGAATTTTTTCGATTTTTGCCGAGAAAAACTCGGCCATCTGGTTACATCTTACGCCCTCCAGGTCTGGCGTAGGTGGTGGGTCCTGAATTTTGGTGAGGAGATGTACAATACGGTAGGTCTCTTTTGCGGAGTTGGCCGCTGAAGCTATTTTTTTCTCGAAAAAGGTGGCCTGCGTAGTTTTTATAGAATTTTTGTAGAGTCTAATATGGGCTCTGTACTCTCTTTTATCTTCCGTAGTCCAGTTTTTTCTCCATTGGCGCTCTAGCCTTTTGCATTTTTTTCTTAGGTCGCGTAATTCCTGAGTAAACCACGGGAGTTTGGCAGATTTCCTAATAGTTGGAAGAGATTTGAGTGGTAGGATTGAATTAAGAGAATCGTTGATCCATTTGTGCAATTGGACATCAGCTCTGGAAGGATCTGGGTCCAGTACAGGTGTGGTAGAGGAAAGTGCTAGTGCCCAGGAGTTAGTGTCCAAATTCTTCCATGGGCGGGAGGGAAGCTGGGGAAGGGGTATTTCCAACGTATTCACTGATAATTGAAGTTTAAAAGGAACTAAAAAATGGTCTGACCAGGGAAGGGGCATAGGGGGTTGTACTGACAATCTAGTGAGGTTGGAGAAAATGGGGTCTAGCAGATGTCCTTTCATATGAGTAGGTACATTGTTTCGAAGTTGTAGGTTTACGGAGCTTAGGTCTGCTTTAAGATCAGCAGCAAGTTTGTTAGCGTGGTCGTCGAAGTGGAGATTTAAATCTCCAAGGATTGTAAAGTTCGAGGCCACGCAAGCGAGGGAGGAGATAGCGTCGATTAGGGAGTTAGTAAAGCGCCCTACCGGTCCCGGGGGACGGTAAATTAGTATCCCGGATAGCGTGGTAGACGGGGGCCGGTGTATGGAATAATGGACATTTTTGCAGTCTAAGATGGGGCTGTCTTTAAACTGACAAGACAGGTAGTCGCGATATATGATCGCTAAACCCCCTCCAGTACCCATGGGTCTGTTTTGGGATTTTATGAGGTTAGCAGTAGAAGTGGCAGTTAGAAGTAGCAGAGTATCCATTACATTGAGTCAGAAGTGAAAAAGGGGAGTCTACACTACATGCCCATTCAAACATTGCTTTATTTGAGTCTGCAAACAGATGCCAGTATGTCGCTATTAAAACCATCTTAACCCTGCCCAGAATGACAAAGAAATCCAGTGTTACTGAGAAGTTTAAGTACTGTTCTATTAAGAAAATTCATTCTGATGAGGAGTTTTGGCACTGTCAGTTTACAAGCACAGCAGTCATGGAGTTCTGAAACTGTCCTATTACATTGATCACATCCCCAGGGAAAAGTTAATTCCCATTCATGCAATGCTGGGGTGGTGGTAACCCTACAATAGTATAGATGTCCTGCACAGACATTCTGAAATAGACCTGCGAGATGTGTGCTAGGAAGAGCTCAAACTGTTACATTACATGTTTGGCAGTGCTTCTGTGAAGGGCAGTGTGGTATCTATACTGTATGTGTTAGTGCTCCTCTTTTATATAGCATGGTTAAATTAGAATGTTCCTTTGTAGTGGCTCATGTATTTATAGATTACTTGTTGAGAATGTTTGCCTATGAATAGAGAATGCTCCTGTGGCAGTTGTACCTGCTAACCTGAGCCCTCTAGAGCTGTGCAGTCTGACCACGAGCAAGTTCACCTCAAGCAGGTACTGCCCCACTGAATACTGAGGAGCCCTGTCTAGAAGTGCCCATACGGTCATCATAAAAAACAACAGGTCTCCTAAGTTTACTCACTGACCTAATTAAAATTGGATAACCAAGATGATGGCTCATTGGAAGATGGGGATATGAGCAGAGAAGTTTAAGAGGAGCTGGCAATGGGGCTGGATGTATGGTGGTTTACAAAGGAGTAGGATTTGTATTGGTTGGAGCGGAGATGGGAAGATGTGTGTGCACCTATTTAAGTTCTTTGCCTCGCTCACTTAACAAGATATAATGCTAACTTATCTGATTCACTGTTTTTCACTAATTAATCTATGAGATTAAATTGAATCTGGGGTTTGCCAACAGTTTTCTATTAGATGATAAAATAATAAAACAAAGATTAATACAAAAAACACTTTGGTAAATCAATTGTAAGTGTGTGGAAGTGTTGTACATCACTTACAATATTCAAATATGGTTTAAAAAGATAACAAAAGCTTTACCTATTTGTACATATAAAAATATAACCTGGGCTTTTGATAGTACATGCTACAGGAAGCCAACCTGCAAAGACGAATTGAAATGCAAAGCAGGCAAATTCAATATTTTGGTATCTTTGATAGTAGAACTCTTTAAAATGCAAAATCTAGGAAATTCAGTGCAAGTAAATGGGTTGTTGGTTAAGGGAGGAGAAATCCTTCTCAAGCAACAGCCACAATCCTATCAGGGTGAACCACGAAAAGTAATTAAATTAACCTGCGCTTAAGCATCTGGTAGATTGGCACAAAAGCGGTCAGGCTTACCTGTGCAATGTGTAAAATACTTTTGCTACGCAAACAAATGATGGACGGAATGCTGAATAAATGATACATTCACCCCCAGTCAATAGATCTGGGTTCAATCCATAATTCTTTTACTCACCAAGCCACCCCAATTTAGACCCAGCCATATGCATCAGCCTTGACCCTGTGCCTCGTGGGAAGTCAAGACCGAACTGCCAAGCCAGGTCCTCCCTGGACCGGAAACAAGAATCCTAGGATCGGTTTCTGGGAATCACCCTTCATCAGCCAGGCTAGCTTAAATGCAGTGGCACAGTGAGCAAGGGACCCACGTCTGGGCATATCCATCCCACTTAGGGTGAAAAGAGCTACGCAAACAAATGATGGACGGAATGCTGAATAAATCATACATTCATCCCCAGTCAAGAGATCTGGGTTAATTCCATCCTTTTTTGCTCACCATGCCTCCCCAGTTTAGACCCAGCCATATGCAAATCAGTCTCGACCCTGTGCATCATGGGAACAGTCCAGACCGAACAGCCAATCCAGGTCCTCCCTAGACCGGAAACAAGCATCCTAGGACCGGTTTCTGGGTTTTACCCTTCAGCAGCCAGGCTAGCTTCCAGTGGCACAGTGAGCAAGGAACCCACGTCTGGGCATACCCCTCCCACTTAGGGTGGAAAAGTGCTATGCAAACAAATGATGGATGGAATGCTGAATAAATTATACATTCACCCCCAGTCGAGATATCTGGGTTAAATCCATCGTTCTTTTGCTCACTATGCCACCCCAGTTATACCCAGCCATATGCAAATCAGTCTTGACCCTGTGCCTCATGGGAACAGTCCAGAACGAACTGCCAAGCCAGGTCCTCCCTGGACCGGAAACAAGCATCCTAGGACCGGTTTCTGGGTTTTACCTTTCATCTCCCAGGCTAGCTTGAATGCAGTGGCACAGTGAGCAAGGGACCCATGTCTGGGCATATCCATCCCACTTAGGGTGAAAAAGACTACGAAAACAAATGATGGACGGAATGCTGAATAAATTATACATTCATCCCCAGTCAAGAGATCCGGGTTAAATCCATCCTTTTTTTGCTCACCATGCCTCCCCAGTTTAGACCCAGTCATATGCAAATCAGTCTCGACCCTGTGCCTCATGGGAACAGTCCAGACCGAACTGCCAATCCAGGTCCTCCCTAGACCGGAAACAAGCATCCTAGGAACGGTTTCTGGGTTTTACCCTTCATCAGCCAGGCTAGCTTGTATCCAGTGGCACAGTGAGCAAGGGACCCACATCTGGGCATACCCATCCCACTTAGGCTGAAAAGCGCTACGCAAACAAATGATGGCTGTGACCACACTGAAATGGCTTGGTGAACAAAAAAACAATGGATTTAGGCCCAGATCTCTGTACTGGGGTGAATGTATGACATTGTTCTGCATTCTGTCCATCAATTTTTCTTTTTGCATTTGTCATCCTGAGTGGGACGGGTATGCCCAGACGTGGGTCCCGTGCTCTCCATGCCACTGGAATCAAGCTATCCTGGCTGGTGAGGGCTGAAAGCCCGAAACCGATCCTAGGATGTTTGTTTCATCTCCAAGTAGGACCTGGCTTTGCAGTTCGGGCTGGACTGTGCCCACTGGGTGCAGGGTCAAGACTGATTTGCATATGGCTGGGTTCAAACTGGAATGGCATGGTGAGCAAAAAAACTGTGGATTTAGGCCTAGATCTCTGTACTGGGGTGAATGTATGACATTGTCTGCATTCTGTCCATCAATTGTTCTTTTTGCATAAAATATGTATGCAGCACTTAATCAGCAGTAAAGTAAAAACACAGTACAAGAAAAATTGCACACCAATTTAGAAAAAGACTACATTTCAAGAAATTGACACCATAATGACAAATATCCAATCAGTAGAACCATAGTTAGGAGGTTTTAAATTGAAGAATAGTGCCTAAAAGATTAAAGCGCCAACCACGAACATATAGGAGCATGAAGCCTGGACAAAAATCTAAAGTTATAGCCAGCCGCAATGGAGTGAGGTTCAGAATAGACACACAAAGGGGATTGGGTCCAGTCTCCTCTTACTTTCAAACTTAGAAGAATTATTTCAGAGAAAATGTCAGAGAAGGTAACGTTCAGCAGGGCAGCTGCCAGAATCTGAGGGGAAGCATCATCAGAGGGGAGGCACTGTACAAAGTTGAAGGAAGGTCCTAAGCTCAGACTGAATCTCTTTCATGGAAGTCAAAAATCTCCAGGGGAAAGAAGCTGCAGGTTGTGGCCGATGAGAGCTCCAAGAGGATGGATATCCCTTCTGTGAGGAGTTGCTGAACAGAATTTGCTGTTGTGGAGAAAAACATAGCGGGAGCTGCAGCGAAGTCAGGACAACCGGCGATGCACCTTGGACAGTTCGGCGAGTAGGTATGTGCCGGTCTCCTCAATTTTCAGTGCACTTTTTGGAAGAAAATGTTCTACTTCCCAAGTTTTGGATTTGGGCTAACTGCACACAGTTAACACCATTTTCAATCGCCAAGAAGTGGAGGTTGTTGGAACCTTTCTGTACCGGAGGCTCTGATCAGGAGGCCTCCTGATCAGAGCCTTTGGATTCACTCTGGAAGTCTTTGGTTCAAGCAGGAAAGTGGGTCTCTAGCAGCAGGGCAGTCGTTCGAGGGTACAGGGCAGGGTTCAGGCACCAGGGAAGTCCCCTGAGAGTCCTTCAACAGGCCAGAAGTAAACTGAAGAGTTGGTCTGAAGGTCCTAATGTTATTTCTAGTGCTCACTTTGAAGTGGAAGAAACGTCTGGAGTTTTCCTCCCACAGTAGTGACTGGAATTCCTGCCTTCCCGGTCACAGGCTATCTTAATGTACAATAAGCTAGTGTGAAGTTCCTTGTGTATGAGGTGAGGCATTGTGTTTGAAATGCAAGTGGAGCTGTGCAAAGCTCTACCCCCTCGCCTGCTAGGATGGCCCATCCTGTCAACACCCAGTTCATGTATTGGTTGGTTGTCTGAGAGGAATACACAAAGGTCAACTGCAGCTAATCATGTGACCAAGAAAACAGGTTGCAGGCACCGACTGGTTAGGAAAATAAAATGGTAATTTACTAAAAGTGGAATTTTCAGAATTGTGACTTAAAATTCGACTTAACAATTAAAAGGGATTTTAAATTACAACTTAGACAGCAAACATGATATTTCTACCTGCTCCCAAACAAAAGTTCTCACTTATTAAATGCAATAAGGTAACCAATGTTATCCTATGGATGAGGCAGGACTCACAGTACTGAAAAACGAACTTGTGAGTTTTTAACTGCCAGGCCATGTAAACCACAAAAATAAATGGCTAACTTTTTTAATAAAATGCACTCTGCCCTATGAGCTGTTCAGGGCTTACCTTACAGGTGATTTATTTGTAACGAAAAAGGAGTTTTAGGCCTTGCATGGAATTCATTTTGTCAAGTTGAATTGGTGGTTTAATGCTGCACACTCAGGCTGCAATGGCAGTCCTGAGACAAGTTTAAAAAAGTTACAGAGTGTGAACGGCTCAATACATGCTGCAGGCCCACTAGTAGAATACAATTTACAAGCCCTGGGTACAGGTAGTATCACTTTACTAGGGATGTATAAGTAAATTAAATATGCAAGTTGGGTGTAAGCTAATTTTACCATGTTTAAAGGAGAAAGAATGAGCATGTTAGCACTGATTAGTAGTGGTAAAGGGCATAGTCCTAAGGCCAACATAAACAAATTCAGCAAAACAAGAAGGGAGAAAACAAAACATTTGTTGGTGACCCTGTAGAGAGAGCCACGTCCAACACTCAGTATGAGAATATTCCTGAAAGTACTGGATTTGTAATATCTATACAGCTTTATTCAAGTCTATGTAATCTACTAAAAGCTCAATTACAGTGCTTGATAAGAGGCTGTACACATTATTGGCTTACCTAATGCCATTCACATTTAATACTTTCTGTGGCTGCAAGAGTCAGCAATCATGTCATAAAAGGAAGAATGAATAAAGGTCTAAGAAAGAAGGGGAAATAAGCCTACAGGCTTCTTGGTCATATCTGCCTCTGAATTGCTTCAGTAGTGTACCCTTATGTTTATTGGAGGGAGGGCAACAGCAGACTTTAGACAGCCACATCTACCAGGGGAATGGTACAGGTGAGAGTTTGGGAATCTTTGGTAGTAGAAACTGTGATGGCCAAGGGTGCAGTTTTATGTGAGAATATAGATGAGAGAAAGGAAAAATCTGGCTTGACATTTTCCTAGATAAAACGGACTTTGGGACAGTTTGTACCTGAACTTTTGTCCCTATAACAAGAGGTTGGTCATACTGATGCAGAGGTTGTACAAAGAAATACTGGAGGTTTTAGATTGAGTCGCTTAGATGTCATCACCACTCTGATTGATTCTGCTTATTACACTTCTCTACTTGAGTTACTCTTATCAAAGAGCTGATCATGATTTAATAAGACAGGTACACCTCCCTGCTACAATGTTCAAAAGATACATAATAAAGGAATATTTGTCTCAAACTTTTGTTTCAATCTCTGCCACTAGGAAGGTTAGCAGTGCTGGACTTTCAGTGATTCAGAATTAGTGGGGGATCATTCGCAACTGACAATTTCTCTTGCTGGCTCCTGTAATGCTTCTTCTTTGTGTCTGTGGAGTGCAGGAGGTCCTCTAGGCAAAGGACGCTTTTGCTGCTGAAAACAAATCCTAAAGCCTAATTGGAAGTGGCATTTTGCTGTGGACCTGAATTAGATTTTTGGAAAGCCTCCAGCCACCCCGAATCATGGGCTGGCGTCAGAGTGTGTTTCGTCACAGAAGGTCTTACAAATTCCAGTGAACATGGCTCCGCTTTTACTGAAGTCAGTTTAAGGAATACTACAGATGGACTACTGGCTAGGAACAGGAGTCAAAGAGAGAGGACAAAGACCTCCCCTCACTCTAGTGACAAAGGGGCACATGCATCATTGTTTTTTTGCGGTCGCAAAGGGGCAGATTCTGCGAACCTGCCCCTCTGTGACTGCAATTTTTGCATTTGGGATGCATCATCCCAAATGCAAAAATCACTATTTAAGTAATCACAAAATTTGTGATTAATTAAATTGCAATTTCATTTAGGGAATCACAAATTGCAATTCCCTAAATGCAATGCAACAGAATAAAATGCGATTTTGCTTTTAAGAAACTCAAATTACCATCAACTTAAAGTTGGCGGTAATTTGCATAAACTAGGAAGAATGCACAAAAGTGCATTTTTCAAAGTTCTATGTTGCACACAAACATGCTGTCACAATTCTTGCTGGCTGCCTGCTCCCTGAATGAATGTGGAAGTGTAGTTCTGTCCTTGCTACATAGAGACGGGTCAGCGGTCTAGCTTCCAGAGACTGGAAGCTGACGTCACTCCAGCCACGGCGCATCCGGGGGAATCACCATAAGTACTTGCTGTTCCTTGCCGCTTCGGCGCTTTGGATTAACACCTTCGCCCGACGGATGTTCCAGGAGACCTTACTTTTGTGACTGTTTCCTTGAGAGGGAATCACACTGGGCTCTTCTCCCTGGATTGAGGTACCGCTTCTGAGTTTTCCGAGACTTTCCACATACAGTGGAGGACTTACGCTATCCTGTTGCCTTTCGACATCACGCTGAGCGTATTGGTTCAATACAGGTATTCTGAACTGGGGTATCTGGTTGATAGTTCCATATGCAGGTGTGCTTGCTCTGAAGTTCGTTGGTTTCCAACACGCTGCTGCGTAGTTGGAGAACTAGTGACTTGTTCTGGGTTGTCACGCGCAGGAGCACTTGTTTTGCATTCTGCATTTTCACACGCAGGAGCGCTTGTTTTGCATTTTGGGTTTTCACGCGCAGGAGCGCTTGTGTTTTGTTCTGGATGCCATGCGCAGGACGCTTGCCATATAACCCTTATTCAGCACAGGAGCGCTTGCCATATAACCCTCATTCAGCGCAGAAGCGTTTTGTCTACTTTGCAGTCTTCCTTGATGACCTACTGTCCTTGTTTATGATTTCTCATGGTGCCATACATAAGGTGACTATGCTGATCTATCTGCGTTGTTAGGTATATGATGAATGAGGAGGTGTGCATGACTCACTGGAAACATACCTTCCCTGCTATCCCATTCCAGGTGGCATTTCTCAAGGGTCATTGGGAACATAAAGGTAACCATTCCTGTTTTCCAAAACACATCCTTTTGCATTTCTGACTTCTTCCCCCGGTCCTATCTTCATCCTGGTTAGTATTTGAGCTTCTACTAGGATAAGGTGGAGACAGTGGCAGATGTGAATGTCACCTCTGCGAGCTCACCTCGCAAGACAAAGGTAAGACTTCTGGGGCTCTGACAGAATCCAAAGTCCAAGTAGATTATCTCGTCCAGGCCACATGAGCAATCCCGATATCACTCTACAGGACATAGCAGCCATGCTTACTAGCATGCAGACAGAAAACCTTAGTTTACGTCAGGATATAACAACATAACAGAACCAGGTGGCTAGTGGTTTCACAGGGCCTTGGGGCCCGTCTCCTTCCATGAGGGTTAGACAGGAAGGATTATTGAGACCATCTTTGTTCACTCCGGGGGATTCAACCTCACATGCCTCCCATGACACATCCATACAGGTGATAGCCCCACACACAGTACAGTTCACACCACCAGAACGCTTTTATGGGGATAGCACCAAATACAGTTTCTTCCTTCACCAGTGTCACTTGCACTTCATGGCTCGAACCTCAGCCTTTCCGGACGACGCATCTAAGGTTGTGTTTCATACAGTCCTATTTAGGTGACAATGCTTCCCAGTGGTCCATATCCTTGGTGGAGGACGACAATCCCATGTTGTACAATCTGCCAGTATTCAAAGAGACCATGTGAAGGATGTTCGCTCGTCACACTTTTGTACAAGCGGCAGATAACGAACTTCTTGGTCTGAAACAGGGCAACACAGATCTGCTACATTACATTACCGTGTTTAGTAGATTAGGGATTAAAGCATGTTGGCCGGAATCCAAAAAGGTATCTGTATTTAACAGAGGTCTAGGTGATGAACTTAAAGACCTAATCTCCCAGATACCAGAACCCTCAGAAGAAATAGGCCCATTCATCGATTTAGTGGTTAATCTTAATTTCCGGGTGCAGGAGTGAAAGACCAAAAACACCAAGGGTAGTGACTCCCGGTTTCTGGCGTACAAAGAAAGAAATACAGAATAATCAGCTGCATCCCATGATGTTCCTGAACCAATGGAGACAGGTGGTATCCATGGTCCTCTTACTAAAGAAGAACACGATAAAAGGAGAAAACAGAAGCAGTGCTTATATTGTGGCAAAAGTGGACACTTTGTTTGGGAATGCACAGTAAAACCAAGCAGATCAAGAGGAAAGAAACCATTTGCTCTTCCGATCACCAAGGGAGACGGGCCAGGAAACGGGGAAACCCAGTAGACTGTGGGGTCCGACTACTGGGTTCTTCGTCTTCCAAGACCTCGACCCCTGCCTAATGTGGCAGCAACCACCACTTGGGTGTAGATGTAACGTTACAGACTCTTTCAGAAAAGAGATGGCAGGTTACAGCCCTTATTGACTCAGGAGCCACAGGAAATGTTATCAACACAGAATATATGACGGATCTGGGTATGGCCACAGTACACAAGGAGCAGCCCGAAACAGTAAAAGCAGTAGATGGCACGGATCTTACGTCTGGTCTTATTCGTTTTTAAACCGAGGATATGGAGATGAGGTTCAGAAACAACCACACGGAATCCATTACCTTCGATGTGATTGACGCACCCCAGTTCTGATTGATATTAGACCTTCCTTGGTTGGTGAACCATAACCCACATATTGATTGGGCATCCAGGGTTATGTCACTGGATTCAGTTCACTGTTCCGCATTCTGCTAGCGGCAGACAGATACCCCCAGTATCACGTTGGTGCAGGCCCATGTGCTACCCCTAAATGGAATGGGTATGTTCTCTCAAGGGGAAGTGCCCGGAGAATACTCAGACCTTGCTACCGTGTTCGATATAAAGGGAGCTAACACCCTACCTCCGCATCGTAGCTTCGACTGTAGAATCGACCTGATACCAGGCTCCACACTTCCTTATAGCCATATATATTCCCTTACGGAAAAGGAAAACGAGCACCTACATAACTACCTGGACGAATATCTACGTAATGGGTTCATACGCCTTGCAGATCACCTGTGTCTTCTCCAGTCTTCTTCGTGGCCAAGAAGGAGGGGGGACCTAAGAACGTGCATCGACTTCAGGGCCATGAATGCCATTACAGTAAAAAAACGGTATCCCTAACCACTGATATCCAATCTGCTGGACTAAGTGAAGGATGCCAACATATATACCAAGCTGGACTTACCATCTCGTCGGGGTCAAGAAGGGTGACGAATGGAAGACCACGTTCAGAACCAAATTCGGTCTCTTAAAATACCAGGTCATGCCTTTCAGACTCTGTAACGCTCCTGCTGCCTTCCAGTACTTCATCGATGAAGTACTGCGGGAATACATTGATATGATTTGCATCGTCTACATAGACGATATCCTGATCTTCTTCAAAAACATACCTGAGCACGTTCACCATGTACGCACCATTTTACAATGACTACAACAACATGGCTTGTACATGAAACTGGAGAAATGCATGTTCCACACCACTTCCGTCTAATTCCCGGGACAAATCATAACCCCTGCAGGTATTCAAATGGATAACAAAAAAGTTGAGGCTATACTGCAATGGCCATCCCCCAGCTCTGTGAAACATGTCCAATGATTCCTGGGATTTGCTAATTACTATCGCAGTTTCATCACGGGTTTCTCCAAATTAGTCACTCCCATCCCTCGATTACTATGTAAGGGAGTCCAATTCCAATGGGACCACAAGGCAGAACACGCCTTCCAAGAACTGAAAACAATATTCACCATGGCTCGCGTTTTGATACACCCCAACGCTGAGCAGCCATTCATAATGGAAGTCGATGCCTCACAGGACGCCATGGGGGCGTGTTGTCTCAGAGAAATGCCCAACCAGGCCTGTTACATCCAGTGGCTTTCTATTCTAGGAAATTGCTACCAGCCGAACGCAATTATACTATATCAGACCATGAACTATTGGCCATAAAGGCTACATTCGAGGAATGGCGCCATTATTGGCGCCGTGGAGAAGTGTGGCTCAGGGGTTAGAGGCGGCAGACCTGGAGCTTGAGTTCGGCCCTGGACCAGGGTTCAATTCCCCGCCTCGGCGGGTCTTGGGCTCAAAAATTCCACAGACTCGTTAATTCTCGCTCCGGTGCCTTCTCGACTCACGGGTTCACACTCTGCGACTCTGGGCAATAGCTTGCTTAATCTCCACAATGGCCCCTCGCGGTGGGATGCCTGGCTTTCACCTTGTGGATACCCTGCTAGGGTTATCTCACAGGGGAATACCAGGACGGGTTCCCTAAGCAAGCGCGGAGATGCCCCAGGGTAAGTCGTGCGCTATATAAGTTTCATTCAAAAAAAATTATCTAAAAGATGCTAGGCACCCAGTGACTATTTACACAGATCACAGGAACCTGCAGTTCCTTTGTTCAGCTCGAGTCCTTACTTCCAGGCAGTTACGATGGACTCTGTTCTTCAACTAATACACTTTTCACATCACTTACCGACCCGGCAGAGAAAATGCCAAAGCTGACGCCTCTTTCCGTCTTGAGGAAACTGAAGAGTCCACATCATTGGTTGAACCCACACCCATTTTTCCTGAAAACTGTTTTTAAGGAGCGATCCTTACATCGACCTTTCTCTCTCAACTCCACAACGTCATACAACAGAAAGAAACTGCAACATGGGTAGGGGAGCTCAAGGGAATCACAGCACAAAATGGATTTCTGTACAAAGGAGACCGCTTCTACCTACCAATGACGGAACCCGGATATCAAGCACTATACACGTGTCTTGAACACCTGCTGTCCAATCACCCAGGACATACTAGAACTCTAGACTTGTTACAGAGACATTTCTGGTGGCCCACGATGGGTACCGATGTACATGCCTACATAACTTGTTGTCGGTATCAAGGGGAGTTAGGCCCAATGGACTAGGCTCTGGCTGGGCGGTTTATTAATGTGTAGCAGGGAAGTCCGCCAGGACCTGTGTGTGGAACAGAGTCGTCTCCTACCTCCTTTGGGTGATGGCACAGCATGAACTCCCTGGTCTCTGAACCCGACCTTACCGCATCCCTGGCAACATGAACTCCTCCCATTTTTCCTCCCTTGCAGGAACCTATCGCAACAGATGGAAAACCAGAAGCACCTTGTTCTGACCCAAGAAGTCCCTCCCTCGATCCCAACCCGGAACCCGGGAAAGCCGACAGAAGCGAGAGAAGATCGTTCAAGGCAGCGGACTCGTGGCAGGAGACAGCGTGCGGAGAACCTGAGGTGGAGAACAGAGGTAGCGTGTTCGACAGAGAAGAGAAGACCAGAGACGAGGATATCTTGAGCGAAGACTGGTGGAGTCCACAGGAGGTGGCTGGAGAGCGGCCGCAACTCACGGGAGAGTTGCGGCGGGGCATGTGAGTACCCTGTCTCCTGTCTCCCAGGTGGAATCGTATATTGGTGTACATAGAGTGTCCCCTCACTTTGTAGAACACTATTTGCACTGTATATATATTGTATAGACCACGTCACGAGCCCGATAGTATAGAGAACCCCACACCTAACCCTCACCACTTCCACCCTTTTCCTTTCCCGCTCTTTCTTGTTCCAATTCCTACCCCTACCGTCCAGTTCCTCACGCTCGATTCGCCCTCCCCACATCGCTGGTGTTGGTGACAGTACTCAGACAGTCCTGCGATCGAGGACTAATCGCCCTGTTCTCTCTCTTTCCTATATATACCTCCGAGGATCACCGGAGCCGACCAGGAGAAGAAGGATCTACTCCAGAAACGTCCAGCCTCGCAGAACCCTTCACGGAGCTTCCCTCTCCCGACATCTAGACTCTACTCCCTGGAACATTCCCTTAATTCCAACCCTCTGCTTTCTTACCTCCCACACCCCTGACTTTGTGAAAAACAATAAAAAAAGCTACGTCATAGCCCACTACATCCGGCTGCCACGCCTGTTATTCCGGTCCGCCCGAACCCCTAGCCCACACTGTGTTATTTTGACGTCTCTGAGTTTAACGGTAGACCAAACTATTTCTTTTCATCTGGTAATTTATTTATACTTTTTTTTAAAGACTTTGTCACATATTTGATTCTGGGAAAATCACTTCATCTCCCCGTGCCTACCAAAAAAATGAATGTGTCCTTGTGTAACCTAAACGGTGCTCATATAAAGTGCTCTAATAACTTCGGGTCGAGTTTGCACTATATAAATCTGCACACAAAAATGTGAGACCTAGTGCATTGCAAATGCTTGTTTCATTTTCTTGCAGCAACAGCTGCCCCAGTGCATCTGTCATCAAATCAGATAGATGGAATTGGACAGACTCCTCAACGCTGCTTACTTGGCACTGCCCTCTGCCTCAGTTAAGTGCTTGTTTTAGCCATGATTCCACGTAGCACAGTTTCAAGGTTTCTTCGTCAAGTATTATATTGCAGAGCAGCAGTAAAAAAAAATTCTGTTTCAGGACATTGCACTTTCACTAACAGTTCTTGACACAAAAGGCCTTTTGCTTTTTCAATATTGCAATAACCAAGGATTCCTGATGCCCATTACGCCTCCTGATACAGTATTTGCAGCAGGCATTTCATCTTCAGCGGCTCAGTCTTCCAAAAGATTTAATTTCAGCAATTACAAACTACACACGGCATCTTTCTAAAAAACACGTAAAGGTTGTGAAGCAGCATGGGGATAGGCATGAGCGGATTTTGCGGATTGGCAATCCGCGAATTTGCGGATTTGCAAACTCGCAATCCGCAAAATCCGCGAATTCCCGCGAATTTGCGGATTTTTTTTTTTTTTGTGTTCGCCCGTGTTTCTGCCAGTTCGCGAGGGTTTTTACAATTTCGCAATTTGCGAACTTACCTGTCGGGTCGCAAGTTTTGCGAACTTGTTGTTTCTACGTGTCCAACCTATTTGGGACACTCTTCTTCATCACTGCCACTCTCTGTCACCACTGCCACTCTCTGACTACTCATGCCACCCTCTGGCCCACCCATGCCACCCTCTGTTTCATCACCACACCCTCTGGTTGTCCAGTGTACATTATTTTCGGCAAAGCAAAGCACACCTTCCCTGCCTCAAGTGACCTGAATTAATTTGGGGCTGATTAATGTGTCACAGAATATTTTTTTAGCTGGCACCTGCTTCCTTAGTGCGCCCTGATTAGTGATCTTTTGCACTTGCTAAGTGCTTTCATTGTTGCAAAATTAGTTACAACACCTGCCCTGCCCCAACTGACAATAATGAATTAGGGGCTGATTAATGGATTTTAACTTCCAGCCTGGCTCCTGCTTGTCTCCCTTAGCTGTAATTCAGGACCTTTGTGGCATATGTGTAACTATTCTGAGGTTCAGAGCAGGGTCACATAATAGTTGCAACTGGCAACTGAACTCTGGAGGGGCCCCTCAGGAAGCACTACAGGAAATGGCTACTAATGATGTGCCTGAACTTTTGAACCTGGTAAGTAGTTACTTTCAGTTTTGCTTAGATCGTATTTCTGCAATTTCGCACTTATTCGCGGGGCGCGAACTCACGCGAACAGTGCGAGCAGTGCGAGCAAAATCCGCTGCTCGCGGATTTGCGGATTTTGCAGGAAATTCGCAAATCTCGCGGATTGCGGATTTCCCGAAAATCCGCAAAATCCGCGAGCGGAACGGATTTTCCGCCCATGCCTACATGGGGACTAATGTATATTTGCCCATTTTGAAAACTGTGGAATAGTAATGCATTTATTTACTGGCCATCATATTTTTCCATATTTTCAGAGTTTGGCGGGATTTCGTTCACACAAGAATAGGATATGGTAATAAGGTTTTAATATTATAACACATCCACAGACGTATGGAAATCATATTCACGGTGTAAAGCAATGTGACCAGCCCAAGTGTTTTGCCACCCCTTCTTTGTGTCAGACATTGCAGAATGGAGGTGGGCACCTGTGCCCGGACCTGTATTCCCTTGACTCTCCTAGCCGCAACAATTCATGTTCTAATGGGGTCCTCGGGGGGAGTGAAAGCGTTAGCGTTTCTCCCCCCGGGGATTTTCGCCCGGTGGGACAGGCCGGAGGCGCAGATTGGAGGGTTGGAAAGCAGCGCGAGGGGGGTGACGTCATCGGACAAACGAGGGGAATTTTACAGTGCGTAGTGAAGAGAGCTGAGAAGCCTTTTCGTGAGGTGCTGGAATTTATGGTGACAGCTGTGTTTTTTCAACATGGTTTCACAAGAAGCACTGCGAGAAGCCCTGCGAGTAATTCAAGCAGCAGGAAGGAGTGATTTATTAGCTGAAAGTGCGGGCGCACTGGTTATTCCTGTCAGGCCACCCATGAGGCACGCGTCTAGAGGGGTGCAGAGTGCTGTGGAAGCCTGCAGGTCGTCGTCAACTTTGAGGAGGTGTGTGAGGAGGGCGCGCTCAGCAGGAACCCGGCGAGTGTCATCTGGGCGAGGTGGGCAAGTTTTGAAAACGCAGAAAAAAGCATTTTCCCTGTCCCCAGCAAGGATGAAGGGGTCCGGAAGACGCGCAGGACAGAAGGGTGAGTCAGCTATGCAACTGTTGCATGAAGTGGTACAAGACAAAGGCGGGGTGGATAATGCCCCGGGTTTGTTGAGAGGAAAGGGGGCTCGAGGAGCTGGAACATTAGCGCTGAAGGCAGCCAGACCTAAACCGGTGGCAGTATTTAGTGTTCCTAAGAAGGTATTGTGTGGGAATGACATTGGCACAGACAGCAGAGAAGAGTCAATTTTGTCAGCAGAAACAGTGCCCTCTGACATAGGGCTCGTATGTTATTCAAGTGACAGTGACGAAGGGCCTTCGGAAGGTGAGACGCAAATTGAAGTGTGTCAGGGGAGCCAGGGTATTTTTCCCCCCTTTTTACATAAAAAGGTCACGAATAAGTCTGGGGGAACGCCTACAGAGGGACAATTCGACATTGTGCAGAATATTGCTGGCACTTCACAAGACAGAGACAGGGCTGCGCAGGAGTCAGTAAGCGATTGGGAGGTGGACATTAGTCATCGAGAGGATGACAGGGTGCAGCAAGAAGGAGGCCAGGACCATTTCTTGGAATGTATGTATGACAATGGCTTAGAACAGACACGCTTCAACACAGAGTATATCTTTCCTGTAGCCCGACAGGCGCCTGTGGGTTTTGGAGACGAAGAAGACAACCTGGGCGAACTCTTGGATGGGCAATGGGTATGGGTGGGGCATGACAGGGTGGTGGACAACCAGCGGAGTGCAGCTACTAAGACTGGCAATAAAAGCAAGACGTTAGTCGCAAGGAGTCAGGAAGAGGCTTTTCGGAGCAAGGTTTGTATTTCTGGAAAAAATAAGAAAACTTCTGGCAGGGCAGGATCATCTCAGAGAACAGAGGACCTAAATCTGGCGGCCGCTGATCGCAGTGGTTTTAAGGTTGGATTTTCAGCTAATTCAGCTAAGGCGGGCAGACTTTTAGAGCGAGGGTCTGCCTTAGATTGGAACAGTTACGATGGGGGGGTCGGGGACGGGGAGCGTCCAGGTGGGAGTAAGCAAATTTTTTATCCTCAGAGGGATAGGTGTGGGGAATTACCTTGGTTATGTGATAGAGAACAAAATGATGAAGAGTTAATTTGTAATGAGTTGGAGGATTCATTTCACAGAAAAAGGGAAAAAGAGAGGGAGGGTGGGGCAACAGCTTCTGCTAACTCGTTTCAGGTTTCAAGAGAAGAGGCTGCACCCTTTCTACAGGAGAATCATGAGCGGATTTCTCAGACGGAACTCCAGAGGAGAGAAGAACAGTTAACAAAGGGTAAGCAAGGATGGTGGGGGGCATGGGATATAGAACCGTCTACAAAGACAGATGCCTTAACAAGGAAGAAGGTACAAAGGTCTTTACTGCAAAACAAGGAGTTACTTCCTACAGCAGGTGAGATGGGTAGTGATATAAATACAACACAAGAAGGGATTAAAGAAGGGTTGAGTGTTCCAAAGAGACTGCCTTATATGGGGATGGCGATGCCGTTGGGCTCTCATTTAAGTGTGAAAACCAAACAAAAAATCTGGCAACATGAATATGTAGATGTTTTCCGTTTATTACATCACGACCTTCAGGCTAAAGAGGGTTCTAGGGAGGAGGAATTAGAATTAGCTAGGCGGCCGAGAGTCCCTCGTAATATAGACAACTGGACATCAGCCTTTCTAATATTTGCCAGCATATACTGTGAGAGGTACCCAGATAGAGCGGTATCCATATTTAAGTATATGGATGTTGTGCGAAAGGCACATATGCATTTTGGTGGTTTTTCCTGGTTAAATTATGACGAGGAGTTCAGGGCCAGGATGAGTATAGCTGCAGATAGGACATGGGGGGACATTGATATGGAGCTCTGGCTTCAGTGGATGTCCTCCTCACATCCTCCAGACACCACACACACAGCTAGTGGTCTACCAGTTGTGTATCGGCCCTTTCTTGGGCACGCCGCCCAGGGAGGGGCGGGGACAATGGCAAGAGGACAGACAAGTGGAAATGGGGCATGTTCGAATTATAACAGGGGATACTGTAATAGACCATACTGCCGTTTCAAGCACGAGTGCTCTCAGTGCGGAGGTAAGCATGCGCTCCACCAATGTTTTCCGGCTGCCCCAGTTGATTTGGGCAACAGAATTGGAGAGCAAGGCCAAACAGCGAGGGGACGAGGGGTACCACTCCATCCTTTACCAAAAAGCTTTTACCCCAATTAAGTGGGAGTTGTTGGTTCCATGGCTGAATATTTATCCAGACAGTGAGGCAGCATCAAAATTATATTGGGGTTTTAGAGAAGGCTTCAGGATTAGCTACCAGGGCCCGAGAATCAAACGTTGGGCAGACAATTTGAGATCTGTAAAAGAGTTTCCTGAAGTGGTGCGGCAAAAGTTAGGGGAAGAGGTAGGGCTAGGCAGGGTGGCAGGCCCCTTTTGTCAACTTCCTTTTCCGAACTTGATTATTTCACCATTAGGAGTCATACCCAAGAAATAACCTGGGGAATATAGGATGATTCAACACCTTTCATGGCCGGAAGGAATGTCCATTAACGATTTTATTGCTGAGGAGGACACATCTGTGTCCTATACCACAGTTGATGAAGCTTTACAAATGGTAAAAAGGTTGGGAAGGTTAACAGAACTTGCAAAATGTGACATCCAATCTGCATTCCGATTGATACCAATTCACCCGGCTGATTTTGAATTGATGGGGATACAATTTGATGGTTATTTCTTTTTTGATAAAGTGCTCCCAATGGGCTGTGCAGTTTCATGTGCCCTTTTTGAATTATTCAGTTCATTTTTGCAGTGGGTGTTTCAGCAGGTTTGTACATCAGGACAGGTTTGTCATTATTTGGATGATTTTTTGTTCATGGGTCTGGCACAATCTGGAGACTGTAAAGCAGCATTGACTGCCTTTCAGAATTTGGCAACTGACTTTGGAGTTCCTTTAGCGCATGATAAAACTGAGGGCCCTGCTACTACGATTACTTTTTTAGGTATCGAAATTGATACAACAGTGATGTTGGCCAAACTTCCACAGGGCAAATTAGAAGAAATCAAGAAGTGCATATTGGAGGCTCTAAATGTAGACAAATTGCAGTTGAGGCAAGTTCAGCGCTTGCTAGGGTATTTAAATTTTGCCTGCAGAGTAGTTCGAGCAGGCAGAACTTTCTGTAGACAGCTTGGTATGGCAATGTCAGGAGCGACTATGCCGCATCACAGGGTCAGGTTGACAAAGAGTGTCAAGGAAGATTTAAGGATTTGGCTGCTTTTTCTTGAAGAGTTTAATGGTGTGTCTTTATATTTCATCGAAGAAGGCATGCAGTGGCAGGTACAGCTCTACTCAGATGCTTCTGGTGCGAATGGCTTTGGAATATTTTGGGGTGGGCGCTGGTGCGCAGAAGAATGGCCAGAACATTGGAAAGCTCAAGGTCGCAGCATTGCGTTCCTTGAATTGTTCCCATTACTAGTGGCATTGATGGTTTGGGGTCCTGAGTTGAGTAATAGAACGATTTTGTTTCACGTAGATAACATGTCAGTTGTTAACCTTGTCAATAGGCAAAAAGCAAAAGATTTGAGGGTGTTGAGTTTATTGAGGGCGTTCATGTTGTTGATTCTCAAGCTGAACATTGTTTTCAAGGCAAAACATATTCCAGGGGTTAATAACATGATTGCTGATGCGCTTTCTCGTTCTCAGTGGCAAAGGTTTCGGTCACTGGCCCCTGGAGCGGCAAGCTTGAAAACTCCAATTCCCCTCAGCGTCTGGGCTCTAGGGGACTGACCATCGTACGTCTGGTGGAACACTCTATTGCACCGGCTACTCAACAGGCTTACAGGCTGGCGTGGCAAGAATTTTTAAGTTATGCGAATAGTTTTTCTACTATACCTAGTGAGGAGATGCCATTTCCGTTTGTGCTGGATTTTGTGCTAATGTTGATTTCAAAAGGTCTTTCACATTCCACCATTGCGGGCAAGTTGGCTGGGGTCTCTTTTTATGGGCATCTATACTGGGGTTTTGATCCCATTGACAATGTATTAGTAAAAAAAATGTTGAAAGGTTGGCAAAAGGAACAGTTTAAAGTATCGAAAGGGAGAGCTCCCATTTCATTTGAACTACTACAGCGTTTATTGTCAAAACTGCCTGAGGTCTGTTATGATGTACATGAAGTTAAATTGTTTCGTTTATGTATGCTTTGGTTATTTTTCGGGGCTTTTCGAATTTCAGAATTGCTGGGTTTACGAGATGAAATGGGTTTGGACAGCAGGGAGGTCTTTGTTGAAGGGGACAGGTTACGAATTTGGTTAAAAAAGTCAAAGACTGATCAGTTGGGGCGTGGAGTTTGGATTCATCTGCGTGCCATTCCTATAATAGGATGTTGTCCGGTGGGTGAATGGAAGGTTTTCAAGTTTTCCACAGGTTTCTCAGAAGGCCCAATTTTTGTTCATTGTACAAAGGTTAAAATAACTAGTCATCAACTTTTGATGGTTTTGAGAAAAGCTTTAACATTGCTGGGGGAAGACCCTGCCAATTTTGCAACTCACTCTTTTAGAATAGGAGCAGCGTCGGAAGCAGCTAGGTTGGGACTAGGTTGGGGGACGATCAGGAGAATTGGTAGATGGCGATCTGCATGTTGTGAGAGATATGTTAAAAAATAAAAACAGTGTACATAACATTGAAGGAACGAACTTACAACATCAATATACAAGCATGTTCAAAAAAAAAAAAAAAAAAAAAAATGTTTTGAGTTTTATTCTTGTTGTTTTCGCTGACATACAATTTTCTTTTACCTAGGTGATATTCGTGGTTTGCATTCTGATAAAAAGCAGATATGGATCGTAGGCCATTCATTCGTCAAGTGGGCTGCGATCTTTGCAGACAACCAGATATATGGAAGGAACTTAGGCATACCTAATGATCGTTATGAACTTTACTGGTGCGGTAAAGGAGGTTTGAAATGGGAGAATCTTTTTCCATTGCTCACTAAAATTCGTTACGATAGAGGAGGACCAGAAATGTTGATTCTGCACCTAGGTGAAAATGATTTAGTTTCCTTATCTGGTCTCAGTTTAATCAAGAAAATGCAAAATGCAAAAATTATGGCGTACGCCGACGATACGCAATTGTTGTTTACCTGGCCCAAAGACAACTTAGATACGTCGGCGGCCCAATTTTGCCTATCTTCTGTCTTCCAATGGTTAGCTAATGCCCAGTTAAAATGTAACGAAAGCAAATCCGAGATCTTGCTATATGGCTCTTTCCCTGAGGACTTTAGTGACCGTCTTTGGCCTACCGACCTACCCCCTCCAAAAGCTGCGTCGGGCCCAGTGAAGAATTTGGGGGTTTGGTTCGGTAAGAATCTTAAGTTTGAAGACCATATAAACAAAGTCACTGGAGTCTGTTTTTTCACCCTAAAAACTGTGCGCAGGTTTTTCCCTCTATTACCAAAAGAAGCTAAAGAGACTGTTATTCGGGCATTGATACTCTCTCGGTTAGACTACGCTAATGGACTGTTCTCTGGCCTACCGGCTTACCTGATTCATCGCCTTCAGGTTATTCAGAACGCCGCTGCCAGACTCCTGTTCAACGTCCCAAGGCGTTCCAGTGCTCGACCTCTTCTCCGCGCGTTGCACTGGCTTCCTGTTGCCCACAGGATTTTGTTTAAAATCCTAGTGCTGGCGTATCGAGCCATTCATCACACTGGGCCTGTCTACTTGAGAAATAGGTTCTCCCTGTACATTCCCAATCGCCCTTTGCGCTCGGCCAATTTGTGCCTAATGGCTGTCCCCAAATTCAAATATTGCAGACTTGGCGGTCAATCGATTTCAGTGAGAGCAGCGAAATCTTGGAATACTTTACCTCTTTATCTAAAAACTGCACCGACCCTCTGCTCCTTTAAGAAGAGTCTAAAAACCCATCTTTTTAATATTATAGCCTAAACCTCCCCACACCCTGTATTCCTAGATATTTATGCCCACCTAGTCTGCTCTGCCTTCAACGCGCCAGGATACTATTTTTTTAGTAATAGAGCGCGATATAAAAGCCTTTAATAATAATAATAATAATAATAATAATAATAATAACTAGATCTGGCAGTCATCAAAGGTAATTGGCTAGGTACCAGATTAGTTTGGACTGAATTTGTTTTCAGGAAGCAATGGAGGAATGCGAGGAATCACAATGCCATGGAGAAAGCGCGAAAAAAGTTAAATAAGGCAATGAAAGTTTTTTGTATAAGTATGGGAATGTTGACACTTGCGCACGATAACATCACTGGCAAGGAGGGTCATTTGTTCAGAGAGGATGGAGTTCACTTAACTCAATTGGGCATGGCGTACTACATCCTCGAAATTCAAGATATGTTGTCCAGGGAATTAAATGTTGATCTGTGGGTTTCACCAGGGATTGGTTATGATTGAACGTATTTTGCAACATGGTCTGCTACGGCATATGGGTGGGGTCAGGAAAAATCTGGCGTTTTTCCTGAGTGGCGAAAAAGGGGGAGGTCATTGTCTAGAGCGGACATTGATCGTCCTTCATGAAAAGAAAGAAAGTGAAATGTTTATGAAATTTTGGGTGAATTAATATGATGAAATATATAAAGGTTTTGGTTATAAACATTTAAGGAAATATGTTCAAAAATGAAATTGTTGGTTTTGGCATGATTTTCTAAATTACATGGTTTGGGAAAAAGTTATAAAGGTTTTATTTTGAGTTATGGAAAATGAAATTTAATTGCCTGATCTTATTTAATAAAAGTGGCCTTTTTTGCTACAAGTGGTGTTGTTGTTTTCCCTTGGCCTGGGCCATCTTGGGCGATGGGGTCCTCGGGGGGAGTGAAAGCGTTAGCGTTTCTCCCCCCGGGGATTTTCGCCCGGTGGGACAGGCCGGAGGCGCAGATTGGAGGGTTGGAAAGCAGCGCGAGGGGGGTGACGTCATCGGACAAACGAGGGGAATTTTACAGTGCGTAGTGAAGAGAGCTGGGAAGCCTTTTCGTGAGGCCCACCCACCCACCCTGTAAAAAAAAAAAAAAATTAAATAAATAAATACTAACTGAATACATAAATAATAATAATAATATGAAAAATGTATACATATATGCATACCTATGTATAAGATGGAGAAAGCTAACATTCCGATAGATTGCCACGATAGGACAGGCAATTGTACTATTCCATTGACTCTGAGGCGAAAAAGGGGGAGGTCATTGTCTAGAGCGGACATTGATCGTCCTTCATGAAAAGAAAGAAAGTGAAATGTTTATGAAATTTTGGGTGAATTAATATGATGAAATATATAAAGGTTTTGGTTATAAACATTTAAGGAAATATGTTCAAAAATGAAATTGTTGGTTTTGGCATGATTTTCTAAATTACATGGTTTGGGAAAAAGTTATAAAGGTTTTATTTTGAGTTATGGAAAATGAAATTTAATTGCCTGATCTTATTTAATAAAAGTGGCCTTTTTTGCTACAAGTGGTGTTGTTGTTTTCTCTTGGCCTGGGCCATCTTGGGCGAACGTCACATAGTAGCAAGGAGTTTATTGTTTTTTTAGTGCACACATACCAAAATAGCACAGAAACAAGGAACAAGGCTAAGATCGCTTTGCCTTTTCTTTTTTTTTTTAACTCTTACAGGTATCTTTCTCGTCCTGAATGAAAAGAGTTGGAAGTCCAAGGGCGGTTACAGAGGATGCGCTGAACAAAGCAGCCACTTCAATGTAAAAGGTGTTCTTTATAAAAGACTATAAGCTAACACGTTTTAGTCTCGTATTTGTAAGAATTATTCTTGAAATCTACCAGAACAACTTTAGCAGTCCCCATTATCCCTAGTCTCCTGTTGAACACAGGTGACTCACATCCTACATGTAGAACTTGGAAATTTCGCAAATCATTCACAATTAAGTGAAAGGTCATTTATATCTAGAGATTGTGGTGTAGCCCCAATATACCTATGATGAGCACCCAGTCTGATTTCTCAAGCCATCATAGGGGAACACGCTATATGTCGCTTGGAATATATGATGATACTATGAGATCATGTTGCTCGCGGTATGTTACAACGCAGGCTTTACAATGCAAGTCGTTTCAACGACTTGAGCTGGAGAGCGCTGGACTTAGGGATAGTACGATTTACTATTCCAACACCAGTCTACGTACAGTAGGGAAGGTGTTGGAATAGTAAATCGTACTATTCCTTAGCTTCCAGCGCCATCCGGCGCAAGTCGTTCAAATGACTTGCATTGTAAAGCCTGCGTTGTAAACCTACCGCAGTGAAACGCCTGCGTAGTAAAGGTCGCCTCCCGTCACGAGAAGATAGTTGCAAGAGTATGCATTCTGCTGCATGCCATTCCACCACACACAGAAGCACTATCCCCCTCATCAAACTGCTCCTGTTTTCTTCCTCTGACACTCCAGGCTGCAGGCCTCTGAGTCTGTATCCCCATGCTTTCTGGTTGAGTTCTGAGTCTTTGCACCCACTACCAAAGCCAGGGTGCAATGTACCACTAAACAAAGTCAGGATCTACAAGTTTGCTCCTTCACTTGAGTACCACTTCTATCATTGAACAATTTTGTTCAGGTCGAGAAGTCCCATAATAACTGCATACTACCAAGGGATGTACTGCTCTGGCCTAACTAACCAGCATCTATTTCACAGTGTTTAGGATAACCACACTGTCCACAGAGCAGCCACCAATTCTCCATTTACTTGGACCTCCTTCAAATATATTTTGACTTTGACCAAGACTGTTGCTCCTGAAGGTAAATTCGCCTGCAGCTTGAGTCTCTTAACTATGGGAGAATAATGAACAGTTTCTATTGCCCACAGGGGCAGGCAATAATGCTTACATTTTATTTTTATATGATCCGTACCACTGGCTGGCAAAAATAAGCAAAGAAAACATTTTTGATGCTTTAGTTCTCATATTTTTATTTTCCAAGAGACAGATTTAAGGGAAGCTAGTGCTAGAGAATCTGGCAAAACAACAGCAGATTCTTTATAGTGAGGCCCACCAAGGTACGCTGGTAACTATGGCCCTAATTACGATGTCCGTCGGAATGGAACACCCAACAAGGAGTCGGCAATCCCGCTTCCGCAATTATGATGCAATTGCCTTCAATGGTATTGGAAAGTGCATATTTTCTATTGAGGCTGCCCACCTGATGTCTGTGAGCTCAGAAGAGCCCTAAAAACTGCCTCACTTTTGCAACTAGGACAAAGAAGTGAACTCCAAAGTCTTAGAAATGGGGGTCTTTAGTTGGCAGTGGTATGCACCCAGTCTAAGTAGTGACCCTTCCTTCTAGTCAGGATAAGGGAGTCACACACCCAAGATAACCCCTTCTCATCTCCTTGGTAGCTTGGCACAAGCAGTCAAGTCTATCTCAGAGGCAATGTATAAAGCATTTGTACATAACACACACAGTAACAAAGTGAAAACACTACAAATGAAGACCGCGCCAGTTTAGAAAAATAATCAATCTTTATCTAAACCAAACGAGAAAAAACAACAACAATCCAACATACAGATCTCAAAATAGGGCTTTTTAGAGGTTTCAAACAATTCTGTCCATATAACTAAATAAATGTGGTGCACCTTAGATGTATCAAAATCCACAAGGAAAAACAGCTGCACAGGAGGGAAGCATCTGAAAAAACAGTGATAGCTGATTCCTATGTCCCTAGGGGAGGCAATGAGTCACTTCTGCAGCAAGCAGGAGAAGTGTTGTGTCGAATCTGAGCAGTAAGAGGAAGCGATGGGTCAAAATCCAAGACGGTTCTGGTCTGCGGGTTATGCATTGGAAAACTTGGTGCACAGATGCAATGCAAGGAAAGCTCGACATGCTGGAGGTCGATGCAGCGGTGGCAAGCAGGTGTTGCGTCGATTTCTTCAGCCGCCGCCCAATGATGCATTGATTCTTTCAGCCTCACAGCTGGGCTTGCATTGGAGTCAGTGCAGTGGTCTCGGACTTTGGAGACATAATGCGCTGAACTTGGCCTGCGGTGCTTTCTTCAGCCATGGGGAGGTGATGCACTGATTTCTTTGACCACATTGTGGCAGTGCATGGAAACTTTTCCGGCACTGCAGTGCATGTCAGAAAAACAGGAACTGGAAGGGAGAAGCATCAATTTTAAAAGTCTTTAGTAGCTTTTTGCAGCAGGAACAACCTCCAAAGGCCCAGAACTGGAACTGGCATCACTTGGCATATCAGAACTCACAGCAGTGGAGTTCAGTGGTGCTGCCGATGTAGTCTTTAGGATAATATTTGCATTGATAACCATTTTTATGATAATAAACAATACCTGCCGAACGTGCTGGTAAAACAATAATACAAACATTATGCAGACAGTGTTCAATCTCCATAAAGCACATGATTCATCAGATTCAAAATATAGATCTTAGCAGAGCAATAATACGACAAAATGATACAACACAGGGTGATAAACATCAGAGATCAGAGGGTGCCACTCACGGATCTTCTTCGGGCAACGGGGGCAGGTCAATTAAACAATATGTTGCCCACCGTGTCCAGATCTTACGATGTTTCCTGGGGCAACCCGGGCCTCAAAGACAGCAATCTCAGTCCCCATACATTTATCTAATTTGTTCTTCCATTTGCCTATGGTCGGGGGAGATGTCGCCTTCCACCCCTGCGCTATATCCCTTTTGGCGATAGTGAGGGCTAGGAACAGCAAATGCTGTTTATGTCAGTTCTTCTCAATGTCGTCGGTGGAGTGTAGTAAGAACAGCCATGGGTCGAGTGGAAGCACCCATGCCAGCATTTCATTAAGACATGACCGAACCCTGTTCCAAAAGGGCTGTAAAGATGTGCAGCTCCAGACTTTGTGTAGGAAGGACCCATATTCTCTGCCACATCTCAGACATGTAGGGGACTGAATGACTCCCATTTGCCATAATCGAACCCTAGTATAATATACTCTATGTAAGTAATTGAACTGGATGAGCCGGTAGCGTGTGGAAAGTGCCGCACCCCTCAGGCTGGCAATCACTTCAGCCCAATCATCATCTGTTAATTCTGGAATGTCTGCCTGCCAGGCAAGTCGAGTCTTGTCGAGGGTGGTGGGTGTGTGTGTGTCGTCAGTGTTTGATATATTTGTCTGATCTTGTGTAGACCAAGGTCCCCCATTAGCAGGTGGCCCTCCAAGGGCCGGAACTCAGGGAGAGCCTCTAAATTAAGTATCTCGGGGATGAGTCCGTGGCGGAGCTGTAAAAATTTGTAGAATTATGACTAATGGAGGCCGAAGTCCGACTGTAGTTGTTGGAATGATTTTAGGGTGGTGCCCCATAATACATCCCCAAGGGTCGAGATCCCCACCAGGTGCCATCCCCGGAACCAGCCCAAAGCGGTTGAGGATTGAAGCAGTGTACCGTGCCACAGGGGAGTTTGTTGGGTGAGGCCTTTGTAGTCTTTGATGGCCCGGAAACTTCTTAACAGGAGGCAAGCACATACAAGCCCTTGGAGAAACTTCACAAACAGGATACACAACAAAGTCCAGTCCATTTCCTCTCCAAAGCAGAAGCTGCAAATGCAGGGCAACCCAGCAAAGAACCACACAGCAAAGGGGCAGTACTCCTCCTTACAACTCTTCAGCTCTTATTCTTCGGAGAGTCTGCTCTTGATCCAGAAGTGTTCAAAAAGTATGGGATTTTAGGCCCAATACTTATACCCCTTTTGGCCTTTGAAGTAGGCATTCTTCAAAGGACTTTCTTTGTACTGCAAATGTTCTTGCCCTGCCTGGTCTTGGCTCCAGTAACACCCCAGGGGGGTAGAGACATCATTGTGAGAGGCCAGACACAGCCCTATTCAGGTGTCAGTGACAACTCCTCTCACCACTCTAGCTCAGGAAGGCCCATCAGCCTGGTGATGGGCAATCAGGATATGCAGGGATCACCTCAACTCTCTTTGTGTGACTGTCTAGAGTGAATGCACAAACAGGCCCCGGTCAATCTAAACCAGACTTTGATTCCCCAGACAGGCAGAGGTACTGGATGGTTAAACAAGAAAATACCCACTTTCTAAAAATGGCATTTTCAAACACAGTTTAAAAACTACCTTCACTGAAAGATGTGTTTTTACATTCTGAGCTCATTGAGCCTAAACTCCAAATTTCTAGCTGTTCCCAATTGAAAGTTACACTTGTAAAATGTTACAAGCCAGCTCCAATGACAGCCTATGGGAGAGCTAGTCCTTGCAATAGTGAAAAACGAAATGGGTACTATTTCACTATCAGGACATGTACAGCACACCAGTAAATGTCCTACCTTTCACATACACTGCACCCTGCGCTGGAGGTTATTTGGGCCTCCCTTAGGTGTGTCTTACACATAGTAAAAGGGAAGGTTAAGGGCTGACAAGTGGGTGCACTTGCCAGGTCGAAATAATGGTTTAGAACTGCACTCACCGACACTGCAATGGCAGGCCTGAGACATGTTTACAGGGCTACCCATGTGGGCGTCACAGCCAGTGCTGCAAGCACACTATTAGCATTTATTTACAGGCCCTGGGAACCCCAAGTGCACTTCACTAGGGACTTAACAGTAAATCAAATATGCCAATAATGGGGAACCAACCAAAATTACAATTTACAGAGGGAGCACTTGCACTTTAGCACTAATCAGCAGTTGTAAACTGCCAAGAGTAAATAAACCAGCAAAAACAATGTCCAGCATAACATCAAAAATACAGGAGGTAGAGGCAAAAAGACTGGGGAGATCACACGAAGTATGCCAGGTCTAAAACAAAGGTCATACGGCTAAACTCCTGTTCAAGATATAAGAACACAACAACCTACAAGAGACCTTTTCAACTGCCCAGCTGATCAGTTTCAATTGGACCTGCCATTGACCCTGCTGCTGGTCTCTCCTGGAGTGAGTTTTCAACTGGCCCCCCAAGTGCTGCACCCGAGGTCCTGGACCCCTGACTGGAGTCAAATTGTACTCGGCCTGACATTTTCCTGAAACCTGAGACTTTGAAACTTTTTGGCTTCAAAGACCTCTGGGGGAAAACAAACCAACCTGCCAATTTGATCCAACGAAGGTGCATTGCTCCTTGGCAAAAAATTCAGATTGCTCTTGCTTGGAGTTTTTCTGCAGCAGCAAATCCGATTCATCTGGATGTTGTGGAGAAAGTATCCGGCCTCGTGGAGCCCTTTTGCTGCTGCAGCCTTGCTGTTCTGGAAGAATGCAAGCTCCAGAAGGTAAAAACGTCATCATGTGAAGGCACAGAAAATATCTGGCCACCAAGGGACGTTCCCTCTGTGCAAAATTCGAATTTCCTTTGCTCCAAGCCAACACTTCCGACCAGGACGAAGCGTTTTTTTTTTTATCCGACCAATGCTTCATCACAGACGGCCTTAACGTGCACCTAAGTACATGTCAAGCATAAACAGATGACCGCAGTTGGAGCTTAATGCTTTTGGAGCTATTATCATATTTAAACTTTTAAAAAATCATGAATCCACTTATTGGATTTCTTGTTTTGGTGTCATTTTATTTATTAAAATGTGCTTCTTTCCTAAATTGTTTTGGGATTTTTCTTGTGTTGTCTTTTTGCTTTATTACTGTTTTGATACTGCATAAATACTTTAAACATTGCCTCTAAGTTAAGCCTATCTGTTTTGCAGCATAAGCACTAGGCTAACTGACGAGGACTGTAGGTATTATTTGATGTGTGTAATCACCACCATCTACTAGTACCCTAATTTCTCACACAGATCAACAGCAGCTTATTTTCAGATAAAGGTGAAACTTTCTGTTCCCTACTTCTCGCTCCAATCTCATTGTAGAGTTGGAGAGTAGGATGAGGTGTTTAGACTAACCACTCATGGTTCCGGACTAATTACCAACATTTTACAGTTTATATAGTTCGCTTTTTCACGCCCATTCATAATGCCTATCTTTCTTTGGATTCAGAGACTTTTAGTCCACCATGTATAATGACAAAAACTAAAACTACAAATACCATGCACAATGAATAAAAATAGGGTTGGAAAACTATTGGGGCCGATATGAACAACTTGAGATGGATGTCTCTGTTGATCTCATTAAAAACTGTAGACGGTAATAATTTGTCAGCCATGGGAGTCTAGCACAGATCCTTGAATTCATGCACCATATCGCTTACAAAGGATTCTTAGTTATGCTTCATGGGCATGTACACTTTTGCGAAGCCCCTCACATATCCCTGGCAGTATCACATCTCCTACCACCAAATGTTGCTGTTGTTAAGGTAATGTTACCTCTGTCTGTTGATATCTGTCTTTGTCACCTAGCTATCCTTACCATGGAAATGTCAGCGACCTTCAGGTTGGCGGACACTTCGGTACTCTTGTAAGGCTGTACTCTAGATTGAACTGTGTGTCAGTCAGGTTGTGGCCCGCTCCTTTTAAGATATAGTCTATGCCACACTATACTCATTCTATGATATACTACACTCCTGGCAGCCTTTATGTAACCTGGTCTATACTGTACTCCTATTAGGCTCCCATACTAACTCATGGTACGCTGCACCTTGAATTGTACTGTTTCTGCCTGGCTACACCTTGGTCAATAAGCAATCCAACCCCTGTGAGGGTGGTAGTAGTAAAGCCACCCTACTTTTCTCCTGCCTATACTCACAAATGAAAATATGCGGCAGGGAAGGAGCAAATTATGTGGTAGGGTTGACTATATTACGTGACAAGAAATGGCAAAGTTCCGCACATTTTGTGATAATACTACTTTATTATTTGGCTATTTTTACATGTTGGCACTGTCTGAGCAAAGGTTCCACCTCATTAGCACCAGATGAACACGCCAATACAGTAATAAGAAAATGAAAGGTGACCAGTCAACATTTGTAAAGCGCCTTCCAATGAGGATAACACATACTATGTTTTTAGTAACTGTACCATTTATTTTTGTTTAACATCTGAATATTATAGAGCAGATTTATAATAATGCATTTTTGGTAGAGGTTGGTCAGCCAACAAATGAACAAGGAGAGCTGAGCAATAGCAGAGCCAAGGGTCTGGCTCGGCTCTTAGAGCCTGTGCCAAGCCCTGAAAATATTTGCAATGTGAATCACACAACAAACTACACAAAATTGCATCAAGTCTTTTCAAAATTAAAAATATATATTTCTTTAACAAGCGCAATCTTTGACATTAAAACGTCACATTAAAGCACTACACTGAGAAGTACTTGGTAAAAGTGATAGTTTTTAAACATGAACCATTAGTGAAATAAGAGGCTAGACTGTTGGCATGCAAACGCTGTACATAGCCCAGATTATTTTAGAGCAACATTATAGTCTATTAAATTACACACAATACGTTTTTGTACAACTGGTATTCTGAACTTACGTATTTGAAAGCGCTTTTATACCAAATAATAAAGGAAAGTGAGTTTTGGTTAAATAAAATATGTGCTTAATATCACTCAATAGAAGCGGGGAAGCTGCGATTTATACAGGTTTTCTGGTTTTACTTTATACAAATCAGCCGCTAAACGGGTATCTATTTGACATTCCTTTGTGTTCACCACTTTTGTGCATTGTTCTACAGTTGTTGTATATCGCGAACTCGACCTAAGCTATGGGAGTGCATTTGCCAGAATCGCAGGATGTTCAGCTGACGCCAAGGCTGCAACCTGGTTTCCCAGTTCCAAAATCCACAACTCCGGTCCAAAGCCACATCTTGGATAGAGGATGGGTGTCAGGCAGAATCCACATGGAAGCTCGGCTCGCTGTGGCATCTAGGGTCCAACAGGACCTCGAACTGAGCCAGGCTCGGAATGGTTCGAACTTTCAGTGGCTAGCCCACCTCTAATTGTGGGTTTCTGATAGACTGTGTATTCAGTGTTAGTCTCACTCATGTCGGCCTGCACTGTACTCTCTGCTGACCCACCATGCCCGTTTAGAGGTCTGCCACCCTTCCCTCCTCCCGTCCCTACCTCCATCCCTCTCTCTCATCTCTACAAAACAATCTTCGGTATCAGCTGCAGCCGCAACGGCCCTCTCTGCCCTGCGACCTTAGACAACCCGTCAGGCAGTCCCGTGGAGCGCCGCTGGCACAGTTTGGGAAGTGGGCGAGGGAGAAGGACATAAGAACCGCACCCACCACCGGCTGCTCCACGCTGGCTAATAGCCGGGCCGGTCCCTTCTGTGGGCGGAGCTTATCCGTCGGCAGGGGCGGGTCTGTGCTTGTGGGTGTGGCGGCCAAATAGTGTTTCGTTAAACTCGAAGGTTCTGCCCGGTCTGACTCAGTCCTCAGTTTGTTCGCCTCTTGGATTTTTGCTCCGCGCATCTCGCCTTCAGCCATGCCCGTAGACCTGTCCGCCTGGACCGGGCCGCTCTGCCTCACGGACGTGGAGGAGAAGCCCAAACACCCGCTCCGTCTGTGCTACGGGAGCCTGGAGGTGGACCATCTGGGAAAGGAACTGACCCCTACACAGGTAACGAATGTTGACAGAACCCTCTGGAGAAAACAGCACCCCCCTCTCTTCAAAAAGGCGTCTGACTGCTTTCAGTGCAGTCACTTTCCAGCTTGCTCTTCTGACATCTCTTGGTTGGGGCAATCCCATCAACCCATGGTACCTTTACGTACCCACCCCACGGGGTACCCGAGCTCAGACACCATACTACAGTTTCACTGGACTCTTCCTAACCTCAAGACATTTTCTGTTGTGTTGCCCGTCTGCTAAGAGCAGCAAGCTCTATTCGTCGTACGTTTGCAGAGCGCATCGGAGCCACACGCACATCATTCACCAACTCCCAATAGACCAATCTGCGACTGCAACCCAGATCATTGGTCTGCAGTTAAGTTTACACGGCCAAATGAGAAATATAGTGCGTCGTGGCCGCGACAGGGGATGGAAGTGCTATTGGCAATCCAGGTACTCGGTAACGCATGTCTACAGAGCATCTGTACACTGTAGCAGCTCCAGCAATATTGTGTATCAGCTGAAGAGAGGATCCGTTTCTACTTTCATACTGAACGTTCCACGGTGGTGGTGGGGGTGGGGGGGGGGAGTGGAGAGTGGCTTACATGAGTTATTTCAGGGTTTGGACAGTCAATTTCTGATGCAGTGGTTGGGTGTGGCAGAGGGGGGAGCGTCTGAAGGGAACACATGCCCACACATTTTGTGAAAAGTCGACCGACCTGAGAAGGTTAATTTTGACAAATGCTTCAGCTGAATTGTCAGGCAGGGAGTCTCCTGAGCTGTGAAACCGAGGGAGGGCTGACAGCTAAAGAAGCCTTCTTGCCAGGGTGGCCGCTTGCCTGAACGAAAAGTACATGTACACAACTAGTTATTCTGGGTGCTTTGAAGCTGGTATTGGCTTTGATTGATGGAATCACTTGAAGCTTCATGGTGACACACATTTATTCTTTTTTAGAGGCATTGTACGGGAGCTTCCAGCTAACCTGTGAAATGTGTGCTTAAAAAGACAGTTATGAAAAAAGTGCACTGTGTACAGTCTGGGTATTACTAAAATGTATAATTGAAAGCAATTTTTTCTCCTTTTATCTTAAACCTTTTTGCTCATTTGTCGCAGCTTACCTTAAACTGTGTGTAATGCACGTTTAAAATAATGACTTACATGTTCACAGAGCTTTCTGTCACAGGCTGGGACCAGGTAGTATTAAACATACACAAGTCACTATTCTCCACTGCACCAACCAGTTTTCAATTCTATTACTCTCTGGTGCAGCCCAATAACTATAAGTGGTTTCCGAATGTTCACTAGTGCTTTTCACATCAATTAACATAACTTGCATTTAGCTTTCATTTAAGCTGGGCTGGATTTCATATGTAGTTATCTAAAGATGAAAGACCAATAAAAGTTACAGAATATTTTTTTTTTGCCATGCCTTTGACCACACCACTGATCTCACCCTGCCCCACTGCGTGCAGCATCACAGTTCCCACACCTTCCTTAGTACATTTCGACCACTGATTGTATGTCAATTTTTCAGTTTTACTAATCAGCAGTAGAGTCGAGGCTTAAAGAGGAGTGCCAAAGAGAATGCATTCATTTAATAACAGTGGTTAGGACGGAAGTGTAGATTAGTTGAATAAGACATGGTAAGGATGGAGATCATTTGGTGTCTGACTGGGGGAGGCAGGGCAACGTTATTTGTACTGTAGTCTTGCATACACCACTAGAAGCAAGTAGTTAAGTATACAAGAGATAAAGTACCCCCTCCCTTACATTATAAGGATATTGAAAGTCCCAGACAAATCATATAGAGGAACGATGCCAAGGGCCGATTTCCTTTAGAAGGTTATAAAACTGCAAGGTGACTTGCAATATCCTTATCATTTATTCTAGGGAGACAATGAGAGACACACTTGATATCGCTGCCCAAACCGGACAGGGACCCAACGGACATTGGCTCCTACAGGCCCCTCGCTCTTCTCAACACAGATTATAAATTGTTGGCGAACGTATTGTCGGGCAGGCTAGCACAAGTGGTTCTCGCCCTGGTACACACAGACCAAAATGGCTTTGTAACAAACCAAAACACCTCACTCAACCTGTGCCGCTTCTTCAGAATAGCAACTTATTCTACGTGCACATGGCTGAGAGCAGGCTGCCTCGTACTAGATCTTGCCACATTAAACGTGTTGCAGGAACCTGCTTTGGCGCTCTACAAAGCCTACGGCCTATTTTTAAATTTTTTGACGCGGACACCAGGCAGATCATAGTCCAAGCTCTGGTGTTGACCAGATTGGACTATGCCAGTTCTCTGTTGCTGGGTATCAACCAAGCTGAGCTTGCCCGTCTTCAGCGGGTACAAAATTCGGCGGCTAGGATGTTGGTCGGCCTCCCCAAATTTGTTTCAGCTCGTAGTACTATCCGCGACCTTCACTGGCTCTCAGTAGGCCAAAGAATTAAGTTCAAGGCTTTGTGCCTCACTTTTAAAATTCTTAATTTGGCCTCCCCCTCCATTCTCTCCCAGACCATCCTCCACTATGTCCCTGCTAGAGCTCTTCGGTCTGCAGGGTCTAATTTGGCCATTGTTCCTCGTTTTAAAAAGTCCAGAATGGGTGGACGCTCTTTCTCGGTTATGGCGGCTTCACTATGGAACTCTTTGCCTGCTTCACTTCGTTCCATCCACGATTTGTTGCAGTTTAGGAAACAATTAAAAACCCACTTATTCTCTGCTGTATAGCACTGTGCTTTGGTCATCACTGTTGTGTTATGTCTTCCATCTCCAAAAGCGCCGGGACGCCTCTTGGCTGCGGCATCTGCGCGCGATACAAAAGTTAATAACATAACATAACATAACAACATAACTTGAAAGGTATAAACCCTGCATTCCTGAAAATAACCCACCTACTCTACACAAACCCAGTGGTAAGGGTGAAGACGGGCCCATACATATCGGATATGGTCCCAGTGCTAGGGGGAGGAGGCAGGGCTTCCCATTGTCCGCCTTCTCTTCACGCTTGCGATGGAGTCGCTAGCGGAGATGATAAGGACGCAACTGTATGATGGCATACTGCTAGGTGATGGCACACATAAGGTATTGTTATATGCCGATCACCTGTTAGTGTATCTCCAGGATATCAACAATCGTACTGGAACATCTGGCCCAAATCCTATGAATTTGCGGCCGTATCAGGGCTGAAAGTAAACATCGGCAAATCAAAGCTTTATGCCTTTGGCGCAGGAAACCCTGACCCAGGTCTTGTGCTCAATGGCGAAAGGGTGAAGTGGAGTGCAGACACATTCCACTGCCATGGAATACGAATATATCACCAGCCGCTAGATCTATTTGACGGCAACCTAGACAGGACACTAACGGCCACTCCCCCTCGCAGTGACAGGCAGAGTGGCATTGGTAAAGATGGGGGCTCTACTAAGGTTTTTGTACTACTTTGCCAACCTGCCTATCTAAAACCAGCCTCCTTCTTCGCCACCCTGGAGTATATGGTCAGAGACTTCATATGGGGCCCCAGTCGGCAGAGCCGCTATAAATAAATTATATTTGCCCACTGACCAGGGGGTCTGGCAGCGCCTGTCTCGAGCACTACTTCCTGGCAGCTCAACTCCAGTGGATCGCCAGATGGATGGCAGAGAGCCCAGATCCTCAAACTCTTCCACCCTGGTGCACGAACGCGATGTTGAATGTTGAACTTGGCATACAGATGCTACTGAAGAAGCCTCTACATAACCTGAAACACAATGCCCTACGCCCCTGCGCTCCCCTTAGAGCTCACTCCTATAGGTCAGAGAGAGCTCACAACTGCCAAGTTGCAACAGTGGCACAATGCAGGACTACAGACTCTAGGAGAACTTTATCGCCACGGCCCGCTTGTCCCCTATGCAACATTTTAAAATTGCCCCTTGGGCATCTAGAACTGTGCCATCCTGCCTCCAATTTGTTTTGTTCCTTTGTCTGGCATGGAGTTTTTCTATTGCCCAGTGACTTCTTGAATCTAAGCCAACTTTTGGATGTTTCACAAGCTCTTTAATATTCTTTCTTTTAACATAGTTGTAGATTCCCCGAGGCTGTGAGCTTTGCACACATAACAATGCCACCAAGTGCGGAGGGTTGCTATTGTATCTTCACTAGACTATGGAGAGATCAATGGTTGGTGACTACTTTGTGCCAGGTCATAAAATTTGATCAGCCTCCCATCACTGGAAGCCTAGTTTTACGTTTCACCTATACAGCACATGTACTTACAAACAATGGGATTACAGCCTGCCCATAGCTCTCATTTGCATCGCTCCTGTTTGTCACGGCATGCAGCATCATGTCCTTTCCTTGTGTTTGACCATCCCCTGGAGCATGGAACAAGAACTTGTGTCCATCCACTGCTCCTTTTTTAGGAGCTACTTTGTTTTTGTGCTTAAAAACTCACTCTATATGAGTGCTTGTGTTTTAAGTCTGTCTTCCCTTATCCGCATACATGTAGCTTTTTCCCCTCCCTCCCTCTCCACTAAACTGCACTCTACGCCTCTGAATTCTATTTTGCACCGCTGTACTCTACGCCACCGTGCTCAATGTCATTGCATTCTACACCACTGTACCCCAAGCCTTTCCAGTGTATGCCCCTCTACTCCATGTCACTGTACACTCTTCTTGTCGGCCCTCTCTATGCTACTGCATTCTACTCAGGAGTGCTTTACGGTCCACCACTGCACTTTATGCCACTGCACTCTAAGCTGCTACTCTACTCTAACCCACTCCATACCGCTCTATTCTACACCAGTGCACTCTGTACCACTCTAATTAGTGCCACTGCACCACTCTACTCTGAATCAATCCATTCTACTCTATACACTGTATGCTCCTTCACTGTATGCCACTCTATACCACTCCACAAAGTGGCACTCTAACCCCCAAACAATGCCACTCAACTCCACCCCTCTCCAGTCCACTCTACCCCACCCCTCTCCAGTCCACTCTACCCCACCCCACTACAGGTCCCTCAACGCCATACCACTTCACTCCGCTGTGCAACATCACTAAAAGACATTGGCAAAGCCATTAATTCTCGCGTAGGTGAAACCTATTGGCCTTGCCAATGGTTGTTTAACTTTTAATGCCATGTGCATGAACGCACGGGTGGGTGCATGTGTTGTTTCAATAACAGTATGTACAGTGAACGTTTCGAGGGACTTTGTGGTCGCCTCAAAATAGAAGTTCCATTTAAGTGCATGCCACACTGGCTTCTTTTCTAATACATGTTATTGTCCTAGTACTGCCCACTCCTTCACTTTCAGAAACTACATTTTCTCTTCCCTCACTTTTTTTCTCTGCATAGACTTTGCTTTCCGGTACAGGTTGCCAAATCCTGCCAGAAGCAGTAGACCTGAAGTTCCAACCAGGCACCCTCCAATTCTTCCTTCAGCAAAAGAGGGAGGGCACCCGGGATGAGCCAAAAATACCTCTCCACATCCCTCCTTGTATTCTTTTTGGAATTCCAGGAAAGAAGAAACGCCCTTTGAATTATTGGGACAGTCATCTGAATTTCAAAAGGTGGCAGCTTCTGACTCCCATCACATTTAAGAAAAAGACAAGAAGCTAAATACATGGTTGCATTTTCTTTTTTTCTCTCCTTACATTCCAGTTACCTCTTTGCTCTAGAATTATGCTAACATTGACTGTCGAACCAGTTTTTTAGGTCTCGTGCCTAGCGTTGCAGTGCGCAGCAATACTCGCGCAGCAAGAGACCTCATGTAGGGGGTTTCAAAACTGACCAAGGAATCGCACACACTCGTGCTTTTCGTCCCACCCCCCCCGGCTATTGGGCTTTGCGTGCGTCTTTTTAACAAAGAAAGCACGCAATTGAGCAAAGGCGGGCGCATCCCACCTTTGCTCTGCCCATGTCCTATTGGTGTCTGTTACTTGCAGCAGCGGCATCTGGTTTGCATTATTGTGCCCGATAATGCAAAACAGATGTCTCGCTGTGGCGAACGCGCGCGCACCACTTGCATGCTTGTCCTGCTTACAAAGGCTTCACAACGTGCTCAGCTGGGACGGGGGCTTTGTTATTGGCGTCGCATGTTTATTTTTTGCACCACGCTTTCACACAAACTGAAAGCGTGATGAAAAAATAAACTCAAACCCGCTTTTACCGCCTGTTCTGCTTGTTTTAAACCTGAAGTATACTCAGCTTGGATTTAGTGCCGAATGGGCCCTGGGCGTTCGGATCTTTGCACAAATGTCATCTTATCTAATGTTTCATCCTTGTTGCACATCTTGCCAAGGTGTGATCTACAAGATACACTTGAGAGTCGATCTGGAGTAATGTAGAATTGTCCACATACATGTCCTCGGGATACTGCTCTGGCCTGGCCTGAACGCCCATTCTGTTTATCAACATAGATGAAATCTGCTGCCGTTTTTTCCCTATATTGTAAAGGCTGGTTTTAGTTTGGACGTGTTGGCCTCAGTTCGTGTGGCGGCGCATGTTTATTTTTTGCATCGTGCTTTCACTCGAACTGAAAGCGCGATGCAAAAAATAAACTCAGACCCGCTTTTATCGCCTGTTCCGCTTGTTTTAAATCTGACCATACTCGGCTTGGATTTAATGCCGTATGGGCCCTGGGCGTTCGGATCTTTGTGTGTATGAAGTGTCAGCTAGGGTGGTAAAGCTGTGGTGAGCAGCACCCCAAGCCCACCCAAGGGGCATTCTTTCCAATCAGGGCTTGTGCAATAGGTGCAGACTGAAGGGGGTACAGTTTCCTAATATATACTTGTGGTGGTTGAGTTAAGGGCGGTCACATGCCCCTTCCCCATCCCACGCCTCCCACATCTACCGGAAGCTCGGGGTATTTTCCAGAAGGGGAGCTTAGTTCCTGGTTTTGTTTTGTTTGCATTACTATGAAACTTATGGAATGGAGTGTAGCTTCTGAACCCCCCCACGCCTCCAACTACACACCTCCATTGTGAAACCCGTACTGCATGTACCGATGAAAGCCGTAAATACGAGGAGCTCTGCCTTCTTGGCCTGTCTGCCTTCACCCTTACCCCACGATTGGCCTCTCTGCCCTCTAACACCACAGCCCCCGGCAGAGCTCCATCGACCTACCTGCTTGATCATGGAGTCAATGAGGCGCACGTAGAAGTCCTGCTGCGTTCAGATGCCTGCAAAGGAAACACACAGTGCTTAGAAGAGGGGCCCCAGAGGGAGGCGCAGAGGAGCCTCGACAGTGGCCCTGGTCCAGGCAGAGTATCTTCTTTGGTAAACCTCGGAGCTCAACGGGTCAGCTCTTCTGCTTACTAATAAAAGGATACATGCACAAAGTGGGAACTCTTCCAATTAAAATGATAAAACACCTCTCATGTGGCCCATTGCCTTTCCCAGCCACGGCTGAAAGGAGGTGATGCGAGAGGGGGTATTAAACCAGGTAGGACTGGACGCTCTCTAGCACCGGTCAGTACACATGGGACCTGCCACCACATGGCATGCAGTGTAGGCTGACCCCCCCCCCCCCCGCCCCTCCCCCCAGAATGGTACATGCCCTGGCTTCCTGTTACCTATTCAGGGGTGGTCCTGTGGGGAACTTTCTCGGTGCGTGGGGGCCTGTGGCTCAGTGTATAGGGGTTTCAGGCCAAGGGTCAAGGTCCCAGATGTGCACGGTGCGCGGGTGTGACCCCGGGTCTGGGCCGGGGTGCAGGGCCTAGTGCTGGTAGCAGAGACTCAGCATTGCTGTACAGGAGCTGCTGGCATTAGTGGATGCCGTTATTAGTCTTCTCACTGCCGGATTCCTGGATTTTGGGGGGAAACAGAACAAGCATTTGCAATGCACTAGGGCTCACATTTGCGAGAGTTTGAGCTATTGGCATTGTAAATGACAATGCCTTTTATTTATGCATTTGAAAACCTGCAAGCTGTGCGTTAACAAGCACTTTGTACTTATAGTTCTTGCTTATGAGAAGCAAAGCTGGCAGTCTCTTTTACTGACAGCCTTGCTTCTCGTAAGAAAGGACTATATGTACAAAGTGCGTGTTTATGCACCACTTGCAGGTTTTCGAAACACATGAATAAAAGGCATTGTCATTTACAATGCCAATAGCTCAAACTCTAATAAATGCGAGACCTACTGCATTGCAAATGCTTGTTTTTTGTAGTACCTGCTCCTCCTGCAGGATGTTCCAGATGAAGATTTTGACCTATCTTGGATGATTTTGTGGCACTACGGAAGCTAACTCTGCAAACCTAGTCAGTGATGTGCTTGTAGGCTCACTCTAATATCAGTAATACCACTTGTTGCATGCGTTCAAACTGAAATAATTGACTAGAGAGCCTAACTTGGCCAACTGCTGGAGGAGTTTGCATTGCCCTATATTTTCATGAAAAGTAACCTGTCCATTCTTTTTTTGAGTAAGACCCTATTATTGTGTCAAACTGGTGTTGCTTTTTGGTCATGTGGGAAGGGAAATAAAGATAGAATGTTAATTTTTTTATACTGCATTGCTTGAGTGCAATGACGTTTCAATCAGTAGTCATTGGTTTGGCTGGAACCCCTGTTTGAGGGCTTTAAGTTTGAAACGTATTCAAGTGAGACATTTATACAGATAATAATCAATACAAATATTAGAATTGATATTCTCACAAGAAAGAGCTTCATTGGCTAAGGGAAACACACAGCCGGTGATAAGAAAAGATGATGCACAGGTGGCATAAATGCAAAGTCTCCATGTGTGATGCAATGTGCCTTTAATACATCTCACATATGATGTGGGATTTGAGAAAGTTGGCAGCAGACTGTAAAGCTGAAGAACTGAATGCAAGGGAGCAGGTCTAACGTGCCAGAGTAAAACATTTTTTGACCCCCTCAGATCTTTCTTTAACATTCAATGATTTATAAAATGCCTGCAATACCCAATTGATTAATATCCAGTAGTGGGAAATTCAAGGTGTGCTGCATCTTAATTCACTTCAGAGGGGCCTTCATAGTAACAAGCACATGTTAGGTGACACATTGAAAGGCGCCTGCTTTTGTCCTCCTAATCTGCCTGGCACCAAACCCGGGGAAGGGGGAGTGTAGCTGTCATCCAGAACAGGTTTGAAGTGACCACAGAGAAGGGATCGGTCATTACCCTGTGCATGGATGGGCACACATGGTCGGCACATTGGGGGTGGGGGGCTCTAAATTTTGGATTTTGAGTGTGAAGTGCTCTGTGAAGTTGCCTGCAGCAGGGCAAACAAAGTGCTGCAAACATGGGTAGGGAACCCCTTAGAATGTTTACCCCATTGATTAGGGAGGAGCCAGGAGTCCCCCCCCCCCAACCCACTAGTTGGTGGCAGGCATAAATGTGGCACCTTCAGGCACCCACTTCAGAAAACGTTCTGGACCTGAGGAAAAACAGAAGTGGTCTGAACCTGCTCTCTGTGACCCGAGAGGAGCCCTGAAGGCCTGTAATTGCTCTCTCTTGTACCCAGAACAAAGTGGACTCCAAGGGTCAGTTGCCTGACCTCCTTTGTGGCTATAGGACCACAACATGCTGCAAGAGGCCTTGCTCCTAAAGAGTCCAGGTCATCTGATCAGTACCAACTGAACCGTGCTGGCGGTCTCTGCTGGAGGGACTCCTGACCCCCAACTGCTATTCCCATAGTCCCGAAACCCTTGACTCTGTGTAACTGGACTTCTCTTTACACCCTTAAAAAGCTGGGACTTAAAAACCGTTTGCACTTCCAAACCTCAGGGACCATCCCTGCCTATTTGCATAAGCCCTTGCTGGGCTAACAAAACCGGTTTCTCCTGCTCTGAACTTCTCCACAGTAGCAAATCCAATTCAGCAGACACTTGGTGAGAAGGCATCCAGCCTTGTGGAAACGGTTGAAGGACTGGGTTCTTTAAGACCCAGCGGTGCCAGGGCACAACACCTGAAACCTTCATGGGTAACCTGCTCCGGCGTACGAATGACAGAGACACGGGACACTTCCTTCGGCGTCAAAGATTCAAGGTTTATTTGCTGCAGGGAACACAGAAATCACGACAAGTACAACTCGTGCAACTTGGGGAGACTGCTTCAAATTGGTTCTGTGGATCGCTCCTTTTATACAGTTTTTACCCATAGAGTTACATTGAACACAAAAGTTTATGACCCGGTTCCCACAATCATCCCCCAGAGGGGTCGTTTTGGTCACTTTGATACACATAAGGTCCGGAACATAAGTGCGGAAACATTTGGCGGTTCCCAACTGTAAAAACCCATCTTCCCAACATTAGTGCATTCCAATCAGCAGTAAAACAGATCGAAATAGGAACAAAGACAGGTGCAGAGGAAGATGGAGACAGTGGGGAGATCGGAAAGGGTGTAAAAGGGGAGTTATCGGGAAACACGAGATACAGGCATCAAAGGGACGTGCCTAATGAGATGCACGGCTGAGACAATAAGTCCGTGCGGCAAGATGAGCCTCGAGCGGCGCCATCTGCTTTACAGCAGCATCCCCCTCGTCATAAAGACACTTACAAAGGACATGTGTCTTCCGCAGATATCTTGGGAGTCCCAGGGTCGCGAAGCGGACAGCGTCCGTTCGCTGGCTACTTGAGGGCAAGAGACAAAATGGATGCCGTATCTAAGATGGAACCCGTGGGTACAGATGAAAAACCCACATAACAAACGAACGGTTTAAGTTAGCGCAGCGAAACTGCGCACACTTACTAAACTCGTCATTTGCGGTTCATAGATACCAGACTCGACCATATTCGTGTGAGTCGAAAACACCACTTACAGTTGTCACGGAACCTCAGACGCTCCTTTTGCCCTCATGTAGGCAAGCACTAGTCGGAATCATATTCGATATTCATCAGACCATCGAGATGTTGCTGTAGCATAGCTCTGTCCAACCGAGTCCCCTTGGTAACAGGTGGCTGTCTCATACACGTTGTAGCACAGAGGCCACATAAGGCAGGACCGCACTGTACACAAAGGCAACACATGAACAGGAACACCACAACAACTCCGATGATCATTAGAATCTTCCAACCCCAAGTCGACATCAGGCCCCAAAACCACCCAAGTAGCGTCCAATCCCCTACATCCACGTGTATGGATTCGGAGATCTTATGCAACTTCGAGATGGCTTGATAGACAGTTGGAGCGTTATCTGGAATGAAAATACAGCAGCTCGAATGGATCACTTTACATACCCCACCTCGATCTGCTAAGATGACATCTAAAACCATACGGTTTTGTAACGTCATAAGCCTATCCGCCTGAAGTTCAGTGGTGATATTACCAAGGGCACTGGCAGTAATATTAGCGGTTGATTCTACCACTCGAGTCAACTGTCTCAGGTTCCTACTATTAACCATAGGTCCCCAAAACGGGAGGAAACCCTTGAAAAAGTCTTCTGCCTCTTGACCGGCAGTATCCTCTTCGCTAATTACGCCTCTCACAACTCTAGTCTTATGATAATCGGCATCTACAGTGAACGTCGGAGGCAACAAGTTTGCGATGAAGCATGAGCCCATGAAGTCAGCGGGCAACCATGCATATGCACGATCATGGCAGATAAAGTATGTACCCTTGGCAGCCAGAAACACAGGGGACGAGACCATCGGCAGCATGTAATTTTCAGTGCAAGCACTCGCTCCAAGCCGGGCTTGTGATCTTCGGCCACGACCTATGAGACAAAAATTACCAATGTGGGGTACGACCCATATCGGAGGCGAGCTTTTAAGCTGCTTTTCACTGGTGAACACACTATATTCGCCTCTACTTAGGACCCTATAGGCTTGTACCTCTTCTTCGGGAATAAGCGAGGGATCATAGATATCGCTATCTAAATCCTCTATTGCTATCGACAAAGGTTTTTGATACGAGGTAGGACCAGAGTAGGGGGAACGTGGTTCTCGAATGGGGTGGAAACCCAGTGCGCTTCGGAACATTGTCTGAAATGCTCGAGCAGACCCTTGGGAACTATACGGTAACACCAGATATGGAATTCCCTTATCCGTAGTATGTGGCATCAACCCACACACCCAACAATTAGTAGTGTTAACCACTAACTGATGCTGATGGAGGAGCTGAATAAAGGAATTATTGCGGAATTCTGCACGTCTCGCCTGTTTGTGTTCAGGTAAGATATGAAAGGAATGAGGAGAAGCAGTGGAGGTAAGTTTAGGGTCAGGGGTAGGAGTAGGTGTAGCAGTAGGTAAGAAGTAAAACATCGTGTAATACACCCCACCCGCCAAAAATGCAGAAGCAATCAAAAACAATACGAATAGTTGGAATATAAAACATTTGGTACGACTGAGTTGCTGCAGCTTGAATCTATGAGCCTGAGCTCCTTCCAAATCCGTCAGCTTCGAAAATGCCATTCCCTATGACCGTCCGCAACGTTTCTTGACGCACTTCGTTCTGTGTAGCAATAGTCAATCCCTAGGAGTTCCCAGGAACCGACGGTCTTTAACCTAGCGTCAAGACCTACTATCCAGAAGGAAGTACGCGTGCGGCCCTACGGCCTTTATTTCACAAGTGTATATGCAGAAACAATGTCTCTCAGCTGTGGAAGCAAAAAGTGTAAGGAACGAAGCTCAATGAATATGTACAAAATAATTACAATGGTACGAATGTTCAAACTGATCGTGGAAAACGGGATAATGCAGTTGTCAATACAACAAAGCAGGATCTTTTATTAGTCTTTAGTGCTAGATCGCAAAAAGTATCGGGTTTTCCCAGGACGTGTGTGTTCGTGAAACAAAGGATCCGTTGAAGGGACAGCGTCCTGTTGATCAGCTGAATGTTCTGGTCTTGAGTCCTTTGCTGACAATTGTTCAACAGTGTCTCTCTGCTGCACTGAGGATTCTCCGACAGGTTGTGCGTCGCTGAAAGGTACAAACGCCGACAATCCTTCGGTTTCAGTTGATGCAATGCCTTTCCTCACCCACGAGTCTGCTGGCAACGGGATGGGGACTTTCTTCGTGTGGGTGGCGTGCACCCAATTCTTCCGCCCCTCAAGACGAACTGCAGTTCTCGTGGCAAGGAGGACCTGGTAGGGTCCGGTGAACCTCGGGTCCAAGTTGTTCTTGCGCGAAAAGTTCCGCGTCACCACCCAATCTCCGGGCTGGAGCTGGTGGCCTGGACCCTCCGTCCGCGTCGGCAATGCTTCGTGAACCTGTTGGTGAATTAACCTCAGTTTAGCAGTCAAGTCATGAAGATAATCGATCAACATTGGATATTCGAGATCACAAAAAATACCTGGCCTAGGAACCCCCCAAACATTGGCAGGACGACCAAACACTATTTCATAGGGACTAAGCCCTACTCGGGAGTGTACAGTCGCCCTAGTGGACAGTAATGCTAAGGGTAAAGCGTCAGGCCACGAAAGACCAGTCGTAGCCTGAATCTTCGCTAGCTTTAGCTTAAGGGTGCCGTTATACCCTTCAACCAAACCAGCTGACTGGGGATGATTGGCGCTGTGGAATTTCTGATTAATTCCAAGGCCCTTACACACACTCTTCATCACACTACCCACAAACTCACTTCCGTTATCTGACCACACGACTCTAGGCATTCCATACCGAGGAAAATATTCCTTCAGTAGGATTTTCGCAGTAGACAAAGCAGTATTGTCTTTGAGAGGATAAGCCTCGATCCATCGGGAGAATGCGCAAACCACAACTAAAACGTATTTCAGGTTATTGCATCGCTCCATATGGATGAAGTCCAATTGGATCACCTCAAAGGGACATGAAGGGGGAGCAAAACTGCCAGGAGGAGTTGGGGTTCCCTTGCCAGGATTGTACATCATACACACCATACAATTCTTAACCAAGCGTTCAGCACACTTCGTAATACCATCATTCTTCCACACAGGGGACAACAATTTACAAATACCTTTCGCGCTAATATGTGCTAACCCATGCGCCATTGTCACAACGGCCAGCACATACGCATCCGGTAACATCCATCTTTTCTGATCAGACAAATCAATCCAACAACCATTCGCATCCAACTTTCCCGTACTTTCTTTCCACTTCATCTTTTCAGCCTCGGTGGCCTCATTCTGAATTGCCTTTACACTCTCGATAGTGTCCTCACACATACTCGATTCTGTAGGCCACCTAACCGAACTCGTCACATACATTCGAGTGCTAAGGTTCCGGGCAGTCTCCTTAGCCGTCTCATCCGCAAACGCATTACCACGACCAACATCATCCGTCACCTTACGATGCGCACTACATTTAACAATCGCCACTTGCTTAGGCAACGTAAGTGCATCCAAAAGATCATTCACAAGCTGACCATGCTGAATCTTCGTACCATGCGATGTTAGAAAACCTCTCTCTCTCCACAAACGTCCAAAACTATGTGAGACGCCAAATGCATATTGGCTGTCGTTAAACACATTCACACGTTTCCCTTTCGCTAACACACATGCTCTAGTAAGAGCAATCAGCTCTGCAGCTTGGGCAGAAGTCTGATTTAATCTTGCAGTCTCAACAACAGTATTCAACGTTACAACAGCATAAGCAATAGTCACATCACCATTCGGCAACTTGAAACATGAACCATCCACATACAGTGTACCATCTGGTTCTTCCAATGGGGTGTTTTTAAGGTCCACTCGACCTTTTGTTTCTTCTTCTGTCCTCAAGTAACAATCATGTTCTGCTACTTCATCTGACTCTGTGCTAATTGGTAACAAAGTTGCCGGGTTCAGGACATTACAACGTTTTATTTGAATGTGGCTTGCCAACAGCGTCAACTCGTACCCAGACAACCTCGCACTCGTCAAGTGCTGAGTTTTCGTACGATTAAAAAGAGTATCGACTGCATGCGGGACCATCACCGTAAGCATATTATCCATGACCAATCCTGCTGATTGTCGGATGGAGACCGCGGCTGCCGCTGTTGCTCGTAAACAACTCGGCAATGCTCTAGCTACCGGGTCCAAGGTCGAGGAAAAATATGCACATGGACGTTGCTTACCACCAAAAGGTTGCGTTAAGACACTCAAAGCACAACCTTCTCTCTTGTGAACATATAATGTAAACGGCTTGCTATAGTCAGGAGTACCTAACACAGGAGCCGAACATAATGAATCACGCAGTTCAGAAAAACTTTTCTGACATTCTTCCGTCCATGGTAAAGGAGTCGAAACATCCTTGCACGTAAGAGCCACCAATGGTTTCGCTAGCAATGAAAAATTTGGAATCCATTGCCTACAGTACGACGTGATACCTAGAAAGGCACGCACATCTCTTTGGGTTTGTGGCACAGCCATGCGCGCAATTGCTGCAATTCTCTCTGGGGTCAACCTCCTTCCCTCCTTTGACAATAAGTGACCTAGATAGGTTACTTCTTGACAACAATATTGGAGTTTAGAAGGGGACACCTTATGATTCAAGTCACAGAGATGTTGCAGCAACAACACCGTAGCAATCTTGCAAATGTCCTGAGTATCAGCAGCCACCAATAGGTCGTCGACGTATTGTATTAAGGCCGCACCGGCCGGCAACCTAAACGCATCCAGTTGACCCTTCAAGGCTTGGCTGTAAATCGATGGACTTTCACAGTAGCCCTGAGGAGCGCGCTTAAACCGGAAGCTGCGTCCACCGAGAGAGAAACCGAAAAGGTCTCTGCTCTCCTCAGCAATCGGGATGCCGAAAAACGCATTTTTCAAGTCAATCACCGAAAACCACGATGCAGAAGCTGGAATCAGAGTCAGTAGCGCCGTGATGTCAGGCACAACAGGGAATTGAGGAACCACAATTTTATTCACCTCCTGTAAATCGATAACAAAGCGATAAAAAGGCGGTTTTGAAGGATCAGTACGTTTAAGAATGGGCAATACAGGGCTGTTGCACACGTTTTCCCGAGTCTCTTCAATGACGTCTTTCTCGATCAGATCATAAATGATCGCTAACAGTGCTCGTTCACCATCAAGGGAGATACGATATTGGGGAATACGTGGCAATCGCACATTAGATTTCAGCTGAACAACATAAGGGGAGATATCAAGTAGGCCCACATCGTTGGGACCTGTCGCCCACAAAGACGCAGGAAGAGAACTCAATTCCGGTGGAAGCTTATCGAGAGACAAGTACATGGGAGAGACAACCCTCTCTCCCAACGTAAGCTTTACACCCGCAGGAGAACAATACAAAGTCGCATACAAACGTTTGAGCAAATCCAGGCCCAAAAGATTTTCACCACAACCCGTGGTTAAAATCAACGGAGCTTCTAGCTCACGAGGCCCAATTTTAAGGGGCAAAGGGCGCGAAACTGGATTGCTAACGGGGGCGCCAGAGAATCCAACGGAAACATTTGTTAAGCCAGACAAAGGTGCGCAAGGGAGTTTCGAATGCTTAATGGAACTTTTCGCTGCACCAGTGTCCAACAGAAAAGGCTCAACGACGCCCGATGTAGCAACTGCGACGTAAGGCCCTCTCTGATCAACCGGAACTGATACCACTCCCTTTCCTTGTCTATGGCTGTCCTAGTAATTACTGTCGTCAGTTCCCTGATCGACGTAATAGTCGTCTACATTGTACTGCGCAGATCGTCCTTGCGACGATCCACGTTGATCAAAACAATTATCAGAATTCGATGAGTTATCTGAACGATCGTTCTGAGCACCACGACCTCTACCACGTGGTGCCTGCTGCGAACCACCACGACCTCCTCTAGATGAGTTACCACTATTACGTTCATTTAAAACAGGACAATTGAATTTAATGTGACCCTCTTGTCTACAATAAGCACATTGATTATACCCCAACGAGGATCTTTGGGAGGAGGAGTCATTACGCGGCTGTGATCGATTCGATTGCGACTGCGATCTATTCTGTTGGGATGCATTCTGATTTGAACGTGGAGGATATGCTTGTTGCAACAACACTTTAGTTTTTAGCTCTTTCGTCTTTTTATCAGCACGGTCGTTTTCCTCCTTCTCTCTATTCTCGTAATATTGTGCCGTAGCCAATATCTGAGCTGAAGTAGAAACGGCCCATGCACTTTCTGAATTTTTCAATTTATTGCTCAAATCGGGCAATAAGTTCGAAACAAATTTATCCACGAACAACCTCTGACCACCCTCAGTGCTCATATCCTGACCACTATGGTCGATGAATGCCTCCTCGAACCTCGTAAAGAAATCGGAAACACTCTCGTCCTTCTTTTGCTTACAAGCTGACAATTTGTCCCAGTTCACCCTCATAGCTGGCATAAGAGTTTTCATTAATGTTATAATTCTTTGAGGAAGGTCAACAATCAGCTGGTCGGGTTTAGCAGCAGCCGTTTGTCCGGCATCTGCCGCTACAATGGCAGCCCAATCACCACCTAATTCATTCGGGTGGTTTTCATGACGAATCTTAGCCCATACCGGTTGCGGTACGACATTGCCGAACAACATATCGATATCGGCAAGATTCATTACCGTAGCATCTACGAGCTGCGATAATTCCTTGTAATACCCTGTAGGATTTTTGCGTGGGTCAGGCAAAGATTGCTTCACCTGCAATACTTCCGAGCGTTTCCATGGGAGATGTATCCATATCCTCTGGAAATGCCCCACTGTCGTCGGAGGAGCGGCATTAGGATTAGGTGGTATCCAAACCGGTGGAACTTCTCGCATAGGAAATTGACCAGACTCGTCTGGCTGTCTTTCAATATCCTCAACAAACAAGGCTTGAGGTATAGGAGTGGGACGAAAAGATAGCAACCGTTCAACGGCTCGTCGAACGTTGGTATCCACTATCAGTCCAGCCGAAAACTGAAGCTGTAAATCAGACAACGCGGTCAGCACCTCGTCAGGTGCGTCGGCCGATATCTGATCACGAAGGACCTTGCACATTTCCTCGAACACAAATCTCTGGGTTGGTATATTGAACTGACAAAACGTGTCGAGTACAATACGGGGTGGATTTCTAAGGGGGTGCGTCATCCAACCCATCGCCATATTATATAGTGAAGCACGTTCCCTATTACCTGGAAGCTGGCTACGCCTCTGAGGACCATCTGAACCAGCGGACCCAAGAACAGGTCCGAGCGAATGAAAGAAGCTAGCCGCAAGAGGAGAATTACGACTACGAGTAGAGGGAGAAGTATAGGACACAGGACTAACAAGTGAAGGAGTAGAAACAGAAACAACAGCAGGGGTTAACAAAGCAGGAGCAGTAGCGGGAGCAGGAGTATGTGGAAGCAGAGGAGCAGTAGGGATAGCAACAGACGAAGGAACAGGAACAGTCGGAAAAACGGGTGCAGGTTGAGGAACAGGCGGAGGAAGAATAGGTGCAGGAACAGGTACAGGGGGAATCACAGGGGCTGTGGTACCCTGTACGTACGGAGGTGGCGACTTCATTAGATAAGACATTAAAGGATCCTCAACTGACTCATCCTTCTTTTCCGACTCCGTAGGCAAAGCAGGATAGCACTTATCTATAGTCATACGCTGTAATCTGTCAAACACTTCCTTTTCCCTAACCTCCTTATCATGCTGGAACTGCTCTGCTTTCTTTACAATGGTACCAGCACTATCTCTCTGATTTCGCTTAGTCTGTCTGATTTCTTTCTGTCGGGCTTCTTTACGCCACAACCGAAAGGCATCAAACATGGCCGGCCTTGACTTTTTCGCGAACAATTTAACCTCTAGATTATCTAAGATCGGGGCCTCGAAGCTACCATGTGGTGGCCAGCGAAGGTCACCATCTTTCTTCGTGTATTTGATCCAGTATTCATTAAAAGTAATCGGGCCTAACCCATGTTTACTGTACAGTTCATAAGTGGGAGTTCCAACCGGAGGTATCGGACACGAGTCCTCCAGTCGGGAATCCACACCACAGGGTCTGAAACAACTGAACAAAGTACTACGACCAGGCATCTTGCACACTAGCCGAGTTTCACAAACTTCAAGGGTTACGGGATTTACCAAGTCCCAGCAAAGAACAAAACCCTCGGTTTTTGGCGGCTGCAGTCGTCAAACAACACAACAAAGTACCAAGAACTACAAATGCAATGGAACCATGCAACCACTAAGTAACCACAACCAAGAACTCTGGGAGCGACCCACAAATACTTAACTCAAAGATCGATGGCGTCTCCAGGAAGGCCCGTCAATCGTCTCGCTCTACCAAGGTCTACGCCAGGCGCCAAAACAGGTCTACAGTCAGGGCAGCAGTCCGTCGCAGCCGTCAGGAGGCGGGAATCTTCGCGGGAAAAGTCTTCGGGCCACTTGTTTCGACAACAGGATCGATGAAGCGGAGTGCACTTTCCCTCGGAGATTTCACACGAAGTTCCTCACGATCGTCGGGCTTGGACCGGTACCACTGATGCAGCCCTACGTTGGGCGCCAACTGAAGGACTGGGTTCTTTAAGACCCAGCGGTGCCAGGGCACAACACCTGAAACCTTCGTGGGTAACCTGCTCCGGCGTACGAATGACAGAGACACGGGACACTTCCATCGGCGTCAAAGATTCAAGGTTTATTTGCTGCAGGGAACACAGAAATCACGACAAGTACAACTCGTGCAACTTGGGGAGACTGCTTCAAATTGGTTCTGTGGATCGCTCCTTTTATACAGTTTTTACCCATAGAGTTACATTGAACACAAAAGTTTATGACCCGGTTCCCACAATCATCCCCCAGAGGGGTCGTTTTGGTCACTTTGATACACATAAGGTCCGGAACATAAGTGCGGAAACATTTGGCGGTTCTCAACTGTAAAAACCCATCTTCCCAACATTAGTGCATTCCAATCAGCAGTAAAACAGATCGAAATAGGAACAAAGACAGGTGCAGAGGAAGATGGAGACAGTGGGGAGATCGGAAAGGGTGTAAAAGGGGAGGTATCGGGAAACACGAGATACAGGCATCAAAGGGACGTGCCTAATGAGATGCACGGCTGAGACAATAAGTCCGTGCGGCAAGATGAGCCTCGAGCGGCGCCATCTGCTTTACAGCAGCATCCCCCTCGTCATAAAGACACTTACAAAGGACATGTGTCTTCCGCAGATATCTTGGGAGTCCCAGGGTCGCGAAGCGGACAGCGTCCGTTCGCTGGCTACTTGAGGGCAAGAGACAAAATGGATGCCGTATCTAAGATGGAACCCGTGGGTACAGATGAAAAACCCACATAACAAACGAACGGTTTAAGTTAGCGCAGCGAAACTGCGCACACTTACTAAACTCGTCATTTGCGGTTCATAGATACCAGACTCGACCATATTCGTGTGAGTCGAAAACACCACTTACAGTTGTCACGGAACCTCACGGTAGTGGGATGCAGCCTGCAGCCTTTTCCAGCCGGAGACTTCCGATCCCCACAAAAAAGAGATTATGTCCAAAGGTAAAAGCCTTGACGGTGTTAAGGCACTAAAAGTATCCTGTTGGCTGAGGACTTCCTTGTGTGTGAATTTTGAATTGCTCCTGCTCAGAGCTTTTGCAGGCAAAACCAACAGCTTCAGCTGGACCATGTCCAATGCCCTCCTGACGTTGTGAGGACTCCTCTGATACAGACTGCTGCCTTACCTCACTGAGACTGAAACTGATTCACAAGTGAAAACCCTTAGCCCTATCAGACCTTGTTTTGTATCTGACCTGCATGCCATCCCATTCTGCTTGAAATAGCACCTAGATGCTGGTCTACTGACCTGCCCATGGCATTGTGTGATTTTTGGCACTATTTTCCCTTAAACGGAAAATCATATCTTCAGTTCCCCTTATTGGGTTTTTGTCATTTTGGTATCACTATTACATTTTACTATTTTTAGGTCTCAACTACGCAGCGCGCATGCGTTACACAGGAGGAGGCCTTTAGTGATCGGTTCACTTTTTGAGCCAAAAACATGCACACATTGCATTGCTTTCAATGGCAACGCTTGCACGTTTGGCGATTCCCTTGCGGGAGCGAGCTTTGAAACCATCTGATTGTAATTAACAGATGGTTCCTGATCTCTCCCACAAGGGAAACAGGCGCAGGCCCCCTCCCCTCTCTCCTCCCCCTGCTGCCTCCTCCTCTCTTAGTCAAACTTTTTTTAAATACGTTTTTTTACTTTCAGCACGAGGCGCGCGCTTGTTTTTAAACTTTCAGCGCGATCAGAGATGTTGCTAATATGTTGAAGTTTTGGATATGAATACTCATTCACTTATCAAGCCATCAACGGGGAAGACAGAGTGCATCTTTTGATTTTGCCATGAATGTTATCTTGCACTTATGCATTGAATATACTGAAAATTAATAAAACTGTTTTAAAAGCATCACGCTGGCACAAGGACAACACAGTAACAGTAAGGAAATTGACACTAAAGGTTCTGATGATTATCGTTGATAGGTGAAAAACAGACTGGCTACAAGTAACCTTCACAACAGCATAAAGGATGGCGGATTTATTCGGAAACTCTGACGATAATAAATTGTGGCAAGATCTAAATTGTTGCTTGAGTAAACAAGGCACTAAGACATAATCTAGAGTTACCCTATACCTATAGCCTATGTAATGCGACAACAACTATTATGCATGTAAAGGTCACTCTTTCACATTTGATTTAACTTGCTTTCTTGTAATTGTAATATTGCAAATGCAGTGTGGAAAAAGTAAATAATCTACACATGCCTGGAATGGCGTGACATGAAAACGCCGCTCTAGATCCCTTTCAGTCAAACATCCACCCCCTTCCACTTGCAGAGTAACTTAACTGCACCGGCGTTCCTTAAAAATCTATTGTGTGGTTGCGTCATTGTTTCCAAATATCCTTAACACTAGCTCACATTTCACAATCTGCGCCATGTTCCATGCACTTCCATATTTTCGCCTCACCTCACTGGCTTCCGATTTCTAGCGCAACCCCTAACTTCTCATGCTGGGTCTAGTTTTCTTTGCCACACTGTGAACCTTGTGGGCAGCACAAGCTCGGATTGGCTGACAGCCTGCTGCCTCTCATTGGTTGCTCAAAAAGTGACAGCAGCCTTACGCACACACCCATTCACATCTCTCAAGTCTCTGATGCGCAGAATGGTTTCACTTTCTTCTGTCTGCTGTTCAGAAGCTATTGCCCACACGAGATGCTTGTACATTTTTAAGAACTAACAAATGCTGCGTTTTATTGCTAAGAAGGGGAGGTTGGTAGAGGGATGAGAGAAACTGCTGAAACAAAATGGAAAATGAACAAAGAATGGGACGTGCTGGACTGACCGGCATAAAATAATAGTGGAACTAAGTGAAACAAGCATTGAAAATGCTATAGGTCTCGCCTTTGATTAAGTTAAAGCCATGTGCTTCGTTAATGGTATTGTGTAGCAAAGCAAATGGATTTAACTTAATGAAAGGCAAGACCTATTGCATTTTTAATGCTGGTTCTAATTTGGTTTGGGATTTTTATTGTTAGGTGTTTCCACTTTTTTTCAGCTTTGCTACTACTTAAAACTTTACACATTGCCCCAGGTTAAACCTATCTGCAATGTGCCATAGCTACCAGTGAGGTGAGCTCAGATTAATTTAGTCAGGCCTGCAGCCTAGCCAGACATCATTTAAACTGCCAACACGACTTAGTAAAATAAACCCTTTTGCCAAGTAACAACCTTCCTTTTTAATATGTATAAGTCACCCCTAGGAAAGGACGAAGTAGACGACAAGGCAGGGTACTTAATATTAAAAGGAGGACATGCTCATTTTACATCTGACATTTCCTGACAGTGTCAGTCAGTCAGTCAAAGAAACTTTATTCGGTTAATTAAAACCATAAAAGCAGAACATCGTACATGATACCAAGTTAAAATACAATTAAACATGTATGAAAAAAAGATTGCAACTCCTTCATAAAAACACAGTAAAGATTTTTTGTTAAAAATTTACAAAGTTTAAAAAAGAAAGATAGGTATGGTAGGTGTCCATTTCAGCAAATATCAATTTAGGTGATTCATAGTAGCAGCAGATCTTAATTTATTTTGTCTGGCAGCTGCTACCAGAAAACAGGCAACCCCATATGTGACCTGTACCGAGCTCAGCATCTGTAAGTATAGTAAAGCTGGCCGAACCTGGACAAAGTTCAGATCTTTCAGGATAGGGACCAGGAATTTTTTCCGAGCCACCAGGTAATGTTCGCAGAGCATAACTAAGTGAAGGGTGTCCTGTATAGAAAAACAATCACAGGAACAGGGGGGTAAGTTTTCTGGTGAGCCCCACTTTGACTGCGAGCCAAGCACAAGGTGTATTAGGTTGAACCTGAACCTTATAAGTAAAAAGCGATGATAGGGCTTGGTGACATATTTCAGATAAGGTTCCATGGCTGTAGTTGAAGAAAGTTGGAAGAGTGAACGTACCATCGGTTTGCCAAGTTCAACCATTTCCCTTTCACCCTCCAACAAATTTTGGAAATGCACTTTGACCCATTTTATATCCTCTTTTTTTAAATTATGTGGCAGAGAGTACATTTCTGGACGTCCTAGCCTCGCGCATGCCGCTCTAACATACGCCAGCCACGGGATGTTATCGGCTTTGTCCAGAGACATACAGTCTTTCAGAATACAATGATTTAGGCTGATTTCCTCATTTGTCCAGGTTTTAACCCAGCATAACACTGGGGACATTTTTAGGAGGTCAGTGACGTGACCCAGGCCTATTTCATTGTGAATTGTATGTATAGGGGATGATTTTGGGAGAGATAGCAAGGCTCGTATGAAGTTGTTTTCTGCGATTTGAATACCTGGGCTTGCAACATAGCCCCATATGGCGGCTCCATAGGAAGCAATTGCCAGACATTTAGCTTTGTAGATACGCGTCATGGCTTCCATAGGTCTTGAGCCCAATCTTTTGGCGAAATGCAGAAGGGCTGTGGTGGATCTGGTAACTCCGTTCTGTTTTATCCTCATTTGTGCGCCCCACGTGCCTTTCTCGTCAAAAGTGACGCCCAAGTAGCAAAAGAAAGGGACCCTGGAGATTGGTGAGCTGTTACAGCTAAAGGACCTGATCTTCGTGTGTTTCTTTCGCGAACCAGTAACCATGACATGGGATTTGGCAGTGTTGATCTTAAGGTCCAGTGCTTCCATAAAGAGGCCAAAATGATCTAATAGTTTTTGGAGGCCTGTGCCAGTCCGAGCTAAGAGGACAGCGTCGTCCGCGTAGAGGAGGACCGGGATTGGTACCCCCCCCCATACGTGGAATATCCGGGGTGACTGAGTTCAATGATTTCCCCAGGGAGTTGATGTACAGTGTGAAAAGGAGAGGTGCCAGGATACAACCTTGTCTAACACCTCTCCCGGACTTAAACTTCGCTGTGCACCTCCCATCCCTGTTCACCCTAACAGAAGCATACAAATTTAAATGAAGATCGTGTAAAAAATTGACCAGAGTTGTATCCAAACCCATATTAAGCAAAATAATCCACAGTTTCGAGCGGTTGACCAAATCAAAGGCGGATGATAGATCCATAAAACCTAAGTAAAGAAGCCCCCCCTTCACCACAGTGTACTTACTAATAATAAGGTGAAGGTTAAGACACTGGTCCATAGTCCCTCTGTGTGCCCTGAAGCCATATTGTAGGTCCGACAGGATCCCGCTCTCCTCAAGCCAACCCCCGAGCCTTTGCAAGATGACTCTGCCCAAGATCTTGACGGCAGAGTCCAGCAAGGAGATTGGCCTGTAGCAGGCCGGATCCCCCCTGTTCCCCTTCTTGAATATAGGCACGATGATGGTGGTGAACCTAGAGGAAGGGAAGCCACCTGTGGGTATAGCGTTAAAAATGTTCGTTAATATCTTTGACCAAAATTGAGGGTATTGGATATATAGATCTGCAGGGACCCCGTCAGTGCCCGGGGCTTTGTGTTTACTTGTGTCTTTAATCGCCCTTTCGACCTCCAAAGTGCTGAATTCCATTACCAAGTTGGGAGAGTCATGGGCACTATCAGGTGAACCAGATGCTGTGGATTCATAAATATTTTCAAAGTGGCCGAACCATCTGCCATCTTCTATCACACAATCCAAGTCAGTTTTTCCATCTTCGGAAAAAAAAGGCTGGTTAACAGTGGCCCAGAACTTTTTGCTATCTCGCAAAACATCCAAAGATAATAGGTTTTCCCACGCTTCCTCCTTAATTTGAGATTTACGATTGAGGACTGCGATTTTATAGTCCTTCCTTAGATTAGCCACTAAAAGCCTGTCCCTAGGTTTTTGTTTTAGGGCTTTCAGCAGGGCAGTGTGTTTCTGCGAGCATTCTTTATTAAACCATTTATGAGTTTTCTTGTTCCTTTGCCCAGCAGACCTTAACTCCAGATTCTTGGAGATCCTTGCACAAATCTCCTCACAGGCAGCCACGACCTCAGATCCCCGGGCAGTTGGATCCAGACACACTGCCATGTTGGCTTCGGACTCTTGGGCGAGTAACTGAAAGAATTGTTCGGGAACTACTTGCTCCCATTTTAGTCGCCTTCCCTGGTCTTTAGTCTTCAAATCCTTTGGGGCTACCACGTCTGTCGATATACAGGTCCGAAAGCAATCTAGATCCAGCAACAAGAGAACAGGATTGTGATCACTGAAACTAGCGGTGACCACCATGTACTCGCGTGCCTTTGCCAAAACCCCAGAAGATACAAAAATAAAATCTATGATGGTGTTAGCATCTTTGCCCACAAAAGTTGGGGCTCTGGGATCCTTCTTACTTTGATCAAGTTCAAATAAGTTTAGATTCGCTAAGAGAGACTCGAGACACTCACCCTCCATTGTGTGCTCGAAATGGGGAATGGCTTCTGTTGGTAGGCCCCCATATCTATCATTAAGACAATCTCCCTCGCAGGGGTGGATGTTAAAATCGCCCAGGATTATCATCTCTGGGGCAGGGGTGCAATCATATCTATAGGCTGACAAGAAATTTAATAACAAAGTCAAATGTTCATTCACACAGGGGGACTCCTTTGAGTTGTAAAAGTTAACCAATAAAAAAGTTTGGGAATCAGGTAGGGTCCACTCCACGACTAGTGTGTTTGCGGATGCGGTTTCTATTTGTCTAAATGCTCCTACCAGATCCAAGGAACACAGTGTTAATAGACCGCCTTTTGCTCTTCCTCTTGCACCAGAAACTGCGGGAATGAAAAAACTGCAGAAGCCATCCAGTGCAAAGTTTGTTGTGGTATCCCATGTTTCTTGAAATCCCATAATGTCGTATTGTTTTACAAACCCTTGCCATATAGGGTCTAGAGCCTTTGAACTTAAACCTGCCACATTCCAGGTGAGAATTTTACAGGGCGCCATAGGATCGGTGGGGGGAATAGGTATACTCTGGCTCTCAAGCTCCGCCAGACTCTTATCAGGGGTAAAAGGAAGATTACCTATGGGTGGATCTATTGTTGTCACTACCTCACAGGGAGAAGTTAAGATGGTCTGAGGTCCCCTTCCCTTTGGAGAGCCCTGTATATGTCAGTCAACCCAGTCTGTGTTTGAGAGACATTCAAAGCGATTCGCCATAGGGAGATACAGGGGATTAACAGGACCATTCAGCTGTTGGGGGTAATGATAGGGTTGAATGAAATGCGGGCCAAAAAAAGGTCCACCATGCGGTGGTCTGCCTCCTCTGTTCCTAACCAAATTCCATCCCCCGTCCCAACCCTCCTCTCGACCAGGGGTTTGTGACTCCCAGGGAAAGTTGGATTTCTGTCTGGGTTTACGGCCGTTAGGTCCCTTAAACCAGCTCCATCGATTGTCGACTTGATTTTGTGGGAGATAGAAATATGAAAGTGGTCTAGCAGTCACCGTGCTCGCCTGATATCTCGGAGCCCTACAACTACAAATAAAGTCTATGACCTCAGTGTTCTCGAAGGTAACCACTACACAATCCCCTGGGAGATTTTTCCTATTATCTCCTACCCATGGAGCTCTCTCTATCATCAGGATGTTACAAGGAATGTTTGGCGGAAGGGGATAGTTGTTGGCTAACCAATGGCATACTTTATTTTTTAAAGCCTGATACGACTCTTGTTCTGTTGCAGGGATTTCAGTGACCCCAGTGAGAATCACCACATAGGGAGAAGCATCAGGAGGAAGGTGAATATTTTTCCGAGCCCTACATTTCACTTTATCAGGTGCTTCAGGGTTAACAGGCTGGGATAGGCCATCCCTGGGTGCAACCTGGGGAGTTGGGTTATTATTGGAGGGTGTTTGGGCGGGATCGGTTTTCTTAGTTCTCTCTGCTACAGGAGGCTTAGTATTAGGGACAGTCTGATTTGAAGAATTACAGCGATTCTTCGCCACTTTATTGGATTCCAAGGTTTTATTAACGGTCGCCTGGGGTTTAGATGATTTGGTCTGATTAGTGGCCTGGGCGGTTTTGTGATTTAAAGTAAAACTGGGTGCACTTATGTCCTTGTGTATATTTTTTAGGACAGTTTCCAGGCAACGTAGTCTAGCCTCTATGGGTTCTAACAATATTTTAAGCATGTTAAAAATCGCGGAGTTACTAGTGATTGCACCAACCTCCACCTGTGGAGGCGCTGTGGGTGGATTTCCAACATCAACACTAAGCTCTAAAATTTCCTCCAGACTTTGGTCAATTAAAGTGTCATCAAGAAGATTCAAGGGTAGACTGATCTTATTTGAAAGTAACCCTCCTGTTGGGCAGGATGGAGCGTCTGGGAGCTTATCACCGTTAGGGGGGTTGGGGGGAGTCTGGGCCTTCTTTCGTTTAGAAGTAGTTTGTTTATTGCCCTTATGATTTTGCTTAGGGACAGCCCCTTCGATCCTGCCCCTCTCATTAATAGCGGCAGTAGTATCACAAGTATTTGACACTAGAGGTTGTGTTCCACTCCCTATTAGGAGGTTTAGATTGGGTGAAGCCTCCAGGTCCAGGACAGTATTTGTGGCATCCATGTCCCCGTTTTCCCCATGACTATGTACTAGGGCCTGAATTTGTGGCCGGGAGTCAGTGCTGGGTGTCTGAGCCTGTGCTATCAGGCCCAGTGATGAGCGCTTGGCCATGGCCAGGTCTTGTGAAACTCTCCTGTCCATGAGTATGATTCCCTCATCGATTAATGCGTGAGTGCGGGTAATAAAGTCGTCCAGGGTCCCGGTCAGTTTTTTGGCGCCGGCAACAGCCACAGCCATACTTCTAGTTTTACGAGTGGACATAACCCGTGTACCCAGGGAATCTAGGCAGAGATGGGATAGTAGTACTCGACCAGAGTCTGTGGCCCAGCCCGGCCTCTTCTGGCCTCTGAGGGCCACAGAGGGCCCGCCCTTTGCCCGGGCTTAGCCCCGGGCGCTCCCGTGCAGCGGTGTACGTCGCTTTTTATAGGCGTCAATGGAGATGATGGTTTTGCAGGGCGGGGCGGTCAGGGAGAGCGGGCCAGGTGACTTGGCCTCTGGGTTGCCGTGACTCCTGGGAGAGTGAGTCCCGGTCCCACGATCGCAGCCCTGTCGCTCGCGCACTCACCCTGCAGGGGCCAAGCTTTGGATGGGCAGAGGACAGCAATGCGGGACCCGCGAAGCGGGTTCCGCGAGGTGCTGGTTGAGAATCCTTGCCTTAAGCAGCAGCAGCCGTTCCCTCCTTCTGGTAGCACAGTGAAAGTCTGTAATGGTGTCCCAAACAGCAGCAGAGGCGGAGTCCTTTTCTGGAGAAATGCAGGGCGGGGCGGTCAGGGAGAGCGGGCCAGGTGACTTGGCCTCTGGGTTGCCGGGACTCCTGGGAGAGTGAGTCCCGGTCCCACGCTCGCAGCCCTGTCGCTCGCGCAGTCACCCTGCAGGGGCCAAGCTTTGGATGGGCAGAGGACAGCGATGCGGGACCCGCGAAGCGGGTTCCGCGAGGTGCTGGTTGAGAATCCTTGCCTTAAGCAGCAGCAGCCGTTCCCTCCTTCTGGTAGCACAGTGAAAGTCTGTAATGGCGTCCCAAACAGCAGCAGAGGCGGAGTCCTTTTCTGGAGAAATGCAGGGCGGGACGGTCAGGGAGAGCGGGCCAGGTGACTTGGCCTCTGGGTTGCCGGGACTCCTGGGAGAGTGAGTCCCGGTCCCACGCTCGCAGCCCTGTCGCTCGCGCACTCACCCTGCAGGGGCCAAGCTTTGGATGGGCAGAGGACAGCGATGCGGGACCCGCGAAGCGGGTTCCGCGAGGTGCTGGTTGAGAATCCTTGCCTTAAGCAGCAGCAGCCGTTCCCTCCTTCTGGTAGCACAGTGAAAGTCTGTAATGGCGTCCTGACAGTGAATCCTCATAATTTCTGTTTTCACCGTAACAAGACTGGCAGTTCCATTGGCTAACATGGAGATACACTAGCCTGCAAGCTAAGTGCTAACTCCTGTTTGGGACCACCAAACATAGTATTGTAAGGGATCAAATTTAATTGTTAATCAAAAATACCTGCCGGGTAGGGAAGTTATGCTTTATTCAGTCCTCAAGATGGTATGAATAAAAGGGGAAGAAATGTATAAAGTATGTGTGGTTTTAATGACCCTTCTTTCGACATGGTCCACATGTTTTGAGTCACCCTTTTTTGTGGCTTTCATCAGGACCAAGGATTACAATCCCTGATACCACTCCTAGTTAGGACTATCCAATAAAAACAAGTGTAGCAACTTCACAAACTCTGCATGCGCAAATACCCTTTTCACCTACTAGGTACTATATTCTGTGACACCTGTAACATGTGGAGAGAATTAGCCTGCCTTATTATATGGCACATTTATGTGAAACAAAATGCTTCACACCAGTAGGATAGGCATGTACCATCTTGCATTTTGCCTAAAAACATCTTGAAGCGGTTATAGCCAGTGCAGGCAGGCAGGGATACTTCATAAAGTGTTTATGTAAGCACATCTAATAAACCAGTGAAGACCCCTGTGATTGGGCACTCCATTTCAACAGACATACTAAACAAAACAACACATGGATGTAGGATATACATATACATAAAACGTGCTATACCTGACAGCTTTAGAGTGGTTTTCCCCGAACTTTTTGCCGGCCTCTTTCTACATTTCTGTACTTGTCTTGCTGGTTCTATGACTGAGCACTTTATTACTGCTAACCAGTGTAAAGTGCATGTGCTCTCTCTCCCTCAAATATGTTATGATTGACCTACACTTGTTTGGTATATTTATTTATCTGTAACTCCCTTGGTAAGTGGTATACCATATACCCAGGGCCTAAAAAGTAAATACTACTAGTGAGCCTGCAGCACTGATTGTGCTACCCACACACGTAGCCTTTCAAACCTGTCTCAGGCCTCACATTGTAGGGCCTGTGTGTGCATTTTACTACCACTTTGACTTGGCATTTAAAATGACTTGCCAAGCATTAAACTCGCCTTTTATTACATACAAGTCACCCCGAAGGAAGGTCCTTGGTAACCCAAAGGGCAGGGTTCTATGTAAGTAAAAGGTAGGACATGTACTTTTGTGTTTTACATGTCCTGGATGTAAAACCAGCCTATTTCGTTTTCCTTTACTATGAGGCCTACTCCTCTCATAGGTTAGCATAGGGAATTCCTGAATACATTTTTACAATGTAATTCCTAAACAGAGAGGAGTAGCTTTCCATGTTTCATATGTTTGGAATGGTCTAGTAAAGTTGGATTTATCATTACTGTTTTAGAAATGCCACATTTAGGAAGTGTACCTTTCTCTGCTCTTAGGTCTTCTGTGCCTTATATCCTGTCTCCAATTCAAGTTTCAGATGGATGACAGCTACGCTTTGTGCATTCCCTCTAAACATCCAGAAATACAGTAAGAAGCATTCTGAACACTCATGTGCATTCTGATGGGTCTTCCTGGGCAAGGAGGAATGGGAAGGGCTGACACACTTCAATAGGTAGTGTCCTGTCCACATACAAAGCACTGATTCCACCCCCCCCCCCCCCTCGGGTCAGCCTGGCAGACAGGACTGGGCTGAAAGGAATTGTGAGCATTTGATTTCCCCTCCACTTCGAAAGCACTTTTGGGTAGAAGTACAAATCAGATACTTCTGGACCTACAACTGGAATCGGTCAGAAGACTACTGTGCTGCTCAAAGCCCTCAACTGGACTGCTAATCTTAAAGGCTAGCTTTTCTGCTTGTTGCCCCACCAGCCATTGCTCTTTGACTCTGCTGAAGGAGATTTGTCTCTGCCTTCTTCCAAGTGATCTCCAAGGGCATTCATCTTAGGAAAAATACTACTCGCTTTCACTGCCTGGAGAAGATTGTCGCAGGAGAGGTACTTTGTTTACCAGGGCTTGTGTGGGTTCTGTAGCTGGCTGGCTCTCCATCACAGTCGGACCAATGTTATTGTTTACCCGTCCCCCCACACTCCACTCCCATCAGTAAAACAAAAGTAGTATGACACAGCCAGCAAGGGCCATGTACTAGCGCTATTTTCCCACCTTTCATTGTTTATGGTAGCTTTGGTTTTCTTCCTAAACATCAGCCTATGGTCGATGTACAAAGATAAGCAGCTGGTGTAGACCGTGGAGTCCAGAGAGCAGGCAAGTATCAAATGCACAAGCGTGCATGCAGAGTCATACCTATAAATGATGACAGATGGGGAATGAAAACTGAAGATACATGGGCATGTAGAGCAGGACTCAGGCAGATTTGTGGGCATATGTTGTTGTGGGATAGGCACACTCCTTGTAGAAAAAAAGACAGGTGGAAGAATATAACAAACATAGTAGCAGCAGCACAATAATCATTGACAACTTTCACTGTGGTGAGTGAAATTGAGGTTGCATCACAGAGTTTAATATATTATAGGAGTGTTAGACCTGGCATCCTTGGCGTGGTTCCCCCTATCTTTTTGCCTCTACCTCCTGTATTTTTGATGCTGTGCTGGATTTCGTTTTTGCTGGTTTAGATGCTTTGGGCACTTTGCCATTGCTGATCAGTGTCAAAGTGCACTGTCACTGGGTAAATTGTTATTGTAATTGGTTATCCATGATTGGCATATTTGTATCACCAAGAAGTACCTAGTAAAGTGCACTGAGTGTGCCAGGGCTGGTGATACAAATGCCACTAGTCGGCCTGCAGTACTGATTGTGCCACCCACGTGAGTAGCCCTAAAATGGTGTTCAGGCCTGCCACCACAGTGCCTGTGTGAAGTCTGCGAACTGCCATGTCCTCCTGGTCAGTGTCCTCACTGGGCAGGCCTAACCCTTCCCTTTCTGTACACATTGGTCACCCCTATTGAAGGCCCAAAGTACCCCCTTGGGCAGAGTGCAGTGTATGTGAAAGGTAGAGCATGCACTAGTGCAGGTGACATGCTCTGGTAGTGAATTACAGCCATTTTCATTTTTCACTATTGTAAGGCTATCTTGCCCCATAGGCTACCATGGGTATGCTGGCCACAGTGGCTACCAGCATATCTTCCCATAGGAGCAAGATCGGACATAACAGTCTGGTATCCCTGAACTCAGAATATAAATAACACATTTTTTAGGAAAGGTGGTTTTTAAATCCTGTGTATGAGAACAGCACTTTTAGAAAGTGACCTTTCTGTGTGCCTTGGCCTGTTTGTGAATTGACTGTGTGGTTTGAGAGTGGCACGGGCTGGGGAGCCCCAAGGAGGCTGGCTGGGTCAGCCCTAGGCTGAATGACTACATTTGCAACTTGAGTGGTGGGAGGAGATAGCACTGGGCCTGAATAAGGCGGTGCTTGCCTTCCACAATGCTGGTTCCACCTCCTGCTGGGCGGCTGATGACCCTGCCCCTCACTCTGAAAGGAAAGGAAAGCCAGGAAAACAAAGTGTTCAAGGAACACCCAGAACTGGTTCCCCTTGCTTGGAGGAATCTCCAAGGGCCTGAGAAGAGCTGGCTCCCTGTTAAGAAGTCCCAGGAACAAAAGGACTTCACCCCCAGCTTCCCTAAACTCTGCTGAGAGAGTTCTGTCCTTCCTAGAGTGCTTGGGCCAGTTGTGGTGCCTCTGGAAGTTGTACCTGTGTTGGGAAGCTGGAAACCAAGCTTTTAAGGAACTTTCTGAAAGTTTTATCGCTATTGAGCAAGAAAATTTCTGCCGCTATGAAGACCGAGATCGTCGCTGCCCTGTCGCCACTGCCTAAAGACGTCGCACCTTTTGTTTGCGGGAAGATTTCCATCGCTGCAAACATCGTTGCAGAGCCTGTCGCCGCTGGGTGAGGTCACCGCATCACGTCGCTCTGAGAATCGTCGCAGAGCCATCGCATCCAGGAACTGCGACTGAAAGATCGCAGCTGAGTCGCGCATCGTCACCCCGGAGATCGTCGCAGTCCCTAAAGATCGTCGCATCGTGCCTTTGCAAGAATTTTCCTACGGAACCTCTGCCCCGGAATCCATACAAGGTATCGCCTCCCTCCATATACAGACCAGATTCGTCTCAACACGCCTGCTAAGTCCAGAGGGTTTGTCGCATCGCCTCCCCAAGGTCTCAGGAGTGACGCATCGCTTGTTTTCCACCGCACCAGCTTCTGTTTTGGAACTTTTGTCGCATTGAAAGGTACTGTTGGCAAAACGTGAGGCAAACTGTGGATTATTTTTACGCTAACCCTAAGAACTCTTTTGCAACCATATTCTTGAACTGTGTACGTTGGATTTTTGTCGTTTTGGTCTTGTGTAGTTTAGATTAAATACCTATTTTTCGAAACTGTTGTGGAGTCAGTTTGTGGTGTTTTCACTGGGTTACTGTGAGTGTTGGTACAAATACCTAACACATTGCCTTTGATAAGCCTGACTGCTCGTGCCAAGCTACCAAGGGGGTGAGTAGGAGTTATCTAAAGAGTGTATCCTCCTTACCCTGACTAGAAGCAAGGGTCCTGTTTGGACAGTGGTACCTACCCCAGCGAACTAGAGACCCCCAGTTCTAACAAGGAGCATTACATGACACCTTCCCAAGTCTATGAATTTTGAAGAGATGCACTCCCCCCACCACCGCCCCACCACCGAGAGAAAAAAAAAGCCTAAACCTGGTTAAACTGATTGCTGTTCTGACTTAAGTGCCTGGAGTCCACATCTGTACAGAATCAAATTCAGTCTAGTGAGATGCACTGCAGACGTGCATCGAGTCGAGGCTTTGTGTCATGTGCTTAATTGTTACCTAGCTGTGTGATGTTTGGTCTTCCACTTAGAGCCCCACACATGTGGACAAGAATGTAGGAGATGCCCTGTGTTTGTGTTACCCTTTCCTCCCTCCAGGAAGTGCCTGAATGCCTAGTTTGCATTTGTGCTATTCAGTAAAGAGGACAACCAAAATAAGGGAGAAGTTATCTTATGTGTGCCTGAACTGTTTTTATCTACACTGGTTGGATGACGCGTGCAGATCCTAGGTGCTGATTCTGGAATTATGTTCAGCTCATGAATGCTTTTCTTACATTAGTAGTAAACTGCAAAGGAGCTTTAAGCATTTGAATGCAACATCTTTCTGGTACAACACATTATTGTCAACAATCTAAACTTCTTTAGCAAAACACGTCCTTGACTGTCGATAGTTGTCAACTGAACACGTACAAGATTAACCTTCACCCTGTTATGTCCCGTTGATTTTAAGCCTCACCTGAGACAGCACACGTGCTGTCACTTACAAGACATTTTGTTTACTTACAGTGGGCTTAGAACCCACTCATCTCTTACCACTGGTTGGCTTCATAGTCATTCGAATTATTTTTTGTTCTTTGATCAGTGTGTGCCAGCTTCAGTACCTATTCATGTGGTTGTCTCCCACATGGAGCATGGCCCATGTACCTGTATCCTTCTCTGCTTGCCCTTTCATGGATACTTTTTAGTTGAAGTATCGATAAGAGTGCATATGTTTGCATGCCATCGCCCTCTTACTTCTCTCGCCTCCCCCATCCCCTGTTCACTTTCTGATACCTATGTGCTTTTGTCCCTCTGTGTTGTTGCTTGCCCCGCTCTATGGTCTAACTCTGTGTTATTGTTTGCCCCCAACATCCCACATTGCTTTTTCCTTTCCGCAGGCCTATCAGCAAAAAAGAAAGCGCTATGAGGCTGCCCGTTCTGGCCACTTCATAGCACTTTCTTTTCTAACTTTCAAGCACAGCTGTACAATATGGCTAAAAGACACCCACAAGGCCAATAGATCTCGTACGTGAGACCTAATGGCTTTGCCTATGATTATTTTCTTAATAAGTGTTGTCTCTCAAGTCCCAGGATGTCAAGTTGTTTGCTCAAAAGCCGTAACAGACTGCGGGTTTGACATGTGGCTGTTAAGCTGATATTTGAACGACTACTACCCTGCCCTACCCACTTATCAGAGACAGGTTAGGGAAAGGCAGTCAGACATGAAATAAAATACAATTGTTATTAGTAGGACAAGTCACAGATCTATTGGCTCGATCAACACATGAAACCCAAATGACAACTTTGAACATTGCATTTACATGCTTGGATTTAAGGAAATTGATTGGTTCCTTTGCAGCACAAGAATAACTAACAGACAATGAAAGGTCTAGGCGAGTTCACAGACTACTGGCTCTCAAAGGTTCCTACCAGGAGAATTTCTAGAAAGTAAAAGAAGCTTCATCATATTAATTTACTCTCTAGTTGGTTTGATGGGTAAATAGGTACTACCATTCAACCTGCTACATCTTGGGTGCTTGCTAGACGTTGCAATAGTTGGTAATTACAGGCAAATTACAAATTTGAATTTTGCTAATGTCCACCAGCATCTTTTGTGGCTGCTAGCGGTTACAAGCTTCATAACAATCTGGCCTTTTCCTACCATACAAGCAAATGTTCTTGGGAGGCATGCACATGGTGGTCAACAGCACACAGCCACAGAGGCCCTAGCCTGTTTGAGCATGCGATCTCCAACATCTTAATGCTAGCCACCTGGAACACGAAAGAACCCTGGACAGCTGACTCTGTACTAAAACTTGAACTTAACAGTAAAAAAAAAACGCCAAAAGTTAATTAAACTTTAAATTCAGAACTGAATGAAGTCTATGTAACATGGAAATCATTTGAAATGTAAAAGATTTAAATGTCTTTAACAATAAATTACATTTTTAAGATGTGCTCAGCTGTGTTGAAGAAACAACAACAATCATCCCCACCCCAAACATAAAGCTCACTTCATTACTTACCCAATGCTTAAAAAAACGAACCAACATCTGCAAGTTAGCTCAGAAACAAACAATCTCTCCTTCATTATCCCCAGCATTATTCATAATGCATTTTCCTATGTTCCTTTTGCTGTGGTCATACTGTAAAGTAAAGTGTCGCTAAAATATAATTTTAGACTCAAAATAGAAAAAATATACTTGGGTTTTATTTTGGGCTATCATTCAACCTTCCAAAAACGTATCCCCACAGTTGGGGCAAGGGCACCTGCCTAAAAAAAAAAAAAAAAAAAAAAATAGAGATGGGTGCATTGCGTCTACAAAGAAAGAAAAAGGAAAATCCCTTTCCTGTGGTAGTCGAATCATAGGACATTGCCCCAGGAAGAAGCAGCACCCAATAGGCCAATGTAGCTATTTCAGAATTTACATATTGTGCGCTTGTGATGCCCAGGAGGAACAGGTGACTTCCAACAAATCTAATTGGCTCTGGGAACCGCCTGGAAGAACAGTGGCAGGTCACTACTGGAGCCTCATTTGATTTTTGGCTAATCTCACAGAAAGAATTGGGTGGAGAGAGTTTGCTTGCAATTTCAAGCACACCTAGAGCTAGGAAGTTTGTCTAGAGCCTCTGTGATTAATTGACCTGTGTTACTGGAGCTTGTGAATGCTTCGCAGTCATGTTAAAGATAAGGGTGTGCGATAAACTCTGCTCTGCTGGCGGAGTTCGTGGAGTTTTGCCCACTCGACGTTCCTCTTGAAATGCGGAGTTTCGGCAAAACCCTGCCAGTTGCCATGTGGCAGAGGTTTTTTTTTTTACACGCGACTCGACAAAGTTAAGTTAACAAGCAAGAATTTACGTACTCTGGTGCAATTTTCTTCCCTATAACACCTCCCAGCGAGATTTCTCAAAGCAGGCAGTTGCAGCAAGTTGAGACTGTTTGCACTGAGAAAGAGGGCCCTCAGGAGTGCTGCTTGGTGCATTTCACACTGATTTTAAAGCATGAGAAGCACGACGTGGTGAATTCCGCCAAGTCGCAGAACTCCGTGGAATCTCAGTTTTTAGGAAACTCCGCCAAATTCCTCAGAGTGATACTCTGAGTTCTGCCCACCCCTACATGAAGATAGAAGACAAACTGTATTATATTGAAAACACTGATATGTACATTGTTGACAGTGAATCACTGTCTATGATTTATGATCATGAAAAGTTGTACCCTCTTCAGGATTCTGAGCATCAATGAGCATTCTACTGGAATGCATATTTTACCTGTGCTGTTGCAACACCCTTACAGAGCTAGTAGGTCTGACTTTATATTAATGCTTACCTCATGTTCAATCAATCAGTGTTTGTTAAGCATGGCTACTCACCCGCGAAGGTCTCAAGGCGCGAAGGGTCTCAATGTTGGGTTAGGCACATGGATAGTATTTGATTTTTAATGGATCATTAAAGGTGCCTCCAGCACAAGTGGGTCAAGGTATATTTAATGGGTTACCTGACCTTTAGGATCTTTCTATAATGTGCATACCCTGTTGTATTGAGAGACCCTTTAGAGGGCCCCAATAGGCATTTTGGACTGCCTTGCTGCACACATTTGTGTTAATTTGTGTGTAATATTTGGTAGTGTATGTAATAAAGCACAGCACCTTCCCAGAGGAAGCCTTAGACCAGGGGGTCTCCAACCTTTTCTGCAGTGAAAGCTACTTCTGATCAGTGAAAATCATCTTGAGCTACCGAAGGCCAAACTACTTGCTTATTATTATCGGATACCCCCATGCCCAATTTCATCGGCTAAGCCTGTCAGTGGAGCCAGATACTATGGTTTAAAAAAAACACTGACTAGGGGCACTATTACAAATGCCACATGTCTCAGTGAGAGCATGGTATAATGCGATGTATCAACATGTGTGCAATGAATGGGATGTGTGTGTATGGGTGAATGAGAGCCTTTGTCATGTGTACTTGTGGCACAGGATATGCCTTTCGCCATGTTTAGCGAAATTTATTTTTTTAAATGGTAGAAATGTAAAAATGTTCATGATATGGAACATTTTTCTACACTTTAAAAAATACAGCTATGTTTTTTTAAATGACAAAATGTTATAAATTCGACACTATGTGCACTGACCACTAGGAGTAAGATACATGCTGTTTGTAAATGCGACACTTTGTAATGGGAGAAAATTAAAATGAAGATTTAAATTAATCATTAAGTTAACTCTTCATTTTAATTTTCTCCCATTTAAAAGCATTCAGAAGCATTCTGTTCTCAGCTCAAATATGGAGTTGACAAGGACTTTTATTCGAGAGTTAAATGCTTCAGTTTTTCACTTCTGCGCCCCACCTGGGTCATAAAGTGGAGTCCAACACTGCTCATTATCTGGCCCTGATATTTGCCGCTCGATGATAATAATATAAAAAAACAAAGCATTCCCCTAACTTTAAGAGGAAAACGCGATCCTTGCAAAATGAACTCAAGGCTGAGCGCTACTCTGAAGGTGTCTGTGAGCTACTGGTAGCTCGCAATGGACCGGCTGAAGAAATTTGCCTTAGACTTTTATATCTTACTATCCTGAGAGTTAAGTGCAAAAAGGGGTATATCTTTCCCAGCTGGGGAAAGGCCCCAGTTGTTAAAACTGACGCCTTCCTGCCTCAGACCAGGATTTCTTTAAGACAGTCTGTGGAGAAGTCTGTGCGGCTTGGAATTTGCGGAGAGCGAGCGGTTTCTGTGCTGCCTCTAGGTTGTAACTCTTGGCCAAGGGGCAACCTTCCGCTCCCACCAGGGGGCTGGCCCAGCAGCACAGCCTGGAATGTGTCAGTTTGCCACCTCACTATCCTCCCAGAGAAGTATATTTTACTTATGACCAGCAAGAGTTTGGACTGTGGGGCCTCCCTTGCAAAACCGACTCACCTATCCAAAAACAAACACACTCCACAATCCATGAAGACGCCTTTTCTCTTTAAAAACGTTATATATAACCTTTTGTCCGATAAAGACATTTTAGTCTTGAAACTTGTATGTGTTTGACTGTGAGAAATGTGTTTATTTGTCCATTATTGTTCCAGGAAACCGTATATTAAAAACATGTTAAGAATAAACCTTTTTAATACCCTATTTTAAATTTAGACATTTTCAATACAAACATATGCAGTGCATTACTCAGTAGTGTATCCAATGGAACAAGGTTTGTGCTACATTACTGTTTTTCAAATCGGACTTTTAATGCCAGTTTCCCCTTTTTATTTTAAACACTGAAGGTTAAGGACAAACCAACAGTCTTTGACTGGCCAGGAATGGACAAAAGCAAGCTCTATACTGTGGTTTTTACAGACCCTGATGTCCCCAGCAGAGAAGATCCTAAATTCGGGTAAGATGCAGTAGGCTATGAAATGAACATACAGTACACAAGTGGCCAATGTTTAGGAAGGAATGTTGCAATCAATAATGTGTAGATAGAGTTCCTGTACGTAGCAGTTTAAACCACATTTTGTGCTAAGAGCAAAATATTTTGGACCTATGGAGATTAAGATAGTGAAGTAAGGTTATAACAAGCATTTGCAATGTAAAAAATCTTGCATTTATGCGAAACCTACTGCATTGCAAAAAGTAGGCATAACGAACAATGGGAGGGAGGGCAAGCTGGGGGGGAGAAAGCACGGACAATGGAAAGGAAGGTGGGCAGGGGGAGAAGGCAGTGAAAATAGGAGGGTGGGCAGGAAGGGGTGCGAGAAGGCAGAGACAACGGGAGGGCGATGGTATGGGCGGGCGGAGGGCAAAGGCACGTACAACGGAAAGCAGGCGGAGGGCAAAGGCATGGACAACGGGCGGGCGGGGGAGAAGGCACAGACAACGGGAGGGACGGCGGGAGTAAAGAAGGCACCAAAGCATATTCTGCCTACACTAGGAGAACCTGACTAAAGAAAAAATTTCTCACAGTCTAAATAACACGAACCGTTTGACAACCAAAGTAGAAGGGCCAGCCGCCATGGGAGGTGACAAATGAAGAGGAGGCAGTACCAAGGAGAGGCTAACAAGCCTATTGACAAATCAGAAGCCAGCATTTAGGATGGACAATGACACAAGTCACAAGCCAATGGCAAAAATAGGCGGAGAGTGGGTGGGAATTCTATTCACTACTCCTATTCATTAAGTCTCTCAGAGCAGCGCATGCTCACTGGCTCTAGGCTCAGTAACCCCAAGGCTTGAACAACATTAGACAATTTGTGAGGGCAGATTTTAAAGTAAGAGTTGGGGTCCGTATTATATATCGGGATGCACTGACCCAGTTTGTGCTGGTACACCCTCATTGGTCCTCCTACAGACCAGGATCCTGTACCAGATTACATATAAAATGATCTTTGAAGTAGTGCATGCACTCGAGAGAGTGAACAGGGAAACAGAGAGGCAGCGGTTCAAACCACCACCACATGTTTTACTGTAGGGTCGGCTTGGTCTGCAATTGTAGAGAGGATAATGACCTCCGGCATCTCCACAGAGGATTGATGTCTCAAATTGAAACGTTTGAGGGAGGTTCCTCAGTGTCGCCTGGAAACCTCTGTGGCCATTTTCCTTTATTTTCTCAAGGCTATTGAAACAAAAGGAGAAAGGACAATATTACATTTCCAACCATCATTAACTATGTTATAGTACAGTTGGTACGGCCAAGTATGCTAATTCAAAGTACACAAGTTACTGCCTTGTAGGTTTAAGCATGGCATCTGCTAAAAAGAGCATGGAGGGTTGTTAGTAGGTGAACAGTATGTTTGAATAGAAAGAAGTTAATAAAAAACGAAAGGAGAAAAATGAAGGGAGGGATAGGGGGCACAGAGCTAACTATGTCAAGGGTATCCCACAGATTGTAATTCTTATCACTGTAATTCTTATCTCGTGTACTTCCCTCCCTTTTTGTAGAGCCATCATTCCGTCAGCCTATCTTAATCAGAAATCAGGGTGAGATGTGGCATAGTTAATTAAAGGAAACATTTTAAAGAAAAGATCATTTTTAAGAGTAGTGACGATTTTTCTGGCCATTGGGATGGGTTATGATCGATTTTAGGGGTGATAGATGTGTGAAGTTTAGTTGTCAAAAGGGGCTTTAGGTTTTAATTTTTTTTTTTTTTTTTTAACAAACCGATCAGGAAGACATATGTTAATACATACAGAGAGAAGAAAAAAAAGTATAATCATTGCTACATAGAAAGAAGACATCATATACTCTCAGGTCGATGCTTGCTTAGGAAGATTCCACTTGTTACATGTTACAAAATAATACTACTTTTCCTGCCCTAAAAATAAGGTACATACATATAAATACCAAAAAAAAAAAAGAGAGAAAAAAATAAAAAGATAAAGAATTATAACAAGGAACTGAAAGCTAAAGCATAAGTATTTGCGGGAAGAGAAAGATTTAATAATCTAATAATAATCATGTTAGAGAAAGTTGCCCCAGTTCTTTTCATGTTTGATCAATGAGCGTATTCCTCTGAGATTCGCTAAGGCTAGCTCCATTGAATGGATCTCTGTTACTAAGGCCCACCAATCCCATACAGTAGGCGATTCAGGGCAGGTCCAAGCTCTGGCCAAAGTTAATTTTGCACATGACATAAAAATTGTAGCTAGAGCAGACCAAGGCGAGGAACCAGGGTATATATCAAGTAAAACTGTTGCAGCAGTAATTATGGGCAGATCAATCTTCTTGATTTTCCTTACCTTATATATTTCCCCCCAAAATTCCCTAAGATTGGGGCATGAGAACAACATGTGTTCCAGATCTGCTGCCTCAGCGGAAAATTTGGGACATTTTGTGCGATCACTGTAGGTGTTATTAGAAGACCATTTAGAGATTCTTTCAGGTGTATAATATATCATACATGTGATTTTGAATTGTTGCAGCCTTAGGCTAGATGACCGGACTAAGTTGTTAATATTCGATAAAGAGTGTGTTATCTGGTTAGGTGTTATGTTTAAGCCAAGCTGTCTGCTCCATTTCTCTACTAATTTTGAGCAGTCATTTGCTTTGAATACACTCAGGTGCTTGTAGGCTTCACATATTAATGATTTATTTTTAGTTGAATATAAGCAGTTCCAGATCTCACAATCAGGAATGTCGTGGATCTGTTTTTTGTTAATCAAAAAATCATGTATCTGCAAATGTTTAAATCTCATAGTTTCAGGTAGATCATATATGAGTTTGAGTGTACGAAAGTCTAAAAATCCCTGTGTGCCATAAAGATCTCCCAAGACATTGATTCCCAGCCTAGACCATCTAGAGACGGTACCATCATTGAAAATTCCCGGGAGGCCAGGGTTGTACCATAATTGCAGCTTCGGATGGTAAAAAGAAGTCTTGCAAAATGTTAATATATTGCCCCAGATCTTAATTATGTCCTGAGCGGTCTTAAATTTTACCCTCTTGTAGTAATTGGGATCGTTGGTTCGGAGCAGAAACATTCTTGAATCACTTTTCAACATAAATACATGGAAGAATAGTGCGTCTTCTCTATTTAATAAGGACCGAAGGCGTTTTACAAATGAAGACCAAAAATATAACTTAAAATCGGGTAAATCTAAACCGCCCTCATTAGTGCCATTTTTTAGGAGCTTCAATGATCTTCTCGCTTTTTTATACCCCGATATGAAGCTGCTGAATACTCCATCTAGTTGGTTAAAAAAGGAATTGTTTAATGCTAATGGAATAGAGCGAAAGAGATACACAAATTTAGGCAGTATCTTCATCTTTATTAAATTGATTCTGCCGATAAGTTCAAGGGTAGTCTATGCCATTTTTTTAGTGAAAAGATGGTGGATTTGATTAGTTCATTATAGTTTATATTATTAATTTCCCGTATTTTGGCCGTGATTTTAACGCCTAAATATGTGGCAACTTTACAGATCTCCGGGACTGCCACTGCTGGTGTGTAATTAGCTATAATTTGTGTCTTTTGTAGGTTAAGCTTGTAGCCTGATACTTTCCCAAATTTGCAGGCCTCAAAAGAAATCCCTTGAAGTGCCAAGATAATGTCTTATGAGTATATAGCAATATCGTCGGCATATGCCGTAATTTTTTGTATTTCTGAACCGGACCTAAAAGGTACAATCCGAGATTGGGACTGAAGAGCAGACAAAAATGGTTCTAATGAAAGGGCAAATAATAAAGGGGACAAGGGGCAACCTTGATGGTTGCCCCGAGAAATTAAAAAATCTGAAGAAGTCAGACCCCCCATAGCTGATACAAGCCATAGGGTTATCATACAGCGCCTGTATACCCTTTAAGAATTGTCCCCAAACCCCATTTTGGTCATAACGTGCCAGAGATAGTCCCACCCCACTCGGTCAAACGCCTTCTCAGCATCTAATAAAATCATGCCGAGTTGGGTCGACTCCGTCCCTGCCACGTCAAACGACGTTATAGCTGTATTAACATGCGTTGTTGTGTCCCTCCCGGTTATAAACCCATGTTGCTGCGAGTTAACAATCCTGGGCATGATAGGGGCCAGCCTTGATGCTAATATTTTTGCAAATATTTTTGCGTCCACGTTAATCAGCGAGATGGGCCTATATGACCCCCTCTCCTCTTTCGGTTTGCCCTTTTTAAGAAAAAAGACAATTTTGGCCCTGTTCCATGAGTTAGGAGCTTTTCTGTTTAGCCCAACAGATTGTATAACCCTCAGCAGCAGAGGTTCCAATTCTTCCAGACAGGCTTTATAGATCTCGAGGGGAATAGTGTCTTCCCCTGCCACTTTTCCTACAGGTAGTGCAGCGATGGCCTGATGAAGTTCCAACCCTGTTATAGTGTTGGACAGTGAATCTGTTCCTAAATTACCATATATATTTGTTAGGTTCTCATCTACATAGTCCCGTATTGCATCTAAGCTTGGTGTAGATTCCGGCGTATATAGAACTCTGTAGAAATCAGCAAATTGCTCTAGAATATCATGTGGCTGATCGTAAATCTTGTTGCCAGTTCCCCGAATATTAGTGATCAGAGTACCAGCTCTATCTTCCGCTGTTTTATAGGCTAAAATGTTAACGATTTTTTCCTCCCCCTCGTATTGCGCAATTTTATACTTGTGTATTCTGACGCTGTTTTTTTGAATAAGTTTAGCCTTAATATCACATTTTAATTGCCCAAGTTTGAGACCTATTTCTGTGATCGTAGACCGATTTGATCGTAACGCTGAAACCAATAGTTCTTCTTGGTCAGCTATATTTGACATCAATAGTACATTAGACTTGCGATGTTCCAAGTTTTGTCTAATAACATAAGCCTGTGTGAAGCCCCTGATACTTGCCTTACAGGCGTCCCACACCATACTGCAGGTAGCCGTGTTCATGTTGATCTCTATGAAATCAACAAGATGCAATTTGAGCTGTGATATGTAAGCTGAATCTGATACTAAGTATCTAGGAAAAGAAAATGGTCTTGAACCTGTCCTAATGTGTGGAATAGAAAATGTCAATATTATAGAGTTATGATCCGAGGAGATTCGGGGGCAAATAGTCATTAAGCTAGCGTTCAGTAAACTGTCGCTAGCTAGGGCCATGTCCAATCCAGAGCAAAGTTTGTGAGGTGCAGAGTAGTACGTATGCCCCCGTGTTTTTGAATGTAGGTACCGCCAGGGATCTTTGATGTTATGGATTCTGCATAAGTCCAAAATAGACGACCTAGTTTTACACATTCGTTGATAGCTTCCGGTCCTAGTGGTGTCTATCTTATAATCCATAATGCAGTTAAAATCCCCCATTATGATAAGTTCACCCTCCCAATCCAAAAGTTTTACATTTAAGAAGTCAAAAAGCTTGGGTTCATCCTGGTTAGAGCCATACACCACACATAGAACATATTTGTTATTTTCAAAGCTCATCTGTGCGATGGCCCATCTACCATCTTTATCATAAGCAGTTTGCAGAGTTTCTACCCTGAATCGTTTGTCTTTGAGGATTACTACCCCTCTGATAGAGGCCCCCAAAGTAGAGCACACTACAATGTCATACCCCAATTGCCTAAGTAGCTTTTTATCTTTACCAGCTATATGTGTTTCAGATAGTAAGCAAAAATGAGGGTTGTGTAACTTTAGCTCCTCCGACACCAAAGATATCTTCTTTTTGCTATTTAGCCCTGCTACATTCCATGCTAAACATTTTATTTTATACATTTAAATACAAAATATAAATTAAACCAATGAGCAAATGGTAATCTTCTATCCTTAGAACAGACAATAAAAATTGTGAGCTTATTCCTGATTGCATGTCTCCCCGTCAGTTTGAAAGTACATTTTTTCAAGTTTTCACCCCCCAAGACCCCCCACCCTGCGGAGATCAGCAAACCCCCACCCTCCACCCCCCTAGCTCCCACCCCAGCTGGGGAGAAACCACCCTTCAGCTTCTGCTGCAGCTGTAGTGGCAGCACATACGGTAGAGTACCTGAAGAGGCCCCCAATCCCTCTCAAAAACAAAAAGAAAAAAAAGGAAGAAAGGCCATAGAAAATAATTCTTAAATATAAGCCCCTAGTATATGACCTCCCTACCCATAGTGCCGTCTACAACATGTTTATGCTAGATAATGCTAGTTTATTTAGACAGAATTTTTTTAATCTAGCTCTAGCTCTTGCTCGTACTAATGCTGGGGAGATATGCTTCAGCTTCTTTAAAATCATTAAAGAAGTAAGTGCGCCCACTTTTAATGACCGTAAGGCGGGCAGGTTCCTGGCGATAAGCTTGTCCTCCACTAGATTTAATTGGATCAATCAATTTGCGGAGCTCCCACCTCCTGTCCATTGTAGCTTTGCTTAAATCAGAGAGAGCAAATATAGAGAGTCCCCCTATAGCTATAGGGGCATTAGGTCGAGCCTTCTGCCAGACAGCCTGGCGCAATAAAAATTTGCCAAAGTAGATGAGAAAGGGGCGTGGGAATTTACTCTCCCTATTCTTCTGAGTCAGAGGCAACCGATGTGCCCGTTGGACTTGCGAGTCCCAATCCCAATCTACCAGGTCTGGGAAAGCCTTCTGCATTAAACCGACTAGATAAGGGGGTTTAGGATTCAGGGATGGGTGTAGTTTAAGGATGGTGAGGGTTTCATTTTGAGATCATGATTGGTGGCATTTAGGGGTAGTAAAGAGTTTTTAGGATTCACATATGAGTGAGATTAGGGGTGGTGAGGGTTTTTAGGGTAAGGGAAGGACGGAGTGTAGGGGTGTTGGGAGATTTTTAAGTTTCATGGATGGGCATAGTTTAGGGTTGGTGAGGGGTTTTTAAGGTTCCATGATGGATAAAGTTTAGGACTTTTTTAGGGTTCAGCTCTTTACGGAGTTTAGGTGTGGTGAGGGATTTTAGCAGTCAGGTTTGGGCAGAGTTTAAGGGCAAACAGTGTTTGGTCTTGGACTGGTGGGCTTTAGGGTGGTCATGGTGTTAGGGGGGTGAGGAATCTGTGTAATTAAGGCAGGGGGGGGTTTAGGGGGAAAAGGATTATGCTTCAGGGATGGACGGTCTGTAGAGGGGGTGAGGGGTCAGTGAATTAAGTGTCCGAAGTAATTTACAATTTAAAGAGTTAAAACTGAAGTGATGTTCCCTGAAGTAAAGCACTTAATAAATTCCTCAGGCAAAAAATGTTCTGCAAGTAAGTCTGAAATATATGCACCTCTAAAATTATGCATGCACAGGACAATTTCGAAATGAAAGTAAATTTCTATATAAAAGACATTCTTGGAGTTGGTTTCTATGAAAGGGTAAATGCCATATATCCAGCAAGTTACTAATATATAGTTTAGGTGAAATAGTTTCTCAGTAATTATATTCCATGAAATCATTTTTCAAGGAAATCTGGTACAACCAATGGTTCTGCCTCTGTGTGCCGTGATTTTTGGGTATGGTGTTATTTGGTGTTGTGGAAGAACACTGCTTTAATACTGAGTGGAGCCGCAATCTCTTTGGCCTGGGTTATTCAGGATCAAACCTCCGTCCAGTATTTTTGGAGGATGGGGCACTCCACCAAAATATGGACAATGTCACTGTTTAGAGCTGAGCATCTCCAAAATCACAAGTCTGTAGCCAGACACGCTTTATTCAGCCTGATAAAGAGCCGATGACGCCTCTGCGGTATTTTATAGTAGCTTAATTTGACTCTGGCTTCCTAAAGATTTTTGTCATGATTCAGTAAGGTATCTTTGCAACCTTGGTCTGTGTAGTCTCTCCGTCCAACATATCCGTAAGTAGTCAGCAGTTGGGGTCATTACATGATCAGTGATTGGATTGTATAATCCTGAGACTAGTTTGTTATGTACCCCATGTGAAGAGGTATTATAGAATCAGGGAGTCTGGTAAGGTTATTGAGCCTGTTCCTATAAGGTTTACAAACTCAGTGCCCCAGACTTTGGCAGAACCGAAAATCTCAGTGTAGAAGGTCACATTTTGCTGTGCTTTGGCATATGATGGAGTGTCACCTGAGATCAGATGGCCTAGTGTAGAGTTCCAACTATTCCAAATTCTGCCACAATGGTTCTTCACCCGCTGTACACAGGCCGCACCATTTCCCCAGAGTTTGACCTCATTATGCAGACACCCATCTATGAGTAACATCTCTGGGGATTTATGCCATGCATGTGGGGTCATATAAATGATAGGGTTCATTTTTTCAGTCTGTCTTTGGTATACACCAGTCCCCTGCCAGGGGTGGTTCCCATAATCGATTTTCCATCTTAATTTAAATGAAGGTTTAATGTGTTCTTGCATATGTTATCCAAGTCATGCTAGTTGGAAGGATAACCTGTATGACTGTGTGTTGTTAGTAAAGCCCGCCTCATTCCGTGGACAAGTGTAACTTAGCTAGTTTAAGTATGGGTTTTCTGCCTTGCCACAAGTAGGGTTTCGGTAACTGAGATAGTGTGCGTTTTAGCTTTGTTGGGGCACACAGTGGGAGCATTGTAAAAATGCAATTTAGGTGGGGCATTATGTTCAATTTAATGGATTGTGCTTTTCACCAGAGGGAGAGATTCAGTTGGACTACACAGCTATGCCTCCCCGCATCTTCTCAGCATGAGGGCCCAATTTATCTTGCATCATATTTTGAAGTGTTCTACTGACTCTAATCCCTAACTATTAGAGATTATGTGGAAGCCAATGGAATGGAGATGTTACAAGTGAGTCTATAATTGTTACAGGGGTTAATGGAAGAGCCTTGCATTTGTTCAAATTAATAAGATGCCCAGAAAAGGTAGAAAACGACAGTATTAGGTCTATTAAGGCAGAGACTGATTGTAATATTATGCTGGATAGCCTTTTGGGACGTGCTGTTATGTGTTGGTAGGGCATCTATTGCTTGCACTAATTCTCCCGTGTAGATTGGTGCTTCAAGTGATTGGGATATTTCTGGGAGAGTGATTTTAAACAGAGGTAGGAAAAGAGTTTTAAGTTTCTGCTCTTGTGTATTGCAGTTGTGTGTAGCGATTCGTTAAAATCTTGGAAGATCACTAGTATTTCTATAGGGCATGTCAGCAATGTGTCCAGATCTGTACGTATTGCTGGTATTGCTTGCTGGGCTTCTTTTCTTGCCTTAGTTAACGGGCTACAAGGCATTTTTCTTCGCAGTCTTGTCTCTTATGCTGATGCACTGGGGGCAGAACATTAGTAAATGATAAAATGGCTGCTTGAAACAGCTGCTTGGTCTTTCACTGTACAAGCAGCACCTGTCTGGACTTCAACGAGGAAAAATGGATCCACAACAGGCATGTCAAGTGAGTGGCTGCAACCACCCGCAGGGTGATATATTGGAGGTCCATGGTTACCTTTTTCTCACCTCCAGAGAGTTGCTCAGTGGGGGTGCACGGACGGTGCACCAGCTGACCGCCTCGGACATTGTAATATGAACGTGGGTGCAGATGTGAAGTGTTGCCTCCATGCAAATGAAGGTACATCCTCTAAAGATAATGTGTGACAAGTTAAACAATTGATATTACAACTAGGGAAAAGAAACGGTATGTAAAGCACAACAAATAATTAAAAAGTACAACAACTAATTAAAAAGTACAAGGTTGAGTTTATTTCTAAATGTACATATTCATATTAAAAAAGACTCAGTGCAAAATCATATGCACTAATTAATTCTAAAAAATCAACAGTCATACTTAAATAACTTATATTAAACAAATTTACACCAATTTATACATAATAAAACAGTGGCGAAAAATGTATAACATCGACGCGCGTTTCGGCGTTAACAGAACGCCTTCATCAGGAGCCACAATCAATCTAGGAGAAACACAGGATGAGTGTTCTCTAATCCTTTCTTGTGGATATATCAACACTTTTATTCTCTTTGGGGTTTACACTTCACCTGGCTTACTGTTTAAGCCCAGTAAGATGAGGGGCCAACAGTGACATCAACCTGTGGGAGCTCCAATTACGATATGTACAAGCTCCTCACAACCAATGGAAAAGATAGCCACACTGCCAAAGGAAAAAGCGAGCAATTGTGTCAACATGTGGGAGTATCGATCACCATCTCAGTATGCTCCTCACAGCCGTTGGAGAATATATAGCTGCGCTAAAAACAATGTCAGTAGTGCCGTGTCCTCCGCCTGAAAGATAAATTGCGTCGGCTCGTCGGAGCTTCAATTTCGATATGCGTTAGCTCCCACAACCGCAAATGAATGCAGCCGCGCTAGAGACGGTGAGAAATGAGCCGTTTCATCAACCCGCGGGAGCCGTGTTCGGAATCTAAACCGGCGTCCCGCAGCCGTTGGAAGTGTTGAATCAAAAGATGGCACTGTTGTTGTTGGTTCACCAGATAATTGTATTACAGGATGTTTCAAATACATTCCCTTTGTAATACCGTTGTGCCCAGAGGATGCAAAAAACCTTTGCACATGTCAGTTGTGCCATTGGGGCATAGTATGTAATATGGCACCTTCTGTAATACAGATAGCACTGATGCACATAAAGCACCAGCACGTTTTTAAGAGAACACGCTGCCTCTGTGACTGCAGTCACTTAAGGCACCAATCTGCGGATGGGATCTTGGGGCTAGATGTAGGTAAATTAGATTTACCGATTCATAAATACCGAATTTTACCGATTCGGTATTCATGAATCGGTAAATCTAATGTAGGTAATCATTCTATATCAAATGCTGAATCGGTAGGATTCGGTATTTACCGATTCAGTAAATACCGAATTGGTATTTGCCATTAATTCCTATGGGCCTTGAAGCTAATAGGAATCAATGGCAAATACCGATTCGGTAATTACCGAATCGGTAAAAATACTGAATTGCCAAGGGGGACAGGGTGTCACTTTGACACCCTGTAGCACCCCTGTTTCTGGCTTGTGTGCCATGTAACACACATACATGCCCTTAGGGCATGTATGTGTGCCACATGGCACAGGTGTACATGCACAGATGTGCACGTACACATGAATTCGTTATTTACCACCCAATAGTATTGGGTGGTAAATAGCGAATTCTTAAGGGCCTGTGGCACTGTTTACTGTGCTACCTACATCTGGATTTACAGAATCGGTAAATTTACCGATTCGGTATTTTACCGAATCGGTAAATTTACCGATTCTGTAAATCTCAAGCCCCCTACATGTCAAACACCAAATGACGGTCGGTAACGGCCGAAATCGGCCGTTACCGACTGGTATTTAGTCTCCTACATCTGGCCCCTGGTTTCCCCTTTGAAGTGAAGGCAAGTGCTGCTTTTATAGTAAAATACAGAGCAGATGCTTCAAGCAAGCGCTCCTTTATACACTAATATGCTGCCCCCTATTATTATCATGAGTAGGCCATTGGAAATATGAATATTGTTGCTATTGTACAGGGCTAACATTTAAAAAGTATTACCAGTAAGCTAATTGTATCAATAGCAGTTAGGACGTCTTAACACCGTAAAGAAGTAATGTTATTTGGTGAGATTAAACACTTGACAAACACTAGGATGTGAAGGTGTTAATCAATCTGTATTGTATTACTATATCTTTGCACGGACACTCTCACAATGGATGATTTATTTCACTTTAGGGAATGGCACCACTGCATAATAGTAAATGTGAAGGGAAATGATCTCAGTTCTGGATGTGTCCAAACAGAATATGTTGGATCCGGGCCTGGTAAAGGGACAGGTCAGTATGACTTAATTTGTGTTTTAAGACTATTGTATTTAAAAAAGCCAGATCTAATGATTTTTTATTGTATTTGTAATGCTATTGCCCTTCTTTGAAAATTAGACCAAGCAGAATAAGATCTACGAGAACGCGTCTTTCTTGTGGTTAGTATCAGTGGTTCTTGGTAAAAGCCACCCTGCTTTTGAGTGGCCTTTCATCTTCTACAGGCATAGCAAGGCCTTTATGATTTTCCAAGAGCAAATTAAGGCCTTTCACTTCTAAGTAGGTGTCTGATCCCTCCATGGATTTGTGTGCTAATGGCGTGATGCAAGGGGGCCCATTCAATCGAAGGCTATGGATATAAGGAAGATGTGGGATTCACAGAGGTCCATCATCCGCAGGATGCACGGGGTGTTTTCCTTTTTGTTACACTACTATGTCTTTGGGTCCTATTGCACTTTAAAATTGAGGAGCAAATCAGACTGAACTTATTTTCTCAAGGCACTTTTTCAGTCATGAGGCGTAGCAATCTACTTAATTTCTCCTGAAACCAAGACAACAAAGACATACTTTCACAACCTACTTTTGAGCTGATCTGTGTTACTTACAAGTCAGATTTGGTTATTAGGGGTTCAAGATGGCAGCAGACCCTTCCACTGCCAAATTCCTTCATGGTCTTGAAGATGCCTCCGATGTGCTCACTTAAATGACTGTTGCGAGCAGTGCTCTATGTGAAGTGCACACTTTGAAGCAAAACAGAAACCTGCATGAAGAGCTGTTGTGTACTAGTGATATTCATAAGAGGTAAAGATGAGCACGCCAGATTTGTACACATTTCCTACCCCCCCTCCCAAATCCATTGAGTATATGCTTTTTTTTGTCAATTGTCAGGCTATTTATTGCTCAATTTACTACTCACTGGAGCCACACTGTAGAAAAACCTGTTCACATATCTAAAATGGGACTGCATATGTCTGGGCGTAAGGCTATGACATTATTTTACAAAACACACAAGAGCCCTTGGCTCTGAAAGGCGAAGTTTCGGCTTAGTGAAAAACACTTTATAGCGAAAAAGGTGTTCTTTTAGAGGACTGTTTCCTTCACCCACCGGAGGTGGCATGCTTCATCCTTGGTGAACCTCCTCGCACCATGAAGCCTAGTCACGGTGCGGGCTACAACCCCCGAACTGAGAGGGAGGAGCTCAGAGATGTTTTATATACTAGGAGGGTGTAGAAATGGATCCAATCGATATTTCTGTAGTAGTCCTTTATTATATATATCCAAGAAAAGGTACACAACAGGTGAGTGCCAGGGAAACAGCTTGCTCAAGTCCGGCTCCACAGTAACTGACCCATAGAACCAGAATCCAGCAAAGCTAACCATTCCACAACACAAACTCCTCCTCACACGCTTTAGTCCACTCAAATTTAGCATTGTTCCTGAGAAAACCACAGATTTTGTACACCTTAGAAGCAAAGTTCTTGATAAACGTAGCGCAGTACTCTGCCATGCCTAGAAACGCTCTTACTTCCACCTTATTAGTAAGTGTAAATGATTGTACAATGTTCACAACTAGTGAAGGTATAGGACGAACCCCCTCTTCACTAATAACATGGCCCAAATAAGACACATTTCTTTGACCAAATTTGCACTTAGATAATTCCACTGTCAATCCTGCTGTCTGTAAAGTATTTAAAACCCGACCTAACCTCAAATCGTGTTCATTCTTATTTGCTGCAGCCACTAAGATGTCGTCCTGAAAAAATTATACCATCTCCATATCTCCAAATAATCTATGCATGACACGCTAGAATACGGCCGCAGCCGACGCCAGACCGAATGGCATACGCGTAAATTGAAAACACCCAAACGGTGTAATAAACGCCGTAAGTTTTCTGGATTCCAACTCCAACTCTACCTGATGGTATGTAGCTGAGAGGTTGATAGTTGAAAACCACGTGGCACCCTTCAATGAAGACACCATCTTGTTGATCTTAGGAAGGGGAAATCTCTCAATTACGATATTATTGTTCAGGTGCCTCAAATCAATGCATAAATGAATTTTCCCATTGGGTTTCTGAGCAACCACAATGGGAGAAATCCATTCGGATGTTTCCACCTCCTCAATTACCCCTTTAGATAATAACCCCTGTAACTCTTTCTTGACCTCATCCCTGATTAACATAGGGATAGGTCTGGCTTTGTGAACCTTAGGTTCCGCATTCGCTTTCAACACAATTCTGTGTTCGAAACCTTTTAAGGTACCACGTTCCCCTCCAAACACTTTAGGAAACTTTTCACACATTACATCACTAAGTTTGCTGCAGTCATCAAAAACCAGCACTTTTTCTATGCTATTTGGGTCCAAAATTATATTCAGGTTCTTTTGATCAAACCACCCAAGCACCGATGTCCCACCTTTGACACATACAACTTATCCCTAGTAGATCTACCCTTGAATAAAAAGACAAGCCATCTAAAACCAAGCAGTTCAATACTCTGTCCCGTATAACTAACCAGAGAAATATCAGATACACATAGTTGGTCCCCAATCCTCCCAACAAATTTCTCCTTCCAAACCTCCTCATTCACGATTGTGTAAGGAGAATCCAAGTCTGCGTACACACCAGACCTTCACACCTCCTAAAGAAATCTCACACACAGGTTTACCCTCTAAAGAACTCTCCGTGATATTAATGACATAATTCCCTCTCATGTTCTTGATACACTCATCATAGTCCACATTCTCTTCCAACTCCCCACCATCCACATCCCAAATACATTTTACATTAGTGCGTCTCTTACACATTTTACTAAAATGCCCCATTAAACCACAAACCCCACATTTTTTTTTCAATGCTTGGCAATATCTACTAAACGCTAAATGCTCTTTGCTGTCACAACGATAGCATCATCTATCCTCCTGTCCTTATTCTGGAATCTTGCAGGCTGAACCGTCCCTTTGTTCTGCCACTGCTGATGAACACTCTTAGATGGTGCTTGAATTTTACATATCGCCCTAGATGTCTTGGTTGGATCTTTATCAGACTCTTTAACAATTGTTGCACATCTGCCGCACATCTCCGATTTCCTCATTATAGCAAGCACATCATCCAAAGGCGCATCCCCATTAACCCATAATCGGTCCTGCAAGGTCGAATTGTTATTATGCATGACCAAATGATCACGAATTAAGTCATCGTGTAACACACCAAATTTACAGTCAATTGCCAGCTTCTTCAAATCATCCATCCACTCATCCACTGTTTCTTCCTTTGTCTGCTTCCTCTGGAAAAATCTGTGCCTTATGACCCCAATACAGACTTTTGGTGCAAAGTATCTATCCATATCTTTAATAGCGTTTTCAAACACGTCTACATCCTGGTCCAGTTGTTTACTCATTCTTGAATACGTTTTTAATCCAATAGGCCCTAAGGAAATGTAATGAAATTATCTTCTTCTGTTCAGCCTTCATCTTCTTTGCCTCATCAATAGCTTTAATATAATTAACAAAATATTCTTTCCATTCAACCCATTTGATGGTGGGTTTGAACCAGATGCCCAAAATGGTTCAGGAGCACTAATTGAATAGTTTTGTTGTACCATCTCCTTGCCTTTATTCACAGAGCAATCACCTTCTTCCATGCACCCAAAAAAAATAAAATTGCTCTTTCCTTCAATCAATAACTGTGAATCAAATTCAATATACACAAAAAAAAAAAGAACTTCCCCCCGACTTCCTCACCTGTTGTTACTTGCTAGTACCAAAGTCTCAGTAAACTCCTGCTAACCGCTGGTAAACAGCTCCAATTAATGACCCATAAATGCATTTTCAGTTGGTGAATTCAAAGACTAGTAATTCTTCTATTGCGATCTCACAGTGACTCGTAATCGTCACTCCTGCGCTCTCAAAATGGCTGCTGCGTAAGATCACACTGCGTGACCTTGCGCACTGACGTCATTCCGCCAGAGACGTCCTAACGCAACTCAAGACAACAGAGTGTGCGTCACTAAGCAGCCCGTGTCGAATCTTACTGATGCTCGAAAGATGCAGCCGAGGAAGAGATTAACTGACACAGCGCAGATCGAGGTATGGATGAAGCTTACCAGAAAGGTTATCACAATGTATAAATAACCCAAATCTTCCAGCAGGAATTCACAAAACGTTCTCTCTGTTTTTTCCACATTCCTCTCGTGTTTCCATTCCTTTTCCTTCCTTTTTTTTTCCGTTTCATGAAGTGCAATAAAGTTCGAAAATTCCACTGTAATACACTGGTTTCCCTCGTCGCCAATTGTAGAAATGGATCTAATCGATATTTCTGTAGTAGTCCTTTATTATATATATATATCCAAGAAAAGGTACACAACAGGTGAGTGCCAGGGAAACAGCTTGCTCAAGTCCGGCTCCACAGTAACTGACCCATAGAACCAGAATCCAGCATAGCTAACCATTCCACAACACTGGCATCACGAGCTACTTAAAGAAATACAAATACAATAATTTATACAAAGCAACATAACAGAGGGTGATTACTAATACCCGATGTGAGCTACAAGATTGGATGAGGGACACAGTACAAGAAGAGGAGGTGAATCAAAAACTAACTACAGAGTTCACTGCATGTCTTTATTCAGGCTGCCATGTGCTTGGATTAAAAACATAGGACACAACGGGAAAACAGTAAACCCAGTCGTGTTGTACTAAGATCGACATGTTTCAGCCAATTACCTAATAAGTGTTGTGGCTTTCTTCAGGATCCGATACGTGCTAGCGCTGTCGGGGTGATATACAAGATAAAGTGTATTATTAAAGTATATTCTTTATATACAAAACCAGTGATCCATGGATTTTCAAGGTGATGGATTCGCTGGTAGTACCAGTTAGGAAACATAAAAAATTTACAATACAGTTTGAAAAAGTGTTAAGCAAATCTCGACTACAAAATTGGGAGACAACCGTGTCAACACAAATTCTTTATACATATGTGAAAGAGACCCCCAGACTGCCCGGTGTGACTCTGGCGGTAGGGAAACCGAGAATTAGAACCCAGTTTGCAGAGCACCAGAAACAAGTGTCTGAAATGGACACTCACCCAACAGGGGTCAGGTGTAATGACTCAGCTGTCCTTGGCATAGACGCTCAAGGGCAGTAACGTCTCCAGCCTGTATGATAGAAGGTAGGGAAATTACCAAAAAAACATAATAAAACAAACATGGCCAGTGGAGACGCACCTAAGTAAGGGTTGAGAATGCCATTCACCATGCAGAGGGAAAGGAACACTGGAGCCCGGCCGGTCACCGTGAGTGACCTGTACTCCGGGCTGACCTGTTCAAGTACTTCCTGCTTGGAAGCAGGGCAGGCCGGGAAATGTAGTTTGGCTGGTTTCGACAAACTGTCAGAAAACGTCATGGGAGAAGGAAAGCAGTTCTGTCCTGAGTCGTGACAACTGGGAGACCTCAAGTTTGGAAACATGTGAAATGTTAATCCAATAGGTGTATATAATAGGAAATAGATATCCAATCATACATGTACACTTAGTGTTGCATTCTAGTGAATGGAGTGCAGAGACTATCCATTTAACTCAAGCCGCTGACATCTGAGAAAGGGATGTGATGACAGAGAGACCAAGGGGTTGACCTAGTGTAATTGTAGTGATGGGTACACTGGTGTCCTAAGCTTATTATAGGTAGGCATATTATGAGATAGATAGCATGGCATTTCATTGTTAAGACCCCTCAATGGTCCTCAATATGAACACCCATATTTGTTCAATTTTGAATAGAGTTTTTATTAGGTTGGGTGAGGTAGATAACAGATAGGTTTGTCCAATACCGTCCATCTCAGGTCCCCCGGAAGGTGACTTTTTTCCCCAAAACGTGATTTGTGAGCTTGGTAGCTTGTTTTTTGCACCTAATGTTGCTTTTGTATTCCATGATCTGAGTCTTTACTTTGCGCCTGGTCATCCTCACACATTTTAGATTGCATGGGCAAGTAATGAGATTTATTAATCTCTCACTATTGCAATTGGTGTGTTGCTTCAACAGCCAGGGCTTATCGGTCCCAATATTGATGGATTGTGTGACGGAAGTCTGGGCGCATGATCCACACGGGTAGTGCCCTTGGACCAGTAAGAGACCCCAGAGAGCATCTTGCCTGATGTTCAATGTGGATTTAGGTCTGGTATGGACCAGTCGGTCTTTCAAATTATTGCTCTTTTTAAAAGCAAACAAAAGTAGTTGTAGAGATAGTTCACCTTTATTCGGAATGTCCCCGTTTTTGCAAATAACTTTTTTGATCTGGTTTGACAGAACAGAAGGTGTGTACACATACCAGTCTGTCAACAGATTCTCTGTTCAATATCCTTTGCATGTTATTCCTGCTAGCTTCTTATGTCTTTGAAAAGGACAGCGCCTACATTTCGGCTGCGGACATTTAATAAAGTTGTTTATTAGTTCTGTACTCATTGCGTGCAAGCCAGGTCTTGGAGCCCTGCTCCTTAAATAGAATGTTAAAAACTGAAAAAAAGGTGCATCATTTTCAATGAATAGGCTTCTGAGTACATCTAGTAAGATCCACCATACCTTTCCTGCTGCTCATGAAGTAGGCATGTGAAGAAAAGTCTACCTTACTATTTATAGTGCTCATGAACTATTAGCCTATAACGTCATCAACGTGTCCAGAAATATATCCATCTGTTCAGACTCAATGAATGTATCTGTCTACAGACCTTTCCATCTATTTAAATCTTGGTGCCCCTACCCCCTCCCCCCCCCACCCCCCCACAGCATTTCTTTGAGCTCTCCATCTCCCCTGAATCCCCTTGTGTGGCCATTTCTCCTGCAACCGTTCATTGTTCCACTGTCTCTTGGAAGCACTATATGTCCCTATCCCCCTTGCAGCCATTTTTGCCAATCCTATGCTAGCCCTTTTTTGTCCCCTGATTTGTTCCTGAGAGTTCGCTGCCATTACTGCATGCACTTTTTCTACCTCCGCAACAATTGCTGCCCATGTAGCCTCTGCTTAGAACCTAGTACTGTGCGCCCCTCTGCAGTGCTTCCTTGAACATTGGGCCTAACCTCAAGCCAGCCTATGTGACTAACGCTCCCTACTGCCTATGTGTGAGTGTGTGTAAGTGCGTGTGTGCATGTGCGTGTCTGCGTGTGTGCCTAACCAGCTGCAGCGGCACCCCTGTGCATTTTCAGCAAATTTGTGCAGCACCATCGTGGCCATCCTCTGGCTCGATATAGGACTCCTTTCTGCATCTCATCACAACACCAAGAGCCTGCGACAGCGTCTGAACCCACCTGCTCAGGACAGTAATACATACTTTACTCTTAGTAAATCTCTTGCCCGTGCATTTTATTTGTGCTGTATTTTGTTCCTCATAGCTCATCCCATTGTAATGTGGTCCCTTGTTCTCCTACAGTGCCCCAGAGAGTAAGGTATTATTATTTTCATTACATCTATTGGTAAGCATGCATACCTTTCACATATCACACCCATAACTCTTGGTATTCAGGTACCCCTGTTCAAGTATTCTTATCTTAACGGTGACTTGTAGAGCGCTCGTACACCGGTTGGTTTAATGGCTTTGAGAAACTAGGGGGTTACCAGTCCAGAGCAGATTAGTCGTAGGCCTGTGTGAATAACCAGGTTTTGAGGGATTTTCTGAAATTGAGCAGAATGGTGCCAAGTCTAATTTCCAGGGGGATGGAGATCCACAGGTGTGGGGCTAGGGTCGCAAACCTGCAGCCCCCTTGGCATGTCAGTTTGAAGGTGGGTATTGTCAAAGTGGAGTTAGGCTGATCAGAGATTCCGAGTGGGGGTGTAGCGAGAGATGAGATTGTCAATGAATTTGGGGCTGCGACCGTAGAGTGATTTGAACACCAGGCAGCTGACTTTGAAGGCGCATCGCTGGGGAATAGAGAGCCAGTACAGCTTCCTGAGGAGGGGGGGGGAGCGTGTTGCCATCTGGGCTGTTTGTGTATTGGTTAGGTCGCTTGGTTCTGTACCAGCGGAAGTTGCTTGGTGAGGCCAAGTGGACGTCCCAGGTATGTGGCATTTGCATAGTCCAGACAAGACAGGACTAGAGCTATCACCACCTGGACCAGTGCAGCGTGGGACAGTAGCCTGCTTATTTTCCTGATTTTTCGTAACTGGAGAAAGCAGGCGGAGACCACCGTGCCTACGTGCGTTTTTAGGGACAGGTTGTTGCCTATGGTGACCCCTAGGCTTTTTACTGAAGTGGAGGGAGCGGGGTGGTCCCAGGTTGCTAGGCCAGTATTGTGGGCCCCACGGATTGCGACCTCCCCCTGTCAGAATTAGGTCTGTTTTGCTGGGGTTGAGTTTTAAATGGTTGCGGTTCATCCATTGCTGGATGAAAGTCATGGTAGATTGAAAGTCAGTTATAGATTCGGGGGAGTTGTCGATTGAGAACATGAGTTGGAGGTCATCTGCATAGTTGAAGGTGGTCACCTTCCTGTCTTTCAAAGATCTTACCAGTGGACGTAGATAGAGGTTAAAGAGATGTGGTGAGAGCTTAGAGCCCTGTGGGACCCCGCAAGTTGGTTTTAATTTGGGGGCAATGAATTGGCGGATGCAAACTGCCTGGCAGTGGTTTTCTATAAAGGAGTTAATCCAGCTAAGGGCTGGACCCTGGAAACCTGCCTCTCTGACACAGTCCTCTAGTATGTTATGGTCGACTATGTCAAATGCGGCTGAGAGGTCAAGCAGTATCAGGGCCTGGTGATTGCCTCAGTCTGTGTTTTCTCGTAGGGAGTCCAGTATTGCTAAGGTCACTGTTTCAGTGGAGTGAGCAGGCCGAAAACCGGCCTGGCTAGGGTCAAAGAATCCCGTCTGTTCCAAGAAGTTGGATATGCATTTTGACACATGGGCTTCTAGTAGCTTAGCCATGTAGGGGATCAAGGAGATGGGGCAGTAATTTGATAGTGTCTGGGGGTCAGCTCTGGGTTTCTTTAGGAGGGGGGACTACTATAGCCTCCTTGAAAGCCTTAGGGACACAGCCCTGGGACAGAGAGTGATTTAAGAGGGCAGGAGCTGGGTCGGGGAAGGCCGTGAGGGCCACTTTCAGGACATGAAGGGGGCAGTGGTCTAGGGGAGAGCCAGATTTGACTTTAGCTAGTAGGTTATTCAAGGTCTCGTGTCAATGGGTGGGAAAGGTTCAGAGAGTGGGGCTTCCTGGGTGTGGACGGGGTAATATCTTGTGGGGGCCTGTGCGGAATGCTGGCTTTGATTTCAGTGATCTTATCGATAAAAAATGTATTCAAGGAGTCACACACGGCCTGTGATGGCTTGGGTTTACTTAGGACTCTCTCAGGGTTTGACAGTTCATCAAATATTACTTGACCATATCAGTTTTACCAGTGAAATCGGGTAGGAACGCACTGCTTGCATGTAACAGCACCATTAACCCATAGCTTCTTGGTAGTTGTAGTTCAGTTTTTCACACAAAGTTCATATTATTTTTCAGCTAATGGCGTCTTTCGAAATCAGACACCAGTGTTTTGGCATTCTTCCCTCATCAGTAGAGATGCTATTAGTGGGATTATACCTGAGAAAATTGGCAGCATGTCCAGCAATCCATAAATATTCTCTACGGAGGATGGAGGAGTCTTGATACACTGGTGCCCAGAAATACGATTTCGAAAAGATGGCATTAGCTGAAAAAAAACTTTTTTGTTCTCTCAGGCAGAATCTGACATGGATCCATTTCTCCAGGTCCCCCCATCGCAGCAGGATCTTCACACTGAAGATTACAACCCTATTTGCGGTTATCTACAGGCGAGTCCTTTTCATACTATATAACCATTGCCAGGACTGCCCACACATGAGCTGAACCCCGGTAATGGGTATATGGTATTTTTCAACATATTTCATGCATATCTGTGCATACAACACATTTACAGTCAAAATAAACACACAGGCATTGATATATTTGGGAAAAGTACTCACCACTGCTGCAAGATCCTTGCCTCCATACCGCCGGCCCTGTGGTCAACTTGTTATTCAGTGGGGCTGCTGGCCAGGGTGGATGCAGTCCTACGACGGATGGACCGCAAAACCCGTAATAAGACTCTTATTGTTTCTCATTATGTCCTTGGAAGAGGGCTCTGATGGCATCTGTCTCCTTGACATTATCAACAAGTGACTGCAGCTTGTTTCAGGCATTTTTCTGAGCACGCTCATCACCACTTAACTCAGGTTCGATCCACTTTGGCTTCCAGGAAACATTTCAGTCTTGGAAGGTATGAATGCTGAAGCCTCTGATTTTGGAACAGCATCTTTTTGGGACTCACCCAAGGAACCAGTCAAGCAGGCAGCATAGGATCAAAAGTCAAATATCCCCTTTCCACCCAGAACTATTTTGATCTTTTCTTGGTTGGTTACTATGTACCTTCCCAACAGGCAGGCTTTATTCCAGGATATTTTAACAAGACTGGGGTATAAGTGAGGGATCTGGTCTAGGGTTTCCTGGCTCTACCTCTTACAACAGCTTTTCAAACGGCACCTGGGACTTGCTTTCTCGATTCCTCCTGTGGCGGACAGGTTGAGATTTTTTTAGGTCCTGTATGTGAAGAACCTCTAGATTATGCATTTGCATAGGACCACCGCAGCTCTCCAAAACTCACTGCATCACAATAATGTGTCTATTAAGGCCCTTTTGCACATATTCCATTTGTGTGGATCTTCCAAGTCTATGCCACCAGTGTGTTGCCCAAAGTTTTCAGGTAGCTTCTGCCCAATGATCACTCTCAAAAGGTGTGAATGATTTGACAGTTCTAGCCTGTTATAGATGCACTCTCTCCAGACCATGATTCTGTCTGCATCCCCCCAGGATTTCTGGGTTTCCCTAGACTTAAGAGATGTGTGCTTTTACATTCCTATCTTGCAGTGCTACTAGAGATTCCTGCCCTTTGCAGTTCATGGATGGTAAATACTAGCACAGGGTTCTACATTCAACCTCAAGTCCACTCTGGGTATTTAGCAAGCTTTTCCCCCTTCATAGCTTTCCCACAGACTGACATTGCCCATAAAAGTGTCATCCCTCAACATGAAATTAGCAGACTCCTCAACCTGAGAAGATTCAGAATGTGGTCTGCCCCACTGTCAGAAGGAAGAATGGACTCCTACTTACCTTGTAAGCAGGGCCCAAGAAGTAACTCCAAATATCAGTTGGCTGACATCCTGTTTGAGCTAAAGGAAAACACAAAGCTTCCAGAGGGCTTTCCAGCTGACCCGACTGAAATAGACCGAACCCCTCTGCTGGCCTCTGTTGAAGCGAGTCCTAACTCCCAAGTGCTGTCCTGAAGCTATTGCACCCTTGATTGGAGTCAGAGTGTACTTTTCCTTGCTTATAGGAAGGTTTAAACAGATCAGGCACAGAGCAGCACAGGGACTCGCCATGCAGCTCCAGAACATCAACTTCAAGGATCCTGATGCAGAGCCTTGCATCACAGTGCCACACTTCCCCCATGCTAAGGACAGCAGGTACAACTCCAAGCGAGTGGAACATGGTCAGTTGCCATGCTGTGAAATTCCTATGGCTACTTCATAAACAATCTAAAACATATTAATATGAATGATGGCAGTGACACTAAGGATGGAAAATGACAAAAATATTTATTGCAATGCAAAATCTTTAAACACATTTTTTTTAGAACTACAGATCACAGAAAAACTATACAGCATTCTAACTTTGATCAGTCATCCATACACACATACTGCATTCTAAAGGTTTCTATACATTGTCAGCATACTAAGATAATTGCGTGTGTGACCAAAAACATACAGAGTGATTAATTGACATATAGAATCTCATGGATTTCAATAGTTTGAGTGTGGTTTCCAAAATGTCTCAACGTGCGTTTCGGCAGGAAACTGCCTTCTTCAGGAGAGCCACCTCCAATATAGTTTTTCGAATACAAGTAGACACAGTAGTCTGCCCAGGCGGAGTGCCAAATCGCAAGATGATAGACTGAATACTAGTGTCCCAAAAGTAATGCGCAAAACGGACCACTGATGCTTGGGGCGAGGCCCAAAGAGGTGTGGAACTTCCAGGGTCCGGGTCCTTAACAATCTATTAAAGGGCTCGTAAATGAACTATGAAAGGTAGGATGGGCGAGCTGCCATTACCCAGGGATTCAGACTATAATGCAAAAGATGCCCAATAAATCTGCCAATCCCGTGAGAGCAGGCTATGATGAAGTGTATGCCTGACAAATCGTCATTGTTGACGGTGACAACAAGTATGCAAGCACCTAGGTCAGTTGCCAGCATGCACCCTATCCCCTTGGTCCGTAGCCAGCTTGCACACCCATTGCATTGGTCTGAACTTATGACTTTGTCTTGAACCTGCACAACCAGATATCCACAGATGTTATTTCCCTCCTTTTGAAGCTAGTTTTAACCTTAAAGTTTGAAAATGCATAACTCTGGTTCTACTTATTTTTGTCATTTTAGTGCCACTTGATTTATTGAAACGTTACTTTACTTTTATAAATAAGTTCTGTTGTGTTTTTGCTTTATTATTGTATTGCTTAGATACTTTACACAGTCCTTGCCAGTTAAGCCTAACTTCTTTTGTGCTGAGCTACCAGAGGGTAAAGCACAGGTTTACTTAGAGACTTTTGTGGTTTACTCTGACAAGGATTGAAGTAGGCTCTCATCCCCTTCAACACATAATTCTGTTTCCTACAGCCCACATACCAAATTGATTCTAGAACATTTTCCCAGAGGACATTCAATCAGGAGTACAAGATATGCATTGGTTTTACACCCAACTGCATTTTCCCACCAAAATTTAACTTGGGAATACCAATCTGATTTTTTCCAGGAGAAAACCCAGGATTCAGAGTTTTGCAGCTCCTGAAATTAATTCAAAGCAAAATGTGGTGAAAATCCAAGACATTTAAAGCAAGGATTAATAAAATAATGACAGTTAAATTTAAGCTGAGTCCTAGTTACATTATTCTGTGCAGTGGACTTTTATTAGGAGTGGTCTAAATACATCTTTAGCTGTCTTGCCAAACTCATGTTTTCTATACATATTCCAATCCAATCCAAAAATTCTTTATTTCGGCCATTTGAGACCATAAAAGATTCATTAAAACATTTTAAAACATAAAACATACAGTAAAACCAGAGCAAGGAGCAACATACAAATCAGTTTAGTTCCAGGAAAGTCAGTGGAGCTATGGACACAGTTAGCTACATTTCATTACAATCCAGTACATATTTAGTGGGAAATTAGCCATTCAGTATTTTTCCCCTTATCTGCCACATGGCCATTAAATACTTGGCAACTGCAAAAACTATATGGTGCATGGTACTTGTCTTTAAGATTCTATAGGATTGTAAATAGTTTCTAATGCCCAGATTCCTGCACAGTGGCGCTAGCCAATATTTCCTCGGTGTGTTGTAGGCAGGGCAAAAAAACAATACATGTAGTTCGTCCTCCACATTCCCACTGTACCCAGGACAGATTTTATCGTCCGACATTGTCCATTTACTAGTAAGGGCTTTAAGGGGCAGTGTTCCAAACCTCCATTGAATGAACAGCTTCCTTGCAAGAATCGGGAATATGATGTCCACAAAACCTCCAAAGTAAAAAGAATTTTTGGTGGCCAAAAATTGTTCAGTTAGGGTGCCAACTTTCGATGTACACACGAGCGAGATTAGGCTTTTATCCTTAAAAAGCTTAGTAACCATCTTGCATGACACCCCTTGACAACCTCTTTCGGGATCGTCTCACAACTCAGGAAGTCCTAGGCGATAGAATTCTCACTTGACATATGCCACCCATGGAATTCTGTCAGTGTGATTTAGGTCCAGGATGTTCTTGAGATCTTGCCTGTAGTGGGAAAGTTCGCCCGTGGTCTATAACCTGTGCCAAAACCTCAATGGTTTTATGGCCAATTCGTCCCCTATTGAGGGGAGCCCCAGATCTAATCTTAGGGGTAACAAGGGTGTGCCTTGGGGAAGGGCCAACAAGCGTCTAAAGAAGTTGTTTTCCACCTTGATGAGTTCTATCCCAGCTTTGTGGCCCCATAGCTCACCACCGTAGGAAGAGGCTGCTCTGGCTTGGGTTTTGTACATCTCCAAGGCTGGACTAACAGGTTTGAAGGTTGATGAATTCGAAACCTTCAGAATTGCTCCCACCAATTGGGATAACTTTAAACGGGATCTTGTTATCTGCGGAGCCCACAATACATTTTCATGTAAAGTTACCCCCAAATACTGGAACGTTCTAACCCTTTCCAACCATTCGGATCCCAGGATTGGGTTGGGCCTAGTTGTTGAGGAGGGATTAAATACCATGAATTTGTTTTTTTTTCTGCGTTGATCTCCAGGCCATACGCCCTGCAGAAATCCCCGAACCCATCCAGTACCCGTTGGATCCCCATCGGGGATTTGGAGAGCAGGAGGGTATCATCTGCAAACATAATTGCCGGGACCCTACTACCTCCCAACCTAGGAGCATCATTGTCCCTAACATTGTCGAGATGGGATATGACATTGTTAACAAAGAGGCAAAACAGGGTCGGTGCAAGGACACACCCCTGTCTTACCCCCCTGTGAACTGGAAACCTAGTAGACAACGCACCATCCCTCCCACACCAAACCTGGGCAAAATTGCCAACGTGGAGTCTGATTATTGCCTGTAGCAATTGTGGAGGAACGCCTAGCTCCTTAAGAACCTCCCATAATTTCCCACATATTCTACATGCTTATTTAAGGGCTGTCAGTCAGTGCTTTTTCAGCATTTGTGTGTTCGAAAGTGTCTCAAATAATGTGCGCTGCCACCATATCACAAAGTAAAGATCAGTGGCCCAGCCCACTTCAGCCATCTTCAGTAGGCAGTTATGGTTAGGATCTAGTTTCCATAGGAAAATTGTATGTTGTTTTACTAATAACTTTGGCACCATTTAACACATGTTCACCAAATGTTCAAAACTAGTTTGACAGTTACTTCAGCTGTGGTCTAAAAGGTTTTGGGGCGATCCGTCAAGCGGGGGCCAAGAAAAAAGGGGGTCCCAGAAAACCTTTTCCCCATGCAATTTCCCATAGGGATTTTAAACACGACTACAACATGAACCGCTGAAAGGAATTACACCAAATTTGGTAGTAATCTGGATCTTGGTCCAGAAAAAGACTGCTTTTTGTGATTTGGTTTAAATTTTGACAGCAGTTGTGGAGTTACTAAAGTAAAAAGATTTATGTATATCTAGAGGTGTGGACCTGCCGCAGATCCTCCATGGATCCATTCACCAACAGCAATGCCATAATTGGCTGGAACAGCCTGGGAGGACAATTGTGCCTACCATTTTGGGCATTGGGAAATTGTTCCCAGGGGGGGAATAAAATATAAAAGTGATAGAAGAGGTGTAATGTAAAAGTGGTAGAAAGGGTTATTGCTGAGGTACCCTGACGCCGTGGACTGATAGAGGAGTCTGTGAGGGACTACTCCTGGGACACAATTGTCCAAAAACATTTTATTTGTATTTTTTGCTCACAAGGATCCACTCAGATCTTCACAGAGTCAGGTGCATTTGCGGATCCAAACCACAAAGAGAAAACACATACAGCCACTCACACACCCACTCATACACCCACAAAACCATTCACAGAACACCATAACCACTCACACCCCTATTCACACTCCCATACAGCCAATGCACACACACACACAAACTCATGCACCCACACATTATCAGTGATCTACTTATAGAAATTGCAATAGCATATGTTTGTATTAAATTAGTTTTTGTTTTAGCATTGAATGGGTCCAATATAACCAGCATACCCCTTATTTGTGAGAGGATTCACAATGGATCTCTAGATCCATAAAATGAATTTAAAGAATAGAAAGACTTGGTACATAGCATTAATTGAAAGAGCACATACTTTACCTTACCTTCATTTTTAGTTTTAAAATATATAATAAGAATGAATGTGTGAATAAAATTTATTTATAAACTTGTGAAACTGCATATTAGTAAATTGAACTTGTGGGTCAAATCACAGTACAATTTATATTTTGTAAAACAGTGAAATTCACAAAAAAAACAAAAAGGTTACTGTGGCATTAGGAAATATAATTAAAGAAACCTTAGAAAGTTTACATGGACGTTCTAGGTTAAGAGTTCACACACAAACCTATAAAATTTCAGCAGGTATATAGTTAACTCATGTAATTATCGCTCATGCTCTAAGGTAACTATAACTCGCACCCTTGCCATGCAGTGCTAATTACCCAACATATTACATCACTCATGACATCATTGATTACATAATGGATAGTATCACTGCAACATTTGCAGTGAAATCATTAATGAGAAAACTGTGCATGGCAGGGGCGTGAGTTCTAGTTACTTTAGAGCACAAGTTCTAGTTACTTGAGATAAGTATAACTGCTGTATTTTATGGTTTTGTGTGCGTAAAATCCGAACTTAACTATAATGTCCCTATAACATTTGGTGTGTATATATATATATATATATATATATATATATATATATATATTCACTGAAAAAACCATAGGTTATAGACCATATATAGTTAGGGATTAGCATTTGCAAAACCTTAATTTACTCGCACAAAACCATTGAAATTCGCATATATAGTTAGTTGCACTAACTATATATCGCGCACCCGCAATCCACTGCTGATGATGTCACATATTACATCATTCATGACATGGTCAATGACATCACTGATGACATCACTGATGACATCATCCAGTGACTGTATGTTTCTGTAAAGTTAAAATATGTCTTACATATTGAAGAATGAGTGGATGTATAAGTGTCTGGATGAAGGATTTAGTAGGTGCATGACTGACTGTATGAGTGAGTGATTAAATGTGTCTCACTGAGTGCATGGGTTAGTGACTAAACTGTCTTAATTTGTGCATCATTATGTCTGTTGTTCTGTAAACTGCTGCATGTGTTGATCAGTAGCTATATGATTAACTATATGGGTTATTGATTGGTTGCCCAAGTATTTGTATGGGAGAGTGAGTGTGTGTGTGTGGGTGGCTGGGAGGTGTGTGACTGTGCATAGATGTGTGAGCAGTTGATTCACTAGATGTATGGGTTCAAAAGTGCATGTGGAACAGCTGTATGGGTGGTTGACTGTGTGCATAAGTGTATTGGTGAGTGAATGGATATCTCAGTGCTACATGTCAAAGTAAGTATATATGTAAAACACAGTACATGTGAGATTGACATATATAAATAACTGTGCATAAGAGCCAGTGAATGTGTGAGTGGCTGTATGGATCATTGTAAACTTGTATTAGTGATTGTATAAGAGAGTAAATATGTGTTACAATATGTTTGAATAAGTAAGGTGTGTATAGTTGAGGAAATGGAGGTGTGATTGATTCTTTGCATGACTGACTAGGTGTGTGAGTAACTCCATGGATGAGTGACAGTCTGTGAGTGTCTGTTTACACTGAGTGTATCTAAGGTTATATTAGAGTCTGAAGAGGTTCATCGTATTATCACATGAATGATGTCATCAGTGATGTGGTCAGTGATGTCATTTGAGTTGTCATCAGTGATGTCATCAGTGATGTCACTGACCATGTCATGAATGATGTAATATGTGACATCATCAGCAGTGGATTGCGGGTGTGCGATATATAGTTAGTGCAACTAACTATATATGCGAAGTTCAATGGTTTTGTGCGAGTAAATTAAGGTTTTGTAAATGCTAATTCTTAACTATATATGGTCTATAACCTATGGTTTTTTCAGTGAATTTTCAAGGTTTTGTAAATGCTAATTCCTAACTATATATGGTCTATAACCTATGGTTTTTTCAGTGAATTTCAATGGTTTTTTAATAGCAAATATCAAAAGCTGTAAAATGTATTCTTATTCTAATTCAAAAATATATTTTATATTTTTGTAATATCTTTATATTTATTTGTTAGCTTAATAAGGTTCCGCGACCCGCTCCGCGAACCGGTAAACGTTTCATTAGCGCAACCACCACGTTAGAAAACGATATCGTGAGGCGTCGCGTAAGCGCGATGTATTGCGTTACCGCGTAATACGTCTTATGACGCGCCGCGTTAGCGCACCCGAAAGCGTTCTGGAACGCAAGCCAAGGCGCGAAGCGCAGGTACTCGGAAGCGATCCGGGTCGCGTTACGGGACGCGTAACGTAAGCATAACAGGTCATGTGACTTGAAAATAACACTTTTTATTGGTTGATTTCATTTTGTATTTCTGAATGATGTAAAGCTAGGTCATGTGACCTAAAAATTACACTTTTCATTGGTTTAGAACATTTTTTTTTCTAAAATGATGAAAGCCCCCTCCTATTTTTCTCACTCTGACTTTCAACTTTGTGAGAGGAAGAACTATTTTCATTATTGGAAGATGGCTTCAATTGTAGCTGCAGCTGGTGGACCCCCACCACCACCACAACCTCCTAGGAAGGATGGGCCACCTCCCCAGTTTATTCCCAATACTGAAGAAGAGTAGGAAGAAGAAGAACAAGATGTACATCAAATAAAATTTTTCCCTGAAGAGCCCCGGAAATCACACCGCAAGGCCAATTTTATTTGGCAGTTTTTTTCATTTCCTGCAGGCCAAAAAAAGGTGAATGCACGTTATGTTACATGCCTGATATGTAAAGAACCTCTGTCTCGAGGCACGGATAAAAATTATAGCTTTGGAAACTATACAATGCATCGCCACATGCAAAGGTGGCATCCTATAAATTATAGTATGGCGGAGGTGCGTAACCTAAGTGAAAATCCACCAACTCTTGTGGCCACCACCTCATCCCATGAAAGTCTTTCGGGACCAGAGGCGAGGGAGATGGTCCCCGCTATTCGAACTAATTTTCAACATATCAAGCTGGTGTGCATTTATTGTGGGGGTTTGCTTTGTTACGGCGAAATGAGCTTTCCATTAATGAACAGAGCATTTGAAAATCACAAGTGCTCAAAACGCCCCAGAAAGTGATTTTTTTTTTGTTGCTCCTGTTGAGCCGTTTCTAATGCCTGTTTTTCGTTCTTTCCCCTGAAAAAAAAACAAAAAAATATAAAACCGTTCAAAAAATACAAAAAAAGTATAAAAAGTGTTCAGAAAAATAATAAAAAAAATAAAAAACAACAAAAATAATAAAAAAAGTTCTTTTAAGAACTACCTTCCCTTTATGAAAAATTACTAGAATTCTAGAAGTCAATCATTCTTGTTTCCTTATAGTACGCTCCCCGGACCGCTTTCCGGTGCGCGTACCGGGCGCACCCCACGAAAAAAACAATTTTTTTATTTTTTTCTTTTTGCCCCGCGGGGCCCTTTTAAAGCCTCCACATCAAACCTAGGGGGTCAGGGAGGATCTACTATGCCCCCTTATGGTCATTTTCCCTTTCGTTTTGGCCTCCTCTTGTCTTTCGATCCTACCGAGAGACAAGATGGCGGCCGCTCCGGACTGTTTAGAATGTTGACAGACACCGGAGAGCCAATCAGCTTCGCTTCGCAAAGCTCCGTTACGCGAAAAGTACGCGAACTGGTGCGCTACCCGGGACGCTGTCACAGATATATCTGTTTTTTTAAACGTTAATTTCTCAAAATCCACTGGAGCACATATATTGAGACCCAGGAAAGGCACATCGGGCTACCAGTCCCTACAATTTTGCCAAGTTTCGTGCAAATCCATTCAGCCGTTCAAGCTAAAAGTGTGGCCAAACGCCCTATGGAAAAATGAATGGGAAAAACGCGTTTTGGGACCCCCCTTTTTTCTCGGCCCCCCTAAATTTTCAGGGGCTGCTCAGAAACAAAATGTGCCATTTTCCTGAAAATTTCAGCCGATTCCGTCCACAAACGCCAAAGTTATTAGACATAGAATTTTCAAAAGTCCCATAGAGAAAAAATCCTAACTATATATACCTACTGGCGACCGCCGGAAGGAAGGATGGAGAATATATCTGCTCCAAACATCCTCCAGGTCATAAACCTGTTAAAGATCGCTGCACTCACGGGGTGGTTTTCAACAGATATTTTATTGGAAACCGTCAGCACATCAAGACGCGTTTCAGCGTTTAGCCTTCGTCAATTGTTGCATGGTAGGCGCCGCGCCCATTAGTGCTATTTAACTGTTGCATGTATACCATTGACATCAAAAGAGGACACACTGTGAACATAGTGGCAGCCGCCATATTGTAACGTGCAAACCAATACTAGAAACGTTATATAACGTATGCCTAGACTGCAGGATTATATTATGTCAAATGCGCACCTTCACATTAAAATGACCAAGGGTACAAAACCGATAAAGTGCATTTAGTGCATATAGTTCCTTAAAGCCCTGGATGGGCATGGCCTGCATTATTCAATTACACAATGACCTCCTTGATACATATCACGCCCTAGATGGGCTATCTTAGTGTCCAATAGTAAGCACAATTCCATAAAGCACAAATCACATATTAATCAATGTTTACATTAAATACAATCCATTACTAACTCATTATCGACAAATCATTTCAGCAGATTCATGAATACATGTTACAGACTAAGAATGGAAATCAACTAAGGCATTGATTTGGACATTGGGAATACTCAAATGTTGGTGGACATGGAGATACAGCAAAAGGTGGAGCAAGTACATTTAAACCGGTCTCCAGTTTCATGCCAACTATGGGAACAGACGCTATAGATACCTTTGCGGATGCAGTGATAAAAGATCTGGTACGTTTGAGGAATGATAATAAATATATCAATAAGAAAAGTAATTTCTCGAAGACACAACAATTGGCACTAAAGAAACTGTGCGAAGATTCCTCCCTGGTCTGTAAACCCTCGGACAAAGGGGGGAACATTGTGATACTAACTAAAACTCAATATGAAACAGAAGCTCTCCGACAATTGGAGGATGCCAACACGTACTGTAAAATCACTGACAGAATATACAATCAAACCTCCTCTCACTGTAATATAACCTTTGATACACACATTCAAAAACAGAAACAAAAATTTTCAAGAAAATGGCATACCAATACCAGTTACAACAACCTATTCCAACATCATCTTCCACATCCACTCATTCACCAACAGTTCTATATAGTCACTCATACATATACTCAATCATCATATGTACTCATACACCTATACATCCTGTTACACACCGATACTCATCCATAGAGTTACTTACACATATACTCACACATGCAAATAAACTTTCAAACATCCATTTACTTGTATATACAGCTATACACACAAACATACACATACTGACTCTCTTAAACGATCACTTATAGAAACACATACCTAGTTATACAGGAACTCTTCAAATCTCTAACTCACATATATACTCACTTATATACACCAATACTCACACATAGTAGTTTAACATATACGTACTTCGTCATAAAGACAGTATTGAGACAGTCATTCACTCAATCAATAAGCTTTATTCAAATTGTAAAAACAGATTCATGAAAGCATACAACAAATTAGACATTTAAAAGAGATAATTAATACCAATGCATGTTGATTGACTACGATTACAAAGCATTATTAAAAAATATTTAAAACTTGTAAAAATGTTAAAATCAAAAGGATATCATAGTATAAGGCAACAAATCAGTAGGAGAATTCATTTTGGTTGTTACACATTCCGCGAGCTAGGAACATTCCAGTCCATATTTAATTACATTGTGTTCCTAAATCTTATGATTGCCTTCAAAAAGGAAGATCCAATTCCGATGGTACGTTCATTTTCTAAAGATTTTAATCTGTCATATGCTCCTCTACAAGTACGCAGGCCCAAGAAACAAGTAAGGGTTTTAACAGTTTTTTCCTCGGATGACTATAAAAAGTGCAGAAAAATATACAATGGAGGTTAGACTGGTAAGAAACATCATCACAAGGGCATATTCTTTTTTCTCTCGACCAGTCATTGCACGGAGGGAAACTTGTTAATCTATAGAAGAAATCTAAACGGAAGCGAGTCAGGAGCATACGGTTAAAAGGGGGTTGTTCAATCAGAAGATACAACTAAACCCCCTCGGTATCAATAATCAGGAGATGCTCCGTGACCGTCCTCTTGCGATTTTCTACCCGCCATCTTTTTCTCGCCAGATGCTGTGAGAGGAGTTTAAGGGTGCTTCTAGGCACATTCACCATGCTGTCTGGGTTGGCGAAGTATTCCGGGTGCCCGATTTCCTTCAATAGGTCTTTAACTTAGTTAAACCATTTAATGTTGCCAACCCCATGGAATGCCAGGCAATCCTTTATTACATCTCTATTCAGGGAGGTCTCTGGATTTACCCACACGTTATGCCATAACAAGACTGGGGAAGATTTAATAATGTCTGTGATATATGGCAGTGCTACTTCCATGTGAGCCACATATGTTGCAGTGCTCCTTGGGATGGCCAGTAGATAGCGTAGAAAGCGATTTTCAATGCGTTGGATAGTATCCACCGACTCAATCCCCCAGAGGCCGGCCCTATATGTGCCTGTAGAGATGCATTTGGCCTTAAAAATCTGGAGAAGTTCTCTGACTGGTCTTCCGCCTAGCCGTGGAGAAGTGTGGCTCAAGTGGTTGGAGCGGCAGACCCTGATGCAGAGGTCTGGCCCGGACCAGGGTTCAATTCCCCGCCTCGGCGGGTTTGGGCTCAAATTTCCCCGGAACTGACAATTCTCGCCTCGGTGCCTATTCCAATCATGGAGTCCCACTCTGTAACTCTGGGCAATAGCTTGCTTAATCTCCACAACGGCCCCTCGCAGCGGGATGCCTGGCTTTCACCTTGGGGATGCCCAGTAATGGGTTATCTCGCAGGGGAATACCAGGACGGGTTCCCTAAGCAAGCGATGGGACGCTTTCGGGCAGCCATGCGCTCTACAAAACAAATTTCATTTCATTTCATTCATTTCATTTTTGGCAAAGTTAACCAAGGCGCCAGTAGCTCTAGTAAACGCAATGCCCCTAGCAGTTACAGCAGGTTTCCAGGAGCCCTTTCTTTCAAAGTTTATGCCAAGATAGCAGAATCTATCGGTGAGCTCTACCTGTTTGCCATCCAAAGAAATTGGGCAGGGTGGCCTTCTATTCTTAGTTCCACATGGCATGGTGTACGTTTTAGAGACATTCACACGAAGGCCTCTATTTTTCATAAACTCTGAGAATTTTGACACCGCCTTTTGTAGGCCGACCCTAGTCAGGGACATTATTGCTGCGTCGTCCGCGTAAAGGAGTATTGGAATGGGTGTCCCATTTACTGTGGGGTAGTCGTGGTAAACTTCAGACAGAACGGATCCTACCTTATTAATGTATAGAGTAAAGAGCAGGGGAGCTAGAATGCACCCCTGTCTTACTCCTCTGTGAATCAGAAACATGTCAGAGCACTCGCCCATCCTGCCAAATCTGACACGTGCACCTGCCCCGTTATTGAGTTCTTTAATAAACGTAAATATTTGATTGTCTAGACCAATATCGGATAGTGTTTGCCAAAGCATCTCATGGTCAACACAATCAAATGCAGAGCTTCGGTCCACGTAGGTTACGTAAAGATTTCTTTTTTTGACATGGATATACTTAGCTGTTATTATTGCTTGGTTGAGTTCCTGTTCAATGGTTCCTTTGCTAGCCATGAACCCATATTGTAAATTGGAGATGACCTCTTGCTCTTCCAGCCAGTGCTGCATTCTATTTAGAATGATCCTGCCAGCGACCTTCATTAGACCATCAAGTAAAGAGATTGGTTGGTAGCATGCAGGGTCATTACTATCCCCTTTTTTGAAAATCGGGACCACAATAGCCTCCGGCCAGGTTGTAATGAAACCTACTTTAGTTGCGCAGTTAAGCACATTGGTCAGTAGGGGAGCCCAAAGGTCAGGCATGCTCTATTGGGACGCAGTCCGGCCCTGGTGCCTTCCCCGCCGGGCTTTCTAGGAGTGCCTTAATCACTTCATCAAGATGGAACTGGATGCCCAGTGGGAAGGAACTTCTCAGGTTCTGGGCCACCAGTGCCTCCGGATCTTTGGGCATTATTCCTCTGAGGTCTATTTTATTGTACAGGCCTTCAAAATGTAGAACCCATGATTCTGCTGAGATTGCCTGATCTATTTGGTGACCTTGGGGATCTTGCAGGAACGGAGCACTGACTGCTTTCCAGAAGGCAGTGTTGTCCTTCAATTCCGAAGCTTTGTGGAGGGCTGACCACACCAGCTTTTTTAGCTCTTTTTTCCTATCTAATATGGCCACCCGATAGGTACGCCTGGCTTTCTGAATATTTTCCCTGGACCTAGGGGAGGAATGAAGTGCTTTCTTTAAAGCGACAAGTGCCTTGGTACAACTCCCATTAAACCATCCCTTAGTCTCTTTTGGGGGGTTGCGGGATACTCTGGTCAATGAGTGTTTTATTCCTGAGCAGATTTTTACAAATGAACCAACAACGTTTTAAGCGTCGCCTTCATTGGACAGGCAGATTATAAAATCTTCATAAGTGTTCTTTACGAGTGTCTGAATGAAATTCGTAGACACCACCTTGTCCCATTTAATGCGAAACCCAGTTCTACTTGGAGTTGGATTGTATATAATGGTGGAGTTGGATTGTATATAATGTTGTTCTTTTGGTTCAGAGCGTAATCCCTAACCTTCAAGGTTACAGAAATGGGATAATGACCGCTGAGGGCAATGTCGATGGTATCCCAGTTGAGCACAACCCCTGCATATCTAGATGATAAGAGTGTAAAATCAATGATCGAATTGCAACCCCTCCCATTAAAAGTTGGTCTGAATGATTTGGCGGGGGTGCAAAGTTCATTGATGAATGACAGAGAAAAATGAACTAATATAGAGTTGAACAGCTCACCTAGTTTTGAATGGGAGAAATGGCTCAGGGCCCCTTCGTTATCGTCCCCCATCCCGCACACACCCGCCACTCCTCGGGGACATAGAGGACAATTAAAGTCCCCTTACCATAACAAAGCTGTGTCACCTGGCATATAATCCTCGATTCTAGTGAGATCAGTCAATAGGTTGTCAATGGCGTGTTCTATTGATGCAGGAGGGATATTATTATAAATGTTCACCAGCACCATATTTTGTAAATGTCCCCAAGATGTGACTATGATTTGATAATATTCATCAGAGGAGAACTTAACATTTGGGAGTCCCATAGTGGTTGAAATTTAAGTGCACAAACCCCCCTTGTGTCTGCCACTTTGGCTGGGGGTAGCTGGAGTGAAAAATGTCTTGTAACCCATAATGTGAAGCTCCGTGGTGGCCCAGGTTTCTTGAACGCATATATTACCGTGATTTAATGCCATGGATCGCCACATTGGGTTATTGATTTTATCAAGCAAGCCTTCCGCATTCCAGCTTATTATTTTGTTGGTTGGTCATTCACTCACTAACACACCTATACACACACTCATCCACCCATACAGTCCTGCACACATGCTGTCTTCAAAACACATATAAACAGTGAGTCACTCATTAATGCATCTATGTGCTAAGTAATATCCCCCACCAAACCATATGAACACTCAGACACTCATAATGATACTCAAAAAACCAACTAATAAGGTATATAGACACTCATGTAGCTACTCACCAACCCATGCAGCCACTTATTCAAAAAATGTGTGAGACTGATACAGATATTTACATATTTAAACATTACTCACTAACCCATGTATTCACTGAGATACAATTAATCAGTCAGTTATACAATCAATTTTTTTTAAAAAGTCATCCATTTAGACACTTACTTGCCCATTTATTCTTCCATCGACCTTTAGATATACATATATAAAAAAAATTATTTTTCAGAAAGGCACACATCCACTGGATGAGGTCATCAGTGATGTCACTGACCATGTCATGAGTGATGTAATATGTGACATCATACGCAGTGCATTGCGGGCGCGCGAGTTATAGTTAGCTGAACTTACTATAACGGGGGAATTTCAAAGGTTTTGTATGAGTAAAATGAACAGCTAACTATAACTGGTGTGAAACCTATGGTTTTTTCAGTGAATTTCAAAGGTTTCTTAAATGCTAATTCCTAACTATAACGTGGCTGAAACCTATGTTTTTTTCAGTGAATTTCAAAGGTTTTTTAAATGCTAATTCCTAACTATGACGTGTGTGAAACCTATGGTTTTTTCAGTGAATATATATATATACATATATATTTATTTAATGTAACAATGTGGTCTAGATATAATTGCCGGGCAAATGCTGTCAGCTGGTGCCGGCAAGGAAGGAAGACCAATCCTTCCCTATAATTTTTCTTCCAAGTGCAAACAAATCGCTGCACTCTAGGGAGCAAGTATTATAGACTTTTATTGGCTTTCCTCAATTTCACCATCAGGTTTTGACCTTCTTGGTCTTGTTCTTGTGTTGAGTACTTCCCTTCCTCCAGATTGTTTTTATACTATCTACCTATATTAACCATAATGTGGCAACCTGGGATCCGTAGTTGCATCTAAAATTATTTGAAATATAAGCGTGAAAAAGTATAAAAAATATAACAAAGATAAACAAAGTGAACAAGCTAAATAAAATTGAGCAATCTTTGAGTATTTTTTTATCTCATTAGTTTTTATGTGATCTATACATCATACATCCTGTACCTTGCAATTGCACTTTGAAGTGCTGTGAATCCCACGGATTACTAGAATGTGGTAATGTTTGATTACTTTAGAACACGCTTCTCCCAAACACTCTCAATTAGTTACCAGGCAACATTGTGTCAACAGCAGGTGCTGTGAACACAAGAGCTCAACTTTCCTAGTACCTTTTTAACCGTTACAACAGGTGTTTACTTATAGAAAACTGCGTGAAGCAAACATCACTCACAGTATACAGTAGAAACTTGCATCTGCACATCTCGTAAAATCGGAATTATAATGTTATAGCTTTCTTCCATCAGTTGTGCAACACAAACATCTATTTGGAATCAGGTTCAGTCACATTGATTGATATGAGAAACAAATGTCACCCAACTAATCCCACCTATAACAAGAGTACCAAGATAACTAAGAGATATTATTGGCAAATAGTGTGGAGTCCTCTATGACATACCTAGGGTTCGAGTGTCAAAAAGACAGCATTGCAAGGTCCCACCTGGATGGTAGACTCCCTGGAGTAAGAATCATAATATATCATATAGGAATGTAAAAATTGTTGATGTCCAAGCACCCTTTGTAAATATTCACCACTAGCTCTAACAAGAATCAGAAATAATGATTTAAGTTGGGCCACAGAGTGCATTAGAGATTAATTGCAGCAATTTCGATTAGATACAAGCATGTGTGAGAATAGATCATTTTTATGTATTGAAACAGCACATTGATTGAATTATTGAGGCTAGGGTAGCCAAAAGGAACATGAAGGCAAATTAAATCTTCACAGGAGTGTGTTCACAATCTACAACTGCTAATATAAACAATGCCCAACCAGGTACCATAACAATGTCATTTAAACAAACCTTTATGCAATTGGAAAGACTGTACAAAAAAGAAATCAGCAAAAGTTGGAACATCATCGCCTTAGAAAAATGTATAGTACTTGAGCGAGTTACCAGGGGATTAAGAATTTTCATCATGTCAAACCATTCTGATGTGAGGTTACAAGAATGGGGAGAAATGAACATGAATTGTTCAAAGAATATGATACCAAATGTAATCAAATATGCAAAAAGTGATCTAGAAGAAACAAACTACTCAATTGAAATGATTGAAGTTCAGATTAAAACTAATTCCAAACAAGAAGACTTCATAATGTGGTGGAAGGAGATGGAAAACAGATTAGATGAACATGTGGAAGTGATTCAAGAACGTAAGCATCACAAACTTATAAGGTATAAGAAAGACTCTAATGAAGGGTCAATTTTAACTTTTGCAAGCATTTTGATTATTTAACATAAAAATATGATTTTGAACAAACAATTTCTAAACATTCAACAGAGGAAATAATTGAATCCGATGAGGAACTTAGCGAAGGGGAAAGTACCTCTTAATCAATACCAACAACAAAGTCCACTTTTTTAGAGGAAATGAGAATAATCAATTTGGAGAAAAAAGGCTCCAAAAGGGAGACGTCATGGATGAGGCAGACAAAGTGGTCATTCAAAAGAAAGATAAAAACCAGAAGAGTCAGTTGGAAGAAAATAATATCTTCTTGAAAATCGGAAACAACAATGGACCAAATATGACTAACATTTTACCCAGAAACCCATTTTAACTACGACTAAAAAAGTTTATGCCATGAAACAGAACATCAACACACACCAAACAAAGATCATATAATAATGACTCTATGGACATTCAATTGAACAAATTTCTGATTTGAAAAATGTCTTTGACCTATTGCATGACAAGAAGGAAGAAGATATGATAGAATTGGATATTTTCAATGAACTGGCAATCAAAACGAACACACATCGACCTAGTGAACTAAAGCCCAACTTTAACTTCTGTGCACCACTCTCCCCAGGCAATAAAATAGATGGGTCCCATGACCTTGTTATTGTGGATCTAAAGAATTTGAAAAACCAACGTCAACCAGGAACATCAGAAAATGTAAGCATGAAGGAGAGATTGGCCTTTAAGAACCTCATGGGAAATATTAACCATCATTAAACCCGCCTATAAGTGGGCCAATGTGGTAATAGTCCACACTGAAGACTATATAAAATGTGACAATTAAGTGAAAAGGGCAGCTACACAAATTTGGAACATAATCCTATAAATAAGATGATCACAGAAGTACAACCCCATTTTGAAAGCATAACTAGGAGAGGATCTAATCAGTAATGATTAATATTAGTATCACATGGTCACACATCCATTGATACCAACACATTTTTCCTTGCCAAAAATCCATAAGCACTGGACTGCCCCCGCCCCCAGGTAAACCCATCTGCATGCAACTCACTATATGAACAAATATCAATATATGTGGCCCAATATTTATCCCCTATAGTGAGAACTTAGAGTGCCTATATTAAAAGATACAAGTGACTTATTGATAATATAAAATAATAGATCTTGGAACAGAGTACCTTCTCTTAACAATTGATGTAGTAGCATTGTATACCTCCATTCAACATACAATGGGCTTACAAACATCTGCACATTTCTTGAAACAAAGAAATGTTGATGCATTTAAACATCCTCAAATGCTGCTGCAAATGTTGGAAATATGTTTAAACAATGGGGGTTATTATGATGTCTGTGGGACCGATACTGACGGCATGTCGGTGTTGGTCCCATCAACACCTAAGGCAACGGTCAGGCCGCTGCATGACGATGCTGTCGGTCGGACTGCATAGGTGCAGGGACCGACAGACAGCTTCTGACGGGCTCCATGAGCCCATTAGGTGGTCGGTTGGATCGCATTCCACACTATGGAGACGGTGACTTCTCAGGCACCACCATGGGAATTATGATCCATCTTTCCGTATGCCCTTTCATGGCAGTCCGCCCGCCATGAAAGGGCAGGAGAAAAGTGGCTTTGGGGGCCCCTAGAAGGGCTCTCTGGCACTCCTCCATGGGGCCTGGGGGGACCACCTAAACAGCCCTGTACCATGTGGCAGGCACTGCATTGTGCCTTCCACATGGTGCAGGGATGTTGGAAAACATACATTTTTCTATTGCAGCTTGTGCTGCAGCCCTTTTCCGGTCGCTGCCCAAGCTGCAATAGATAAATGTTTGTTTCCGACCTCCCGTAGGGTGGTTACATTCTAATATTGTGGGTGGAACCCCTGACTAATAGTTGGGCGGTACCATTCCCACTGTAGTGCCGGTCAAACTTTTTCCCAACCAACATCGTAATGACTCCCTATGTCTTTTTGTGCAGTCAAACACGGTTTCAATTATGTAAAATTTCTAGGGCTACTTCAAAAACATTAGCAAATCCTATAACCTAATTAAGGGAAACGCAACAGTGACACTCAAAGCAAAAATATATTAGAAAAATACAAAATATTTATTGATTTTTTTTATATTAGTTAATTATTGGATATATTATACAAAAACATATAAATACATTGGAGAACAGAAATGACAAACCTTAGCTACAGAGACTCTCACAGGCGCACAACATTCTTGCCACTTTCACTTAATACCATATAACCTCAAACATCCACACAGAGTTAAATATCATAATTAATTTGTTACAAAAAAAGTGATATGGATGATATACGATATATAATGACGACAAGACAATGATAATTTTGTTTAGATGAATTGTCAGGTCTTTTAGTTGTACCAGGTGTACGACTGACTCAACCCACGTTGCGACAGAAAGTTTCACCACAGAAAGCTGTGCTCTGAAAAGGGATAACAATATGTATAAGGAAATCAAATATAATTTATTCAAAATGTGTCACTGTTGTGTTACAGATTCATGCAGTAATGATGAAATAGGGGAACTTGAAGGGTAAAATCACTGATACAAATTCTCACATTCACTTTCTAATGAAAGAGGCGAGCCAAAAAAGAAACAAATCAAGAAATAATGGCCTAAACATACATGTTAAAAATACAGCCCTGTAAGGAAAAGCAAAGGAAACAACACTGTAACATACATTACAGATCAAAGGTACAAGATAAGAAATAACAAACCAAAGATGAAAAACTATTCTTAGCACATAATGTAGTGACTTCTCCAAGGAAAAGTACATAAAACAAGATGATCTTCCGTAAAAATAAGAGAATTCTATCTAAATAAAAAAAGAAAGATACACAAATTTGGCAAGGACTACATAATGGTCCTAAAAATTCTCTTATCCCTCAACTATAGAAGAAAAATGCAATCATGAAGAGAAAGGACAAGGAGGGGGAAAAATTATACTTACTTTACTGGATTCCACAATGAAAAAGGAATTGGAGAAAATGAGGTCCTTGAAACAATGCCAGTCCAGTGAGCCAAAAAGGTACAATGGTGTAGAAGGATATATTCACAGTAGAGGGAAGATGATAAGTGGCTCTGTAGAGATCAAAGAGACCAACAAATGTAGAAATATGTTAGCCTAAAAAAGGAACCCAATATACGAAGGGTGCATGATATTCTACAGGTATAAAAGCATAAAAATAGACAGTTACATATTGATGTATCAATCTATCTCAAGCCCGATATAGCTATGCGCGACCCAATAAAGTTGAAAGATTCAATGCTGTAAAAATCAGAGAGATAAGCAAGAGGTATGATTATACGTGATAATTACAGCGAGCGAGCTGCAAAATCTGCTCGGAAAAGATGAAACAGCCAAGAAGGTTACAGGCTCTTTGAATACGTACCCTTAAATAAAGAATATGATGGAGGGCAAGGCGCAAACAGGACTTATGGAACTCGATGTACTAAAACTGAAACAATAGAGAAATGCAAATGAATATCTAGAAGTAATAAAAAAAGCACTCAGTGCGATAACCATGGTTTATTTACAGCGTTTAAACAAGTAAGAGGTGCAAAGAGGAAAAGACAGGCAACCGCGATGTTACAAAGCGTGAAATACCAGCATAGATTGAAGTACCAGTATATTGAGATCCAAAAATAGGTTGCGCCGAATATGATGCAGCTTATCTTATTAATCATGTGGTGAGCAATATACAACAAGCTTGAATGGTATCAAGATGTTACAAAGTGCAAAGGATGCTGAGCTAAAAACGCACATGGCAAAAGTTGCTCACAGAAACGCTTACCGGGTTAGGCGTGTCGCACGAATAAACAAGTGGTGTGGCTCACTGGTTGGAGGCGACAGACCCGAAAGCAGAGGTCGACCCGGGACCAGGGTTCGATTCCCGACTCGCTGCAGGGTCTTGGGCCATGGTCAGCAGACTCGATAATTCTCGCCTCGGGGCCTACTCCAACCATGGGTCCCACTCAGCAACTCTGGGCAATAGCTTGCTTAATCTCTACTAACGGCCCCATCAGGGCTGGGGATGCTTGTCTTCACCTTGGAGATGCCCAGGAGGGACCATCTCACAGGGAAAGCCAGGATGGGTTCACCAGCGGTATATAGCGCCCGGACGCCCCTTTGCTGGGGCAGCTGTGCGCTTTACAAGTATACGACATTTAACATTCAAATGGGCTGCTGGGCATGAAAATTTGCAGCGCCGTAGACGTTCTAAACCGGAGTGGTGCACACCAAGAGTTTAAATGACTGAAGGTTAGTCACAGGATCATGCTCATGGTGGAAAAACGGGGTGGAGCCAAGCCCGGACAAAATTAGCAAACTACAACAGCAAGAGTAAAAATACTCTGTACGGCGAGCAAGAGAAAAAGATACGCGCGACGCCAAGAGTCTATGAAAGAGACCATGTGGGTCCTATTTCCTGAATGCTATATAGTACCAACAAACGAAAGAAAATCCTCAGGTAAATATTAAACTCAGCTAAAACAGAACCACATATACATATACATGGTTGACAAGGATGAAAACAATGCAAGAGATGCAACATTTATATAAATCGGCGAATAGGTAAAAATGGCCATACAGTGCAAAACAGAGTATACGCTCTCTTTAGCAAACCAGAATGCTAACAGAAAATATATATAGAAGTCCCCTGGAGAGGTGTAATAACATGTGGGATGGAAAAACCATGTGTATGAATATAGTGAGGAATATATGACCAGGGGCAACCTTTATTGCATACCTACTTTCGATATATCGACGACATTTTCCTCGTTTGGCAGGGCAACGAGGTCCAACTTCTGTCTGCAATCAATGAACTTAATACAGTGAATGAACGGATTCAATTCACTCACACAATAAGCAAGACGGAAATTTCGTTCCTGGATGTACTCATTAAAGTATGTGACAACCGATTCACAACCTCAATCTACACCAAAGCAACAGACCGCAATAATTACTTGCATCACAAAAGTTTTCACCAACCCAGCCTTAAGCGTCATTTACCATACTCTCAACTACTAAGAGCCAAGCGCATTGCATCGACAGAAGAGTTGTACAAAGAAAACAGTTCCAAAATTATTGACAAGTTCCACCAGCGTGGTTATCCTAAAACTATCACACTCAGTGCTGAAGATAGAGCGAAACTCAAAAATCGTGAAGATCTACTAAAACCCACATGCAAAGTTCAGCATCAAGATACTCGACCTGTCTTTGTATCCAAATACTCCACTCATTCTTGCCGAATCAAAGAGGTTATTTGCAAACACTGGACACTACTACAATCAGAAATGGACTTCAACCAGATCTTTGAGAGGCCCCCTATTTTTGCATACCAACGTACCAAGACCATACAAGCTCTAATCAAACAACCTACAATTGTAACCAACACCATGTTTAAGGGAACTATTCCGTGTCATAACTGCTGCCACTGCAATAACATAATACTTGGATCCAAAATGACCCACCCAACCCAAGGAACTCCCATCAACCTTCAAGTTAATGCTACTTGCGACACAAGCAATGTAGTATACATGATCAAATGCCCATGCGGTTTACCGTATGTGGGCAAAACTGAGCGAAAAAATTAAAGTAAGGTTGAATGAACATCGGAGTAATATCCGCACAAAAAATTTGAAGTCAAACATTGCTGCACACTTCATACAACAGTCACATAACCCCAGTCAAATTTGGTTCCTAATCTTGGAAACAATAGAAAAAAAGCCTCATAAAGACAATAACAAACATCTTCTTCAACGCGAACTATATTGGATATATCGCTTGCAGGCTACACAGCCAAAAGGTTTAAATGAAAGACTAGAATTTAGTTGTCACTTGTGAATTTCTGACAATTGTACACTTTATCCAGTTCGTGTTTTTTGATCTCTCTTACTGCTGTGACCAATATGGTTTTTGACTATCTAGTTTCGCCTTTTCTCCTTATTATTTTTTTATCTAATGACAATTTTGTATATTGCCACTTATGTACGCAACGTTCCACCTTTTTCCTATTTTTTGTTATACTCTAGACCTTTGATTTGATCACTTTATGGTCTATGTATTATGTATCTTCTCACTCCTCACTTCTCACTTATTTCCTCATTTTCCATTTTTTTCATTTTTTCTACTTTCTATCTCACACCCATGCAATTACATATTCCAACTTTCTGGTTATATCTTTATCTACAATTTTTGGGGGCATCACACGCTGTTTACTTCTGCAATGCACATAACAGTTCACATACGGAAAGTCTTTTTTCTATGCTCATCTTCCTTTGGGAATATACCTATGCACCACGCATGCGCGGCGTCTTCCGGGTTCACGGACAGCCGGGACCTGGCTTTCTCCGCTACACGGTTTTACCGATGCTTCTTCTTCCCACAGTTAACGGGTGAGAATTTGTTCAGTTCGCGTTAAACGCACTCGCTTTGCACTTTTGCCGGCTGAACACCGAGTTTGGCTAATTCACTGGGACTTTTTGTTTGTATTTTGGCTATTGTCTATATTACGGCTATTGGTTTCTTCTTTATGACCACCTTTTTTCCCTATGAGTATTATTCAACCATGCATCACCCTTCTACTATCACTACCCTTTAGGCTTGCACGCTCTCATTAATCGCGCACTTTATTCATTCTTTATATGTGTACGCGCTCTTTAATCGGCACTAGTATCTTTAGACACTGTTCCATCACTCACTCTTTTCGTGTTATTGGCACTCATGATTCCTGTCCTTATTCTTATCTTGAACATGCACTTCTGCACTAGTTACGTTCCGACTCTAGGTACGACTATTACTTGCATCTCATTTATTTCTTTGTATTTCTGGCTCCTTTGATCTAGTATCGTTACAAATATGTACCTTTTACCTTTCTAGACCCCCTGAAGAAGCGCTTTTCAGCGCGAAATGCATCGGGGATTTGACAATTTGTGGAATAGTGATTTATAGATCTACTATGGACAACTAATGATGGATAAGCTTCTATAATTTCATCATATGATGTTAATATTATGGAATATTGGACAATTATGAAAAAAATTGCTACATGCATTTAGTAAACTATATACTCTACCTTGGATTACTCGTATTTACTTATACACTGCACACATTGTGCCTAAGAGTGCCCCGGGTTATTCTTACTCTCTGTAAGATTTTCGCAATCAATTGGTTACTAGCACCTCAGGATCCAGCAGGTGAACACCTGGTGTACCTATAAGATACAGACTTTGGTTCCAACTATTGAACACCATAACCACATCGGAGTGCTGCGGTCATCCTCATACCTTGCGTTATTTCCCTCTGGCTCACACCGCATTTGCACCCACAACAATTCTACAACCATGTCATACGCAGACATTGCAAACTTGACCAACAACAAGGCAGATGCTTTTGAATTCACCACCAACGATACCGACAGGATATACTCATTGATCCAAGAGCCAGACTATATTGCTTCAAGTACCGGTTCAGCGCAAGCTAACATTCGTCAACTACTATTCACAGCCAAACGAGAGATCAATCAGAGACTTCATGCCTCGACACTTATTAGATATCATCGTGTCCAGCGCATGCCCAGAGGTTTGCGAATCCCTCTAAAATCAACATTATGCAAAAACAATCCACGTTTTACGGAAAAATGGTATGGAATACTAAACAAGTGTTCACTTGACCTTATCCTTTTAATAGTCGAAGAGCTATCCAAACTCTTAGAAGAACTTGAAAACGAGGTCAAACAACTAAAACATGAATTAAGTCAAAAAATGACATCAGAAGAATTGGCAAGTACATTAGAGGACATCGACATTCAATTAGATAAATACATAAAGGAAATTATTGAAAGAAAACTAAGAAAATTCAAACGCGACACTGTTGACTACAAGCTAGGTGAAGTCTATAACTGGGCCGAAATTTATGCGACTAGAAGACAAAATCGTAATCAACCGAATAGATCAACAGATGGCGAAACATCGTCTTCAGAAGATTCTACCCGCACAATGCCTCCACGAGGCAGACCAAGGCAACAACCTGTACCCTCAGATAGTAGAACATCAGAACAACCTACTACTTCTAAAAGTACTACCGAATCAAGAAATAACTCTCAAACTACCACCACCGCGGAGCCTTTTTTAGAGGTAGGCCCCGAACTAATAGACGATCGAGGAGATGTAAACAACAGAGACAAATTGCTTCCACCAGCCAAATCGACCAGAAGCCACAAAATTTAGTGGTCAACATCTCGCAAATACCTTTAACTCAGGCACAAGAACAAGTCTTACAGAAAGGTATGAACTTTGTCCTCACCTATCAAACTAATGAACTAGATATTTCTATATCGTTCTATAAATTCATGAGAACACTACGCTTGAGACATTTTTTCGACAATATATGTGTACCACAAAACACTGATAACAAAGACACCCTGATGGGTTTACGTCCTCCCACCAATTTTATGGCTCCTATCAGCCATAAGGTCCTTGATGTATTTGAACGTGCGGTTCAAGAAGACTTACACACGCTTTTCAGTACTAGAAAAAACAATCAGAGCAATCTAACGATTCAAGAAAGGCACGCTCTTAGATAACTTGCCAACAATCAGTCACTCACGATTTGTAAAGCGGACAAAGGTGGAGCTATCGTAGTATTGGACTCCATATACTACCTTAATTGCCTTAAAGAACACCTACAAAATTCTGACTTATACATGTTGATGAATTCTGATTCCACAACCACTTTCAAAGAAACACTTACCATAATCGTGAACACAGCAGTGTCCTCCAACATTATCACTGACAGAGACAGAAGATTCCTTATCAAAAACTACCCACAGGTACCATATATTTATCTTGTACCTAAGATTCACAAAACCTTGAGACAACCGCCATTCAGACCCATTGTCAGTACCACCAATTCTATACATGCACCTACTGGAGCCTATATCGACAAACATCTACAAGCCAGTGTCAAGGGTATGAGTACGTACATTCAAGACACCAAAGACTTTTTGAACAAACTACAAAACATTGAGATTCCCACTGACCATACCATCATCTTGTGCACTATCGACGTTAACGTGTTGTACACCTCATTTCCCCACAATTTGGGGTTGGAAGCATTGGAGACAGCCTTAGTGCAAACATACAAACCCTTGGAACTTCAGGTTTTCATAATGGAGTTGATGCAATTTATTCTACACCACAGCTATTTCAAAACCATTGACAATCAATATTACCTTCAACTATCTGGAGTAGCTATGGGCAACTGTGCTGCTCCAGCGTATGCTAACCTTTTCATGTATGCATTTGAAAAACAACACATCCTGCAAAATTCTCTATGGCAACCTTTCTTGCATACCTACTTTCGATATATCGACGACATTTTCCTCGTTTGGCAGGGAAACGAGGTCCAACTTCTGTCTGCAATCAATGAACTTAATACAGTGAATGAACGGATTCAATTCACTCACACAATAAGCAAGACGGAAATTTCGTTCCTGGATGTACTCATTAAAGTATGTGACAACCGATTCACAACCTCAATCTACACCAAAGCAACAGACCGCAATAATTACTTGCATCACAAAAGTTTTCACCAACCCAGCCTTAAGCGTCATTTACCATACTCTCAACTACTAAGAGCCAAACGCATTGCATCGACAGAAGAGTTGTACAAAGAAAACAGTTCCAAAATTATTGACAAGTTCCACCAGCGTGGTTATCCTAAAACTATCACACTCAGTGCTGAAGATAGAGCAAAACTCAAAAATCGTGAAGATCTACTAAAACCCACATGCAAAGTTCAGCATCAAGATACTCGACCTGTCTTTGTATCCAAATACTCCACTCATTCTCGCCGAATCAAAGAGGTTATTTGCAAACACTGGACACTACTACAATCCGAAATGGACTTCAACCATATCTTTGAGAGGCCCCCTATTTTTGCATACCAACGTACCAAGACCATACAAGCTCTAATCAAACAACCTACAATTGTAACCAACACCATGTTTAAGGGAACTATTCCATGTCATAACTGCAGCCACTGCAATAGCATAATACTTGGATCCAAAATGACCCACCCAACCCAAGGAACTCCCATCAACCTTCAAGTTAAAGCTACTTGCGACACAAGCAATGTAGTATACTTGATCAAATGCCCATGCGGTTTACCGTATGTGGGCAAAACTGAGCGAAAAATTAAAGTAAGGTTGAATGAACATCGGAGTAATATCCGCACAAAAAATTTGAAGTCAAACATTGCTGCACACTTCATACAACAGTCACATAACCCCAGTCAAATTCGGTTCCTAATCTTGGAAACAATAGAAAAAAAGCCTCATAAAGACAATAACAAACATCTTCTTCAACGCGAACTATATTGGATATATCGCTTGCAGGCTACACAGCCAAAAGGTTTAAATGAAAGACTAGAATTTAGTTGTCACTTGTGAATTTCTGACAATTGTACACTTTATCCAGTTCGTGTTTTATGATCTCTCTTACTGCTGTGACCAATATGGTTTTTGACTATCTAGTTTCGCCTTTTCTCCTTATTACCTCAGATTGTTCTCACCCCTTTTTTTATCTAATGATAATTTTGTATATTGCCACTTATGTACGTAACGTTCCACCTTTTTCCTATTTTTTGTTATACTCTAGACCTTTGATTTGATCACTTTATGGTCTATGTATTATGTATCTTCTCACTTCTTTCCTCATTTTCCATTTTTTTTATTTTTTCTACTTTCTATCTCACACCCATGCAATTACATATTCCAACTTTCTGGTTATATCTTTATCTACAATTTTTGGGGGCATCACATGCTGTTTACTTCTGCAATGCACATAACGGTTCACACACGGAAAGTCTTTTTTCTATGCTCATCTTCCTTTGGGAATATACCTATGCACCACGCATGCGCGGCGTCTTCCGGGTTCACAGACAGCCGGGACCTGGCTTTCTCCGCTACACGGTTTTACCGATGCTTCTTCTTCCCACAGTTAACGGTGAGAATTTGTTCAGTTCGCGTTAGACGCACTCGCTTTGCACTTTTGCCGGCTGGGCACCGAGTTTGGCTAATTCACTGGGACTTTTTGTTTGTATTTTGGCTATTGTCTAAATTACGGCTATTGGTTTCTATGTTATGACCACCTTTTTTCCCTATGAGTATTATTCAACCATGCATCCCCCTTCTACTATCACTACCCTTTAGGCTTGCACGCTCTCATTAATCTCGCACTTTATTCATTCTTTACATGTGTACCCGCTCTTTAAACGGCACTAGTATCTTTAGACACTGTTCCATTACTCACTCTTTTCGTGTTATTGGCACTCATGATTCCTGTCCTTATTCTTATCTTGAACATGCACTTCTGCACTAGTTACGTTCCGACTCTAGGTACGACTATTACTTTTATCTCATTTATTTCTTTGTATTTCTGGCTCCTGTGATCTAGTATCGTTACAAATATGTACATTTTACCTTTCTAGACCCCCTGAAGAAGCGCTTTTCAGTGCGAAATGCATCGGGGATTTGACAATTTGTGGAATAGTGATTTATATATCTACTATGGACAACTAATGATGGATAAGCTTCTATAATTTCACCATATGATGTTAATATGATGGAATATTGGACAATTATGAAAAAACTTGCTACATGCATTGAGTAAACTATATACTCTACCTTGGATTACTCGTATTTACTTATACACTGCACACATTGTGCCCAAGAGTGCCCCGGGTTATTCTTACTCTCTGTAAGATTTTCGCAATCAATTGGTTACTATCACCTCAGGATCCATGAGGTGAACACCCGGTGTACCTATAAGATACAGACTTTGGTTCCACCTATTGAACACCATAACCACATCGGATTGCTGCGGTCATCCTCATACCTTGTGTTAATTCTTAACTATAACCTGTCTGAAACCTATGGTTTTTTCAGTGAATTTCAAAGGATTTTAAATTCTAATTCCTAACTATAACATGTCTGAAACCTATGGTTTTTTCCAGTGAATTTCAAAGGTTTTGTAAATGACAATTTTTAAATGTATTAATTCTTATATTTATTTTTTTGATACCGATTTACAAAATGTTTTTAAGCTATTCATTTTTAGATATTTTATTTTTTAAATTACATTGTAATTACATTATACATTACATTACAAAATATACTTTCTCAGAATGAATTACTTTAGTTTAAATACTTTGCAAATAGGCAATAGAGTTTTAAGTACAGTAGTCAGAGTTGTTGCAATGGGCAACACAATTTCAAACACAATGCAACATTGAGCTGAATGGGAATTCTAGTTAAATGCAATTAGTTACTTTATGGATTACTTTTCTAACCACAGGACCGGATCCTAGATTCAGTCCTGGGACATCTCCTGTAAACAGATGAGTAAAAGCGTTTTGGTTACAGTAGTGATTTTTAAGAATATTATTGTATTTTAAAAGTTGACACTTAGAAACTTTTTCACATAGAATCACCAATGTTATCCTATGGGAGGAAATTCACTTAGAAAGTAAGTAGTGTAATCGTTACTTTTTCTTACTCAGTGGTGGATCCTGAATCCAGCACTGGTGCATCTCCTGTAAACAGTTGAAAGAATGTGTTTAAGTCATACAGGCGATTTTTAAGGAATATTTGTAGTTTGTGAAAATAGACCCTTAGAAACTTTTCTGATGAAAACCAGACAATGGATTCCTATGGAAGGAAATACAAGTTACTGGTAAGTATGGTTAGAATTACTTTTCAGGATCAGTACTGGGCTCAAAGATGCTGCATTGAGGTCTCTCCTGATAACAGGTGAGTAAATCGGAATTCGTAGTACATCCAGTAATCGACACAGAACTGCGTAGCAGAAAGATCCCCGGGGCAGTGTGGGGGGGATTGGGACCACTCCCACACTATTTTTTTTAAATGTCCCCAGGATTTGCCCCCCCCCCCCCCCCGGGGGGCTAATAACCTTTAAAGTGCGGGAGCCTGTGCTTCGGTTTTTTTTTCCAGCAGCAGGATGCACGGATCCTATGCACATCCAGCGATTTTTAAAATAAGAAAAAATGGGGGCCTTGTGGTCCTTGTGGGACCCCCTGAGCAGGCATTTATTGCTGAATACTGATTGAGTCGGGGGCAGCTTCCTCCTTCTTTTCCCCCTTGAGCTCCTTTTGTTTGTAAACCCCCTGAACAGGCCTAGGGGTCAGGGTGTGTATACCCTGCCCCCTTTTCGCATTTTGCGGCATTTGTGCCTCGGCGTAGAACCGAGGCACAAGATGGCTGCCAACACTTCCTGATTTGGAGTGTTGACAGCCAATTAAAATACAACTCGTGCATGGCAGGGTGTGCTTAGGGTACGCGGACCCTCAGAGCCCATAGATCTATAAATGCTTTTAACTGTCATTTTTTCAGGAACTACTGAACGGATTTACACCAAATAAGCAAAAGGCACGAGTCTGAACCAAGGGCTACCTCTTTACCAAATTTGGTGTAATTCCGTTCAGCTGTTCGGGCTGTAGCTGCGGCTAAAGGTCCTATAAGAAATTGCATGGGGAAAACGTGTTTTGGGACACCCCTTTTTCTCAGATATATATATATATATATAAATAAATATATTAAAACAGGGTTTCATCCCGGAGGAAAAAACAGTTGGTCACACCTGGAAGCCTCGTTTCAGTAGCTTTTTAATGAGGTTAAAACAAGCAGCTTGTGGCTTATGTCCGACATGTTTCGTTCCGCCTGGAACTTTTTCAAGGTAAGCCTTTGCTCAGCGTCACACCACAGATCAATTTTCAATGTCATTTTATTTGCCTCCAGTGGCATTCATTAGCGGAATCACTTCCTGTGAAAAATGCATTGTGGTACTTGTGGTCGTGCTCCGGTTGCAGACCCTGCATTACATCGTCCGAGTTCTTCACAAGTTGTTTTATTCGGTTTCGTGTCTCCCTCAGTGTTGTTATTGACAGTTAATTGTTTTTTGACACGAGAGGTCGGACAGTGCTTTGAAGAGCCTGTGATTCATTTAAAAACCCTCCAGTGGGTTGAGCACTGCGCTGCTGTTCTGGCGACGCTTGCTTCAAGTACCTCGGTAAAATGACCGGCTTCCTCGGGTCAGTCTGCATCAAGACTGACACCTCTCCAATGCAGAGATCCAGTCCTCGGTGGCGCCCTTCTCCCTTCTTCGGTTTTTCCGATTCTGCAAGGTGGCTCAAGGCGGGAGAAAGCTGGCGCTCTTGTGGCGGTGTGAGTCCATTCGGCTGAACCACGCCGATACGTATTAAAACAGGGTTTCATCCCGGAGGAAAAAACAGTTGGTCACACCTGGAAGCCTCGTTTCAGTAGCTTTTTAATGAGGTTAAAACAAGCAGCTTGTGGCTTATGTCCGACATGTTTCGTTCCGCCTGGAACTTTTTCAAGGTAAGCCTTTGCTCAGCGTCACACCACAGATCGATTTTCAATGTCATTTTATTTGCCTCCAGTGGCATTCATTAGCGGAATCACTTCCTGTGAAAAATGCATTGTGGTACTTGTGGTCGTGCTCCGGTTGCAGACCCTGCATTACATCGTCCGAGTTCTTCACAAGTTGTTTTATTCGGTTTCGTGTCTCCCTCAGTGTTGTTATTGACAGTTAATTGTTTTTTGACACGAGAGGTCGGACAGTGCTTTGAAGAGCCTGTGATTCATTTAAAAACCCTCCAGTGGGTTGAGCACTGCGCTGCTGTTCTGGCGACGCTTGCTTCAAGTACCTCGGTAAAATGACCGGCTTCCTCGGGTCAGTCTGCATCAAGACTGACACCTCTCCAATGCCGAGATCCAGTCCTCGGTGGCGCCCCTCTCCCTTCTTCGGTTTTTCCGATTCTGCAAGGTGGCTCAAGGCGGGAGAAAGCTGGCGCTCTTGTGGCGGTGTGAGTCCATTCGGCTGAACCACGCCGATACGTATTAAAACAGGGTTTCATCCCGGAGGAAAAAACAGTTGGTCACACCTGGAAGCCTCGTTTCAGTAGCTTTTTAATGAGGTTAAAACAAGCAGCTTGTGGCTTATGTCCGACATGTTTCGTTCCGCCTGGAACTTTTTCAAGGTAAGCCTTTGCTCATATATATATCAAGTAAAGGCTGAGAAAAAAAGAGAGGGTCCCAAAATTCAAAATCCCTGTGCTTTTTCCATACACTTATACATTTATTTTGCCAGGGCTACAGCCAAAACTGCTAAACAGAAATACACCACATTTGGCAGGAAGATAGATCTTGGTTAGCGGATTGTGCTCTTTGTGATTTTGTGTAAATCCATTCAGTAGTTATTTGACGATATTAAGGTTAAAATATAATTGTATATCCGGACTGTTGGGTCCACAAGAGTTCGAGAGAGTCTTGTAGGAGCACCAATTTAAACTTTGAGTGCTCTGACTGGCCCAGGGTGCTTTGTTTCCCTTTGGGCCATCTCTTTCCTGCAGGAGTCAGACTCCAGCGGGAGCAGGTGATCTGATTGGCTTCCAACATTTGTTACAGCCATTACAAGATTCAGGGGCTTAATCCCCTGTCTTGAAGTAATAAAATAAAAAGTGATATAAGGTGGCAGGGTAGAGATACCCTGCCTCCCTAGGCCCTATGGGTGGGTCCCCCACGGCCTCTAAGGTCTGCATGGTGAGTGCCCTGGGTGGGCACTGGGGCACCCACCTTTTTAAAAAGAAGGCCGTGGGGGTTGGGGTGCCCCGCGCCTAATAAGGCTCAGGGGCTAATATTAGCCCTTTTAATTGCTGCGAAGTTTGCAAAGGCACCAATTCACCTACAAGCTCCACCCGCTTGGCCTCACCCCTTCCACATTAGTAGTATGCAACAGTGTTCAACCATTTCCAGGCTGATGGACATTGTGTTTTCTTTACAATTGCACATAGAAAATAAATATGGAAGGCTTGATGGAGGTGAATGCATCATTGATTTATTGGAGCACCATCTTTTATGTAGTGACTGTCCAAGACAACTGGGTTCTTTCTTGCCATCTCCTCGTCTGAAAGCAGAGTCCATGAATCTTCCTTTTAATTGCTGCTGAGTATGCAAAGGCGCCAAATCACCTAAAAGCTCCGCTCATTTGGCCCACCCCTTCCACTTTAGTAGTAAGCAATGGTGCTGGCTCGGAGGGGTGGGGGGATTGGCCACAGGGCTTGGCCCTAGACCAGACTCTGTGGCCAACCCCCTGCTATGCACAGCCAAAGCAGTGTGCAGTGTAGGGTTGGCTTCCTGTGCCGTGCGCGGCTGGTGGTTGGCTTTACATGTTGTAATAAAATATTACTTCATGTTAAAAAAAAAGAAAAGAATAGAAATTCACTAGAAAAAGCAAAGGTTAAATGAACATTATAGTTGGGTGAATATGTCAATGACAACAATAATGTTTTGAACTAAAAAAAAAAAAACACACAAATTCACCAGTTATAGTTAGTTGAGCGAACAATAACTTGCACCTCCGCCATCCCCTGTTTAGGACCTCACATATTACATCACTCATGGCATGCTCTATGGCACCATTTATGACATCACTGATAACATGTCAAATGACAATAATTAGTGACAGAATGTACAATTCATAGAAGTAGGTCTGTTGCGACCCGTATCAATTGCAGCCCTCATGTCTGTTGTTGTCCTCTTATTTGGTCCAAGACTTTTGCCATTTTGGTTATAATGCTTATTTTCTTTCCCCTAGGTCTTCACCGATATGTGTGGGTGGTGTACGAGCAGCACGGCCCAATCAAGTGTGAAGAGCCTGTCCTTGGAAACCGCTCTGTTGACCACCGTGCCAAATTCTGTACATCAACCTTCCGTAAAAAGTACAATCTTGGAGCCCCTGTTGCTGGTACTTGTTTCCAGGCTCAATACGACGACTATGTGCCAGAGTTGTATGGACAATTAGGAGCAAAATAGTTTATATTTTCTTCTTTAAACATTAAGGCTATACCTAGACATGTGTAGTGAGACTCACAAATTTATCAATCTACCCATCCTTTTTTGTCAGATTTGGAGGTTCTGTCTAGCAAGTATAGAAAGTAGGTTCTCTAGAATTTTTGCCTCGTTTTATTTTAACCCCCAAAAAATAAGAAGAGCAAAATAGCCATTGTAGAGAAACTGAAATGCTACGAAAGATTCCATTCTAAGGTAAATCTTGGACTTCAAACTTGTTTGAGCGGGGTAAAGGGATAGTGGAATATTAACATGCTTATCAGTTTGGTCAAATTCAGGCTTCTTGTATAAATTTGACATGTTGATTTTATTAAGACATCATGCCGACCAGAGAATTCTGCAACGTTTTGGCCAAATCAATGTACTTTGAGGAGGATTTTCTAGGGGTATTTTGAAGTGTGACACATGTTGCCTTTCGGAGGATTTGAAAACAGATGAGGTGTTTACTTTTGGGAACTTCAGAACCGATTTGAGGCCACTAAAGCTTCTAGAATTTGTATCACTTCGGCGGGTGGGAATTTGATGGAACTAGTAAAATTTCCTTTAGGAGACATTTTAACAGCAAAACAATTGGATTAAATAATGTATTCTTCAAATCAAAAGTTGTCTCTTGAACTGTGCAGGCTTTTAACCCCTTAGCTGCGGCGGCTATTCCGCCGCAGTGCTAAGGGGGAGGGGGGCCGCGCGGCGCTCCCGTACACATGACGGGAACGCTCTGTCACAAGCCTCGGGTGGGCTGTGCTTGTGACGGAACGGTTCCGTCACAGCCCCGCCCGCCTAATAGAGCGCTCAGCACAGGCGCGGAATTTGCACAGCCCAGGCGCGGAATTCGCGCTGCACAGGCGCGGCGAGCTGGCTGTGACGGAACCGTTCCGTCACCAGCACAGCCCACCAGAGGCTTGTGACGGAACGGTTCCGTCACGAGCACGCAAGGGGTTCAAATTGTCCTGCAATCAATATTTTAGAGCAAAACAGTATTTCGACCCTTTGGCAGTGGGTTCTGGAGCCTACTCTCTTTTGACCAATGTGCTGGGTGATGTGGAGGACGGGACCCAAGACATAGAGGCTCTCTTGTCAGTGTTGTTTGAAGTAGGCACATCAACAACGGACACAGTGGCGGAAATAGGCTTTCAAAATGCTTTTGAAGAACAACATTTTATAAAGTTCTTGGGAGAAAGATTGATCAGGAGTTCAGTGCACTTTCACCCTCAAGTGTTATGTGTTTTAAGCGTGTCCACTTCAGGTCAAAGCCCATAAGCAAGTATTCACAAAATACACATCTTGCTACTAAAATCTTAAGAATCTCAGACAGTCCTTATAAAAGTTCCCTTACCTTAGGTTTACCATAATCTTAATGTAAACATTTGTAATCTTTTCACTCTCAAGTAGCTTCCATTACCTTTAACTACTTCACTCACTTTGCCAATATTACCACATCACTCTGACACTCAGTCAGTAGCCCAAAGTGTGTTTTGTGTCTCCCAGATGAAAAAGGTAACGAGTCCCTCGCCTTCCAAAACAGACACAGTGTGCAGTGTTATACAACACTATGTAATCAAGGGACTGCCTGAATACATCAAATTACTTTGCGGAAACAGAGAATAGCCCTTCTTTAAATCAGAAAATGCTCATTATAGTGTGACTTACTGTCCTTTTTTAGTAGGCTTGCCTACCATAGCTTTAGCATAACCTATATCTCACTTCAACAAATGTGTGTCGCTTGCCTCTCATTTACTTTGAGTTTTTTATATAGCTTTTCAAACGATCTGTAACAAACATTATGTCTGTCCTATTTTAATAAAAACGAAAGATGAACTCTGCTGTGGGCTGACCTTTTATTTTCTTGCATCTCAATAGTATTTCATATTCAACAAGTTCAGTGGGAAAAAAAGAGACTTTTACAGTTTGAAATTCTCCTGTATATTATAACAAATATAATATGCAGATTTCCGGCTCAAAATGTAAGAAATTAAAATGCATTCTATAGACGGGTTTAGTAATTGAAAGACACAGCACATTCGAATAAATGCTTTGCTGTTCAGACTGCCTTCAAGGTACTTCAGTTCCAAGAGTAACGATTTTTGTTTTCCTTTTTTTCTCCTGGTCGGAATATATCTTAGTCACAAGCTTACCCAGTGGACGTTAGATCAAAAACCCGTCTTCAGGTTTCAACAGAGCGACAACAATTTAAAGGGGCCATCTAGATAATGGTGTCACAATAGTTCACAAACCCCATACAGACATCAAGCAAAGGATCATTCCTGGACGCGTACTGTTAGTGTTTGTTAGTGACATAGGATTTGGTAAAGGCAACTGTGCAGGGAAGATCATTTTTTCTGCGCATTCTGTCAGAAATGTAACTTTGCCAGTTTTTGATTTTTTAAAGTTTTTAAAGTGGAATGTTTTCATAGTAGAGTTTTTTCCATTACTTATCTTTGTGCCTCTAATTTTTTTCTGCATTCGAAGGGTTTTTTGCAGTTCATCTGATTTATTCAGGTTCTAATGTGGTATTTCCTTTCCTAAATTGTCATGTTAAAACTATACCCTCTCTGCTGCAAGGCCCAATGAATTCTGAACATGGACATGGGCTGCCCAGAACATGGGCTTCTATTGGAATTCTCAAGGGCATATTATCAAGCCCATTATCGCCGCTTTACCGGCCGTTTCCTGCCGCTAAAGCGGCGATAATTTTATACCCATTCCTTGATAATATGCCCCCACGTTTCAGTGTGTCATCAGCTGCCAAGATGTCATTAGTTATCATACAGCCTGTCATGAATGCTTTCAATTATAGTGATTGCATATTGGTTTTCGGAGCTACACAGAAGGAGCACAGAAAAGCTCTCATGCAAGTGTGTCATTTGCTCACTGATGCAGGTTTAACTTTGAATGCTGAGAAATGTGAGTTTCATAAGACAAAGTTAAAATTCTTTGGCCATATCTTATCTGATGGGGGCATGATACCTGATCCAGCTAAAGTGCAAGTGTTGCCAACTGCCAGTCCCCCCACAAGATGTCTCTATGTTGCGCTCATTCCTTGGCATTGCCTGCTATTGTTCAAGGTCTATGTAAGACTTTGTTACGGTCAGTGTGCTATTAAGAGACCTGACAAAAAAGAAGGTTCCTTCTCACCAGTCACATGAATGTGAGCATTGATTCCAGAAAAGAAAGTCAAACAAGCTATTGAGAACGCTACTAAAATGGCCTACTTTGAAACAAAGCTTCATACTGAGGTTGGAAGCCATCTTTGCACAAGACAGCAGACACACACAAAAATCAAAGACTTATTGTGGCATATGCAAGCAGATGTGTGCCCCAAACTGAGCATGCTTACTCACAACCTGAGAAAGGAAGCTTAGCAGGGATTTGGGCTTGTGAACATTTCCATGTAATCTTGTATGGGAAGCCCTTCATACTTGTGACAGATCATCAAGCATTGTTGACCATCTTTGGCAGTCTAAAGACAAAAATGCCTCCTCGCATTGAACATTGGTGTCTGCGATTACAAGAATACAACTACACCATTGCGCATCATCCAGGGAAAGTTCAAAACCCTTTTGACTACTTCTCATGAGTGCCTTCACAGTGCCCTGGCAACCCTTCTAAGACGGCTGAAGCATATATAAATTTCAATGTGAAATCAAGCACCCCAGCTGTTATTTTGAAGGAACAAATGGTCACTGCCACGAGTCAAGGTATTGACATTCTAAACCTGAAAGACATTACAACACATCAGTCTTGGTACCAACGCTCTTGTCCTCCTACCAGTGACAGTGACTACCAGAAGTTTAAAAAAGTCAAAGATGAACTGTCCATTACTTGGGAAGGCATTATTGTAAGCGGTTCCAGAATTATCATTCCGAAGAGTCTGAGACAACAGATAATTTAAGTGGCCCATGAAGGACATTGTGGAATTGTTGCCACCAAATGTGCTCTCTGAGACAGAGTCTGGTTTCCACATCTCGACAAGAGAACTGAAGGTCTTTCATCTATGCAACTGCCTGTCATCAAAAATCACTCATAACACCGTAAACATGTCAGAGTTGCCAACGGACATCACCTAAATGTGATTGTTAAGGAATAATACAGTTTTCCATTGATAGAAGATCTCTCATCTATCACTCAAGAAAGAGTCACCAAGAGATTATATGGCATCTTCACTATATGGGGTGTTCCTACGATCTTAAAGCTGACAATGGCCCACCTTTCAACAATCGAGATTCAGAGATGTTCTCAGTCATCTTAATGTGAAGCAACAGAAGAGCGCCACTCTTTGATCACAGGCCAATGGCCTTGTTGAGCGTTTCATGAGTACTCTTAAGAAAGCTGCCCAGAGTGCTGTACTAGAAAAGCTCAACCTTAAAACCGTCTTAAGTTAGACTCTTAAAACTTACTATTCGACCCCTCACTCGACCACAGGTGAAAGCCCTGCAACCTTGATCTTCAGGAGAGAAATGACGACTATGTTAGTCCACTGTACCAAAAGAAGAACAAATGCTGAGGAGGAAACTCACATGAAATACTTAAATCATAAAAGGAAAATGAAGGCCTATGCAGACAAACATTGACATGCTAAAGACGTTATGTTCACTAGAGATAGAGTGCTTGTTCGTCAACACAGCATGTTGTGACCAGCAAAGGAGATGTTGTGACTGCTCAACATCCTGGGAAGTCCATTACGCAAGATTCCTCGCATTTCCAACATAGCTCATCGAACGTCAGGCACTGATCTAAATGTAGAGACAAGTGAAGACCCCCTGAATGCTGTTGTTCCTACATCGTAAACACAAGGAGATGATGGATGGAGTGCTGAAACTTTTCAGACACTCGCCCCTAGTCACAGATCTGGGTTGAATCCATCATCATACTTCAACGTGCAGGGCATTGAAGGACTCAATTTTTGCCTACAAATCAACCCCTCTTCCTCCATCACGGGTATACTCATTTACAGACCACCCGATTGTGCAGCGGCTGCATGTCACGATTTGTGCAATTTTATTGCTCAAAAATTGTAAGTGTATACCAATTTTATGACCTTTGGAGATTTTAATTTGCACATGAATGACCCTAACTCTGCACAAGCAGCGCAGCTGGTCTCGTCCTTAGCAGGAGCCAATCTCATACAATTGATGTCCTCCCCGACGCACAAAGCGGGCCACACCCTTGATTTAGTTTTCTTAAACATTACTACCCATGATATGGTGACTCCCTACACTTTGGTGTGGTCTGATCATTACCCGAATCCTTTTTCATTTATTCTGTCTAAACCTGGACAAGTTAAGGGCAAAAGATCAATTTTAAAAAGAAACTGGAAAAACCTGACTGCAGCATCTTTAAGCCCTATTCTGCAGGACAATTATCCTCATCTATCCTTTAACCCCAATGCAGATGCAGCTGCTACAAATCGATGGATTGCCGCTGCTGTGGAGTGGTGAAATCCATTAGACTGTCTCCCTGCGCTCCTTCTCTCAAATGCCCTCATCACCACCCCCTTTTGTACCGCTTTTGGCCGCCATAAGTGTGGCAGGGTATGCTCAGACGTGAGTCCCTTGCTCACTTTACCACTGGATTCAAGTAAGCCGGGCTGAAGACGGCTGGAATGCCAAAAACCGGTCCTCTGAAGCTTGTTTCCGGTCCAGGGAAGACATGGTTTGGCAGTTCGGGCTGGACTGTTCCCATGAGGCACAGGGTCAGACTGATTTGCATATAGCCATGTCTGAACTGGGGTGGCAGAGTGGGCTAAAGAACGGTGATGGATTAAACCCAGATCTTTTGACTGGGTGTGAGTGTTTGATTGATTCAGATGCTCCGTCCATCACCACCCCCTTTTGTACCGCTCAAAGAAGCTAAAAGCAGGTGCAAACAACTACAATGCCAGTGGAGAGTGGGCTACTGTGACTTAGCAAAGGTAATCAACAAAAAAGCACTAAAAGATTTTCATTAGTCACTAAAAGCAGCCAGGCGGGATTATATTGTCTTGAGCATCCACAACGCAGATCATTCCAGTAGAGAGGTCTTTAAAGTGGTCCGAACCTTTTTTAAACCCAAAGCGATAGAGACTGAAGTGATACCGTCCCTAGCTCTGTGCAAAAATATTGCTAGCTATTTTGCCAATAAAATTTGAAAGTTCTATGACTCCTTCTCGACATCTTAAGCAACTGAGAAATTAAATATACCTGTGGGTGCGGTGGAGGTATCTTTGTTCACTAATTTCACACCTATCTCGCCTCAAGATGCTCTAGAACAAATTCAAAAATGCTGTTCTGTTGCCCCAGATGATCCATGCCCTCCTAAACTGTGGAAAATGCGGTCCCTTTCCCTGACGGACGGACTACTGCATCTATGGAACACCTCTCTTGACACAGACATCTTTCCAGATAAATGGAAACATGCAACGCTTCTCCCACTGAGAAACAAAACAAATGGTGACCCAGGGGACCTTAACAATCTTAGACCTATCTATCTGCTCCCCGCCCCAGGTAAAATGTTGGAGAAGCTGGTCCAGCGCCAACTGAACAACTTTATTGAGAGTAATGGCGCCCTGCATGATACACAATCCGGATTCCGGGTGGGGTTCAGCATGGAGACCGCTCTCCTTGAGGTGGCAGGGTCAGTAAAATGGTTGCGGGATTCAGGGGCATCAGCGCTGCTGGTGCTCCTGGATCTGTCAGCTGCATTCAACACTGTCGATCATACAATACGGGTCCGAAGACTACAACAGGTGGGCTTTGGGAGGAAAGTGCTGACATCATATCTAAGCGGTCGCACCCAGAGAGTCGCCCTACAATCATTTGAATCTAAACCTCAAAATCTTTGGTGCGGTGTTCCTCAGGGTTCAGCTCGGAGCCCTTTACGTTTTAACCTCTACCTAGCTCCACTTTTTCCTCTGATTGCTAACTGGGGAGTGAAAGTGATTTCCTACGCCGACGACTCCCAGCTGGTTTACCCTTTTCAGAAGCGGACGGTAGATGCCTTCAAGAACTTTAAAAGGTGTCTGCGAGACATAGCTCTATGGATAGACACAAACAAATTAAAACTCAATGCAGGGAAGACAGAAGTTCTGCTCTTCGGTAAGGGCCCAGTGCCAGATCCAGATCTGTGGTGGCCCTCAGAAATGGGTCCACCGCCATCCCCTGCCACACATATCCGAAATCTAGGTGGGAGATGGGAGGCTGACCTCTCTTTCTTGGCCCAAATACAGCAGGTATCCGCTACATGTTTTAGTAAACTAAGAAATCTTCGGAAATGTTTACACCGGAAGACTGACGCAAATCCGTAGTCCATGCCACAGTAACATCTAGGCTAGACTACGCAATAGGCTTATATCTTGGCCTCCCCAAATACTCTATCTGTTCCCTCCAGATGGCACAGAATGCGGCTGCGAGACTGGTCAGACGCATACCGTTTCGACCCCATGTCTCTCCGCATCTACATGAGCTCCACTGACTCCCAGTAGATAAAAGAATCAAGTTTATGGCCATGACTCTGGCCTACCGGGCCCTCAATGGAAAATGTCCTGGCTATCTAAAGAAAAAACTCTGTCCCTATAAGCAAAATCGAGCACTGAGGTCCAACTCTCAAAATTTGATGTGTACTCCCCGCTTTGAGAAAGCACGTCTGGGTGGTAGAGCACTCACAGTTAGAACGGCCACAATGTGGAATGCCCTACCAGGGAACCTCCGACAGGCTAATTCAGAAACTTGTTTCAGAAAGGCCTTCAAGACTTGGCTCTTTAGGTCAGATTAGGATGGGTTGTTAGTACCGTAGCCCTTCGGCACGCAATGCCTGCTGCTTCAGCGCCGGGACACCTCTGTTTGTGGTACCTGTCGCGCTTTACAAGCTCCAGTATTATTATTATTAAGGAGATGATGGATGGAGTGCTGAAACTTTTCAGACACTCACCCCTAGTCACAGATCTGGGTTGAATCCATCATAATTCTTTAGCTCACTTCGACACCCCAGTTCAGACCCAGCCATATGCAAATCAGTCTTGACCCTATTCCTCATGGGAATAGTCCAGCCCGAACTGCCAAGCCAGGTCTTCCCTGGACCAGAAACAAGCATCCTGGGACCGGTATAGGGTAACACCCCTCATTAGCCAGACTAGCTTGAATTCAGTGGCAAAGTGAGCAAGGGACCCAGGTCTGGAAATACCCTGCCAACTTGGGGTGAACAAAGCAAACACAAGGAGATGATGGACGGAGCACTGAAACTTTTCAGACACTCCCCTCCAGTCACAGATCTGGGTTGAATCCATCATTATTCTTTAGCTCAGTGGGGGTTGGTGACATTGTAAAGTGGTGGGGGCGTAAAAAAAAAGTTTGGGATGAGGGCCTTATGACGAGCGAGTGCAGCTGGCGAGCCTGGCCATTATAAGGTGGGTTTGTGGGGTTCTCTTCCCCCTGAGAAATTTTTGAAAAAACAGTGGGAAAACACGAAGTTTAATAAGGCAATTGTGACATCAATAAAGAGATTTCATATGATAATAATGCAGGTATACCCTAAATTAATTACTATCCGGCATCTCGACCTTGGACCAGATCTTCCGGCTCCAGGTCCTATATTGGAAAACTGCAAGAGTGGAGGGTGGCAGCCTCTACCTTGTTTTTGTGGACCTGCGGGCCGAGTTCGATCTGGTTCCCAGGGAGAGACTCTGGGTAGTGTTGGAAGAATTAGGTCTCCGCCCTACTTACTGAATGCCCTAATTAGATTTCATACAGGGAACTATGCACAGGTGAGGTGCGGGAGAAATGGAGAACTTTCGGCCCGCTTCCCTGTAACCAGGGGTGTACGCCAGGGCTGTGTCCTGGCCCCTACACTTTTTATGACATACAACAAAGCAGACCAGGTCTAGAGGGGGTGTATGACTATACCAGTGACTATAAAACAGCTGGATGCGCATGTGTGTCAGTGCCGTTGGTAGTTATTGGAAACAAACAAGCTAGAAAAAATCCCATCAGACCACCCTTATTGGTGGAGTATGCGTCACGTGGGACTTTCTGATCAAGCCATATCACATCCAACCGATTAGTGCTAGTGTGAAAATGGATGTCAGTAATCTTAGCCATGGTGTTTGCCAAAGAAGTGGACAAGTGAAGTGCAGTGCTCAAGAAATGGTGATAAATAAAATTAACTACGCAGGCTCTGACTAAGTGTGCATACAGAAGTCTGTGTGTCAAAAAGTTAAAAACACGCCTAGTGGAGGGCTATTACTCCATGGCGCTGTACAGTATGGTCGACATGTTTCAGCCTAAGGGGATTTTACCCCGGCTTTCTTCAGGACCTTGAAATGTAAAATAGCTACTGCAACCAAACCCAAGTAATGAGTTGGGAAGAGATGACGATAATGTTACTATTAAACAGATACATATCTACCAGGAATTTGGGCGTCCACTGCTGGGAGAAGATAGTCTTCTTCCTATCAACAAACGAAAAGATGTTTTTGTATAACAACACCAAATCACAATTACACAGCCACCAGAATATAGACCACTGTACAGAAAAACACCTGCATGAATATTTTGTATTCTGCATCTATACAAGCATAATAGCTTAATCGCCCAGAGGCATTTCCTCTAGGTGATACTCACCCAGCCTTGTGTGGGTGAAAAACCTCACCTCACCCGGCAACCGCTCGGGAGAACGAGGCCCCGCTCTATGGTGTAGAAAAAAAGAACACAGTAAGTACGCAACTTTACGGTGCCTAAGCAAATTGCTCTACACACTAAACCTAACAAACGTGTGATAGGTACCCATCTGCCAACACAGAGCCCTCTCTCCACATCCCTAATGACACACTTGAAATTACATATCCTGCAACATATCTCATGTCACACAGCGTATTCCCAGCATTGGGGATGTCTCTACCTAATACGCTTATTGGCAATTTAATGACCTCCTCATTATAATAACCAAACAAAACAAACTGCTCCTCCATCCCATTCAAGGGGTGTTGGTGAGAGGGGCATAGAGATTTATCTGGAGGGTAACTGTGACTGAGCTCCCCAGAAATGCAAGCTGTTTTATATCACGAGGAAAAGGGCAACAAGAGTCCCCTTGTGCTGTTTACCAGTAAAAAACAGAGACCAATTCAGCTCCTTATACTCTTATTATTTCATGTGAAAAGGCGGATCTTATTTTATCAGCCAGAGAAGCCATTAAGGCACTCACCTGTCCGTCGGTGCCCCTGTGTCTAAGCCGAGCGGAAATGGAGGTGTTGGGCGGGCCAATTTCGAATCCTTAAATACACTTTTTAGCCTTTATGTTAATGGCCTGATAGACGATCTTAATAATGTCAGGGACACTGATGCCCCGCAGTTGGCTTCTGGTCGGGTGCCCGCTCTGATGTTCGTGGACGACACTTTGTTGTTGTCGCTGACATCAACTGGCATCCAGCGGGTCTTGAACGGGTTTGTGATCTTTTGTGCCTCGCGGGGATTGGAGGTCAACTTGGAGAAAACCAAGTTTATGATTTTCAATCCCCCGAGGCACACCCGCCCGAGTCCCGTTCTGAGTGGCACTCCGCTGGAGCGAATCAAAACCTTTGTCTATCTAGGGGTCACGCTGACTGAGCATTTTGTCTGGGACCACCAAGTGTCTAAATCCGCACTGAGATTGTCGCAGATCATGAGGGGTATTGGCACTTTCCACAGAACTTCACAATCTAAACCAGTCACCCCTGCACTTGAGATCTATCGTACCCAGGCAAGGCCAGCAGCCTTGTATGCTGCAGAACTTTGGGGATATACGAACATATATAGTCTACTAAAGGTAGAGCAAGCTTTCATGCAAATTTTGCTTGGCCTCCCCCAAAGTACTCCTCTCATAACGCTGCGGCTGGACATGGGCCTGGAGCCTATTAACGATTTGGCAGCTGCACGACCTCTGCTCTACTGGAGAAGGCTCTGGTCTGTGCCAGAGCTTGTATCCTATAGAGCAGAATTTGTTGCAATTTGGGGACAGCTAAAGAACAAGAACATACCATGGTTGTCCCACGTTAAGGCTCTTCTCTACCAAGTTGGTCTGCCCCAACTTTGGGTCACACCTGAGGATAGTTGCCCGAGGTTGCAGAGATCTGAGTTACTGGTTGCTGTAAGGTACCATAACCTTGAAACATTACATTGCTCGACATCCCTGGGTAGGCTGTCCACCAAGTTCTTGTTGATGAAAATGGAACCTAAGATGGAGGCATTTTTGGACCTCGTGCAGCCCCCACTCACAAGAAAACTTTATACTCAACTGAGACATAGTTCCCACCCTATTGGGGCACTGACTTCCAAATGGGCTAACTCAACTGAGGGCAACTGCCCTGCCTGTAACTCCAGCAGTGAAGACATTGTACATATTAGGTTTTTCTGCCCGGCATATAGCAACATTCGGAAATGTTGGTTAATACCGCTGTGCAGAAATCTGGGACTCAGACAATGTGTACAAGCCTGCAGAGTTTTAACTTATGACACTGCCCCTCCTATTGTTTTCTCTGTTTCCCGTTTTTTATATGGCATGTGGTGTAGAAGAACTGTTTTTGCTAAGAAAAAGTAATTGCCCCTTGCTTTTTATTTCCTTTTGATAACCCAATGTTTAATAACTTTTTAAATTGCTTATATTTATGGTTTTATCAACGTGCCTGTACATATTTTATTGCACTTTTATGGTCACTGACCGAAATAAAGTTATCAAATGATGAATAAATTACTATCACCCTGACCACATTCTCAAATTTACATCACAATGCAAACTTCCCTAACAGTTCAGTAACAATAGGTTGCAGTTCAATAGAAAGTTCAAGTTGAGCAACAATTTCAATGTCAGACAACAACAGAGGACATCCATTAGTAAGAGACCCTTACACATTTGGGCCTAAAACAACTGCCAATGTAATGCTTCAAATTGAAACCACCTAAGGACAGGACGCAAGCACAGCTTCAGTCTGAAGTTAGCTGTATTGTTTTTAAAGGACATTCTAATATACTTTCAAGTAGCGCTCGTGTTGCTGTTTTGTGGCGCTTTAAATATAACCCATATATATCATCAAAACCAACCTACACAATGCACAACTTTGTAACCTTGAAGGTTGAGTGGGCCTAGTGCAGGCTAAGTTAATCACTGTCGCGCTAGCCACCTTCTCAAATTTACATCACAATGCAAGGTGCCCTACCAGTACAGTGTCCATGGTTTGCATTTCAATAGAAGGTTCACGATGAGCCACAATTTCAATGCCAGAGGACAACAGAGGACATCCCTTACACATTTTACATGTTGCAGCAGTTGGATGTCATTTTATAAAACAAATGCACTGAGAAAGTCGAAGAACTGAAGGCCTATTGTTTTTTTAAAGAGTGAGAGGTATGATGCTAAGTAAGGGTTGACCATCCCTGCAATGTGAGTACACATCATAGCCGGCCTTGTTTGTGGTGCTCCAAAGCACCGTGAAGAGGATGAGAAGCATCACTTTTTCACTATGCAAAGTTTTAAAAAGTACATTACAATGAGAGTTCAGCACAACTTTAAAGGCTTAGGTGGCCTTTGGTGCACAGTGCAAAGAACAAAAATTACTGAAGCACGAAAATGAACAAACCACGACGTTCATGCATCTGATATATATCCTTAAAATTAATATATTAAAGCAGTGCCCCCACAGTGACATAGGCAAGAAGTGTACAGCTACTGAAAAACCTTCCCTACATGAAAAGCTTGTGCGTAAATAAAAAGGTGGCATGAGAAATGTTTATTAGCAATAAATGTGACCCTTAATTGATTATAAAGATCAGAGGTAGGGGTGAAACAAGGCCTCAACGCCACAGATGGTCTTGGGTATTAAACACCCCTCTAGAGCGCTTTCTGTTACTTCGAAAACTGTGCTGGACTCGGGGTTCGTCCGGTTTTCGAGCACTGTGTAAAGGCAGGCTTGCAAGAGCAGCATGGAGGTGGGGTGGGGGAGGGCGAAGGTTTCGGGTCGTGGTGACAGCCCAGAACAACTACTTCCTAACACTGATCAGGAGTTGACCGTCTGGAGCGATTACCGGAAACCGATAAAGGCAAACAGGAATGCGAAATGTGTGAATGGAATTATTAGGAGCAAACAGAAATAGCCATTTAAGTGCATCGAGAATACTGCATCACTTGAATGGAAGTTAGAGCGCTTGTAATCTTGACGGGAAGTGCCCTTTCTGCCATAAGTAGTTTTACTTATGGTTGACATACGTACTGCTGGTTTTAAACGCAACATCTTCTTTATACTGTCAGTGTATGAAATAAATACTGTAACGCTAAATTATCGTATTGTTTTTAAACAGTAAATTCTCATAGTACATTAACAGCCAGCTCTGTAACAGGTGGCAGTCCTTACTCGGCAGGCTCATTTGAATATCCCGTCAAGGTCCGACCCTTTATGAGCCCTCTCTTTTCCGGTTATATTAAAAGTGTCTCTTCTTAACCACCTACCCAGTGAAATACACTTAAGCTAAAGTCGGCCTTTCAGCACAACCTCAGCATAATCTCCTACGCCGACGACACCCAGCTGATCCTCTCCCTGACCAACGACCCCGCCAGAGCCAACCTGCACGAAGGGATGAAAGAGGTAGCCGAGTGGATGACGACCAGCCGCCTGAAACTGAACTCTGACAAGACGGAGGTCCTCATCCTGGGCTCTTCACCCTCCGCCTGGGACGACTCCTGGTGGCCTCCCGCCCTGGGCACCGCACCCAAACCGACAGACCATGCACGCAACCTGGGCTTCATCCTGGACTCCTCCCTCTCCATGACCAGGCAAGTCAACAACGTCTCCTCGGCGTGCTTCAACATCCTACGCATGCTACGGAAGATCTTCTGGTCGATCCCCACCGAGACCAGGAAGACCGTCACCCAGGCCCTCGTCACTAGCCGACTGGACTACGGCAACGCCCTCTACGCCGGTACCACCGCCAAGCTCCCGAAGAGACTCCAGCGGATCCAGAACGCCTCAGCCAGACTCATCCTCGACATCCCACGAACCAGCCACATCTCCGGACATCTGAGAGACCTTCACTGGCTCCCCGTCAACAAAAGGATCACCTTCCGCCTCCTCACCCACGCACACAAAGCCCTACACGACCAAGGCCCGAGCTACCTCAACAGCCGGATCAACTTCTACGCTCCCAAACACCACCTCCGATCAGCCAACCACGCCCTCGCCGCCGTCCCCCGCATCCGAAGAGCGACTACAGGAGGAAGGTCCTTCTCCTACCTGGCCGCCAAGACCTGGAACTCCCTCCCGACCGACCTGCGCCTGACCCAAGACCACCTCTCCTTCAGGAAGAAGCTGAAGACCTGGCTGTTCGAGCAGTAGCGGCACCCCCCCTCCCCCAAGCGCCTTGAGACCCTACGGGTATGTAGCGCGCTCTATAAATGTCTTTGATTGATTGATTGATTGATCAGCGCGTATGTCCCCGCCGGCCCCAGCTGCTCAAGGTCATTCACTGCAGCGTCTGTATAGGTCTGTTTAAAAACTAAAATATGTATTTATTTATATTTATTTAGAGATTTCATATAGTGCTGGCAGGACCCGTGGGTATCAGAGCGCTTTAGAACATGAACACAGGCAATAAGATACATCTTTCCGTCAGTGTAAAGAAAATGTTACAATTCTTTCATAAACGCATACATTTCCAAAAAGAAAATCTGCACTAAATTCAGTTTTGAAATAAAAAGTTAAGCATATAAGCCAACTAAGACTACTAAAATGCTCTCTACACCTGCACTCGCAGACCTGTGCTCTGGCTAACCAGGAGGCCCGCAGTATGGGCCGACAAACACTCTGCTTGCCGAGTTGTGCTGCTGGGCTATGACCTGGGGGCACCGCATCGACAATTAGGCATTCACACTTAGTTACGGCCGGCCGGCAAAAGGGGGGGGGGGGATGTTGCGGGGGACGGCGGCGGTAGTAAAATAAAGAAAACTTACTGCTTCTTCCGCTCCTTCTACCATCCAGATCGGATCTGGACTGGTGGTCAGACTGCGAGACTGTGGCACAAATTCAATTATAGGCGTGATGGCGCTGTCCATGTAGCTTAGTGGGGCAACGCCCCAACGCCCCAACAGACATCGCCACTGCTTAGCTCACTTTGCCACCCCAGTTCAGAGCCAGCCATATGAAAATCAGTCCTGACCCTATTTCTCATGGGGATAGTCCAGCCCAAACTGCCAAGCCAAGTCTACTGGAAACAAGCATCCTGGGACCGGTTTGGGGTAACACCCCTCATCAACCAGGCTAGCTTGAATCCAGTGGCAAAGTGAGCAAGTGTCAGGAGCCGGGTTTCTCATATGTTTGAGATAATGAACACCCCATAACCACCACCACACAAGATCCGACAGGTTGTGAAAGGCTGCATGGCACAGAGTCAGTTGGGATGGGGGATTCACCAGAACAACCAGCTATCCCAGTCCATCACCATTATTAGTGGAGTTTCTGCAAATTCTTGGCCTAAAACCCCAAACTCTCCATGCAGCAATTGTTCTCTTTCTTTCCCTCAAATCATCCCAATGTCCAAAGTTTGTTTACCAGATCATGTCCCTTGAAAAGAACAACAGAAGCGCGTTGCAGGTTAGAAGTCCCCAGCCACGAACCGCAGGTCCAAACATCCAGGAAATGACGCGGTCCAAGGGAGAGGGGAGTGCCTGGTAGAAGGGGTCCGCAAAGTCCTTCAAAGCTCAGTGTCAAAGTAGAACGCAGAATGGTATCACCCTCATATTAGGCCTGCCAATAAAACACACAAGGCCTCACATACATCATCTAGAGTAAGCCTAGCATCAAACACCGTAAAACTTCATGAGCAGGGGTACACAGGGCCGTGGAACAGCTTCCTGACCACCTTTATTTTCATAAAGAAATAAAATAAATAAGTCAAGAAATCATGTGATATATAGGAAACCTCCCAAAAGACCAAGAAAAAGAACTAGCCCAAAAGAAATGTCCAGAAAAAGGGACGTAGCCAAGACACCTGTTGCCACGAGGGTCCCGTTGCATGCCGCAACTAGAAGGGTTTAGACTTGATCTCAGGGCTCGTTGTGATCGCCAAGAGCATTCAGTTGCAGCACACCCCCTCTTTGTACATTACCCCACACATGTGTAGGTCAAAAGGCACTGCCTACACCGATAAACACCACCATGCACTCACTAGGAGTGATAGGATATTGGAGGGCTAGCGCCGCCCACATAGTGCGAGGTAATAACTGAAACCCTCAACATGCTCACGAAGATCACCCTGTAAAATGTCTTTTCAGACATGGAGGGGGGCAGGGGACGCCCAACAACTCATAAAAATGAATGTGTCCCACTCTGTAACTTGAACCCATCATAGACACCCCGATTGGGGCCACCTTCCAGTGCCTCGCTAAAATTTGAGTGAATGGAATGTGGAGAGTACATCCTTAAAGAAAAGCACAGGAACTACGAAGGAAATGATTGAGGATGGCATAAAGCACTGTTTTCTCAACTAACCAATGAACGCAGCTCTTATACAACAGGTAGGCAATCAAATGCCCAAATGCACCACCTTCTCAACAGCCACATCAGCACCCAGACAGGATCTATGGTGTAGGAATTATGATCTACGGACTGAAAACTTTTTATCTCAAACTTTGTTAACTAAAGACCCTCCCAATTACCAGAGGATTACATACATCTCCCCTGGATTCATCCCAAGACCTGCAATGTTCAATAAGTTATGTATTATTGCATTTCTATATTCCCTCTGTTTACTATGTGTGCTGTCCCATCCATTCGTCACCAAAGAACTGCCTAGTCAAATGGAGTCCACGCCAAAGCTACCACTGTGCCTGCATACGGACCTCTCCCATATCACTTATAATTACACGGAACCTAATGCACCACACAGAGCATTCTTACACAACACATGCTATCTACACATGACCACCGTGGGCTCCAAGACATCAGCCAGGTCATGTTACGTCAGTTTGCTGATACCACGTACAGTAAGCACAGACATTCTTTACTTGTTCCAAGAGGTAGCCCCCGAAAAAGCAAAATGCGTTCTCCACTTATACCTATGTAGGATTAGGGCCAAATTAAAAACCAAAAGAGTCTAACTCCATAGAGTAGTAGTGATTCTGATCTGAACGAGACCAATCCTACAGCATTATACCTTTTCACCGAGCCTAGTGACATTCAAAATTAGCCAGATAGGTTGCGCAGGTGGGGCACCATTGGGGTGAATACTATTTGGGCCAGAGACTTTCCAGAGAAGAGATTCTAGGAGGTAGCAAAGCCACCACATCAATGCATGAACACGCCCACACCCGCTTCCATCTGTGGTCCCAGGGTGTCCCTTAGCATATCTGGGGCCATCTTTTTTAACAACAAATGGACCCCTTAAATGGAGTTTCAGTCTAGGGCAATCTGCCTCGATGATATGAAGGGAAATGAGTCTTCTAGGGGAGGGTTGAACACTAGCATGGATACCCCATTTCAGAGCATCTGGGATACAGAGGTGAATAGAAATACATGGCTAGAAGGGAAGGGGCAACCCCCAATTGTATAGAAATGTACTTTGTATTCCTTGAGTTTCAGAGTTGAAGGAACCATTACACTGGAAATAAATGAATGCTGTGGCACAATTCTGCACATTCCGGACACGCAATTGGGTACCTCCACGCTGATGTACACTTATTGGCAATGCAGTGAGTTCACCTACACTCACCTCATCCTTGGATGGCATGGCCTCTGCTCCCATGTCGCCATACACACCCTGACCCTGGTCTTTCTGAAGATGATCCGTCAGAGTTACACCAACACCCGCTAAAGAAGACAACCACTCTGTTGCATCAGGCTCAAGAAAATTAAGATAAATTATGCAAAATATGGTGTTTAGAATGAAACCTTTCAAAATGACATGGAAATAGCTCTAAATCATGTTAGATTTCAGTACATTCTTCACACCCTTCATTATTTTGATTAGAATGGTTAGAAATCTTCTAACACCTAAATACATCACATTTATCTTTTGATTGATACACATTAAATCAATCAATCAAATGTCTTGTAAAGCTTGACTACTCACCCGTAAGGGTCTCAAGGGTCTCATTGGATTAGAAACTGAAACGGTTTAAACAATGAACCTATATTACTTAATGTATATGTTTCCCTCTGTACTACAATTTATTCTCATGATTTTTTTCTCATGATTCTTCAACGTATAGTTGGCACCGTTGGTGGACGTTTGGCCTTTTTCTCTCAAATGTGTCATAATCGGATTTGTGTGTTAGTGAAAAGGCTCAGCACTTTATCTGCTTCTTTACATGCATGCCATGTCACTGGCTGTTTCTAGGAGCTCTACCACATGCCAACCGCTATTCCTGATTTGCAAGTCATAACCCTGTTCACAACTGTTCTCTGTGTATTAATGGCTTGATTTTCCCTCAAACCATGTGGACTGGGTGCAGACTAAAGATGACCCTAGTTCATTGGCAAAACAGGATTTTGTTATTAAGAACAAATTAAAAAGTGTTAGAGGATCCTAAAGCTGAAAATGCAGTGAAAATCTTTCCTGACAGTTAGGCATTCAGGCACACCCGACAAATGCCTATTCCTGTCTTGTTAAGGGTCACCCTCACTGACCAAATGTAAATATTGCTAGTGACCCTGGAGTGGGACTAATTGTTTCAGGGAGATCCTGTAATCACAGTCCAGATGTAAAACAGTGAGTGTTTGATTGATTCGGATGCTCCGTCCATCACCACACCCTTTTGTACCGCTTTTGACCCCCATAAGTGTGGCAGGGTATGCTCAGACGTGAGTCCCTTGCTTACTTTGCCACTGGATTCAAGCAAGCCGGGCTGAAGACTGCTGGAATGACAGAAACCGTTCCTCGGAAGCTTGTTTCCGGTCCAGGGAAGACATGGCTTGGCAGTTTGGCTGGACTGTTCCCATGAGGCACAGAGTCGGACTGATTTGCATATAGCCATGTCTGAACTGGGGTGGCAGAGTGGGCTAAAGAACGGTGATGGATTAAACCCAGATCTTTTGACTGGGTGTGAGTGTTTCATTGATTCAGATGCTCAGTCCATCACCACCCCTTTTGTACCGCGTGTGGCAGGGTATGCTCAGAAGTGAGTCCCTTGCTCACTTTGCCACTGGATTCAAGCAAGCCGGGCTGAAGACGGCTGGAATGCCAGAAACCGGTCCTCGGAAGCTTGTTTTCGGTCCAGGGAAGACATGGCTTGGCAGTTCGGGCTGGACTGTTCCCATGAGGCACAGGGTCAGACTGATTTGCACATAGCCATGTCTGAACTGGGGTGGCAGAGTGGGCTAAAGAACGGTGATGGATTAAACCCAGATCTTTTGACTGGGTGTGAGTGTTTGATTGATTCAGATGCTCCGTCCATCACCACCCCCTTTTGTACCGTAAAACAGCAAGCATGCAGGTGCAGATGGCTGTTTGGGACCAAACTATCATCTGTTACTGAGACTCAAATGAACTAGTGGATTTTGTCACATTCCTCACACCCATGAAGACCTACCAGATTAGCCACTGGACCATGTGATAGAGGGGGAAACTCAATTTATTTGCAGCATTTCTGACCTTTAGCATCGAGAGGTCAAACCTCCATCACTGAGCACAAATTGGTACTCCTAGATGGAAGCTGTTCAGTTGAATCTAGGGAGTTGAATCAGTTAGTAGCTCCCTGTAGATATCCTTGGTCATTGTCCCACTTGGACACAGTCCATCCAACTTCATACTGGTCTTACTCCCTTGCTGTAAAGTCTATTTAGAAGAAAGCTGCCATAATATTGAGTGAGGGCTTCTACACAGGATGCAGCAGAAAAAGACCAGTGTCTCTCGTGAGCCTACTCCTCACCAAAAGATCAAAATACAATAAAAGCTTCCATCACGAGGATCCATCCCAAATGGAGTGCTTTTGTTGCTGGAAAGTTGTTCCTGTACAAGAGCAACTCTGTAATATGTGATAAGGTAAGTGGCAATCTGGAACTAGAAAAGAGGCCTGGACACCTTTTTGACTACCTACCACCCAGGTTACCAGTATGTCAATGCAGACTGGACTTAATATTTTCCAATATAGACCAGTTGGTCTGTAAACCCCCACTTCCTCTTACATGGATAAACAATTTTATATTTATAAACCAGATAGAACAAGCCATTAACTCCTCAACAGTCCTCTTCAGCATTGTACAGGTCTTTATCTCCCCGCAAGTTTGCAGTCAATCCCCAGAGGAATCTCAAGAGCTTTGAGATTCATTGGCTACCTACTTTCAGGAAAAGATATCCAATATCTACACTAAGTACGTGGCTGATCCGCCTCAAGACTCAGAGACCATCACTGAGACAGGAGAGGGAGGAAAAATAACCCCTAGGACTTTGGACTGTTTCCAACCTGTTACCCTAGAGGAAGTATCCAACTCAGTGGCCACAGCTAAATCTGGCTCACCCCGAGAACCATGCTCCCCCAAGACTATGGCGTTTCTAGTCTGTTGCTGCGCACCCTTGATTAAAAAAAAGATACAAACGGGAACCATCACTATAACATGGAAGGAAGCTTGTGTGTGGCCCATACTGAAAAAGCCACTTTGGACCCCCAAAGTACTCAGCAACTGTCATCGAATTTCCCTGCTGCCTCTCCCTAGTAAGCTACTGGAAGGCCTAATAAATAGGCAGCTGGGATCCTATGTTGAAACAAAAAATATCCTTGACCCTTCCCAATTGGGGTTCTGCACAGGTTTTAGCACAGAGACTGCACTTTTGGCCATGTCTGACTCTCAGACAGGGGATGCATGAAAGAAGCCCGGTAGTACTGATATTATTGGACATGTTCATGACCTTCGACACTATCTTCCATCTACGGCTCATGAACAGATTGAAGGCCAGCGGCATACAGGGAACAGCACTGAAATGGCTGCAGGACTTTCTGTCAGACAGACAACAGACAATCATGTTAGGCCCATATTCTTCAGGCAAAATGCAGTAGGACAAGGGTGTAAGTCAGGGATCATACATTAGCCCGACTCTGTTCAATAAATATATGGCCCAACTGGCAAAGACGGCAGAGCAATTTGGCTTTGAGATCATCTCATACGCTGACGACACCCAGCTTATGTTTACTATTGGCCCACACCTAGAAAGAGAGCTTCTCGACCGGAATGATAAAAATCTCTAACTGGATGACTGAGAATCATCTCCAGATTAATCCAGAAAAAAATTAGATTATGCTATTCGGTAAAGCTCCGGGCATTTGGACGGATGATTGGTGGCCCCATCAATTGGGTGCCATCCCGTTGCCTAAACAGAAGATAAAAAAACCTAGGAATAAAACTGGACCAAGCCCTAACAATGAAAGACCATATTGCTGCCATCACAAGCTCCTACTATTACGATATGCGTCTCCTGCGCAGAATTTTCCCCCTCCTCCCCACAAACGCCCGTAGAACCCTGGTCCAGGCAATGGTAATCAGCAGACTGGACTATGGGAATGCACTACTGGCCGAAGTGGGTGATACCCTGCTGTCAAAGCTACAGGTGGTCCAGAACATCGCAGACAGACCTATTCTTAACCGCCCTGCAGGCACCGTTTCTGCACCCGTGCTCAAGGAACTGCACTGGCTCCCAGTGAAGAAGCGTTCCCATTTCGAAATCTGCTGCCGCACGTATAAAGCCCTCAGAGGCAATGGTCCACTCCATCTTAAAAATAAACTTACCGCCTACATCCCCAACTGAAGTCTTCGATCAAGTACTCAATCCCTTCTTTGCGTACCCTGAATCCGTCACACCCGCACCGGGGGTAAGGCTTTCTTGTACTGTGCCCCACATTTAGCAAATTCAGGAAACAACTAAAAGCTTATCTCTATTGAAATACCTGGTCTGCTCTTCCGACCACGGATCGGCAACAGCGCCGAGATGCCCCCAGGTGATACTTGCGCTATAGCAAATAACACTAACATAACTTATTCTGGCAGTGGTGGCTATTCCACTCCTAGCACCAATTCAGTTATTACAAGTCACAGTAACACCAGCCCTATTACCTCTTCTAAAACCTCTGGTACAGGCCCAGCTGCCTTCTATGGGCCTCTAATCATATATACCAAATGCACCTTCAAGTGGCAGAGATATTCATGATGATCTGTGTCCCAGGTCTTACCCAAGATAAAAGGTAACAATTTGATACTTCAAAATTACCAGAACATAGGCTGGGGCGAGTAGGGATGCTAACAGAGTTTAATTCTACCAACAGTTCTTCTCAGTGCTAGTTAAAACACTGACACCCGGAGGGCATGGCTTGGCGGCAATGGCTGCCTGATGAACAAGCTCCACCGGAGCCGAGCCCTAAATCCCCAAATAAATCCGGCTATGATACGGCAGGAGAGGACCCAGAACATTCCCAGCGTTAGTAAAGAAGTTTGAGACCAGACTGCTGCTAATTCTGGCCCCAAAAATCACCCTGAGACCACCCTGTGACTCGGAAACATCGCTGCGGGAGCCTGAAGTAATCGAAAGCAGCCTAGGGGAGACACCCTTGGGGACTGGTAGACGTACCCTGCGAGGCGACTGATAGCTGCTGGAGGACCTGTGCTCCCCGACTCCTGATGTGGTGCTCCCCAGGCATCCGCCATCAGCTTGGGAGGCCCGATTCGATAGCGGCAGAATTGGTGAGGTGTGGAGTTAGCGGTCCCGGGGCCTCGGAGAAGCTGTACCTACGACTGTGGATGCTAGGCAGGGACGAATGCCTGCGCCGCAGCCCATGCGGTATTTCACTGCAAAAGGTGAGCGGTGATCTTTCTGGACTCCCCCCGGCTTGGCGCGCCACCGCGTCTCAGGGCGGAGCGGTGTAGAGCGGGCAGGTGCATCGAGACAGGCCGCGGCCTCAAAGCATTGCGGCGAAGAGCTTCCTTCTTCTCTCGTGGTGGATGAGGCCTGCCCGGAGTCAAGGGATGTGATATTGCCAGGAGTACACTGGGGCGAATGTGTGGCCCACGCCTTGTGTTACTGTGGGTGGAGGGGGCTGCATACTGGAGGCGGGAGGTCGCCCTCTCTCCTAGACGTGGGTGCGGTGGACCCGCGCGTCAAACACAATCCAAAGTGCATCTTCGTCAGGGCCTGCAGGAGTGGCACACGCTGTACAGATGGATTTTTCCACAGCGCCCTTGACCCAACTGCCTGCCTAAAAGTGAAGAAGCCAGCAGACACCGGAGGGGAGGCAGAGATCACCACCTGGCGGGTAGGTGACGAAACCCCTGGGGACCTGAGGGGAAAAGGCCCCACCCCCTGCCACGCGCAGATGGCGGTTGCGGGGGGGGGGGTCACTGCTCAAACGAACTGCCGTCCTACGGAGGAGAGCCGCAATACCACGGGGAGAGGAATAATCTTTTTGTGGTGTGGCCTGTATAAGTGAATACGCACAATGAAGACCAAGGGTACCGCGACAGTGCAAACCAACAAACTGGACAAATATGCTGTCCCGAAGTCAACCTCACAAGACGAGGGAGCTCCAGGTGACCAGTCAGACACCACAGAACCATCTCTCACATCCATAATGGCTGCCATCCAGGTACTGGGGACCACTCTCGAAACAAAAACAAAAAAAAATCGACGAAGTATCCATCAAAATGAACTTGCTGAGAGCTGATATGAACAAAACGGTGACAAAGTCAAAACTAATGAAGCTAATGTCCTGGAACTCCAAACCTCCACGGAGAAGCTTGAGGAACGGGTCAACACACTGGTTCACCAACACCGTCAAATGGCTCTGAAGCTCAAAGATCAAGAAGGGAGGGCCTGTCGAAACAACAGAGTGGTTGGAGTCCTGGAAAGCGCGGAAGGGCCGAGTGTGGACCTTTTCCTTGAAGACATAATCCTCTGCCACCTTGAACTGAAGCGGCTCTCCTCGCTATTCACTATCGAGAGGGCACACCGGGCGCTGATCCCCAAACCGGGGACGGCCCCTAGGACTATAATCGCAAAAATCCTCGATATTGCAGGCAGCTCGAGCTCAGGGAGACCTGCAATATGAAAATTCTACGATACGATTCTTTCCGGCTTTTACGCTTAAAGTGCAACAAGACTGCCGCTCATTTGAAGGAGTAAAGGCAGCCCTTAGAAAAGAGGGATCAAATATATGATGTTCTTACCAGCAAAGCTCAAGGTCATAGTGGACGGCAAATCATTATTCTCCACTACTCCACAGGAGGCACACGACTGGCTGGATGGGAAAGCTATGCGGGGCACGGCGGCAGCAATTGGGGAGGGGGGGGGGCAATTGGGGAGGGGGGCATCTGGGGAGAGACCCACGCGCGATTGCCGGGATCAACAGATGTAAGATCGGACACAGATAGACTTAGCCAGCATTCCTGGGCAAGTTGGTGACCCAGAGAGACTGACTCTAGCTTCCTGATCTGGAATGGACGAGACTACCTCAGCAAAATGTAATGTATAACCTTTTTTGCTAATAAAATGACTGGGGTGGGTCCCATGAGGCGTTGGCCGGTAAGACTGTGGAGCCTCAAAACATGGCATCCCCCGGCACAGCTGGGGATAGATCTATGGCCAAAGACATTCAACAGAATAGACCCTTTATGCCGGACTATTAAACAGGCCTTACTAATGTAAAACATGTCCCTCGCAGGAAGGGGGGCGGGAGACATGTTGTGTGGGATGAGTCCCAAACCATCTCGGGGTCCCAAACCTGACAAGCCTAGAAAAGTATGGGTGTGTCTTCTGGCGGCCGGAGCTGGTACTAGCTCATTTCCCCACATCACTGTTGACTGGTTTCTAGGGCGATAGGCACTCTGCTAGTTGGGGATGAGGGTAGTTTCAAGCCTACGTGGTAGGGTAGCAGGGAGGGGGGATGGTGTTGGAGGGGTTCAGAGGTCGATTGTGTTCTTTACTTTCATTGTTGGTGTTGGGGGGAGGGATCAGGGGAGGTGCACTGGTCATGCAAGAAACAAAGTAATGTGATCGGCTGGTGTTGCAAACCTCGCAGGTTGTACGGAAGTGGGATAAAAGCTTAAAACTCTAGAGTTGAAATGTCAACGGGTTGGGAGTTAAGATAAAAAGAAGTATTGTACTCCAACACATAAAACGTCACCTACCGGATGTCTCTCTACTCCAAGAGACGCACTTAATCAGAAACAATTTCAAGGCACTAAACAGACGGGGATGCACAATGGTGGCGCACACTGGCTTCACCTCTGAGTCCTGAGGGGTGGCCAGCCTAATCAGGCGTTCCCTCCCGCTAAGTATTAAGCACACCCGGACTGACCCGCTGGGACGCTTCACGGCGATCTCGGGACAATGGGAAAGGCTTACACTCACTTTGTTAACGGTTTATATACCACCAGGTCTCCAAACACAATCATACAAAGATCTTGGGACACTCCTACTTTCCCTTCAGGAAGGGCAACTCATAATTGGGGGGGGGGCTTCAACTCAGTTGCATCGGGCCTGCTCGATCGGCACCCGTCATCAAAGCATTTGGCCTCACAGACGTATGGAGGTGGCGCTACCCAAACCTCGAGCAATACACATTCTTCTCTGGATCACACCACACTCTCTCCAGGTTAGACTATATTCTTATGCCTCTTCACTTAAACACAACCACTCAGGATATCAAACACCTGGCACGAGACATTACCGATTACTCCCCCCTGTGGATCCATCTCACGATCGGGGAGAAGAGGGTAGGCTTTATAGCACCTATAAGTCCTTGGCACCTACACAACGTGGAGGCCAGAACTACTGCTGCCCGGGACATTGATCATTATTTCCAAGAAAATGAAGGTGCTGTGGATTCCACTACCACCCTGTGGGAAGCATTTAAAACAGTAATTAGGGGGCACACCCTTTCGACAATAGCAGGGCTGCGTAAGGAAAGAGAAAAACAACTGGTAAATATCGAAGGTGACCTCCTTAGTCTTGAGGAGGTAGCAACAGATGGCGAAGATCAAGCTGCTCTTCACCAAATGCAAATTAAGGTCGCCGAATACAAAGAAATAGCAACCGACGCTGCTATAACCCTCGCAAGAGACAGGGACGGATGCTTAGATGACCAAGGGGACAAAGCGGGCAAATTGATAGCTTGACTTGACAAACGAGAAAAGGCACAGAGATTAGTATCGGAGCTATAAAGCAGTTCGGGTGCGATTCTTACAGAACCTCATGACATAGTTTGTGAATTCGCTGAGCACTTTGAGCGAATGTATCGAAGGGGCCCAGAACTCCCGGCGGAAGACTCTTCCAACTTACTTGTAGACATTCAACTACCTACTCTTTCAGACCTGGATCGAGAGGCATTGGAGAGCTCACTCACCGACGACGAGCTGGCTAAGGCAATTAGGGACCACCGGCCAGGCAAAGCCTTGGGCCCAAGTGACCAACCTATTGAGCTGTACAAGCGCAAACTCGACAGATTGGCACCTTTCTTGAAACGTATGTTTGAAGACAGCAGAGAGGTGGGAGTGCTGCCACGGGACCAGGGAATCACTACGCTGGTTGCCATTCCTAGGGCGGGGAAACCTAAAGACGAATGTGCCTCGTATAGACTGATTTCTTTACTGAACGCAGAGCCCAATATACTTGCAAAGCTCTTAGCAAATAGACTCTGGCCAGCAATAGATAAATTAGTCCACCCAGACCAATCTGGATTTATGCCACACCGCAACACTGCTCTTAATCTGCATCAACTTCACGGAGTGCTGGGGCACTGCTCCACTATCCAAGAGGATGCCATCGCAGTTACTTTGGACGCGACAATGGCGTTCGATACATTGGAATGGGCATACCTGATCGCGGTCCTTAAAAAGTTGGGCTTTGGCCCTAATTTCATTGGCTGAGTTCGACTTCTCTATATGGAACCATTGGCCCAAGTGGTCGTTAACAACAAAACCTCGGAAGTGTTTTCACTCAGTAGGGGAACGAAGCAGGGCTGTTCGCTCTCGCCACTGTTCTTCGCGCTATCCTTTGAGCCGCTAGTGACCAGGATATGAAGAGTTTCTTCTATCCGGGGACTTAAATGGGCCGAAGGGTGGGAAGACCGGATCTCCTTATACGCAGACGACATACTCCTCTATCTCACCTCCCCCCAAAAGTCATTACGGGTAGTTCTAGACATATTCACTAGCTTTGGGAGAAACTCTGGTTACAACATTAACTGGAAAAAATCACTGTTATATGTCCTACATGGGAATCCCCCCTCCATGCCAAAGGACTGCCCGATTCAGGTAGTCATAGAAGGATTCATATACCTCGGCATTTTAATTTCCACTGCCACCAAGACCCGCTACGAACTGAACCTCCTCCCACCCTTGCAGAGATTCAAGCGAGACACCGCCACCTGGAAAACACGCCCACTGTCTCTCCTTGGACGGGCAGCACTCTTTAAAATTATGGCACTGCCATGTTTTCTATATGCCCTCCAGAATTACCCAGACCTAGTCCCACCAGGGTTTTATAAAGATATTGAAACTACACAAAGAGACCTCCTATGGGACGGGAAACCACGTATTTCGCTCCCTGAACTAACACTAGGTTGATATGATGAGGGAATTGCCCTCCCCGACATTAGGAAATACTACTGGGCGGCATACCTCTCAGCCATCAACCAATGTACATACCGTAGTGGTGGTGATCTCGCCTATTGCATTAACAGGTGGATTCTCCAGAGAGGTGATTTCACTATGGTGCTGTACTCCAAGCCAAACATATATCCCCTTACAGGGCCTACAAGACACTTGGTCCAACTTTGGCATGAGGTAAACCGCAGCTTGGAGTGGGCAAATAAACTCACACTGGCGACTCCACTCTGGGATTCAGAGTGCCTGGGTACACTGGGTCGTACCAGGGGATTTGGCAAGTAGGATCTAATACGGCTCTCACGCATAGGAGACCTCTGGGGACCCCATGGAATGTTGACATTTGCCTCACTACAGCAGACACACGAGATGGCTAATTCGGAATATTTTCGATATGCTCAAGTTCGGCACTCCCTTCAGGCAAACATCCCAGCAGGTTCAGTACTTCCAGGGTCCTCTCCCTTTGAAGATAGATTACTAAATGGATACCTGCCAGAGAAAACCATATCACTTACTATAAAAAGGTCATACACCAGACTCCTGATCCCCTAAGGATATTGAGGGAGAAATGGGGGCGGGACAGTCTTGAAATAGACGATGAGGAATGGCAAAAAGCACTCTATTCCCCTAAGGAAGTCGCCATTTCAGCGAAGCTAAGACTGATCCAATTAAAGATCCTACATCGGGTGTACCTCTCTGGACACAGATTGGTGTTGATGGGCAGGAGCCAAGATGGGATGTGTAGGAGGCAGTGTGGACTTGAGGGGACTTTCCTGCACATACTCTAGGAGTGTCCATTAATCCAACATTACTGGAAAAAAGTCAATGGATGTATGAACACGGTATGGGGGTGGAAATTCGACTTGAGATCAAAAGATGTCTCCTGAACATTTGGGAGCCCACAGACTTAAAAGCAAAGGGCAAAACCTGGGTGACGCTGGGCAGATGGCTGATAAGCAAAACATCGCCCGGCTCTGGGGAGCGGCAACGCCACCAACGCTCAATGCATGGAAAGACGACATGGACTGGTGTATGGTATGGGAAAAAACTGTTTATGTAGCTTGAGGCTGTCCCCGAAAGTGGATATCGCTTTGGACTAGATTGAATGAGTATCGTGGGAATGTGTGTGAACCCCCATTTGCCCCCTCCCTTGATGAACCAACAACGCCATGATATATGTAAGTAAGTAGAATGTGACCACCTTAATACTGTCCGCTATTATAATGTATGACGCTTCTGCCTGCCAAAGACAATGTAAAACAGATCTCTTGTATGTAATGACCATTTCCTTGATTGTTCAATAAAAAGAAATTTAAAATAAAAAAAGTTCCAATCAAAAAACCTTTTTCAAAAGAGCAAGATTAAGAAGAGCAATAAAATGGGATAAGCTCAGCCTAAATAGCAACCGTATCTCCTGTATTGTTCTTGTATCTTTGATGGAATATTCGCATCGTCATGAATCCGAGAGTGTCACCGTCACTTGGTTTCTCTAATGTTTATGCTTATTTTTTTCTATTGGGTAAGCGGTTGAAGGTGTCTCACGTCCTCTCTACTCTGCCGAAAATAAATCAAGCTAAGCAGCAAAAAACAGAACAAAAAAACACACACCCTGCTAAAGAGAACATCTGTCTCTTGGTGTAATTCTAAGCCACCCCTTCGGAGGCTGCGGCCAATCAAAAGACTTCAGGTCTTCATAAAGACTCTGGGGGTAAGAAATAAACTACATTGCATGTGATCCATATCAAAGAGTCTGTGGAAAAATAAGTAGTGGGCACCCAAACATGCTCTTGGATGTCCCTCAATTGACTCTCTGTTAAGTAACCCTTTACTGAGGCTAATTAGAAGGACACAGTTTTGTCAGCCCACATGAACTCAGAAGCAAAATGTCCTGAATTCTGTCACAAAGAAACTGCATCTGTCCTTGAAGATCTTATTCAAGCAAGTCTATGCCAATATCATCATGGAACTATGCGATAGATCTGTAGCAACCATTTGACCCTCTGTCTAGCAGCTCCTTGACTAGGTCCAGGAGACTTTTGACTTATGTCCAGCATGGCAAGGTGTCTGCTGATTAGAAGCTGCTAATGTTTCATTAGCTCATTGATTTTTTTTTTTGCCAAACAATTTTTATTCACATTACATCTTCAAATACATCATTCCAACAAGAGAATAGGTATTATGTGTAGTGGCAATCTTCAAGGCAATTATATTGACATATAGTACGGTCATCTCCAGAATAGTTCCTTTGCGGTAAATATTTTCAGCCTCACCAACAGAAGAATCCAGTATGAAAACAGGATTAAAACCCCCATTCACACATCCCCTCACACCCCCCTCACCCCCCTGCAACCTTCCCCAACTGTCCCCCCCAACTCAACCCCCCCTACTTCCCGCCTCCCCCTCCCGCGTGCCGTAGAGTGTCTTCCTTAGAGTGGAAAGACGCTTGAATTTGTGGTCTTATGTAGCAATTGGACCAAGACATATCATGTGAAGTAGACGTCCCACTGTACAGGAAGGGGTAGCAGATTAACCATTCGAGCAAAAATGAGGTGTCTACAACCCCCGTGACATACTACAGTGGGTATTCTTCAGGGTAAACAAGGTAGAACGTCCCACAAATCACCAAGTTAAGACGCGCCTAGGGAAAACCAACCTCATCTCCGCCGAAGACAATCCCTCGAGAAGGCCAGATGCTCGGGCAACAAGTAGCAACCGAGTTTGGACCCCAGTGGTATGGGGATGTCAGTGCCATTGGAACGTGGATGTCGGGGCGGGTCCCTAATTAAGCCGCTTTCCCCCTCTCTGATAACAAGGCAACCCCAGCAACTTCTACATCTTAGTGTGGACTCACCCCAGCCCCATCCTCAAAACACTCCTCCTCCTCATCCACCGGGAGTGAGAGCTCGGTGACCAATCGCTTCCATGCTCTCGCCCTTTCTAATGCCTGCTCTATACCCGTACGGTGTGCAATTTGAAGCCGGATCCCTCCCTCACACTCAGCCCATTTAATAAATTCAGCCTTCCATTTAACTAAGCTAGGACCTTTCTTTGCCTTCCATTGGGAGGTTATGGACCTTTTAGCTAGAAGGAATCCCAGGTTTATAAATTTACTTGTGATTTTATTATTTGAAGTGTGAGGAAACCAATGGAGAATGCACTGTGCCATGGAGGGTTGTAGATCTCTTTCAGTGATTTCCCTCAGCACGGTCGTCACTCCCTGCCAGAAGGGCTCAAGCAGCGGGCAGTCCCATAGCATATGCTTAAAATCGGCCTAAACTTGGAACATCTACGGCAGGACGCCAACTGGTTTGGGAAAAATTTATGAAGGTGGACAGGCATGAGGTAAGCCCTATGCAGGATGTAAAAATGCACCAACTGGAACCAAGCATTACGCGTACCCTTCCAAGCTCTCTCCACTATTCCACTCCATGCCGCATCTGGAATGTCTTCCCCCAAATCCTCTTCCCACTTTGTTTTTAAGGCTGTTAAGGGGATCAAAGCCTCTAGGGTCATCCGCCTATACAAACACGTTACTGCCTTAACTGTGCCTGCTGCAACTACAATATACTGACACCCCATAGACATAGTCGGCTCCGCCATCCCTGACCTCCAGTGTTTCCGCACTGCCGCCGTGAGCGCCGCATGTAACAGAAAGTCACCCCCGGCAACTCAAAGCGGTCCTGAAGAACATCAAATGGGATCAGGGCACCTTCCTCATACAGGTCACCCATCTTCGACAAACCCTGCTGCTCCCAGATCTCTAGCCTCTGCCACGTTCCTCCGTGCGGCAGCGCCCTGCACATCTTCAGTGGAATATCTGGCGCATAAGGGGTAAATATTTTCCCTCGTCGGAGGTACCTGTTCTAACACTTACGGGCTGTGTCAAATTCCTGAGTAAGATGCATATTCCCAATTGGAAGGCGCAAGACAATGCGGGACAAAACCAGCAGTGGCCCAGTTAGTTCCCCTGAATCTTCTACTCCCCTAGTAGCCCTCGCAACCCATTGCGTGAGCCACTGAAGTTGAGCTGCTAAGTAGTACATCTTGTAGTCTGGGACTGCCAAACCTCCTTCCGCCCGAGGCCTCATGAGTGTAGTGAGCGCTACCCTACTTCTACCCGCGCCCCACAGGAACGTGGTAATCATCGACTTCAACCTCCGAAAATAACTCGCCGGTATCCATATCGGGAGGGTCCTAAAAAAATATAACAACCGCGGAAGGGTCACCATCTTAAGCAGAGCCACTCTCCCCGCCATTGACAATGGTAGGGTACTCCAAAACTAAGTTAGCTTTGGTTCCTCTGATCACCTTCCCCACGTTCCCATCCAGAATGTCCCCCTGTCATTCGCTCATTGATACTTCTGGTGGGACAACTGTGGTTCAGGTGCTTCTCTCTTCTTGTACCGATGCAGCAACTCACTGCATTTAAGCCTTCCTAGGTGGTAAAAGAACAATTTTCGAAGTGGAGGTGCTGGTCATCTACATCACCTGACTTGAGTATCCTTGGCTATTCCTGCCATACTTCTGGTAAACATTTTCAGATATTTGTAACTTTACTTTGTAAACCTAGCACATGTATATATTCATATATGCGTTACAAAACCTGAAAAAGTAATGTGATCTTTTCCTTTACCCTGTTCCAGTGTAACTAGTTAAAATTGCAAAATACCCTAACGGCATTCCTGCAACATGCGGTTAGAAAAAAATAGCTGCACTTAAAATTACACCTCATGAAACAATTAGTGCTTGATTGCACACTAAAGGCTTCAAGACTAATAAAGACCTCTTTACTTTTAAATCTCTTGATGAACTCCATCAAGGATGTACGAGTATGCTGCCGAAGGTGAGAAGAGGAACGGAACACCCCAAAATCTATGGGGGAAATACTGGAGTGTGTTTCTCAACAGACAAGAGTTTTCCATGGGTAGGAAAGAAAATGCAACCGCAAAGCAATCTTTCCCAATGATGAGATGTAGTGTTTATACAATCTGCAGTTTGGAAATAGTAAAGTCCAAACATGTCACATTACATTGCCAATAGAATGCCTGGAAAACTGCAACTGGCACAGCTTTCCAAGCCTGCTACGGCCAATGTTTGTTTATTTCATAAAGTAGGAAACTTGCACCTGTTCATAGCAGTACTTGTATGGTTGCAGATTTACATTTTTTTCGGAAATCAGTCGAGATTATATATCTCTATATCTATACTACTATTATAAAGAGAGAACTGTGCCCTTTGAGCCAGGTAAACTCGAAAAGTACACCACCAATCAAAACACCCAAGACATCTTTGAAAACCTCAGGGCAAGCAGAGGGACATAGGCTATTAAAAAGAAAAAATATACGTTGTTTAAAAAATTTAGAAATAAAAATAAAGTAGTCCCTTGCAAGTAGCGCCGGCCGCGACGTCTGCGTGATGACATCATTTGCGCTCCCATCACTTCCTGAACACTTCCTGAAATGGCGGCGGAGAAGATCGCGACCTGCTGGGAGGACTGCCCGGCCCTGCTTGCTGCTGGCCTGTGCGGGCGGGGCGCCTGGAACAGGAGCGGCGGCTGACGTAAGGATCAGGCTCTCCGGGACACGGGCGGGAGGGGGGCTGTAGGTTGGCTGAGGTAAGGTGCAGGCTCCGGGACACAGGCAATGTCGTAGCGGGCGGGGGCCGGGGCGGGAGTGCACACAAGCCTCAAATGCAGCCCCCAGCCCCTTTCTGCCCCAGGCACGCTGGGGCGGGCTGCTAGTATATATATATCTTCAAGTTCGCAACACAAAAAATGAACACGTTAAATCCTATTCTTTTAGTGAAATGAGGAAGAAAATACATTTTTAAATGCGAAAGACATCTTTGCATCAGATTGGAGAAAAAACAACACAAACATGACAGAGCTGTCTCAGGTCCACGGATCCATCTACCAAGCCAAGAACGCACTTATTTGGGGCAGGTTACCCACCAACGACCGTAGCTCGCGCAGTTTACCAGCCCTTGTGCGAGTAGCTCATCCACTCCAGTGTTTTTTTTCCCCCTCTGTATTTCGGGAGTTATAGTTCTGAACGTCCTGTTATGAATTCAGGACTACAAGTCCCAGAATGCAAAGGGAATAAAAAGCTGTACTGGATTACTCACTCGTCGGCCTGGAAAACTAAAACTTGAGAGGTTAGTGTCCCTCAAAAACAAAATGTCACATATGAATCACTCAAATGTCACAGTCGGGTGCACTGTAGACAGAAACATGCGGCAAATAGATATAATGAAAAGTTCCTTACCGTTACTGCTATCCGCTCGTCTACTCCTTCGTGATCATTTACATTCGTTCACAGCTACTCCTGCTCCAATAAATCTGCCACTTTCTACAAGGCTGTTCCTCAACTGAGGCGGGATTAGCTAAACCGCAATCTGCAACGTGATTCCTCGTTCCGGGGCATTTTAGGGTCCTGCCTACTGGCCAGTCACAGAGGGGCAGAAAAGGTGAGCCAAAAGCAAGAAAAGACTGAGAGCAATCGATGGAATCAGAAAGACAGCTGAGCTTCCCATCGAGGCACGAGGGTGTAGCGAGCAACGGGAGTCTGTGGGTGGATATAAACAAAGACACGAAACAACCGGCTTCTTGTGTTCCATTCCTCGGTGGATGCTCGTGTGTAGGGTCACCAGATTGTTGTATTTCCCCAGGGTACCACTTTTCCATTTCCGGTTGTGCATATCAGTGCATTCTGGGATTTGGAGTCTTGCTTCTTTTGAATTAAGCAAATTGGATCAACGCACCTCGTAACTTAAAAGTGATGTCCCGTTTGCACAGAGCCCTCTGATCAGCCTATGTTTAGTGGTATATGGAGCCCTTTTGCAGCAACGAATGCAAGCACATTGAAGTGTGTCTCGTATGCCGCAGTCCTATCGCCCACACGCAGGTGTGTTTTTAATGCTTTTAACTGTCTGCTGGTCTAAGGAAACTGTTAATGAGTGTATACGTAATTATGATTTGATTTAACGCCATTTTAGATAAAGTAATGAAGAGCTGCTGTTTTGTCTGCTCTCAGTTGGAAGCAAATATGAAATTTCCTGCGAAATACAAGGCTTAAATCAATTTACTTCTATGATATGAAGTATTTCATTGCTGCAGCAGCGGCGAATGGCCGTGTTTCTCACCGACTACCAATAGAGGACGCTAGGACATTAGGAAAAGAATCCTCAAACAGGAAACATGGAATAGTAAAAGGAAGAAATACATAATTTCTGGAAATAGTTTCTAAGGCCTTCTCCGCATGTTCCTAATATGTGCAGCTGGAAATTGCTCTATGCGCACACCACTCCACCCACTCTTAAAGGCTTCCCTACCCCATTAGCCTGAGTTCTTTCTCACTCTATGACCCCACTGATGTCGTTTTGTGAATGGGAGCTGCGGATTTCACCACCATCTTTGAAATGTATCTTAGTCCCCTTGATATCTGTATTTTTGCAGCGCCAGGCCTCCGGTCCAATGCAGTCCGGGGCTGAAATTGAATCTGCGCCCCATGAATCCATGACCAAAGCTTCTTCCTAAGGTCCACCCACCTAAAACCCGTCAAGTCGCCAGAAGGCTATAAACTGTTTGCATCGTTTATATGAATGTTCTGCTCCTCTGGCTTTCTTCAGTGGGTAACATTTAGTATTATTTTTAATTGCGTTGGTTTGGTTTGAACCAGTATATGGAACAAATGACTTGGTTGTGGAGGGAAACAACCTTTACAGCGCAACTTTTACACCGCACTACCATTACAACAAAACTTTTACAACGCAACATCCATTACAACGCATGCATTTACAACGCAACCATTACAACGCATGACACTACAACGCACACCACTACAACGCATGCCATTACAACGCATACCATTACAACGTATTACATTACAACACATAGTCCACTTACACTGTCCAACACTTACCCTACTGTTGCACCCCCTGGAGTTAGAATAGTCATTTTTACCCCTATACTACCCAGCACTTACCCTACTGTTGCACCCCCTGGAGTTAGAATAGTAATTTTTACCCCTACACTATCCCACACCTACCCTACTGTTGAACCCCCTGGAGTTAGAATAGTTATTTTTACCCATACACTATCCAACACTTACCCTGCTGTTGCACCCCCTGGAGTTAGAATAGTAATTTTTACCCCTACACTATCCAACACTTACCCTACTGTTGCACCCCCTGGAGTTAGAATAGTAATTTTTACCCCTACACTATCCAACACTTACCTTACATGCAATGTAGGGTTATGTGTTGTAATGGTATGCAGTGTAAATGTAGTATGCGTTGTAGTGGAATGCATTGTAAAGGTAGTTTAAAATAATTTGTTGTAATGGCATGCGTTGTAATGAATGTTGCGGTGTAAAAATTGCGTTGTAAAGGTAGGCGTTGTAAAAGTATGCGTTGTAACGTCATACATCCGGTTGTGGATGACCGCTCTTTACCAATCATTGACAAAGTCAGAAGAGCGGGCTTCTCTACAACCAGCTGCTTTGGTGGGATAAATATCAAGAGGTATTCTTTGCAAAATTTCGTAAGGTAGACTAGGCACTGAGGGTAGTGACCAGGTGTCACTGATTTGATAAGACAGTCCATTTTTTTAGGTCTAGGCTCTAGACAGTACATGCGCTGTCTGTAAGAGACATGCTGTATCTACTTTAAAGGCTTCAGCCCGCCCATAGGCTTCCCATTTGCTGGCACAATCATTGCTCTCTTATTCTTTCTCCCCATTTGTCCATGTTATGTATGTGTCATGCCTCTTTCGGTATTTAGCTCTCCCGAGAGCATAGACCAGCTACTACTATCCATCCACTGCTCACAATTTAGGATTCGTTTTAGGCACAACTTTTGTCTTTGTTTAATGGCACTTCCCACGAGCGCTGGTGTTTTTACTCGCTCTGACCTCCATTCCTGTAAACATGCCTGCAAATCTTGGTCTTATCTCATCACATTTGCTAAATGTCAGACACTGTTTTAGGAGGGCGTCTCTTTACTTTTCTTTCGTGGACTTCGAAGTGAGAATGTCCTGGGGTTGTTTGTCTGCCCCGCCCCCCCCCCCCTCCCTCATCACTGCTCACCCCCTCCTGTTAGGGCAACAAGGCTGCCTGAGTGCTGCACTTCTTTAGTGCAAGCATCCAGAATTAGGCCACTAGAACGTATTGTTGTGCCTTATTCCCTATGCCCCAAAATAAGTATAAGTGCTATGCATAGTGCAGACCTAGGCTGTATGGTGAAAAATTAATTTCAAATATGGCAGACTTCAGTTAGCAGTCTAGTGCTGCTAGATATTAAAAACTCCACCTCAGCACCCATATCACGTGCCAGGAGTCCTTGCGCACCTTCCGTGACATCTCAGAGGAAAGCATTGCTTCTCCGTGAATATAAATCCCTCTTGGTTAACTTCATTTCCATGAGGTACTTGCAAGATCACTGATTTTTTTTCTCACTTGTGCCATTTCAGATTTAAACTACCGCTAACGAAATCATTTTTTGTGCATGTAAGTAAGATTACATTCCAATTGCTTCATTTCACCACACGCTGCATAGTTTACATAGACATTTCTACTACAGAGCAACCTTGCCACCCCAAACATGTGGACTGCTAATTATTCACAGCATTCAATTTGTTTTACTTCTTTTAAAATGATGCGCTATGGTCATTGAGCAAATAATGTAACAGACAAACTGCTCTGCACTCATTAGACAGGAGCTCACCAAAGTGTGCATGTTGTTTTATCACTGAATTGTAGCGGATGCACACACTTGGGCCACTGAATAGCTTTACTGCGGCAAAAACATGAGCTAATCACTGCTTATCAATGAAAACGTGTATTTAATTAGCAGATATACACAGTCACGCTATAGCAACCATGCTATGCTTCACCAGGGGGCTGTTCTATAACACTGCAGAGGGTCCCATCGCCCTCCCTTAAAGAGACGCGCTATAGTCTACTGATGTTATAGACAATTGCTCACTAGACCCTAATTCGAACTGTTAGTTTATTTACTAAGGCGTACATGTTAATTTATCGACATAGTCTAACGGCACCCAATTTGATTTCCTTCTTTAAAAATGAAAAGCCATGGTCATTTAACACATTAATTCACCAAACAAATGAAAAGGGGGGTCTCTTGGCCCCCCCCGCCCACACGTACACTTGAGTTTGAATAATAAGAGTGTAGGGCAGTGGTCTGCAAGCATGCCAGGGGCAAGGGGTGGTAAGGGGTCCAGAATGGAAGTTATGATGCAGGCCATGATGCGTAGGATGACCAAGATGGATAAGAGGTTGGAGAGGGTTGATAAATTAGAGGCTCGCATGAATGAGAGGTTTGCCGCTCCCCCTTGCCCATCAGGTAGGCCCAAGCGACAGATAACGGCACCATTGCCGAGGTGGGATTTCGCTACCCCACCTAGGAGGTCTAAGGCCAAGAAGCCTAGGAGCAGTGCACCGGCCCCTGTGGTACCACCAGCACCCCTTCCTGCGGGAACTGCCCCCCGCCCTTGGTACCGGTACCAGTCCCGGGGCTTCCGCCGCCTGCCGCCCCCTTACCTACCACACCAGCGCCGCTGGGTGTGCCCCAAGTGGGGCTAGTGGTGCCAGCAGTTACACAGAACGCTGATGCTGCTGTCCCTGCCGAGCTGGTATCTCAGATAGCGGCCTTATTGCCTTGGCTGCAGAAGGGGGGTGTGTTGCCTGCTTCGTCGGACCATGCTGCAGAGGCAGCAAAGTTGGTTGAAAAGATTAAAGCAGCTACGGCGGCTGATGGTGCTGCAGTGCCCTCATCTTCTTCACTTACAGGTTCCAATCCCGCCCAACCGAACGGAGATGGTGGTCTACCGGCCCAAGTGCCCGGAAATGGTAAGGAGGTGTCTCTCCCTCTCTTGGGTGACGGCTCAGTGCCATCCAGGAGTGAAAATTTAGCACAACATGTGTCCCAGGCAGTGAAAGAAATGATTTGGGCCGGAAAGTATGTTTACATTTTTTCATTGTTACTAGATAATAGGGAAATGGAGCAGGCTAAGGTACAAAAGGAGTGGATGCATCCGAGTGAATGGCGAGCACAGTGTTCTAAATTCAGGGTAGAGGAAACATTGTCAACTGGATCAGGGCTTTCTCGGTATTGTCGGCTATCACGGCCGAACGCCCCCCTAATGTGCAGGCAGCAATGGCTTGCTACCAGAGCAGGATTGTGGGGTGGAGCGAACAGTACTCGGGGGATGCTTGGAAGGAATATGATGTCAATTTCAGGAAATCCAAGGAATTTGACACATCATTGTCTTGGGACAAGGTTGACTCTATGTCCTGGCATAAGCAGTTCTCAGGGAACACTGCCCCATCCCAGCCCACCAGTGCAGTCAGGGTGTTCTCCGCCAGGCCCCAGCAGCCCTTTCGGTCAGCCCAGGGGAGTGAGGTCCCGGGGAAGAATAGGCATGGGGGATCACAGCGAAAGGGGGTATGCTGGGATTTCAATAAGCGCTCCTGCACGAGGGCGCCGGGCACCTGTAGATTTAAACATGCTTGTGCAATCTGCGGTCACCCCTCCCACCCGAGTTAACATGCAGGTCCAAGAACGGCAATCACGGTCAGAGGGGGAGGGGAAAGCCAGAGTAGTGTGGACAACTTGGGTGGTCCCACGCCAATTGACGTCTTGGCAATGATACCATGGTTGAATAGATACCCGGACCACACAGCAGCCACCCTACTTCAGGAAGGTTTCTCCCAGGGTTTTAGGATCCCGGCTGAGGGGTACACGGGCAGCGCACATTGCAGGAACCAACTGTCGGTGAAACATAATTCTGCAGTGGTTGCTGCTAAGATTAGGAAGGAACTGTCCCTGGGCAGGATAGCTGGCCCTTTCCTTGATGTGCCTGTCCCCAACTTTGTGTGTTGGCCGCTGGGTGTAGTTCCCAAAAAAGAGAAAGGCCACTTTAGACTGATCCACAACCTGTCGGCACCAAGAGGGGCGTCTTTGAATGACGCGATTGATGAAGGTATTTGCAGTGTAAAGTATGCTGCTTTTGACCAGGCTGTTGACTTATTGCGAGTACTGGGGCCAGGGGCACTGATGGCAAAATCGGACATTGAATCTGCTTTCTGCCTCGTCCCAGTCCATCCCTTGGACCACCACCTCCTGGGTTTCACTTTTGAAGGCAAATTTTACATGGATAAATGCATGCCCATGGGTTGCTCCATATCATCTGCTTACTTTGAGACCTTTAGTTCATTCTTAGAGTGGGTCATGAGACAGGCGACTGGCCACCAGCAGGTCATGCATTTATCTGGACGATTTCCTTTTTCTAGGTGCGGCGGGCTCTCAGGAGTGTGCTGGCATAAGCAGTTCTCAGGGAACACTGCCCCATCTCAGTCCACCAGTGCAGTCAGGGTGTTCTCCGCCAGGCCCCAGCAGCCCTTTCGGTCAGCCCAGGGGAGTGAGGTCCCGGGGAAGAATAGGCAAGGGGGGTCAGAGCGAAAGGGGGTATGCTGGGATTTCAATAAGCACTCCTGCACGAGGGCGCCGGGCACCTGTAGATTTAGACATGCTTGTGCAATCTGCGGTCACCCCTCCCGCCCGAGTTAACTTGCAGGTCCAAGAACGTCAATCACGGTCAGAGGGGGAGGGGAAAGCCAGAGTAGTGTGGACAACTTGGGTGGTCCCACGCCAATTGACGTCTTGGCAATGATACCATGGTTGAATAGATACCCGGACCACACAGCAGCCACCCTACTTCAGGAAGGTTTCTCCCAGGGTTTTAGGATCCCGGCTGAGGGGTACACGGGCAGCGCACATTGCAGGAACCAACTGTCGGTGAAACATAATTCTGCAGTGGTTGCTGCTAAGATTAGGAAGGAACTGTCCCTGGGCAGGATAGCTGGCCCTTTCCATGATGTGCCTGTCCCCAACTTTGTGTGTTCGCCGCTGGGTGTAGTTCCCAAAAAAGAGAAAGGCCAGTTTAGACTGATCCACAACCTGTCGGCACCAAGAGGGGCGTCTTTGAATGACGCGATTGATGAAGGTATTTGCAGTGTAAAGTATGCTTCTTTTGACCAGGCTGTTGACTTATTGCGAGTACTGAGGCCAGGGGCACTGATGGCAAAATCGGACATTGAATCTGCTTTCTGCCTCCTCCCAGTCCATCCCTTGGACCACCACCTCCTGGGTTTCACTTTTGAAGGCAAATTTTACATGGATAAATGCATGCCCATGGGTTGTTCCATATCATCTGCTTACTTTGAGACCTTTGGTTCATTCTTAGAGTGGGTCATGAGACAGGCGACGGGCCACCAGCAGGTCATGCATTATCTGGACGATTTCCTTTTTCTAGGTACGGCGGGCTCTCAGGAGTGTGCTTGAGCATTGCAGGAATTTTGCGCGCTCATGCGGGCTTTTGGGGTCCGGCTGGCACCAGGGAAGACGGTGGGCCCGTCCACCTGCATGGAAGTCCTTGCTATTGAAATAGACTCAGTGCAGGGATGCTTCAGGTTGCCCAGGGACAAAGTATCTAGATTTAGGGCAGCCCTACAGCAATGCCTACTAAAGGACAAGGTCTCATTGCAACAGCTCCAGGAGGTGGTGGGTCAATTGAACTTTGCACTGCGGGTCATTCCAATGGCGCGTCCATTCTCACGCTCTATTGCCCAGGCTATGAAAGGACTACGGGAGAGGCACCACCGCACTAGGTTGTCATCTGAGGCTCGCCAGGATATGCTTATATGGATGGCATTCCTGGAGGGCTTTAATGGCAGGGTAGTGTGGTCGGGCCCCCCGCCACGTCAGCAGAGTTGGGTTTATGGACAGACGCTGCTGGTAGTGTGGGTTTTGGCGCCATCCTGGGGACCAAATGGGTCGCCCAGCGGTGGCCCGAAGAATGGAGGTCCTGGGGTCTGACCGCCAACATTGGCTTCCTGGAACTGTTCCCAATATGGGTAGCATTGAAGGTCTGGCCGGAACACCTCTGTAATCAGTCAGTGGTGTTCTGGTCGGATAACATGACAGTTGTGGAATGTATAAACCAACAGGGGGCGTGCTGTCCTTTCATACTGCGCCTGATAGAGGAGATTGTATTACAGTGCTTCAAATGGAATGTGGTTTTCAGAGCCAAGCATGTCCCAGGCATCCTCAACAATGCAGCTGACTCCCTTTCTCGCTTTAAAATGCAGGTATTCAGGGAACAGCTTCCTGCAGCAGACCCCTCGCCAGGGCATTTCCCGGCAGCACTTTGGCAGATTGGTGCCCCAGGTTACAGGACCTCGTGGTTGCTAGCCTAGCCCCCAGGACCAAGACAGCTTACGAAGGGGCGTTTTTGTCTTACCGTACTTTCTTGGGGCAGGAATGGGAGGTTAGGTGGGCACATGAGGACAGTTTCGTGGCGTACCTGGAACTAATGCACAAGGAAGGGCGCTCAGTGGCGACTGCGAGCAGGCATAGGCCAGCTGTCTCATTCTTCGCGCAGGCCAAGGGCATGCGAGATCCCACTAACACCTTTATGGTACGCAAGGCCTTGAGGGGTTGGCGCCCTTTACAGGGTCACTCTGCGGATACAAGGAGGCCGATAGGGCTAGTGCAGCTGACAGCCTTATTGTCGGCACTTCATAGGGTCTGTAGCTCAACGTGGGAGGTACTGCTCTTCAAGGCAGCATTTGCACTTGCTTTCTATGGGGCCCTGAGAATTGGCGAGTTGGTAGCAGCGTCAAAAGGAGATAAACAGGGCGCCTACAATGGGCCTGTGTAAAGATCAGAGAGGATACTATGTGGGTGACAATTCAGAGATCTAAAACTGATCAGGAATCTCGGGGTCATACCATAGTGCTCCACCGGGCCCGGGCCAACCCTTGCTGCCCTGTTTTTCACGTGGAAGGCTTCCACAGACAGCGAGTGGGCACGGCGGGGGTGCACTGTTTTGTCATGCCGATGGTACACCATTGACCAGGTACCAGTTTAGGAGAGTCTTGGCGCTGGCGGTCGGGCAGGCAGGCTTTCATCCCAAGGAATTTGGTACCCACTCCTTTAGTATTGGGGCGGCAACTGAAGCAGCGGTAAGGGGACTCCCAGTGAAGAATTTGAGGAGAATTGGGAGATGGTCCTCCCAGTGTTACAAACGATATGTACGGGTTGACATGTTGTAACAGGATATGGTGCTCACGCTTGGTATTTTTCTGGTTTCTTGCAGTTTCTCAAACCTGTGACGCAGGGGAGGAACTCGCCACCCTGCGTCAACAACCTACATCATCTCAACTCAAGCGACAAGAAGAACATAGGACATTGGTGACTTGGATTGTGGGCCACTCTTATGTAAGGCGTGCTGAACATGTTTTTCTTTCAGGTGAACGTAAGAATAGGGCTGCGCAAAAGGGGTTTTCTATCTCATTTATTGGGAGAGGGGGTCTATGCCTCAGACAGTTCAGGAACTTCTTTCAGGATCTCTTAGCTCAGCTACCCGCCCCCCGTCAGTGGTGATACTTCACCTGGGGGAGAATGATTTGGCCAAACTGGGTAGGCGCATCCTTATTGAGGAGATCATCTCCACTGCGGGGTGGGTGGCCAAGACATGCCCGGGTTGCACGGTAGTTTGGTCGCAACTTATCCCTCGGTGGCAGTGGCGAGGGGGGGACTCGGTCAGGGCGTTGAATCACTCGGTAAAGAGGATCAACACACAGTTGGACAAGTTATTTCGAGCCCCCGGTGGCAGACGATTCCACATGGGTGTATCTGGGGCGAGCAGTTTTACCTGGGGGACGGGGTTCACTTGACTGAGGCAGGGAATGTCTTGTGGTCTAATAATGTATGGGCCTGGTTAGAGGGATTTGCGAGGTAAGCTCCTGGTTTAGGTCTAGGATGGGGGAGGCCAGATCGTCGGGTAACAATGCTGGCCTGTGGCGGTAAGGTCCTGACCAGTGAGCAGCTATTTTAAGGTCTGAGGGGCGGGCATCATCCTAGGAGGTTCCCGCCCAGGGGGAGGGGTCAATGGCCCCTCCTAGAACTTCAGGGGCAAGGTAACTGGTGCTTCAAAGGGGCGCGGGTTGGGGAGTAGTCACGCTTTCCTTAGGCTGATAGCCACCCCGCGCGCATACTCATGACGTCAGCATATGGCGCGGAGTAAGGGCCCTCCTTTAGTGGGTAAATGGAGTTCACGGCGTGGACTGAGTAATTACCGTGCTCGGCTACGCATGCGCACATCTTTAGGGGAGGCGCAGCTAGTAGGACCTGACACCGGTTAGCGACCTTGCCATATGGCCAGAAATGTCAGTATACAAAATTCAGATGAGGATGTTAGATTCGGTTAGGAAACAACTTGTATTAGAGTTTTGTTAAGGCTAGTCTCTCACACCTGTTGACAATACTGTATCTAATGTCCTGCTGATTTTGAATAAATTGTTTATCGTGAAATTAAAAATGTATTGTTTTATATCTTAATAAATACGGCCGGGGGGTTTTGCCCCCCGCCTTCCAAAGATATCCAGGTCTCATGTCCATGTGTCCTGGGGTTGGTGTGGTTTCATAGGGAAGGGGCGGCAGCCGGTCACTGACCATGTGAAAAGGGGGGGCTCTTGGCCCCCCCCGCCCGCATGGCGGTGCGGCAACCGCCCCCTCCCCTAGTGCCTCTCGGTGGTGGGGCGTGTCCTCCCGGCGTCCAGTGATGACGTCGGGGGAGGCGCGCCCCACCACCGATTGGCGGGCGCCCTCTCTGACCCGGATGTCATCAAGTCGACATCCGGGTCGGAGGGGCGGGCTGCGGTGGGGCAGGGTGAGGGGGCGTGCCGCCCCCTCCCACGCCCCTCGGAAATAAAGAAGCGGGGAGCGCCCAGGTGACCCCCTTGTTGCCTGGACGCTCCCCCACACCAGTTGTGCCCCGCGCTCGGGGCTTCTTGTTTTTCCCACCCACCATCCCTGGAACAACGCAGTTTATTTGCATTATGATTCTGATGTAGTGTGTAATTTGCTAATGATGTTTTGATTTAGGCCCCTTTTTCCCTGTGTAGAAATTTGGTATTGGTTTGTGTTTATTGCTGGCGATGTTTCTCTTAGGCCCTTTTTTCCCGTTTAGATACTGGTACGGATATATGATATTGATGTTGCAATTGTTTTTAGGACCTTTTTTCCCATTGTAGCTTTGCATTGTCATGTCATAATGTATGATTTAGTCAGTGTAGCTGTCCTTTAGATTTTTTTTTTCACAGGTCGTCGTATTTATTAGGAATAGGGCATGCGGTAAGGTCATGACCGGTGAGCAGCTATTTTAAGGTCTGAGGGGGCGGGCATCATCCTAGGAGGTTCCCGCCAAGGGGAAGGGGTCAATGGCCCCTCCTAGAACTTCAGGGGCAAGGTAACTGGTGCTTCAAAGGGGCGCGGGTTGGGGAGTAGTCACGCTTTCCTTAGGCTGGTAGCCACCCCGGGCTCGTACTCATGACGTCAGCGTATGGCGCAGAGTAAGGGCCCTCCTTTAGTGGGTAAATGGAGTTCACAGCGTGGACCGAGTAATTACCGGGCTCGGCTATGCATGCGCACATCTTTAGGGGAGGCGCAGCTAGTAGGACCTGACACCGGTTAGCGACCTTGCCATATGGCCAGAAATGTTGGTATACAAAATTCAGATGAGGATGTTAGATTCGGTTAGGAAACAACTTGTATTAGAGTTTTGTTAAGGCTAGTCTCTCACACCTGTTGACAATATTGTATCTAATGTCCTGCTGATTTTGTATAAATTGTTTATCGTGAAATTAAAAATGTATTGTTTTATATCTTAATAAATACGGCCTGGGGGTTTTGCCCCCCGCCTTCCAAAGATATCCAGGTCTCATGTCCATGTGTCCTGGGGTTGGTGTGGTTTCATAGGGAGGGGGCGGCAGCCAGTCACTGACCATGCTGCTCTGTGCTTGACATACTAAAGCATGCATGTTGCTTTACCGTAAAACATACATTTACGTAGATGCATGCGCTCAGGTTCCTGAATAATTTCACCGCTGTAAATACACGAGTAGCTCATTGTTTTTCAATGCAAGTGTGTATTTGAGCGATAGAAATACCCAGAGGCACTAAATAGCAACCGTGTTATGCTTTACTTGTGGGCTGTTAGATAATTCTTCGTTAAGTCCAATCGGTTTCACTTCCTTGATAGAGTTGCTCTATGGTCTACTGAAGTAACAGACACATTGCTTAGTGCACATTAATTTGGCCTGTCTGTTTATTAACTAAAGTGTACATGTACATTTATTGACAAAGATTCATTTTGCAGAGCAATTTTATGTCACCACTGCATCCATTAAAACATAGAGGTAGCTACACAATGCATTCGCATGCTGCTTATTTAGGACTTTTTGTGAGTGTATTCCACTTATGTGTGATATTTTCAGTTCCTGCTTATGTGTGATATCTTGTTTATTTTGTTTTCCCCTTCATTGTTGCTTCCACCCGCTCTCTCACGTCATTGCTTGCCTGTCTCCCCATAGCCTCCTGCCTCACCCATTACCCCACTACCTCCTTCGTCGCTGCTGCCTTTAAAAAATAAATAAAATGCCTTGTGGTTTTCCATAGCACAAACACAATCCAAAGGTATTGGACTGCTTTACGTGCTCACCAGTTCCATTACACAATAATACATACATTGTCATAGGCGGGGGAAGTTTAAGTGGGTTGCCAAGAATCACAGGAATATTCAACCGATGCAGGGTCTTTTTTGGACCCCATGTTCAGTTCATTGTCCTCCCGCCTTCACATTCAAAAAAGCGATATGATGTGGCCTGCGCTGGACACATCACTGTGCTATTTTTAATGACTTTTAGCCATGCGGAATGGCAGATATGTTGCTAGACAACACGGCTCAGACATTCACATTGACAAGAATAATAGCTCGGGTATTGCAAAGACCTATTGGCTTTGCCAATGCTAATTTAACCATTGTTGTGGAGTTCAACAGGGCTTTTGCATTAAAGCGTCCATCTTGACTTACACATTTAAAATCTACATCGAGTGTGACTTTTTACATGCTTTGCATAAACAAGATAACATAATCAGAAAGTGTTTTTTTTGCCACTGCATTTCTTTATAAGCATTTTATCATGACACTTGTACACTCTGCTCAAGGCAACTAGAAGACTAAGCATTCTGCCCTTGCATTTTGTTGTCCGTTTGGAGACAGCTCTGAATCAGAAAGACAAACACACACATCAGCATTGAACCTCTGATACAGGGAGAATGAAACCTGGTTTGTATTATATGAACTGCTTCTGAGCCAAGTTCCTCTGAGGAGCACTTTGATGGATTACCCTGGAATGTTTACGCATGACTGAGATCCAGCCCTGCGGACTCCAATTCCTATGCTGCAAAGGACAGCAGCCTGTTCTACACCAAACTGGCTTGCTGATACATCACACACAGGTAATGGGGAGTTAGGTTGCTCCAAGTGATCGGAACAAAATGCATTCTCGCTTTGCTGTCTATAGTATAGGTATTGTTAAATTGGAATATCATTATGATAAATGTTCATATAATCACTGCAAAGTTATAATGGCCGATTTATTCATCTTTATTACCATTCCTTTAATGCTGGTTACAGTGCTTTGTTTCATCCTACTAATAATTGCAGCTCATGTTCTTTGCACAAGAATCCAATTGCTTTAATGAATGTTGAAATGCCAATTTTTGTATATCCCATTGGACATGCCTGAGTAATAATGAAATGGTAGAAATGATTCCTTGGGGAATTAAAGTGGTCATGTTCTGAGGTTGCAAACACCATCCAGTACCCTGTCAGGTTAGGGGTCCAGATGGTGCACAATGTGCTAGTCAGGAATTGAACCAACGTACTCTGATTATATGAGTGGACTCAGGCCCCATAATTTGATGTTTATGTTGTCCACAAGCACAATCCTACCTAATTAGTAGGATCCGTACAACACCATTTGGCCTGAAAGATTTGGTACATTTAGGACACGTCAAATCAGTTTTTCAGTGAGGGAGAGAGGAAGGCAAGTTTTCATGAGTTCCAGTACAAGGCTAATTGGCAGCCTTTAACAGAAAGCAATTTAAGTTTAACACAGGTGTTACAATGTATAAAAGTATTGTTTCATTTACTGCCTCCTTTTAGTGTTGGCAAGCCCTGTCAATTAAGCCATTCTGGCCACCTCCATCAATTCAAATTTGTAGTCCTACTTCTATGCTTGTGGAATGTTCCAGTTTTTTATTTTCAAAATCTGTGACTCTACATAAGTGTACTTTAATTTTGTTTAGTCTACTGTACGCCGAGCATTTAAAAAAAAGTACAGAACTGTGATCCTGGACATAATGAGTGTGGGTGAAAGGCTATCTAAAAAGGAACAAAATATGTTTTTACCATTGTGTTGGTTTTCACCTTCACCATGCGACATCCTGGTAGCCCTTTGTTAGACCTGACATCATTGGCTTGAGTCTCTCCTCCATTTTTTTCTGTTTGCCTCCTCTGTTTACGATGTTTTTGCTGGTATATTGCTTTGGGCACTGTGCCACTGCTGATCAGTGCCACAGTGCAAGTGCTCCCTATGTAAAATTGCTGTATTGATTGAATTCCATGTTTGGCTTATTTGGTTTACTGTCAGTCCCTAGTCTAGTGCACCAGGAGTGCCAGGGCTTGTAAATACAAATGCTGCTCGTGGGCTTGCAGCACCTGTTGTGCAACCCACAAGAACGGCCTAGTAAAAGTATATCTACAGGTCTGCCATTGCTAGACCTACGGGCAGTCTGGTACTGCCACGCTGACTGTGCAAGTAGAGTGGTGTGGCTCACTGGTTAGAGGCGGCAGACCCGTAAGCAGAGAACGGCCCGGGACCAGGGTTCAATCCCCGACGCGGCAGGGTCGTGGACCAGGGTCAAACGGACTCGATAATTCTCGCCTCGGTGCCTACTCTAACCAGGGAACACACTCGGCAACTCTGGGCATTAAGCTTGCGTCATCTCTACAACGGCCCCCCACAAACGCCGGGGATGCCTGGTTTCACCTTGGAGATACCCAGAAAGGGACCATCTCACAGGGAAAACCAGGACGGGTTCCCCAGCGGTCTTCAGAGCCAGGATACTCCTTGGAGTCACAGTGCGCTTTACAAGTACACCCACATTTACATTTACATTTACAAGTATACCTACTTGCCAGTCCCCAAACTTTCCCTTAACTTCATGTTAGTCACCCCTATGGTAGGCCTGAGGGCAGGGTGCATTGTAAGCATAAGGTAGTACAAGCCTGACCAAGTTGGCATGTCATAATAGTGAATTACAGCCATATTAGTTTTTCACTATTGTAAGTTAACCTGCTCTCCATGAGTTAGAATGGGCTGCCAGGATTATTAATGCTATAATCCTAGCTGGCTCGGGGAGCATGGTGCAATGTCGAGTTTGGTATCCCTAAACTCGGGGTTTAATCACGCATCCGTTGGTGTGGATGGTTTTTGGACTCTGGGTTTGAAAATAGCATTTTTAGAAAGTGGCTACTTTCTTGTCTAACTATTTCTGGTTTCTGCTGGTTTGGTGTGTGTGTGACAGGAGCTGGGTGGCTCCAGAGGTCTGAATGAGTCAGTGTGGGATGAGTGGGACATTTGCATTGAGAGTAGGGGAGGAGTAGCTCCTGATAGCCTGCCCTGCCTGACACAATGCTGGCTCCACATCCTGCCAGGCGACTGATGGCTCTGTGCCTGCCAGGGACGATCCTGGCCCCACCTCCTACCAGGAGGCAGATAGCTCTGCTCCTGCCAGTGACAATGCTGGCTCCACCTCCTGCTGGGCGTCTGATGACCCAGCCCTGCACAGTGAATAGGCCAGGTGCCTCTGCCTGGCTACTCCCACAACAAACCCAGGATGTGGGGAAATTCCCCTGCATGGACAAAGGGATCAAAGCCAAAAAGGGATATAAGGGAAGGACCCCTGAACCAAGAATTTAGATCACTTCTGACAAGGAAACCTGAACCAAGGACAAGAAGCCTGCTGATCCAAGGACTTGCCTACCCCTTCTGCCAGTGTGCTGTTTGCAGGGGGGAATCCTGCAGTTGCTTCTTTATTTTTGCCAAGGAACCACGAGAGAGGAACTGAGTGTGTACTCTCAAGCTTTGCTGTAGAAAATCTCCAAGGGCTGGAAGAGTGCCAGCCTCCTGTTGAAGTCACAGGGCTAAAGGACTTCATCTGCTAAAAGTGCTTGTTGCTGGAACCTGAAAGTCCAGCACCCCTGAAAGAAACCAGCAATCTCGACGCCGACGGACGCCGCCGAATCCAGCTCGATATTTTGAGTAACGGCTCCAGTGTCCCGCTTCCTCGACGCCGGCCGCCGGGCCCGATCGACGCCAGCAGCAACGCCAGTGAGTAGCGAGTTCGGCTCCAGCTCCAAGTGACCCAGTGTCTGCACCGCTGCTGATCGCATCGACTTCGAGCCCTCTCGACGCCGTGAGCGCTGCTCACTTTTGCAGCATCATCATCGACATCGACGATGCCACCGTATCCTGCTTCGCCTCAGGAGCGCTGCTCCTGCCTGACATCTGTCGACGCCACTGCAGGTCGCCCCGACTCCGAGGCCCGATCGACGCCGAAGACGCGACGCCGGACATCTCGACGCCGCTGATCATCGTGTGCTTCGCTTTTCCAAGGTACTGTGTTGTGGGGGTCTGTGCGACTCCGGGCTCGACGTAGCGCTCCTCGAGGTCGACGCCGAACCTTTGGATTAACTTTGCCTTGACGTCGTGTGGCTCCCGTGTGGGTTACATTGTTGCCAAGAACTGTGATTTAAAGAAGAAGAGTTGCTTTTGTTACTAAAGACTTTGTGCTAAGAAGAAACTACACTTGAACTATTATTTTTCCTTCCAAGAGTATTTATAAGATTGTGGTATATTTTTGTTGTTATTTGGTCTTGTGCTAAGCCTTATATAAAAATCCTTATTTTTATAATACTACTGTGTTGTGTCCATTTGTAGTGTATTCACTTTATTACTGTATGTGGTCATAAATGCTTAACGCACTGCCCCTGAGATAAGCCTGTCTGCTTTGCCAAGCTACCAAAGGGGTTATCTAAGTGTGTGACCCCCTTGCCCTGACTAGAGGAGGTGAGTCCCTATTTGTCAGAAGTGTATACCTCCGCCAACTAGAGACAGCCAAGTCTAACACCCTTCTAAAGCGAGAAGCCCTAAATCATCTCCAGTAAATACTCCTTTTCCTCAATGTACTAAAGCAGATTTCTTGCAGGTCTAGTCAAGAGGAAGGTCTTCGAAATGCTAGAGAGGGACTTGAATGTGCATGTTCAGTCCTTAAAAGTTGAGCAGCAGACCACTTCTGAACAGGTAGTGTGCATCTTCACAGTTTGAAACTCAAACTCCTAGGGTTGGAGCATATTTTCTCGATCCTAAAGAGGGATGTGGCACAGGCAGGCTCTAGTGCTGTCAACATAATCATTCATAAAAAAAAAATCCCTTTTACCAGAGATCGCTTTATCAGTATCACCCTTGGTGCGCCCAGCCCGGAAATAAGTTAGCGGTGAGGAGAGTTCCGGTTGGAAATGGCCCTTTTTGCAGGGTTATCCCCAAACTTTTTGCTTCTTCCTCCTATTTTTTTCCTGACTTGTTTGTGTTGGTTTTAGTACTCTGGGCACTTTACCACTTCTAATCAGTGCTAAAGTGCATATGCTCTCTCTGTAAATTGTGTTAAGGATTAGTGTTTCCATGATTTGGGTATTTGATTTACTTGTTAGTCCCTAGTAAAAGGCACTAAGTGTGCCAGGGCCAGTAAATCAAATGCTACTAGTGGCCCATTAGCACTGATTGTGCCACCCACATGAGTAGCCCTAAAAAGGTAACTCAGACCTGCCATTGCAGACTCTGAGCGCATTTTGTAACTGCCATGTCGAATTGGCCAGTGCACACACTTGCCAGTCCCTAAACCTTCCTTTTTCTACATGTTAGTCACCCCTAAGATAGGCCCAAGGTCTCCCTGTGGGCAGGATGCAGTGTATGTGAGAGGCAGGACATGCCCTGGTGTGTGTGGCATGTTGTGATAGTGAATTACAGCCTATTTTGTTTTTCATTATTGCAAGGCTACCTGTTCCCCATAGGACAGAATGGGAAGTTTGTTTATAATATCTTATAAACATAACTGGCCCTGGGAAATAGGTAGGAAAATAACATTTAGTATGCCTGAATTCAGAATCTAACGATGCATCTTTTAGTAAAGGTGATTTTTACATTCTGTTTGAAAATACCACTTTTAGGAAGTAGGTATTTACTTGCTCAGTCATCCCGTGTGCCTCTGTTGGAATGTGAATTGCATGTCTGGGTTTTGGGCGACATATGGCTAGGATGACAGATGGCTAGGAAGCAAGGGTGGGTTCCGATAGTCTAGGTAGGTCAGGAAAGGCCTGAATAGACCTGGGCTGCGATGGGGGAAGAGGGAGGAGATTTCCTTGCACCTCAAACGGCCAGGTCTGCCTCTGACAATGCCGTATCCATCCCCTGATGGGAAATCACACCACAGAAGGCACAACTGGTCTGGATGGGCACAAACACCCTCTTCCTAGAGGATCAAAGGATTTTTGGATACAAATACTGGGGCCCAGACCCCTGAACTTTAGAACTCTTTTGGATCAAGAAGACTGCCAATAAGAAGAGCTGGAGAAGCTGTGAGGAGGGACTACCACTTTGCTGTGTGCTTTGCTTTGTTGCCCTACAGTGGCTGTTTCTGTCTTGGGCAGTGAAAGGACTGGACTGAGCTTTCTGCAATCTACTTTGTGAGTTTCTCCAAGGGCTTGAGGTAGAGCTTGCCCCCTGTTCAAGAAGTCTCAGGAACAACAAAGACTTCAAGCTCTTCGGCCCTCAACACTGGAGACTGTGTGTTTTGTGATGCAACAGAAGAAAAGCAACCCAACAACGTCTATGATGCGCTGACGACTCAGTGTCCTAAAGGCACCTCAGAGGACACCGCCGCTCCGTGACCCTGGTCTCATCGGCAGCGCTTGCTGATGCCACCACGAGCCGCTGCTCGCACCATGACCGAGGGCACCGCACAGCTTCACGACGATGCCTTGGCACCTCAAAGGGCACTGCCGCAACGCCGGTCTCACCGTTGTTGGCGCTGCCCCGAGCCGCTGCTCGCCCTGTGACCTGTGGGCACCGCACTCCCTAGCGCCCCGCTTCACAACGACACCTTGGTATCCCCGACGACGACGCTCCATGCTGAAATAGACGCCGCTGCTTGCACTGTAGTTTGAGGGCACCGCTCATAAAGTTACATGACGCACCACCCTTATCCAGCACCGCAGCCTTGGCCTACCGACGCCAGCGCTATCGACTCCAGTTCATCAGCCGACAACAGGGCTGCAGCAACGACGATGGCGCTGCTAGCATCGTGATCTGCCAGCACCGTGACGAGCACCGCCTTCATCTCGCACGTGGTCTCACCGATGACGCCATCTGATGCCGCCACCGAGCCGCTGCTCACACCATGACCTGAGGGCACTGTACACCGCACCGCAGCACCCGATGCCTGACGACGCAAGTGCTCCTGACTCCATCAGAGAGGAGATCGACCTGCAACACGTGTGACTTCGAGGGCCCCGACAACTCCTGCACCGACCTCCGGAATTGACGCCTGTGGACGCCATGTTTTCGGAAGCTCAACAAGAGGTCGCCGATGCCCTGCATTTCTAAAAGGCACTGTTTGCGGGTCTTCCAGACACCGTAGCTTGTCCCCGATGCCGCGGTCAGCCTGAAGTGGGTTTGTTTGCTCATGACACCATGATAACCCCGGACGGAGGTATGGACAACAAGGAACTATTTTTGAAGCATATTTTGATAAGTGAAGATTTTGAAGTACTGTATTGTGGATTTAAATCGTGTTTGGTCTTGTCTTAAGTATATAAAAATATTGGATATTTTCTGAACTGGTGTGGTGTCCTTTTGTAGTGCTTACACTGTATTACTATTGGTTATGTGCAAATGCTTTAGACACTGCCTCTAAGATAAGTCTGACTGCTCATGCCAAGCTACCAAGGGGGTGAGCAGGGCTTATTTTAAGGAGTGTAACTCCCTTATCCTGACTAGGGGGGTGATTTCTGCCAGGCTTTGGCACATTCCCTAGCCTGCCAAAAATCCCATTTCTAACAGTTCCTATTCAAGAATATTGATGTTGGGTAGCCTGTGTAGGACCTGTTTTGTCCTAATAGTCATCGCAGGTGGCCATGGGGAGCACTAGATGTTTAGTTTGGGGACGTCTCTTAGAATTAAGATTCTTCAAACCTAGTCAAACAGGGGAATATACAAGGGAATTTCGGGGAACAAAGGAAAAGAGTGGAATGGGGCAACAGGTACATAAAGCTGAGGACTTTTGTTCTCACTGTCAACAACTGCAAGCTATAGTGAACATGGTGAAGAAATAATTGAGTCTCACGAATCATCTAAAGAAAGTCTATTACAGCCTCTATCTTTGAACCAAGACATCTTGCAGGCCAAAATGTAACATGCACAAGCTTTTAAAGGTCAAATGGGACAAAGGCACACTTGTTCAGACATTCCACTACAGGGACTATGTGCTGATATTGCTATCTACTACACAGATTATGTTTGAGCTTATTCGAGGAGCTGTACCAGTTGGTGAGCAGCCTCATATACAAAATGAATGAAGAAAGACCAGCATTGTCAACCAGACCTTATTTACCAAAAGAAAAAAGCACCTCTATATTTTTCTCCCTGTGTACTGTATCTTGTACAAATCCTGTCTCCTGAATTTTCTCACAAAGAGTCATAAGATTTAACAGATTCTGGGACTCATTTCTAATAGGCCGGATGGCTCAGCAGGTCTGCCGGATCAACAAAAGCCCCGGTTCCACCTTCTCAAAAATAGAAACACACTCCTAATTTAGAGGTGTCCTCCTGCTGTGTCAAGAGGGATCTCTTTCCATGAAAGTGCTTCAACTGGCGTGGCTTGATGTGTGGGTTGGCTGCTGTTTCCTTGCGGCCACTCAGTATTTGGTTTGCAGGCAGAAAATGTCCTCTATGTGAATATTTAGTAGTCCTTTTGGCACTCTGAAGCCGTGGGCTATGTGGTTAATGTTCTGTTATGGGAATCACTGTGAGTCCCCCAAACCTCTATATAAGGAATGGGAACCAACAGTTTATAATGGCAGGAGAACAGCCGATTTATGGGGGTTTCATGTTTGGTGCATAAGTAATGCATCTAGAGGTTGAGAAGCTAGACTGCGCGGACGAAGCATTCTATATTACTAACCTAAATCACAGAAATTGGTACTGGCAGATTCAACGGAGTCAAGTGAGATGAAAGCTCCCCTTTGTCACTTTTAAATTAGTGTTCCAGTTTTTGGTAATGACCCTTGAGTTGAAGAGAGAGTACCAGCCACTTCAACATGTCTGAATAAAATGCACTGATCCCACCAGGAATATTCGAGATGTTACCTGAATAATGTTGACCGATTGATGCAACAACAACAAAAACCACAGGAAACCTTGCATTCAAGACTAAAATTCAGAGGGCTCACAGAAAGCTCTGAGAAAAATTCCCCTGCACATAAATTGGTGAACTATCTGGGCTAAATAGTGGGTAAAGGTGCAGTGAAACCTCAACCGAGTAGAACGCATTAACAAAGTATACGTCCAAAGGTGTTGATCAGAGCTGTGCTGGGGTTCTTTGTAAATTATTTTCTTTGTGGTTACCTTCCTAAATGTGTGCCTCTTATCCTTTAACAGTTTGAATTGAATGGCAAAATAAGGGCACAATTAAGCTGGCTTTGAAGTGGGCAAAGGTTTGGCCAAATCGGCTGAAGCAGTCTACAAAGAAACTAAACACTAAGGAAAGTTCTTAAATTGACCAATACTCTTAGCCTTCCCTGCATTTCTAAGACTAATTTGTCGTCTTTGGGCCAGAAATGAAATGTGGTCAGGTCGAGAGTCTCTAAACAAAACTTAGCTAAGATCAGTTATATCAACCAGTTTGCAAGAAGCTCTTCAGCTATCCTATGTATTAATTTAAATATATGAGGGGGAAGGGAGCATTACCAAGACTAGGTTTGTCCATCCCCCTTCTAGTCCATCTATTTGTAACTGTCTTTGTTTTTCTCTGTTTTGTCAGTTTGATACAAAAACGGAATAAGTAAATGTCTTCTAAATGCATCTGTAATAAAAGCTTTGTACTAGACATGGGCTTTGTGTATTTTTGTGCCCTCTATACTTGACCTTTAACCCCTTTGCCACGGCGCGAATTTTGCCGCAGCGCGGGGTGGGGGGTGACCCCGGCGCTGCTGTGCTTGTGACGGAACCACGTCGTCATGAGTCCTGGGTGGCGTGTGCTCATGACGGCGTGGTTCCGTCACGGCCCGCCCGATCATTAATTTGCCTATACATGCTGGGAATTAATGCCGCGTGGGCAGAGCGGCAGCCGCATGACGGAACCCCGCCGTCATGAGCACATGCCGCCCGTGGCTCATGACAGCGTGGTCCCGTCATGCGCACGTAAGGGGTTAAAGAGATTTTGATTATTCCCATTCCAAATGGCAATATAACCAGTACTATGAAATTGGCTTTTCTTTTTTTGTAGAGATGTCTCTGAATACTCAATTCATTTTGTATGGCAAAATATATTAGGAGATCCTATTAAAACGGAAAATAAACCTCCTGGGGAGATTCTCAACGCGGCGAGCTCAGGTTTCTCATTGCGAGTGGTCGCGTATGCTCGCAACCGCTGGCGATGAGAAACTACCAGTCCACGTTGAGAAAGTTGCCGCTCGAGTAAAAATCTACTCGAGCGGCAGAAAACTACATCTCGCACTGTGCAAAATGCCGTTTTCAATGATTGCACAGTGCCGGATGCTTGCCCTAACTGTGAATTCATTGAAAACGGCATCTTGCACAGTGCGAACAGGCTACTACGCAGTTCGCGTAGTGCTATGCGTAGCTCGCGTAGTGCACTTTGCTTAGCTTCGCGTAGCACTACTTCGCGAACTATGCCCAGCCCTACCCAATACGTGTATTTTGTGTGACGTGATTTATGGCTCTGTTAGAAATACTGAACATATTGGCTATTGTCATTTCATTCGTGCCTATATGCGCCATAAATCTGCTCTGTAAAGATGATCCCAGTGGAATCTGCTCGACGCGTATATAGGAGCATGCCTGTTAGGATTCCAAATGGGCACCGATGCACCAAAGTATCATTCAGTCAAGGAGTGGAAATGTCCATATTAGATCTAAGAAGGACATCCTACCCAGGACAAACTATGCAACGGTATAGGAGATATCACCATCAAGTGAGCTCTAAACTCCCACTTGCACATTGCTTTGCTGCAGTTCTCTGAGAACCCAATACTGAGGATTTTCAATTGTTTCTCATCCTTGAGGCCACATCGATTCCTATGTAGTCCAGCAAGAGAGCTGACAAACCAATATCGATTTTCAATACTGGACTGCGGGGCTCAAAGTCCTTTCCTCCAATGAACTCTGATGTCAATTATGGGTAATCAGGGGTAGCAGCTACTGCCATTACCATGCCCTTTGATGCCCTTGACATTGCCCTGCAAGCACAGGTCTCATGGGTCATGGACGCAGTGGCATGGACATAAGAGTGTTGGCAATAAGAGTGTGATTTAGGTTGTGTAATTTCAACTTTTCTCCACAGTCTTCAACCCTCAGTGGCACTTCCATTGGAACAGGCTTGGGAGGGATGGGGGTTACCCGATGCTTGCACTCAACTACTTCCTCCTCCACAATGGAAGCCCGGTCAGACACCTGCAGCACAGCAACCAAAGATCTAAGCTCTTCACTGTCTGGCTCTTCCTGCCCACTGCTCCCACTCCCCAGGGTCACCTGCTTCATTCTCGTTCACCCCTTTTAGTCCAGTGTAGCTCTTATGCACATGATGGCACCTCGTTTCAATGCATCTTGTGGGCGTCGCCTGTTACCTAATCTGCTGGTCCTCTATAATGGTACAGAAAAGTAGGGTCAAAAGCAAGCGAATCAAAATGGCGTGTTCCATGCAAGTAAAGCAGCACTACATGGGGAGAACTATAAGAACCGAGGAACTGAATGGTTGAGATAGGGCAGACCTGGGAGATTCAGAACCAACAGGAACTAAAAAAGGAATATAAAGAAAGGATGAATATTGAAAAATGTCCCTTAAGATTCCTGTGAGTGGCTGGCAGTTGTCTGTAGCACGAGTCCTTCCTCCAAACTATTGAGGTAACAGCCATGTGATCCGCCTGAATTCTCTCTGAAGGAAGGTGCGATCTATTGGCTGCATTGCTGAGGTGAGTGTTGTTGTGTTCTTGTGATATTTTGGGGTGCCTTCCGCAATAACGAACTTATGCAGAAAGTCACAATGCCACTCCTCAAAATGCAGGCGTGGTATCTGTTGTGTTGTCCCTGTGACCCAACAGGCGTGACACAGTACTGCCCATTTGGTCAAGGAGATCTGCTAGGAGACCCCCAAGGCTGTGGTTTATTGTTTTGGTCCCAATGACCATGTGAGTTAAGTAATAAGTGGGACCCCGGGACTCGTGACGTCAGTTCAGTACTGAGGCCAGGGCTCCGAACACCATACACGTGTAATGAGTGATTTACAGCTGTACGGCTTGGCCTGGCAGTCCCAGCGCACATTCACCATCCGCACTGAAGGAGTGTGTGTGCATGTTTGCATGACACAACATTGGCGATGAGGGTGGGGGCGCCCAATTTCACCTCTCCTCGCTCCGTGGCGGACGCGAGTGCATCATAACCACACGCGGTGCTCATGCCATGGAGTGCGTCGGTCCGAGGCTCACCCTTGCACCATGTGGGGAAGCCATCCGGATACTATGGGGGGATACTCCCTGTGGACTTTATCGCTGCCACGTGCCATACAGATGACCCTGTACCCAGACACCGCCCTCTGGGACAGTTCAGTGAACCTGCATGGGTGAGCCGGCTACCGCAACTGAAACTGACTGCCAGAAGTCCCAGTGCTATCACCAAGAGCATGTTGTTGCCATCACTGGTGTTTCAGCACTGCTAGGTGCCTCTGCCTTGCAGCCTCAATGTCAGGGCGAAGATTGTTGGTTGGGAGACCCGTGCGGCACTGCAATTGAGGGTGCCCACACACGTACAGCCACATCACGAGAGCACGTCCTGCTGTCTGCTGACAGAAAAAGGGGGGGTGAGGTACTCGGAACGTACATGATGGCTACCATACCACCCATAGATCCATTTCTGGTGGACCGGCCGCCGTCTGCTCAGGCCCCTAAATGGAAGGAATGGGTTGAGCAGCTAATTATATTTTTTGAAGCAACAAAAGTAGAAAGGGATCAGAAGAGGGCCATGCTACTGCATCTAGGAGGCAAAGACATCTACAGTATTGCTAAATCTCTACATTAACCAGCCCCTAAAACACAACTCACACTGATGGCTGCACTTGCTGTGAACTTTGAGCCCATGGCGAACCAGGACTACGAACGGTTTGTCTTCCGGCAAGTACGCCAACAAGCAGACAAATCCATTGACTCGTTCCATGCTCACCTGAAAAAACTAGCAAGTACATGTGGATTTCAGGATGACAGTGAAGAGATAAGGGGCCAGATAATACAAGGCTACTCGTCTGCCAAATTCCGCGAAAGGATATTGGCGGAGTCGGAAAAGTCACTGGCTGGCATATAATCTAGGCCGGACAAAGGAATTATCACGGGTCCAAGCAGCCCACAAGCACCTGTGAAGGTAGAACCTGTCAATGCGGTGACCCCTGACAGACAACCAGACCGCCCAGGAAGACCAACCCAAATCCCCGGAGATGTGGATATTGTGGCAAAGACCCCCATGGATCAGCTGACTGTCCGGCGCGCGGGAAGAGATGCACAGGATGTGGCAAGATGAATCACTTTGAACGTGTGTGCCGGTCTCGCGAGGCTCAAGGCCCCAGAACATATGTCAATCAATCAATCATAGGCATTTATATCGCGCACTACTTACCCGGAGGGTCTCAAGGCGCTGGGGGGGTGGGGGGGGGGGGTCCGCTACTGCTCGAACAGCCAGGTCTTGAGCTTCTTCCTGAAGGAGAGGTGGTCTTGGGTCAGGCGTAGGTCGGTCGGGAGGGAGTTCCAAGTCTTGGCGGCCAGGTGGGAGAAGGACCTTCCTCCTGTTGTCGCTCTGTGGATGATGGGGACGGCAGCGAGGGCGTGACTGGTCGAGCGGAGGTGGCGTTTAGGAGCGTAGAAGTTGAGGCGGCTGTTGAGGTAGGTCGGGCCTTGGTTGTGTAGGGCTTTGTGTGCGTGGGTGAGGTGCCGGAAGGTGATTCTTTTGTTGATTGGGAGCCAGTGCAGGTCTCTCAGGTGTCTGGAGATGTGGCTTCGTCTGGGGACGTCGAGGATGAGTCTCGCCGAGGCGTTCTGGATCCACTGGAGTCTCTTCTGGAGCTTGGCGGTGGTTCCGGCTTAGAGGGCGTTGCCATAGTCCAGTCGGCTGGTGACGAGGGCCTGGGTGACCGTCTTCCTGGTCTCGGTGGGGATCCACCGGAAGATCTTGCGTAGCATGCGCAGGATGTTGAAACAGGACGAGGAGACGGCGTTGACTTGTCTGGTCATGGAGAGGGAGGAGTCCAGGATGAAGCCCAGGTTGCGTGCGTGGTCTGTCGGTTTGGGTACGTTGCCCAGGGCGGGGGGCCACCAGGAGTCATCCCAGGCGGAGGGTGAGGAGCCCAGGATGAGGACTTCCGTCTTGTCTGTGTTCAGTTTCAGGCGGCTGGTCGTCATCCACTCGGCCACGTCTTTCATCCCTTCGTGTAGGTTGGCTCTGGCGGTGGCGGGGTCGTTGGTCAGGGAGAGGATCAGCTGGGTGTCATCGGCGTAGGAGATGATGTTCAGGTTGTGTTGGCGTGCGATGGCTGCAAGGGGGCTCATGTAGACATTGAAGAGGGTGGGGCTGAGCGAGGATCCCTGAGGGACGCCGCAGATGACTTCCGTGGCTTCTGATCTGAATGGGGGCAGGCGGACTCTCTGTGTCCTTCCGGCGAGGAAGGAGATGATCCATTCCAGTGCCTTCTCCTCGATTCCGACGTTGCTGAGGCGCTGCACTAGGGTGCGGTGGCAGACAGTGTTGAATGCCGCGGAGAGGTCCAGGAGGATGAGGGCCGCTGTTTCTCCTTTGTCCAGCAGGGTTCGGATGTCGTCGGTGGCAGCGATGAGGGCGGTCTCGGTGCTGTGGTTGGCCCGGAAGCCTGACTGAGATGGGTCGAGGGATCCAGTTGTCTCGAGGAAGGCTGCCAGTTGCTTGTTGATGGTCTTCTCGATGACTTTGGCTGGAAACGGGAGGAGCGAGATGGGGCGGTAGTTCTTGAGTTCGGTGGGGTCCGCCGTTGGTTTCTTTAGTAGAGCGCTGAGTTCGGCGTGCTTCCAGCTCTCAGGGAAGGTGGCGGTGTTGAAGGAGGCTTTGATAATGTCCCGCAGGTGGGGTGCGATGACAGCGTCGGCCTTGTTGAAGACGTGGTGAGGGCAGGGGTCGGTTGGAGATCCGGAGTGGATGAAGTTCATCGTGCGGATGGTGTCTTCGAGGTTGATCGGTGTCCAGGCGTTGAGGGTGGTGGTGGGGGGCGTTGGTGTGGTCGTGGGGAGCGGTGTTTGTGTGCTGAAGCTGTTGTGAACCTAATTCCAGAAGCCCGAAGCGGAAATTGCGACATGGATGATGAGGTGGAGGAACACACAGTCCATTCAGCATACATGATAGGTGCGGCCACTCGGGCATCACGCAGACTTCCGAAATGTCAAGTACCAGTCGGAGAGCACAACGTCATGGCTGTTGTCGACACAGGGGCCACCATCAACATCATGGCTGCGGAAGTATATAAGACTCTGAAACAAGTCCCCTCGCTGACAGCCTCGTCCATCAAAGTCTTTGCATATGGGTAGGATCAGCCACTAGCCATGGGGGGAAGTTCATAACGACCATCTCGTATGATGCCAAGTCCATCAAGTCTCAAATCTATGTTACCAAGGAAGGGCATGGCGTGCTGCTGGGGTACCGAACAATGAAGGACCTTGAGATCATCACTTTATAGTTTGGAATACAACACAAAACAGTCCAGCACATTCTTGCCCAATTCCCTGCTGTCTTTGAGGAGATTGGGCGGCTCAATGGGAAGGAAGTACACTTGCACATCGACCCCACTGTCAAACCTGGGGCCCTGCATCATAGGCATATTGCCTTCCACTTAGGGCCACTGGTCGAGAAAGAACTGGCTAAACTAGAAGCTGCTGGGATCATTGAGAAGGTCAAGGGACCCACACAGTGGGTGTTCCCAATCGTTGTCACTCGCAAACCGTAGCAGCCAGGGGAGGTGAGAATCTGTGTCGACATGAGGCTACCCAACGCAGCCATAAGAAGAGAGCAACACCTCACTCCCATGATCAATGACCTTATTGGGGAGCTAAATGGAACATGCTGGTTTTGAAAGCTTGACCTCTGGCCCTCCTACCATCAGCTGGTCCTAGATGATGAGTCCAAGTACTTAACCACATTCTCGACCCATGTAGGTCTGAGGAGATACACTTGTCTCCGCTTTAGGGTATCAAGCACAGCTGAGGTCTTTCAGAACGTGATACAAGAACTGTTAATAAACCTGCCCGGAGTGATAAACATCAGTGATGATATTCTCATCCATGCTAGGACCACCTCAGAGCACAACGCCAGGTTGACCCAGGTATTGAAACGAATCCAGGAGTCCTGACTCACCCTACACCACCAGAAATGGGAGTTTCTGAAACAACAACTGCAATTCTTTGGATATGTCTTCTCTGCATCGGGGGTTACTTCCGACCCCGACCAAGTACGAGACAATAAGATGATGACCCCGCTCCCACAAATGTCTCCGAGGTGAGGAGTTTTCTCGGTATAATTAACTACTGTGGCCGGTTTATACAAGACCTGACCACCCTCATGCAGCCTCTCAGGAAGCTCACCAAGGGATCGGTCCCCTGGACCCGGGGTCCAGACCAAGAAACAGCATTCCAGGCAAACAAGGATGCTCTGTCTGACACTACGACCCTACCATACTTTGACCCGCGCAAGCTAACCATGATTGTGCTGGATGCTGGACCAACAGGGCTCTGAGCCGTTCTATCACAGAAAAGATTCACAGTAACTTTTATGGTTATACACCATAAATGAAATATTGAACACAAGAACAAAAGTGGAGCAACACGGAAAGGTTTGTTCTTCAAAGGAAATTATTATTTATATTCTTCGAAATGTAAATTGTCAAAAAATCAAGGGTATACAGTTAATGATGATTGCATGTGTATCTTAAGTAAATGGAGCTGACAAAACAATCCATTAATACAAAAAAAACAATCCAGTCTATAACAAAATAGATAAAATTGACTTCTTTTAAAAGATAATAAATAGAAAGTCAAGTGCGGACAGAAGACTTGGATTGATGTGTCGACGTTTCGGTCTAAGTGATGAAATCCAGAGACCATCATCAGGACAGAGAAATTGATGCAATGAGGATGACCCTTATAGTATATTTAAGACCAAGCTATTGGTGAGCTGAAGCATAAATTCAAGGTTCATTGCCTTAAGGGAACGTCAAGTCTCCCCTGTAGTTGTATCCATATATTCAGGCCAAATAAGTATTAAATCCTTATGGTGGAGAATCCCTGTATCATCAATCTCAGGATCCACGTTAGTTCGAGAAATGGCGTAAGGCACGAAGCATCTCCTCTGCGTCGGGTCAAAGGGGAGACTTGACGTTCCCTTAAGGCAATGAACCTTGAATTTATGCTTCAGCTCACCAATAGCTTGGTCTTAAATATACTATAAGGGTCATCCTCATTGCATCAATTTCTCTGTCCTGATGATGGTCTCTGGATTTCACCACTGAGACCGAAACGTCGACACATCAATCCAAGTCTTCTGTCCGCACTTGACTTTCTATTTATTATCTTTTAAAAGAAGTCAATTTTATCTATTTTGTCATAGACTGGATTGTTTTCTTTTGTATTAATGGATTGTTTTGTCAGCTCCATTTACTTAAGATACACTTGCAATCATCATTAACTGTATACCCTTGATTTTTTGACAATTTACATTTGGAAGAATATAAATAATAATTTTCTTTGAAGAACAAACATTTCCGTGTTGCTCCACTTTTGTTCTTGTGTTCAATATTTCATTTATGGTGTATAACCATAAAAGTTACTGTGAATCTGTTCAAGTTGTTGTTCTGGTATGGGGCTAGTGTGGTAGCTTCTATAAAATTATAAAATTTTGAAACAGATTGAGAATACGTTGAACTTTTGCTGTTCCACTCAGCTGATAAGTCTAAATAATACAGACTTCACTACACTGTTAAACTTTAAGTAGTAAACAAATCCCTTGCTGGCACTTTTTTCCTTAAACACTTTGACTGCCCAAGCCCGCAAGGGTTTATTGGGTTACCCACCCCTATAACAAGCTATCACAGAAAAGCCAAGAGGAAGAAGGCTGTAGCTCTGTGGCATTTGCCTGTCGGTCCCTAACAGACACTGAACAGAGATACTCACAAATTGAAAAAGAGTCAATAGCCATCCATTGGGGATGTCGCCACTTTCATTTGTATGTGTACGGACACCCGTTTGTCCTAGCAATGGATCACAAGCCTCTCATTCCTTAGTTTACTGGCACTGCTTCCAAACCACCTCCTCACATTGAAAAGTGGATGCTTCAGTTGCAGGAATATAACTGTTGTGTGGAGTACCACCCTGAACCCTGAGGACTATCTATCACGCCATCATAGGGTGGCCAGCCCAGAGAAGGAAGCGGACACGGACGACACAGAGGAATATGTCTGGTATATCATGGCCAGGTCATGCCCTATCCCCCTGTCGATGGAAGTACTGGTAGAGGAAACCCGTTGTGATGAGTGTCTTTAACAGTCGAAGCAAATCATGAAGCATGGTCGGTGGCACGCTGCCAAGCCAGAGTGGAAAGCACTCACTGAAAAAGCTTGACGGACGATCCAAAGTCTATACCATGTGCGACAGGAGCAGAACAAAGATTCCACAGGGTGCCTTCTCAGGGGCCATTGCTTGGTCATCCCCACAGCTCTCACCAGTCGAGTAATGCAATTAGCACATGTGGACACCAGGGGATTGTGAAGACTAAGAGCCGCCTGAGAACCAAGGTGTGGTTTCCCTTGATGGAAGAGGCAGTGAGGTTGTGCTAGTGGTGCCAAGCCACCGGAGAAGTCAGTCAACCAGCTCCGATAGTCACGGAGCCTCGACCCAGTTATCCCTGGTACAGCGTCAGCCTAGACTTTGGGAGTCTCCCGGATGGGAGACACATGCTTGTGTTGATCGATGATCACTCAAAGTATCCAGAGGTGGAATTAATATTGTCATTGAGTGCTCCTGAAGTTATTCCTAAGCTTGAGAAAGTAAGGGCCACTCATGGACTGATCCGGGCACTGAAGATGGCCCCCGTTCCAAGGATAGGAGGTAGCAAACTATCTAGCCTCGCTTAACATCATACACAAGAAGGTCACCCCATGATGGCCTCAAGCAAACGGTGAGGCAGAGAGAATCATGAGGACTCTGAACAAGGTTATTCGCATTGCCCATGAAAGCCAACAATCTCTGGAGTTAGCCATCTTTTCATTTCTCTGAGTATACAGACAAATGTCCCACTCCGCGATGGGGAGAGCTGCAGGACACCTGTTAATGAGCCGGGTGGTAGCTGACTCAATCCCGCACCACCCTCAATGGGGGCCCGAGCCACTGCAAGAGACTGAAATTGAAGATCTCGAAAAATCTCAAAATGATCAGGTCAGTCGACGGAGGGGAGCACGGATGTCCGATTTCAAGGCTGGAGATCTGGGGCCTCATTTATGAGAAATGACGCATCCCTGCATGAAAGCAGCGATGCGTCACTTCTCAGTGCGCACTCCTTGCGACATTCCTGATGCGTCATATTTAATGTATGACGCATCATGTCGCAAGGAGTTACAGATACGTCAGTATTTCTGACGTATCTGTAAGCACAAAAGTGACGCATTGCTGGAGTGTGTCACAAAAGTGACGCATCTCCAGCAATGCATCCTTTCACATGGGGCAAGCCCCATGTGAAAGGGCCTGCGTCAGTCTTACGCCTGCTGTGAGACAGGCGCAAGATTTTGACGCAACAGTGTCCTAAAAGTGACGCAATGAAATCTCATAGATTTCACTGCGTCACTTCTACGACCCTTCCTTGTATCAATACGCCCCCCTTGCATACATTATACCTGGCGCAGGTATAATGTGGCGCAGGGGTTTACAAAGGGACACATCTACATAGATGCGTCACTTTGTAAATATGGCACAACAAGGCACATTTTTTATGCCACTGGTGTGTTACAAAAAGTGACGCACCGGCGGCGTAAAAGTGACGCATGGCCTCATAAATGAGGCCCCCGGTACTTCTATGGAACCGCATCCCAGGGGTCAAATTTAGACTCCCGTGTGAAAAGGAACCCTGGGTGATCACTCATCGGAAAGGCACCCGGATCACGGTGGAGCGAGGACCAGTGACTGTCACCAGGAATGTGTCCTTCTTTAAGGCCATCCACACTCCCTCACGAGTGTCCCTGTATTCTACAGTGCTGGGGCCTACTAGTGACGGCATCCCTGAGGCGGAAGAGTAGGGAGGCTTGGAACTCGAGTCACTGATGGCTGCTGTTCCTACTCAGGAGGTGGCCGAGAGCAACCCTGATCCATCTACGAGAATCCCGGTGTTGCCTCCAGTTAGCATTCTCGAATGTCAGGGGTGAGTACTCAGTACAGTCTGAGGAACAATCATGAACCTTTCAGCCGGCTGAAGGACCACTTCATGTAAGACTGTTCTTTATTATGTTTATACTAGATGTGACACTGTTGGTTGGACATCCGATCTGTTTGGGGAGGAATGTGGTGTCATCCCTGTGATGCAACAAGCGCGACACGGGACTCCCCATTTGGGCAAGTGGGTCTGCTAGGAGACTCCCGTGGCTGTGATTTATTGTTGTGGTCCCAATGACCACGTCAGTTAAGTAATAAATGGGAGCCCGGCACTCGTGCAGTCCTGCCTAGCATCACGCAACAGGTGTGACGCTCACGCATTTCAGTGTGGTGATCCGCATCACCGCACTGAAATGCCAATGTCACGCATTTTTGCCACCTGTGCCAGGCGCGCCAGTAGCTCCTGTGCCCTCTCTGCTGTTCTGAGAGGTGCTGCTCTGCCCGACAGAGTGCCTAAACAGTTAACGAGACTGCAGCTAAGCTCTCAGCTCTCTAGTGTCAGTGGCGCGCTACAATGTATCTCTCTCTGCTCTGCGGAGCTGCCTGCTGTCCCGACTCCTGTTGACCTGGAAACTTAGTGCTGCAAATGGTGTGGCGCCGGCGCGGCTACCTCAGACTCCTCATCACAGTCTGCAGGGGGGTGGGGGTGGGCTGCCTGTCGACTGGAGTCCGAGAGTCATACACTAATAAGTAAGTGTCAGTCACTTGTCCCCATGCTGCGCACGCGACGCCGGGTGTCTGGTAATGGTTTTATTTATTATTTACTTTCTATGTTAAGCGTTATTTATAGCGCGACTTTACCTCGGGGTGTAGCGCTTCACAATTGAATAGGAACAGACTGTAGTACATGATGAGGGCGAAAATGATAAGATAACCCATATTACACAAAAGCAAACGTTAATTACACGAGGCAATACTAAATGCCGGGCCCCGGGGGAAGCCGAGTCGCAGACTAGTCTTCCCCCGGGGTCTTTCGCGCAGGGGATAGGCCAGGTAGGGGAAGGGGAGGAGTTAGGGGGTGGGTATTTAAGCGCGGGGGGGAAGGGAACTTCCTCTTTCTGTGCCTGGCACCATCGGGAGGGAGATCAAAAGAGATAGTTAGGACTAGTTTCTGTGCGGCCTAGTGCTAGTTTTGGTTGGAGTTTCGTTCGGGGCTGTTTCACGGCAGCTGGGTTTTTTCTCGTTTCTCTTTGTGGGCAGTTTTTTTGGTAAGATGTCTGGTGTGTCTGCGGAGCAGGTGCGTGAGGCCTTGCTGTTGCTTGCGAGGGCCGGCCGGGAAGACCTTATTCAGCCGGGGGTCTTGGATCAGGCCTGGGTGGGGGCCACCAGGGGCACGCGTGCTGCCTCGGCCGGGGTTAAGGCGGCGGTGTTTGCCTGCCAGGAGGACGAGCAGGACCCTGCGGGGGGGTTTGAGGGCAGGAGGGGGGGCGGTGTTCCCAAAGATCCGGCGAGGGGCGGGAAGCGCAGGAGCCTTTCCGCGCGGGCCTTCCCTCCGCTTGAGTTTTTGCCTGGGGCCTCGGGGCCGGCCGCGAGGGCCGCGCCCACTGTGCTTCCGCCCCAAGGGCCTCTGCTGGTGCCGGCCGGCGCCTTGCAGGGGGAGGGGCAGGTGGGTGCCCCTGCCGGGCCTGCTCCGGTCCAGGCGGGGCCTCTGGGTGGGAGTGGGGCCCATGGGCCCGCCGGGCACCTTGCAGGTGGTGCTGTTCAAGGGGATGGGACTGGGGATGCCTTGCGGGAGGCAGGGGAGCTGGAGGAGGAGGCCCCCATTGACTTGTCCAGAGGTTCCAGGGCTGGCAACCCGGCCGTTGTGCGGCCGGTGGCGCCCGGGGATTTGGCGAGCCGGAGCGGGACCCCCGCTCTGGTCCCCATTGGCGGGCCTGGCTGGGTTCAGGGTTTTCAGCAGGTGGGTTTCTTCCCCCCGGGGGGTGATTTCTTTGGCTACTGCCCGCCCCCCCCCCCTCAGATCTGGGGTTCGGTTTCCTGGGAGGACAGGGCCCGGGGGGAGCGGATCTTGGAGCAGATTCAGAAGGTCAGGTGGGCCGAGGCGACCCGCGCCAGGGTGGGTGCGGTGTGGGGCCATGAGATTGAGGGCCCTCCCACCCCGACCTCTGAGGAGGAACGGTAGGCGGAGAGGCAGGAAGACGAGGCTGAGAGGGCCAGGGCGAAGAAGGCAGGGCAGGCCATCCCTCCCTCGGGGGGTGTGGCTGGAGTAGGGACGGCCGGGACGGCTTTGAGGCCCGATGGTGCCGGGGCCCGCTCAGGTTCGAGCGACCTGAGGGGCGGGAGGGGATCCAAGCCGGCGGTTGTCGGCAGAGCCCGGGGGGGCCTGGCGGGGCGCAAGACGGCTCCAAGACGCAGGCCGGAAGCAGTAGGGCAGTCCGCGGCGGCTGTCCCTCCACCGAGGGATCGGGCGACTTCGGCACGTGGCGTTTCTGGAATGCGTGGTCGAGGGAGTGTGCAGAAGGGTGTGAAGCGTGCGGTAAAGGAGGTGGACAGCGTGGGTGTGGATCTGGAACCGGTGCTTGAGTTGGATTACAGTGCTGAGAGTGAGGAGCTGGAAGACGGGGAGGTGCGAGATGACCTGGAAGGCATAGGCGGCGCAGCGGGAGACAACGACCTTGGTGTGTAGCAGGTCGAGACTGTGACGAAGAAGAAGGCCGGATCGATGGCGGTCCGGGGGACGGAGTCCAGAGGAAGGCCCCAGGAGCGGACGCCGGTACTCACAGGTGAGGGCGCCTGGTGGGCAGCTTGGGATGACGCTCCACGGGGGGGGGGAAGGCCGGAAACGGACCTGCCGGTCGGTGGGTGTGGGGGACGGTTCTGTGCGGGGGGGGGAGAAGCCATCGGGCGGTCCGCCTGCGGATGGTAAGAAGGTGGATGGTAAGTCGGTCACTTTGGGGATGGCAAGGAGGAAAAGGGGGTGAAGGTGCCTAAGAAGCTGCCGTATATGGGGCTGGCGATGCCTCTGGGGTCACATTTATCGGAGAAACTCAAGGAAAAAATCTGGAAACATGAGTTTGTGGACGTTTTTAAGTTGCTTCATCAGGAGGTTCAGGCCAAGGAGGGCTCTAAGGAGGAGGAGTGGGAGCTGACGAGGCGGCCTAGAGTGCCAGTGACTATGGAGAATTGGACGTCGGCTTTCCTGATCTATGCCAGTGTTTATTGCCAGAAGTATCTGGACCGGGCGATTGCGCTGTTTAAGTACATGGACATCATTCGCAAGGCCCAGATGCAGTTTGGGGGGTTTGCTTGGTTAAGCTACGACGAGGAGTTTCGGGCCAGGGTTAGCGCGGATCCAGAGAAGAGTTGGGGGGAGGTGGACCAGGAGCTTTGGATGCAGTGGATGGCGTTCTCGCATTCGACGGCGTCCACCCATACTGCCAGTGGTTTGCCGGTGTTGTATCGGTCTTTTCCGCCGCGTCCCGCCCAAGGCGGGGCGGGGGGTGGAACAGTGCCCAGCACCATTGTTTCGGGTCAGCAGTCCAAGCAGGGGGGTTATTCCACGGGGGCATGCTGGAGCTACAATCGGGGGTACTGCTCCAGGTACCCCTATAAGTTCAAACACGAGTGCTCGAAGTGTGGCGGCAAGCACGCCCTTACGCAGTGCCTCACGCTCACCACCCCCTCTGAGCAATGGAGGAACGCGCGGGGGCGGGGCCAGCCTGGACCGAAGGGCGCCTACTCCGGTTAGGGTGGAGGCGATGGCCCCATGGCTCGCGTGCTATCCCGATCGCGAAGCCGCGGCGCGGCTCTTCCGGGGGTTCACTGAGGGCTTTAGGGTGGGCTACCAGGGTCCCAGGGAACGTCGTTGGGCTGAGAACTTGAGATCTGCGAAAGAATTGCCGGGGGTGGTGTCTGCGAAGTTGGAGAAGGAAGTGGCGGAAGGGAGAGTGGCTGGCCCGTTTACTGACTGGCCATTGCCGGACCTGGTCATTTCCCCATTGGGGGTGGTGCCGAAGAAGGAGGAAGGGGAGTTCAGGATGATTCACCATTTGTCGTGGCCGGAGGGTCAATCGGTGAATGACTTTATTGCAGAAGAAGACTCGAGAGTGCTGTATGCATCGGTGGACGATGCGGTCCGCCTGGTGAGGACTTGTGGGCCGGGTGCGGAGTTGGCGAAGTGTGACATCAAGTCGGCTTTCCGTCTCCTGCCTATTCACCCAGCGGATTTTTCGCTTTTGGGTATGCAGTTCGGGGGGGGCCATCTACGTGGACAAAGTTTTGCCCATGGGGTGTGCCATCTCCTGTGCTCTGTTTGAGCTGTTCAGCACTTTTCTGCAGTGGGTCATGGTGCGGGTCAGTGGGTGCCGTGAGGTCAGCCACTACTTGGACGATTTCCTCTTCCTGGGGAGGTCGGAGTCCGGGGATTGCGGCAGGGCCCTGTCGCGGTTCCAGGCTTTGGCCTCGCAGTTTGGGGTGCCTTTGGCGCCTGAGAAGACGGCTGGTCCCAGCTGTTGCCTCTTATTCCTGGGGATTGAACTGGACTCGGTGCAATGGTTGGCGCGCCTGCCTGCGACTAAGGTGAGGGAGATTCTTGCATGTCTGGAGTGGGCTGTGGGGTAACGCCGGATCCCTTTGCGGGCAGTGCAGAAGCTTCTGGGTTTCCTTAACTTTGAGTGCAGGGTGGTGCGGGCAGGGCGGACTTTCTGCAGGCGGCTTGGCATGGCCATGTCGGGGGCAGTGCTTCCGCATCACAGAGTGAGGATTTCCTTGGGGGTGAGGACGGACATGAGGACATGGATCACCTTCTTGCGGGATTTCAATGGGGTGTCCTTGGACTTTGACGAGGAAAGGGCGGTCTGGCAATGCCAAATTTACTCTGACGCGGCTGGGTCAGCGGGGTTTGGTGTTTTCTGGGATGGCAGGTGGTGTGCGGAGAGCTGTCCGGCCTCCTGGATCAAGCAAGGCAGGAGCATTGCCTTTTTGGAGTTCTTCCCTTTGCTGGTGGCACTGGTGGTGTGGGGGGAGGACTTTCGGAATCGGTACGTGCTCTTCCACGTCGACAATATGACGGTGGTGGAGCTGGTGAATCATCAGAGGGCGAGGGACCTGCGAGTGCTGCGGCTGTTGCGTAGGTTCATGTTGGCGTGCCTGCAGCTGATTGTGGTGTTTCGGGCTAAGCATGTCCCTGGGGCGAATAATGACATTGCGGATGCTTTGTCTCGTTCGCAGTGGCAGCGGTTTCGACACCTGGCACCAGGAGCAGATGCCTGCAAGACCGAGCTGCCGGCCGGCATCTGGGCCTTGGGGGAGTGAGGATGATTGGTCTGGTGGAGGGTTCGCTGGCTCCGACCACGAGGAGGACTTATCGTCTGGCATGGTCTGAATTTAGTGCTTTCATGGGTTGGACGGTGGATGGTGTCGTGAGCGGGGAGTCGTCTGTGGTGGAAGGTCTGCGGGGTTACGTGTTGGCTTGCATGGACCGGGGGTTGACTGCGGCTACGATCTCTGGGAAATTGGCAGGGATTTCTTTTACTGTGTTTTGTTCTTGGGTTTTGACCCGACCAAGGATGTGGTTTTGGCTCGCATGTTGCGGGGTTGGGGTCGGGAAAGGGGGGCTGGGGGGGGTCGGCTGCGAGAGGCGGTGACGTTTGACTTGTTGGTTCGGCTGGTTTGGGTGTTGCCGGAATGCTGTTATGACCCGGTTGAGGTGGGCCTTTTTCGTTTGTGCATGGTGTGGATCCTTTTTTTGGCGCTTTCCGGGTGTCGGAGCTGTTGGGTACGAGACGGGGGGCGGGTAGGTTGTTTGAGGAGGTACGGGTGGATGCAGGGCGATTGGGGATTTGGCTGAGTTGCTCGAAAACGGATCAAATGGGCAGAGGCAAGTGGGTATGGTTGAATGAGTCTGGCGCGGCGGTGTGCCCAGTTCTGGAGTGGCGGTCTTTCCTGGGGACGGGTGGGGTGCGTTGTGGTGAGATTTTTTGCCATGCGTCTGGTGCGAGGGTAACGGCTGGCCAGCTGTTGGTGGTGGTGCGTATGTCTTTGAGGCGTTTGGGCATGGATGGGGCTGGTTTCGGCACTCACTCTTTTCGCATTGGGGCTGCGACTGCGGCGGCCCGGCTCGGTTGGTCCTGGGACAGGATTAAGAGGATTGGGCGTTGGAAGTCGCGCTGTTGTGAGAGGTATGTGAGGAAGTACCTTGGTCCCAGGCAGGTGGTTGTTGGTTGTTTCACTGTTTTGTTGCCTGTTCTAACATCTTTTTCTTCGTAGGTTGCGTGGGTGGACGGGGCGGTAGGACGGTGACTTGGATCGTTGGGCACTCCTTCGTGCATTGGTCTTCCAAATATGCGGACCAGCAGGTTTACGGCCGTAACCTGGGACTGAAGGGACAATTGCACAAGGTGAAATGGTGGGGAAAGAGTGGTATGCGATGGGGGGCACTACTGCCCTGGCTCGCGAAGATGGTCCCACAGAGGGGATGCCCGGATTTGCTGATCATTCACTTGGGGGAAAATGACCTGGTGCAACTGTCTGGATTGGCATTGTTACGACTCATGCAAAGGGACTTGGAGGTTTTGAAATCGAGGCTGGCGGGGGCCTGCATTGCCTGGATGGAGCTGGTCCCCAGAAAAGTGTGGAGAGGGGCTGTGAAACATGGGGCCATTGAGAAGGCCCGGAGGAAACTTAATAGGGCGATGAGACTCTACTGTGCGGACAGGAACATTAAGGTCATTGCACATCCTGGGATTCGACTGGAGGAACCGTTAGTTTTTAGGGAGGACGGAGTGCACTTGTCTCAGCTGGGCAATGCGTACTACATGATGGAGATGCGGGATGTGGTGAGCAAGTTGTGGAACGAGGCTATCTGGTGTCGCCGGGAGTGAATGGGTGTGGTGTCGGATGGGCGGCCCTGTGGGGGGTGGGGCAGTGAACCGCCCTACAGGGGGTTCACTGGTTGGCAGGATTCGAAGGGACAAGGGGGTCAAGAGCGGGCACACCCATCCCTTGGGGGGGGAGTTTGCATAGGACGGATAGAAGCGTAAATGGAATGACGCAACGACTGGGGGCTGGATGACGGTGATTGACGGGCAAGAAGAAAGGTGTTTGGAGCCTCTAGGGCTTGGTGATGAAGCGGAGTGAATGAAACGATTGAGGGGGGAAGTGTGAGTGGGGGTTTGCTGTTACTGTTATTGTTGATGTTACTGTTATGTACAGATTCGCAGTTCTGGTCTAATAAAATGGCCTTTTACGCTGACACTGCGTGGTCTGTTTATTGCGCGATGCCGGGCCCCGGGGGAAGCAGAGTCGCAGACTAGTCTTCCCCCGGGGTCTTTCGCGCAGGGGATAGGTCAGGTAGGGGAAGGGGAGGAGTTAGGGGGTGGGTATTTAAGCGCGGGGGAGGAAGGGAACTTCCTCTTTCTGTGCCTGGCACCATCGGGAGGGAGATCAAAAGGCCACCCACCCACCCGGCAATTGGTGGTGGTTTGTTGGGTCGGTCCTTAGCGCTGCCAGTTTAGGCCAGAGCTGCTATAGGCAGGATTCGAAGGGACAAGGGGGTCAAGAGCGGGCACACCCATCCCTTGGGGGGGGAGTTTGCATAGGACGGATAGAAGCGTGAATGGAATGACGCAACGACTGGGGGCTGGATGACGGTGATTGACGGGCAAGAAGAAAGGTGTTTGGAGCCTCTAGGGCTTGGTGATGAAGCGGAGTGAATGAAACGATTGAGGGGGGAAGTGTGAGTGGGAGTTTGCTGTTACTGTTATTGTTGATGTTACTGTTATGTACAGATTCGCAGTTCTGGTCTAATAAAATGGCCTTTTACGCTGACACTGCGTGGTCTGTTTATTGCGCGAGTGACAATTGTGAGCAAACAAAATACAAGATATATCAAACGGTGCCTTACAGGAGGAAAAATTGGCATGCGTGCAAGTAGAGCCTTATACTGCACTAAATGGCAGACAGCAAGCACTCAAAGAACAAACGTTACGTAGGCAATGGTGGCACTTGTGCGTATTTGAATCAAACAAAATGTACGAGGTAGGCAGGATTGAAGCAAGTGATGTACTAAAGACTAAGATTGGTGTTGACATACTTTCACACTGACGTCACTACCAGTGCCTGCCAATAGACAGCGGGCGGGCGGCAATTGAATTGTGCACTGTAAACTAGCCTACTGAAAAATGAGTTCTGCAGTTATGCGAGTCCGCCCCCGAGGACCCCATAGGGGCCACCGTAGTCTGGGCGGCTGAGTCACGTGCCTACTGCAGTGCCGCCTGTTTAGTACTGTTCGTTTCCGGCCCCAGAGTATGCGACCCCAACCCAGGACTCCTGACAGAAGCAAAGCAGACGGTCACCAGAAACAAGTGGGGGCCGCAGGCGGCCGATGTGGTAATGAAGCTGCTCTTTTAGCCATCAGTGTATAAAGTAAGTGTGTGTCCAAGGGAAGCCCTGGCCTCATAAAATAATTAATTGAAGAAAAAAGTTGCGGAAAAAGTTGAAAGTTCAAAATGTTTTAATTGCCTTGATTTGCAGCCTCTGCCTGTCAGCAGTTTATTATATATTAATTAAGCACACAAACTACTGATGATTAAGGACTCGAGTAGGAGCGGTGGTTCGAGGGAGCGGCGAGTAACCAACAAATACAGCTCATTCACTGTGTCTGCAAAATCAGCACCAGCCACGTCACGTGTCTGCACAGGGTGCAGCTTTTATTATAGCACAAATGACAACATACCTCTTTTTTTATTTAATTTCTTTAGAACTATACATAGCTGCCAAGGTTTGAAATTGCATTAACTTGCACTGCGCACATCCTGAAAGACTCTGCCTGGATCCACGTGCGACAGGGAGACCCTGGAGTAGACTGATGCTACTTGATTGGTTGCAAGGGAGCCTGACATTTACAGTATGTGCTTTATTTATCTAAGACATCTAGATACACAAACTGCGACCTTCACTTCAGTATTCGTGCCCTGTCCTGAGTGTAGACACACACACACAGCCTGTATACACAGCACACTTGCATTGCTGAGTGCAGACACGAGGCAGAGACACAATCTCTAACCACTAGGCTACTTTTTTATTTTTCTATGTTGTGCGCAGTGCAAGATAATGCACAGACAGGTTGTACCTTGACATTATTGTATGGCAATGCGCTTCTCCATGGGATTGTATACGGTTAAAACTTGGTTATTTGTAGCATTTATTCAGATGACTAGTTAAACTCCTCTTCCTTGCTTGATTTTGCTTGCGAGTGTCACTCATAGTTGTTGAAATGTCACTCATAATTACACTGAATTAGTGAATATGTCACACATAGCAATTTCAAACCTTGGCAGCTATGCTTGTGACGTCAGTCGCGTACTGAGGCCGGGGGTCCGAACACCATACACGTGTGCTAAATGATGTACTGCTGCGCGGCCTGGCCTGGCAGTTCCAGCGCGCGTTCGTCGCCCGCACTGAAGGAGTGTGTGTGCATGTTTGCGCGACACAACAGTATCATAATTGTTAAAACTATTTGCTGGTGTAACTAAAATCTACATTTCATGCAACATGACGATTCCCACAATTGGAGTGTTATTCTCTCGTGAAGTGTTTTCTTCTTTAATTTCCCAATAGACAACATACACGAAATTTGGTTAAAAAAATACCCTTAAATTAGTTGAGTAAACTTGACGTGTAGAAATCCCCCTTCCGATCCCGTCATTGACTGTACAGCTTCAAAGAAAGACCATCCTTACCTAGGATTAACATGCAACAGACGCAAGGCGATGAGTTTTAGCATACAGGAGAGGACTGCACATGCTGTTTAACATTCGACTAGGCGTTTTTGACAACTGACTTCGCTAGAGGTCAGTCAGTCAATTATCTTTATTCGATTATTAAAAATCATAAAAGAACGAGCATTTTTACATAGCATCATTTCATCAGAACACAAATTAATACATAATTTTAACAGACAATCAATGTTTAAAAACTCTAAAGTCACAATGTACAAAATGAGTTATACGAAAATATTAAAAATATTAGGAAGAGACTTTTTTTAAAAAAGCATTTAAAATCAATGAGATTAAAAAGGGAAATCAATGTTCATGAGTAAGGTGCCTAGTTCTTGTGCGGTGCTTATTTATACGTGCTCCTGCAACTAAAAAACTAGCAACGTGAAAAGCTACTCTTACATTGGGAAGAAGTTGCAGGAACATCAGGGCTGGTTTTACCTGAGTAAAACCTAGGTTGCACAAAATTGGAAGCAAATATCTTTTTCTAATCTCGGTATAATGGCCGCAGAACATGGTAAAGTGAGTCGTGTCCTGGGTGGAGAAGTGATCACAATCACATGGTTCAGCATTATCGGGTCTATTCCATATTTTAAAATTGCCCAGAATGAAGTGGATCAAATCAAAATGAAATCTTGTTAGAAGGAAACGATGGTATGGTTTAGTTACCAGGAAAAGGTATGGTTCCATTCCTGGGACAGATGTCAACAAACAGTGTTTCCTAACCATGGGTTTTTTTTTTAGCTCTGTGGCTTCCCTCTCCATAACATATACATTTGTCAGGGTATTTTTTACTATTTTAAGAGCTTCCTGCCTTATCAAATCTGGAGATGAGAAAAGCTCCGGTCGGCCGGCTAAAATTAGCTGCGTTTGTACATATTTTACCCACGGAATGTTTTGGGCTCTGTCCAGGGCTAAACAATCTTTTAAGATGATGTGATTTAATGTAAGCTCCTTGTTAAGCCAAGTTTTCATCCATCCAATAACTGGGGCTAGTTTTAAGGTGTCAGTTATATAGCCCAATCCTAGCTCTGTATGTATTACATAGGTGGAAGTCGATTGGGGGGACAGAAAGCAGGGTTCTCATAAATGTGTTTTCTACTTTCTGGATTTTGTCATGATTAGTGTACCCCCAAATAATAGAACCGTACTGGGCAACAGATAAACATTTTGCTTTATAGACCTTTATAATGCTTTCCATGGGGCGGGCTCCCAGTTTTTTAGCAAAGCCAAGCAACCCTGCTGCCGCTCTTGCAACAGCGCTGCTTTTAAGGAATGCTGGGGGCCCCAAGTGCCCTTTTCATCAAAGGTCACCCCTAAATATGGAAAAGATGGAACTCTCCTGACCTCTTTCCCAGCACAGAAAAATGTTTTCGACTTTCTTTTCCTGCGTGCAGCTCCTGCAATCATTACGTGAGATTTCTCTGTGTTGGTTTTCATGTCCAACGAGGACATGAAATCCCCAAAAGATGAGAGGAGTTTATTAAGTGCCACTCCGGAGCGTGCCAAAAGAACTGCGTCATCCGCGTACAGGAGGACAGGTATCTTTGTCTCACCTGCACGTGGGATGTCGGTATGGGATGCTGCCAAGACTGCCTCGAGATCGTTTATGTAAAGAGTAAAGAGGAGGGGGGCAAGGATACACCCTTGCCTGACCCCCCTCTCTGACTTAAAGTGGCAAGTGCATCTCCCTTCCCTAGTCACTCTGACCGAGGTCATGAGATCCCTATGTAGCTCAGCCAGGTATCCAACCAGAGGGGGATCAATGCCTTGGTCAAAAGGACCCTCCACAGCTTAGCCCGGTTGACCAGGTCAAAGGCTGAGGAGAGGTCCATAAAGGCCATGAACAGAGAACCCCCCTTGGCGACTACGTATTTATTTATGATCAGTTCTAGGTTTAGGCACTGATCTAAAGTTCCTCTTTTGGCTCTGAAACCGTATTGTGCATTTGATAGGGCACCCTTCCCTTCTAGAAGCTGAGTCAGTCTTCCTAAAAGGACTCTTCCCAAGATTTTGACACTGGAATCAATGAGACAGATTGGCCTATAACAGGCCGGGTCTGTCCTCTGTCCTTTTTTAAAGATCGGTACTATCGTGGACTTGGCCCAACTAGTAGGAAAAATGAGGTCCCTTGTAGCATTAAAATGTTTGTGAGAATCTTGGCACTTAGTTCAGGGGCACTCTTAAAGAAATCTGCGGGAACCCCATCGGGCCCCGGTGCCTTTTTATGGAGTGTGTCATTAATTGCTTTTTTCACCTCCTCTAAACTAAAAGGAGAGATGGTAGTTACTGATTATGTGTGTGGCATCTCACATTCTGGAGTGGTATCAGGACAGCTATAGATGTTACTGAAATGTGTCACCCACTGTTCATCTGGTATAATGCAATCTGCTCTCTGATTCTCTAGTCCCACAAAGTATGGGTGGTTTATTATTGCCCAGAATTTGGCGCTGTCTCTCTGTATATCAGGCAATAATAAATCATTCCAGGCTTCCTTTTCAATCTCAGATTTCCTCACCCTGATAGCATAACTGTATTGTTTCCTCAGTGATGCTATCTGCTCTTTATCTCTAGGTTTCTTTTTTAGAGCCTTTAGGAGGATTGAGTGTGCCTTGGAACAATTTGAGTCAAACCATTTGGGACCCCTGAGCCTATTAGGCTTTGTCTTTACGGTCAGGTCTAGATTGACCTGACGACAGATAACATTAAAAGCCTCTATCATAATGGTACCAGAATTATTATTATCCAAACAAATGGCAACCTCCCCCTCAACTTTAGCCAGAGTTTCCTGTAAAAAGGTGATTGGGGTTCCTTGATCCCATTTCAGTCTACGATTCTGATCTCTCGGGACTAATTCTATCACACATAAAGCATTAATCTCCCTTTTTCCCAAGACTCCCTGTGATGTGGCCTCTAAAATCACAGGATTATGATCGCTAAAAACTGTGGTTTCTACCTTATAGTTAATAACTTCAGGCAGAATACTAGAAGATAAAAAGATATAGTCTATAATTGTGCCTGTATTATTATTGCCCACATATGTTGGTAACCTCGGGCCTATGGGGCAACTACTTGATTCATAAAGGTTAAAGGTAGCTAGGAGCAATTCCAAAGCCTCTCCACGTGATGAGTGTTCGAAATGCGGTGGGGGGGATTGGGGGAAGATTCCTCATGTTCCACGTGGCAATCCGCAGGGCATGGATGGATGTTAAAGTCACCCATGAGGATGACCTCATACCCATGGGCACTATTCTCACTGTGGGTGGACAGGAATTCCTCTAGAGTTACCAAATGCTCGTTTGGGGTTTGACTGACGGGGGAATTATAAAAATTAACAAATAATATGGGCTGAAAATTTGGTGTAGTTAGTTCAACCGCTAAACAGTTTTTTGAGTTAGATTTAATATGTCTTGGCTTTCCTTGAATGTCTAGTGAAATGTATATAGCCAAGCCCCCCTTAGCCCTACCTGCTTTACTATGATCTGCAGGTACAGTAAAGTGGGAAAAACCATCCAAGGCCAATCTGTCTGACGTTTCCCAAGTTTCTTGAAAGGCAAGGACGTCATAGGATCTAATTATGTCTAGCCAATTCTTGTCGTTATATTTGGCTCTGAGACCAGCAATATTCCAGCTCATAATTCTACAGACCCTAATGCCTGCAGAGTTCCGAACTGATGAACTCGGAGCAGGCTGAGGGCCCTCACCATTACTATCTTGTCTAGGGGAGAGTCTAGGCGCTCGCTTTGTTGGGCTTATTTGCGTGTTTGTTGCTGTTCATTTACCTGTCTCCTTTGAGTAGTACACTTTTTGTGCCCCAAGCACGCCCAGCTCGAATTTCCCTCTTCTACCATTTTGTTTGTTGTGCTTCGAGCAAGCCCCTCCTCTCCGCCCGCACCCGCCTCCCCAGCTGCTCCTCCCTTCCTCCGCCCCCCCCCCACTATCTATTAAATGCCATATGTCCCAACGCACAGCGTCCACGCGCTGCGGCCTCGCCGAAGGTGCGCCAAAGGTAAGCCCGTCTACGCCCGTCCACGTCTGGACCGCGCCCAGCGCCAGAGCCCCTGGTCCTCGTAATGCCCACCCCTCCCGCATTACCTACGATTCCACCACCCTCCTAGCCCTTAACCCCAGCTGTTCCCCCAACTGCGTCCAAGCCGCCCCTGGACACACCCATGGACCCTTTTCCTGTAACTCCTGCAAGTTCGACGGCACCAAGAACAACTCCTCATCTACGAACTCACAACAGATATCCGACCCCAACCACATACAATGCATCCTACTCAACACCCGCTCGGTCCACAGGCACGCTATTGACCTCTGGAATCTACTAGACACCATCTCTCCGGACGTCGCCTTCCTAACAGAAACATGGATGAACGCCGCATCAGCCCCAGACATCACCATTGCCATTCCGGAAGAATATAAGATCATTCGCAAGGACCGTACAGGCCACACAGGAGGAGGCATCGCTATCATCCATAAGAAATCCATCCGCATCTCAACCAGCTCAGACGTCAATCTCGCCAATACTGAACACCTTCACTTCCAGATCCACATCGACCCCAAGACCACACTCAGAGGCACCCTCCTCTACAGGCCACCAGGACCCCGCGCACAATTTAGTGAAGACATCACGGACTTCATCACTCCACACGCGCTCCCCTCCAAGGATTACATCCTTTTGGGAGACCTCAACTTTCACCTTGAAAAGAACAACGACCGCAACACCACCACCCTTTTGGACAACCTCGCCAACCTCGGACTTAATCAACTTGTCACTACCCCCACCCACATCGCAGGTCACACACTCGACCCTATCTTCACCTCCAGCAAACATGTCTCCTTCAGCCACACCACAGCTCTCCTTTGGACTGACCACAGCTGCGTTCACTTTACCTACAACAAGCCCACATCCAACAACCATCCTCAACCTACTCTGCAAAGAAACTGGAACAAAATCACCATCGACCAGATCTCCTCATCTCTTCTTCAAAACCCCCCAGCCCACTCCTCAAACCCCGACCAAGCAGCCACCAACCTCACCCAATGGCTATCCAACAGCGCCGACATCCTAGCACCACTGAAAAAATGACAAATCAAACTAAGCAGCAAGAAGGCCTCCTGGTTCAACGATGATCTTAAGAAATCCAAGAAACTCTGTCGCTCCCTTGAGAAGGCCTGGAAAAAAGACCCAACCACCAGCACCAAGGACGCCTTCAAAAACGCCACCCGCATACACCACCAACTGATCCGAAATGCCAAGAAAGCCGCTTTCAAGGACCGACTAGATAACAACGCCCACAACAACAAGGAATTATTCAACATCGTCAAGGAATTTACCAACCCTTCAGCCAACTCCAACGACATCACCCCCTCTCAAGCCCTCTGCGACTCCCTAGCCTCATTCTTCCACAACAAAATTGCAGACATCCACAACAGCTTCGATAACCGACCTGATGATCAACCCACCCAACCCCCTGCAGGACCCCCACCCCCCCTGAACATCCTCAAGGACTAGAAGACAATCTCCACTGAGGACACCATCCGTCTGATGAACTCTATCCACTCAGGATCCCCCACAGACCCATGCCCTCACCACATCTTTAACAAAGCAGACTCCATTATTGCACCGCACCTCCGAGACGTCATCAACTGCTCCCTCAACTCCGCAACCTTCCCGGAAAGCTGGAAACATGCCGAACTCAGCGCCCTCCTGAAGAAACCCACAGCTGACCCCACCGAACTCAAAAACTACCGCCCTATCTCACTCCTTCCATTCCCGGCCAAAGTCATCGAGAAAGCGGTCAACAACCAGCTCGCCGCATTCCTTGAAACCAACAAATCCCTCGACTCCTCACAATCCGGCTTCCGAGCCAAGCACAGCACTGAAACCGCCCTCATCGCAGCAACTGATGACATCCGAACTCTACTGGACAATGGAGACACAGTCGCCCTCATCCTCCTCGACCTATCCGCAGCCTTCGACACGGTCTGTCATAGCACCCTTTTACAACGCCTCAGAAACGTCGGAATCCAAGGAAAAGCACTGGAATGGATCACCTCGTTCCTCACCGGAAGAACCCAGAGAGTCCGCCTTCCACCATTCAAGTCACAAGCCACTGAAGTCATCTGCGGCGTACCACAAGGATCTTCACTCAGCCCCACCCTCTTCAACGTATACATGAGCCCCCTCGCGGTCATCGCACGCCAACACAACCTCAACATCATCTCCTACGCCGACGACACTCAACTGATCCTATCACTCACCAGAGACCCTATCACTGCCAAAACCAACCTGCATGAAGGAATGAAAGAAGTAGCCGAATGGATGAAGCACAGCCGTCTGAAACTGAACTCAGACAAAACAGAAGTCCTCATCCTAGGCACCTCCCCCTCCGCCTGGGATGACTCTTGGTGGCCAGAGGCCCTCGGAAAAGCACCCATTCCGACGGACCACGCACGGAACCTGGGCGTCATCCTGGATTCCTCACTCTCGATGAACAGACAAGCCAACGCCGTTTCTTCATTTTGCTTCAACATCCTTCGCATGCTCAAAAAAACATTTCGCTGGATCCCCACCGAAACTAGAAAAACAGTCACCCACGCTCTGATCACGAGCCGACTGGACTACGGAAACACCCTCTACGCCGGTACCACCGCAAAACTCCAGAAAAAACTCCAACGCATTCAGAACGCCTCAGCCAGGCTCATATTAGACATCCCGAGTAAAGAACACATCTCTGGTCACCTGAAAAACCTACACTGGCTCCCCGTCAATAAGAGGATTACTTTCCGGCTCCTAACCCACGCACACAAAGCACTCTACGAAATCGGACCCGAATGCCTCAACACACGACTTTCCTTCTACACCCCCTCCCGCCAGCTACGATCCTCCAACCAAGCCCTTGCCACTGTACCTCGCATCAACAAAACCACCATGGGAGGTAGATCCTTCTCCTACCTGGCAGCTAAAACCTGGAACTCACTTCCCACTCACCTTCGCCTTACTCAGAACCACCTTACATTCAGAAAGCAACTCAAAACGTGGATATTTGACAAGTAATTCCCCACCCTTCCTCAAGCGCCTTGAGACCCTCTGGGTATGTAGCGCGCTATATAAATCTTCCTGACTTGACTTGGTCCATGAAGGATAACGGGGCATAGCGATTGAACAGTTGAAGGGGTTGAACAAAAGGATTGTGCTGTACTGAGTGGAAATGGTGGGCTGCTACATTATACCTTGGGTCCTGGTCCCGGCTGAGGTTCGAATCCCAATTTCTGTCCCACCCTGGCGCTGGTGTCCTTGGGTAGGTAACATTCTGCTGTTCACCGTAAAAAAACTTTAAGGTTAAGGGAACAACAGTACCCTGTCTGCGTTGGGGAGGGAATAAGTTAGCAAGAATGTTGGGAAGGACGTCTTTATTTGAAAAGCTCACTGCCACACAGTCCCCTTTAAACTTTTTTGGCCGGTTTCCCAACCAGGGGACCCTAGTTGCTGACTTGATTACGCTTGCCAGATGGTGCTTTCCCCCTGGTGCTAGCCGCATATTACTGGTTAACCAGTATAAGGCCTTGCTTGTGAGAGAAGTGGGGGTTTCCGCTGTTCCCTCTTCCAGAGGAGGGACATTTGCTAAAACTAAAACCACTGGTGTGGCTTCAACTATGAATTGTAGGGGGTCCGTTGAGTGAACTTGTATTGGGGGGATATTGACCGAAGGGATTCTGTCTGTTGGGATGTTAACTAATAGAGGACCCTCATTGTTAACAGTCAATGTTGGTGGATGAGGTGGTGAATTCTCTTCTGGCAACTGGTTTTCTACGCCTTCACCTACAACCCCTCTAACAACATTTCCCCCTGTGTTATTACTTAAATTTGTGACTAGCGTAGTTATATTTTCTACCCCACCTGCAACCATAGTATGGAGTCCACCCAACTTCTTGACCTCAGCTTGCAGTTTGTCAATTTTAGATATTAGAGGTTTAATAATAGCGTTGATTTTTAACTCAAGAAAATCAGCAATTTTTTCAAAAAAAGCATCCTCAGTTGTGTGACTTGATTTATCCTCGACCCCGTTCACTTGCTTAGACTTTGGGGTAATAGCCTTCTTCCTTCTTGTCCCCGATCGTAGCCCGCCCCGCTTTGGTGGATTTTTGGTGCATAGTCGTCTTGATTTGGAGGCGTGCCCTATAGGCGACTGCTCGTCTGATGAGACGCAAATCTGTTTCTCCTGTACGGAGTCAATGTCAATGTCACTCTCGGCCTCTACATTGGGTACCTCAGAGGCCAGGGCTACGTTAGCAGATGTGCCACTTGTTCCTTGAGGAATAAGGCCGCTAGTTGTGACCACGCAATGAGCTTCCTGCAGTATAGTGTCGTCAATCAGAGAAGATGTGGAGGGGAACGGACATCGTAAGTCTGGAGATTGGCTCAACCCCAGAGAATCTCTCCTCTGCATGTTTATTTTTTTAACAGTCTGGACGAGGTAATTGTCAATAGTGTTTAGCGGGACTTCCTCAGGTTTTTTAGGCATGTTTACAAAATACACGCAAACTCACTATTGTACAATTAAAATGTCAGGTAGCAAAATCTTAAAACGATAAGTCTTACTTGAAGAATGGGTCACGCAAATATTTCCTACAGCGTTTCTGTCCCTGTCCCTGCCTACTCCTGCCGTAGAGGGCCCGCCCTTTGCCCGGGCTTTGCCCCGGGCGCTCCCGCGCGCGACTCGCGGGGCGAGAGGACGCAGGCTCCGCTTTCTAGCGCCTCCGGGCGCTCTGCTGACGCGCTCCTGCTGCGCCGCCCCTAAGGCTGCTGGGGCTTGTAGGCGATAGAGGTAGAGGTGCGGGAGTCTCTCGGCGCTCCCGCTCTGCCCGTGTCCTTGCTGCCGCTGTTTGCCGCCTCCCTCGCAGCTGGTGTCTCAGAAAGCTTTGGTCCCCCGGGCTCCTGGATGCAGGCTCCGCTTTCTAGCGCCTCCGGGCCCTCTGCTGACGCGCTCCTGCTGCGCCGCCCCTAAGGCTGCTGGGGCTTGTAGGCGATAGAGGTAGAGGTGGGGGAGTCTCTCGGCGCTCCCGCTCTGCCCGTGTCCTTGCTGCCGCTGTTTGCCGCCTCCCTCGCAGCTGGTGTCTCAGAAAGCTTTGGTCCCCCAGGCTCCTGGACGCAGGCTCCGCTTTCTAGCGCCTCCGGGCGCTCTGCTGACGCGCTCCTGCTGCGCAGCCCCTAAGGCTGCTGGGGCTTGTAGGCGATAGAGGTAGAGGTGCGGGAGTCTCTCGGCGCTCCCGCTCTGCCCGTGTCCTTGCTGCCGCTGTTTGCCGCCTCCCTCGCAGCTGGTGTCTCAGAAAGCTTTGGTGTATAACAGATATAATTGTTCCCACAACAGGGCTGAATATCCGTATTTCTGATTATGGACCACTAGAGGTCAGTATAACATTAGGAAAAGATTACACAAACAGAAAAACATGAAAGTGATTACGTTTTTCATTCTGAAAAACTTAGTTTTCATGAAGTATTAAAATTAGGACTCCCGGGTTTATGGTATTTCCTTTTTTTGACATTTCCGTCTGTATTTATCCATATATATTTTTTGCTAAAGTTATCAGTATTTTTTCCATATTTATTTTGGGTTTTGTAAGAAAAATAAAGCTGAAACTGGTGTATTCCTACACTTATTTAACCGAAAAATATGCATTCATTCCTGAATATGTGCCAGGTTTCAGTGATATGAACACCCCCTATGATAAATCAATGCACTCATATGAAAATATGCAAATGTCGGTATCAACCTTGTGCAGATCTACTGCTGTTTAACCCTCTTTACTAAAATTCTTTTTTTTTAAGCTCCCTTACCTATTAATCCTCACAACTATTGGCCTGGTAGTCATGGCAAAGAGTATTTAGAATCACTCAAAAAGCAACCCAATTTCTATTTTAATCCACATTTAAAAATAAATGAAGACAAGTAAAGAAATCTTTTTATGTCTATATGTATCTGTAACGATCAGTAAAAACGGAAAACAGGGAGCCTTAATTATAATATGGGTACTCAGAAACATCTTCCCAGGGGCCAAAAAGTATGGTCTGTGATGTGCTCGAGGGCTGCATTGGTGTCACTAGGGAGAGCGTCAGAGGAGGTGGGGTGTAGGTGGGCATAGGAGAGTGAAATATAAATACGCTGTAGCCTGTGAGGTGTGGAATTTTGTTGATGGTTTGATTTCATACTGCTCTTAAATTACGTCCCTCATCTCTAGAAAAAACTTGCATAAATTACAACTTTGGAGTAGGTCTACAAGGTTTGATTTCCCACACACAGGTGACCCAAGTGAACTAAGTTCAATGCACTAGCGCTGAATGTGAGATACAAGTTATTGCAGCACTTCAGAATCCCACTCATTACATAGTTGCAGTGAAATCATTGCTTTTGGATTACTAACAATTCCAGAAAAGGGATTTGGGGCTCCATGGTAACAGTAAACCTATTTCGCTTTTCACAGTATCACACGCACACACACACAGTACGAGGAAGGACAGACACTTTTAACCAAAAGTATTTATTACAACAGGGCGAACTAGCTTCTTAGCACATCTAAAATAACCACAAATGATATCATAAAAACAGCAAGAAGGAACAGTGTAAACAATGAGAATAAAATGAAGATTTCTAACATGGTTAGAATGTCATCTAAAAGCCTCACATCTTAAAACCTACTTCTTGGGGCTACCCTAGGAGAGCATGTAGTACTGCACCCTGCAGACTATTATTTCTAAGGGAAAAGTGGCGCACTGCATACCCTGTGGATAGCTCAGGCTGTTGTTATTGGAAGAGCTGAGGAGGAAGTGTTTCTTCTGGTAAATATGAATAACAAATATTTTTAAAACGCATACAATTACAATGCTTGATGCACTTTCCCCTGCATACCATTACTCCGCATGCCATTATATTGCATGCGTTTTACAACGCATGGGATGTAATGGCGATCCACCTCGTTGTGAGGAAACTGAGGCTCTTCCGTTTCCTCACAACGACGTGCACCATGCACGCCCCTCAGACAACAAAGGAACCAGAGAGATGAACCACGAGGAGAGAGAGGTAAGTGGGATTGGGCTTGGGACAGGGGTTACTTTTTTAGGGTTTTTGGAAGAGTCCGGGGGGGTCCTGCAGGCTAGTGTTTCAGTGTAGGGACTGGACTGGAGGTAGGGGGAGGGTCTTGCTGGGGGTAGTGTTTTATGGTGTAGGGTAATGTTGTGGTGTTTGTATAGTCTAGGGTAGTGTTTTAGGGTTTAGGGTAGTGTCGGGGGCCATGCAGAGTAACGTTGGAGTGTAGAGACCGGAGTGGGCATAGGGGAGGGTTGTGCTGGGGTAGTGTATTAGGGTTTAGAATAGGGCCGGGGGTCGTGCAGGGTAGTGTTTCAGTGTAGGGACCGGACTGTGGGTGGGAGGAGGGTTGTGCAGGGGGTAGTGGTTTAGGGTTTAGGGTAGGGTTGTTGTGTTTGTGTAGGGTAGAGTTTTATTGTTTAGGGTAGTGTCGGGGGGTCGTACAGGCTAGTGTTTCAGTGTAGGGACAGGACTAGGGGTAAGGGGCAGGTCATGCTGGGGGTAGTGTTGTGGTGTTTCTGTAGTGTCAGGAAGTGCTTTATTAAGAAATGTACAGTTTTAAATTAATACTCAAGTATTCATTTTAATTACATTATTTTAAAATTACTTACCCACCCTTAACCCCTGTTTTCCTGCTATCCCATCCCAGTGGAGAAGTAACACTTTGAGTGATCATTTTTATTTAGAAATGTTTAGTTTAAAATAATACTCAAGTATTCATTTAAATAACTCAATTTTAAATTACTTATCCTCCTGTTTCCTGGCATCCCGTGCCAGAAATTCACCGACTAATTTTTTTATTTTAACATATTTTCACTTTTATTTTCCGTTTTAATAGCATACGTTGTTTTAATTTGCATGGTAAATGTACTTTTAATACTTACATAGAAATTTCGTTGTATTTGATTTGTTGTAATAACTTGCGGGGTCATTGAATTTGCGTGGTGAAAAATTAGTTGTAATGGTATGCAGAGTGTTTGTTTGCGGGGGAACATCATATATTTGTTTCCTCCAAAAGGCAAAATGCACCGCAGTATAAGACTCCTTCAGGTATTCAGCTCATAACAGTGTCCGATAAGATGCATTATCTTTTGTGAGTGCTGGTAATCACCAAGATAGTCTTTGGACTGTATCTTTTAGTACAATATGGAGCAAAGGACCACTCTATCTAAGAAGTGGAGTAGTGGTTCATAAATACTAAGCATTATCAGGGGTAAAAATCTCTCCCATAGTTTCGGGAATGTGGTAAATAGATTACGGACGCCAGAGGAAGGGTTCTACACATATCTTTTAGAAGATGGGTAGTAAGGGGACGTTAATTTGAACTACACCTCTTTGAATTATCTAGGAATGTTTCTTGATGGCACTGACATATCGATAAGGCAACATTTGTTCCAGACTGGGCTCTCATCAGGTGTTATATCTGGGTCATCATCAGAATGACTTCACGCACTCTCAGTTCTACGAATGATAAGGGCAGACGTCATTCATGTTATTGTTTACAAAAGTAAGTTGAGAGAATTTGGGAGGACTGTTCTTAGACATGGAGTTGGGGGCCTGACCGGAATGGAGTTGGACCTTATGTCAAAACATATATTTGACACTACTGTGTTGAGCTGTATGTGAGTTGCTTCTGCCCCCTGCTTCTCTGCGTGCTATTGTGATCTTTAGTAAGTCAAGTGTATTAAAGGATGTAACTTGATTATTGCATTGTAATGAAATAGGGTGATTTTGGGTCTTAAGATTCTATGTCCTTAGTCACTAAGGCTTAGTGCATAGAAACAGGTTCCGTTAAGGTAGAGAGTGATACAAACATCTTTGACAAAGACCCCCCAACAAGGTATGTAACTCTCTGAGGTGGCAGAATCAAACACCCAACCTTCACAGGAGGTGACTTGATGTTTAATCCTCGCTTTAACACTTTGCCAGGATACCATGGTTATGAACTATGTATTAAATGTATGGGCAGGTTCCAAAACACAGTGGGCATTTCTTTGGTGAGAGTAGTCCTCCAGCCTCCCTCGCCAATGACCCGGACACCGCCAAAGCCAGCCTCCAGGAAGGAATGAAGGACGTCGCGGAATGGATGAAGCTCAGCCGCCTGAAACTGAACTCCGACAAGACGGAAGTCCTCATCCTGGGACCATCCCCCTCTGCCTGGGACGATTCCTGGTGGCCACCTGCCCTGGGCACCACCCCCAAACCCACGACCACGCACGCAACCTGGGCTTCATCCTGGACTCCTCCCTCACGATGACCAAGCAAGTCAACGCCGTCTCGTCATCCTGCTTCAACACCCTGCGCATGCTCCGGAAAATCTTCCGATGGATCCCCACCAAAACCATGAAGACGGTCACCCAGGCCCTTGTCTCCAGCCACCTGGACTACGGAAACACCCTCTACGCCGGAACAACAGCCAAGCTCCAGAAAAGACTACAGCGCATACAGAACGCCTCGGCAAGACTCATCCTGGACATCCCCCGCCACAGCCACATCTCAGTCCATCTGAAAGATCTGCACTGGCTCTTCGTCAGCAAGAGAAGCACATTCCGACTCCTCACCCACGCACACAAGGCTCTCCACGACGTGGGCCCCATGTACCTCAACAACCGCGTCGCATTCTACACACCAACCCGCCAGCTCCGCTCCGCCAGCCTCACCCTCGCCACCGTCCCACGAATTCGCAAAGCCGCCGCCGGAGGAAGATCCTTCTCCTATCTGGCAGCCAAGACATGGAACTCCCACCCCACCCACCTCCAGCTGACCCAGGACCATCTCGCCTTCAGGAAACAACTCAAGACCTGGCTGTCTGAGCAGTAGAGACCCCCCCCCAGCGCCTTGAGACCCTAACGGGTGAGTAGCACGCTTTACAAATTTCTTGATTGATTGATTGATCAGAACCACTCACATCCTTTTTTTTGTTGTTGAAGTTTTATATAGCGCAAACTAGATCCAAAGGTATCAGAGTACTTTTAATGGGCACCAGTTGCGTTACAGATGGACACATTTTTTTTTGTTAGGCACGGGGTGATTAAGTGATTTTCACAGAATCACAGGATGTTGAGTATCCCTGCCAAGACTCAAACCTGGTTCCCCAGCTCCGAGGTCGACCACTCTAGAGGCCACATCCTCTTCCCTCTTGTTGTGTAATGAGTAAGATGGAATCAATGGAACCAGAAAACATGTGCTTATTAATTACAGCCTTCCCTTCTGACATTTTGTGTATACTTGGGTAGTCAATTTTTTACCATATTCAAATTTTTTTCTCCAGAGATGTGTTGTAGATGCTAGATCAAAGTAAACACTAGTAGGATTTATGATAAAACCTAACTGTAACCCAACAAACATTTGATTTTACCAATGAGGCGACACCCAGTCTCGTAGCCTACTCACTAAAATGTGTAGTAATAATAAAATCTTGGACCTTGAAACAAGAAATCCTGCACTTTGGTGTTGGTATTCCTGCTTCACCAAATTGCTTAGTAATGGTCAAATCACGTCTTTCCTATGCCTTTGCCCCCTTAATTGCCACAGTATAATAAAGGTTGACGAGTCCCGGAAAGCTCGAGCCAGACCTCTGGCCCAGCTTAAGTTCTTTTGAATCTTCAAACCCAAAATGATCTGAAACTTCGTGTAGCTTCTGTTTCCCACCACGCTATAACCTCATACGCCAAGAATTAAAGACAGCCATAATTTATGGTGTAAAACTAAAAAGAAGATTGGTATTCATCTAATGGCTGACATACACAAAGTGAAACCAGAAAGCTTGGGATCAATCCCAGCTTCCCCACTAGATCAAATTGTGTGATTCTAGGCAATTGTTTTATGAGAGCACCTAGAAATTCATGAGTTCATGTTGTGCACTGTAGAAAAACTTCTCATGTTTTTGATTTATTGGACTATAATGTTCCATGTATAATAACAACCTAGGCCACATGGAAGGGACACATACCTGACATGCTTATTGGTTAACAAATGCCATTTTTGTGAGAGATGGTTGGAGGGTAGGAATGTTTCTAAGTTCATGTCTAAATAATATCACTGCTAATAAACGGAACTCAATGCAGTGATATAATGTTGCACAATATCTTGACACATGAATGTGTTCCTACAGATAAGTGGTACATGACTCCCGTTGTGCTCTTTTTCATGTCTCTTAACCTGTAAATGAATGCTTGTCAATTTAACATCTTTCTGAATGATGGTGCTCAGTCAAGTAAACATGCTGTAAAAACACGGGTTAACCCAAAAAGTCGCTGGGACCTGGATGAATAATTGATACAAACAATGTGGTCCCAGATACTAGAACGAATAAACCATGGCTAGGTAACTTGAGTAAATACAAGAAATTTATAACAACATTGTTTTTATTCACAATGTGTACCATAAAAAATCATTCATAAAATAAATACATAGTAGATCACATTTGATGCCCCTTAAGAAATGGACAGGTAAGGGTAGTGAGGGGATGGTGAAGGTATTGAATGGGAATTATAACAGTGGTCACTAAGACCTCAATAACCCAGAAATAATAATTGATGAACACACTGGAAAATACAATTCATTAATTGATTCAAAAATCATGCCTCAAACAGAACAGAATCACAAATGATAAATCAGGGAAGAGGCTGAACACAAGAGGAAGTGTTGACGTTTCGAACCAAACAGATGCAGGCGTGGTGTAAACCTTGCTAGAGGGTCTTCATCAGGACAAGGGACGCAGAAGGGGGGGGCAATGAATCTGTATAGAAAATTAATATTAGTAAAGGTCACGAATGATCCTAAATACTCCTAAAATACTAAAAGGCCGAGAGGGGAAATTGCGAACACACAATCATATTGTGAGATCAAATGGAGGAATACATTAGATGAAAAGCCGGTATTGGTCAAAGGTTGGTCTTGACCCACATGGGAGAGGGAATGATTAAGTGGTACCCCATGTCTTATAAGGTCAGCTGTTGTTAATGCTTAAGTTAAACCTCACCACAAACAAGTTCGCTTACAAATTTCAGTTGTCACAGAAAAATATATAATACTGACCAGAAGCGCCCAGTGGTAGTAAAGTGATAACCGAAGTGGGCACACAGCCCCGAATTACCTGGTGTGGGAAACTTAATCAGAGATTGGAAAGGGTACCTCGCAAGGATCAAGGTCCTACAATAAGTAAATTACAAAAGATGCAATCACAACCAGTTCGGTATGAGGAATGCATAATTGGTGCGCAGCAAAGGTCGATTAGCCTACCTTAAATTATTGGGGAAGTACGGCACATGGGATTCAAATGCGATTACTCTCTCCAATAATACAGTGCAGCTAGTTCTGGAAATACAAAACATCGGATGTTTAATAGAAAATATGCGTGTTTGGCCACAGAGGTATTTAGAGTAATGGAGTCTAGCGTACCTGGCATGTATGGAACGCTATATTCTAATCGACGAATCTTGGTGGTGGAAGATCAATAGGAGTACAGCTTCTAAGTGGTATATAAGGGACTCCAATAGGTAATGTGTACAGATAATGACTTCCAAATAGACAGCGTGGCAGAATCATAAATAGCCTACCTTAAACCAAGACTGCGTGGGATGTCAGGGTCAGATAGCCACACGTGTAAATAAAAGATCTATGAAAAAACGGAATGAGCGGCTAATCAATGCAGTTATATTGGAGATGAGCTGCCGAAATTGAAAATAACACAGTTCTCTCTATAATTGTCCTAACTGGCATACCTCTATGAAAGAGAATCACGGCCTTGAGCGGGGGGTCCGATTCGTTCACTGCATTCGTCAGACGCCGTCGTGGTCAGACGGGAGGTTTACTGAAGTGTCCTGGTATAATTGCCACACACATAAGACAGAAGTCTGAGGAATAATAAATGAACGGCAGGTGACTATATCCGTTTAACCAAAACGATATATGTCAAAATATTGAGGTTAACACGGGGTTCAGTCTAGCATACCTGTTGGAAACGTAGTCGCGGGCTTCCAACGGGGTTCAATGGATCAGCATTCATCGGTAGATGCCGTCAGAACGAAGGGAGATATTGACTTCCGAGTAGAGGTCGCGGTCACGTGAGCGCGACTGATCGTCGGACTAGAAAGCGGACTTCCAAGGATTGCTTGGAGTGAGTGGAATGGCGCTTTCGAAAAAACCGAAGATGGTCTACAATCAAAACCGCTTCGGAAAGCTACGATTTACACTGCAATATATATTCATGGAAATACATTACATATTACTCCCTGGAGCGTTATTATAATTAAGTCTTAACAAAAAAGTAGTCGGTTCAACACAATTTATATCATTGGAAGTATGTTCCGCGAAACTCCCTAAAATGATACAGAGTGAGGGAAAATTGATCTAATGCATAATCGTACATATGGGATAGATGTTCGATATGAGGCAACACATGGCAGATGTCTGTTGAGCCATCTAATATTACCATGATGCATAATATAGTAACAGACTAGGACTCACATAGTTAAAAGTCCGGATTTGATACATCTAGAACAGAGGATATGCACCTGATGTGGGAAGTTCGTTGGTTGGCTGTTAGTTATGATCATATATTATACACGGCCACATTGTCAAAACAAAACAAAGCCAAGGTATGGTATAACCGTCATAGAAGATGGTCAAGCCATCACAACATTAAATATCTGGCTGTCGTGTCAGTCGCACAATTGGCAAAGCATATTAAAGATCATGAATAGTGTGTGAGTATAAAATACCCTGACAACATCATAAGTGATCGGGTTGCACACCCCCTCCAATGCCAAAGTTTCTCCCGTAACTCTCAAAATCCATCCTATATGCGTGCATTTACACTGGTGACGTGCCTAGCCCAAACTGCACGTTATTACTAAACACAATCATGATGGGGTTGTCTTTTAACCCCAAACCAGTGCCACTGGTTTGGGGTTAAAAGACAACCCCATCATGATTGTGTTTAGTATAAAATACCCAACATACGGCGTACCTATCTGGCACGATGGTAAAGGCCGTATAATTAGCAAAATTCACATCAATAATGACTTGCATAGTCAGAGACAGAAAAGTACACATTAATCAGTATTGTACATGTTCAGAAATCTAAATGTACACAGTGGTTAGTTTTATAGATTCGCCATTTGGGCAAAAGTACTTTATGTTTCATTGAGACCTGACCTTACAGAGTCAAACAAGAACATCCATTTTGCTTCACGGATGTTGAGAATATTGGAGAGACTCCCTCCTCTGGGGCCTAGTGTGACTTTCTCAAAATAACCCACCTAAGGCTATCTGGTGAATGTTTTTTGGTTTTGAAATGGTCCACTAATGGGGCTCCCACTACCTCGCATCTAATTCTGCTTGTGTGTTGCAAGATCCTGACTTTTGCCTTTTGTTGAGTTTGACCTATATAAATTAGATCACATTCACAAATGATGGCATAGATCACATTCTGAGTGTTACAGTTCGTGAGTGATTTTAAAGGGATCTTGTGATCCTTATATTCGAAGACCTTGGTCTGGATGGAACTATCACAGGCTTTGCACTTGGTGCATCTGTGGTGACCTGTAACTGGTGGAAGATTCCAGTGTGATAGCACAGTTATTGGTTCTACAGGAGGGAGGAAGGACCGAACAACATGGTCCCTGATGTTCTTGCCCCTTTTGAAAGCATGCAAAGGTAGAGCAGGATAGCCAATATCGTCCGATATCAGCGGCCAATGTTTATTAATAATTTTCTTTATCCTGTTGCTCTCTGTTGAAGAGGTAGTTACACATACCATCTGATTGTTCTGTTGGTCAGTGCTCGGTTTAGGTTGTAATAAACATTCCCTCGGGTTATACCAAGCTCGTTTTTTGGCCCTCTTCACCAGGCGTCGGGGGTACCCCCTCGGTATAAGTCTGTTCATGAGGTCATCTGCTTGCTCCATATAGTGTACTTTGTCCAAACAATTCCTCAGAATTCGCAGGAATTGCCCGATGGGCAGGTTATTCCTAAGGGACCTGGGATGGTGACTTCCATATTGAAGGAGCGAATTGCGCTCGGTTGGCTTCCGAAATAGAGTTGTCTTCAAAATACCATCATCATTGTAGATAGTAAGATCTAGAAAGTCAACATGGGTTGAGTCAGATTTGAAAGTACATTTGATATCCATGGATTGTAGATCCAGCCATGCTTTAAAGGCACGTAACTCGGTGTCAGCTCCATTCCAGATGAACAGAATATCATCTATATAACGGACCCACAAACCAAGTTGGTCTTTGAATGGGTTCCGGTCATTGAGGATGATGTCTTCTTCAAAGGCAGCCATGAAAAGAATGGCCAGATCTGGGGCAAATGTGGCCCCCATTGCCACACCCTTCGTTTGCAGATAGAAGTGATCTTGGAACATAAAAAAATTGTGCATCATGGCCAACCTCAGAAGTCCTATTATGAATTCTGTCGGTACAGGTGTTGGAGCAGTCCTCATATTGAGATAGCGTGTCAAAATAGTTATAGCCTCCTCTTGCGGGATACTTGTGTATAGTGAGGTAATATCACAAGTGACCATGATCTGTTTCTCAGCATCATAAGACAGACCATCCACGATACTTATGGTGTGCATTGTATCGCGGAGATAAGTAGGGGTCGCCTCGGCCAGGGGGTTGAGAAAGAAATCAATATACCGGCCCAACGGTTCAAGCATAGACCCACAACCCGATACAATGGGTCTGCCCGGTGGTTCACTCAAGTTCTTATGAATTTTTGGGAGGGTATATATTGTTGGTAATCTTGGGGTCTGTTGATTGAGATAGTTGAATTCTAGTTCAGTAAGGAACCCTTCATCAAGTCCCGTCCTGGTCAGGGATAGGATATCAGAGGCAAGTGCCAAAGAGGGGTCCGTGTTGAGTTTCTTATAGCTGATGCCATCATTCAGCTGTTTGTAGATTTCTTTTTTGTAGTTCTTGGTATCCTGGACCACGATGGCACCGCCTTTGTCCGCCGGCTTGATTATAATCTCTCTGTTGTTCCCAAGAGATCGGAGGGCCATTTTTTCATTTCTGTTGATGTTAAAGGGGTGGTAATGGCGTTTCTCCAAAATTTGATTGACGTCACGCAACACCACCGCTTCATAGGCTAAGATTTTGTGTGACATGGTGTTCGATGGCGGGACAAAGGTAGAAGGAATTCTCAAACCAGTATGTGATTTACACTGGAAAAGTGCTTTGTTTTGGAAAAAGTACCTCAGTCGAACCTTTCTAAAGAACTTAAAAAGTTAAGAAGTTAAAAAGTTGATGGTAAATTGGTCAGGAATATTCGTTGGTACATAGGAGATTCCTTTACCCAGGACACTAAGCTCATCGTCAGAAAGCTGGTAATTAGAGATGTTTACAACCGGGTTAGGTGGACTCATCAACGGTATACACTGCGGCGGGTTGATATCTCGCCATGCTGTTCCGGCTGGAAGCGCACCTGCTTCTGGGGCCTGCCGCGGCCGCCTTCCCAGTTCTGGTTGCCCGATTGTTGGCCTCGTTGGTAGCCTCTGGACCAGTTGTTTCCTCGATTTCTGGGGGGTTCTCATTGCCCCGTCCCTGTTCTAAAAAAGATTGCTGGCGGGGTTGATAGTTGTACTCTTGTCCAGTATGGGAATGGCTGGGTCCGGATTGGTCAAATTCCCAGTCAGAGCTGTGAGAGGAATCGGAGAAGGTCTTATAATTGCACCTCCCACGTGGTTGACCCGAGCCCCTGTTGGTAAAATAGCCTTGGGTATCCTGACGATAATAATCCTCCTGTAAATAGGGGTAGGTCTTCTTCTTATCGTAAAGTCGTAGGTCCCAGGCCAGCTTTTCGAGTTTCTTATTTTGTGTTGTCAACTCAAAATCTTTGAGCGTGGCTTCCCATGTTGTTAAGGCCTCTCTGGCATTTGTCAATGCTTTGTCACCATTGATTTCAGCTTTGAGTGCTGCAATTTCTTTGGACATAGACTGTACTTGTTCTCCTGCAGTCTCGACGCCCAGCACCACCCAGTGCCGGGAACAGTTGTTAGCCACGTAGCTGAAGCCTTCTTTAAACTTTGGGACCTCAACAAAAATGGCCGGTTCGATCTTGATTTGAAGGCCCACTGGGATTATATTCTCTTGGAGATAACGATGCCACCTTGTTCAAATTAATTTCTTCTCCAACCTTTCTAGACGGGCTACCTTATCTTTAAGTGTGAAGTCGATTGTAGGCACATTGGAGGGGAGGAAGGTGTTGGCAGGGTCCCCTATCAGTTGTGTAATGTATTCCTCAGAATATGAAAGTAGTTCCCTCTCGACCATATTAAAATGAGAATTAATCTCAAAAAGAAACCTCACAGGATGGGAACCTGTACAGGAAGTGCTGTAAAAACACGGGTTAACCCAAAAAGTCGCTGGGACCTGGGTGAATAATTGATACAAACAATGTGGTCCCAGAAATATTATTTTAATATTGAATGGACCTCATTACAAGTTTGTTGCACAATATCTTTACACATGAATGTGTTCCTACAGATAAGTGGTACATGACTCCCGTTGTGCTCTTTTTCATGTCTCTTAACCTGTAAATGAATGCTTGTCAATTTAACATCTTTCTGAATGATGGTGCTCAGTCAAGTAAACGTGCTGTAAAAACACGGGTTAACCCAAAAAGTCGCTGGGACCTGGGTGAATAATTGATACAAACAATGTGGTCCCAGATACTAGAACAAATAAACCATGGCTAGGTAACTTGAGTAAATACAAGAAATTTATAACAACATTGTTTTTATTCACAACGTGTACCATAAAAAATCATTCATAAAATAAATACATAGTAGATCACATTTGATGCCCCTAAAGAAATGGACAGGGAAGGGTAGTGATGGGATGGTGAAGGTATTGAATGGGAATTATAACAGTGGTCACTAAGACCTCAATAAACCAGAAATAATAATTGATTAACACACTGGAAAATACAATTCATTGATTGATTGATTGTAATTTATACTCACACACTATTCATGATCTTTAATATGCTTTGCCAATTGTGCGACTGACACGACAGCCAGATATTTAATGTTGTGATGGCTTTACCATCTTCTATGATTGTTATATCATACCTTGGCTTTGTTTTGTTTTGATGATGTGGCCGTGTATAATATATGATCATTACTAACAGCCAACCAACGAACTTCCCACATCAGGTGCATATCCTCTGTTCTAGATGTATCAAATCCGGACTTTTAACTATGTGAGTCCTAGTCTGTTACTATATTATGCATCATGGTAATATTAGATGCATCAACAGACATCTGCCATGTGTTGCCGCGTATCGAACATCTATCCCATATGTACGATTATGCATTAGATCAATTTTTCCTCACTCTGTATCATTTTAGGGAGTTTCGCGGAACATACTTCCAATGATATAAATATATATATAACTCAAGTTACCTAGCCATGGTTTATTCGTTCTAGTATCTCAGTCAAGTAAACAGCAGGTGAGTGGGGCTGTTCACCACATGTTTGCGTCAGACATTCTGCACAATGAGTATCTGTTTATTATAAGGTAAGCTTTCGAACGATTCTTGGAATATCATCTCCCATGCATCGCAATGCTTAAATGATAGTCCTAAATGGGTGAAAAGAGTCATTATGGAGCTGTACAAAACGTCAACTATACATTTTAATACCCCATCTACAAAGGTCTCGACTGGCTGATTAGTACTCCTTTCTTTAGAAAGAATGTTTTTTTTGTGTAAAAGGTCTGGATACTGTTATTGATCCCATTTCATCAAGTTAAGCAAATATATTTTGTGCATAGTCGTTCGTTGGATCCTGAATATATAATAGTGACACTGGAAGTACTTTTGCATGAGTTGAATGAAGAAGCAGGTGGACAACTGCAGAAAATCACTCTCCACCACGGTATTTCATTTAACAAATCAGTGCATTCTGGGTCTTGTAGTCCTGGTTTCCTACCATCAAATCTATAAAACACATTGAGGGTCATGTCACAGTATATCACTTTGCACAGATGCAAAAACCATGGCAAATCAATTAGCATTATTTTTATAGCATACATAATAAAGGAGAACCTAGACTTTGCCCATGTCCCAGTGCTCTAAGCGGACAGGGCCTGCTGTGACTGAGCCCAGGCAAAGTAAAATATAGACCTTGCACGAACGACCCACTAGGAACTCTATTTCTGACTTTAACCCTGTGGTAAATTTAAATTACCTATACTTAATTTATGCGGTAAAGTTCAATAAGAATAACTCAGAAAAAATAAGAGGCAGAATCCGTGATATTTGAGGTTTTAAAAGGGGTTTTATTCCTTAAAAAGGAATTGGTTGGTTCGAACCAAGGGATTGTATTCCGTCACCACGAAGGTTCAGGAAGGAAATCACAATACTTTATTGACAGATTATCATATATATAGTCAATGCATTACAGTAGCAATAGATGCAGGAGGCGTAACAGCTGAGAGGAGAGATAAGAATACACATACGTAATGAAAAAGGCGTTACAATAGGCGTGCATAAGGGCGTGTACTAGAAACGTCATTATGAGATGTCACAGGTGGGTGGATCCATAGGAGAATCCTGCAGTGTCAGCAGAAATACATGGCAGAGATGCGCGCGCAGCAGCATGACGTGTAACTGACGTGTAACTGGAGGGTAAAGGAGACTTGACATTTAGCCTTACATGAGGAGACAGAAGTCTGGGATGTCAGAACAACCTAATCCCAAATCGTATCTAATATCTTGTGTTTAAGGAACTGTATTATCTGGAGGAAAAGGTCTCTCGGGCAGAGGCTATTCTATACTGACTGCTAGTGCGTGTACAAGCGTCTACGTGTCTGCATGAGATGCGAGGGGGCATGGGCCTACCATGGTAACAGGAGCTATGAATTACTTGCACGGAGACAGAAAGGCCGGGCCCTTTGCTCTGCAGCTGGAAGGATGTTTACCTAAACTACTAGACAGGAATGTATTTTTCGAGGAGCGGAGCAGATAACTTGAAGGCAAAATACAGTCTTGGCAGGCAACAGGCCGAGCCAGGCACCGCTAGCCGCGCAGGGAGTAAGACAAAGGTCATGGATACAGATGCAGGTCCAGGCTGTAGCTTTCAGAGGCAGAAGGAAGGAAAAAGGCTCGATGGCAGAAATCAGGGCCTAACTCGCCAGAGCCGAAAAACGTGAAAGGTGCACCATATAAAGACGGTGGCAAGGCATACTTAGGAACGGAATATTCGACCCATTCATGGTGGATCTGAAAGAGGACATGTTAACGTTGGACGCAAATGTATTTGCGTCTTCATAGCTGGAAGTGGAGGGAACATACATGTACTTGTAGCACGTACATGGAGCCATTGGGGTCTAAGATAGGGGACACAATTGATCATAAAAATTCATGTTTCCTCATTCCCTCCTTGTCCCCTACAGACCCTTCATGATATATCTATCCTCATGAATCTATCAATCTGTTCACGTAACATCATTTGCTCTTCTTTCTTCTTACGGTATTTTGAATAAGGACTTGAATGTGGAATACATGATGTGGCACACAGGCCGCAAATCGCTGGCCCACATTGTAGACATAGGCAGCAACTGAATACTATGAGAAGGGCAATACCTAGGAAGGATAGGACCTTCCATCCCCAGGCTGACAACACGCTCCAGAACCAACCGGACCAAGTCCAGGTGCCTGGATTCTGGTGTATCTGACTTGCAATCTTATGAAGACGGGTTATGGCTCTATATACTGATGGCGCGTTTTCTGGAATGAAAACACAGCAGCTCGATCCGATTACTCTACAGGCTCCGCCCCTATCGGCCAGGATGACGTCAAGGACAAGACGATTTTGGAGAACAACAATCCGCATCGCAGACTGCTCCTCCGTTAAGTTGCCTAGGGCAGAAGTAGTTTCATTCACTACTGCTTCAAGGGTTCTGGTTAATTTACGTATCAGTTTACTATTAAAGACAGCACCTAAGTAGGGAAAGAAACCTTTATTGAAGTCAGTGTATTGCTCCCATGCCGTTTCAGTGTAGTCGACAATCGGGAGATCTCTCTGGGGTCTATTGTGTACTAGATGGGTATTCCTATGATAATCAGGAGGGGCTAGGAAAACAGGTGGCATTAGGAATGCAATGTAACAGGTACCATCCCAATCTAGAGGTAAACGTATATATGCGGTATGACCACAAATGAAGTAGGAATGACGGGAAGCTCTAAATGTAGACTTGCCTTGATCACTGAATTCGATCACAGTAGTACATTTACTGTGACCCAGGTGTACTGAACCATTCTTTCTAACACATAATTCACCTTTGACTGGTAATACTGACATAGCAGGCAAGACTGGTGCAGCTTCGGATTCAACATTCAGAATCATGAGGTTAAGCGTAAAGTTACCTAATCCATATACTTCATTTTCTAAATCAGTTCCTGTCCTTTTGGGAAGTCCCTCCTTGTTAGGGTAGCAGGCTTTAAGCAAAACTAGGTTCAGGTTTCCCCATACCCAGTTGCCCTGGTAAACTACGGTATCTGAATCTAAGGAATTAATCAAACTAAACCATGCGCCACAGGAACCATTGTGTGTGAACGGGTACGGAAAGAGGGGCAGAACTCCCTTGTATTTCTGGTAGGGAGGGAGTCGGCCACATATCCAACAATTTGTAGCGTTGTTGGTCTGATGGGAGTGATGTAACATACTAATGAATGTATTGTTGCGCAGCGCAAGTCTGTAGGACAACTCATGCGGAGGTAATTCGCTAAAAGAGTGTTCGGCAGTAACATTGAAAGCAGAATGTGCACGCTTGAAAATAGGGTAATAGATGTGCAACAGTATACTTGCAGCAATAATCAAAAGACTTAGAAAAAACATAATCAATAATGTCACTATGCAGTGACTACGAAGTGATTTACAATATGCACGTTTCTTGAGCTGTTTCTGTCTATCTCTCTCTCTATTTCGGTCTAGGGGATACATGTCAGAAACTAATTTAACCGATTCACCTAGGGGAGGACTTAAACAATTAAACTGTCTGACTTGCTAGACCTTAATTTCAATTTATATTCCTGGGAAGCAGTTTTCTCGACCAGGGGGAGTTTTGAGTCAGTCTGTGGAGGAGGGCAGGGCTGAGAGTTCAAATCAGAAGGCAGTCCGTGACATTTTTTTATATGGCTCGAGTGAAGCCAACCCTTGCGGCCCTCAACTTTGACTGCGGTCCTTGTGGTCAAAAGTACTATCTTCGGCGTTTGCCAACGGGGCTCCAGCGGGCTCCTCCTGTCGATATTTCTGATAAACACGTAATCGCCGGGAACCACTTCATGGGGCTTCACCTCGGTGTTGTTGGGAAAGGCTGCAGCTACCTGTGAACGACAAGATTGTAGTGCAGACATCAAGGAGGCAAGGTAATCTGTCAGCATATTACAATCAACATCTGTGATTTTACGAGGTATAGGCGTCCCCCACATATTCGGTGGCCTACCGAAGACCACCTCGTACGGGGATAGCCCTGTTCGAGAATGCGCTATCATTCTCATGTAAAAGAGCGCAACTGGTAAAGCTACTATCCAGTCGACGCCTTTCTCTCTGCAGATTTTAGCAAGTCGAATTTTCAGAGTCTGATTATGACGCTCCACGAGACCTGCTGCCTCGGGATGTCGGACACAGTGGAATTTCCACTGGTAGCCTAACAGGAGTGTAATGTGTTTCACAAGCTCGGATGAGAACGGCTGACCGTTATCTGAGTACACGATACGGGGCAAACCATACCGTGGGAAGAATTCACGAACCAGCTGCTTGGCAGTGGTCGGAGCAGTGTAATCTGGGACTGGATATGCTTCTGTCCATCGGGAAAGTGCACATACAACTACGAGGACATATTTGAATCCTCGACAACGTTCCATCTGGATATAATCCATCTGGAGGACTTCAAAAGGGTGATCGGGAGGTTGAAATCCACCTTGCTCTACGGGAATGCTTTTACCTGGGTTGAACTGACAACAAATCATGCAAGTACGCACTTTCTGTTTGGCTGCTGCTCGTAAGTGTTTATTGAACCAAATGTTTTGAATACTGTCTAGCATAGCTTTTTCTCCTAAATGCGCTGGACTATGTACTGTGTTAATGATGACTTGAACCATAGAGTCGGGGAGAAACCATGTAGATTTTCCCTTCGTCATCCATCCCTGATCTGTTTGGATCCCTCCTAGTTCAGTCCATTTCTTGATTTCATCTGGTGTAGCATGTGTCTGTATGTCAATTACATCAAGGGCGGGATCCCTAACTGTCATGCAGTGTGTCGGTGTCGGAACTATTGTCTTTGTCAGGTCAGTTGCATGAGTCTGATTCTGAGCTGTCTGCTTAGCTGTTCGGTCTGCCAGGTCGTTACCCTGGGAAATGATATCGGTGACTTTTGTATGTGCTTTGCACTTCATGATCGATATAGCAGTAGGCAGATGTATTGCATCTAACAGAGCTTGAATGAGTGGACCGTGTTGAATGTTGGCACCGTGAGAAGTCAAATAACCTCTCTCTCGCCAGAGGACCCCGAAGTCGTGTACAACTCCGAATGCATAACGTGAATCTGTGTATATGTTAACTCTCTTATTTTTGGCTTGAATACAGGCTTGTGTCAGAGCGATGAGCTCTGCTGCTTGAGCTGACAAGGTATCTATACAATTTGTTTCTATAACTTCGGTGTCTGTCGTGACTGCGTAGGCGGCCACTAACTCTCCTGTACTTGTTCTCATGCATGAACCATCCACATAGAGTGTCAGGTCTGGATCTGGTAATGGAATGTCTGTCAAGTCTTGTCTGGGTTTCGTCGCAATAGTAATGACTTCAATACAATCATGTGCCAATGGGTCTGTTCCACTTAATGGCAAAAGTGTGGCAGGATTTAATGTACTACAGCGTCTGATTTCTATGTGTGGCTGAAACAATGTCAATTCATAACCTGTCAGTCGTGCTATAGTCAAGTGTTGGGTCTGTGTTCGGTTTAAAAGAACTTCCACGGAATGTGGAACTTGCACTGTCAATTGATGTCCTAATACTATGGAATCGCTTTGTCTGATTGCTAAAGCTGTCGCTGCAACTGATTTCAAGCACGCAGGCAGAGCCTGGGCTACTGGATCTAATGTGCTAGAAAAGTAAGCACACGGTTTGTGTGAACCTGCTTGTTCCTGAGTGAGTACTGACAAGGCAGTACCTTCGCGTTCTGTGACAAAAAGTGTAAAAGGTTTACTGTAACATGGTGTTGCTGAAACAGGTGCTTGACATAAGGCTTTCTTTAAGTCTTCAAAAGCTTGTGTATGTTCCTGGGTCCAAGGGAGGACAGTCGATGTCGCTGCCTCCTGGGTTGTCAACTGAATGAGTGGCTTTGCTAGAAATGCGTATTGGGGAATCCATTGTCTGCAGTACGAAGTGTGGCCTATGAAGGCCCGCACCTCCTTTTGTGTCTTAGGTGGTGACATATTTACAATTAACTGGATGCGGTCAGGTGTGAGCTGTCTCCCCCCTTTGGACAGCAAGTGCCCAAGGTACACAACTTGCTGAACACAGAATTGCAGCTTCGAAGGGGACACCTTGTGCCCCTTGTCGGCCAGAAAATGCAAAACCGTCAGTGATGCTTGTTCACATTCAGGTTCGCTTCGGGCGGTGATCAGCAGATCATCGACATACTGAAGCAGGGCAGTGTTAACAGGCATGTGGATACTGTCAAGTTGTCTTTTCAGTGCTTGGCTATAGATGCTGGGGCTTTCTGTGAATCCTTGAGGTGCGCGTGCAAATTTGAAGCTTCGTCCATTTAAACAGAATCCGAACAAATATTGGCTTTCCGGATCGATTGGGACGCTAAAGAAGGCATTCTTGAGGTCAATTACAGTAAAGAACGTTGCTTCTGAATCAATAGCTGTCAATAATGAAGCGATATCTGGAACCACAGGATACTGTGGTACAATGCATTTATTCAATTCGCGCAGATCAATAACTAATCGATAAACTGGAGGTGCGTTTGGATCAGTACGTTTAAGAATTGGAATGATAGGGGAATTACATACATTGGAGTCGGTTTCCACGACCACTCCTTGTGCAATGAGCTCGTCAATGATTTGCAGTAAAGCCACTACAGCATCTGGGGGTAACTTGTATTGTCGAATTCGTGGTAATACCACTCCTGCTTTGAGTGTGACTCGATATGGTGTAATGTGCATACAACCTACATCAGTGGGGCCTTGTGCCCACAAATGTGCAGGGACATTCTGTAACCGGTGGTCCATGTCTCTCAATACATAGTGACCTTTAAAGTCACGTAGAAATAGTCGTACTCCTTCCGGAGAACAACATATTACAGCTCCTAGAGCTTTCAGTGTCTTTATACCTAACAAGTTTTCTGGGCATGATTTTGTAAGCAATAAATCTTTAGTCCGTGTCAATGGACCAACTGCAAGAGGAAGAGTTTGCGATACTTCGTTAACAATAGGCCTTCCTGAAAATCCAAGGGAAACATTCTGTGAGCCTGAGAGGGGTGCCCCTGGAACCTCGTCGTGACTTATAGTTGTTCTGCTTGCCCCTGTATCAATTAAAAACTTTCTGTCTTTCCCTAATACTTGACTATGTACATAAGGACCCTCTTGATCTACAGGAACCTCAATAAGAGGCAAGCCAACCTCCCTCTCTAGGCTGTTTCATGTGTATCGCTGATAATCGGGGTAGTCATTTTGTGCATACTGGTACATCTGTTGTGTCGTGTTTTGTGTTGCGGCAATAGGCTGTGGCTGTGGTACTGCTACGGTCTGTTGTGAAGCTTGCATAGGCTGTACATTCTGGGGTACTTGTTGTTGGATCTGATCCTGTCTAGGTGGACGCGGTCTCTCTTTGGTTTTACCCGTAGAGATATTGTGTTTCAGAACTGCACAATCGTTAATATAATGACCTGGCTGTTTACAATAGTTGCATATCCCTTTAACAGGAGCCGCTGAATTACTGGACTGTGTCGTACCCTTTTTATGACCGTCAGCTGGGACTGACTGAGCAACTAGCATTTTCATTTTCGTGTCTTTCATACGTCTTTGTTTGTGTTCTTGTTCTTCTCTAATTCTATTCTGGTGGTACTGTAACATTTGTAACATTTGTGAAGGGGTATTAGCTTGCCAAGTGCTCTCTACCTTCAGTACTCTGTTCTTAACCTGGGGCAGGGAATTCTCGACTAGTTTCGTTACAAAAAGATGTGGATATGAATCGCTACTTGCTTTCAGACCGCTATTAATACCAAAACATTTTTCAAATCGGGAATAAAAATCACTAGTGTCTTCATCGGGTTTCTGTTTGCAGGCTGAGATTGCACCCCAGTCTTCCTTTTTCGTAGTTAATAAACGTGGCAGTACTTGTACTAACAATCCTGGTAGCGCTTTAGTTTTGTCCCCAAGCCCTAGGCCTGGAGTTCGGGTATTTTCTTCGTTTTCTAATGCAGCCCAATCAATCTTTTGCTCTCCCACCTCCCATTCTTTTTCTTTGAGTTTCTCGTAAATACCGGCAGGCAATAATACTTTTAATATTTTCATAATGTCAGGATATGTATAATCACCCATATGTAACATGTCTTTTATTTCACGGTGAAAACCTGCTGGATCTTTGTCATGGCTGGGCACTAATTTCTTCATTTCCAATAGTTCTATTTTAGTTATGGGCGTGTACACAAACACGCGTCTAAAAGTATTATCATCATTCTTGACTGGATGCACTTCTCGTAAGGGATTCTGTCTGTCTATGTAATACGATTTTCTCTCCATGGATGGAGCTGGATCAAACTGTGGACACAGGAAGGCACTATATCTGTGCCGATGTTCTAGAATTACTTTAATTAGATCGGTACCTAGACCTCTCCATTTCTTCATGAGTAGTTCTATTAATATATCAGGTAGGGGACCTGGATCGGAGTGTTGGCTTTTATACAATATAAGGAGGTGTTGTATCATGTACATACCAGCTAAACGCTGTTCGTCTGGTGAAAGATTCAAAAACGTTTGCGCTAACGCGTCATCACTATATTTATCAGAACTGTCAGCCCATTGTACTGCTGACCTGGCTAATTCTTGTTCATTCATAGAATCGAGTACATGGTACCCCATTCGTTCTTGAAGTATTTTATCAGTGGCCTGAAATAAATGTTCAGGGGTCTTTGGATTTGACATGGCGGCTTGAAAAATTCTCTTACTTTCTGGACGTACCGGACGCATTGAATTATTAAAGGATCTACCCTTACCTACATAAGCTATCATTTCTCTAGCTGGTAACTGCAATGTGTCTACTGTCGTTTCTGGTTGATCCTCATCCCCGGAGGATTCAATCTTGTCTGAATCTACTTCTCTTTCAGGCTGTCTTCTTTCATGTATTTGTTCAACTGCTTTTCGGATCCTTCGGTACATGTTTTCTATACTACTCTGTTTATCATGTTTTCCGTCTGCTATATTCTGACCCCATTTGTTAAGTGCTTTCATTTCTTCCGGGTCTACACCCGGCCTATCTTGGTTTCTAATCAAGCAGTTTATAAAAAAACGTAGTATCATCTTTTGAGTGTCAACTTTCTGGTATGCCATGGCGTTGCCAATACTTTCAGGACCTTCCCCTGTTTGGACAAAGTGGTATATTCTGTCTAGATGGTCAATCATCTCTGGTAGTATCATTAAATAATTTGCGACTCGTCTTAGTCGTACTGATGCGAGCATCATTCTGTCGTCTTTACCGGGTACTGGATCGTATCTACAGTCTGTAAGAGGCTCATTAAGTATGTTGTAATTCGCTGATTGAGGTGTACGTTGTTGCGCTAAATCCCTATAGGTCAATCGATGTGTTGGTGGTGGCGTATGAAAACCTCTTGTCGCACCGCCTGAGGTGCCAGGTACAAAAGGGTTGAGTGGGTTATAGACAGGAAGAATAGGTGCCGGAAGAGTAGGTGCAGGAAGCAGTGGAGGAACAGGTGGAAGATGTGGAGCGGGAGGAGTTTGATGTTGCAAAAGTGGTTGTTGATTATCCTGGGGTGGAGTGCAGTCAACGGGTGGTGTGCGGGCACGTGGATTTGTATATGCGGGCGCTACGTCGTCTAAATAGGAAGAAAGGAAAATGTCTTCTGTGGTTTTGTGACGTACTTTAGTCGGGAGCAATGGAGGTGGCAAATCTTTCGGTATTTCCGGGGTCGCCTTGGGCAGGCCCTGGGCCAAAAGAGGATACATGCCATTCATAAGAGTGTTTCGTTGTCTGTCTACTTGTTCTGCTTTTACTCGGATACCTTCCTCAACTAATACATTTTCTCGGGCTTTGTCTGAATCCTCTCTACTTTTCTCTGCTTTTCTGAGTGCTTTCTCTGTGCGTCTATGCGATTCTTTACGCCATAATTCAATGGCATCTTTCTGTGACTGTCTGGCTTTCTTTTTCCATAATGCTTCTTCTACTCTCATGATGCAATCTGCAGCCCATGTCCCCGTAACGGGCCATCTCTGATTCTCTTCTAAATCCTTGGTATAGTCTGTCCACAAGTCAAGGTATAATACGGCATCTAGGCCATGTTTATGGTACATAAAATATCCGGGAGTGTCCCTAGGTGGGATGGGAACGGCTTCCTCGAGTATCCCTTTTCTAGTTTTTATCTGTCTTAATTTAGAGAATAACGGCATCTTAAACCTTGCTACTTGATTCTTACTCGAACTTGAACACAGTTAATACAATAAACACAGTAATGAAGATCGAACAATCACTCATACCACGACATTTAAAACACATTAAAACATTTTAAAACGAACAACAATAATTAGAATAAAACTAGCTGACTGCATAATACTGGATATACTGCTAAACAGTACAGATACACCGCTAAACAGTGCAGACCGGATATACTGCTAAACAGTACAGATACACCGCTAAAACAGTGCAGACCGGGTCTGTGTACCCAAACCCGTCTTGACCGGCACAAATTAATGCGCTCGTCTAGATGCGTCCCCAGCAATGGTACTCACCGGGAAGCACGTAACGGAAGGCCTCGGAAACTCTGGACTGGACTGGACTGGACGGGACTCGACTCGACTCGTGACGTAGGTACTTCGGAACTTCGGAACCTGGTGGGCCTCTGTATACCTCGGATCTTGCTCTCTCAGCTAGGCTCTGGTCGGGATCCTCCGCACTCCTCACCGCCTCGTCTGGGTGTCGATCGCAGCCTCAGTCACCTCCGTTGGCCTGAGGGAGGTACAGGAAATCCTGCTGGTACGCGTTGGTGTCCGTCACGGCTGTGGCAGGGGACAGGGCCTGCAACGCACCGCCGGTGCGTAAGGTGGGGGAGGGGTCCCTATTCGGGCTCCAATTATGTGGTAAATTTAAATTACCTATACTTAATTTATGCGGTAAAGTTCAATAAGAATAACTCAGAAAAAATAAGAGGCAGAATCCGTGATATTTGAGGTTTTAAAAGGGGTTTTATTCCTTAAAAAGGAATTGGTTGGTTCGAACCAAGGGATTGTATTCCGTCACCACGAAGGTTCAGGAAGGAAATCACAATACTTTATTGACAGATTATCATATATATAGTCAATGCATTACAGTAGCAATAGATGCAGGAGGCGTAACAGCTGAGAGGAGAGATAAGAATACACATACGTAATGAAAAAGGCGTTACAATAGGCGTGCATAAGGGCGTGTACTAGAAACGTCATTATGAGATGTCACAGGTGGGTGGATCCATAGGAGAATCCTGCAGTGTCAGCAGAAATACATGGCAGAGATGCGCGCGCAGCAGCATGACGTGTAACTGACGTGTAACTGGAGGGTAAAGGAGACTTGACATTTAGCCTTACATGAGGAGACAGAAGTCTGGGATGTCAGAACAACCTAATCCCAAATCGTATCTAATATCTTGTGTTTAAGGAACTGTATTATCTGGAGGAAAAGGTCTCTCGGGCAGAGGCTATTCTATACTGACTGCTAGTGCGTGTACAAGCGTCTACGTGTCTGCATGAGATGCGAGGGGGCATGGGCCTACCATGGTAACAGGAGCTATGAATTACTTGCACGGAGACAGAAAGGCCGGGCCCTTTGCTCTGCAGCTGGAAGGATGTTTACCTAAACTACTAGACAGGAATGTATTTTTCGAGGAGCGGAGCAGATAACTTGAAGGCAAAATACAGTCTTGGCAGGCAACAGGCCGAGCCAGGCACCGCTAGCCGCGCAGGGAGTAAGACAAAGGTCATGGATACAGATGCAGGTCCAGGCTGTAGCTTTCAGAGGCAGAAGGAAGGAAAAAGGCTCGATGGCAGAAATCAGGGCCTAACTCGCCAGAGCCGAAAAACGTGAAAGGTGCACCATATAAAGACGGTGGCAAGGCATACTTAGGAACGGAATATTCGACCCATTCATGGTGGATCTGAAAGAGGACATGTTAACGTTGGACGCAAATGTATTTGCGTCTTCATAGCTGGAAGTGGAGGGAACATACATGTACTTGTAGCACGTACATGGAGCCGTTGGGGTCTAAGATAGGGGACACAATTGATCATAAAAATTCATGTTTCCTCAACCCGATGGGGGAATATCTTCACCTACCTACCTGTCGCATGCTGGAGCTGCAACACAATGTCACTTTTTTGGCAAAGGGGCAAAGAAATACAGGGAAAACTGTTACTTACTACTGGTGTCCCAAGAAACTATTAATTCCAATTGAATAACAAACTTATCTCCACATTACACTTTGCACTCCATGAGTAGCCCATCAAGCATTCAAGGTGCCACTTACTTTTAAATTGACTTTGTTTGGTGTTTCATTGTTTATGGTCGAGGATGATAGTACTATACAAACTGTTCAATAAATGCTTGTTGTCAAGTGTTTTTGCTACTCTTTGTCCAGTAAGATTTTGCATTTATGAATTTGTCTAGCACAGAACTCTGTTTCGATTGTAGTGGGCTCCTCCACTCATAACAAAGGTCACACATCTTGGTGAGAATTCTTAGATATTCTTCTTATGCCGCAGACTTCTCCAACAATCCCTACACGCATCCTTTTCATCCCTTTTAAAATCCAGTTCATTCCACTGAATATCTTTTGCATGTGGTCTGAAATGGACAACAGATTGTTAAAGTACATGCAACATATTTACTGCATAATAACCATGTTAAGCGAGACCTAACGATTTTAACAAAAGAAACCCTAATCTACTAATTAGCATTAAAAGAAGATAAGAAGGATTACTGATGATTTACCTTTGTGATAGGTGTATTATAAGAAAATAGAGTAATAGGTTTTTTTTCTTGAAACGCAGACCATTATCATATTGAAAATGAGATATTAAGAGTCATTTATTTCGGGGGCGTGGCTTAGCGCCCGGCGGAGATGGCGGCATCCATGTGAACGCTCCGCGGTCGCTGGGGTGAACTAGCGGTTCACGGACCTGTTTTCCATCAGAGACGGTGGCACAAACCCTCGGATGGGACCAGGAATGCTCCGGTAACCGTTTCGCTACTTTGGGTGACTGCCTCCTATATTTTCGCTGCAATTTCTTTCAGTTGCGGCATGATGACGGCCGCGATCGCCATTTTGTGGATTTGAGGCGCGTTTCTCGAGTGGCGCTCTTCTCCTTCTGAAAACGACTAAAAGTGCATGCCTCCTCCTCCCTTCAACAAGGTTGGCCCGAATTTCTTTATGTAATGCCTCCATTGACTGCTCTGCTATGACTGCTTCAACAGTAGGGTTTTTTTTTCCTGGTTTCCTATATTTCTCATCTCAGCAGACATTTTGAATTGTGCATTACTCTGTGAGGACTTAATATTTTGACCAGCTGGACATATCCCTGAGTCCATGTGGGGCTAGTCGTTGCTCCTTTTCCACACTTTTGTGATTTTCACCCCACGTCCTCATGACACAGCAAGGCTCGCCTATGTCATTTTGGGGTGTTTACTTTATATTTTTCTGACATTTCCCCTACGTGCTCCTGCAGGCTACGCTGACCTCTCTTGCTACTTGTTGCTGTTCCCACGGATACAGAGGTCCGGGTGCTAGCTTTTCTCTCTTGTGGGGATTACTATCTTATGGATAGGGGCGCAACAGGTCGTGCTTCCAAGACTCCATGGCGCACCTTTATTAAAAACTCAAAAGTGTTTACTGCGCTGGCTCATTTGGAAGCCTCTCAGGCATCTGTTCTCCACATGTCGCAGTCCAGCGCGGAACATCCTGTGCAACCCTCAGGGAAGGCCACAACGAAATGGCTTAGAAAGGATCCCCCTTCACCGTCTGGCTCCTCTTCGGCCGTATCCATGGAATTGCTTTTGGAGGAGATACGGGCCCTTCATCCTTTTATGAAAGAAACCAATGCCAAGTTACAAGTTCTAACTGCTAATTGGTCGCAGATGGACGCTAGAGTTACGATGGTGGAGCGCAGTGTTTCCTCTCTCCAGGAACCATCCTCCAAGGATACGCATATGCATTCGCAGATTTCCTCTCTCCAGAAGTAGGTTGAGGAGCTTGAAAACCGCAATAGGCGTAATAACCTATGCATCTACGTCCTGGCGGAGGGCTGTGAGGGGAGTGACCCTATTGCCTTCTTCAAATCCTTTCTTCCTAAACTCCTTCATCTACCAGAAGACACCAAGGTCAACATCCAGCGGGCCCATAGGCTTGGTCGCGCTTCTTCACCTGCTTCCACCTCTTTAAGACCAAGGGGCGTCATCATGTATTTCCTGAAATATACTGACCTTCTTAAAGTCCTCTCAGCAGCTAGAGCTTCTCTTCACCTTACATGGTCGGGATCCACCCTGTTTTTCGCGCATGACTATGCTAAAGCTACAGCCAACCGCCGCAAAGCTTTTTTGGATATGAGGCAGAACTCCGTTCCATTGGCGCCAGATATGGTCTTTTCCACCCTTGCCTCTTCAGAGTTACTCATAACAACAAGACAACGACCTATGAGGATCCTGTACTACTTCGGAGCTTCCTAAATTCTTGTCAAACAGATGACATGGACTCTTCCAGTTCCTCCTCTACTTTTCCTCCACGACTTTCTTGAGCTGCTACTGTTTTTTATTTGGCTCAGTTGGTTCATGCTGGTTTTTTCATGCTTGTTGTACTAGTTTTATCCTTCTATAACTCCCCTTCTTTATCGTTCCCTTGTATTCATATAGCCTGTTCATTCGTATACCACCCTTGTTTGGTACTATTTTTTACTGTTTCGTCTCTTGATGTTTTCCTCATGTTTCCACAGAATCTGCGTTCTGTTCCATGATGTTCCCTGGCTTGACGGTCCGCTGACATTGGATGTCTTTTCTTCTCCAGTTGGCTCTACCCCCCTCAGCTTCTCATTCGTTCTCACTCTCGATTATCCTCCCTCGCTTCCCTCCCTCGTAAGTACGCTCTCCTTCCTTCCTACAATGTTTACCTTCTCCTTTTTTTCCCTATCCCTGTTTCTTTCCCAACTTCACTTTTGTTCACAGGTATCACCTTTCTTTTACTCACATCAGTCTTTCTATTCTTTCTCTCCATGTGTTTCCTTACTTTTCACTTGGATTTTTCTCTTTTGTCTATCTATTCGGATGAATTTCCCTATCCTCTCTTTGACCTCTACTCTTTGTCTCCGCTCATATTCTTCTCCTTCCTCTCTCCTCCTTTTTTTCTATGATCTTTTGTTCATTGTTCTACGTTTGTTCTGGATTTTGATTTCTCCTCACTCAGATCATTTCTCTTCTCTTTCACTTATACCACGTCTCTTGTTATCTGACTCGCAATCCCTTTTTTCTATTTTTCTCTCTTTTGTCACTTTTAATCTTCCCTTTTTTCCAGACCATTTCTTTCTCTCTTGCTTGTCTTTTCTTCTGGGCTCTTTTTTTGACTTTCCTTCTTGTGCTAATCTTAATTTATCTTTTGTATTATGTCATTGAAAATAGTTACATGGAATGTTAAGGGCATTTACTCTCCAATCAAACGACAGAGAATCTTTCCTCACCTAGCTCGTTTAAATGTTGATGTTGCGTTTTTGCAAGAAACTCATTTGTCTGATACAGAATCTGCTAAACTCAAAAGAGGCTGGGTAGGTGAAGCTTAATACTCCCAAGGAGATGGTAAGCGAAATGGAGTGGCTATTTTATGTCACAAAACCTTATCCCACTCTTTGATTGCTCAGGAGTCGGATGTTGAAGGTCGTTGGATACATGTTAAACTGTCTCTTAAGGGTGTTCCAATTTCTTTTCCCAATGTTTACGCCCCCACTGGTGGTGATCCTGCTTTTTGGCATACGCTTTCCCATCATATTACTAGATTTGTTGATGATAACTTCATCCTAGCAGGTGATTGCAACCAGCCCCTTGATTTCTTCCTTGACAGAAATTCTAAAGCCCACTATGTCCCAAACAAGTCCCACAAACTTTTTTCCCAAGCCATCTCCCAACATAAACTCATTGATGCCTGGCGCTTATGTAATCTGGTGGCACGAGAATTCACTTTTTATTCTCCATGCCACCACTCCCAGTCTCGGATTGATTATATTTGTGTCACTCATAACATTGACCAGACTCTCACTCATGCCGAAATTGGTCCAATTCTACTCTCGGATCATGCCCCTACTTTAGTTCAACTTGACATACTCCCTAAACCCGTTGGACCCATGCGATAGCGCTTCAATAACACCCTTCTCTTGGATCCCAAGTTCACTATCTCCTTTACTGAATTTTCTGATGAGTATTTTTTGTTTAATGGCACCCCCTCTATCCCCAAGCATACCATTTGGGATACTTTCAAAGCTGCGGCGAGAGATTTTATAATTGGTTATGTGGCAAAGAAACGGAAAGCTGCCCGCAAATTTACTGCCAATCTTCTCTGCGACATTAAGAAATTGGAGCACGCTTATTTTACTTCTCATTCGCAAGACAGTTTAACAGCCCTCGTCAATGCCAAAATGAAATTTAACATAAAGTCTACAGAAGATGCTTCCTTGTATTTACTGAAATCAAGTGCAAAGTTTTATGGAGGTAAAAACAAAGCTGGAAAAGATTTAGCCAACTATTTGAAAGTCAAACATAACATATTGAATCCATCTATGACACACACTCTGTTCTTAAACATAAGGATGCGGATATTCTTACTGAATTTTCTGTTTTTTACAAAACTTTGTATTCTTCCGAAACCCAACCCTCTTCTCAGTCTCTAGACCATTTCTTTTCCACCATACACAAACCGGCCCATTTCCCTCTTGACCTTTCTCACTTGGAACTAGATATCTCTCAACAAGAACTACTCACAGCACTCCAAAACCTCAAAAAAGATAAAGCCCCTGGACAGGACGGTTTCACTGTTGAATTTTCCCTTCATTTCTCGAAGCTACTCATCCCAAAACTACACTCCCTCATAGATACATTTCTTGCTTTGGGTGCTTCCTCAGGTTCTTTCTCTGACGCACACATCTTTCTGATACCTAAGGAAGGGAAAGATGCTCAATACTGCAAAAACTATAGACCAATCTCTCTGGTCAATATTGACTACAAAATATTTGCTAAATCTCTTGCAGCATGTCTTGACTTTCTCCTCACAGATCTCCTGGGTGAAGAACAATCAGGCTTCGTCAACGGTCGATTTATCATTGACAATACTAGACTTTTATTTAATGTTTTATCAAAATCTCATCATCTGCCTTAATCCCTTGCAGCGATTGCCCTAGATGCTGAGAAAGCATTTGATAGGGTTGAATGGATTTATCTTTTTCATACCCTTAAGTGGTTTGGTTTTGGACCCAAATTTATTTCTTTGATTTCTTTACTATATTCTAACCCCCGTGCAGCGGTTTGCGTTAATGGCCAAGTCTCCTCCTTTTTTAATTTGGGAAGAAGTGTCCGTCAAGGCTGTCCTTTGTCTCCTTTTCTATTTAACTTGGCTTTAGAACCCTTGCTATCTAAGCTCCATCAAAATCCTGACATTCATGGCTTTCAAATATCAGATTCCCAAGTCAAGCTTTCGCGTTTGCAGACGACATCCTACTCTTTATCTCCAATCCCACTGAATCTATTCCCGCCTTCCTTGCTGAAGTAAGAGATTATTTCCGAATATCTGGTTACAAATGTAATAATGATAAGTGTGAGATTCTACCCTTGACGAAGTTTACATTTAAACCTGATTTTAGCGCCTCCAATTTCATTTGGAGATCATTGCATATTAAATATCTTGGCCTGCATGTTACCCCTTCTATCTCAGACACGGTTTCCCTTTGTTTAACCCCTTCCATGCTCATGACGAGCTCAGCTCGTCATGAGGCACAGTTGAGCTGTGCTGATGACGAGCTGAGCTCGTCATGAATATAGGAGCTTTCCAATTTCCAGCACAGGGGAAAAATAACCACAGCAGCAATGTGGTTAAATAAATGCAGTCAAAAACTGCTGGACTTAACAACCAGATGGCACCCTCTTTACTTATTTTGGTGGGGCCGTCTCAACACTATTAAAATGATGTTATCTCCCATAGTCCTCTATACTATTTCTAACATCCCAGTGTCCATTCCTTCTAAATTTTTCAAAAAGATTAACTAAATTTTACTGTCTTTTCTCTGGAACAACAAAAAATCCAGAATGCCCCTTGCTCGACTGATTAGTCCCAAATCAGAAGGCGGGGTCAATTTCCCAGATTTCCCAGTTTACCATAAAGTGTTTTTGTTACGACAAGCTTCCTTTTGGTTGCAAGACCCCGTCTCTCCCTGCCCTCTGTGGGCTAAATTTGGACGCCTTCTTCTCTCTCCCTTCTCTTTCGCTGAGTATCTTTCTTTCTCACGTAAACCCTCTTCCATTCCATAAATTTACCACTAAATTGCTCTTATCCTCTTCTCCCGCCTCCCCTACGACCGTTGCTGATTTCCTGACCTCTACTATTTGGCATAATACCTCCCTCCTTATTCGCAACAAGCCCTTCTACTGGAAGGCATGGCGCCGAAGAGGGCTGATATGGATTTCCCAATTATTTTCACAATCTTCTTTCATACCCTTCACCACTCTTCGTTGACTTTATGGTCTACCTGCTTCTTTCACCCATAATTATCTCCTGCTTAAGGAGGCAGCAATGGCAGCTTACACTCGCCGCTCTCAAACACACTCCTCTCCTATCTCCCCTACCCCTACCTCATTACTCCATTCCTTTTTACGCACCACTCCCAAAGCCTCCTCCATTTACAAGCATCTTCATACTAAAGACTCCATTAGGCCCAAATCTAAAGTGGAGGAGTGCTGGGAACACGACCTTGCCACATCCTGGTCCGTTCCTTTATGGGACAAGATATGGACTAAGATTCGCAAATCCTCTAGAGCGGCGACCTTGACACAGTCCTTGTATTTCATTTACAACAGGCTTCTTTTCATGCCCTCTAACCTTCACAAGCGTTTTCCAGACACTCCACACATATGCTTGTCTTGCTCTTCCCCACAAGCGACTCTGTTTCATATGTTGTTCCTATGTAAATCTGTTCATGATTTTTGGTTGCAGGTTTGGGCTCAAATCAATGTAATTTTTCATACTTGCATTCCTTTTTCCCATACTAACATTTTTCTAGGAAGTCTTTCCCCCTGCTGAAAGGATGTTGATCTTAACCTTCAGATTATTGACTTACTGTTAGCTGTAGTATTTCAACAGATTACAGCCAATTGGAAGAACTTTTCTAATATCTCATTTAAAGCGAGGTGGTATAGCATCTGCCACAATCATAGACTAGACACTGCTTTTGTCTTTCCAGCTCACATGGCCACAAAACGCATGGAATCATGGCTTCCTATCACGCTTTACCTTGATGTTTGTGCTAAACGCTTGTTCCACCCGCTGCCCTCACAGCAAGAGGTCTCCAAACCCCCTTAAATGCTCCTTGACTTCCTTCTTTTCTTTGTTTACCACTTATATGTCCTTTCTTTGCATAATCATATTTGTATAAATATTGTTTCCCATTTCTTTAGTTCTACTGCCCAGATTTTCTTCTCATTACTGTTTATAATTATACTAGCAGCCCGTTCCGACCTTGTCCGGGAGCAATCAGGCTTCAAGGCCCCCGCCTGCCCCAGCCCCTGCCCACCCCGACATTGTCAATGGGTCGCCCAGAGTAGCAGCCCGTCCCGACCTTGGCTTCAGGGCCCCCGCCCGCCCCGACATTGTCCGTGGGTCCCCCAGAGCCTTACCTCATCCGCCGCACCTCCCCGCGCTCCTGAGTTCACCGGTCCGCCACTCCTCGCCGCTCCTCGCCGCTCCTCCCCTCTCCTCCCCGCCTGTCCGCCGCTCCTCCTAGCCTGTCCGCCGCTCCTCACCGCTCCTCCCCCCGTCCGCCGCTCCTCACCGCGCTCATGTCCGCAGCTCCTGCTCGCGCTCCTGGAAGTCGCTCCTCCCCGCGCTCCTGATGTCAGCACGCACGTCGCGGCTGGCGCTACTTCGATGGGACTATTTTTTTTCTCGTAATTTTTTAAATAACGTATATTTTTTTTATTTATATAGCCTATGTCCATCTGCACACCCTGACAATTTCAACGATGTATCGGGTGTGTGGATTGGCGCTGTGGTTCCCGAGTTTACCCGCCTCAAAGGTTCAAAGTTCTTCCTTTATAATAGTAGTATAGATTGTTCTCATTGCTTACTAATGTTTTCAGCATTTTATACTATTTTTGTATTTTGTATTGACACCTTGTTTTCCTTTTTCTTATCAAATACATTTTTTCTTGAACTTAAAAAAAAGTCATTTATTTTGGTTATGAAAAAAGCACTTTACGCAGGTACAATAAGATGTAATCACCATTTAAAATATAACTGGCTTGGAAAATCAACAAACATTTACATTATTAAAAGCGCAATCAAGTTGATTGCAGTATCTAATCACTTTAAATCACGTTCCACAATGCGAGGGATTCATTAGTATAAGCATGACATCATCAAGGCTCGCCCATAGGGGATCAAAGTAAAAACTTGAGACTGTTACAATTGATCGACAATGTAAAAGAAACTTCTTGAAATTATCAATTCCTGCCCAACACCGCTGGCTTAATTTTATCTTCATGGAGGTCATGCTAAGCTCCAATGATTCTCAATAATGGATTTGTGCCAGCCAGAATACACTTTCCTCGGGAAGTAGGTGGAAGATAGTAAGTAAAAAGTATTTATTGTTTGAGTCATTAAAAAAATCTTACAGTAAGCAATAAGATCATAATACTTGTGCATTCCACCATTGAACGAAAAGACGGTGACACATTTGGCAATGCTATGAAAATTAGCAGGTTAGTATAAAATAACTAATCCTTGACCTATTACAATTATAGGGTAAAAGAAAAAAAGTGAGCAACTATGAAAGACCTTCACCTGTCAAAATTATATATTTAGATATTAAGACACATGAGCAGCTATGAAAGTCAAGGTGGAAAGTACAAGACTATGCAAGTGAGTTCAAGTGTGGTATGGCCTTCAAGAGCGTCAAGAAGGTAGAAGGAAGACATATCCCGAAGAGATAACGTCAGGTGAAGGTTGTGAGGTCAGTTCACTTAGACCACAAGTACTCTTAGTACGGGCCACGGCTCGGCAAGCCTTCCTTGGCGGCCCGCGGACCTTGCAGACATTGTACCCGTGTTTTAATATTTTTTCTTTTAAAGAGTGTCTACAGCAGCACAACTCTGCTGCTCTGAGGGGGCCGGGGGATAGCCAGAGTGGAGGGGCCTAAGAAGAGGTGAAATACAACAAAGCCTCGTTAACATGCAAATGGTCTTTTAAAGAGTGTGTGTGTGTGTGTGTGTGTGTGTGTGTGTGCGTGCATGTCTGTCTGTCTGTCTGTCAGTCTGTCTGACAGCCCGGGCTGACAGGGTGAGATGACAAAGGGTGACAGTAGGAGGTGGAGGGAGACAGACAGAGGTTGGGAGTGAGTGAGACGGAGGGATAGAGCGAGGGAGAGGGAGACAGAAAGAGAGAGAGAGATGTGTGTATGCCAGGTCTGGTGGCGCAGTTCACGAAAGCTTCCGCTGCAGGGACCTATGATCAACCTCATGGTCACAGTTTTTATGTTGCTTTAGCTCCACCCCTCCCCCACTGACCCCACCCCCACCGGTGCAGTTCTTGGACACAAACCACACTGTAAATTTGGCCCCGAGAGAAAGTTTGTGAGTACCCATGACTTAGACCATTTTGAGGGCTGCTTCTGCAAACTGTTCTCACGATTTAAGTGATTGCATGGGTTCTAATAACTATTTGTGCTTGTTGACGGTCCCGAAGAATTTGAATCTACAGGTGAGCTGAACTTTGGAGCACTCCACCCTGATGATTATAGCCTGCCACCAGGATCTTATTTGCAAGATGTTAGATAATTATTTTAGAAAGCAAACTCTTTCATCCTTAAAACCCGAGCAAGCATACAATACATTCACAACCGACTCATGATGGTAATCGCAGTAAGTACAAGGCTTTACTGAAGACGTCTCTCCCATGGTGAAGCGCAGTCCGTTGAAGGCAAGGCTCCAAATCTATGCAGCAGAAACAAACTTTTAATGATAATGGAAGTGTTTGACTTAATTATTGTAAAGGACATATAATGGTATGAGTTAATGACAAGCCAAGCATGTGATCAAGAGCTGAAAGCAATTTCATTCTCCAGGGGGATGCTTTTTTGGCCACGGAATTTGCAGCCTTTTTTAAAAGATTGTGATTCAGAGGAGCATGCCAAAGTTCCGGAAACCCTAACTGGTTAAGTGAATCTGTAAGTAGTTTCAGTTATTAACTTGCACTTTCATGGAGGTTGTTTGAGATTTCCTTCCAGATATAATAGCTTAGCATGTTTTGGTTTGAGGCATTTATATTGAGCATTCATTTCAAAAAGGACATTTTCTTTACCGAGTGCAGGTTGCAAAGTACAACCTCTAGCCTTCTCAGACTCTGAGCAGAATTCGGTAGGAGGAAGGACATTTTCCTGTAAATCTTTGCTGTTACTGTGTTCAAGAATGATGCTGTTCCGGCTTGAACAACCGACGGCAGGTGGTGGCGCTGCCCCCATTTAGATCGGAGGTGAGGAATGTGGGGCAGGGGGTACCACAGGGCTCGGCCATCAGCCCCATACTTTTCAACCTTTACCTTCGCCCTCTGGTCCATCTGATAAAATCTTTCGGTATTTCAGCATTCAATTATGCTGATGATACCCAACTGGTCCGCGATGTCTGCGCTCTTCTTCTGCGTGGCTGGTGGTGGTACCGAGATTCCAGAGAGTCAAGATGGGTGGACGCTCGTTTAGTGTCGCAGCGGCTAAACTCTGGTATTCTCTGCCACTCCTTTTACGAGGTCAAAGGGACTTTCTACCATTTAAAAAAGCGTTGAAGACCCACTTGTTCCCTAGGGCAGTTTAAGATGTTGTTTTCTGTTGCTGAAAGTGATCTCAAGCGCCAGGATGCCCTTGGGGTGACAGTAAAGCGCTATACAAATATACAATACATACATACTACAAGACAACTGAGCGCTTGCTCCAGTTTACTTTGGATTACTTTCAGCAACAGGTCAAGCAAAGGGCCTTGTAATCTCCATTACACGTTTTTGAATGCAACTGTTAGTGCAATGCCTTTTGCCTGTAGGGAGGCTTTGTGGTCATTAAGTGTTGCCCAATTCTGAAATGTAGCACTCAGATATTTGTAGGATGCGAAAAGGTAATTTTTTCAGACCCTTAATGAACCAAGCGCCTTTTTTCCTAAATCTTGATGGACCCACTATCATTATTTTTGTTTTGTCTTGATTGATTTCCGAGTAATTAGATTTACAAAATGTTCCAAAGGTGTCCAGTAGGCGTTGTAAACCAATTGGGGTCTTACTAATCTGCAGCATGTCATCTGTGTACTGTAGAATGAGCAGATGTAATTGACCACTTTTTGGAGCATTATACATTATTGGGTCAAAAGCCATGTACAGATTGAAGAGGATAGGGGCCCCAACAAAACCCTGTTTTAGTCCATTGGATGATGGCATTATCTTTGAAATTGAACCTTAGTTCCCAATCTTAATTCTAACTCTGATGTTAGAACATGAAACTGGATTACCGTAAGGATGTGAGATGGAATTGAGTTTAGAGAGTTTGCCCCATAACTGCTTCCTTGAGATTTTATCCAAAGCTGATTTGAAGTCAATGAAGCTTGAATAAAGATGGGGTTTTGCTTTGACAGGTTTTGACATTGGGATTGATAAAGCCGGAATGTTTTGCTTTATTCCTATCCCTCTGCGAAATATGGTTTGACACAATGGTATTAAATTCAGCTTTTTGCTCCAGGCCTCCATATCTTGGAGGATCACCTTTGCAAAATATTTTGACTCAATTTTCTATTAATGCTATAACCTATAGTTTTAGTATCAAACAGTACACCCTTTCTAAAGATTGGTTGTAAAATTGACCCTCACCAAGAATTCGGGATGAGTTGAAGATGGATACATTTGTTAAATAACCAGTTAAACCACCTTAACAGAAACGGAATCGATTTTATTTTCCACTAGGTTTTGTTTCTTACTTACCGGACTACTTACTCCTACATGATTTATCAACCTCCAAAATTGGATATGATTCCCAAACCTGGTGGCTTCAAATAAGAGGCTCAAATAATCAACAAAGGCCCCGGTCTTTGCTTCCTTCACTAGGGCTTTTTATTGTGTTTTTTGAGGGTTTTCATGGCTTTACACTTATCTTGATCCCTGGGCGTTATTCTCCCATGAGTCTCAATTCTCTATGTAGGAGTTTTTTTCCTATTTTGAACATCTTACTGAACCAGTCACTGAAGTAATCCTTGTTTGAAAGCGATCTTGTCTTTACTGAGATTGACCCTTTTTTTGCATACCCTGTGTATTTGGTTCAAATATTCATTCCAGATATGTACATAGAAGGGGCCTTGGAGCTCAGATGTTGAATTTGATGTGGTCAAGTTTATCAGGGTTTGTTCTGATTTGCATGCAAGATCTTGCGTGCCCCCTATCCATTTGAGCCTTTTCAGGTTACCTATGGGAGATAGAGCCCCTTGGGCAGGTAAGCTTTCCAGGGAAACATTTTGGTTTAAAATGTAAATGATCTGGGAGTGATGAGCACTTTCTATTTGCAGCTCAATTTTAAAGTTGGTAATTAAAAGCATCATGTTTAAACTAGCAAATGTATAGTGTTAGACCTGGCATTTCTTGGCATGATTACCCCTGACTTTTTGCCTCTCCCTCCTCTATTTTTGATGCTGTAATAGATGCTTTGGGCACTTGCCACTGCTGATCAGTGTCAAAGTGCAAATGCGGGGGCGTGGCCAAGCAGCATGGCCGACAGGACGTAAGCTCCTTCGGCTCCCTGCCGGCCGCCGCTGAAATCCTACATAAAAGATCCTGTCAGCCCACCTGAGGCACTCCTATGGTGCTGCCCCGGACCCGGACCGTCCCGTGCCCCTCCGGCCCTGCTTTGGAGACTGTGGGTGTCCGGTGTACTACCGAGCTCGGACCAACTGCTTGGCCGGCGGCGGCATGAAAATCGAGGCCGGGGATCGCGGCCTAGCCCGGCGCCTGGCGGTTCCAGGTACGGGGGAGCGTGTTGCCATCGAGCCCCTCCCCAGCGGTCAACTCAGCGCCGGAGCGACCCCGAGCCCACGGAGACGCGGAGCGCCTTGGAGGATCGGCCTTGATGGCCGGCACTGGTGGTCGCAGTGACCGCCGGTAATCGAGCCCGGGGCTCGGGCCTAGCTGAGGCGGAGCGGCGGAATTAACCGGGAGGCCCCCCACTGTCATCCGGGGGGCCCGCTTGAAGCGCCAAGGTGAGAGGGGTCCTGGTCTGGCACGCCAGCTTGGAAAGTGGTGAGCAGCCCGCCAACCCTGGTGACTGTGGCAGCCCGAGCCTGATCAGAGTGCCTGGGGAGAGAGACTGCTACTAGAGGCCGGGGATTGGGCCTAGAAGACCTGAGGACGGCCCGGAATACCTCCGGGGGCCCAGCGGCGGCAGTGGTAACAGCGGGGGCCAGAAGGAGGGCGCTGACTGCGCCGGGAGGAGGAGTCTCGGCCTCCCGGGACTGGCGATCATGGCGTCCTGTGCCTGGCCGTGAAGATCAGTGTGGAGGGCCCGCCGCTCCCGGAGATCTTGAGAACGACTGAAGCGCCGCGCTGTGCGCCGCTTGGGGACCCGACGCATACACCCATATTACGCCCTGGCCTGGGGGTAAGAGGATGACCTCTACACTGGCTTACTGTACAAAAAAGAATTCATTTCAAATCCCTCTGCATTGTATTCAAAACAATCAACAATCAAGGACCACATTTTTTAAAAGACCAATTACAGCATTACAAACCCACAAGAGCTCTACTGTCAGGGCCTTGGTTTCTTAAGCCCCCACTAGAGTTTCTCAGGAGCTCTACCCTAAGGCTCACAAACTGCTGAAGTGCTAGTACTTCCGTTTATCTATATATGGCAAGTAACTCTGTATTAAAAGGAAAACAAAGTAACTTTCAACATGTGGTTTTTATATTCTGTAACCAATATTTCAGCACGTTATTTTCATTAATCAGCATAGACATAAAGTATCAACAAGTAACATTGGTTCAATCAAGACTCAAAATGTTTCAATAGCACAGGAACAATTCAAGGTATGGAGCATACAGACTTAAACATGCACAGGAGTTTTCAGTACGTATTACTTGCATAAGAGTTGCCTTCAAAGTGATACACGCAAATCAAATCAGCTCGCATTTAAGCACAAAAGAATGAATATGTCCCAAGGTCTAATTCTGTTCTATTCACAGAATTACTCTTCGCAGACATTCAAATACAGAAAACCCAAGGTGAAACAAAAGGACTTCAAAACGGAATCTATGTCCCAAGACCTCCTCCGAGGTAGTACAAATGTTTAGTGGTCTCAAAGTTAAAGGCATGAGTTCAGAAACCAAATCCGATAAACCATGTCCAAAAATCAACAGGGAAACGCCCCTCGCGCTTGTCCTAAAGAACTCAGTGAAGATTCCTCCAGCCGGCAAATAGCAATTGGATAAATCCTACCTGCGTTTTCTGCAAGCGGATTTTCGTGGTAGTTTACTACCATTTAGCAGGAAACAGGGCGGCTGCTTGGAACCTCGGCGAAGACCCTCAGCGTAGGACACGAAGACCGGAGCAGGAGCAGGGAACCTCCGACCTCTGGAACCGAAAGGAATAATCCGCGCGATGATTAGGGCGTGGCCGCCTTTATAGTCCCAAGTTGGAGTATGGAGGCTGCAAAGGGAACAAAGACCTCGGCAGCAAAACTCGAAATAGGGAACTTCAAATGCGCAAGGAAACAAACATTGGCAAGGCGCTTTGACAACAAGCATTGTTCCAAAGCGTGAAGAAACAAGCATTGGCAAGGTGCTACATGAACATCCATAATAACAAGCATTGGTAATTGGCAAAGTGAAAACAACAAACACTGCGTGGGTAAGAATCACAACAGCGATCACTGGCAAATAGCATCAAGGAATGGTGCAACAAGCATTGGTCCATAGCAAGGGCAAGAATATCACAAATAGACACAAGGAATGGTGCAACAAGCATTGGTCCATAGCAAGGGCAAGAATATCACAAACAGACACAAGGAATGGTGCAACAAGCATTGGTCCATAGCAAGGGCAAGAATATCACAAATAGATGCATAGCAAGGGCTAGAATCCTGACAGTGCCCCCCAACAAAAATGGAGACACCCCCCTCCCCAGGGTCTCAGAAGCGAGCAATTGGGTGCCGAGCATGAAAAGACCGCACCAAACGAGGAGCATGAACATTGGCCTCGGAGACCCACGAGTCCTCCTCCGGTCCATAGCCTTTCCAGGAGAGCAGGTACCAAAGCTTCCCCCTAATGCGTTTACAATCCTTAATACAGCGCACCTCGTACTCGTCCTGACCTTTCACAAGAAGAGCAGGAGGGCAAGGTCGCCGCTTGACAGTTGCCCTCTTCAGCAGGGAAACATGGAACACAGGGTGAATTCTCATACCATTAGGAAGGAGTAATTTGTAAGTCACTGGATTTATACACTGAAGAATCTTATATGGTCCGATGAATTTAGGATGGAACTTGTAGCGTCTCCTGAATTGAAAGTTTTTGGTAGAAAGCCAAACTGCATCTCCCACATGAAGATCCGGCCCCTTTTGACGCTTCCTGTCCGCGAACTTTTTGTATGTGGCTTTGGCTCTCAAAACATTTGTTTGCAAGGCTTTGGTGATACGTTCCATCTCTTTAAAGTGTGAGTCCAAGGAAGGTATGTGGGTTTTGTGATGTGCCAGCAGCAAGGGTGAAAAATGGGGGTGCCGGCCATAAACAGCAAAAAAGGGCGACAGACCCGTGGAGGTGTTCTGCAGATTATTGTAAGCGAACTCAGCTTCCCATAAGAGTGGTAACCATGAACCCTGTTTCTTGAATAGAAAACACCTTAAATATTGTTTCAGGACCTGATTGACTCGTTCCGTTTGCCCGTCTGACTCCGGATGAAAACTAGTGGAGGTGTTACAAGTAATGTGAAGAGCTTTACACCAGGCCTTCCAGAACCGCGAGATGAACTGAGGACCTCGATCAGAAGTAATGGATCTCGGAAGGCCGTGAAGACGAACCACATGTTCCAGGAGTAATTGAACCAACTGAGATGAAGTAGGAAGCTTAGGACAAGGGATAAAATGGGCCATCTTAGATAAACGATCTACCACCACAAGAATAGTGTTCATGCCTTTCTCTTCCGGTAAATCAGTTATGAAGTCCATAGCAATGTCCTCCCAAACCTGTGATGGGGTGGGGAGCGGAAGAAGAAGACCTTTCTTCCGACCATGTTCAGTTTTAGCTTGGGCACAAACATCGCAGTTCTGTACAAAAGAATGAACATCCTTATTCCAGGTTGGCCACCAGAAATTTCGCTGTAGCAACTCTTTGGTTTTTGTGATACCAGGGTGACCAGCCAATTGACTAACATGACACCACTGTAGAACTTGAGTCTGTAATTTCTTCGTTGGGACAAATAAAAGGTTGGAGAAGAAGGGTAGGTTTTGATGGATTGTTCTATTGGGCCCATCTCGAACCCAGGAAAGAAGTTTGGGTATAGGCATTGCTTGTCTGATTTGTTGAAAGAAAACATCGGACATTGTGGCACCTATGATTTGTTTTTCGGAAAGCATGCTAGCAGGTTTGGGATTAGAAAGGAGATCACCTGATTTATGATCGTACCGAGACAGAGAATCTGCTTTGTTGTTCTTGGTTCCTGGTCTGAAAGTTATGATGAAGTCGAACTCTGCAAAAAACAATGTCCAACGGAGTTGTCTAGGGGTTAAAGCTTTTGCACATCGTAGAAATTGCAGATTCCGATGGTCTGTGTACACGGTTACAGTGTGTCTTGCTCCTAGTAAATAGTGACGCCATTCTTTGAAGGCATAACGAATGGCCAGGAGTTCCTTCTCTGCAATGGTGTAATTAGTTTCTGCAGGCAGAAACTTTCTGGATAGAAAGGCGATGGGATGCAGTTCATTTGTTTCCTGATCTCTTTGTGAAAGAATCGCTCCAACTGCAAAGTCAGAAGCGTCCGCTTCTACAAGAAAGGGCAAGTCCGAGTCAGGATGTCGCAGAATGGGTGCTTGAGTAAATGTTCTTTTCAGGGTTTGAAACGAGGTGTCAGTGGTAGTGGACCAAGCGAACTTGACATTTTTTCTTAAAAGCTGGGTCAAGGGTGTGGCCAAGGTTGAGAAGTCCTTGATGAAACGGCGGTAGAAGTTGGCAAATCCCAGAAAACGTTGGATGTCTTTCACTGAAGTTGGGGTAGGCCAATCAAGGATTGCTTGAATCTTTCTTGGGGCCATAGTAATACCAGATGGAGAGAGAATAAAGCCAAGAAATTCAACTTTGGTGGTATGAAACTCACACTTAGACAGCTTACAGAATAGACCATGAGATCTCAAGGTGTTTAGGATGATTTTCACATGTCTAATGTGTTCCTCCGTTGAAGAAGAAAAAATCAAAAGATCGTCAATATAGGCTATGACAAATCTATCTAAGAAGTCCCGAAGGACGTCATTAATAAAAAATTGAAATGCTGCTGGAGCGTTGCATAAGCCAAAGGGCATTACACAATACTCAAACAAGCCAAAACGTGTTCGGAAGGCGGTCTTCCATTCATCACCTGGTCTGATACGGACCAAGTGATAGGCGCCTCGCAAGTCGAGCTTCGTAAAGATTGTAGCCGATCGCACTTGGTCAAGGAGCACTGGGATCAATGGTAGAGGATATCTATTCTTGATTGTGATATTATTGAGTGCTCTGTAATCGATACAAGTGCGCAATTCTCCATTACTTTTGGGCACAAAAAAGAGCGGAGAAGCTGCGGGGGACTTGGAGGGCCGGATGAAACCATTTTTCAAAAATTTATCAAGGTATTCCCGAAGGTGGTTATTTTCTAGATCGGTCAAGGCGTAGATTCTACTACAGGGTATCTTGGCCCCAGGCACTAGATCTATGGCGCAATCGTAGTCCCTATGTGGTGGTAAGGTTTCTGCCTTTTGCTCACAAAAAACATCTGAATATTCTTCGTAGATGGAAGGAAGAGCTATGTCTTGCTCGGCGGCTGTGGAGACATAAAGAGCAGATGCAGTGTGTAGGAAGGAACTTGGAGAGTTTTTTGACTCTTCCACCTGACCCCCACAACATCCTTGTTTACACCAGGAAGAAGTGAAGTTAATTGTACGTTCAGTCCAATTGATAGTCGGATTATGCATCGTTAACCAGGGGATGCCCAGAATAACTCCGAATTGGGGTGCGTCAATCACATCAAAAGATATTGTTTCTTGATGTAGTTCGGAGCCCACATCGCAGACCATTACTATGGGTGAGGTGCAGTGAGTGATCATTCCAGATGTTAATTGGGTTCCGTCAACTGCATAGACAATTTCAGGTTTATCCTTAACAATAATGGGAATATTTGTTTTTGCAATGAACTTGGAGTCTATGAAATTCCCGGTGGCACCAGAGTCAATCATTGCTGCCACCAAGATTTGGTTGAGTTTAGGTATTCTGAAAGACACATTCAAAGTGAGATGAGGCACCGTTAACTGTAAAGTGTTTGCAATGGTTTGTTCAGGAGGGAACTGCCAACTCGAAAAAGTCTCCTGATCCAATTTCGAGTTTTCTAGTTTTCCGACTTCGTTTCTTTTCTATCTCGAGACCAAGAGTTTTTAGGTTTGAGAGAACATTCCCTAACAAAATGACCCTTTTTTCCACAATAAAGACATTGGCCATTCTTGCGCCGGTTTTCTTTTTCTTCAGAGGTTAAAGGTTTCCTCAAACTTCCTATCTCCATAGGCTCTGTGGATTCCTGGGCACTGGGGAGTGATCTATCCTTTGTTCTGGAGAAGATCCTAACATCAGTTCGTTTCTTATCTCCTTTGCGATCAGCAACACGATGGTCCAGACGTAGACTGAGTGCTATTAGATCTGCACAAGTTCGAGGTTGAGGATCGATTGGCGCAATAAGGTCTTTAAGCTCATCTCTTAGTCCTTGATAATAAAGAGCAGCCCTCTTGGCTTCTGGCCAGTCAGTTTCCGCAATGAGACGGTTGAATTGGGTAAGGTAGTGAACAAGTTCCTTGTTTCCCTGTCTTAATTCCAATAGTTCTCTATCAGCTGATCCTGTTATTGTTCTCCTATCGAAAATTCTCTCAAACCCTCGTTTAAACTGCGCCCAGTTATATAACATTGGATCGTCGGATTGAACCAGGGGAACCGCCCACATAGCTGCGTCGCCACTCAAAAAGGAAATCAGAAAGGCAGTTCGTGACTGAGGATTCGGGAATGAAGCTGGTTTAACCATGAAATGCAACTGAACCTGCGTAAGAATGGTTTGGAACTTGTTTGGTTCCCCTCCAAATCTCTCAGGCTGAGCCAACGGAACAGTAGTAGGAACAGTTACAGAAACAGAGGGCGAAGGACCTGATACATTTGACTGATGCTGAGTTGTAGATGGTGTTGAATCCAAACGTGATTGCAAGTGGATAACCTTATTGGCCAAAGCTGCTGTTTCTGTCCTACTGACAGTTAATTCAGTTTGTAGATTCCCAATCATTGCACAAAGATCGTCCATGGTGGCATTCATTGGTTTAGCTCGGGAAAAATTCGTGGGCGGATTATTCTGTCAGGGCCTTGGTTTCTTAAGCCCCCACTAGAGTTTCTCAGGAGCTCTACCCTAAGGCTCACAAACTGCTGAAGTGCTAGTACTTCCGTTTATCTATATATGGCAAGTAACTCTGTATTAAAAGGAAAACAAAGTAACTTTCAACATGTGGTTTTTATATTCTGTAACCAATATTTCAGCACATTATTTTCATTAATCAGCATAGACATAAAGTATCAACAAGTAACATTGGTTCAATCAAGACTCAAAATGTTTCAATAGCACAGGAACAATTCAAGGTATGGAGCATACAGACTTAAACATGCACAGGAGTTTTCAGTACGTATTACTTGCATAAGAGTTGCCTTCAAAGTGATACACGCAAATCAAATCAGCTCGCATTTAAGCACAAAAGAATGAATATGTCCCAAGGTCTAATTCTGTTCTATTCACAGAATTACTCTTCGCAGACATTCAAATACAGAAAACCCAAGGTGAAACAAAAGGACTTCAAAACGGAATCTATGTCCCAAGACCTCCTCCGAGGTAGTACAAATGTTTAGTGGTCTCAAAGTTAAAGGCATGAGTTCAGAAACCAAATCCGATAAACCATGTCCAAAAATCAACAGGGAAACGCCCCTCGCGCTTGTCCTAAAGAACTCAGTGAAGATTCCTCCAGCCGGCAAATAGCAATTGGATAAATCCTACCTGCGTTTTCTGCAAGCGGATTTTCGTGGTAGTTTACTACCATTTAGCAGGAAACAGGGCGGCTGCTTGGAACCTCGGCGAAGACCCTCAGCGTAGGACACGAAGACCGGAGCAGGAGCAGGGAACCTCCGACCTCTGGAACCGAAAGGAATAATCCGCGCGATGATTAGGGCGTGGCCGCCTTTATAGTCCCAAGTTGGAGTATGGAGGCTGCAAAGGGAACAAAGACCTCGGCAGCAAAACTCGAAATAGGGAACTTCAAATGCGCAAGGAAACAAACATTGGCAAGGCGCTTTGACAACAAGCATTGTTCCAAAGCGTGAAGAAACAAGCATTGGCAAGGTGCTACATGAACATCCATAATAACAAGCATTGGTAATTGGCAAAGTGAAAACAACAAACACTGCGTGGGTAAGAATCACAACAGCGATCACTGGCAAATAGCAACAAGGAATGGTGCAACAAGCATTGGTCCATAGCAAGGGCAAGAATATCACAAATAGACACAAGGAATGGTGCAACAAGCATTGGTCCATAGCAAGGGCAAGAATATCACAAACAGACACAAGGAATGGTGCAACAAGCATTGGTCCATAGCAAGGGCAAGAATATCACAAATAGATGCATAGCAAGGGCTAGAATCCTGACATCTACGATCAGCCACTCTCAGCCAACTGGTCGTCCCTCGCACCAAAACAGTTACCTGGGGTGACCGACGCTTTTTGGTAGCGGCCCCCAGACTCTGGAACACCCTGCCTCTTAACATCAGACAAAGTGTCACACTTCTTCAGTTCCGTAAACTTTTGAAAACCTGGCTGTTCTCTCACTAATATTCTTCTTTTCTTCCCTCAATTCTGATTAATTAACTGGCTCACCCCCTCACTTTTCCTGAGTTTATAATGGTTTTTTAGCGCCAAAACGCCCACGGGTATATGCAGCGCTTTATAAATATCAAAAATAAATAAATAAATAAACCTGTCCATATCGGGACAGGGCCGCATGAGTGTAGGGCCCGCAGTTTGGACCGGCCCATTGCATTGAGCCTGCGGCGGAACGGACCCTTCGAACATTTGCTGGGCTAGTGCAGGCCGGGCTGAGAGGGGGGCTCTGGACCCCTGGAACGACCTTCTCCTGGCGCTAGAGGGTCACGTGCCCACTGGACATCCCTACAATCGCTGGGGCACAGGTCCGGCACTACAGAGACTGGAGCTACGGGGACACTGGGGGGTACCACACGTGGCCCCGCTCGTGACTGGGGCGGAGATCTGGACCTAGCCCCCTTCCCCCAGTAGCACGTCAGATCCTGAGCTGCATCCCCGCAGGGCTCCTTGGACCCGGGGAAAAGAACAGTGCCTGCACTGGGTCGCGTCTGGCCGGCGGATCGGGTGGGCCTGGTGCCTTGGCGCCTACACTGTATACCACGTCTGGGGGAGCTGCCGAGGACCTAGAGGACGCCTGAGGGCCCCCCCCTTGTACTTCATGATGCACAAGGACAGAATGCCCCGGACGGTCCAGCCCAACACCATCACGCAGTATACCACACAGAGGCTCTCCTCGCAGAGACTTACTCGCCAGTCGGGTCAAGAGGAGGGGGGTCCAGCTACTGAGGAGCCGTCGCGGGCAGAATTATTGAAAGCGATACAGGGCTCCCACTCGCCATTGGAACGTCATATTGAGACGGTGTCCATCGACGTGAACCTGTTGCGGACTGACCTGCGCAAGGTGGCCGACAAAGTCACGACCGCGGAAGGGAACATCACCCAACTGCAGGGAGAGGTGGCGTCTCTCAGGAAAACGGTCTCTCAACTCTCGGCCGCGACGACAGTCCTGAAATGGAGGGCAGAGGATGCTGAGGGGAGGGCGCATCGCAGTAACATCCGCGTCCTGGGTATTCCAGAGCGAGCGGAGGCGGGACACCCAGAACGCTTCCTGGAGCAATGGATTCGGACAGTATTATGCCCCGAGGGCCTGTCAGACGTATTTGTTATCGAGAGTGCACACAGAGCTCTGATCCCACCTCCTAAACCTGGTGCCCCTCCCCGGGCCCTCATCGCGAAAATCCTGAACTACTGTGACAGGGATCGCATTCTGCGAGCGGCAAGGGAAGTTAAAGACCTTACCTTTGAAAACGCGAGGGTGTCCATCTTCCCGGACTACACACAGTTAGTCCAGGAACAGCGCAAGTCCTTTCTGGCAGTCAAACAAAAGCTCAGGGAGATGCATCTCCAATATATGCTACTATACCCGGCAAAACTCAAGGTTCTCTCCCAGGGAAAGGCTCACTTCTTCGAGGCCCCGGCGGATGTGTGGGAGTAGCTCGAGATCCGGGGAGACGACCTCCCTCCTGGCGAGCGAGCTAGGGATCGGAGCACATGGGGAACAAGACCGAGGAGGAGGCGTAGCCGGAGACGGCGCCCTGGCGCCCGGGAGGATGAGAGTGTGGAGAGTTACCGGGTCACAGTGAGAGAAGATGGATCTCTATATATGGGTGAACCGGCGGAGGTGCACCCGGCGTCGCCTGCGGAGATCCTGGTGCCTGATACATTGCTGCCGACTGAGGAGGAGATATCTCTGACCGGTGCAACGGTCCCGGAGAAGGCTGGAGCGCAGGGCCAGCAGCAGCCGGGTGGCTCGTACTGAAGTACAGCCTAGCTCTTGTCACTTCTCTAAAAAAACCCTGGACAAGAGACTGGACACTGTCTGGACAGTAAGAGGGCTCGGAGGAGGGAGGGGTCAATTCCTGAATGCTGTAACCTGGGGTTGCGGGACGCGGGGGGGAGGGGCGGGGTTGGGTTTGGAGTCGGGGAACAGTACTAAAGTAGATAACCTTTTTCGCTAACATTGAGGTGGAGTTTGTTTGGTTTTTAGGTCCTGGAGGGCGGCCTGGGGGGGAGTCGGGTTGGGGGGGGGGGGTTTGGGAGGGATTTTCACTGTTTGGATATTTGGGAATGCTGTGTATGTCCTGGCACCGGCAGGGGAAGGGCATATTAGCATCTGTATTTGTTGCAGAAATATTGCTCGTGGGTGGGGGGGGTTGGGGTTGAGGGGGGTTCAGTTGGGGGGGAATGTTGAAGGCATCAGGTGTATTTCAATCCAGGCACGGGAATGGTGGGTCATAAGATGTAAGGCTGCTCGCCCGGATGGGCACTGTCACCACGCATGGCGCACAAGTTCTTAAGCTGGAATGTGAGGGGCCTAGGCACTTGTACCAAATGGCATAGGGTTCTGTCCTTCCTCCGCAGACACGGAATCTCTATAGCGTGTCTACAGGAGACACACCTAGATGAGGAGGGGGCCCAAAATTTTGCGAGCAAATGGAGGGGTCAGATGTTTCACTCTTCTTTCTCAACTTATGCTAGAGGGGTCCTAATTTGGGTAGCCCCGGGGGTCCCATGTGCCGTCCAATATGCGGAGGCGGATGTTAATGGCAGGTACCTGCTCCTGCGGGTCACCCTTGATGGGAGGGAACTCTCCATTCTGAATTCATACGCACCTAATGTATTCGACCCTGACTTCTTTCTACACCTACAGGAGGTCCTTGTATCGGATCTGGAGGGCCCACTGCTCTGGTTTGGGGATTTTAATTGCATGCTGGACATTGCATTAGATAGGTGTCCCGCCCCCCCCCGCGCAGGGACGAAACCGCGCATGACAGCACGACTCCGAGAGGTAATGCAGAACCTGGGATTCAGCGATGTGTGGCGCCTGGGCAACCCGACTCAAAAATTGTTCACATGCTACTCCCCCACCCATAATACCCATAGTAGACTGGACAGGGTACTGGGGCCAATGTGGATGCCTCTCTCTCTTTGATGGTCACCCATCAGCCCAATTTTTATCGGATCATTCTCCAGTAACGTGCGTCACACAGTGGCAGAACCAGCCCTCGCACTTGGAGGATGCCGACAGATCTGTTGCAGGACCGGGTAGGGAAGGGCCATGTGGAAACTGCCCTCATAAACTACCTTGACTTGAACTGGGGTGATGGGGATCTCGCCTACTCCACCAAATGGGACGCCCTGAAAGCGGTTGTCCGGGGTGAGTGTATGACCCTCACATATGGAGTCCGGAGGCAGCTCCTTCGGGAATCACGGGATGTGGAAGATGCACTCCTACATCTGCAAACCCTGCCAGATCCCGACGACCGGGATCAGGAGTCGGAGCGGACGGCTCGCATAGGTGTTCATGATATTCTTACTCGCCTACACAAATACACACTGGGCCAGTACCAGCAGCGCCTCCATCAAGAAGGAGACAAATCGGGCCGACTCCTGGCTTGGATACTCCGGCGCGAATTCGCCCCAGAGAGGATAGTGGCCCTGAGGGGCCCCGCAGGAATAGTACACTCGGAAGCAGGTATACTCCGGGTCCTGCGCTCTCATCTTTAAACAGTATATGCGGCGGATCCCACGATCACGGAGGAATCCTTCCTCCCTTATCTCCAGGGTCTGACCCTACGGGCACTCTCACAGGAAGATGCGGAGGAATTGGATGGGGTCTTAACGCTCCGGGAGTTGAAAGTGGCAATAGCCGACCTGCCGAGGGCTAAGTCCCCGGGAGGGGATGGTTACCCCTCTGAATTTTACCAGGCATTTGCGGACGTCCTTGCCCCACCCCTCTTGCAGGTGTACCTGGAGGCTTTCGAACGGGAGGCACTTCCGCCCAGTATGAATCTGGGGGAGATCTGCATGATCCTGAAACCGGGTGGGGATGCAGCAGATCCTGCGGCATACCGACCCAGCACCATAATAAATACGGATGTGAAGGTCCTGACGAAACTATTGGCTGCCCGGTTGGCACCGCACATGGCACACCTGGTGCACCCGGACCAATGTGGGTTTATACCTGGCCGCAATACCGCCATGAACTTGAGAAGACTGAACCACATCATCCACGAGGTAATAGGCAGAGAGGACCAAATGGTCCTGGTGTCGATCGACATTACCAAAGCCTTTGACACCGTAGACTGGGGGCACCTTTTTGAGGTCCTCCGGATGGTGGAGTTGGGCCCCGGACTTCGCCGGTGGATCCGCATCTTGTATACAGCCCCCGAGCCTGGGTGCGACTGGGAGCGGCACTTTCGGAGGAATGGCCCTTGGGCCGGGGCACACACCAGGGATGTCCCCTCTCGCCGCTTCTTTTCGCTCTGGCGATCGAACCTCTCGCAGTCCGGCTCCGTGCGGACATGGCGTGATGAGGCATTGTGGTGTGCGACACATGTAACGTGATCTCGCTATATGCGGATGACGCCCTCTTCTATTTAATGTCCCCACGGGAGTCGGTGCCGGTCCTTTTACAGAACTTGGACCGCTTCGGCGAGGCCTCGGGGCTGCGAATTAACTGTGGGAAGTCCCTGATTTTCCCTTTGTTGGGCTACGGCGGCGGGCCACTGACAGATCTACCGGATCTTGGGTTGAGATGGGAACAGGAGGCGTTCCGGTACCTCGGCATCCAGGTGACCCCCACAGATGCACAGGGGTTGGCCCGTAATATTGACGAGTTATTGGATCCTTGCGGCAATCAGTTTCCTTTTGGAACTCCTTGCCATTACCTCTTATGGGGAGATTGGCCATTGCAAAGATGGTGATGCTCCCCAGGACACTCTTTGTTATACAGAACTCCCTATGTCCACTCCCCTCGCGAGTTTTTCGCACTCTTAATACGCTGCTAACGTCACTGCTGTGGGCGGGACGGCACAGCCAAGTCGCCCTCCGCACCGTGGTCCGAACATGGGAGGAGGGGGGGCTGGAGGCACCTAGATTTGACTTATACTACTATGCAGCGCAGTTGTTGCCGGCGACACAGTGGTTCGCGGAGGGAGACAGCTGGGAGTTGCGTCTGTTGGCCGGCAGGGCTACCGAGCAGGAACTACAGGTGGCGCTGATGCAGGGACGGGGAGCCGGTGTGGACTTACCGTATGTGGTTCGCCATGCGGCAGCGATTTGGCAGAGGTTCGTGGAGAAAATACTGCGGCGAGCCCCCTTTCATAGGGAACTACCAGTGTGGATCTTAGCCCCGGTGGTGGAGATGGTGGACCACATGTCCTTTCGCGCCTGGAAGGCGGGAGGCTGCGAGACTCTGGCGGACCTTTACCCCGATGAGTCCTTCGTGTCATTTGAGCAGGCCATGGACACATTTGGCCTGGGAGAGGACAATACTTGCACTACCAGGGCCTTCAGGAGGTGGCGAGGGCTGCGTGGCCCCAGTTTCCGGAGGCGCCTCCGTTGTCCCACACCCTGAACATACTCCTCTCTTGCGGGAGAGGGCGGAGGTTAATCTCTCTGCTATATTCAGCTATGCGACGGGACTCGGCCCCGCCGGATCCGCCCTCCTGGGATGCCTGGGAGAGGGACCTGGGTATAGCCCTGTCCCCGGGACAGCGCAAGCGCGTAGGGAGTCTTACCCACAAAGTGTCCTGCAATGCGAGATTCAAATTGACGCATTTTAACTTCATGCACCGCACCTGTATGACCCCGCTGTCCTTAAGGCATATCTCAGGAGATAGGGAGGACAACTGCCCCAGATGTGGGATCGGGGGGGCGGGGTTTATGCACTTGACCTGGGACTACCCCTTGGTTGCTAGCTTCTGGAGGGAGGTGGTAGAACGTATCCGGGCCGTAACCGGCCTTCGACTTGATCTGAGCCCGCTTCACTGTCTACTAGCCCTGGTCCCTAAACCCAAATAGAGGAACCTTTCCTATAAACTGTTGCAATTAATGTTGGTGCTGGCGAGGCGTAGACTAGCGATCACCTGGATGGGGCACAGAGCGCCGGAGTTGTCAGCATGGCGTAGAGATGTAAGAGAATGGTCGTTAGCTGAAGAGACGCATATGCAGATGTGCCGAAAGGATGTGAAGTTGCCGGACGACCTCCTTGCATGGAGAGTTATGTGTGCCTCAGAGATGTCTCATAGCGACTCGGATGGTACGAGCGCTGAACTTTTTTCCTCAGGAGACTCAGGATCAGAGGGAGAGGGGGGAGGGAATGGGGAAGTTGGACCCGCGCCAATGTAGGTGCAGTGCCTGTTCCTTGAAAGTATTTCATGCGATTGCTGTGGTTGAAGTGGAGAAGTGTAGCTCACTGGTTAGAGGAGGCAGACCTGGAAGCAGAGGTCAGCCCGAGACCAGGGTTCAATTCCCGGCTCGGCGGGGTCTTGAGTCCTAAAATGTCCATGGACTTGACAATTCTCGCTCCGGTGCCTACTCGATTCACGGGTTCACACTCTGCGACTCTGGGCAATAGCTTGCTTAATCTCCGCAACGGCCCCTCGCGGCGGGATGCCTGGCTTTCACCTTGCGGATACCCTGCCGGGGAATACCAGGACGGGTTCCCTAAGCAAGCGCTTAGAAACCGCTTGGTGATTTGCGCTATATAAATTCCTGTACATTTACATTTGTCATGATGCTTATGAATATAGACTGTATAGGACTCACTGTACCATTTAGTGCCATAATATAATTACCGTATTGTATACACATATTGGATGAACGATGCCAAGGTTCGGGGGGGGCTGTTTTTTTTTTTTTAAAGTGCAAATGCTCCCTGTCTAAAGTATGATGGTAATTGGTTGTCCATGATTGGGATATTTGTCTTACTAGTAAAGTCCCCAATAAAGTGCACTATAATTGCCGGGGCTGGTAATGAAAATGCTACTAGTGGGCCTGCAGTACTAATTGTGCCACCCACACAAGAAGCCTTACAGAGAGAACTCAGGCCTACCACTGCAGGGCCTTTGCGCAGTTTGTTAAACTGGCATGTTGTACTGACAAGTGCACCTACTTGCCAGACCGTACCCTTCCCTTTCTATGCACATCAGACACCCCTATGGTGGGTCCAAGTTACCCCCTGGGCAGGGTGCAGTGTATGTGAAAGGTAGGACATGTACTGAGGTGTGTACCATGTCCTGACAGTGAAATAATATTCATTTCGTTTTTCACTGTTGAAAGGCCATCTTGCCCATAGGACAGAATGGGGAGGCTGTGTAATATGTTTTCCAGCCTATCTTCCCAAAGGCTTAAGATGGAGAGGTGAAGTTTAGTAGGCCTGAACTCACAATGGATTAACACATCTTTTTATAGAGGTGATTTTTGCATTGTGTGTTTAGAAACCACTCTTTTAGAAGTGGTTGGGTTTTTGTGCTTATGGAGGTTGTTTTTGCATTGTGTGTTTAGAAACTACCCTTTTAGAAGTGGTTGGGTTTTTGTGCTCTAACATGTCTGTATGTCTCTGCCTGGTTGTGGATTTACTGTCTGGATTTGAAAGTGATAGGATTTGGGGAATGTCTTGACCCAGGGGAGGAGGTGAGACAGAAACAGGCTAACCTGCATCTGGAGTGTAGTGGGAGGAGTAGCCCTTAGAGGTGAAGAGGCCTGGGTTGCTGTCGTAAAACAATTGTCCCATCTCCTGCTTAGTGATTGAGAATCCAGACCCCCACTAATCAAAGGAAGAAGGTGTCACAGGCAGGGAGGCATCCAGAACTGGTTTAAACAGAGGTCAGGGCCCCCTGAACACTAATACTTCAAATACATTTAGGGGTATAACTATGAGAGCTGAAGCCCCTGAACTTTGGAGAAATGGATTGATCGTGTTTGAACAAGACTGACGCTACTTTGTGGTCAAGGGGGACCTTTGCCACGGAAGAAACAACTGAAGAGACTGAAGGAAAGGACTGACCCTTGCTGTGTGTTCTGGGGCTGGCCTGCAGTTTTATGTTTTAACCAAGGAGAGGCTAAAAGGACTTTGCTGTGTGCTGTGTCCCCCTACTTGAAAGGACTTTGCTGTGCTGTGTCCTGAAGTAACTTATCCCCAAAGGCTCGAGGTGAGGTGGCTCCCTGTTGCGGAAACTCAGGAACACAGAAGTCTCCAGGAGAGTCTGAATGACGCTGTGTTCGTGTGCTTTTTGCAGCCTGAGACCCTCGTAAGGAGTGCCCTGTGATCGGGGGCACCTAGAATCCAAGTGAGTCTCAGCAACGCTGTGTGCTTGTGTTTTTTGCAGCCTGAGCCCTTCATGAGGATTGTCCTGTTATTGTGTGCACCGGAGTCCAAGTGAGTCTCAGCGACGCTGTGTGCATGTTCTTTGTGCAGCCTGGGACCTTTGTGAGGATTACTATGTTATCATGCACCCAGAGTTCAAGTAAGTCTCAGCGACGCTGTGTGCGTGTGCTTCGTGCAGTCTGAGACCTCCGTGAGGAGTGCCCTGTGATTGTGCACCCGAAGCTCAAGTGAGTCTCAGCAACACTGTGTGTGTGTGCCCTGTGGCAGCCTGAAATCTTCACAGCAGTAGCGGCCCTGACAGGTAGCCCTGGGGGAGCTGAGCCGCCGGCCCAAACCCGCCATTGCCAGAGCGGGACCTCGAGCCAACCTCGTCAAGAGAGGGCCCGAGTCCCACTGCCCGGAATTCACAAAGATTGCATCCGAGGCACAAGTCGCTCGGAGAGAAGAGTGAGGTCGCACCTCCACGTAACGCGTGTAGACGCCTGGTGCGGGCTCGGCAGGAGACGCTCTCGGCCTTTTTCATTCCAGCAGCACGAGCCTCGGCTTAGGCTCGTATAGAGGCCCGTACTTGCCAAGGGATTGGCAGAACCAGGGATGGAGTGCAGTGCTGCACTTTCTGTTACACCATACCCATGTGGGGGCAACTGATGACGGAGGCTGACTACGAGTCAGCAGGAGTAGCGGAGAGACCCCCTAAGGCACCTTAATCGGTGCTGGAGTGTATTACGCATTGCATTATTTCTGCATAACGAAGTACCTAATTGTCGTTTTACACATTGCATCATTGCTGCATAACTAACTACCTGATCATTGTATTACGCATTGCATTATTCCTGCATAATGAACTACCTGTTTTGTATATTACGCATGGCATTATTTCTGCATAATGATCTACCTGATTGTCGTATGACGCATTGCATTGTTGCTGCATAACGAACTACCTGATTAGCGTATTACGCATTGCATTATTCCTGCATAATGAACTACCTAATTAGTGTTATGTATTGCATTATTTCTGCATAACGAACTACCTCTTTGTTGCGTTACGCATTGCATTATTTTTACATTGCAAAGTGCCTGATTCTAGCATTATGAACCGCATAACATTGTATTAGGACTAGAGTGGAACGTTTAGAAGTGCTCATTAATATCGCCAGAACTTACAAGGACTGGCTGACCTAACAACCGGCCAGGAGGAATATCGCAAATATGCATATGTTGGATTTATATTGTGTGGTCTTATCAAATATCTTTTTATATAAATGTATACTCGTTTTTATGAGTGGAGTCCATTAGTTGTGTCATCATTGGGTTGCTGTGAGCATTGTTGCAAATACTTTACACATTTGCCTTGAAGATAAGCCTGGCTGCTTGTGCCAAGCTACCAAGGGGGTGAGAGGGGCTATCTGAGAAGGTGTCCTTCCTTTCCCTGACTTGGAAACGACGGTGCCTATTTGGCCTAAGGTACCTACCTCAGTCAACAAGGGATCCCGGGTCTAACAATAGCACTCTGAATGTTGAAAAATTGGTCTATTTTTGGAGGGGTATAATTAATATATCCCCCATTGATGCCTTTAGACCCAAGGACGTCAGGTGTTTTTTCACTTGCTGGTCTGATATTTGGGGTTTATAGACTTGGGAGTAATGCTCCAGAGCATGTTTTTACAATTAACTGCACCCACCACTTCGTCTGTTTGGGTTCAGTTTAGGTTGAAATATTGTATTCAAAGAGCATTGTCTTATGGATTTTCAAGAAGAGTGATTAATGAACCCTCTAATTCTTTTATGTGTGTTGTTTTTGTCCTATATCTTAGATCAATATATACAGCAATTATTAGAAGGTGAGAGACGGGAGTGCTCAGTCTGGATTTAAACTCAAATTACTTGTAGTGACTCAGACTTGGTGTTCACAATAGTTGTTTTTATGTTTAAATCCACTTTGACAGATATAACCAATCCTTCAGTAAGCCAGCCAGGGCTGAAATTCTTGTGTGGTAATTTGTGGTAAGTTTCAAATCCTATGATTTGGGTGACTTTCAAGGACCAAGGGGCATATTAGCAAGGGCCATAAAGCGGCGATATTTTTATCGCCCTACCAGCAAGCTGTCGTTAACAGCTGTCAGGCGATAGCGACCGGTTTAGGGCCCGCATTGCGTATCAGCAATATTTATCGCTAATGACATGCAAAGTGGGCGCACCCAAACAGTTAGCGACTGAAAGCAGTCGCTAACACAGCTATCACCTATTAGCAGGGCAAGCCAAGCAATAACAAAAATCGTGCTAATCGCGATTATTGCTATAATCTAACACCTGCTAAAAACATGACTTACCTGTTTATCCAATGAGAGGTGGATTGTCAGGGCAAGTCCCTATTGGCGTTAATGCGTGAATATCGCTGGATTTCCAGCGATATTCATGCATTTCGACGCTATTGCTGGATATTTTAGCACAATGGAGAAAAACATTACTAATAGCATGTTTTCTCCGCTAAAATATCCAGCGATAGGCAGGATAAATATCGCTATTCCTTGCGAATATGCCCCCAAGTTTCTTCGAGACATAAAATGTCGAAGGAGCCAGCGAAGTCTACAGCATAACTGTCCTGCTTTATCTGGGGCTCCCAGATTCTAGGAGCACAGATTTAGAGGTGTGCCCTTTTGAAATTATTTGATTCATGCTTTGGTCCCCTTATGTAGCGAAGGAGCTAACCAACCTCGGTCTACCGATGCGTGGATTGTACAAATTACATTGACTAGTCTAACTGAGCAGTTCTCCGTGTCCCTCAACAAGATTCATAGGTTGTTTTATGATAGAATGTCCTTATCAATAGTCAATGGAGGCAGATACTTTACAGGTAGTAAAAACGTAATCACATTTTTATTTTCATTTGTGAAGCTTGTTGAGGCACCAACCATCAACATGACTGGCAATATGTGTGTAGAGGTTTACTTGTGCTGTGTTTGTATGCAATTTGGCTGATGACTCAGTGAGAGGTGGTTTGATTATAGATTCTGTCCAGTTGCATATGAAAGTAATGGTCTATTGAATGGCGGCAGTATGTTGATGTGAGTGCATTGCTGTGTTGGATTAGGGCCATGGCTGGCAGTATTAAAGTCTTGGGTGTGGTGCATTAATAGCCCATAAATCGGTTGGTGCCTCATTGTGGCTTTATGGTTATCTTCCGTACTCTTGGTTTCAGTATTCTGGTATAGTGATTAGAAATTGCACAATAAAGCTAGCCCTTCTGGAGGTACCAAAACCAACCAGTTTACGAGGCGGTTTCACTCATTTTTTGAGCACTGAACACCTGTGGTGTCTACTGTGGTGCAACTTGCATTGATCCTGCTCACTTTTCCAAAATGCCCTACAAAGCTTGAAAGTATGTAAATGTATAAGATCACTCATGTATTTACAATTTGTGTTGGAAATTTGTGGAATCTGTTGCAATCCACAAATTGACAACCACCCAGTGTTGCTCAGGTCTCTCTACATAAAAATAGAACCCATGTTTTGTAGATGGGCCTAGTACCCTGCCTTGTACAGGGCACAACTCACAAAATGGACACATCAAATGTTTGCACTGAAAAACAGTTTTATAAAATGTGTAAAAATGTGGGTAGCTGTGGAATTTGTAAGCTTGTCTGTGCCGCCACCCATGGAAACCTACCAAAACCACACATTTCTGAAAACGAGACCATCAGGGGAGACATGGGTGATGGTGTAGCTTGCATGGATCTCACAAGGTGTTTGTACCCAAAAGCCCTTGCAAACTTCAAACATTGGCTAAAAACATACATTTTTCTCACATTTCTGTGTGAGAAAGTTCTGGAATCTACAGGGAGCCACAAATATCCCACCACCGTGAGTATCCACATGTCCCCTGATAATAACGGTATTCCATTTGTGTGGGTTGGCCAAGAGTCAGTGACACAAAAGGCCCTAAAGTGCTACTTGAAGATAAAGGGGTATCTGCAGTATTTGGGGCCATCCTTGGCCACCACCCATGAAAAACTACCAACCACATATGTTTTTGAAAACCAGACACCCAGGGGATTACAGGGTGGTGTGCCATGTATGGATCCCACAAAGTTTTCTTACCCACAATGCCTCGCAAACGTCAAACTTTGCCTAAAATCAATCAAATCAGCAGGAATCCACAAAATTCCTCCACCCAGCTTTTCCCAATGTGCTCGGTAGAAATGCTGCTCTACCTACATGTCTGGACCTATTGCCTGTGATAGAAACAGATTGAACTAAGGTTAATTGGTCTACTAGCATGAGAAAAATTTGGGTTTGTAACAGAAGTTTGAGGTTTGCTAGGGCTTCTGAGTAGAATACCCTGATGAGAGCCACACAAGTCATGCCACCCTGGACTCTCCTGGATGTCTAGTTTTCTGAAATGTGCAGGTTTGGTGGGTTTCCCCTCAGTGCAGGCCCAGCTAGGGCCTAAAATCCACAGTTAACCAAATTGTAAAAAAAGAAGCGATTTTTCTCCTCACTGGGTGGCCCTTTTTACGAATCTTATGCTATGCTCAAATGAAGACCCTGTGAAACCTCTACATCGCCAGCAGCACAGAAGATGTTTTCTGCGCATTCTGAAAAAATGCAGGAAATTTAACTGTTGGGATTGAAAAGTCCTGTTCTTGGGACTTTATATGTGCATCTCTGCCATGAGTGCCCAACTGTACTGATGTATGGATCCCTAATGCTGATTTTTTTCTTGTCATAGTCAAGCACAGATCATGCGTGTACGCCATGATAGAGGCCTATCTCACGGATTTCTACATCGTTGGACCAGGAGGGGTGGCCAAAGCACAACCCTCATAGTGGTGAAAGTTAACTGCCTTTACCAGGAGTTAAGCAGCATGAGTGCAGTTGTGGAAGCATGCTATGTAGTGATCAGTAGGAGTGAGTAGGTGCTCCTTAGGTCTGGCTTAAGCCAAGACCTTTTGATTTGACTAAGATTATATGTATAATGTACTAACATAACATTGGCATCTAGTGGCGTTCAGAGATGGGAGAGTTGCCAAAACCATTGGAAAAGGCAAAAAATGTTGGGATTCTGATCGATAAGAAACTTACATTCACCCAGAAATCAATGCAATGGTCTCCACCACTTTTTATTTGCTCAAGAAACGAAGGAAGATTCTTTCTTATATCCCTATGGATTCTAGGAAGACGGTGATGACTGCACTAGTATTATCAAAATTTGATTATTGTAATGGGTTGTACCTGAATATGCAGAAACATCATCAGAAAAAACTGCAAATGGTGCAGAATGCAGCCGCAAGACTCCTCTTGAATCTGCCCAAGTAGGAGTCAGTCTCGACCCAAATCTGTAGACTCCACTTGCTTCCTGTAGCAAATCGTGCAAAGTTTAAGATGGTCTGACTAGCTTTTAAGACCTTGAACAACATGGGATCGATGTTCCTAAGGAACATTTTTTCTTGGTACTGCTCGGGTAGACAGTTTCGATCTACTGGCACCAAACTTATGCTGGTTCCCAGGATTCGTACTTCTAGCTGGGGGGGACGAAGCATTGTCTATGGCATGGCAAAGCTCTGGAACGTATTTCCTTCGCACATCAGGTCTGCAAGTTCATTAGCCTTACTTAGAAAGAGTCTGAAGACATCGATACTCCTGAATTAAGGCAAGAATCTCCAAGGCTTACTGTAGTTCCTTAGCGGCAAGACACCTCCAGGTATTCAAGCGCTCAATAAGTTATATTAGCATAACATAAAATAAGATGTGGGGATTTCAGCCACCTATCTACATCCATTGGTCTGCTGTGGGTCATTCACATTTTGCTTCCAACCACTTCAGCATACAGCATGGTGCAACAGGTCAGGCTACTTCAGCCACTGGTTAACTTCGCTTTTAGTGACTGCATTTTGCTCTCTCACCATGAGCACATCCACACACAAGGTTTTTGTTTTTTCTTTAGAACTACTTTAGTGTTGGCTTTGTGATTAGAGCCCGAGGTAAAAGCAGGACTATTCTACCAGATTTGAGCCCTGGCTACATTCAGTGCTTTAATAGGATCTGACAGTGCTGTTGTAATTACCTTTTGAGGTGTTCTTTGTTTGTCTGACTGCTGGTGACAGTGCATGATTGGGGTGAAAGTTATAGTGCGCTCTGCTAACTGTAACTAGTGTGTTATTTTTTTTGTTAAAACATTAATGTTATCACTGACAAATTCACCTAACTACAACATTACTTTAAACTTTGGGGTTTTCAGTGAATTTCTACGTTTTTTCTTTTTTTAACCAAAAAAAGATCATTTTATCACACTAAACTATGTTACTTCTACGTCATTTTTTTCAGTGAATTTCTAGGTTTTTTCAACATAAAGAAATATTTTATTGTGCGGCCCTGTGGCTAAACCCTCAAAGGCAGACAATCCACACTGTGCACGACCTTTGGCCATGAACCAACCCTGTGACCAACCCACCCAGAGCCAGCACTGTTGAATGCTACTTACGTGGAATGAGCGGGGTCAAACAGGTAGAGTTTGTAGGTGATTTGGTGCCTTTGCATACTCAGCAGCAATTAAAAGGGACAACTGTATTGACAACGATGGCATTTCAGATGTGATTACAGATGTTTTAAATGTAGTCAGTTGATATGTCATGAGTGATTCAATATGCAAGGGTAAAAGCTGTGCATGGCGAAGGCGGAAGTTATAGTTTCAAATAGTTCATATAGTTTTGTTAGTTTCAAATGGTTTGCTTTAAGTGACATTTTCACCTGTCTATAACATCCCTTTAACATTTGATTTTTCAATGAATTTCTAAGGATTTAAAAAAAAATTAAAATAGATATTCATAGAGTTCCTAACTATAACATCAGTTTAACCTTTGTTTTTTTCAGTGAATTTCTAGGTTTTTTTAACATGAAGTAAGATTCCCATCGTAATGTACAGCAGGGGGGCTGGACATAAGGTCCTGCTTGGCATTGTCCACTGTGCAGCACCCATCCAAGCTTGCTGCCCACAAAGAAGGGAGAAAATGCCTCAGGGGATTGTTTTTGTGCCGGAAGGTGCTGCATCATACACAAAAACAATCCTGCTTACAACGCAGGTACTCTTACATTATGGTGCAAGAGTGACTGCGTTGGTGCTAGGCAGCACATTTTATGCCAGTTCAGCGAAAAGGAAAGAATGCACCATTTTGTGATAAATACTGCCCATTCCAGCCCTTTCTCTGTCATGCAACGCACCAAGGTGACTTACTGCACTGTGCTGCATCACTTGATAATAAATATGGCCCTGAATGTTCTGTTGAGATGCCACTGCCCGTCTGCCTTACCAGCATGGTCAGATGGCTGTTGCAGGTCCCTGCCCCCTCCACCTTGCTTTCCACTGTCCGATTTCCATGCCCATCCTCTCCCTCCTGTCCTCTATGGTCCATTTTGCTGCCACTCCCTTCTGCCATTCATGCTGAGTTGTGCTGTAAATGCTCCTCCTGCCCACCCTGCATGGTCTGTTTTGAAGTTCCTGCCCCCTTCTCCTAATCTCTCGTCTGTGTACAGCACCTACCCCTCCTTGGTCCTTTGTGCAGGTCTCTGTCCCATTCTTCTTGCCCACCACGGCCATTGTGCTGCCACTAACCTTCCCGCTTGCCATGCGTGGTCTTTTCGGCTGCCACTGCCCCTCCCACCTGCCCAGTGTGGTAAGCTTATTACCCCTCCCCCTCCCACCTTCCCTCCGTTGTCTGCATGTATGTCATTATAGCCTCCCTGTTGCCCTCCATGATGTTTTGTATTTCCTGTGCCCATTCTGCCTGCACAATAGGTATACAATTCAGTGATGGGTGGAATGCTTAACTTATTCTCTCAGCCACTTCTAATCATTCAATCCATATCCCATTTCATCATTATTTTGTTCACCATGCCCCTCATTTTGGACTCAGCTATATGAAAACCAGTCTTGACCTTGCTCTAATGGGACCAGTCCAGGCCGAACTGCCAAACCATGTATCTCTGAACCAGAACACAAGCAACCCAGGACCAGTTTTGTCGTAGTAATGTAATGTAGTGGTACTTGTATAGCGTACGAATCACCATGAGGCATCTCGGCGCTTGTACGAATACCGCTGAGGAGCCCTTCCTGGCCTTTCCCTGTGAAGTGCCCACTCCTGGACACCCCCAAGGTGAAGCCAGGCATCCAAGCGTTGTTGGGGCCGTTGTGGAGATTAAGCAAGCTATTGGCCAGAGTCGCAGAGTGGGACCCATGATTAGAATAGGCACCGAGGCGAGAATTATCAGGTCCGGGGAAATTGAGCCCAAGAGCCGCCGGTGCGGGAATTGAACTCTGGTCCCTGGCCAGACCTCTGCATCAGAGTCTGCCGATCTAACCATTGAGCCACACTTCTCCACACTTGTCCTGCCACCGCCCGCTGTTTTCCATGTGCGGGCTCCTGTCCCCTCCCTACAGCCTTCAATGGTTCACTGGCATGCCCCTATCCCTACCTCCTGCCTTTCGTGGTCTGTTGTGCTGCAACTGCACATCCTGTCTGTCCGTTATAGTCAGCCTGCTGCTCTTGACCCTTTCCCTTCTGCTTTCTGTTGTCCATGTGCATGTCCCCTTCCTATTGCTTTCCATGGTCTGTTGTGCTGCACTTCCTTCCCTCTTGCCCTGTGTGTATTGCGCTGCTGCAACCCCTGGCATCAGCCCTGTAAGGTCAATGTGGTGTACCTGTCAACCTCTGTCCTGCCCTCTAGTGTCCGGATTTATGTCCCTACCCCATTCCTCCTGCCCTCTGTTGTTCAATGTATCTGCTCCTATGGCACGCTGGGCAGATACCTGCAGCATGGCAGCCAAAGCTCCCAGCTCTTCGCTGTCTGTTTCTTCCTGCCCACTGCACCTACTTATGATGGCACCCTGTTTTAATGCCTCTTGCGTGGCGTCGCCTGTTAGTTCATCTGCTGGCCCTGTGTGACGGGACAGAAAAGTCCATGAACGAATCAAAATGGCGTCTTCCATGCAAATAAAGCAGTGATACATCGGGCTAACTTTAAGCATCGAGGAAATGGATGGTTGAGAGTCTGAGAGAGGGCAGACCTTGGAGATTCACAACCAGGGGGAGCTAAAAATGGAAGACAAAAATAGGATGAACACCGAAAAATGTCCCTTAAGATTTCTGTGAGTGTCCCGGCTCTTTGGAACACGAGTCCTTCCTCACAATTATTGAGATGTGTTCTTTTTGTAAATTTATTTTGATTTCCCACCCTTTGCTCCGCTGATTAGAAAAAAAACCTCAAATCGGTGGAGAAAATGTGGCGTGCAGAAATTCGCCCCTCCCCGATCCCGTTTTTAGCTGTAAAGCTTCAGAAAAAGACGATCCTTATGCAACATTAACGTGCAACAGGCACGAGGCGATACCTTTTTGCAAACATGACACTTTCTGCTCAACATCCAACAAGACGATTTTTGATTACTAACTTAACTTCCCTAGAGGTGTGCGCGGATATAATTGTTCCTTAAAAAGTGCTGAATAGCCGTATTTGTGATTATAAACCACCAGAGGTCAGTATAACATTAGGAAAAGATTCCTCATACTGAAAATATGAATGATTACTTTTCTATAAAACAAAAGAGTTCATGAAGTATTATAACATGGGTGGGCACTCGGAAACATTTTTCCAGGGGCCCAAATGTATGGGCTGTTGATGTGCTCGAGGGCTGCATTGATGCCAGCAGGGTGAGTGTCAGGGAAGGTGGGGTGTAAGGATAACCGGCATAAGCTCCGTATCGCCACGCTTATGCCGGTTATCATGCTGTCTTCTATACTTCTGCCGTCGTGAAGAAAATTCTATCAGGATTTATATATACCTGTCTTTTCTACATATGGGAGCCAATCTTGGGACTATTGTGATTTACCTTGGAACCGTTCATAAATATTTCATAATTCCTTGGAACCCTTATATTTGGAATTCACGAATAAGCTCGTGACATATACCCTGAGGAGACTATTTCTGTCAATATTTGTCATATATGATACTCTCACTTTACGTGTAAGCCCTGACGAAGTTCCCATGGCACTAGGGCACGAAACGCGTTGGCTGTGTGCCAGTTTTTTAAAACAACATTAAATAAAAAGAAGATTGATGGACTATACTTGTGTCTTTTGACTGACTTCTACCACAATACGCCTTCCTTTCTCATGAACTTTCTTACAAAATTGGCATTCATCAATGGCGGATGCTGGGAGTAGCTGCACCTTTTTGTGATATACGAAACAAGTGGAATTGAAGTGCTCAACCTTAGTCGGCCGTTGTTTGCTTTTCAGCCATTTTGTATGAGGAAGAAGAAGCAGATTGGCAACTGAGCAAAATCACTCTCCACCACGTGCTTTCATTTAACAAATCAGTGCATTCTGGGAATTGTAGTCCAAGGTTTCTACCAGCAAACCTGTAATACACATTAGGGTCATGGCACAGAATATCTCAGAAACGTTGCACTGACGCCAAAACCATGGCAAATCCATTAGCATTATTTCTGTAGCATACACAATAAAGAATAAAGGGTGGCTTGGACGGCAATGTGGACGGTCGTCTAGGGGTGGCTCGGACGGCAATGTGGACGGTCGTCTAGGTCCGTCAGCTCCGCATCCCTGAGGGGAAAACAACACGCCAAAACAGCCAATTCCGCCAACAAAGGAGAGGAACAAGCAGGGGAAAGCTCCGAGCAGCTGGGAAGACGACCAGAAGTAAGGGAAACAACCGCAGTGCCGAGAGAGCAGCTCGAGAACTTTGCCAAGAGTTTCAACAGCGTGAGCTCAAGATGGCGCCCGGAGCTCGCAGAGAGAACAACAAGCGGTGACTGGGCAGCAAACCGGCTTTTGAAGAGAGCAGAGAAACGAAGAACCAACACCGTACCCACGGAAAAGGAAAAAAGGAGAGTAAGACAGCATTTCGTGATTGGAACGCACTCAGCGCAGAAGCGCCGCGCAATCACCACCGCCTCCATTCTAAGAAGGCGCACACGCAGCGAGGTAAGCCCGCCAGACAAGCAAACCCCCTCCAGTGAAAACAAAGCGGCGCGCTTACCGGAGATTCGACACCATCACAGACACAGGCACCGGAAGTGAGAGGAAGGAAGGCGCCATCACCGGAAGTCTTCCTCAACATCAACCCCAGGCGGAAGACCCGGACAAGACCGGAAGAGGAAGGGTGTCACCGACCAGCGCCGGAAGAAGCTGCACAAGCAAGGAAAACAAAGGGGGAAAGCGCGCCGAACCTCCCGAGATGCGGAACATCTGTGAAAACAAGGTTGAAGCCGGATCAAACGGCGCGGAGGCGGCACAAAGCACGGCAGACGCCAGATCAAGTGGCGCTGGGCGCGGAGGCGAGACAGAGCACGCAGTGACGCGGGGGCAGCGCGGTGGAGGCGCAAGCACAGCGCAAACTGCACCAAGAGGCGTGGCACTCACAGCGGGGTCCGAAAACTCAACGAGGGGCACGCAGCCACACACCAAAAACTGCAGCAGCAGCAAGCAGCAGCAGTCAGCAGGCCAGGACGCAGGCAGCTGCAGCAAGAGAAGCCGGACACCAAAAGAGTACGCCAAGGAGCACATGAAGTTAAGCAAGGGCGAGAACATAATAAAAAGGGTACAAGCAACGCAAATTTGAGCCGAGAAGAGGTCAAAGGGGTCAGCGAGAGGCCGAAGACAACGTCACAGCAAGGGCAGGACCAAGACCCTTAAAGGCACACAGAGCAAAGCAAGTGCGCAGCACACATTAAAGGCAACAGGTAGGGCCAGTTAAAACAAACATAACATCCAGCCTACCCTCCTGAGCGCCAGACGTAAGCACGCAGCCCCAGCGCCCAGTTGGCAAAGCAGCAAGACAGAACGCGAACGAGACAAGGCACACGCTGGCAGGTCTTAAGGCAAAGACCAGAACAAGGCACATCCGGGAACCGAGCAGATACAGACTGCAAGGCATCTCAGAGACAACGTCAAAGGCGACAGGACTACCCAAGACTACCGTAGCGGAAGGGAGGCTAGGCAGCATCCTATCAAGGAGGGGCATTATAACAATGGCAGGCAACGAAGGGAAAGCAGCTGGTGACCAAAAAAAACCGAAGATAGACAACCAAGGGTCGCCTCTGAAAAACAACAGGAGCGAGACGGCCACCCTAGAAACGATCCTGCGGAGAGTAAATGAAGGGATCGAAGTGGGAAAAGATACAAAACTCAAGGTGGAGAACATGCAGCTCGAGATGGCGGCTATAAGAGCGGACCTCCACAAAGCCACTACAAGAATCGAAGTGACAGAAGGTAGAATAAGTGCAGTGGAGGATGAAACAAGGGACAACACCAAAGCCATAGCCGAGCTGCAGAAAACCACGAAAGCCATTCAAAAACAGCTTGCTGAGAAGGACGATAGAGCAAGAAGAGGCAACGTAAGGATCCTAGGAGTGCCGGAGGGGACAGAAGACAAAGCGGGATCATGCGCAGCAATGCTAGAGGAGATGATCCCCAAACTCACCGGCATCACATTCGACAGAAGGTTCGAGGTGCAAAAGGCATACAGAATACCAGCAGGAAAGCCCGCAACAGGAAAGGGGCCGAGAGCAATAATATGCAGCCCGCTTAGACTAAGCCAAACAGACGCCATCTTCGCCTTTGCTAGAAAAAACCAGAACCTGAAGTGGGAAGGCAGCAAGATCGTTTTAACCCAAGACTACTCCAAACCCACGGTAGAGTCAAGAAAGGGATTCCTGGCCCTCAGAGAAACACTACGCAGAAGAGGAGCCACCTTCAGCTTCGTTGGTCCTGCCAGATTCAAAGTAATGGACAAGTGGAAGACAATGATTTTTGAAAGCCCGGAGGAACTAAGGAGATACCTGCAAGGCCCACCCGTGGAAGAGATGGAGGATAACAGAAGCCCAGGAGCAGCGAAAAGAAGCGCCTCACCGGATGAGAATGGACAATCGGAATAAGTGAACGCGATAAACGCCGAAGGAAAAAGAAAAGGAATAAAATCACCAATGGCACAAGGAACATATCTACCTCATTAAACCCATACGGGAAATACCTACCTCATTAAACCCACAGCGGGAAATAAAAAGTACTACAATTAGAATGAAGAGCGGCAGCTAGTACATCAAATCCAAGGTCAACCATGGCACTATCTAAACGAGACAATCAAGCCGCAGCAAAGCAGGGTGCCGGGCTCTGTCCTTGGTACCATTTCCACCTCAGTCAAGCTACATCAAGGAAGTAAACCAACACTACCTCAGGGAAAAGACGCGGAGCAAAGGAACTTTGTCGTCGCACGCCCACTCAGCAAGTAAGGGAGGGGGGGAGGGACAATCGGGGGAGAGGAGGCGAAAGAACGGGGGGGAGCGGGGAGCACATACATGGGTCTACTCACTATCATCTGTCCTCTCTATACTCTATCTTTCTATCTTTCTCTGTACACTCACACGGGGGAGAAGTACACGCAGGAGAAGGGGGATGGTCCCACACACAAGCCGAAGACCGAAAAGACGCAGAGAAAGGCCACTGCAAATGCGGAAAACCAGAGCATTGTAAATGATAAACAGCAACAAGAGTAGCATTGCGTCTGACATTAAGATAGTGTCCCTAAACGTCAAGGGTCTGAATAGCCCGGTGAAAAGGAGGAAAGTACTCGAACACCTTAGGAAACTCAAGAGCGACATATATATACTCCAAGAAACAAGATTGCAAGCAGAGGACATCAGCCGCATAGGGGCCAATTGGATAGGTGAGGTGCAGGGCTCACCAGCACAGAATAAGAAGAATGGGGTAGTAACAATTATAAGCAAACACTCCAAAATAGAAGTGGTAGACTCTCAAGCAGACACGCAAGGGAGAATGCTTACGACGACACTCAGAAGGGCGGGGGAGACATTCCATGTAGCTAACATATATGGACCCAACAGTGACGACAGAACATTTTGGGAGGGGGTGGGCGCACAACTGTACTCACTACCTCTAGGAGACCTGCTGATCGTCGCGGGGGATATGAACCAAGTCCTAGACCCAGCAATTGATAAGCATCCATACAGACCAAGCCAATCAACAAACAATCCCCACATCCTTAAGAATCTCTGCTCCAAACTAAGTCTAAGAGACCCTTGGCGCATAAGTAACCCAGATGCCAGGGAGTATACTTTCTACTCCAACCCACACAACTCATATAGCCGAATCGATTACATTCTGATGTCAGAAACACATACTCACCTCATAGACCACACGGAAATAGGACCTAGAACTATATCAGACCACTCACACATAAGCCTAACACTATCGGGCAGACACAACGAAGAGCCGACCCGCAGATGGCGATTCGATGACAGTCTGCTCCAAAACGCCCCAGCGAGAGCCAAAATAGAGGAGGCAATAAAAAAATACCTACTACTAAACGTTAAACCAAACACAAGCAGGGAAGTCCTATGGGACGCCCTGAAGGCCACCATCCGGGGAACAGTCATGACAGTCAAGGGAAGGATGAACAAAGACAGGAACAAGAAAGTTGCAGACCTAGAGAAGGAAATTAAAAAACTTGAGAACAGCCACATAGCCAGAATAGAGTACAGGAACACACTCACAAACCTAACTAAATTAAAGTACGAACTGAACAGAATACTGAGCGAGAGGGCGGGTACTTGGATCAATAAATATAAATCAATTAATCTATGTACCGCAAACAAAGCGGGCAAAAACCTAGCGTCCTACCTGAGAGGAAAGCAGAGACACCACACGATAGGAGCCATCAAAGACAAACACGGCATATCCCAGACCTCAAACAAAGACATCCTAGAAGTCTTCAGGGACTTCTACGAGGGACTGTACACAAAAGATGATACACTGAAAGATGATGGGGGGAAAGAACTACTAGCGAACATAGCCACACCCACACTGACGGACCAAGAACGAGACATCCTGGAAATGTCCATAACGAGGGATGAGATAGAGAGAGCCACGCAAAGCCTCAAAGATAACAAGGCACCCGGGCCAGACGGTTTCACAGCTGGCTTCTATAAGCAATACCTGAACATACTCAAACCCACAATGAGGGAGGTATTCACAGCATGCGCCCAGAGCGGACACATGACACCCTCAATGGCGGAGGCAAATATAATAGTGATACCCAAGGAAGGGAAAGACACAACAGAGGCGAGGAACTTTAGACCGATCTCCCTCATCAATGTAGACTGCAAAATCTACGCAAAAATACTAGCCAATAGACTCAACGCATACCTTCCGAAACTCATACACAACTCGCAAGTAGGCTATCTTAAAAACCGCATGTCACATGACAACACGAGACTCCTATGCCACGTAATTAACCACTCCTCACGTAGCGACAACGCAGCAGTCATGATAGCCTTAGATGCTGAGAAAGCCTTTGATAGAGTCTCATGGCCCTTCTTGGATCAGTGTATGGGGAAATTCAGGCTAGGTCCAAACTATAGGAAGATGGTGATGGCCTTATATGAGAACCCCAAAGCAAGGGTGGTGATCAACGGAGGCACATCAAACATACTCAACTTGGGAAGGGGAACTAGACAAGGATGCCCCCTGTCACCAGCCCTATTCCTGCTAGCCATAGAACCGCTCCTCACGATGATCAGAACTAATGTGGACATTGTAGGGATACCAATAGGGGGAGAGACTTTCAAGCTAGCGGCGTACGCAGATGACGTACTAATAATCACGGAAGACCCAGAGAGATCCATAAAAGCACTGACTGACACCATTGACAACTACGCCAAGGTCTCTGGGTACAAACTTAACAGAGACAAATCTGAATACAAACCTCTAAACATCCACGCAACAAGAACAGTATTAGGAACATCAGGACTAACATGGCAACCAAAACCTATAAAATATCTGGGTATCCTCTTCGAGAGGGACCTAAGAATGACACTTGAACACAACGAGCACGCAACGATACAGAAAATCAAGGACAAAGTAGAAGGGTGGTCCCCCAAGTTTACAACATGGTGGGGAAGGATAGAAGCAATCAAAATGATGCTCTCACCGATGGTCAACTATATGCTAACAATGCTCCCACTGACTAACACAGAGAGCTTCCACAAGACACTTGACAAGATACTAAACAGCTTCCTTTGGAGGGGGAAGAAACCAAGAATAAGCCTACACAAGCTAAGGCTATCTAAAGAACAGGGCGGCCTGAACATATCGAATTTCAAGCGATTCCAGACGGCATGCATAGCTAGACAGGGACTACATTGGCTAGACCCAAGAAAGGAATACACCCCAGCATGGCTATCATTTGAGCGCGGCCTACTAAAAGGCATAAACCCTATAACCCTCCTGACAGCCACACGTCACCCAGCCGGGAGGGAGAACCCCGTCCTCAAGAACACAAAGACAGCTCTACTGAGCGTCGACAAAACACTGTCAACAAGCATCAGGGGAGGCCAATTTGAATCCCTCTGGCACAACCCCACCTTAAAATACAGAGATAAGGTTCTAGACATGCCTGTGTGGTACGGACAGGGCATATCCACAGCCCATGACCTTCTAAGACAAGGCGAGAACACAACGTTTGACACACTCAAGGAAGCGCACAACCTACAAAACATAGAACTATACAACTTCCTGAAAATAAAAGTAGCTATTAGGAAGGCAAACCTCACAAGCCAGACACCTTCGCTCTCACAGCTTGCAGCCAATCTCAACAAAACAGGACACCAAATAGCACACCTCTACAGAGCCCTACGCCCCAAATACACCAAACTCAATGACAAGGTCACAAACTTCTGGGGGACTGTAGCAGGGAAGGAACTAGGCGAAACAGAAAAGGCCGAATTGTGGAGATCGACCACTAGGAAAAAGATAACTGCTTCACTAAATCAGACCAAATACTGGTTAGTGCACAAGGCTTACTGGACACCGGCCCGCCTATCCACCCTGGGGATCCGAGAGAGCGACACATGCTGGAACTGTAACGAAGGTAGAGGGGATTTAGAGCATCTCTTACTCAGCTGCCCTCAGATCAAGGATTTCTGGAATAGAACGGGGAAGCTTATCAATGACATCACTGGTGTAGCCATACACATAGATTTTCCAAGTCTAGTCCTGGGCTTTGCATCCCCGTCCATCACAACGACAGAAGACCGCGACCTCATTGACCTACTGTTGACGGCTGCAGTCAAAATAATCCTAAGCAACTGGAAAGACACCACAAAAGCGACACCACAGGCGTGGCTCAACTGGGTCACTTTCCTAAGAGGGGCAGATAACATTACAGCGAAATATACACCGAAAACACACAGACAATCAAACATGTGGAGGCCCTTAGACCTCTACCTTTCATCACATAAACCCCCCTAGGCGCAAACACCAGACACTAGACAGCCACCGAGGGACACACCACAGGGACCGACACTCCAACAAGAGAAACCGGCTAGGAAGAACACTCTCCTATCTCCTACCTCTATCACTCTCTATCCTCTCTATCGTCCGGGGTGCTATACCCACCAGGCAGATCAAAGGGGGGAAAGAAGACAACGCCAAGCAAGACTCGGATAACGGACTTCTTATTCCTTTTTGGACCAGTAGAACTATCCGACCCCACGCACCATGGCAAGGAACGAACTATTGCAGGACAATATTACTATACCCCCCCCCCCCCCGGCGCCTTCTTTTTTCTTTTTTCTTTTTCTCCTCTTTCTTTCCGCCACTCATGTATGCTCCATGTAAATATATTTTTTTTTTATATACAATAAAAAATTACAGAAATTAAAAAAAAAAATAAAGAATAAAGCAACTAGGCTTTGCCCATGTCCCAGTGCTCTAAGGAGACAGAACCTGCTCTGGCTCAGTCCAGGTAAAAGCAAATAGAGACATTGAACCACTGACCTATTGCGAACTCTATTTCTGTCCTTAATCGACTGTGGAAACAAAACTGTTCACCTGTCACAGGCCAGAGCTGCAAGGCAATTTCACTGAAAGTCCCTTTTTTGAAAAAGGTTAAAAGCAATACAGTGAATACTGTTGCTTACTACTAGGATCCTAGAGCCTAAGAAACTATTCACCCCAATTGAATAACACTCTGCAGTCTAAGAGTAGCAGGTGCTGGTTACCTTTTAATTGACCTTGTTAGGTTTTTCATTGTTTATTGTCGAGGATAATGGTCCTTTGCAAAATGTTCAATAAATACATGTTGTTTGCTGATTTTTGTTACTCTTTCTCCAGTAATATTCTATTTATGAGTTAGTCTAACACATAACTCTATTTCGCTTGTGCTGGGCTCCCCAAGCAGTCACAAATATCACACATCTTGGTGAGGTTTCTTAGATATGCTTCTTAGGCCGCACCATTTTCACAGTCCTCCAACAATCCCTAAAACGCCTTTTTTTCATCCCTCTAAAAGTCTAGTCCATTCCACTGAATACGTTTTGCATCAGGTCAAAAATGAAGACAACGTTCTGTGAAACCACATTCAACACATTTATCGCATATTAACAATTTTCAATGAGACATAATGTTTTTAACAAAGAAACCCTAATCCATTAATTAACATTTTAAAAAAATATTAAAAGGTTTACTGAAGTCTGATTTTTTTAATACTTTTCTTTTACTTGAAACACAAACCCTCATCATATTTAAAATATGATAGTAACTAATAATGTATCTCGGTTAGAAAATTTATTTTAAACAGTTACAATAAAAAGCAGTCACAATGTCAAATATGATAATTGCCATGGAAAATCAACACACATTTACATTATTAATAGCGCATTCCAGTTGATTGCAGTATCTATTCACTATAAATCGTATTCCACAATGTAAGGGATTTATGAATATAAGCATGACATCTTCATGAAGATCGATCTTCGTGCTTGCCCATAGGAGGTCAGTGTAATATCTTGTGACTGTTGCAACAGATCCACATGGTGTAAAAAAAGGTACTTGACATTATAAATTCCTGCCCAACACAGCTTTCTTAATTGTATCTTTATGGAGGTCATGCTAAGCCCCAGTGATTTCCAATACTGCTCTCTGGGCCAGCCACAATGATCTTACCTTTAGAAGTAAGTGGAAAAGAAATAATCCAGTGTTTTCTCAAAGCAGATTTCTAAGTTATGTCTTACATTAAGACTTAAAGAAAAGCAGCTCAAGTTCCTATTACAGGAAATGCTACCTTACTTCTAGGTCAACTACATCACTCTTCTTTTGGGCACTCTGTGAGCATTGTATCTTAAAATATTGGCGTACTCAATGGACTTGTTCACCTATTCACATTTGCATAGAAGACTAATATTTAGCTTGGCAAAGTTTAGAAAGCATCATTAATGCAGTCAGGAGTGTCAGCAACTGAGTCTGAATGAGCTAGATTGGGGTTGAAATGCAAAGACCCAGAGCACTCCTCCACATGAAGCCTTCAGTCTTGTCCATATCAGAACCAGATTTCAGTCATGAAATATGGGCCCATTAATTAATTGTGGTAGTAGCTGAACTCTACATGTTATCTTTTGTGAATCCACCGACAACCCCCCATATTAGATGTTACACTGTACGAGGCCCAGAATAATGGTTGTTACTAACAGCTGCTTGCTGCTAACAAGGGGCATCATATGAAATGCTTATCGGTTTGCCGTCCTGGATAGCAGGAGTTATGCAATTATTTAATCTATTCCAGTTTAAGCAAATAAACTAGTAAATGTGTAATTGTTATCAATATCTGGCCTTGATAGTTGGTGCAAAGACTTTTCATCACAAGTTGCCGTATTGTGTTTGGAAGTCGCTGCAGGCCAAAGGGCACGTGGCTAAACCACAAAATGTTGTTTGCATAAAACAGAACAGGCACTGTTCCTATTTGGTCTTTGGGGGGAAATAAACTTCATTACTCAAAGCTGCTTTGTCCCACCCAAAAGGAGTAAGAGCAGGTGCTACTCATAAGATACCACAAACGAGGGGAGTGATTCAGTTAAGGAGTGAAGAGGCTGGAATCAGGTTTAATGGCAATACAAAAGGTACCTCTCCAACCAAAGATCAAACAAGATTAATTTACACTCAGAAGTTACTTTTATTAACTCCAAGATTAATCAATTATTTTTCTTTCTCACATTTTTGGATATTTCCCCTTTTTTTTAAACATTAAAACATACACCTCAATTTCATTTGTTATATTTACAGAGCACAGTGTCAACAAACATTAAAACATGTACATAATACACAAACGGATGATAGTGTTCAAAAGGCAGTTGGAACAAAAGACAAATCAACAGTAAACTAGACAATTAATACAGTATTGAAACTACTACAATTAATACAAAAGCAAATCAACAATGCTTATCTGTCCAACTGTGCTTTTGCAGGTGTCGGGACCTATGCCTTCAAGTCCTCGGTACTGTGTATCTCTAAGGTCCTAGAGAGGTCAGAGTATAGATGTAAAACTCTCAGGCTGCTCCAAATTAATCAGGACCAGTCTATACATTATTTAATATAATGCTTTTGTGTGGTCACTCTTGGCCTCAAGGGGAAAATGCTAATGCGTTTCAACCTTCATAAACGGACCCACAGCTAATTTGATTGAAGGTCTTCATCAGGTCGGGACGAATAGGTGTAGGACAATACGAATTACCGGGTGGTGGTATCCTTCTGAACCCTCAATAGCAGGGGCCTGGTAGTGTCGTGCGGCACCCTCGTCACTTGGATGTCTCTCTTGGTTTTCTTGGCTCCTAGAGTGTCATATTGTCTTAAAGCTGGTTGCGATCTGGTTCCTCTTATGTGGTCCCTGCTTCAATCAAGAGCCCTCTCTGGGTTAATAAAAGTAGCTTCTGAGTGTAAATTAATCTTGTTTGATCTCTGGTTGGAGAGGTACCTTTTGTATTGACACTCATAAGATACCAGCACAATTGTGATTCTATTTGCCATCTTCTGTCAGGGGCTGCTACTCAAGCATGTCCTATCACCTACACTTTCCAGGTGTCTACCTGTGTCTCCCTAGTCATCCTCTTCCTTCTTCAGCTTAGCTACTTGGGCTAGGTAAATGGTGGCCAGTGTGTCTTGTATTTCCTCCGTAGGTCATTTGAGGTGGCATCTCCCCTCCTTATACAGCAAGCACAGTTCACATCTGTGCGTTGAGTCTCCTGATGGTCCTTGATATCCCACAGGGAAGTGAGTGATTCAAATGAGACGTTTCCATCACTCTTGTCGACATTCTTGGCTTTCACCTACAGGCACCTCATACAAGGGCTATGAATTTTCTGAAATGAGACACCACATCAGCATTTGTCAGATTAAGTTGATACCTTTGATTTGTGAACCTTATCTGGGGTTCCAAGGAAATGGATGTCTGACTTTCTACATTTCCTTGCACCACAACAAAGATTCCTGGAGTGAAATGTGAATAGGCAGTTCACCTACTTTGGTCGTCCTACACTTTCATCCTGACTCACATTATGATCTGCCACCGCAGTGATTGTAAATTCTGTTGGTGAATCAAGTTCCATCTCGGGTTGTGGTCATCGCTGTCTTTGCACAAACATTAATTCTGCAGGCCATTTCCACCTACAGCTGGAAGGGGTAGTACAATATCACCTGTGGACCTTGTGTAGGAAGCTGGCTCTGTATATACTATATACAAACAATGTGGACGTACCCACTAGATGGGAAAAAGGGTTTTGGACTCACAGTAATAGTAAACAGTGCTGAAGAACTATTAGGTTTCATTAAAAGACCCCTCACACGCCAACCTGGTTGGTGTCATCTTTCATCATTGGGGTCCCAACCGGGTGGCCGAGTGCCGCCCGTTTGTGCTGCGATGCCTGATTACAGCGGAGCTGGTGTGGTGTATTAGTGTGTGGTGATAATGTGCAAGTTCAAAATATCTCTGGGAATCCCCGCCAAATGTGTTTATTTGTGCCCCCCCCAGGGTATGGTTAAAATCCAAGAGCACAGCTAATAGAGTGATTTTACTCGTAGTTGTCTGTAGTAGGTCTACATGTTTCAGCCCAGAAAAAAGGGTTTAGAGTGGGCTTTCGTCAGGACCAGGTGAAAAAATGTGAGTGAGTGGCAAAATCTGGCCACGTGAATGGTGAATTTTCAGAACACGAACTAAGGTTTGCTGGAAAGAGTGAATGGTGTCGATACTTACAACCCCACTGGAGGGAACCTGTAAGGAAAAAGACAAGACAGGACACATAAAGAAACACAGAAGCAACATAAAATGCAATCTTTTGCGTGATCAAGTGCCTTTCAATGCTTCTCAAGTAGGCACAGCAGTGAGTCCTTTAGGTCGGGTAGAAGGGAGGAAAAAGTGTGTTGTAATCTCTTCCTGTTATTAACAACTTTTGGTACCTTCCGTCCTCCCCTTCCCATCCTCCGCTTTTGGTACATTCCCCCTGAAGCTTACCTTAGAATGTTCACCTCAGGCAGAACGGTCATTGCTGTGGAGACTGGATGAAGTGCTTATGGCATATTATGGCATATGGCAGTTATTCGGATGTAACATGTGAAAGTAGCATACGTATCTGCAATTGTGTGAAAATGTCGATAACAAGCACTGTAGGAAACATGCAGCATGCTGGAATGCTCATCGTATGGGGCATTAGTCACCCTGTGTTATTGCCTTGGGTGCAGAGGTGCTCTGCATATCAGGTAGTCGGCTTAATAGTAGCCAGAGTGACCAGTATGTCGCAGGTAGCACACGTGTGACCCGCAAGATTTATAATTAGTACAGCAGATTGCAAGGAAGAAGTGCATTTCAAAAGGAGAACATACTTACAAAAAAATGGAGTGTATGACAGCGTTTCAGGGCCCAAGAGGGGTACCATCTGTAGTCACACTCTGTGGCAGGGGAGGAATTAAGAAATACCACGAGTGAAACTCAGGCATAGGAAGTAGCTGTATACGGAAGTAGTATCCTTGAATAAGCATGTATGTGATACAGAATAAAGCGGGACAGAGCGTTAGCGTGCAACTACACCTAACTTCATCAAGAAGGTGGACCTGCTACAACCTAATTCAGTCTACCGTGGTCCCGGCTGCTTGCGCTTGTCTGTAACTGGAGCGTCGACGTTCAGGGGCACGTCAATCGGGAAACCTGAAAACAACCAGAGCGGCTATCTCTGGCGCTCCGTGCATGCTGGGGTGCCATAGTGCATTGGAAAAAAACCCGGTCAGGCACATAGAACATAATAGAGTGCCCAATGAGACTGGGGTCCCTATTGATAATGAGAAAGGAGTCCTGATGTCATTATAAATCACTCAGGTGATTGGGAAGGAGAATCAGTTTTGAATGAAATGTATTAAAAGTGAATTAAATGTGCCCATCGTCATGGAGCAAGAAGGCATTATGGTAATGTTGTATTGCCTGAATGGGTGATGCAAACAGTGTGGCAAAGCAATGGGCTGCTCATGATGGATCAGATGTAAGATCAACCCCAATATGGTGTGAGATGCTAAGCTCAATGCACTCAGAGGAATCAGGGATATTTGCTAAAGGAGTTCCACATAATATGTTTTTGTTAAGTCCAGTCAGATGGCTGGACAGGCAGTAAAACCATCACTGTTCCTTCTCTAAGAGGCGACTCTGAATGTTGGTGGTGGTCGGGTCCAGTGTTTCATTCACGACGCACCGCATGTCGTTTGTGGTGTGACCTGCCTCTAGTTAGTGGCTGGTCATCCTGGTGGTGTTTTTCTTGCAGCGGATGGTGCTGCGATGCTCGCAATGTGGGTTTCACTTTGTCATTAGTCATGCCTATATACGTGAGGCCGCAAGGGCAGATAATGCAGTAAATGGCATGTGCAGTGTTGCAGTTAGTGTGCTTCCTGATATGCCAGGTTTTCCCTGGTTCCAGCGATAGGCTTTTGGTGGTTTCAGTGATGTGACAGACGCTGCAATTTCCGCATGAAAAATGGCCTACTATGTTGGGAAGGCCCCACACGTTCAAAACTGTGTTGTTGGGTTGGGACAGTTGTGTTGGGCGCGTGGATACAAGGGTATCTTTGAGGGATCTGGATCTTCTGTATGATCGTAAGGGTTTATCCCACTTCAGGTTCCCAGTGTGCAGTATGTTCCAGTTTTTTTGATGATTTGTGACACCTTGTTTGAGACAGTTATGTGTGACCACACACATACTATACCAATTTAAGGCATAGTGTGCACAGAGTCCAGTGGAACCCCAAAGGTAGGCAGAGGTAAAAGTAGACAGTACCTTACTCTCTATTTGTGGTAGTGTGGGTGAGCAGTAAGGGCTTATCAGACAGGTGTGCTAAGCATTCATTGTTTGAATCAGGCAAGAAGTAGTTTCACATACTCAAAGGCTGAACTCTGACCAATTGGTTTGTATAAAAATATTTAGTTATGTTTATTTTCTAGAACCAAGCCTGGCCTGGTAAGGCAAATATCAGAATACTTTGCAAGCATGTGCACTTTAAATACAGTTTGAAATGCAGGGAATCATTTACAGTAGTATTACTTTGTATTTGCAGGTAGTTAGGATTACTTTGCAATTACTTTTCATACACAGCCATGTATCTCTAGATACTAAGCTGGGACATTTCCTGAGGGAAAGATGAATATGGGTAATACATTTGGCAATATTGTTATTGTGTTTCAGGATTATTCACTATATACATTTAGTCTTGGGTGAACAAAACAAGGGTTACGAGTCCGTGAGAAGGTTTCGATTAGATGGACACACAAGTTGTACCTCCAGCGGCACAGAGGCAGCTGGTTACACAGTGCAGGAACCACACCTTAGCCAACGGGATAAGCACGGTCATGGGCTTGGGGACTGGGGGCAAGCAGGCCACCATGTTAGGAAACAAAATGCTCCTGGGGTCGAGGACAGCACCTTAGGGCCCCATGGCCAACAAGAACTACACCACCAGAGGCGCAGAGGCAGACAGGTGTAGGATGCGGTTTTTGCTGAAGCTGCAGAGTCGGTTGGGGATCCCTCGGATTCGGTCAGTGCTGAAGAGGTGAATAAACTTAGGGAGTCATCATCCAGTGACCGCAAACATTTCGGGACAGAGTCAGTCGGACGGTCGCAATTGGTTTCTGTCAACCGCTTTGGATATGACGTCTGTCTGGAGATCGCGGTTGAGGGGACCTTCCTGTTGTCAGCTGAAGGTTTGATTTGGGAGCTGGTTGTGGTTCAGGGGTCACTGGGATTCAGACTAGGATCACTGGGGAACCTCCTGATGATGTTGGGTCACTCAGGCTTGGGGTGTAGGGAGTGGACTGTTGGCAACTCACGGACTCGGCCAGAGTCAGAGTCGGTTACCTTTGAGCAAGCCCGGTGCTCACAAGAGACAAAGTCCTTTTTAGTCACAAAGGCAGGGCAAGTTCTACGGGTCTTTGAGGATTGCTGACTGCAGGACACACAGAGGTTCGGTTGGAGGAGTCTGAGGTCAGGGCAGGCCAGAAGGGCTGGGGCCTAGTCAGTTGGTGTGCTCCTCTTCTTCTCTCCGAACAGCTGTTCACTCCTTCTTTTTCTTGGTTCTTCATTTCAGCACTTGTCTGAGGTGGCAAGGTTCAGGTTTAGGTTTTTTTACACGTAGTTTCAGGTCAGGACTAATAGGTCCCTCCCATGTGGTGGGTACACCGCCTAATATACCACCCTCCAGTGGGAGGGGGAAAAGCCTCACTGCAAGTTGTGCTTCACCTTGCCTCCCGTACCTTAGGGATGGGGTTGGCAAAGGTGGGCACTCCTCTCTTCCTAACTGGGTTTTCCTGCTGGTTCTCGCTCCCACATTTGAGGTCAGAACCGTGGGGGCCAGTTGCTGGGAGCAGCAAATGGCTGGGGCAGCTCACATAGGCGGCAAGCCTTTGAAACTTCCCCTTCATGGACCCTGCTCATCCTGGGGGGGGTGGCTTTGTTTCAGAACCCCGAGAGCAACATGCTCTCGACCAGGGGGCCTGAAACAGGCCTGGTAGTGGCAGCTGGTGAGCAGGTGCGGAGGCGAGGTGGCGGGAGAGAAAATGGTGAGGAATAATGGCAGGAGTACTGCGTACAGTGCAACAAACAGGGAGAAACAATGTAAAAGAGCAATACAATGCTGCTAACAGAGCTTTATGGAATCCGTACAAGTAATTGCTAACAGAGGGGTGCACTAAATTTCAATAACAAAGACAGTACTAAGTTATATGCTAAAAAGTGTGGTGGTTATGCAGAGGTAGTTACAGTTGCACAACATAGCCTTACAAAACAGCTGAGCAGTGAGGAACGAAAACACCAGTGGTCAAGGCGGCGCGAACAGGTGTTAACGTGGCAGTGTGGACGCTGGGCCGGGGAGTCTACAAATCACTTAATCTCCCCATGCCAGCAATTAAAAAAGAAAAATAATGTGTCCTTCTGTAATGTAACTGGTACTCATGTAAAGTGCTTCAATACCTTTGGGTCGTGGTATATAAATTTGCAAACAAAGAAAGAAACAAGACTTTGGCTTGCTGTGCTCAACTGGGCTGCTCATGACCCCTAGGCTGAGTGGCATGGTCGGGGACTTGTGGGATTGGCATCTTAGTGCCTCAGTGGCTCTCGACAAAGTAACAAGGTCAGTCCTTTCCTGTAGCCGAGATGTCTCCAGCTGCAATCACTGCCTTCGGTGCTGGCCCCCTCACCCCCTGTCTCCAGGCCCTGAGCACCCGAGTCTCCGAGGAACAGGAACTCCTGGGCCCTCTGCTCCATTTCCTTTCCCAGCCAACCATCAGTCAATCTTTGGAATACAGATGCTCCATTATGTTTTATAGTGCTGGACAAGCAATGCTGCAGCAGTCGTGCTCAATGACACTTTTCCTGAAAGTGAAAATATGGTGAATACATCTACAACTACTAGAAAGTACTGACCAAAGTCAAGAGGACCATGGAAATCTGTTGATAAAAATGATCATACGCACAGACGTCCAATGTCAGAAGTTTTTCTGGGCGTGATGGTTAGCATGTGTCCTGCACATAATGATCGTTCTATAGATGTTGAGTGTCATTGCATTAAGTGTTGAAAATCGATATTTTCTTGCAACTGTCTCTTAGATATTACGACTCCACAGTAGCTTTTGAGTGTAATGTTAATCATTCTTTCTGAATGATTCCTCTGGCCTCCAACAACTGTAATATTTCTTACCTGACATGTGTAGATAAGATTCTACAACTGTATACATCAAATGTATTTTGACCCAAAGGTTTATGATTTCTGCCATAAATTGAAGCATTTGCCATAAACATAAAATGTATTCCTAAAGTGCATGTTCACCCTTGGAATTTTTGACTCAGTATAGCAAATGTTAATTGTTACCTAACTCATTGATACCCAGGACCCTCTGGTATTCAAAACTGTGATGATGGGCTCAAACACCAGTTCATGTATTCGCCCACTGAGCCATTAGATATAGCTCTGATGAGGTTCATATACCTAGGACCACAGCCAAGCTTTCTTTTTCCGGTTGGCATATGAAATAATTTTACTTACTGTGCCTTGACCCAGGCTTGTGCTGTGCCAGCATGATTCACATGCCTACAGGCATGACATCTAATGTGAACACTGTGCCTGATTTTTATGAAATGCAACCAAGCATTCCGGGGTCCAGATAAATGGCTGACCCTACTTGGTAAGTACACGTACGGGCGAACACCTGATGAAAATGTCTTTAATGTTGCTGAAACAGTGACGTGCCATTCCTGGAAAGACCTCAGACTATCATATCTGCTGATCTGAGGCTACTGTTCCCGGGTGAACCCTAACCAACTTTACATAATTCCATGTGGTGGTGTGAGTAAAGAATCCCACAGTGTCTCTCTCTGCCCAAACCTAAGATGTTGGGACTCTTCTTCCCTGGACAGAACCATGGGCACACTCCTGAGGTGTGTCCAGTATCGTTAGCCACCCCTCCTGGAAAACCGGTCCTGTAACAAGTTATTTTCCTCTGGAAGAGCTGCCAGCCTGTGTACCTGCACAAATTTAAGGGCAGGCTGCAGTGTGCTTCACATTTGCCTATGAGAGGCGGTAGCCCCTTTGAAGATGGGTCATCTGTGGCCACAACCCTCTGGCCATCTGTGGCCACAACCCTCTAGCCATCTTGCTGGAGAAAGTCACACATCCTCCCATCAACAGTCCTTTTGTTCCCAATTCCTAAGAGTGCTTCACACCTCTTGGCATGAGGGCAGTAGGCTGTCTCGGGGTACAACTGTTATAGTTAATCCGAAATAGCTACTAGAAATTTAGGGCAAGAAAATGATGACTTTCTGCAGTCGCCTTTGCATTAAAGGTTACTTCAAATCCAACACCAACAATACGTTAAGTTTAATTTAATAGTTAATTTGATACCTTGAGGTACTGTTCCAGGCAGGTCGCTCCCCATGCCACACAGCACCACCTGTGTGTCCGTGCCCTCGAACCCGCTTCTGCTGGAAGTTCGAGGTCCTCCTCTACCCGCAGGCTACGACCTGCGCCTCATCCCAAATCAAGGAAATCAAGTGGGACGCCAACATGAAACTTATAACTCTTGACATCGAATCGTTATATACATGCATTGACCATGAGGTGGAGCTCAAGGCAATCACATTGTTTTTAGAATGCAAACCAGAAGAATGTTATGAGCACAACAAGGTCATACTAAAATGCATTGAATGGTGTCTAAATAACAATTTTTTCATGTTTGGCTCACAGATGTATAAACAACTGCGTGGAGTGGCAATGGGGTCCTGCTTCTCCCCCAGTTATGCCTGTTTAAAGGTAGGCTGGTGGGAGGAGCAGATCCTCAAACAGGTACACTATGAGCAATACAAAACACATGTCAGGCATTGGCTCAGGTTCATCGATGATGTTTTTATTGTATGGTATGGTAATGAAGAAAGTGCTAATGTTTTTATCAACAATCTCAATGATAATATGGCCAATTTGAAATTTACTGAACACATTAGTGACAAGGAGGTGGATTTCTTAGATGTGAAAGATGTGTAGAGGCAGGGAAAATGAACACCATGTTACACAGAAAAGCCACAGCAGGCACTTCAACGCTTCATGCGTCAAGTGCCCACCTCCAACACCTAATCAAAAGCATACCAGATGGTGAACTACTGAGAATAAAGCGAATATGTAGCACCACAGACCAACAGGAGGTATGCACACGGGAGGCACTTGAAAGATTCCGAGAGAGAGGTTACAGCACATCTACCCTCAACCAAGCCCTGACCAAAGTCACTATGATGCCAAGAGAAACACTTTTAGAACCCACCTATACCACTGCAGATGACATCGATGAAACCAACACACCTAGGCTCATCCTTACTTTTAACAATCAGCATCGCCAAATTCGATCTATTATCAATCGCAATAGGCCGATAGTGCTGACGGATGTAGTCACGGCCCCTGACCTACCCAGCATCCCAACCATCAAATTCCGTAGAGGGATGTCAATGAGATCTCAAATTGTGCGCAGCAACCCAGAAACCTTAAAACGTAAAAAAACTACCTGGCTACAACCCAGACAAGGTTTCTATAAATGCTCATCTTGCAGGGCTTGTAAATTTGGCATTTCCACCACCAAATACAAAACCCCCTTCAGCCGTAAAGAGATCAAAATCACTGAGTACGCTGTATATGTTCTGACATGCACCTGTGGCCTCAGATATGTGGGCAGTACCAAACTACAGGTGCATGTCAGAATCCTGCAACATCTCAGGGCAATAGTTAACAACGATACAGCGTACCCGGTTGCCAGACACTTTAAAGCAGTGATGGCAATGATCTCAAATATCTCCAGTATTTTGTGATTGCAGCCATCCCAGAAAGCCCTAGAGGAGGCAATAGGGAAAAGGCTTTACGACAACTAGAGTCCAAAATCATTCTGGAAATGGACAGCAAGCAGCCAAAAGGGCTGAATAACACAGAGGACCTCCACAACTTCTTATAAAGCCATTATCAAGTACAACACATGAATTTAAATTCTGCAGACTTGATTCCACAGTCATTGTAACAAATATCTTCTTCCCTGCCCCCTTTTTCTGTATTTTATTATATACATATTGACTTTTTAATATATATATCTTGTAACCAAAAAATATAAAAGCCTTCACGTTTATAGAATATTTGCACATTTGCACAATCACTCCTTTTTTGCACTACTTAGGCACTTTTTTGAACGGGCTTTACTTGATGCGCATTTGATCAACCAATTATTTGCACACAGCGATATTTTGGACATATTGAATTTTTTCAGCATCACAAAACAACTGCATAAAAAAAGTATGCGGACTGCGTTTTCGCCAGTGATAAAGGATACCTTGTTATCTGAAATGCGTCTGACGAGGCTTTAATAAATCAAGACCTGCCAAACCACGCAATTTGGTGTCCGTTTCCCTTCCTCTAAAGCATCGCCGGCTGGTGTGCGAGAGACGATTAGGGGAACACTATTTGGAGATATATACATAAATATATATTTATATATATATATGATTATCTGCAGAAATTGGCCCGTGGTTAGGGGTGACCCCGTGATTAGTAGAACGCTGGCAAACTATCCGGCTATAACGTACAGCCGAGCCAGGTCAATGAGTGACATGCTTGTGAAAAGTAGCCCAGAGGTGGTAAGCAGGGACAATTGGTTACAGCAAAGCAAGGGATTCATCAAGTGCGCAATATGCAAAGCATGCACCATGAGGAAGGACAGGACAACGTACATGACCCCATTTAGTGATGTGCCAACCCGCATCACTAAAAAGATAACATGCAAATCTGATTTCGTCGTGTATGTGCTGGAGTGTGCGTTTGGCCTGCGGTACGTGGGCAGCACAAAGCTGCAGGTCCACAAACGCATACTCCAGCACATGCAGGGGGTCAGTAATAGGGATGAGTCACACCCAGTGGTGAGACACATCAATTCATGCCACAATGGTGATTTGGGTTGTCTCAGCTACCATGCCATTGACATGGTACCGCCGCTCCGCAAAGGAGGTGACAGAGAGGCTTGCTTGAGGCTGCTGGAAACCGAATACATCCTCGAGCTTAACACCAAGACGCCGAATGGGCTTAACGCCACAGAGGACCTGCACACATGCTTGTGAAAAAGAGATACTAGACGTAGCATATCTGCAAGATCAATGCCAAATGGCAATAATATGATAAAATATGAGGGAGTTATCATAACATGAGATTGATTTTTAAGTTAGTTATGAATTTTAATCGTAACTTATTCACAGGGTGAAGTCACAAATATAAGGGTACTTTTCACTTTGTGGTAAAGTTTAAACTCCTAGAAATTTGCACAAGGGGCTGACCAGACTATGAGGACAGTATAGACGCAGTTATCCCATTATAACCAGCCCACTTGGGCAATAGTCAGAAAATTGCTTATTTTGCACAAATTACATTCTCAATTTTGCACATACTTAGCATATTTGTACAAATAAATAAAAAATGTATATTTATATTCATTTTTAAAAAATAATATCGAACCAGGATTTTACATTTAATGTATTATAAATCTGTATTGGTTTTATTAGATATTTATTTATTTATTGAAATTGCGAAATTTGCACATGACTGAAGCAAAGTGCTGAGGACTTCAATCACAGCACATGAAAAAGATGTTTGTAATCTTGGGGTTACAAGGGGGTGTAGTAATAAAGTGAGAAGGATGTAATGTATATATTACAGTAATATTGCTGGTAATAATCATGAAGAAAACATCACCTTGCCGAATTGTTCAAATATTGGGGATTAGGCAGAAGTCTGTTGTTTATCTCTATATGCCAGTGGTCATATGTTCCTTGTTTTGCACTTTAAAATCACGGGGATTGGTTGACCATGTCATGTGATCAAGGGCTCCAGGGCCCAAATGCGTCATGGCGGTCAGAGGGATGCACGAAATAAAATTCAGCAAATTTACCTGCATGGGTCCGGTTCGTTCTTTGTATCCTGTGGCAGCGGATATCGTTACGAAGTTCTTGGAATATATATATACAACAAAGAGGTCGGCACGAAGCATCAATGGCCGCTTGCAGCGGCGGGCCCGGACAAGATCGCCACTCCCAAAGTATTCCACCACACTCGTTCACCTTTTCGTAAAGAACGATGTCCAGGCCAGCAATTTAGTTAAAAAACTGGTGTTTATTCACAGCCCACTCAACGCGTTTCGGGAACAACTTCCCTTGCTCACGAGTAAATGTGTCTGTTTACAATCCAGTATTTAAAGGTATGTCTTGTGATCGTGGTTACAACAAACATAATAAACAGACTACCAGTTCATTGCTCATCTGGAGCTGTGAAGACAGATTCATCATTCTTGTCAGCAATATGTGGCATATTATAGCGTGTCTCTACTTTGATACACCTATATCAACAATTCATTTAAATAACTTAATAAATCATATAACCTTAATGCGGTATTATTAACAAAATCCAGTTCTCTACGCAAAAAGCGGGACTATGGTTGTATGATAGATAATCATTGTATTTTTTATCTTTTATCACAGGTACCGATATCATTAATTTTGGGAGATTGTGAGACACAGCACAGTCAAGACAGAAAGTATGTGGCACGGTGTATCAAGTGGCATTTTATTAAATGAGCGGTGATTCTATAATCGAAGTATGATTTGGGGCTAAATCACAAACAACAAAGTGACTGGCAAGAGACATTTTGCGAGAACTAAGTTACATGATGCATGACTGAAAAGGACACACCGGAGGGAATTAGCCCACTTGGGCTCAATTGGACGAAACATATTTAGCACTGTATATGCAGAATGGTTATATGTATAATTCTGTGAAGGAACCTGTGCATGCGATCCAATGTACTATCCTAATTTTAAAAGAACTATGGAGTGTCTCAAACATGCCGGTATGAGATATAATAGCGGCACAACTGTCAAGAAAACCAGGCGCCTTGAACTTACTAGAACAGCCAACTGGCTGAGTACCATGGTAGCGCAAGCACAGAAACTGGACGCAAGGTCATAGCTTTACCGTAAGGATGAGAGTTCGAGGCTCTAGTCCCGCTTTTTGCATAGAGAACTGGATTTTGTTAATAATACCGCATTAAGGTTATATGATTTATTAAGTATATTAAATGAATTGTTGATATAAGAGTATCAAAGTAGAGACACGCTATAATATTCCACATATTGCTGACAAGAATTGCTGGCCTGGACATCGTTCTTTACGAAAAGGTGAACGAGCGTGGTGGAATATATATATATATATATTACCTACTGGCGGTCGCCAGTAGGTAGTTATAGTTAGGATCTACTTTCCATAGGAAATCCGCAACATTCTATTGGGAATAACTTTGGCGCCGGTGGAGCAATCTTTGCGAATTTCTCAAAGTTCGTGGCCCGCTCCGCTCCGCTCCTTCCCTGAAAATGTGGGGGGGATTCGTCAAGCGGGGGCCAAGATAAAAGGGGGGTCCCAAAACTTGTTTTACCCATGTTAATTTCTATAGGGCGGTTGGCCTCACTTTTAGCCCGAACGGCTGAATGGATTTTCACAAAACTTGGCAAAATTGTAGGGACTGGTAGCCCGATGTGCCTTTGCTATGTCTCAAGATATGTGCTCCAGTGGTTTTTACGAAAATTAACTTTGAAAAAATATATATTGGGCTACATTGGGCTATATATATGTTAGAGCCCAAATGTAGCCCAATGTAGCCCAAAGATGGCCACCAGAGACAAAAAAAAACAAATGTAGCCCAAATATCAGCCAGATGTAGCCCAACTATAGCCCAATGACAGAATGTCCCAGAGTGTTCTAAAGAACAACTAGAGCACTAACAGTCTTACTTATGACAACAGTATGGCACACCTGAAGTCATCTTGATTGGAATAAAGTGTTAACACTTAAACCATTTAATTTGCAAAGGAATAAAATGAGGGGGTTCATTTTGCCATAGAAATAATGATTAGTGCTGAAGAAAGAAAAATGAGGGCACATTTTGAGTGACTTCTCAAATCCTCTTATATTTCATTAAAAGAATTCTGATATGCAGTCTCCCAAGATGGCCACCAGAGACAAAAGAGCCCAAATGTAGCCCAAATATCAGCCAGATGTAGCCCAACTATAGCCCAATGACAGAATGTCCCAGAGTGTTCTAACGAACAACTAGAACGCTAACAGTCTTACATATGACAAAAGTATGGCACACCTAAAGTCATCTTGATTGGAATAAAGTGGTAACACTTAATACATTTAATTTGAAAAGGAACAAAAGGAGGGGTTTCATTTTGCCATAGAATTTCCTATGTAAAGTAGATCCTAACTATAACTACCTACTGGCGACCGCCAGTAGGTAATATACACATAGATATATATATATGCGTATTATATATGCATACTTATATATATATATTGAAATAAAACAATTTTTTTCCACATATTTATATATATATATATATATATATATATATATATATATATATATATATATATTCACTGAAAAAAACATAGGTTTCACACCAGTTATAGTTATCTGGAAATTTTACTCGCATAAAACCATTGAAATTCCCAATGTTATAGTTAGTTGGACTCACTATAACTTGCGCGTGCAATGCACTGCTGATGACGTCACATATTACATCACTCATGACATGGTCAGTGACATCACTCATGACATCACTGATGACACCATCCAGTGAATGTGTGTGTTTCTGAAAAATAAATATTAGTGAGTAATGTTTAAATATTTAAATATATGTATTAGTGTTTCACTTTGTGTATAAGTGGCTGCATGGGTTGGTGAGTAACTACATGTGTATGTATATGAGTTATTAGATTTTTTTAGTATCAGTATGAGTGTCTGTATTGTTTAGTGTGGGCATTACTTACAACATTGATGCATGAGTGACTGACTCTCTTTTTGTATGTATTTTGAAGACTGCATATGTGCAGGACTGTATGGTTGAATAGTGTGTATATGTGTATGTTAGTGAGTGAATGCCTGCCTCACTAGTGTCTGTATGAGTAACTACATATGTTTTAATCTAGTATATGTGAGTATTGATGTATATAAGTGAGTATATGTGAGAGTGAGAGATTGAAAGAGTTCCTGTTTAAATAAGTATGTGTTTCTATAAGTGATTGTTTAAGAGAGTAAGTATGTGTAAGTTTCCTTCGAAGTAATGTGCTAGTGTGTGTATAGCTGTATATGCAGATAAATGGATGTTCAATAGATTATTTGCATGTGTGAGTATGTGTGTGAGTAACTTATGGATGACTGTCGGTGTGTAACAGGATGTATAGGTGTATCACTACATATGATGAGTGAGTATATGTATGAGAGATTCTATAGAACTGTTGGTGAATGAGTGAATGTGTATATAGATGGTGGAACTACTGAATTGGTTGTTGTAACTGGTATGGGTATCTCAATTGTTTTGAAAATGTTAGTTTCTATTTTTGAATATGTGTTTCAAGAGTCACATTACAGTGAAAGGAGGTCTGTCACTCTGTCACAAAGATGGTGTCATCAGTGATGTCATGAGTGATGTCACTGACCATGTCATGAGTGATGTAATATGTGACGTCATCAGCAGTTCATTGCAGGCGCACAAGTTATAGTGAGTCCAACTAACTATAACGTGGGAATTTCAATGGTTTTATGTCAGTAAAATTTCCAACTAACTATAACTGGTGTGAAACCTATGGTTTTTTCAGTGAATTTAATAGGTTTTTTAAATGCTAATTCTTAACTATAACTGGTCTGAAACCTCTGGTTTTTTCAATGAATATATATATATGCACACACATATGGAAAGTACTTTTGCAAAGTATATGACTTCACCACACATGCATTTGCATTGAAATGGCATACGTGATAAAGTCATTTGCGGGGTAAAAGTTTGCGCAATGATGGGCACCCGCGTTGTAAAAAATGCGGAGTGAGGGTATGCGGGATTTTAGTTTGCGGGATCTCGTCATGTATTCATCCACGACAGCTTCAGCAACCAGGCCCACCCAACAGACACAGACTCCTCAGACTCACCGCCCCCCGCCACATCGACCCCCTGCTTTCCTGGACCCACGTCAACAACAAAGACACCATCAAAACCATGAACACCATCCACTCCGATTCACTATCCGACCCCTGCCCGGACCACACCTTCACCAAAGCAAGCTCCACCATCGCACCCCATCTCTGCAAGATCATCAACAGCTTCTTTGAGACGGCCACCTTCCCGGAGAACTGGAAGCACGCCAAGATCAGCGCCCTACTCAAGTAACCAAAAGTAGACCCCAAGGACCTCAAGAACTTCCGGCCCATCTCCCTCCTCCCGTTCCCAGCGAAAGTCATCGAGAAGATTGTCAACAGGCAACTTACCTCCTTCCTCGATAAGAACAACATCCTGGACCCGTCCCAATCCAGATTCTGCCGCAACCACAGCACCAAAACAGCCCTCATCACTGCCACAGACATCAGGGCCATGATGGACAACGGAGAAACCGCTGCCCTCATCCTCCTGGACATCTCGGCCGCCTTCGACACTGTCTGCCACCACACCCTCCGCACATGCCTCCACAACGCAGGTATCCATGACAAGCGCCGAGACGCCTGCGGGTATTTGTCGCGCTGTCGAAATGTCAAAAATAAATAAATAAATAAATAAATAAAGGCACTGGACTGGACCACCTCCTTCCTCACCCGCAGAACAAAGAGTGTCTGCCTCCCCCATTCTGCTCTAAAGGCACCAGGATAATCTGTGGCGTACCCCAAGGATCGTCCCTCAGCCCGACACTCATCAACATCTACATGGCACCGCTCGCCAACATCGCTGAATCGCACAACCTTCACATCGTCTCATACACCGATGACACCCAGCTGATCCCCTCGCTCACCTAGGCCTCCACCACCGCCAAATCCAAGCTCCATGAAGGAATAAAGGCCATCGCCGAATGGATGACGAACAGCCGCCTGAAACTGAACTCGGACAAGAGGGTGGTCCTAATCATCGGATTACCCCCTCCTCCTGGGACGACTCATTGGGGCCAGCCACACTGGGAGCAGCACCGCTACCCACTAACCACGCACACAACCTGGGAGTCATCCTGGACTCCGCATTTTCAATGCCCCAGCAAGTGAACGCCGTCTCCTCCTCCTGCTTCAACACCCTCCGCATGCTCTGCAAGATCTACAGATGGATCCCCACTGGTATCAGAAGGACAGTCACCCAGGCCCTTGTAAGCAGCAGACTGGACTACGGCAACGCTCTCTATGCAGGAAACTCAGCCAAACTCCAGAAATGACTACAACGCATACAGAACGCCTCTGCACGCCTCATCCTCGACATCCCTCGCCACAGCCACATCACAGCCCACCTGAAAGACCTGCACTGGCTCCCTGTCAACAAGAGGATCACCTTAAATCTCCTCACGCACGCTCACAAAGCTCTCCACAAGACCGGACCAGCGTACCTCAACGAATGACTCACCTTCTACACCCCAAACCGCCAGCTTCGCTCCGCTGACTTCGCCCTTGCCACCATCCCCCGCATCTGTCAGCGACCGCCGGCGGCAGATCGTTCACCCGACTCGGCGCTAAAACCTGGAACACCCTCCACATCCGCCTACGACAGACTCAGGACCTGCTGGCCTTCAGGAGACTCCTCAAGACCTGGCTGTTCGAGCAGTAGCAGCACCCCCCCCCCCCCCCCCCCCCCAGCGCCTTGAGACCCTCTCTGGTAAGTAGTGCACTATACAAATGTACTGACTGATTGATTGATATATATTCAGTGGTCCCAAATCGAACTTAGCTATGGAAACCACATGTTAGCCAATAGGACTACGAGCCTTTGTATGGTGAAAATAGAAATTCCAAGTTTTCACTGACAGGAAATGTAGGGGCTTGTTTATTAGCTTTGTAATGCAGGGCAGCGCAACAAGTCACCTTGCTTTACTGCACTACATGACAGGGAAAGGGCAGCAATATGAAGTGTTTAATTGAATACAGCACATTTCTGTCCTTTCCCATGCTCTGGCGTACAAACATATGAACTCTTGCACTGTGGTGCAAGGACGCCTGCGTTGCATGCAGGATTATTTATGTGCGGGAAGGGGCACCATCCTGCACAAAAAAATCCTGGGAGGCATATTCCTCTTTCTATGTGTGCTGCTGAATGCAGCACACATACAAAGAGGAAGAAACATGAGAAATAGAGCTATTTTACCTCCCCTGGGAAGGTGTAAGATTGTGACACATCCCCAAAGTTTACAGGTTTTGTAAACACCAACGCCTTCCCAGGGCAGAATAATGCAATGCAATGCAGTGATTTGCGTTGCGTTACTCCTCATTTTTTAAGCCACAAAGAGTCACGCAAAATGGCTTTGCCTGACTTCAAAATCTGACTTAGAGGTTTGTGTCATGCATGTACCAAGTTGCATGGTGCAAATGTGATGCAACCCTCTCATAAAAAAAAATTGTAAATCTTTTTATTAACAGTCATCGACTTCAAATAAAATATGGCGCATTACAATAATGTAGATATTTCAAATCAAACACATACAAAGTTAACAGTGTCACAGCATGTTGCACACTGTGGTGCCAATCAAGGTGAAGGCACATCTTCCGGGTCTGTGTGCAGTGGTGGGATACAGATATTACCTTTGTAGCGGTTCCAGGGTCCCCATATCCGGGTCCATTTCTTGGGGCTTCCCCGGGCCACATAGACTGTCTTTTCACGGAACATGCTCCAGTCCATGTTGATCTTCCAATCTTTTAGCGCTGGAGGGGCGACTGCCCCCCAAGCCTGAGCTATGTTCCTTTTAGAGAGCATAAAGCCAAGAGTGGCCCATTGTGTTTGGCTTACATTCAAGTCAGTAGGTTCCCATATGTTGAGCAAACACCTATGCTCCTCTGGGAGCAGGGGGATTCCCAGAACATTCCCCACCACCCTATGGATCGCGCTCCTGTAGGTCTGGACAAGTGAGCACTCCCAGATGATGTGAAGGAATGTGCCCATCTGGCCACACCCCCTATGACAGTCTCCCGTGGGTGCCCTTCCCATCGACACTAGTCTAGGTCCCATCATGTATATTCTGTGTATTTTTAGTTGAACCAGTCTAGCGGGGATAGCTACCACCCTGGGAGAGGACACAGCCTCCTGCCTGTCCTCGTCGTCCAGCTCAATACCGTCCGCTGTCCATTTTTGTCGGAGCTGTTTGAGAGGGTCCTCCATGTTGTGTATTAATTTATTATAAATAGGAGAGATGGATTTCTCCAGGAGATACCCATCTAATATCCTACTTTCCAATGGGGAGGACTCGGTGGGGAAGAGCCCTTGGGAAAGGCAGAGCGCAGGGCATGCCAAATTTGTCTGTAGCTAAAGTGTTCTGAGCCAGCTAGGTCATGTTGCTCCTCCAGAGAAGCGAATGTTTTTATGTCCCCCTTTTCCCACATGTCCTGGACGCGGGAAATACCTATCATGTCCCACTTGTCGAAACCCTTTGTCTGCCATAGGTGTCCCAGCTTGGCGGAGTCCCACAGGGGGGCGGCCAATGTCAATCTAAACTCCCAACCAAGCGATCTAATGGCAGTGTGCCAGACTGATATCGAGTGGCCAGCGGGGCCAGATAGTGGAGGTCGCGCAGTTTTGGAATATAGTGTTCTGTTATAGTTCCCGCCCTGGAGCAGCCACCTGTCCATTCGATAGCCGGGATCGTCAGGGGACCCATAAGTGCCATGATTAATAACGGCCAGGTGGACGGCCCAATAATATTTCTTAATATCCGGGAGGGCGATACCTCCATCGTACCACTTCAGTGTCAACTTGCTGAGGGCAATGAGTGGATGTCAGTACCACAGCAGCTCCCTCTGAAGTCGTTTAATCTCTTTAAAGTAAGCGGGGGTACTACACCCAGTGAGTTTTGAATGGCGTAAAGGAAGCGGGGTGGGACATCATATTGAAAAGTGCAGCCCTCCCCAAGAGGGACAAAGGGAGAGTTCTCCAGCCGGCTATATCTCGCTGCAGTCGGTGTAGAGGGGGGAGAAGATTATTGTTATATCGAAGCGCGGGGTCCAGGGATACAAATATTCCCAGGTACTTGAACCCTGATGTACTAATTTGGGTTGGGCAATTGGAGGGTAGGTTAGGCAACCCCCATAAAGTGGATACAGGTGGGATTTGATCCAGTTAATTGTGAATCCAGAGTATTTACTAAACACTGCCAATATATCCAGTAATACGATGAGAGATTTCTGGGGGTTGGTGAGGTATAGTAGGATGTCGTCAGCGTATAGGGATATACGATCCTCCCAATACGCTGACCAGCGGAATCCTTGGATCGACAGATCCTGTCGGATCCAGGCTGCAAGCGGTTCCAATGCCAGGGCAAATAAGAGGGGGGAAAGAGGACAACCCTGATGGGTTCCTCAGACAAAAGAGAACTTATCCGACTGCTTGTTGTTAACAACGACCTTGGCCAGAGGCGCCGCGTATAGGAGGCGAACCCAGCCGACGAACTCCTCCCTGAACCCCATCTTCTGGAGCACGGCGAAGAGATAGGGCCACTCAAGCATATTGAATGCCATGGTGGCATCTAGGGAGACCAAGACTGCTGGTTCGCGATTTGTATCTGCTCTACCTAACACCCAGTGTACACAGCGAAGATTTAATGCTGTGTTCTGACGTGGGATAAAGCCAGATTGATCAGGGTGTACAAGGGTTGATATGACTTTTACCAGGCGATTGGCAAGAACTTTCGCGAGGATTTTCGGCTCAGCATTAGGAAGAGAAATGGGTTGATATGAAGTACAGTCTGTCTTTGATTTCCCCTCTTCGTGAATAACTACATTATTAGCTATGCGTTGTGTTGTATGGCGTTTTAGGATCCGAGTTAATTTTCCCGATTCATGCCCTCATATAGGTACAATTCACACTGCCCTAATATAGGCATAGAAATCATTCCCTTATTTAGACATAGCCCATGCAGACCAAATACAGGCATGGCTACTTCCACCTGTATCAAAACGTCACATCGATTTCTTGGAAAATTGGCTTAAGCAGTCAGGGACCTTCCCTTGCTTTAATATTGATTTGTCCAAGAACTCATTTACTTTACAAAGAACTACTATTCCCTTGGGGTTCTTTCCTGACGTTATTATGCCCGACTTTACGTCAAGCTAGACACCTTCAAGGTATAAATATGCCTTCACTTGCTCTAGCAAGACACCGTGGTTCGCAGCAGTTCGACTATCTACTTGCCCGACGCAGCTCGCTACATCAAGTGCCGAAGGAAGGCGACCCTCCAGCCGACGCACTGATCGAGAGGCTGCATTTCTCTAGCAAGAATCCAGCTCCAGTGTTTCCAAGCTCCCCTTGCGGGGTGTTGGGAAATCGAGCCCCGAGACTGAGATACCAGACCTCCTTCATTCTAAACTAAAGGTATGGAGCTGATTAGAACCTAGAGAAACCTTGGATAGATTCTTGGCAAAGAAAACTAAACCTATGCTACACCACACTTACTCCTTCCCGCTCGTAGGCTTAGGTTAGGTACATTGGGGTAGGTGTATTTTAAAAGCAACTGTTGAGTACTTTTAGCCCTTGTTATTTATGTATGTATTTATATATGGTTTAGAAACCATACAATGCTCTTACAGTATTATTTTATAATATTGTTCTCGCTGTACGCATTATACTTTGCAGTCTGCATTATGATTGTAGCAGGTCACTTTACTTGCATGAGAAAGAAGACTGTTCAATAAAACTTTTTATTGAAAACGCCGGTCTCTCTATTTCTTTGCACCTCTGTAGAAACGAAGCATGCACGACTGACTGAGTGAAATACTTATCTATTGTTTCTGCAACTCTAGAGATACTTTTCTTATTCTTGGGAAACAAAGTTGTCATGTTTATGCGGTTGTCAGAAACTAATCCTTTCTTGTGAATTCGAAAAAGTTTCTAGTGACCTCTGAGCTATGTGGCATTCACTATTAAGTTTAATATATTCGATAGAGACCTAGTCGACCTCAGTCCTACGTCTAATCTATAGGATATATTATTCCAATGCGCAGAGCCTATTGGGAATATAGGAACTACACTACATGGCGCCCAACGTTTGGTAAGGCATTAATTTAACGCTAGATACTAAAGTAACTCAGTCGTGCTTTTCTCAGAGACCCCTTTTTCCCGTAAAATACTCGAATAGACGCCTGGAGACGGTAAAAGGATAAAATATCCGCCTTAACTGAGTAGGACGAAAATCCTATGCATTAGTTTTTGTTTTTTTCAACGTTGAAGGATACAGTGTTCCAAAATATTGTGCACCTTATCTTTCTTTCCTTGAAACTTGCTCTGCAACTTTCATTAAACAATGACCGAAGACGACAACAATGCAACCGGTGGAGCTGCAGCCCTACCCGGATTAGACTTTACAGGTTTCCAACAAGATGACTTGGATGCTATAATCATCCCAGAAAATTTAAGGAAAACCATCACTATAAAACTTATAACAAGTGGCCTATCATCAAGAGGTGGTAGGGTAATTGTTGTGCTAGAAGCACACACATGTCGGCAGACAGAGGTCTTCTATTCATGGATTATTTTCCCTGAAGCAAATTTAGTAACAAGTGTTTCACTTCTAGGTAAAGGAACATCCAACGGAATACGTTCCTTTGGAGGATATTGAGATTCCACTAACTTACCAAGAGCATGCACTCTGGTTTAAAGGCGCCCTACACCATCAAATTCACATTACCATGTTCGGTCCTCTAGGTAGACCAGGAGCAACATGGCCGGTACTAGCCAGCTATACACCACATCCTGACATTGAAGAAATGTCAGGTGAGAAACTATTAGTTCAACTAAAACAACAAATAAAAATACACAGACAATTGGTTCAATATGTCATGCGGACACTAACAGTCCAACCTCCTATAAGAATTCCACAACACACACCTTTCCAGGGGAACACAAATAAAATCACACCACAGACTATACAATCAGTCATTGGCAAATTACCTGCAAAAATGAAACAAATTCCATTCTAGATAGCTCAAAAAATTACCCAAATCAAGGTAGTATTTCTCATGAGAAACACAGGATTTTAACAATCTGTTTACCAATTGGGATCGCACCACACCTGGAGGACTGCGACACTTGGGGTACAGTCTTTCTGCAACCTACACCAAAACACATGGTGTTCCATCTATGGCGGTAATACCAGACGTCCTGAAACAGATTTAAATTGAATACGGGGCAGAGCCTGCTTTAAATCTAGGTATGAAATTACTGAAAGATTTCAAACAGGTCTCAACAATAATATTAGCTAATATTAAAGGTGAAGCAGCATCCGTGGCGATCCGCCAAAAGTTAAGTGAATTTGATGTAACAGGGCAACCTCAAGAACTAGCCAGAATAATTGAAAAATCCTATGAAGAACTAGGTAGAGACAGTTTGGGTGGAAAACCAGTAAAACCACAGCTGACTGAAAGTCCTGAGAGGGTCTTTATTAAAGACACTCTCATTGTTCCTAAAAAGAAGTGGGAGAACACTAAACAGACTTCTAAAGAGAAGCGTTCTCAATCCCGAGGAGGTCTCCTCAGAAGGAGCCCTCTGAAAGGAGGTATAACCTCAGGAATAGGGATAATTTGAGAAAACCTGATAGATATCAAGATAATGATACACGTTCCTCTCGTACCTTTCAGACTTCATCACAGAAATTGGAAAGAAGAGGACGATCAGAACAAAAGGAAGAACGAGTGAAGTCCAAAGACGATCAACACGTTCCAAAAAATAAGAAAACTCAATTCATCAAAAAAAAGGAGCAGGTCTAAAAATCCGACATGCCGAGGATCTTGAGGACACAACTCAAGAACGGGGAGTGGGCTCAGACAATGTTAGAGAGTGCAGCAGAAGTAACCGTAACTCGCAAGATATTGAAGGAACATCTGGAAACAGTGGACTTGAATGAGTACATCCAAGTTGAAATGACTGATACCAGGGTTAGTGTCTGGTACAAGTTATATGAATTAACACTCCGGATGGAGGGGGACATTACTAGAAAAATAAGAGCGCTCTTTGGGAGAAGCTCTCTAAGGGTTATGATATTTTTCTAGCTGAACAAGACTGGCCACCTGAATTAGTCAGGGAGTGCCCACATGGCGAAGACATCATTATGCCTGCCTTCTCCAACCATATTCCGATTCATAAAAAATACACATCTGCCAGAAAATGGGCAGTCGCCCAGGCACCTGCATCATATAAAAATAATGTGGGATGGGATGAGGATTCTCCTCAACATAAAATGAAGTTAAAACCTCAACCAACTGCACAAAGCCAGTACCCAGAAGCTAAAAAACAGGTCAGGAAGATCTTAGATCAACATGAATACCAAATGGTGATTGAAACATGCACCTCTTCAATGAACAATCCTTTGTTTCCTGTATTCAAACCAGACAATACATATTGTCTAGCTTTGGATTACACACATCTAAACTCGTGTTGCAAAACATTTGCAGTACAAAATGCACACATTGCAGCACTAATGAATAACATTGTGCGTAAAAAGTCTAAAACAACATGAGATATTTCTAATGGTTTCTTCTGTCAAAATATTGCACCAGAAAGCAGATATTTGACCGCTTTCTCAATCAGGGGGACACAGCGTCAGTTCTGTCGTCTTCCCCCAGGGATTCAAGAATAGTCCAGGGTTATTTTCAGCCAGAGGAACAGAGTTACTACAAACGTATGATGATGAAGCATTACCGTAGGTCGCTGACATCTACTTAACAGACAATGACTTGGAAAGGCACTTGAACAGGGTGAACACCATAATACTTGGCTTCGCCTCTGAAGGGTTAAGATTCAATTTTAGAAAATCACGAATTGCCCACCTCAACGTCCTGTTTCTAGGATATGAATTATCAAGTGAAGGCAAAAGCCTGGCAGCAAACTTTCTAGAGAAATGTGCGCTGCTCCAACCTCCAAAAACGCTGAAAAACTTACAGTCAATTCTAGATTTCCTAAAGTTCGGAAGAACTTACATTCTAAATTACGCAGAAAGGGTTAAACCTCTCTACGAATTAATCAAACCGGATTTCAAGCAAATAATTGGACTCAAAAACACAGAAATGTTGCGTTCGGTGCAAACAGACATGTTAGCAACCACACATTTACAAACACTCGTAAATATACGCAACTTGGTAATCCGAATCATTCCAGGAAGATCCGGATTCACGTACTTAACCTTTAATGAAGGGGAAAAAGTACCAATTGCTTATAAATCACACTTGTACAGACAAGCAGAAATGAAATTCACTTCTACAGAAAAAATTCTGACAGCAGTTCAAACTGCAGTAGCAAAAGAGAGAGCCCTCGCATAGGGAAAACAAATAATGGTCGTACCTGCTTTAGAAGCAGTAACAAAAGCGAGCATTCCAAATGCAAAAGCTTTACATCCAAGATGGATACAATGGGTTAATTCTCTTGCTGCCACAGACGTTGAATACGTTTTTGACCCCGATTTTAAAACACAAGAATTTCTACAATACAAACAAGAATGTCCTCTGCCTATTGAGATTCTGCCTCTAGAACAGTACGGATGTATAATTTATACAGACGGATCAGCATAACCCGCAATTGGGGGTAAACAAGCTTATAGTGCTGCATGTGCGATCGTTAAAGGTCGCTGGCACGATGGTAAATTCCGACCTATGGTCAAAAAAACACAATCTCTTGGAGATTGAGCAGCTCAGCGAGCTGAACTACAGGCTTTCAAAATGGCGCTAGAAAATACAGATTGCGAATTCCCCACACTTATAGTGTGGGGAATTATATTATTGGGTTCAATCTTATAACGAATACTTGCAGAACTGGATTGAAAAACGTTTCAAAGATGGAAAGGTGGCACAATCAAGCATAAATTGCTTTGGGAACAAGTAGTTCAGTTACAAAAAGAACTACAAAAAGCTCACGTGATCCATACACTGAGTCATCAACGTGATGGCGTTCACGTTGCAGGGAATTCATTGGCTGATGAAGCCGCGAAGGCAGCTGTGCAAATGGCTTCCGTAGCTGCAATCACTCGTTCAAAAACAGAAATAGAGGGCAAAATAATGCTAGCTGTCAATGCGACAAGCAAAGGCAGCAGTGCAGCGTTACCTCTAAACTATCCACTCGAATATTCATACATAATTGATGCAAACTCTTTTGCTCGAATCCCTAGAGTAGGGGATAGAGTAATTCCAAACAGGAAACGTAGAGTAGCTTTGATACACGAAGCACATTTGGGAGAGGGTCTGATGCATCAAGGGGTCTCTAAATCTATACTAGAATTAAAAGAGACGTATTGGTGGCCAGGGATGAATTGTCACATTTACGAATTTGCAATGAATTGCCATGACTGCAACTGAGATCGCAGCATTGAACGCCGCCAGATACTTGACTACAGCATAGCCAGCCCAGTACAGACACCATTGTTAGACAGCTTTAGACTATCTACACGCAGGCGTCCCTATGGACAAATGCGGTCCCCCAATATTAAGACCAGATTCATTTGGATGTGGCCCCAGCGCTCGGCTGACGCCCGAACTGTTATAAAAGATTTGCGAGTCTTTATCGGCACATACGCAGTCAGCACGCTACATTCTGACCAGGGTCCTGGGTTTAGCTCAAAAGCTTAAAAGGAGACCATGGCCAATCAGGGCGTTGCATTGCAGAATTCTAGTCCATTCCTTCCTGAGGGAAATTTGGTTGTGGAGAAAAATAAAAGGGACATAAAGCACTCTATAACAGCTAGGATACTAGGTTCAGGTGACAGATGGGTCAAACATCTGATAAGTGTCCAACGTAGTCTTAACAATCTGCCAAGAAGTACTCTAGGGGGAATCACTCCATGTGAAATCCTTTTTGAAACTAGAATGATTGTCCAGGACCTTGATCATCACACTTCAGTGGTAGAACAAAAAACTTTTGATATCAAAGACCGTTTGGCTGTTTTGCAGGACTTAAATGAAACATGAAAAAGTCAAAGTAACGTATTCCTGAAGCCAATGGCCACTGAATAAAAACCACCCATCCCAGCAAGGCCTGCCTGGATTCCAAAGATTGGGGATCTATTCAGAGAAAAGATCGCGGACAAGAAGGAATTTGGGCCTTTATACAGACAACCAGTACCTGTTTTAGCAATTCACGGATCAAGAACAGTACTGCTGCCGCCGCTTGCTGGAAGAAAGGAGAACAGGTTTGTGTCCATCGACCTGGTAAAACCACATCATGTGGCCGATCATAAGTAGTAGGCCAAGTGGACTCCAAAGATGTAGCAGACGCTTGAATCTGGCTACAATCCAAGAGGATCAGACAGAGAGACTGATAACATTTGAAGATTCTGCAGCACAGAACAAAGGACTATGTAACAAAGCCATGGAACTTGTGCTTCTTGAGACCTAAATAACAGTTTGTCAAGAAACACCTGTCTACAATGATATAGCATCCGAGTATACTAATATGACAAGTGATCCAGTGATTCCAGCGATGTCATCAAATCTGAAAGCAATCCCTACAATTGACAGAACCGCCTCTGGCTACTTCATTAACTTTGATACGTTTTATGAGGATCCAAGTGAACCTGAAACACCGTCAGCTGAAAAGACTTTCAAAAAACAGATAACAGATCTCTTGCAACAACTGGAAAAAATATTTCTGGTTTCACCATGGGTTGAAGTATGGATTATCTTAGGTGTACTTTTCCTTCTACTTTGGTTGACTCTGGTATTTACCTTGGGAATGCTGATCAATGGGAAATATAGTACAAAAGACACAGTAAGAAAGAACATCAACTTACTCCTCAAACCACACTAATCATCCCATCGTGAACAAAGAGACTTGTCAGCAGAAAACATCACGGCTCAATCCTATACCAGGTGAAATAGCTTGGGACAGAACTGAATATGACATTCTTGGTCCGTCGGAGCTGTTGAAGATTCCACACCAATTCAAGGTCTCCTTGAGTGATTTTGTTTCACCCAGCACATTTTCTGATGATTGGGACTTTGAGACTGTTAATAATATGATATCAGACTTAGAAATGTCTGCAAAATTTACAAATCATGAATACTTAGAAAATTCATCAGATTATGAACAAATGTACTGTTATAATCACTATGGTCATCATTTCTTGCATAGATCCGCAAACCCTAGAAATGTTTTTACCTATATTCAATGGGAACATTGTCCAACACCACAGAAAGGTAGCTCAAAAACATTGTATGACAAATCTCCATACTTTCCAGGCTTTAATATTTCCAAACCAGAATCATTTTACTTTAAAAATGCTAATAGGACAGGAATGAAAAGTATGTTGACAAATACAAAGCAAATTTATTCTGCGGCCTTTTATGCTCAGCTGTCTACATTAGGTTTTGACTTTTGGAAAGACACCATTGAGACAAAAACTGTCAGGGCACAAAAGACTGTCAGGGGCAGGACTTAGAAGCTTTATTTAGAGCCTGCATTATCCCAGAACAGATAATGTTTTTAAATGACACTGTTCAATAGACTTCTTGTCTTGGATTAGCTAAGATAAAAGATTTAAACAAACCGTCAGTACCTACACCTGAAAGAAGTAACACTTCAGAGGGGGTGGTTGACGTAAAAACTATTTCGCTTAACAACATAACAGATCCTGGTTGGAAAAAATGGTTAATCTGGCCCACAGACACAAACAACTGTCAAGATAGATTCCTGAATAAAACACAAGGATTCACAGAGACATCCAGGGATAGTAACATCATTCAGTGTGGGAAAACTGTGCCTTGAGTGGCTACAAAAATCTACACTGAAGGAAGTAAAACAACACTTATCTTTACTTAAAGATGGCGTTGATTTAAGGGACTTCTTACCAAAACCTGCGAAGCCGCGTCATAAACGTTTTATATACGCCGGTATCTATGCCATGTATAATGAAGCATGGAAAACAAAGCAAGCAGAGACTGCAGAACGAATACGAGAAATTGATCATTTTAATTTAGAGAAATCTCTCTCTTTAGTTGACAATAGGTTAATGACTCTGTCATCCAGAATATATTCTTTGGACAGTGTAGTATCCTCTGCCATTGACATAATGGAACAGGACTTAGTCATGTTACAGCATGGTCTGTCACAATTGAGTTCTATAATGCTTTTGGGCTGGACGTTACAAAACCTTCGTTCTAGCTATGTGTCTTGGCATGTAATCAACACCACGTCATTGTTTTCTGAATTTAACCTTACAGATAAAAAAATCACTTTGGCACAGAGAGGGGCAGACTATACAGTGCTGAGCATTGAAATACTGGTAAGATTACCATTAACTGTTTCTGAGACGCCTGCGACAGAATGGATAATACATGGTACAATCACTTTGCCTGTGACGATTTTCCAGTTTCAGTATTGTTTAAAACATATACCAGCGGGCGTATATGAAAGGTTGGGTAAAGATTACATCAAGACATCCTGGAATTTACTTTATACACACAAATGTTGGAGTGGGGGAAAAGAAGTGTTTCTTAGTGGTACGAATTGTAAAAACACACTAAGTGGTTCACTCTTATGTCAGGGTATTAATTTATATTTCAAAAGAAGGGAGGCTAGCGGACACTATTTACCACTCAGGATGGTGGAAGGTCCAGTAGCAGCAGGGTGTCCGTACACAGTACTGGAGTTGCAAAAAAGGGGGGTTGCTGCACTGTTCCTATTGAGAGATAAGGTAGGAGGGAAGAGGGGCTCTTTAGCGGAGATCTTTTTTCCAACAGCCTTATGGTGAGGTGGGGGTGTGTGGGCAAGATGGTATACTACTGTGATGGGATAATTAAAATGTAGCAAAGGGTACCGGAATTGACTTTATTCTGGGGGTCCCTTGGCTGCAATTAAAAGGTGGGGCTAGCTCGCTAGGTGTCAACTAGTTAAGGTTATATGACCCTAGAGGAGACTAGTGGTGAATGTGGTCGACATGTTTCTCGCTGAGGGTAGATTACCCGCGATTCTTCAGGACCTATTTACAAAAAGTGAAATGAAAAGAAAACAACGACATGCTAGTATCATATGTGTTGTGTTTGTTACCTCAGTGGATTCTCCTATGCCTGTACATAGAGAAGGAACAAGGAAACAACAGTAATTACATTCAGTACAATTATGCAAGTCACAACATTTGCCAGGGGAAGTAAAAATACTGACATGCTGGTGGTACTAGGAGTGATTCTGCATAACCACCGCATGCCCTGTGTATTGAGCGTGCAATGTTCAGGGTGAAGAGCACACGCAATAACTATATCTGTGACAGGGACTGTGGTTGGTGAAGGTGAGGGCTAAAATCAATATTTAAAAAGTATTAGAGTTAAAAATGCAGCAGTCTTAAAGTGATTGCCTGCCTATAGTGTGTTGGAGAGATAGGCAGGTCTCATAAGCAGACACCATTTATAACAGTAGCTGGATGCAGTAAAAAACTCACACTGTGATTTGTAAAGTATTTCAAATGATACACTTATATGCTGCCCTACTCACCTAATGGTCATAAACTAATAGCCACATGAGGGTTCGGCAGGGCAGTACATCAGAGCTGAGCCCAAAGGTTAATGGCTGGTGTAGGGGAAGAAGTAGAAAAACGCGCCCCTTAGTTACTACCAGAAGGCACAATCGATATATAGGCTGATGGTCAAGGTGCCCGCCCTTTATTTCGCGCTAACGCACTCACCTCGAGTCCTCCGTGTCTGTGCTTTGTGACCTACCCATACCCGCCGAGCTCGAGTAGATGTCTGAGCTCGGCGGCGCGGGTTATTTAAACAGCACCGGAGGACCGGCGCGCCAAGTCTAGTACCCGCCCACCGCCATAAGTCACATGGGAGAGGCCGATTGCGTGGCAGCCATCTTAAGATGGTGCAGGTATGCGGAGTTGATAAGGCATTAATTCTTGTCCTCGTTTCTACACGCCGCTGATTGAGCTCGTTCGAACCTCGATTTCGGGGAACAATGTAAAGTCAAAATACGGCGGTGAAGCCCTGAACTTGGGGGACAGTGGGGGGTGTCATGAATCACCAATATCTGGCGTTGTGTAAAAAAGTCGGGCCGATTCGTGTGCATATATTTGGCGGCCATTGTCTGAGGGGCCCAGGGACTCGCCCATCTATACAACGAGCCCTAAATGATTGCATTGCCCTCCGCCATAAGTCATATGGGAGAGGCCGATTGCGTGGCGGCCATCTTAAGATGGTGCAGGTATGTGGAGTTGCTAAGGCATTAACTCTTGTCCTCGTTTCTACACGCCGCTGATTGAGCTCGTTCGAACCTCAATTTGGGGGACCAATGTAAAGTTAAAATACGGCGGTGAAGCCCTGAAATTGGGGGACAGTGGGGGGTGTTATGAATCACCAATATCTGGCGTTGTGTAAAGAAGTCGGGCCGATTCGTGTGCATATATGGCGGCCATTATGTGAGGGGCCCAGGGACTCGCCCATCTATACAACGAGCCCTAAATGATTGCATGGGATCCCTATTCATAATATGGTCTTACTGCTCGTGTGGTAGAGGACAAATGGCAGTGGGAGGGTCAAGGTTGTCAGTGGCGCTGAAAAAGGTGGGAGTGACTACGGGTAGGGTAGGCTTGTAATAAGTGCTTAAGTCAGATTCTCATCCCAGGAATGTGGCTGATGAGGGTAACTCATGGTACGGCTCCAAGTATTATAATGAGTGCCAGGGTATATCTTCATTGAGACCCTGTTTATCAGAGGACAATCGGTGTACCCATCTCTGTTCTTTGTTAAAGAGGGCTCTTGTAGGGCAGTTAGGGCTGGATTCCAGGACTACCCACTTAATGGAGTTTTCATCGTGGTCGGACTCCACATAATGTTTGCACATTTTAGTGTGGGTCTTTTTGCAGCGAAAATTGCTGCGATGTTCTATGATCAGTGTCTTTATGGGACGGGTAGTCATCCCTATATACTGCAGGCCACAAGGGCACATGAGCAAGTATATACAGTGTGATGTGTTGCAATTTGTATGTTGTCTAAGCTCCCATTTGAAGGTCTCAGAAAGTTGTATGGTCTTGAGTGTCAAGGTGTACTTACAGACCCCACACATACCGCACGGGTAATGGCCCGTCACAGGGGGTAGATGCCATAAGGTAAGTTGGGTTTGTTTCCTCACTTGCTTTGGCCTGGTGCTAATTAAGATGTCTTTCAGATTTTGTGACCTCTTAAAGGCGAACCTAGGTTCCTCTAGGGACATGTCTCCTGTGTTGAGTATGCCCCAGTGGTGTTTGATCGTGTTCCTGATTTTATTAGACAAGGGGGTAAATGTGGTTACACAAGTGATCGGTTGGTTCTCAACAGGGACTCTCTCATGCCTTTCAAGGAGTGCTTCACGGTTGTTATTTCTGGCCCGTTTCCTAGCTTTGAGAACATCACTCTTGGGGTATCCTCTGTCAAGTAGGTTCCTTGAGAGAATTGCGGATTCTTTCTTGTAATCAGACACAGCACTGCAATTGCGCCTAATTCGTAAGAATTGGCCAAAGGGCAGGTTGGTACGTAATGCCTTTGGATGGTGACTTTTGTAGTGTAGTAGGCTGTTGCGGTCTGTAGGTTTGCGATACATGGTGGTGTTTATAGATCCTGCTTCTAGTCTGATTGTTAGATCTAGGAACGCAATTTCATGGGGTGAGGAGGCCATTGTGAAGCGTAGGTGAGGGTTTAATGTGTTGACCCATACCAAAAAACCTTCGTGTGAGGTTGGTGGACCGCTCCACAGGATCAGGATGTCATCTATGAAGCGTTTCCACATTTTGATGTTATCCAAGAAGGGATTCGACTCATGGTGTATGTGTGTCCCTTCGAATTTGATAGAGTTGGGAAGATGCACAGCTTGTTTTGGTTAGGTTATTCTTAGTTATGTGTACGTTGATCTAGTTTGGTGGTGCTCAATGAGGAGGCGTCGAGTGCCCTGCGACGTCGAGAAAACTGTTAGATATGTGAGACCAGATGGGCTCTGGTGTCATCCCTGATTGGCACACACTTTTATTGCGTTCCCTTGGTCCAAGAAAACACTTTCATTCAATGTTCGTTATGATCATCATTTATTTCATGATTTACGTTGCAGTTTGTATTATTACATTTCACTTTTCTTCAAAATCATCTACATTCGAGATTCAGGCAATATCAAGGCGTGTCCAATGCATTTCGGGCATTAACATAACGTGCCCTTCATCAGGGAATTGACACTAGGAATAACAGTAAACATAAATGTCAAAATCTGTAGTCGTGTATCATTCTCATTACAATACAGTTCAAAATAAAAGGTGCAATAAGAGTCATGTGATTTCATTACATGTGTGTCATGCAGTTACAAAATTGGGCGGTGGTGTGGGAAAAGGAGGTGGGAGGTTATGATAGATGTCGTGAGGTTCAAAAAAGTGGAGGGTCCGACGTTCACTTACATGCCTGTAGTAACGTTCTGGTAGTTAATCTGCAAGAATGGAAGATCGGAGGAGGAGCTTCGCCGGCAACCAAGATGGCCGCGTGAGCTCGGAGCTCCGAAGACCTCCCGATCCTCCGCAATAATCCTGTGATCCATCCTGTCCCACGATTGTGGGAATCGATTGCTAAGCCGGTCCTGAGGCGGCACCCGCTTTCGGAATGAAAATCGGACATTCCTAGACTCAGTTAGCTCGACAGATCCCGGAGGCTCCGCCCGCGTCGCTGGCGACCGTAGTAGGGTACAGCGGTGTCCCCACATGGTACCTCCCTGCCTACGCTTCGTCTTCCCGATGGGTGCTTCTGATCCTTGAGCGCCTTGCGAAGCGGCCTCAACCTAGAACTTTGGATATATCGTCGTGTGCATTGTGCATACTACACTGGACCTTTTCGCCCCTGGTGTCCCCCCGTCCCGAGAGTGCCAACATGGCGGGCAAGGGTGGCTCGGACGCAGGCAAGTCTCAGCGGCTCAACAGGAAACCATCCCAGTCCCAGTCCACCATTCCGGAGCGATTCTCCCAGTCTAAGGGATCACCGGTACTGGCGGGTCGTACTAAGGACTCGAGAAGGGATGAATCACCGGACGACTCCGAGATAACGCTTCGGGACATTATGGGAGCGATAACGGGGGTGAAGACGGAGATGCACACTCTCCGCGAGGAACTGTCCAGCAAGGTTGACTCCCTGAAGATTGAGTTAAACCTCATCAGGACCGACCTCGGGAAAACTAATGACCGGGTGAAATCGCTGGATCTCAAGACTTCCAGCCTGGTCACTGATGTGTCCGATATACAGTTAGAGGTGCGCGACCTGAAAATGGCTAATGGTATGCTGGCGAGTCGACTGGACGAGTTCGAGGGTCGCGCACGGCGCCAAAACGTTTGCATCACCGGAGTACCGGAAAAGGCCGAGGAGGACTCGACTGAGCTCTTTGTGGAAGAACTGGTGGTTAAGAACTTGGCACCGGGGGGCCTGAGTAAGTTCTTTTCGGTGGAAAGGGCCCACAGGATCCCGGGTGGGCCGCCGAAATCGGGTGCCTCCCCTCGCCCCATCATCGCGAGGCTGTTCAACTACAGGGACAGAGACGCTATCCTGCAAGCATCGAGGACTGCGGGCCCTCTCCGCTTCCAGAACTCTGATGTGAACTTCTTCCCGGATTTCACCCAAGCTGTCCAGAAAAAGCGCCAGAGCTTTACGGGGGTGAAACGGAGACTGAGGGAAATGGGCCTGCGTTACTCCATGCTCTATCCTGCCAAGCTTCGCATCGAGCGTGACCACCGGACCTTCTTCTTTGACTTCCCGGATGAGGTGGGACACTGGCTTGATACCCTGCCCCAGGAGCGACATGAGCCGACCGACCAGACGGAGGAGACCACCGGAGGCGCGGAAGCACAGGGATAATTGTTTGGTTACTTGCTTTCCAAGAGCTGGGTTGCCGTGAGGGGCATCGGCCTTTGACATTGCTGCTGTTAGTTTGACTCGTTTTGTAATTAATATGGGGGATGACGGGGGGGATGGGATGTCTCCTTTCTCCTCTGTGGGCTTTTTGTAGGTTAGTTAAGGGGCGACAGGCACACTGCTAGTTGGGGTGGATTATAGTCTAATGCAGGGGTGCAGGGTGGTGGGTAGTTGGGGTGTGTTTTTTCGAACTCTTTCTTTGTTTCACTCTTTGTTCTGGCTGAGGTACTATTGGACTGGAATGTTATTGCTGTGGGCGCCATTGTGGGTGGGGGAAGGGGTGCGGATCGTCCCTGATGATGGGGGGTAAATCTCTTAATTTGTTGAGCTGGAATGTGAACGGGCTGGGGGACCGTATTAAGAGGGGTGTTGTGTTGCAGATGCTCAAGCGCTGCTCGCCTGATGTGGTTTTTCTACAAGAGACCCACTTAGTGGGTCACGCCTGTAAGGCTTTGAATAGACGTGGATACAAAATGGTGGCACATTCAGGGTTCTCCTCGGGCTCCAGAGGGGTGGGCATCATGGTGCGCACGTCCCTCCCGTTGGAGGTGGAGTCTGTACTTACTGATGAAAGGGGCAGATACGTGGCGATGGTGGGCAAGTGGGAGGGCCGCACGCTAGTTTTGGTTTCGGTTTATGTTCCCCCGGGGCTGCAGGAAACTACTTTCAGGGACCTGGGAGGCGCCATTTTAGGTCTCCCCGAGGGATTGTTGCTGGTGGGTGGCGATTTCAACTCTGTAGTCTTGGGGGACTTGGACCGCTTTCCATCCCGGGGTCTTCGCCCTTCCCAGTCTTGGCTGCCTGATTTTCTGAGTTCCATGGGGATGGTTGATTGCTGGAGATTGTTACATCCTACCCAGCGGCAGTACACTTTCCTCTCGGGTGCCCACGGTAGCCTTTCTAGAATAGACTGCGTCCTCACCCCGGCTGCCCAGGCGCAGTCTGTGTCCACCGCGCGTCTCTTAGCTAGGGGCATTTCGGATCATTCCCCGGTCTGGGTCTCTTTTGACTTCCAGATACCCGCGTCTTCGCGCGTGGCTCCCATTAACCCGTGGTACTTCCGCGATCCGAAGACCAGGGCCCTCCTGACTACAGCTATGGACCGGTACTTCGCCGAAAATACTGGCTCCGTTGACTCCGCAGTCTCCCTTTGGGAGGCCTTTAAAACTGTGCTTCGTGGCGAGGCCTTCTCCCTGATTGCGGAGGCTCGCCGCCGCCGGGATGAGGACGTGGTGCGGCTGGAATCCGGCCTCGCTGACCTGAGCGCCCAACTGGCGCTAGGCCCGTCTCCCGACTTACTTCACGCTCTCTCCCTCAAACAGTCCGAACTCCGGGCGACCGCCACTGACGCGGCGAAAGCCTTGAGCAGGGAACTGCAGGGCAGGATATATGACTCGGGTGATAAGGCGGGCAAGCTCTTGGCGTGGCTGGATAGACGGGAGCTAGCGTCCCGGGTGGTCCCAGAGCTGGTGGGAGAGGATGGCTTGTCCCTGACGGACCCGGCGGCTATAGTTGGGTCCTTCGCTGAATACTTCGAAGGGGTATATACCTCCGCGAATCCTCTCCCAGAGTCTGCCTCGACCTCCTTCTTGGAGGGCATCGACCTTCCCTGCCTCTCAGATCTCGATCGAGACGACATGGATCGGGACCTGTCTGTGGATGAGGTAGCCTTGGCGATCCGTTCGCTGCGCTCTGGCAAAGCACCGGGACCCAACGGTATCCCGGTCGAGCTTTACAAACTCAAGGCCGACGCGCTGGCTGCACCATTGCTAAATATGTTCCTTGAAGCCCGCGAGACGGGAGAACTCCCCCTCGACCAGCGACTCGCCACCATTGTGGTGATCCACAAGGAGGGAAAACCGCGTGATTTGTGCCGGTCCTATAGACCCATCTCGCTCCTGAACGCCGAACCCAAGATCCTGGCCAAACTGTTGGCCAACCGGCTGGTGGGAGTTATCACGGACTTGGTTCACCCGGACCAATCCGGCTTCATACCGCATCGGAACACGGCACTCAACTTGAGGAGGCTTCACGCGGTCATGGCACGTGCTCACTTGCTTCGTGAACCTGCAGTTCTCGCCTCTCTTGACGCCACTATGGCTTTCGACTCGCTGGAGTGGAACTACCTGTGGGCTGTCCTAGCCAAATTGGGGTTTGGGCCCACTTACATCGGATGGGTCCGGCTGCTGTATTCCGCACCGTTGGCTAATGTGACCGTCAATGGTCGGCTGTCAGCCTCCTTTGCGCTGCACAGAGGCACCAGGCAAGGTTGTCCGCTCTCGCCGCTCCTGTTCGCCCTGGCACTGGAACCCCTGGCAGCTTGGATCAGGACACACCCTGATGTCTCCGGGATTACGTGGTCACCTGGCTTTGAGGACCGAGTGTCGCTTTACGCGGACGACATCCTCTTGTATCTCACCTCTCCTTGCCGCTCGCTTATTGTGGTTTTCGACCTGCTGGGGACCTTCGGGACTCATTCCGGCTTGGTGATCAACTGGTCTAAATCCTCACTATACATGTTGTGTGGAGACACTCCGCGCCTCCCCCGTGGGTGCTCAATACAGATAGCCCAGCAGGGCTTTCGGTACCTGGGCATTTATGTGTCGCGAGACCCCCGAGCCCGATACTCACAACCTTCTACCGCCGCTGGCGCGTTTACGCAGAGACGTCGAGGGATGGAAGAGGCTACCGATCTCCCTAATAGGCAGGGCTGCGTTATTCAAAATGATGGCGCTACCTCGCTTCCTCTACTCTTTGCAGAACACCCAGGATCCGGTCCCGGCCAAATACTTTGGAGAGATCGAATCCCTGCAGCGAGCACTGTTGTGGGATGGTAGGCCACGAATCTCGTTGCTCAAGCTGACCATACCGTGCTACGACGGGGGTATCGCCCTGCCGGATATGCGACGCTACTACTGGGCGTCCCAGCTTGCGGCCATCAACCATGGCCTCTATGGCCCAGCGGCCAGCCCGGGCTACGCCATGGACCGGTGGCTCGTGAACGAAGGGAACTATTATAGAGCATTGTACTCCAGGTCCTTGGACCGGAAGCTGACGGGGCCCACCAAAACGATGGTGCATATATGGCGCTCGGTCACTGATACCCTGGGCTGGAAAGATAGGGTTACCATGGCCATCCCCTTATACGACTCAGACATACTGGGAAAGCTGTGGAAAACTAAGGGTTTCGACCGATGGGACACCATTGGGATATCTAAGGTCGGGGACATGCTGACAAGGGGGAGGATCAAGTCGTTTGACGTGCTACAGTCTGAGTTCCAGCTGGCGGCGACGGAATATTTCCGACACGCCCAGCTTAGTCATGCCCTCTCCCCTCACATATCGGAAGGAGATGCGATCCCTGAGTCGTCACCCCTGGAGGATCGGGTGCTGGACGGCCACATGCCGGACAGCGCTATCTCCCTGACGTACAAAAAGCTCATCAATGTGAGAGTGGATTTGCTTGAACGATTGAGAATGCACTGGGTGACTGATGGTATAGAGATGGACGACGAGGAGTGGCAATCAGCGGTCTCCTCCCCTAGAGAGGTGGCCATATCAGCACGACTCCGCCTTGTTCAGTTGAAAATACTACACAGGGTGTATGTCACCGGCCCTAGACTCATACATATGGGACTTTCCACGGACGGCCTGTGTCGGAGGGGTTGCGGTATGCTTGCTACTTTCCTGCACATCATATGGGAATGTCCTGGAGTTGCCCGGTATTGGACACAAGTGCATGAGGTGATGGAAGAAGTGACTGGAGTGGCCCTACCGGCTGAGGCCCGGCGATGCCTCCTCAATGTTTGGTGTCCGAATGATTACAGTGTAGCCCAGACCCGTTGGGTCACCCTGGGGAACATGGTGGCCAAGAGGGACATCGCCCAGAAATGGGGTGCGCTTGCTCCTCCCTCACTCAGTTTATGGGAAACCAATATGGACTGGTGCATGCTGCGTGAAAAGACGGTGTACGTGGCCAGGGGCAAGCCTAAAATGTGGAGGTCTGTGTGGGGAGCCTGGAACTCCTATAGAGGTGACATTTGCGACCCCCCAGTGGAGATTGACTCTGAAGTCCTGCCTTCCCCGTAGAGCCCCTTCCCGCAATTCCAGATAGGTTATCCTGGTGTGTTACCCCCCACGTGCCTTACTGTTGTCACTGTTATTGTGTGCTGTCTTGGGTGTGCTGCCCTCGACCCCCTCCCGCTACGCAGATCCACTACTTCTGTACTGTCCTCAGCCCATCTCTTTCTCTCTTTGACTCTCTTTCGTGCCTGGCGCACACCTCTTTCTCTTAGCCTTTTTGAGGCTTTCTTGTTCTTTGGTTTATTTATTACTAAGTTCAATGCTATTTAAAATTAAACCTGATTGCTTCTGCGTACAGTATTGTACACGATTTTACCTGCTTCCTCTATGCTGCCTGGCCTCCGGGATGTATGGCTGAATAGCGGTGTACTTTTTCTACAAATAAAGGTTTTCCCCCCCAAAAAAAAAAAAAAAAAAAAAAGAATGGAAGATCGTCTAAGAAATTTGTCGGGTTTGCAAAAAAATAGTTCGTGCGCTATGTTAAGTTCCAGTGCGGGCGTTGAAACTAACCTGAAGGGTATTCGAAATATGGCGTCTCGTCCGGTCTGCCTTTCTCCGATTTGCCGGTGAAGCTGATAGCTGCCGGCGTTCATTACTTCAAATAGCTCCCGCGGTCATGTGATTAGTCACGTGTGTACAAAAGAAAGGAAAGACTATCGTGTTTAAACCGGTGTGAGATCATAACAGACGGTTTATGAGTGTAATACATGGTTAGAATCATGGTTGGAAACTTGTTTCTCCTAAAGTGTGGTGAGATGGTTGAATAAAATTGACGCATATAAAAAAATTCGCGCATGTATAAAAAAAAATTCGCGCATGTATAAAAAAACATGCTGGTACAAAAATCAAAATACGAGAAGTACGGGGGATCGAACTGGAGGTAAGGGGGTGTGGTTAAGTGTTGGTAGTAGGTTGAGCTAACATCGATACAAAGCGATGTGGTGACAGTTTGGGTTTGTGTAGTGTCAAAGTGTAGGGAACATGCACATTCACAAAACAGTCGATTTACAGAGCAATATTATTACAGGTAACAGGAAAATTCTATTCTTTCGTTCAGGCCAGCTGGTTTCTGGGTTGATAATTTATGGATCCAATAATTTTCTCGTCTTAACAACAGTTTGTTATTGTTTACCCCTTCATGTTTAGAAACAGTCTCTAGGACGATGAACTTGACTTGAGAAACGTTGTGTTGTGATTCTACAAAATGGGCCGAAAGAGCTGATTTCATGTTCTTTAGTCTGATGTTTGACTTATGCTCAGTCAGGCGCACTTTTATGCGTCTCTCGGTTTTCCCAACATAAATCTTTCCACACGGGCATTTGATCCCGTATATTAGGTTGCTGGAATCGCAAGTAGCATTGACATGTAATTTTATTGAGTAGCCCTGTGTTGGGTGGTTGATGGTATGTCCTTTAATTATGCTGTTGCAATTGCCACAGTTCAGGCAAGGTTTTGTACCATGGTATGTGGTGTGATCATTTGGTTTGCTTTGCAGGATTTCACCAAGGTTCTTAGCTCTAGTGTAGGCAAACAGCGGAGGTTGGTTGAATGCTCTGTTGAAGTCCGGTTCTATATTCAATATAGTCCAATGTTTCATTATTATTTGTTTGAAATTTTTACTGTTAGTGGAATATTTTGAAACCACTACTATCCGAGTTTGTTCAGCTTTAACTGTTGGTGTCAAAAGTTTGGTTCTTTCCATGTTCACAATTCTCTTTTTTGTTTCATCCACTAGGTTCTTAGGGTAACCTCTTTTCAAGAATTTGTTCGACATCTCGTTTATTCTTAAGTTAAGGGTGGTTTGGTCTGAAGTGATTCGTTTGCCATTTGTGAGTATGGTAGGTTTCTGATTAAGTTTGGTTCGTGGAAGCTGGAATGCAATAGCATGTTGTTCCTGTCGGTCGGTTTGACATAGAGGTCTGTGTCAAATCCGTTTGGTGTTATGGTTACTTTAACATCCAAAAAATTTACTGATGTGTCAGAGATATCCCAAGTTAATTGGATCCTTTGGTCAATGTTGTTGAATTTGTTTAGTTGGTGTCTTAGTTTGTCCTCCGAGTCCGTCCATATGATGAAGAAGTCATCAATATATCTTGATATCATTTTCAAGTGGTCTGTCCAGTTCGTGTCATTTAGAATGTGTTGGGTCTCATACCAGTGCATGAAAGTGTTCGCGTATACCGGTGCGGCCGAATTGCCCATAGCCATTCCTGTTAATTGTTGGTACCACTTGTCTTTAACTCTGAAGTAACTATGGTATAACGTGAATTGCATAAGTTCCATTAGAAACAATTGAAAGTCTTGGTCTATGTCCGTGTTTAGGATAGCTGATTCTATTGCTTCAATGCCCATGCTGTGTGGTATGCTTGTGTATAGGCTACAAACATCTGCCGTGCATAGCAATATTTTGTCGTTGGGGTTGAGTTGAATTTGTTGTAGTTTTAACAGAAATTGTGAGGTGTCCTTTATGTATGTTTGAGTTGATGGTACTGATGGTTGGAGATACTTGTCAATTAATTGACCAATTGGTTGGTGTATGCTTCCTCTGGTAGAGACTATTGGTCTCATGGGAGGGTTTCTCAGATTTTTATGAATTTTAGGTACCATTCTTAGTATGGGGCTTTTGGGGTCACTAATTATAAGAAAGTTCTTCGTTCTTTCCGTAATGGTTCCCTGTTGATGTGCCTGGTCAATGATGGTTTTTAACGTTTTGGTGTATTCCATGGTGGGGTTTGAATCCAATTCGTTATATGTTGACCTATCCATGATGTGTTCAGTGACTTTTTCGTTGTACATTGACATGTTCATAATGACAATCGCCCCTCCTTTGTCGGCCTTGGTGAAGATTATTTGGTCATCGGTCGCTATTCTTCTGATAGTATCTAGGTCCTTCTGTGTGATGTTTCTGTTTTTGGGTTTTGTGAATTTGAGTTTGTTGAGGTCTTGTTTAACAAGACTTTCGAAAAGATCCAGAGTCTTGTGGCTTGAAGGTGCTTGAAATGAACTTTGTGGACGTAGTCCAAGTAATTGATCTTTGTCTTGTGGTGGGCGTTCGGGTAAAATGTTGTCAAAGAAATGCCTCAGTTTGAGTTTACGCATTAATTTAAAGAAGCTCACTTCTTCTTCCAGGAGGTCTGTCTGGGTGGTCGGCACAAATGAAGTTCCTTTCTCCAACAGTTTAAGTTCATATGTGCTGAAGTGTTGATCACTTATGTTGATAACTAGACTATCCTTGGTTAATTCTTCTTCGGTTTTTTTTCCATCATCTTGGTGATGGCTGTTGTGCTCCGGGTGGTGGGCGGGTCCCTTTCTTTCTCCTTTTCTTTTTCTTTTTCCTTGCCCTCTCCTGGGTCTCCTTTTTGCGCTTGGCCCTGGTCTAAAAAAGGGCTGCTATCTTGTGGTTGGCTGGTGGTGGCTTCCTCAGTTAGAGTTAGTTCTTGTGGTGCTCTTGTGGATTGGCTTTTACGGGGTCTTGTAGTGGATTCACTATCTGTCGAAGAAGTGTCTGTATTGGAGTTATAGGGGCGGTTTCTGCGTTTCTGTGCATATACATCGGCCCATGTATACACTTCCCCCAATTTGTAATCCAAGGTGTCCCGCTTGAACTTACGGATTTTCCGTTCATTGATCTCCTTGGTATGTCGATCGACCTGTGTTTTAATGTCTTCTAGGATCGTGTTCAGTTCTTCTTCGGTCATCATTTTTGATAATTCCGTAGCCGTTTCCTGAATTTCAGCAGAGATTTCCTCCAAAATGGTGGATAGTTCTTGGATAATTAAAAGGATTAAGTCCAGTGAGCATTTATTTAGTATCTCGTACCACCGTTCCTGGAACTTTTTGGAGTGTTTACATAGGGATGGTTTGAGTGCAATTCTTAACCCACGAGGTATACGGAGATTCCTGTGGTACTTGATGAGAGTACTGGCGTGTAATAGTTGATTTGTTTTTCTTTTAGATAAGTATAGTAGTTGTTTTATGTTTTGCTCCTTTGATCGGCTGGTTGTTTCATGTGCTAGCTCCTCCCTGATTAGAGAGTAGATTTGGTCCACGTCTTTTTCCTCATACGCGAAGGTGGAGGCTCTGGCCTCAGTACTTTTAGATATTTCCTCATAGTTGGACATACTTTGGTTTTCATTTCTGATGATTGTTGGGGTGCGTGCTATCAGTCCCGTGGGCGCTGTGAGGAACAATGTGATAGAGTTGGGAAGATGCACAGCTTGTTTTGGTTAGGTTATTCTTAGTTATGTGTACGTTGATCTAGTTTGGTGGTGCTCAATGAGGAGGCGTCGAGTGCCCTGCGACGTCGAGAAAACTGTTAGATATGTGAGACCAGATGGGCTCTGGTGTCATCCCTGATTGGCACACACTTTTATTGCGTTCCCTTGGTCCAAGAAAACACTTTCATTCAATGTTCGTTATGATCATCATTTATTTCATGATTTACGTTGCAGTTTGTATTATTACATTTCACTTTTCTTCAAAATCATCTACATTCGAGATTCAGGCAATATCAAGGCGTGTCCAATGCATTTCGGGCATTAACATAACGTGCCCTTCATCAGGGAATTGACACTAGGAATAACAGTAAACATAAATGTCAAAATCTGTAGTCGTGTATCATTCTCATTACAATACAGTTCAAAATAAAAGGTGCAATAAGAGTCATGTGATTTCATTACATGTGTGTCATGCAGTTACAAAATTGGGCGGTGGTGTGGGAAAAGGAGGTGGGAGGTTATGATAGATGTCGTGAGGTTCAAAAAAGTGGAGGTAAGGGAAACCAGCTGGCCTGAACGAAAGAATAGAATTTTCCTGTTACCTGTAATAATATTGCTCTGTAAATCGACTGTTTTGTGAATGTGCATGTTCCCTACACCTTGACACTACACAAACCCAAACTGTCACCACATCGCTTTGTATCGATGTTAGCTCAACCTACTACCAACACTTAACCACACCCCCTTACCTCCAGTTCGATCCCCCGTACTTCTCGTATTTTGATTTTTGTACCAGCATGTTTTTTTATACATGCGCGAATTTTTTTATATGCGTCAATTTTATTCAACCATCTCACCACACTTTAGGAGAAACAAGTTTCCAACCATGATTCTAACCATGTATTACACTCATAAACCGTCTGTTATGATCTCACACCGGTTTAAACACGATAGTCTTTCCTTTCTTTTGTACACACGTGACTAATCACATGACCGCGGGAGCTATTTGAAGTAATGAACGCCGGCAGCTATCAGCTTCACCGGCAAATCGGAGAAAGGCAGACCGGACGAGACGCCATATTTCGAATACCCTTCAGGTTAGTTTCAACGCCCGCACTGGAACTTAACATAGCGCACAAACTATTTTTTTGCAAACCCGACAAATTTCTTAGACGATCTTCCATTCTTGCAGATTAACTACCAGAACGTTACTACAGGCATGTAAGTGAACGTCGGACCCTCCACTTTTTTGAACCTCACGACATCTATCATAACCTCCCACCTCCTTTTCCCACACCACCGCCCAATTTTGTAACTGCATGACACACATGTAATGAAATCACATGACTCTTATTGCACCTTTTATTTTGAACTGTATTGTAATGAGAATGATACACGACTACAGATTTTGACATTTATGTTTACTGTTATTCCTAGTGTCAATTCCCTGATGAAGGGCACGTTATGTTAATGCCCGAAATGCATTGGACACGCCTTGATATTGCCTGAATCTCGAATGTAGATGATTTTGAAGAAAAGTGAAATGTAATAATACAAACTGCAACGTAAATCATGAAATAAATGATGATCATAACGAACATTGAATGAAAGTGTTTTCTTGGACCAAGGGAACGCAATAAAAGTGTGTGCCAATCAGGAATGACACCAGAGCCCATCTGGTCTCACATATCTAACAGTTTTCTCGACGTCGCAGGGCACTCGACGCCTCCTCATTGAGCACCACCAAACTAGATCAACGTACACATAACTAAGAATAACCTAACCAAAACAAGCTGTGCATCTTCCCAACTCTATCAAATTCGAAGGGACACACATACACCATGAGTCGAATCCCTTCTTGGATAACATCAAAATGTGGAAACGCTTCATAGATGACATCCTGATCCTGTGGAGCGGTCCACCAACCTCACACGAAGGTTTTTTGGTATGGGTCAACACATTAAACCCTCACCTACGCTTTACAATGGCCTCCTCACCCCATGAAATTGCGTTCCTAGATCTAACAATCAGACTAGAAGCAGGATCTATAAACACCACCATGTATCGCAAACCTACAGACCGCAACAGCCTACTACACTACAAAAGTCACCATCCAAAGGCATTACGTACCAACCTGCCCTTTGGCCAATTCTTACGAATTAGGCGCAATTGCAGTGCTGTGTCTGATTACAAGAAAGAATCCGCAATTCTCTCAAGGAACCTACTTGACAGAGGATACCCCAAGAGTGATGTTCTCAAAGCTAGGAAACGGGCCAGAAATAACAACCGTGAAGCACTCCTTGAAAGGCATGAGAGAGTCCCTGTTGAGAACCAACCGATCACTTGTGTAACCACATTTACCCCCTTGTCTAATAAAATCAGGAACACGATCAAACACCACTGGGGCATACTCAACACAGGAGACATGTCCCTAGAGGAACCTAGGTTCGCCTTTAAGAGGTCACAAAATCTGAAAGACATCTTAATTAGCACCAGGCCAAAGCAAGTGAGGAAACAAACCCAACTTACCTTATGGCATCTACCCCCTGTGACGGGCCATTACCCGTGCGGTATGTGTGGGGTCTGTAAGTACACCTTGACACTCAAGACCATACAACTTTCTGAGACCTTCAAATGGGAGCTTAGACAACATACAAATTGCAACACATCACACTGTATATACTTGCTCATGTGCCCTTGTGGCCTGCAGTATATAGGGATGACTACCCGTCCCATAAAGACACGGATCATAGAACATCGCAGCAATTTTCGCTGCAAAAAGACCCACACTAAAATGTGCAAACATTATGTGGAGTCCGACCACGATGAAAACTCCATTAAGTGGGTAGTCCTGGAATCCAGCCCTAACTGCCCTACAAGAGCCCTCTTTAACAAAGAACAGAGATGGGTACACCGATTGTCCTCTGATAAACAGGGTCTCAATGAAGATATACCCTGGCACTCATTATAATACTTGGAGCCGTACCATGAGTTACCCTCATCAGCCACATTCCTGGGATGAGAATCTGACTTAAGCACTTATTACAAGCCTACCCTACCCGTAGTCACTCCCACCTTTTTCAGCGCCATTGACAACCTTGACCCTCCCACTGCCATTTGTCCTCTACCACACGAGCAGTAAGACCATATTATGAATAGGGATCCCATGCAATCATTTAGGGCTCGTTGTATAGATGGGCGAGTCCCTGGGCCCCTCACATAATGGCCGCCATATATGCACACGAATCGGCCCGACTTCTTTACACAACGCCAGATATTGGTGATTCATGACACCCCCCACTGTCCCCCAATTTCAGGGCTTCACCGCCGTATTTTAACTTTACATTGGTCCCCCAAATTGAGGTTCGAACGAGCTCAATCAGCGGCGTGTAGAAACGAGGACAAGAGTTAATGCCTTAGCAACTCCACATACCTGCACCATCTTAAGATGGCCGCCACGCAATCGGCCTCTCCCATATGACTTATGGCGGAGGGCAATGCAATCATTTAGGGCTCGTTGTATAGATGGGCGAGTCCCTGGGCCCCTCAGACAATGGCCGCCAAATATATGCACACGAATCGGCCCGACTTTTTTACACAACGCCAGATATTGGTGATTCATGACACCCCCCACTGTCCCCCAAGTTCAGGGCTTCACCGCCGTATTTTGACTTTACATTGTTCCCCGAAATCGAGGTTCGAACGAGCTCAATCAGCGGCGTGTAGAAACGAGGACAAGAATTAATGCCTTATCAACTCCGCATACCTGCACCATCTTAAGATGGCCGCCACGCAATCGGCCTCTCCCATGTGACTTATGGCGGTGGGCGGGTACTAGACTTGGCGCGCCGGTCCTCCGGTGCTGTTTAAATAACCCGCGCCGCCGAGCTCAGACATCTACTCGAGCTCGGCGGGTATGGGTAGGTCACAAAGCACAGACACGGAGGACTCGAGGTGAGTGCGTTAGCGCGAAATAAAGGGCGGGCACCTTGACCATCAGCCTATATATCGATTGAGCCTTCTGGTAGTAACTAAGGGGCGCGTTTTTCTACTTCTTCCCCTACACCAGCCATTAACCTTTGGGCTCAGCTCTGATGTACTGCCCTGCCGAACCCTCATGTGGCTATTAGTTTATGTCAAAAAAAGGTTTCTGTTTCCAGATACCTGAGAGCCTTGCTAGAGGAAAAAGACAGCCACTGCTCAATGTGGTTGGCTGTTGGGATAGTGTCTAATGTGTAACAAAGGAAAAATTGTTCCTTTTTTAGGTGTCCCCTCACTCACCGGGGTTGCCCCACGGTGACATGCTTCATCATTGGGGCCATCCCAGTCCTCTACGGGCTGGGGCGTGCTACGACTTGCGGAGTTACGTAGGAGCACTTAAATGGACTATGTGTGGTGCATGTGTATTTGTGGGGAGTGGACTATGTGATGAGTTAAAAATACCTGCCCAGTAGGTTACTAATAAACTTTATTCTGGCCTCTAGGTGGTAGTATTAAAAACGGGGTAGGGAGATAGGCTGTCCTTAACTTAATGTGTCCAGATGTACCTATCAACTCCTAAGTCGACATGTTTCGTGCATACCCCAAGCACTTCTTCGGGACTACACAGGGACCAGCCCTGTGTTCGCCACTCCTTACTCTGTCACTGAGATATTTACAAAAAAGGTTTTAAACTGCAGCAAACTCTGTTAAGTGCATGCATATATACCTACGTATTTTGTTCCAAAAACACGTGGTTCCTGAAAGATAGAAAACAACTTTAAAATTCAAGGGGTGGTTGGCCCCATTAGTTATCACACACAGTTTTTTACAGAAGTGATGTATTCTGTGAATTAGGAAGCGAACTCATTGGCCGTGCTTTTTTCCATGCACAAAAACGTGATTGATTTTGTGCATTTTCGAACGTGGTTTTTAACATAACACCTATCGCAGTGTCACACCCATACATTCAACAGTCATACACACTCATACATACTTTCTTATGAGACCTAACTGGGCCCCATGGAGTCGGAGGGGTATCGGTATCCTCGCAACTCTGATGAGAAAGAAATGGAGTTGTTAAGTCACCCAGTACTGTTCGTTTTCTAGGCATTGTCTCCGTTTCAAAATCGGCATTCCTTCACGCCCTATTCTACTTACTTGTGCTCTGGTTACATCCTGTATTCAGGCACCTACTCTGTTCTCCCTCCGGTCCGGATGTTAACGGACTGGAGGTTCCGTGTTGTTTAAATGCTGATGCCATTCGCGGTATCCCAGCGCTGTCGAGGGAACGCCCTTTGCGCACACTAGAGCGTGTGTTTCCCTACCCGTGCCCCGTCTACGTGGCGGCCATCTTAGGGGTGTCGATCTTCGCTAATAGTCGGAATCAGGTTTTAATGTGACTATTAAAGCATTACTACACCTCTAAATCAATTTAGGGTGGTATACCAAGTTAGTTTATGACCATTAGGTGAGTAGGGCAGCATATAAGTGTATCATTTGAAATACTTTAAAAATCACAGTGTGAGTTTTTTACTGCATCCAGCTACTGTTATAAATGGTGTCTGCTTATGAGACCTGCCTATCTCTCCAACACACTATAGGCAGGCAATCACTTTAAGACTGCTGCATTTTTAACTCTAATACTTTTTAAATATTGATTTTAGCCCTCACCTTCACCAACCACAGTCCCTGTCACAGATATAGTTATTGCGTGTGCTCTTCACCCTGAACATTGCACGCTCAATACACAGGGCATGCGGTGGTTATGCAGAATCACTCCTAGTACCACCAGCATGTCAGTATTTTTACTTCCCCTGGCAAATGTTTTGACTTGCATATCTGTACTGAATGTAATTACTGTTGTTTCCTTGTTCCTTCTCTATGTACAGGCATAGGAGAATCCACTGAGGTAACAAACACAACACATATGATACTAGCATGTCGTTGTTTTCTTTTCATTTCACTTTTTGTAAATAGGTCCTGAAGAATCGCGGGTAATCTACCCTCAGCGAGAAACATGTCGACCACATTCACCACTAGTCTCCTCTAGGGTCATATAACCTTAACTAGTTGACACCTAGCGAGCTAGCCCCACCTTTTAATTGCAGCCAAGGGACCCCCAGAATAAAGTCAATTCCGGTACCCTTTGCTACATTTTAATTATCCCATCACAGGAGTATACCATCTTGCCCACACACCCCCACCTCACCATAAGGCTGTTGGAAAAAAGATCTCCGCTAAAGAGCCCCTCTTTGAGGTGAGCCCGTCGGGGGTTGCACCGCCTCCCCGACGAGGAGCAACCGCCAATGATGAAGCATGACACCCTTCTGGGTGTGTGAGGCAATTACATCCAACATAATGGATGCCCCAGGGTATCAGTGGAACACCCTTGGTCACGCCAGATAAATCCTTCCCTCCTACCTTATCTCTCAATAGGGTATTAATTTACACAGGGCCTGCGATGGTTCCTCGTACAACTTATCCTGCCACCTTCAAGGTTCTCCAGCTGCATTGATAGATCCAATTTTTAAGCAACTTTCGAATGGAAGTTACATTATGTTGAAGGATCACAGCTGTTGTGGCATGTTGCCAGGAACCCCCTATCTCATTACTGTGTCAGCCAGGGTTACTTGCTGTATGCAAGTATTGTTTCCTAAAACTAAGTCAGACGGGGAGTCACCATTATGGCCTTCCCTGAACATCTCTTCTATTCGAATTGATACTTTAAGCAGACTGAAAGCCATTCTTGTACAAAAAACTGTGCCACTGACCTCGGCCAAAGAGACATATGATCTGCAGGTTGCAAGGACTTCTGCAGAGATACATGCCCTTTAATCAACAAACTGCCGTATACATTTCTCAGAAATTTTAGGTCGTATTTTAAACATGTCTGATATGAGTGGTATTGTACATTTATTTAAGCCAATTTTTTCAGGACTGTTGGCACCCTTTGAAGCAGTCCTAGGCATATTTCCAAACTTCGTGCACTCTGTGTTTGGTGGCCTGTCTCTCATTTTGGGTCTCGTAGCAGGAATACTATTTGTACTCATACTGCTCGGTATGGCAAGCCAAGTCACCATCGACACCCAGATCATCTTGGAGAACACCCTCCTGGCAATGAAGTGTTGTGAGCGCATGATACAAATTTTGGGCTTGGCTCGTTTAAGAGATCTAAATACCACGTGGTTTCTATCATTCTGACCAATCTGGCAAGATTGCATCTTACCTGTTCTATGATGCCTGCTATGTTGAGAAGAACACGTGCTAGACATCTGTCTGACACTCCCATCAGTCCTGCCAACGGAAGTTGATACTTTGCTTGAACCAGTAACAGCTCATGCACTGTGTTGTCCCCAGTGGCTACCAATCCTGATGACGACATTCATTGAGATCTCACAGACGCAAACGGCCGACGGTGAGATACGTGGGGCAACAGGCATACAGGTACCATCTACTTCGAACATTGCTAATGCGGCTGATGCTGACGGCGATGCTTCTCATCTATGTGCAATTGATTTGCTTAACGAAGTAGTCCAACTTTCACTTACAGTAATAGACAAATTCTTTACCAGCTTAGAGGATTTGATGTTTTCTCCAAACAATGACACTGACTTTTGAAGCTAGCACACAGTGTTCTCTGAATTCGACCTTCACTTTTCAAAAACAAACTTCTAACTTTGGAACTCATTTTTCTATGATTTGACTTTTTTTCCAAAATTGAACTTTTTTTGGCACAAAGTAATCTGCTTAAAGTATAACTATTCCTAGAGAACAAGAATTCTTTGAATACTTACCAGAGACAATATTTGACCTTGTCCACAACCAAAAATGTTTATATATTCTGTCATGGAATGGACTCGACATTTTCTTCTGTATTTAAGAGCCATTTCATAAATGTATTTTCATGAATCATTTGGATAGCATTTTTTAAATGGCATCTATATGCTTTGAATGAAACATTGCTTTTAAATGCGTATAGCACAAATGCTCTTTTTCATGTACAAACCATTTCAAATGCATTTTTATGTATTTTGGGTGGGGTTTAAACACATCATGTTTAGATATGTTTTATGTGTTTTAGAACTTAGTAATGTTGTACAAGTGGAGTGGGTGTTGTATGGCATTTTAGGATCCAAGTGAATTTTCCCGATTCATGCCCTTATATAGGTACAATTCACACTGCCCTAATATATTCATAGAATTCAATCCCCTATTTAGACATAGCCCATGCAAACCAAATACAGGCATGGCTACTTCCACCCGTATCAAAAAGTCACAACGATTTCTTGGAAAATCGGCTTAAGCAGTCAGGGACTTTCCCTTGCTTGAATATTGATTTGTCCAAGAACTTGTGTACTTTACAAAGAACTACTATTCCCTTGGGGTTCTTTCCTGACGTTATTATGCCCGACTTTACGTCAAACTAGACAACTTCAAGGTATAAATATGCCATCACTTGCTCTAGCAAGACACAGTGGTTCGGAGCAGTTCGACTATCTACTTGCCCGACGCAGCTCGCTACATCAAGTGCCGAAGGAAGGCGACCCTCCAGCTGACGCACTGATCGAGAGGCTGCATTTCTCTCGGCGAGAATCCAGCTCTAGTGTTTCCAAGCTCCCCTTTGGGGTGTTGGGAAATCGAGTCCTGAGACTGAGATACCAGAACTCCTTCATTTTAAACTAAAGGTATGGAGCTGATTAGAACCTAGAAAAACCTTGGATAGATTCTTGGCAAAGAAAACTAAACCTACGCTATACCACACTTACGCCTTCCCGCGTACTAGGGCTTAGGCTAGGTACATTGAGGTAGGCATATTTTAGAGGCACCAGTTGAGTACTTTTAGCCCTTTTTATTTATGTATGTATTTATATATGGTTTGGAAACCATACAATGCTCTTACAGTATTATTTTATAATATTGTTCTCGCTGGACGCATTATACTTTGCAGTCTGCATTACGATTGTAGCAGTTCACTTTACTTGCATGAGAAAGAAGACTGTTCAATACAACCTTTTATTGAAAAAGCCTGTCTCTCTATTTCTCTGCACCTCTGTAGAAAAGAAGCATGCACGAGTGACTGAGTGAAATACTTATCTATTGTTTCCGCGACTCTAGAGATACTTTTCTTATTCTTGGGAAACAAAGTTGTCATGTTTATGCGGTTGTCAGAAACGAATCCCTTCTTGTGAATTCGAGAAAGTTTCTAGTGACCTCTGAGCTAGCTGGCATTCACTATAAAGTTTAATATATATTCGATAGAGACCTAGTCGACCTCAGTCCTACGTATAATCTATAGGATATATTATTCCAATGCGCAGAGCCTATTGGGAATATAGGAACTACACTACAGTTGGTCTAATGGGTGTTCTCCCAACTCCCTGCTTTCCTCGAACATGGCTTTGAGGTAAGCTGATAGTTTGTACGGGCAGAATTTATATAATTCCATGGTCATCCCATTAGGGCCAGAGGCCTTACCAAATTGAAGCGACCTGATGGCCAGGGCGATTTCGTCTGTGATCAGAGGACTGTCCAGTAGCTGCTTGTCTATCGAGGTGAGGGTGGGCATACCAATGTCTCTTAATAGTTCCACAAAGTCCTCCTCAGTATGAAGCGTCCCCGCCCAGTAAACCGGTTCAAAGTGAGCAGCGAATTGAGAGGCTATGTCTTGGGGATGTACAATATCGACTCAAAGGGTGCCATGAAGGACCGGAACCAACCTATTAGCCCATTCTCGCTTTTCCAGCCAAGCTATCAATTTTCCTGCCTTGTCACCCAAGTCATAGATTCTCCCAAGCTTTTCCTGACCCAAATTTCAAGCTGTCTCCGTGATCAGGGCTTTGTATTCAGATTGCTTAAGCCGCAGTAGATGGAGCGCCTCTGGAGAGTCGCGATCCACCAACTCCCCTTCAAGTCGTAGGATATCAGCTTCTATGTCTGATACTGCCTTCTGGTGCTCTTGTTTGTGACCCGATATCAAATATAGGGCTTCTCCTCTGATTACTGTTTTAAAGGCCTCCCATAGTATTAGGCGAGAGGTCACAGTACCAACGTTTTCCGTAAAGTAGCTATCTGTTGTGACTAGGAGGTCTTTGCGTAGTTTGGGGTTACGAAGGTGCCAAGGGTTGATGGTGTGATGCGACCCACCCGCGAATGATCCAGGAGGAAGTGAACTCAAAATGGTGAGTGGTCATAGATGCCTCTAGCTAAGTGATGAACCTCCCTAATGTGTGATGTTTGGGATCTGGGAACCAGAATGTAATTAAGGCGAGAAAAACTGTGGCGGGCCCCAGAGCGGAATGTGTATTGCTTTGTTTTGAGGTTGAACGTGCGCCAGGTATCTATCAGTCCGATGGCCTCGAGAAGGTCCGGCAAGCCATGCGAGGAGGACCCCAGCTCGATTGGGGAATGTCAATCAAGGTCCCCGAGCACACCGTATTAAAGTCACCCCCCTGCACCAGTAGTCCCTCCGGTAGCAAGAGAAGAGTAGTACGGAGGTCTTGGAAAGTTGTCGATTGGAGACCAGGTGGGATATAAATAGAGAGAAGTGTGAGGATCCGGCCCTCCCAGGAGCCAGACACCCCCACATAACGACTCCTGTCATCGGACCAGGTGGAATCTACACTAAGGGGGAATGCTTTCCGAACCATAATGCCCACCCCTCTTGAGCCAGTCGTACACCCTGCATGTGCCACTATTTTGTAACCGTACCGGTCCATTGCTCTACAGGAGTGGCCCAAGAGGTGAGTTTCTTGAAGAAGCACGACATCTGGGCCCTGCTTCCTAATCTATTTTAAGACTACACTCCACTTGATTTTATCCCTTAACCCATTGACATTCCAGCTCAACATTTTAATGCTTTTCCTCCAGTGCGTGTGCATTAGAGTCGTAGTCAGTCTTTTGCGCCTTTGCCGTACCTGTAATTGTGCATCGATGTGAACAAAGAACAATAACAACCCCCCCCCCCCACGGACCACCTGCAAACAACCCCCCTCCCTGCTACCATGCCCTCTGGACTTAAAACTGCCCATACCGACTAGCAGAGTGCCTGTCGCCAAATTCCTAAGACTACGAAAACAACTAAAAGTAGAAAAGAGAAGGAAGGTCAGCACTCCGTCCCCCATCCCCCCAACACATTTAGACATCAATTGTTCCTTGTTAGACCATCTTTAAGGATTCTCCAACTGGAGATGGAACCTGTCAGGATCATGTCCAGATGCAAGGCCCCAGGGTCCTGCTACCTGACCAAGATTGCATGAAAAAACTGGGACGTCCAGAGTCTCCCAGCCCCGGTCCTGTGAGTCTAGGTCGCCATCTCGGTCACCGCCTCCAAAGCCAGTACCAATCCGACTGTCCAGCCAGTCCGACACCACTTCCGGATTGTCGAAGAACCATGCCCATCCCCCAGATTCCACCCGGAGGCGAGCCGGGAACATCATGGCATACTTGATCCCCTTCTCCCTTAGTTTTTTCGTGACTGCCATGAACGTGCGGCGCTGTCTCTGCACCAGCTTGGTAAAGTCCGGAAAGAAGCTTCAACTGGCATTCTCATAGCAAAGTGAGGGTGCAGGTCTTGTATGCTGCAGGATCGCGTCCCTGTCCCTGACGTTTAGGACGCGAGCGATTAGTGGGCGCTGCGGCGCACCTGGTTTAGGTCGGCCTCCCGGAATTCGGTGCACACGTTCGAAAGTCAAGAACTTTCCCAGTCCCTTAGGTTTGAGGTGATTCAAGATAAGATCCTCTACAAACAGGTCTGGTGCAGGCTCCTCAGATTTTTCAGGCACTCCAAGAATGCATATGTTATTGCGCCGGGAACGGCCTTTGTAGTCGTCCAGTTTGCGTTCTGCCGCCTCCCAGGAGTATTTGAGATCTCACACTTCTCACTGGAGCAGGGGCACATCCTCTGTAAGGCTAGCTGTCTTGATGTCCAGGGTTTTAACTTTCTCATTTATTTTTGTGAGATCCCCCTTATGAGGTTGACATCATTGGAGATTGTGTCTACGGATGATTTGATCCTGCTGATAGCTGCCATGACATATAGTAGCGTAAGTTACGGGGTGGCGTTCTCCAGATCCTCCATTGCTTTAGCAGTGTGGTGCGGGTCAGAGGGCAAACCCTTCAGAAGGGTGTAACGATCTAACTTGTTGGACTGGACTTGTTTTGAGGTCCGGGGACCCCAAGCCGGGCCATTGTCCGCGTCTTGTCTTCCTGCCATTGCGCCTCCAGACCTTGAGAGTCCACAGGTCGCGCCGCCGCCATGCTCACCACCACTGAGATGGAGGGGAGACAAGGGAAGGGGTAGGGCAGCTGAGTTCTGTCTTGCATCTTATCCAGGCCCCGGGGGCAGATGAGTAGGGCTCCGAAGGCGAGCAGCACACAATAGGACACCGACCGTCTGAAGATCAAAGACCACGTTCCTCCCTCCAAGGGATGCTTTCACACTTCAGCTGCTGCGCCATGGCCCTGATCAAATCGCACTCTGAAGGAAGCTGGCAGAGCAGGTTGGCAAGCAGTGGTTAGTGGCAGGGAGGCCGGGGCGGCAACGTGCGCTCCTTAACACTAATCCAGTACTCACTGTGGCACCGATGGGTCGGCGTGCGAGCGTCTGGTAAGGCGGTTGAGATGGTCCCCAGGAATTCTGTAGGGCCCCTCTGTGCAGTCTGCGTCCTGTTGAGCTAAGAACCACGAGGGGCTCCAATGATCAAAGTCCTGGCAGGTGCGGGCCCCAGGCTAAGTCTGAGCCGCGAGGCGCGTCTCCCCTCTCCCCCATTGCACCCCCCAGGGCAACAGCCCATTTCAGCAGGGACAGCAGAGCAGTCCATGGAACAGAGGCCGCCCTGGATCGGCAGCCTCACTCCTGCCCACCAGAATCTATCCACCTCCAAACAGTCCCCCAGAGGTCTCGGCAGATGCTGGCCTCCAGACAATTCCAGCCACGAGGTGTGCCCCTCCTCAACACCGGGCATCCCTGCAAGTTGTAGAGTCAGGCAGCCGGGAAGGCGAAGTAGGCTGTGAAGCAAGGGACGCCCTGGATCAGCAAACTCCGCTTCCAGCCCCTGCAATACGGTCCGGGTCTACACCCCCAAGCCTTGAGGGGGAGCCTCTGAGCGCCAGTGCTTACACCGGAGGCAGCCCCCCTCGGGTGTCTCCGATACTGCGGGTCCACCAGGCTCTCTCTCACCCGCAGCACTTCCAGCGGGCAGCCAGGCTACTGTGTGCCCCGGCTCGGAGAGCGTGCTCAGGCCCAGGACCACAGGACCCGCAACTTGAGCTCCTGGAGTTTTAGGAGGTTCAGTATTGCATCGGGCGGCACCTCTTGGCCGCCACTATCGTCCGGTATGTCTCTGGAGCAGGATCAGGGACAGGATGATGGTGTCGGGGGAACGTTGCAGCGGAGCCGATGTCTCAGCCGGCCCTCTTGGTCCAACGCTAGACCACTCCCCCCACCGCTGTAGATTTTAAATTCAAAGTGTCCTTTTTTTCGAATCCAGCAACTTGTCTTGTGCCTTAGGGCTGGCTTACAAAGATTAAAACTGGAGGTTTGAACTTCGGAAAACGTTCACAGTTGAGTGAAGCACATAAACCTTGTCTACAGTTTCTGGTTGTACCCAGAAAAGAACATACCTGGGAAATGATTATGGGACAGAGAAATGATTATGGGATAGTGCAACTTATGAATAGCTTCAACTCATTCAGAAGGGTGGCATTCAGCAGAAATTTCATGACCAAGGAAGACAAAATTTCAGTTTCTCTCTTGAAACCTTTTGTCCCTTTAAGCCATTTTGTTGAGAAGATGGATGGAGTCCTCCTTGCAGTGATCTAGGATAACAATTGCTAATAAAAACAGCGAGTTGAATTAGATCCCTGGAAAATGACCAATGTGTCCAAGTCGTTCTTTAAAGCTTATGAAAACTTTGATGGAAGCTGCATAATTCCTTGAAGTCTTTCCCACAAAAAATGACAACCTAGGATTGAAAATGCAAAAAGGTAATGGCTCTCTTTGTGAATAGGGATAGAAAAGAAGGTAGAACAGAGGTGTATCATGGTTAGCCACTGGGCATTTGCAGGAATGCAGCAAAGGAGGATGGCAATCTTGGTGATCACGTGGGAATAATACTTGTATTATTAATTGCCCTAAGTTCTTGAGCACATCCGAACTTATTGGCTTTACCCGCTTTGCATATCTGCAAAACCAGGGTTTTACACTGGCTTACAAATGGCACTAAAACCCTTGCTTATTCAGATCGGGTATTACAGAGCAGATTCCTACCTATGCTTCAGGTTTCAGGAGGTACCGAGGTATACTGGGTAGCTTATTCTGGCAGTGGATCTTGATATACACTTATCCTAACGATGACATGAACCACTATATGTGAGAAGTGTAATTTTTATGGTCACCCCCAACGTTTTGGACTAATGTTGCTAATTTTTTGACTCTGAGAGGGCAATGTGGCCTGCTAACTTGACTTAGTGCCAGTGTCCTGACTTTAAAATGTGTATGTTTGATTGGCTTATACTCATTTGGTATAAACTTACTTGGAAGTCATCAGTATTTGTTACCCAAGAAATATAATTTAGAAGGTTAGCCCAGGGATTGCAGCACTAGTTGTGCCACCCCAGGCATTACAAAACTAAAACATGCCTCCCAGTCTGCCACTGCAGACTGGAAGGGCACGTGTAAGCTGCTTAGATATTGCCGTTTAAAGCAATGGCACAGTCTTATCGTCCCATTTTAATATATATGTTACCCCTAGGGCAGACCTATCAAGCCCTAAAACAGGGTGGCTTATATTAGAAAGTGGAACATGTACTTTTACATGTTTCAACAGCTAAACACCTCCGACTGTCATTTTTACTGTGGAAAAGGTTAGCAACCACTTTGGCGAGTGCAGAGTTGCAGGCTGACATCTCAACCCACTTAACTCCTTAAGATCCATGCTTCCCTTTTCTCTTTCCTCAGTCTGTTCCTCCTGATCATCAGGGTTGTTAGCAAACCTCTGGAAAAGGCTTTATACGTTTCCCACACGATTTGTTTACTTGCTGACCCGATATTAACCCTAAAAAACTCTTCAGACTGGGTCACTAAGTCCTGTCTGACCCCTTCTTCTAGTAGCAACGTCCGGTCCAATGTCCATCTCCTTTGATGTTTTTACTGTTTCAAATTGACCACCATTTCCACCATTGAATGGTCTGACAGGATTGCCGGAACATATAATATGGAGTCGACTGCGGATGAGAGATTATTATCTAGCAGGAAAAAATCTATCCGAGAATGATGCCCATATCTTCTGCTGTAGAAAGAGTAATCTCTTCCCCCCGGGTTTTTAAGTCTCCAAATATCTATCAGGTTAAAATCCCTCATAATGTTCTTCAGTTCCTGACTTGTTTTTTTGGGGGGGGAAAATCTCACTCTTGATGTTCTATCTAGATCTCTATCGAATATTAGGTTGAAGTCTCCCCCTAAAATTATCGGGCCTGCTGTCTCTATTAAGTTGGTTTTAAGTTTCACCATAGCCCCCGGAGCATCTAAATTCGGGCCATAGTAAACCGCACAAACAAAAGGGGTACTTCCTGCAATCAGGGAAGCTATCAACCATCTGCCTGAGTTATCTGTTTCATGTTTAATCAGCCTGATCCCTATGCCTGCTCTAATAACTATGGCCACCCCCCGCGTATTACCACTTTGTCCCGAGGAGACAACGTCCTGGACCCATCTACATCTCCCAAAGATTTGATTACATTCTTCCCTTTCTATATGCGTCTCCTCGAGTAGACAGATATGTGCCCCTGATCTAAACAAAAAATCAATAATCCTTCTTGCTTTCTTCCTATCCCTTAACCCATTAATGTTCCAGCTTATTAGTTTTATACTACATATCGTATTGGCCATAATTCTCAATTATCACTCTAAGCATTCTGAGCCGGTTCCCTACCTGTGTGTGATTTAATTTCAAACATATATGAGGATTCATTTTTTCTCTTTCCCCCCCTGCTCCCCTCCCTCCTCCCCCCCTCCCCTGAGGAACCCCCCCCTTTACTCCTACGGCGATCCTGTCGCCAGTCAGGAGCTCACCAGACCCCTGGATGGAGACCCTTGTGGTTTATTTAACTTTGTGAACATGACAAAAGCTGAGTAAATTAATTTATTAGTTGACCAGAAAAGTTCAAAAAAAAAGAAAAGGATAATCTTACTAATATTACTACCCTACTATGATCGCCCGACCGTCTGATCATCTAACCGTCTAACCGACTGGTTATATTCAGGTTCAATTCATTCCCCCTTTTTTTTTTCTTTTTTCCCTTTTTCTTCAAATTATGTTTTTCCTTTATGTATGTTTTTTTTTCTTTTTTCCTTCCTTTTATCACTTTTTTTTCCATTTTTTCTTTTTTTTCCCTTTCCTCACTCTCGATAAACTACTTACACCCATTAACCCCTACACACCCCATTGATCACCTAATACATGTGTTGCTTAAATTCTGAGCTAATTTTCTAGCTGATTAAACTCTCTACCCCACCGGGTTTTCCTTGGTCTTTCTACATGTTACTTAATACCAATTTAGAATCTCTTACTAAGACGTATTCTCTCGCATCAAGGTGAGAAAGGAGTCAACATCATGTGCTGAAGTAAAATTGTGAGTCTTGTTTTTCCAAACCACTCACAGAAAAGCAGGGAACTTCATCTGGACCTGCGCCCCTAAACTCCTCAGCTCAGGCATTCGGCTCCCCAACTCCCACTGCCTCTGTGCTGTTACCTTCCCCACATCAGAACGGATCAAATAGTTAGATGAACCGAATTGCAGGGATTTTTCCTTCAAAGCTTTACTCAGAATTAATTCCTTGACCGAGAAGGACAGAAAATTCACCAAGATCTTTCGTGGATCTGACCTCCCCGAACGCTGCCTAAAGGGATCTCTGTGGGCTCTCTGTATCTCGCCCTCAAGGTCTATTTCTGGATTATCCTTAAGGACACCCTCTCTGAGAATTTTGCAAATGAGGGCCTTGACATCCCCATTTTCCATCCCTTCCGGTATTTTCAAGAATTTCAAATTATTCCTTCTTGAGTGAATTTCAAGTCTTTCCACATCCCTCTGTAGATCCCTATTTTGCACTCTTAGTGTCTCAATGTCCCTGTCATGTCTTTGGGAAGCCCCTTTTAACAGACTTACTTCTTCCTCAAGCACCTCTGTGCGTTTACTAACATCCACCAATTTTTGTTCTAAACTGGCACATTGGTCGTGAATAATCTTTTGGTTTGCCTCGGATGTATCAAATTTCTGATCAAGTTTTGTTAGAAGGTCCTCTCTGAGACTTAAAAGAAGGGCCCCTACATGAGACAAGCCTGCATCGGGAGTTGTTCCCTGCGATCTTACAGGAGGCAAGGGGCTAGCATGAGCTGCTTGCGACGGTATCTGTCCTATGGGTATTCCCTCTATTCCCTCTATTCTATCTTCATCTACTTGTGCTAGTTCTTCCTCCAGCCTCTCCTGACTTATGGGATCCTCTAACTCTGCCAACACCGTATAACTGTTTTTGAGACGCACTGCGAACGAAACACTTGGTATATTGGGAGAAGTATGATCAGGTAGACTGCAGACACTCGGTGTGACTGTTCCTTCCGGATCATCTAACGGAGGGTGACTGGGTGGGCCAGGGGAGCCAGAGGGGCTGGGGGAAGGGACACTCCCCCCCCCGTTGTAGTGTCAACCACCTTCTCCATAATTTTAAAGTATGCCTTTAAGGAAGGGGTGGGCTTTGGGACTGTCCCGCGCACCTTCAGGGGCTTCTGCTTTTGTTTGTTCACTTCCCCCGCAATATTGCTCCTCCTGCCCCTCCTTCTTCCTATCGGGGAGATTGGGATGGTCCCTGTCCTAGCAGTGCTAGGGACCTCAACTCCTGTCTTCTGCAGCGCGAGTCTCGACCTCAGCTGATACCTATTCCTGGCTGGTAGGATGGGGGGTACATTAGGAGGCTCCTTATTCCTTCCCCTTTCCTTATTTAAAGTCTTATTCTTATGCTCCTCCCCAACCAGGGTCTCCGAGAGAACAACTATCTCTTCTTCTTGCCGAGGATTTGTGTGTAAATTCACTGAGGCTGGGCTTGCTCCTGAGTCCATACCCTTGTCCCGTAACAAACTCTGCAACTCACATAATCCCCCTCCACTGCTCAGTCTTAGCACAACAATACCCCCCAGATGCTCAAACGCTTGATCACCCTTCTTCTCCCCCTCCTTAGATGATGCGTGATAGAAAAATGTTTAATTAATGGCGAGCTGAGGCTTACTCTTGCCAGCAGCCGCCTAGCATGCCCCCAAGCACAGGCCCACTCACCCGGTCCCCGCACTGTACCGCCGGAATACCTCCTCTCCTTCGACGGGGCAACACCTGCTCCTATCACTTCACCAGCTGTGGGTCCGAGCACGGGTACGGGAAGGAGCCTGAACACGCTCATATCATACTGCCGAGAGCTAACTCCTGACTGCGACTACTAAAGTTGATACTGTAAAGTATCAGACTATTCATAACAATAAGCCTGACTTGATACTCAAGTCGAAATTAATTAAACTATTACTGTGTGCAACTTTTAAGAAGTTGCTACTTTGTTACCCAAAGTCTCCTGTGCCCCTTCATGGTTGAACATAGGGTCTTTCCCCAAGCCAGCTTTCTGCCCTCCTGAGGAGAAGTGAAAACAACTCACAGGAAAGGACACAATAGAAACCTGCATGGGGGACTGGTTTACCTCTCTGTTGCAGGAAGCCACATAGGTGTTGGACCAAAAGGGGAAGCCGACTTAAAAGGGCCGAAGACTAACACTTGAGAGAGGAGCTGCTCTATTGTTTAGGTAGACAGGTTGGCACTAGGGACAGAGAATGGAAGCCAGTTGTCAAACCGCTTTTTCAGGGGTGTATAGCCCCCCTGGTAGCCACACCTCTTGGTTGTGCTAGGCAGCTCTGCATGCTGAGAGAGTGGTTCTGTCATGTTGGGAGTGGGCAGAACAGAGAATTCTGGGGCTTCACAGGAAGCAGTCATCAAGAGGGAGGAAACCTAGTATCCCACTGGCTAGTGACCCCGACCTTCCACGAGGGCATTTTCCTAGCATTAAAAGGGCACCCCTGGAGCCCAGAAATCAGATCTCATTGGACTGGAGAAGATGATGAAGAAGGTCTTATCTGCTGCACCAAGGGTCTGGCAAAGAGACACCGCATTGATTTGGACTGCACCTGCTGCAACTGGTAGCTAGCACAGGAAAGGGGCTGTGCCTGCTGTGTCCTGAGCCCAGCCGAAGCCAGAGACTCCAAGTGTCAGATGGCTGACTTACTGTTTGCAGCACAGGACTGCAACAGCTGAAGAATTCTTCTGGGGTGAGTTGGTAGCCCAGATCATTGGATCACCGCTTCTCACCTCCGTGCAGCACAGAGACCAGAACTCAACACTCAAGCGTTGCCCCCAAGTGTGCTGGACCCGGGAGTGTCATCAGAGTGCAGCTTGGTTGCCCAGAAGGCAAGTTACAGCCTAAAGAAGGGAACTACTGAAACCACTGTACGGGTGACTAGACTTCTGTAAGCTCGAGAGGACTAAGAGGGACGTCCACCCCTGTGGCAAGGATCACCTCACCAAGCCTGTGGACCGACAAGTAGCCCAAGGAAGACCCCCTTCGATCACACAGCATCTTCAACATCCTTGAGCATCTTCTGCATCCTGTGACCCTTGCATAAGGATAACTTTATAGAAGTCAATGGTAAGGAGCCACTGACATTGAAACTGGACTGGAGACTGCTTCTTTCATCAAAGTAACGGTGTCAGTGGAGCTTGCTGGTCCGCTGATTGGCTCCCTGCTGGAGTTGGGGATCTAAAGTAACTCCAGTAACCACATTGATACTTACCTACGTTTTTCTTGAAAGTTTTCTAGGTGTCAAATATGTTGAGTTTGCCAATGCTTCTTCCCGGTTAAGTAAAAAGTGCTGACTTATTATACCTTGTAAATTCTGAATCTCTGGAACCCACTGGTGGATATTTTTAATATTGATGTCAATATTGTATCAAATATGCTCTATATTTTTATAAATTGGTGTCGGAATTCTTGAGTCTCATTTATTTCTCCTTCATCTTTTTGGTTCTGTTTAAATGCTTTACACTTGTTCCTTTGTGTAAGCCTGACCGCTCAGAGCCATAGCTACCCAGGGTTGAACTAAAGGTTTAACAAATGTAATCTACTGGTCCTAAAGGGGTTGGTAAATGTATTACACAGTGAGGTTTCACAACCACACCACAGCAACACCATCATAAAATCTTATAAAATGGCCATCAAAGAATAGAAACAACATCATCATTATAAAATTCATTGCAAAAATGTACATAATATGGTAATCAATTAAACATGAATAACTCATCCATCTGAAACAGTACATCAATTAATCAAGACTTGATCTCTTGGATGCCAAATCAGGTCGCAAGAATGACAGAATAGTCAAATTAACACCATTTAATTTTCACATTGTTGGGGTATATTCAAGTACACCTGATCAGACTTACAGAACAGATTATTGTTATGCTTACATAGTATTTCTCGTCCTAACAAACTGGTGGGAGAGTTTGGGCTTAGTAAAAAGGAATGTTTGGTCATTAAGGAATCCCAGGGAGAATAAAGACGGTATTGGAAATGTGATGTGAAACTCTTTGATTAGAAATGACGACTGCATCTATGAACAAGCCCTAGAGAGGTAGTGAGGAAAACTTGTTTTTTTTAAGATGGAGTGACTAGCATCAGTGCCAATGAGGCAAGTGGTGCATCTACATTTAAAAGTCAATTTACATAAGGGCATTTGTGATCTACTGGCAATAGTCTATTCATGACTCAGTAAGGACCTCTCAGGATGTCCTAAAATTCAGACTGGAAATTTTGAGTAATCTCAGGATACTCTAGCTGTTTGGTCCACGGTGTTAGGACAATCCCGCTTCCAATATCCTAGCTGGCCATAGGCAAAACAAGATCCTCCTGCCCCCAGGGCTTCCCCTCTGCCTCTACCTGATTCCTTGGTGTGCTGTTCCACTGCCCTGTCCTCTGTTCCCCGGCCCTCTTTGCTTCCTGCTTGGATGGATTCCCCTTGGCCATGCCTTCACTGTTTGCTGCATATTCTGCAACTTCAAATAAGTCAGTATTGATTCAACACGCTCTTCCTGTCTTGGAAAGCTATGCATAGGTTTGCAACAGTTACTAATTCTGCCAACTTCATATTTTGCAATCCAGTGCTTATGGTCAAAAGATGAATTTTCACATTCAATAACTATCCCAGCACAAAAACTCCACCTACAGGTTCCTCAACCATCTCTGATGGACAGGTAATACTGGAGTATCCAACCTATCCTAAAGTCTGGCTGGGTAATCTGTGGGCAATTCACCCTTATTCTGCTTTCAGTTTGAGATTTTAGTCCAATTGCTTTTCACTAGAAAATGATCCACAACTGGACTCTCACTTCATTCTACCCAACCAATCACTACAGCTGACTCGCATCCACCCAGTTTGGTCTGTTCGCTTCAAACACACTTTGCAACCTCTACTGGAACTAGGTGGATTATATCTACTGTTGGGGAACTTGCTTCTTAATAATGATTAGGTCAGGGAAAATGGATCATAATCCTACTCGGCGGAACAGGAAGGGCCTTCATCAACGACATCACTAGAATGGGGATTATTAATTATTATTATTATTAAAAAATATTTATAAAGCGCACGGACACCAGACAGTTTCATGGTGCTAAGAACAGTGGAGAGAAAAAGGGGGTGCGGAGTTACGCATAGGCCTGCCGAAACAGATAAGTTTTGAGTGAACACCTGAAGAAAGTGTAGCTAGGAGATAGTCTGAGTTCACTCAGGAGTGAATTCCATAACCTGGGGGCCAAGAACGCAAAGCGAAGGCCACCATGTTTTTTCCGCTTGAATGCTGGGATGGTAAGCAGGTTATGGTGGGAAGAAAGAAAAACCAAAGGGGATGATGGACGGAGCGTGGGAAGAACGTAGATCACGGGAAGGGGTGTACCGGTGAATTCTAGAGGCTACGAAGGCAGGGCCTTGGTCGTATAAAGCCTTAAACGTGGTGCAGGCAAGTTTAAAGATGCAACGTTTGGCGACCGGGAGCCAGTGAAGGTTCTTCAATAACAGGGAAACGTGTTGGTGTTTTGGTTGGCGAAAGACTAGCCTAGCTGCTTGATTTTGCACAAGTTGCAAACGGTGAAGCTGGTAAGCAGGGATGCCAACGTAAAGAGCATTGGCGTAATCAATGCTGGACGTAATCAGGGCCATGATGACAAGTGTGAGAGCCTCCGTAGACAGAAACCTACTGATTTTACGAATCCTGCGAAGATGGAAGAAACAGGCAGAAGTGACAGCACTAATCTGAGGTTTCATAGAGAGGTCTTTGCAAATGATAACGCCAAGACTCTTCACGGAATCTGCAGGGAGGGGAGAGGCGCCCAAAGAGGAAGGCCAGAAGCTAGCATCCCAGGGGTTAGCGGGTCCCCCGGTTAACACAAGCTCCGTTTTATCAGGATTTAACTTCAGCTGGCTATGATACATCCACTCGCTGATGGAGAGCATCATATATTAAAAGTTGGTGCGGGATGTGGTGGTGGAAAACCAGCTGAAGGTCGTCCGCATAGTTAAAGATGGTGACCGGGCTATTGCGAAGGGAAACAATCAGAGGTTGCATGTAAAGATTAAACAAAAGGGGCGATAGGGCAGAGCCCTGAAGGACTCCACATGTCAGGCTGAAATGTGATGCCTTGAAGGTGGACAGATGGACCGCCTGGGTGCGCTGATGTAGGAAAGATCTAATCCACTCAAGTGCCCGACCCTGAACACCGGCATTGTTGACACGGTCGACCAGCAGGTCGTGATCGACTGTGTCAAAAGCCGCAGACAGATCTAATAGCACAAGCGCCTGGAAAGTGTTGTTATCAGCTCCCTTCCTGAGCTCATCCATCACCGCCAAGATAACTGATTCGGTGGAATGGGCGGGCCTAAAGCCCGCCTGCTGCGAGTCAAGAAACTGTGAGTTCTCAATGAATAGACTAAGACAGTTGGTAACATGGGTCTCTAAGATCTTGCCTAAGTAGGGAAGCAGGGAGATAGGACGAAAATTAGCCAAGATCAAAGGATCAGCATTTGGTTTTTTCAGGATAGGGACCACTGCCGCATGTTTAAAGGAGTCGGGAACGATTCCTGTTGCCAATGATTCATTGAGAAGTGTGAGCGGAGGATCAGGGCAGGCAAGGAAGGCTTCTTTAAGAATCTGCGGGGGACAGCAGTCATTAGGCGAGCCCGAGCTCACTTTATTTAGTAGGGCCACGAAATCAGTCTTAGTGATAGGGGGAAGTCATCTAATAAAGATGAGTTCAGGCAAGGTAAAGCCGGAACAGAGGGGGAAGAGGGGGTAGGGATATTGTTTTTTATAGTGATAATTTTATCAATAAAATAAAAGTTAAGTGAATCGCAAAGTGATTGCGTGGGGACAGCTTGAGACGTTACCCTATCAGGTTGTGTGAGCTCGTTCACAATGGAGAAAATATCCTTTGCCTTGGACGCAGAGTTTAAGATTTTTTGGGAAAAATATGCCGTTTTGGCCTGAAGAATGGAGTTTTTATATAGTTTTAACAAAGCAACATATGCAGATTTTTCTTCGGGAGAATAAGTACATCGCCAACGGCGCTCAGCTTGGCGGAGGGTCAGTTTATCCTTTTTTAGTTGTTCAGTGAACGAACGTTGGGCGTCATGGGGACGTTTGGACTTTATATTTTTCAAAGGTGCAACCTTATCACTGGCTGATTTAAGCCAGGATTCGAGGCAAGAGGCCTTGATGGTGATAGAGGCCTGGTCGCTAAGGACCAGGTTGCTGGGGGCGGAGGCAGCCAGTAGAGAATGAAAATCTTCTATATTAGCCCCTTTCCAATTCCGGACTGCAATGTTAGTGGCAGGAATCAGGGGAACGGAGGAAACATGAGCCAGGGTGAAAGAAATAAAAAAGTGATCGGACCAGGGACAGGGGGAAATGAGAGGAAGGGTAATGTCAATATTAGAAGTCCAAACTTGGTCCAGGATATGACCCTTAATATGTGTGGCTACATGAACGTGCTGGAAGCAGTTCAAACCCAGCAGAAGATCAGAGAATTCTACCGAAAGATTACTTTCGCGGTTGTCCAAGGGCCAATAAATAAAGTCCCCAATGATGATAATCCTGGCGTGATTAATTACCAGCTGAGAGATTAGATCCCCGAAAAGCTGGGGGAAAAGGGGCATAGGGTCAGGAAGACGAAAGAAGAGTGCACAGACAAAGGAGGATCTTGTGGAAGAGAATTTCAAAATAAGTCTATTGACTTTAGGGAGAGCGACCGTTTCTAGGATCGTGAATTTGTACTGATGGCGAATAATAGCTGCAACCCCTCCACCCGCTTTACCTTGGGGCCTGTTAGTTTGCATTATGTAATAGCCAAAGGGGATAGCAGCAAGAATGTCAGGGTTAGAGTCATCCGTCAACCAGGTTTCTGACAAAAGGAGGATATCAATATTGTTGGCGTCCAACAGCTGAAAAATCTCAAGTTGGTGCTTTACCATCGAACGGGTGTTCAGGTAGGTAACAACAAGAGTGTCAATCTCCGGAGATGAGAGGACCGGAGGCAGCTGAGGGGACGCCTTAGACTGATAGGGAACACAAGCGGCGTCAAGATCAAGAAAGACACCACGAGGAGATAAAATACCGCAGTCCCTGGCTGCCTTCTTAGCACGGAGGTTCAGGGGCCCAATGGATTGTAACTTAAGCAGGTCAGAGGAAGTATAGTTGAGCAAACGGGCATTATCACTGGCCCCTGGACCCGGCTGGACGCGGACGGGCGAAGACGGACTTGCCTGAGGCGCGCCTTTGGCGCGCCATCGGCGCGCCCACTGCGCCCATCCGCTGCGCTTCTGCCTATTCTCAATCTTAAGTAGGCCAAGTGAGGAGAACAACTAGCCCGCTAACCTGCGTGACTAGTGGAGGAGGCAGGAAGTTGTGTCTGGTAGTTTCGCTCGTGAGAAGACCCTCTGCTCAATCGGCACACAGCCGCTGCGGAACGGGGTCAAGAGCGTGAAGAATGCCAGGTAAGTTATAAGTATTAAAATCAGAGACTGAGCACAATATTTTTTTTAAAACACAGAGAAAAGTTTTACAAAGTAACACTAATGAGGCAAAGCGCTGTGCGCACATCAAGCAGCCTAAATCGCCGCCGAAAGGGAAAGCAACCCCTAGCAAATCACCCCACCGTCAGTCTTAAGCTTTCTCTTGTAATAGTGGGGCTGCACTCTCTGGGTCACTTCACCCAGCGGGAACAGATGACACTCATGCTTTACATTGATCCATAGTAGTGGAATCTGCATCTTATCTAGTCACTCGCATCCCTCTACATGGTACTTTGCTGTCAGTCATATTGGGGCGCTCAGTAGTGCATTACCTTCATGTGCAGAGCCTCATTTCCAGGTTTATCTGTGGCTGCACCTCCAGCCTCCTTGGCAGGCCAAGAGAACAAAACCAGTGGTTCTTCCTCCCTCAAGTGTTTGCTCTCTTTCTCCTTTACTTGTGGGTTCAGTGATCTGGGGATAAGGAGGAGGTAAAGCGTACGCCCTAACTCTGTCCCTTAAGTGACTGATTTGATACTCCACCTTCTCCTGGGTGGGTATTTTTCATACCGCAGACTTAAGATTCTTGATTGTCTTTATGGGCCTCCTCATGCCATTGCAAGAAGAGTGGTCACAGCTCTGCATTTATTTTGTTTTTTTCTTTTGTAAATTCCCTATTCTTTCCATATCACATGTGCCATGTTAAGAGAAGGGCATCTTTCCAGTCTCATTAGTCAGTCCAGCCATCTCTTTTAATACTTGCATGCACCTTTACTGTAATTGTTATACATAGAGTGGCAGAGTCCCTTTTGATGGCAGCTCACTATGTATAGATTTTCTTTTTTTTTTCTTTTTTTTTTTTGTAAGACTTTATTTGTAATTGCCAAGAAATACATCGTTGTTCAGTTTGACCCGGTGGTTCATCGTTAATCAAACAGAGAGTTCTCCTTCATGGTTACACAGCTATTCAGCCGACAACCTTCCGGTCCGGCAGCGTTTGTCGATATTTTATGTCAGGCTTTCGCATAATATTTATACAATATGAGTAGTCTTACATTTTTATTTTTATAGAACAAAACTTTAGACTCATTAAGTTCAGGTATTTATAAGTGTCAAAGGCAATGTACTTCAGGCACCCCATGCTGGCTGCGAGTCCCACTCATCCCCCCGTAACCCTCTCCTGCCCTATATCCTGGCAGAACTTAGATGTATGCGTATCCCAGTCCCTTTCTCAATTCCTCTCAACCATCCTCTGGTGTATCAGCCCTCCATCCCTTCTTCGTCCCCTGAGCTATCTACGTCGTCCTCAGGTAAAGGTTCGCACAGATCTCCCCTATAGCTGTTCCATGCTTGCCATATCTTATTCCACTTGCGAGGGTTAGCTCTCATTTTATATACTGCTCGCTCGACCACCATAAGTCTGTCCATCCCCCTGCACCACTGCGTTAGTGTCGGTGACTCTGCCACCCCCCACTTCTGCGCTATATCTCGCTTGGCCACCATGACCCCAATCGTAACCCACTGCTGCCCTGGACGTGTCAGATCACTTCCTTCCCAAACATTCAGTAAGCACACCCGGGGATCTGGTGCAAGTGACGTCTCTAAGGTTTGGGAAATGGTGCGCATGATTTGTCTCCAATATGCAGCGATAATCGGGCAATCCCAAAGTGTGTGAAGAAGTGTCCCCTCCTCGCCACAACCTCTGAGGCAGTTCGGGTGTTCCGCTCTGTGCATTTTATGTAGGGTGGTTCTGGTGTAGTAAACTCTGTGCAGTATTTTGAATTGTATCAATCTAAATCGCGCTGAAATGCCTGCTTCTCGTGGTGATGCCAATGCGGCATTCCAGTCAGTCTCGTCCATGTCACCCAATTCAGTCTCCCATTTCTCCTTCAATTTAAGCAGGGGGTCTGGAAGATTATTCAGTAGCTTCCGATATGTGAGTGATGTGGCACCTGTCTGCATAAAGTCGGTGAGTAGGCGGTCTTCTAGCGGCGAAGATTCGGGGACTGTCGACCCCGGCTCGATCACCGTCATCAAAGCATGCCTTATTTGTATGTATCTGTAGGTTTCATTAGAGCCCAACTCATACTGCTGCTGCAGTTGTGAGAAAGGGATCATCCCGTTGCTGGTCCACAGGTCCCCCACTGTTGTGATTCCAATATTATCCCATTGGGTAAATCCCTTACTGAATCTCAGGCAACCAAGTCGCTTAGCGTCCCATAGTGGTGTAAGTTTAGTAATAACCCCGTTCCATTTGAGTCGTGCCTGCGCCTTATGCCAGAGCTGCACCGTGTGTCTGGTTGGGCCAATCAGCTTCGCCATGAGGCCCTGGTTATATAGCGGGGCTAGGAGGCTCTGTGGACCTAATTGTGCTCTGTCCGCTCGATATGCCGGGTCGTTTGGCGGGGCATGGATCCACTGATTTATCACCTTAAGCTGTGATGCCCAGTAATATAATTGTATGTTTGGCAGGGCTATTACCCCGTCATACCATCCTCGATTAAGTTTTGCGTGTGCCACCTGGCTGGGCGCTCTCCCCATAGCAGGCCTGTCATCGCCGCAGTCACTTTTCGGAATTAGGAAGGCGGCACCACATCCGGGGTGTTTTCCAATATATACAGGAGATGAGGTAGCGCCATCATTTTAAACAATGCCGCTCTTCCCAACAGCATTAGAGGGAGGGCTTTCCAGTGTCTTACGTCTGCCTTTAAGCGAACAAGTGGTGGTAGCAGGTTTAGTGTATAGAATACCTCCGCGTCTCGAGTGATGTGAATGCCCAGATATTTAAACGATGTATTTGCAATCGTTAACGGACAGTCATTAGGTAGGGTCGGGGCAGGACCCCATAAGACGTAGATGACCGATTTCGACCAGTTAATCGTGTACCCAGAGGTTATGCCATGTGTATCGCATAGCGCCAGCAATCTCGGGATACCGGCCTCCGGGTCAGACAGATAGATTAGCATGTCATCTGCATACAGGGAAACCTTATCCTCCCAATTATCTCCCCACTGTACTCCTTTCAATAATGGCGTCGTCCTAAGGACTGTGGCTAATGGTTCTATGACCAACACGAATAGTAGGGGTGAGAGTGGGCATCCCTGTCGTGTCCCTCTGGCCAGAGGGATGTCTCGAGAAATGTGGCCATTGGCAGCTACGTGTGCAACTGGTTCCGTGTATAGTAGTCTTACCCAGGAGATGAACCTGGGGCCAAAGCCCATATGGGCTAGGACCGCGAAGAGGTAGTGCCACTCCACCATATCGAACGCCATCCTGACGTCCAAGGAAAGTATGGCCGCCGGGTCTGTTAGCGTGTGTGCCCTAGCGAGAGCTCCGTGCACGCGCCTAAGGTTCAAAGCCGTGCTCCTATGTGGCATGAAGCCTGACTGGTCTGGATGAATCAGGTGTGAGAGGTGGGGTAACAGTCGATTGGCCCACAATTTCGCCAAGATTTTTGCTTCTGCATTAAGAAGCAAAATCGGACGGTACGAGGTGCATTCTGTGGGTGATTTATCCGGTTTCGGAATGGCCACTATGGTCGCCATTCGTTGATCCAGAGGTAACGTGCCTCTCTCCCGACTCTCCACAAACATGTCTAGTAAGGGCTTGCACAGCACATCTGTCATAGCTTGAAACCATTCGATCGGGATCCCATTGGGGCCCAGTGCCTTACCCGTATGTAGCACGTTAATCGCCGTCCGTATCTCTTCCACCGACAGGTCAGTTTCCAGGTCGTCTACGGCCTCTTGCGGCAGGGTCTCAGTCTGCACATTAGTAAGCGCTGCTATCGCCGCTTCCGCTGTGACCTCCGCTTTCGGGGTAAATACCCCTTGGAAGTGGTCAGCTAGGATGTCTATAATTTCAGTGGGGCGTGAATGTATCAGCCCCTCCGCGTCTCTCAGTTGCAGTATAGCCCTGCTACCTTCCTTCTTTTTATCCAGCCATGCCAAGAGCTTACTAGCCTTGTCCCCTATATCATATATTCTGTGTGTTGTCGCCTCTATATTCTCTACTGTCCATCGTCGAAGGTGATCGTCATGTAATTGTTGACAGATATGAAGCGCATGAAGCGCCTCCTCTGTCGGGTCCGCCATATGTTCCGCATTAGCCCTTTCCAACTGTAGTTCCAAATCTATCAGTTCCTGTTGTTGCGCGCGTTTATGTCCTGCTATCGTTGCTATCGCCTGTCCCCGTAACACTGTTTTGTAGGCCTCCCATAAGGTCGTGGGGGATGACACCGAGTCTGCATTTTCTGAAAAGTAATACTTGGTCGTTGTTTTCAGGGCCTTACGGATGTGTGGAACTCTGAGATACCCTGGGTAAATTGGATATACTCTTTTGCGTGTACTTTCAGAACATGACAAGTTGAGCGTCAGTGGGGAGTGGTCTGATATACCCCAGGGTCTAATCATCATGTCACTAATTATGAGGCGGCCCTCTCCCAGCGTGAGGAAGTAGTCAATACGGGATAGGCTATTGTGGGTCGCCGAGCAGTAGGTGTATTGTTGGCCTTCGGGGTGGAGATGTCGCCATATGTCCCGTAGACCCTGTGCCTCCATAAATTCACTAAAGCGAGATGGGCCGGGCGCCTGGGTTCTGACCAGGAATCTATTCTGTGTATTGTGTGGTACAGCGTTAAAATCTCCCCCCACTATTAGATCACCCTCTGGGAGTTCTAACAAGAATCTACCCAGGTCCGGAAGTGCGGTTGCGTGCAACGCCGGTGGAATATATACAGACACTACGTTAAGGGGCGTCCCTTCCCATTGACCACATGCTGCTGCAAAGCGGCCATGGTCATCAGTTTTAACGGTCTGTAGTATGAACCGGGATGACTTCTTCATTAAAATACCTGTCCCCGGGACCCTGAAGTGAAGTCAGACTGGACTATCATACGGTAGCCACGTCTATCTAGTGCCTTAGTAGTGTCACCTATTAGATGTGTTTCTTGCAGGAGGACCAGATCATGATTTATCCTTCTAACACTTTGCAGGACTAACCCTCTCTTTATCTTGCCCCCCAGACCCCTCAAATTCCAGGACATCAAAGGAAGTGGGCCAACCGGACCTGAGTGGGGACCCCCCCCTAAATTATCAGTCTGCGCAGCCTGCACCATCGCTTAAATGCAGAGATGGAGACGAACTCCACAGGAGACGCCATCAGTAACCACGGCCCGTGACTAACCATATGGCTGCAGGTGTTAGGCTGTAGTGGTGGGTCTATTCGTGCCTTGGACTGAGGCCATCGTGACCGGCGCGTGTTAACCAGCACATAGTGCCATGTAGTGTACCTCGCATGTTCCTTAAGAGTCAAACAGTTTAAACAATCAACCTGTAACATACTCCCTTCCCCCCCTGCGCCCCCCCACCCTGCCACCCTGCTACACGGACCTTGAACTGCCCGCCACCCCAACTTAGCAGAGTGCCTAACCCATCCCTCATATAAACACAAAGTTACTTGCTCGTTGGGGGAGAAGAACACTCCGAAGTCGGCGACCCCTCATACTCTCCTTGGAGGTCTTCAGCCCAGTGTCCATGGCAGCCTACCCGGCATCTCCAGCACTATTAAATGTTCTCTGTCCATCGGACTGTTATTCTTCCGCCTCCACGTCCTTGTGAACACTGTCTCTCGTTGGTGAGCGACTCGCTGGCTCGGGTCCCGTTGTCTGGACGTCCGTCCGTCCATCCGTACGTTGGTCTCTCGCGTTCCTGCCCGAACGGCGGGATTGAGAAAACGGTCTCCAGCCGTCCAGCCAGTCTCGGGCTACTTCCGGATTATCAAAAAACCAAGTCTTGTTTTCGGCCACCACTCGCAGTCTAGCTGGAAACAGCATGGAGTATGGAATTTCTCTCTGTCTCAATTCTTTTTTAATTTCCAAAAATGTCTTCCGCTTACGAGCCACCTCCGCTGTGTAGTCCGGGAAGAAGGCCAGAGTGGAGTTCTGTATCCTCACCGGAGGAGATACTCTTGCTGCTTGTAGGATGGCATCCCAATCTCGGAAGTTAAATAGTCTCGCTAAGATAGGTCTCGGGGATGCCCCCTGTTTTGGCCTTCCTCCTGGCACTCTGTGTGCCCTCTCAACGGAGAAGAAGGTCGACAGCCCCTTAGGTTGGAGTTTCGATTTAATCAGGTCTTCCACAAAGAGGTCAGTTGCCCTGGCACCTTCAGATTCCGGAACTCCGAGGATTCTTATGTTGTTTCTTCGGGAACGCCCTTCCTGGTCGTCCAGCTTTTCTTTCAGCGCCTTGTTCTCTGCCGTGATTTTCTCCATCGCTGTTTGTAGCTCTGACACATCTTCCACCAGGGACTTTGTGACCAGTTCCAGCGACCCCACTTTTTCAGCCATTTTGTGGAGATCCGCTCGTATTAGAGTTATTTCTGTGGAGATGGAGCCCACCGTGGTCTGTACCTGCGTCAGCGCCCTCATCACATCGTCCAATGTTGCTTTTTCCACCCCTGCGCCATCTGCCGTCCTCGTGGCGTTCGATCTTCCCTCCGCCGGGGGTGAGGCATTTTTGTCGCAGGCGTATCGTTCGATACGAGTTTGTGTTGTGCCACTTTTGAAGCCCTTACCTGCCATAACTGCTGCTGTTCCTCTATTGGTCGTCAGCACCGGATGGTACTTACAAGGAGCTGTCGGGGGGAGGGGGTATTAGTGTGCGTTCTCTGTCCAGCTGTTATTGCAGCCTGTACCCCGCGTTCTTGTGTCCAGCCAGCCGGAGGTCAGGTGGGGCGGGCTCCGCACTTGGGCTTCTGAGTTCCTTTATGGGCAGCGCGGTGTATGTGTTTACGATGGGTATCCGGTCCTTCACCAATGTTCGTGCAGCATTAGTCCCAATTAAGGCCGCGTGACTGAGGGTGCCTGAGTTCCTGTGGATGGCGCTTTCCCACGGTGTCCTCCTACGGATTGCACCCTGCGGTAAATTTGGGATGTGTCGTTATCGGTGCGGGACAGTTGTAAATCTCGGCGCTATGGCAGGTACTGCCTCCTGACCTTGTCGATCTGTCTGATGTGTCACTTGTGCGCCTGACTGGCCAAACTCGAGAAGGTCCCTCGTGAGCCAGCCATTCAATGACCAACAAAGAAATCGGGTCCTATCTCCGTCAGGCTTATCTCCGTTTCCCAAGCCTCTCCATATGTGCACTGTAATTTCACTTTCAGTTTAGTCCTGTTGCCAGTCAGGCACAACACGGGGCGAGGGGGGGGGAGATCACAGTTTATTTTATGTTCTCTGAAAGTAGTGTTAATCCGGGGATTCTTACCGCCCCCGCTGCCTCCGGTATGGTGTATTGTTCCCCCGCGCTGGCACCCGGCCGCGTTGCCGCCGAGTGCGAATTATCGGCGGCGGCTTCCTTTGTTGCTCCGCGGCCGGTGGTCCGTTACCCGCTGGGGCTCCCCTCTGTCACGAGCAGGGTCGCCCGGGATACGCTGATGGGACGCCTCGATCCTCACCCTCCGGTCGCCGGTCACATCTGGTCCCACGCAGCCGGCCCGATGGCACTTCCGGTCGGGTACTTCGATGAGTGGAGTCCCCTGCTTCTGGCCGGCTTCCGGGGCGTCAGGATGGTCGAACGTAACTCCACCTTCCAATGTCCGATTCGCATCAGAGTTTTCGCCACCAAAGCCGCCCGGTCCTGGGCCTTCAATTCCTCCCTCGGAGTCCTGCAATAGCCACGGATTAGGGTACTGATGGTAGGAGAGGCCGCTTCTTCCTCGGAGCTAGCCCTCTAAGCTGCCGCCATGTTCGGCTGCTAGCCACTCCCCCCCTATGTATAGATTTTCGGACCCCATTAATATTTTCTGTCATCCACTCACACATGGGAAACCAGGAAAATTGTATTTTGGCTTTTTGCAAACAGCGGGGGGGTGGAAAGGAAACGAGAAACAGGTTAAAGTTTCCCTCGGTTATGTTTCTTACAGATGTTGTGGAGAAGGAAAGGGATCATACACTTGCACCCAAAGATCTCTTTGCTGTCAGGTTACCTGTGATCGGGTGTCCAGAGGTGCTAGTGCAGCAACCAAGGCGGCTAGATCAATGGGTCTAATTCTCTACCACATTCATCTTTCAACGGTGCCTTCTTCGTATCCTGGTGTTCCTGCCTATCATTCCCATTTCCCTGGTGCTTCTAATGCCTGCTTGTTCTGAGTCTTGGATTTACACACACACACATTCCATTCTTTGGACTTCTCCCATTCCTACCTGCTCAACCAGTCTAATATCCAGTCAACTCCTACTCAGGCAACACTTGTTTGTGACCTTTTAACAGATTATTGACAAATGCAAAAATACAGGCCATGCAAACAAGCAAGCAAAATACAGTAAGCACAGTTAGACTTGACCTAAATTTGGTTAATATGCTTATGCTCGCCAGACAAATCACCAGATCTAGTGCTGTTCTCCACCAAAGTCCCCCTGGAGAAATGTCTCCCCTACCTGTGGCATATGGGATTGTTGTGTGGATTTCTGTCCATCACTTCCTGTTCATGGAGCGTAGATGGTTTTCTGAGTGAAATGCACCATCTGTTAAACAAAATACAACACTTCAGAAAGCCAAAAATCTAAAATGTGTTTACTGTGAAAATAGCCAGTATGCAAGCAAAACAATGTTCAGCAATTGTTGCTTCAACAGACCAAAGCGTATGACCATATTCCAGTTGGAACATTTAAAGGTAAAACTCGTACACAGTGTTATGCTGTTTTCTTTCTCACAAGCTGATAGAAACATTAGCATGTATTTAAAACTGTTATTTCGGACGAGCAAACGGTAGGATCTACACATGAGAACAAATGTGAGAAACAAGAATACAAATAAGCACTGACTCTGCAACTTTCCATAATTGAGATTTTGAGGTGCCAATCCTCAAAACAAGGCTACGATATCTACACAGTGCAGAAAATGTGCACTTATACAGCACTGAATAAAATTCTTCTAGGCTTCAGGTAATGAAAGGTAATGTGCATGTCAAGTTAATATAAAAACGAAATTGCAGGTCAGTTATGAAAGATATCAGTACATGTTGAGGCATACATGTTCATTGGTGTGTTCACAATAAAGTACTGACCTTAAGTCATGGAAATTAATGATTCTCATTTCTTACCATGTAATGATTTATAACTAGAGCAAGAACACTCCTTTTTGGTGAGCCAGAATAGATAAACATTAACTAATGAAATCCTCTGATCAGTTTGAGTCTGCAGACTCTTTACTTGGACACAGGTGGCTTTCAGCTATGGCCCATCTAAACATTTTTTGTGTTGAAAATGTTTATTAGCATTTCACATATAATTTTGACTAGTGAAAAAGGGCTTTTATTGTATAGCACATTTAGGATATTAGGATATGTCAGTGGTGAACCTGATGTTTACAAAGGATATTAAGAGTGAAATGAGTTAATGCCATCAGATACAGCGCACCCCAGTTATATCCCCCTGGTTTGTACAGTTTGAATCATTAACTGGTGCATAGCTCCACACAAAGCTTAGGGTTGACGGTGAGAGCGAACACCCGACTCCCAGTACAGCTCGTCAGATGCCCTGCAAGGCTACATGACTCACTTCACACCTCTCTCTACGTTGACATTACTACTTATTGAAATTTTGAAGGTGTCATGTACTGAGACAATACTTTACACCATGATCAAATGTATACTTAATCAGAATACGTTCTACGTTCTACCAGATTTGTACTTTCAAAATAGAAATGGCAATAAAAATTATTTTACAAAAAAAAGAGAGAACTGAGTAAAAAATAAAAAAAAAAAAAGCAGCAGGTGCAAATTCAGTGACTTGAAATCTCTGGTTCCCGGCCAACATGTCCCAACCTAAAAGCTCAGAAAATATCAGCAATGGCAGAACTTCCTGTTTCAAGCCCAGGAGCAAAAAACCCTAATCATACAAATATCTTTTAATATATATCAACACCTGGGGCCTGATTCACAAAGGTAAATATACACCTGGATATTTACTTGTGTATATTTGTTCCTACACCTAGGTGAACACCAAGGTTCTGCTATTCACCATTCCTACATCTAGGTTCTGCTATTCACCGTTTTAGAGTGAAGATTTATATGTAGGTGTAGGCTTACATGTCTCCACCCCTTCCATTGAGGGGTGTGGAACTTCCTACTGCAAAAATTTGAGTGCAAAGGTACTCCTAGTTACTTTTCTCTAGTAGGTGGATATCTCGAAGACCGAGGTGGTGGTCCCCCTGTGTGAAAGTATTCCGAACATTGTTAGTCTATTATTATTTAAACATTTTAAAACATATATTTTAATATATAATATAAATGTAAATTAATTTAAAGTAGGTGGCAACCTGGAAATGACATACATTTAAACTGATAATCTTTAAGTTAATTAAACTAATTTAAATTCATATTTAAGCAATTGAAATACCTTCTACCATTTGTATTTAATATTTAGTAAAATTGGTTAAAAGTGATATTTTCAGTTAATTTAAAAACATTTTAAATTTTTTAAAAGTGACCTATTTTGGGCTATGGTATCTTGAGAACGGCATGTGTCCTTCTCTTTTGTGGGTATGAGTATTACATTAGATTGTCACTCCCAAACCCCTCCTTAAATTTCCTTAAACCCCTTTCTACTCCCTATTATCCTACCACTCCTCTGGTTCCACCCATACTTACTACTAAAATGTACACCTACATGTACAGAGATCTCTACCACCCAGGCAGAAATTTTCACACAAAAAAGTAAGGAGACTCAGAGGTCTCGGGTCATGGGCTTGGGAATCGCATTTTGTAGTATGTGAGGAGTAGTACTATTGTACTACTTTACATGCTACAAAATGAGGTTTTTGAATCGGGCTAAGTGTTAGTACCTGTAAAGAGTGTTTGGGTTCTCCTTAAGCTTAAGATCTTAAAACATTTTGTGCATTTCTTTCATGTTTTTTTTTTAAAACTGAGCTCAAAAGATGTGCGTATTCAGATTTTAAATTTGCAGACCTAAAACAGGTAGTCCAGTCTCAACGATTTATACGAAATGTATTGGCGTCAACAGTACTTCCTGCTTCAGGTCTGTGGAATTTAAGTTTGGGTCTGCAGATGTTTTGAATAGTTTAAAGACATAGTATTATTTTTATTATTTAGGGGTTACCCATCGTTGCACTTGGAAAAAAGTTATGAGAGTAGAGAGCTACTTAAGTCTACCAACAACTAACTTTTAGATCGCAAGAGTAGTAGGATGAGGAAGTACCTAATCTTCCTCAGGGTATCATTAAGGCTTGACACAGAGACCGATCGACCTCTTCAAAGAATTGCAGTGTACTGCAAGGACTGTGAAATCTACACCTTGTGTGAGGAGCAAAACTGTAAGACTGGATCACGGATGCTGGATGATGACACTAAGAAGTTTCACTAGTAGCTTCCTTTATTATTATTATTATTATGTGTTTGCAAAAGTTGTATTAACACAGTTTAGAAAATGCTGCTTGCCACTAAGGATTACTGAAAAAACAGCATACAAATATTTAAAAACAAACACCTAAAAAGAAAAACGCTTTTCACAAGCTTCTTACTTTGGTAAAAATCTAGTATCCATTGTCCAAGAACTACTTTGAAAAATGATCTTTTCAAGAAGTGGGTGTATAACAGGTAAAGGTTCCTAGGTTCCAGGTATACAACATTGCCAAAGGCCAAGCTCTACGACCAGTCATACTGCAAACTAATGAATTCTGTGTCACATGAGAAAAATATAAATAAAAGGGAGCTGGATGCAGCATATTTGCTTTCCTCTATATATAGGAAGCTGGATTCTTAATATATCTCCTTTCCTTTTTACACAAGACTGCAATAGCTGTTTATGAAAACCCCAAACATCCCTAAAACAAATCTTAAAGTGAGCCTGAGTTTAAAGGTACAAAAACCAAAAAAATGAAATTGGCCAGTTACGGTTACCTGTTTAAAACAATTCACGCCCACACAAGACACTGCTCACTACCTCACACATGGCTAATGACAATTTAAAATAACACTAATAATGACTTAACTGATAAGATCACAAACGGCATCACCGGTTAGATTGTTGATGACTTTACTTCAAGAGCAAACACAAAGATAACTACACCAAAGTAAAACAGTTTGTCTACAAGTAAGAGAATATAATTTAATTTTCTCTTTATTGCGTGTTTCAAGGAAATACTGTTTCAATAACTTGTATTGAACAAAAATAGACTCGCTTTACACAAAATACTCAACGAAATTTAACATAACAATCTTAATACTTAAAGTCATACTACTTCAATAATATGCATTCTGCTCAAATTGCAGGGAGAAAGCATGATAGACCAGTTAATTGGGTTGTCTTTGGCATTGATATGCAATATTAACAAGTACTACTGTAGGGAGAGGGGTCAGAAAGCTGAGTCTAGTACGTTTCAGCTATTACATGTGTGTTTTATACTTACCTAGTAATAAATTAGACCAGAAGGCAGGATGCAAGATTTTGGAAGTGTAGCACACAATAAAAGAAACATCCCCAAACGCTATGGTTTAACCCCCCACCCCCTCCCATTGGTCACCATGTAAAGGTAAAGGCAACATCATGTTTAAATGCCTTTACTGCAGAGGAGGTGATATTTCATGTCCTCCGCACCTCTACTGAGCTGAGAAAGGGAGAAAATCCCTTTGGGGCTCACAACAAGATAATTCGTTTTTTGTATCCAGGGCTGGACTGGCCATAGTGGGCACCGGGCAATCCCCGGTGCGCCACACGGGTGGGGCCGGTTTTAGGCCCTTGGGGGGCGTTTTTGTTACAGGGCCGATTTTGCTGCAAAATCGGCAATGTACCAAAATCGTCCGAAAACCGGCCCCGGCAAAGAGTTCGGCGGCACCTCCAACCCCCCCCCCCCCCCACCCCCCCATCCAAAGTGGGGAGGGTGGGCCAGCTCAGCACTTTGCCAGGGGCGGTTGTGGTTCCCAGTCCGCCCCTTTTTATATCCTGTCTTTAGGCTGCAAGGGAAGAGCTTCCTTTGCAGCCTGAAGTGTATTTTTTATTTTCTGCAATGTACGACCTGCTCTGCACACTTACATAAAAAAAATGTAACTGAAAGGAGCCGAAAGCTAAAGGTTCCACCTGCTTTCATTGTGATCGTTATTTGGGTGCATGGCTTAGCTCCAGAGTACTAATGACAACGGGAGAAATACCAGAGAGTCTTCTCTTTTCCAACAGTACCTTTACCTAGTGGATCTCTGCTAAGGGAATGCTACAGGAGGGAAGTGCCAGATGTGAGAAGTTGGCCTGGTATATGGTGTTCACTATTCTAGTGAGCACCTTGCACCAGTCCAAACGACCCTTATGGTGATTGGTTGTAAGTCAACCTTATAGACCAGCTATCCTAATGGTAGCGTGGACAAAGCAGTCTTAGGCTAAACTCAAGTGGGCATGTGAAGCCAGCTGTTTTACCATATGCAATCCCTTTTAATACCAAATGAAAGGACACAACACAAGTTATTTATTATAAAATATATGTATTTATTTCTAGAATAATCCCCTTAACTCTTTATGAGCACAGGAGCACAAGCGTTAAACAAAGAACACAGTATAACATACAATAAGCTACACAATTTTGGATAGGCCGGGTGGCCACTCAAACCATATATTAAGAGAGTGGTATAAGTACCACGTCACAAACAATGAATAGGCCTAGGGCCTTGGGAATCGCTGGGCCTTCACTGGACTAATGAAGGTTAGGTCGGGAGAGGCCCACAGGATACGGTTGAAGAGTCTATAGGCAACCGCGTTTACCATACAAGTCAATGGTGCGTAAAAATCTGAAAGTTATAGGTTTCGGAGACTTCCGACTGGACTAGAACTTAGCCACTTAAAACTAGGACACTAGAGGCGTAATCCACTATAGGAGCACTGAAGTTAGATCGTTACCTCACCCACAGGAAGCGGGTGCATAGGTGTCAAAGTGTGTTGGGTTTCGTCGTGAGGTTCTATGGAGCCTGGAGATGAAGATGCTGCAGGCGGCCAGGAGAGAAGAGTCCGGGTGGGTCCAAGGGTGGATCGAAGATGTAGAGTACCTGAAAGCAGAGGGGACAGAGTTCAGGTCACTATCCAGTGACCAGCGAGGAACCAGGCAATGTCGGGTTGCAATCAGGTGATGTTGAGGTGTTTGTCTCCGCTGCCACGTGGACCAGGAAGGATGGAGGATGACCAGCGGGTGAACACGAGCTGTCCCACGAAGGCTCTTGCTGTCGGCGGTGTCGGTACTCAATTCGGAGTTACCAAGCCTTGGAAAAGGCAACCCACATAGGATACAAAGATGTCTTCTTGATCGGACCAGGAGGGTCAGATTGATGGCTCCTTTTAAGGGGAGCTGGGGCCAGTCTAGAGCAACCAGACCAGCAGTGTAGTTTTGAGGTTTCGTCATCACAGAAGTCACTACCCAACGGGCAAGCGACCGGACAACGCGTCGAGCAGGAAAAGTGCAAAAGGGCCCCACGCAGCACTCGGAGAGTGTGGAGAGGTGATCTTTGGAGCACAGGCTGCTTGGAGCTGGGGCTTCTCAAACCCCAAAGCACAGCATCGAGGGTGCCTCGGGAGCTGCGCTGGAAGCACTTTGTCGACTTTTCAAGATGGCCGGTCCCACATCTCTCGTCGCCTCCACGGGTCTAAGCTTTGCTAGGACTGTGGCTCGGGCTGTTGGAAGTCTCAGAGTCCAGGTCTTGTTGGTCTCTGTCGTTCGAGCTCCGGCGGGAGCAACGGCAAAGAAAGTCTTGTCGCGCTGATGGTGCCTGCTTGCACAGGGTGGCCACTGCTTGACCACAAGGGAGATTTTTCAGTCTTCTACATCGAGTAGGATGTCGAAGGGTCCAGATGTATGTTTCAAATTTTCAGTCAGGATGATCTAAATTGCATTGGCACAGCTCCTACCTTTATTCCAAATCAAGGGGCTGGATCACCTGCTAGGTCCCTCCTATGGGTGGTACCCAGGAAGGGGGTGGTTACAACCCTTTACCTTTGTCCAGTTTCGCGCCAGAGCTGGGGCTGGAGTGCCCCAGCACCGTTTTGAACTGGGCAATGCATGGGACGACTTGTGCGCCCCAGGCAGTGTCTATTTTCATTCAACCCTCCCTGCTACAATCCACTATCTCATGTCTGGAGTGGTGTAACACCTCACTCTTTGACAGGATACCATTTGTCCAGGCCTCCCCTGCCGGAGTTTCGGTCAGCAGCAGGAGCTGGGGCTCTGCTTAGATTTAACCGCGTTTAAGCAAAGTAACATGTCTTCTCCCTCTAGAAGGGTGGAATACAACCCCCGTCACCAGAACTGGCGAGGGGGTAGTATTCAAAAGCGTATGACACCTTACACGACATGTTTTGATAAAGCCAAACCAAAGTTAGCAAATAACCGCGAGGATTATAATTCACTTAAGAGTATATGGTATGGCAATATCCCAGAACAGCTAAGGGAGTTGGTCCGGAAAGCTGCAGACAGGCTGAGCTCATGCTAGAGCACCATCTCACATAAAACCAAGCACTCTGCCTCCAGGATTGATAAGGCCTGCCATAGGAGTGACTTATAGGTGCATATGTGTCCAGATATAGGTTTAGATATAGGTATACTATATCTAAGCAAGGGATGATTACACGACCTTGCCCCAGCTGAGTGATCATCCAGTTGTGTCAGTTTGGATAGCCAGCCAGGGGTGGCAAAAGATATGCTGCAGCCCCTGGTAGGCCTTGGATGCACCTATGCCCTGGGTACCTATAGTACACTGTACAGGGGCTGATAAGGTGACCCAATGTCCAATTGGTTATGTACCTAAAGTACATGGACGTGAATTTAGAGAGAGATAAGCAGGATGTGGGTCTGATTAGCAGGCCCACAGCCATATTAAGTCGAAAACCAGTGAGGCAAAAAGCAAAAATTGGGGTGACCATAGGAAAGCAGACCCTACTCTCCTACACCAGAGACCAAAGATGACTTTAAGGGGCGGATGTGTTCACCTAGGCATGATCAAGAGCTTTCATCCTCCCCCAAATGAGAACTGTTTGTATTTCTGCCCTCTGAGAAGAGAGATGGGGGACAGAAAGCCCACTAAAATTGTATGGGAGCCGGACACCCCTGGCATAAGGCTTCACTCCCCAATGCCTAGTGTTCATAGTCTCTGTCCCCCTGGGAGAAGGGAGGGGGTATACCCCCAAACTGCCCACCCCAGGAGGACAAAATCTGTGTGTCACCAGGGATAGTCTATTTAAAAAACAATAAGGTGGTAGCCAAACTGTCCTTGCATCGGCTCCCATCAACCTAATGTCCCTAAAGTCTTTCTGCCATTCTCGGGGGGAGCAGAGAGTACACTGCACGCCAGGAATTCAATGTTTATAAAACAAATATAAAATGGGGTCAGGGACAGCATATCCTGGAGGCCGCATCACCCACGCCTAACCCCCAAACAGTCTTTTTTCCATGCCCGTGGAGGGGGATGGAAAGCATACTAGAACACAGAGGCCATTATACAAAAAGTGTCCTCTAGCACAAAAGAAATTAGCGCCTAATCCTTGAAAACCCAGAGCACTTCGATACTATAGAAGGAGCAGCACATGCTTAAGCAACTCAGTCTATCATATGGGACTGTGCTGAAGCACACCTTGGTAGGAGCGATCATGAGGGGCACTCCCTCTTTTGCTTGGGGGTTTGGTCCCATACAAATGAGGGACCACTTTGCTTTTGCAACCATACCATTTTATAGATTAAATAATGCAGTATGGATTTGTTAGTCCTGACATCCAGACACAACCTCGCAATTCCTAAGGGTAAGGCGCAATTGCACCAATCTAAAAGATTATGATATCCAGTCTACTACAATGAAGAAAAAATTCTTGGAGCGAGGGTACCCTCACCGGCTGGTAAGGGAGGCCTATAAAAGGGCGCATTTCTTTGATCGCGACTCGCTGCTACAAACGCAGAGACAAAAACAAGAACAGAAACTTGTCTGTATTACCAGACATTCGACTCTAAATGTAACCATAAGACAAGTTATCAATGCAAACTGGCACCTGCTTAATACAAATGAAGACAGGAATAAACTAGCAAAACCAATGTTCGTCCATTGGCGTAATAGAATCTTAAAAGACTTAATTGTTCGGTCCCGTTTTTCCAAGTCCACAAATACTCCGTTCGTACAGAAATCCATAGATGAAAAAACTGAGTTAGAGGGACATCTAGATGTGGCTCATGCCAGTCATGCAATTCTATCATCACTGGCGAAACTGTAATTTTTAATGGTGTCACCATTGAGGCCAAAGAACTCTGTACTTGCAATACCCGCAACGTAGTCTATTTAATTGTATGCCCCTGCAATTTAGGCTACGTGGGGGAGACTGCTCGAGCAATAAAAACACGCCTAACGGAACATAGATCCGCTATTAAAACAAAAAAACATATGGCGCCTATGGTGAGTCACTATATGGAATATAAACATGCACCAGTAGAGATGAAATGGTGCATTCTTGAAAAGATACACATGTCAGAGGAGAGAGGGGGAGGGAAGATACGGAAGAAAAAGGAAGTCTACTGGATTTTTACCCTTGGAACCTTTAACCAGGGACTAAACCTTGAGCTCCCATGGGAAAATGCGATTATATAAAGAAATGAATATAGACACTAACCTCATTACTTCCCTGTGTATTCTGCATTTTAGCTCGCTAGATCGACGATTCTGAACGAATATTATTATTATTTTTCTTTACCTATTTATTTAATTTGTACACCCCCTTTTCCTCAGATCCCTACAGAATTCGTGGTTGAGATGACCTAATGACACCTGTGCGCTTATTTTGCTATATCACCTTATGAGTGACATACACCTTTAAAAATAGGCGGAGATATGTCCTACTACCTATATGAGTGATATACACCTTTAAAAATAGAGGAGTTACGTCCTACTTCCTATGGGACATCTGCTATATATAGACCAAACAGTCATGCGGGCGGCAAGTATTGGCAGAGTAGGTTCGCAAGTATCATAGCTAAGTCTGCAATCATACGTACTTTAAATAGTCAGGCCTTGCTCATTCGTGTTGCAGAATCATGTTTGGATGAGGTACGCGTGGTAGTTTAGCCAAGGATAGGAGGTTTAACAATAAAACCGAGCTTCCACAGTAAAAGCCGAGCCTGCGAAAAGAATGTAGCGAGAACAGCGCATATGTTTATCTTTGATGGTATGAATTCTTCCGCTCGCTTAGAGCCGGCATCTAAATGGTATTTAGCTACAAGCCGACATCGATACATTTTTAGCAGTTACTTGGAAGTTAGTTATTGCACCCAAGAGAGTCTTGAGTACAAATGTAATTTTAAAAGGAATGCCTGGTAAATCCAGTCCTAACAGAGAGTATTACACTTATAAAGCGCGTACCTGTTTCAGAGATACGGTCAAGCGTGGTCAATGGCGGCGATTCCGTCCGTAACGAGAAAAGGAGATGAAACGTGAAAAACGATTATCTCTCCTTTTTTCTCGATTATACGTAGGAAAAAATATATGGTATCCTCGAATGGTCTAATTCTTGTTGTACCATCCATATTTATATCGGGATTTAAACCCTTGAAAGTTATTTTCCGTGACTACTTTCCATCTTCTCTAACCCTTTAAGGTAGGTTCACGTCACTTTCTAGTTCTCACGCTGCTCTATGTTAAATTAGTAGGTACTTGTCATATCCACAGGGCACATGTTATACCTACGGATTACTATTTTGTTTTGACAGAGCTGACACTGGGTTGTTTGACTTTTTAAGATGAGGACGTGATTATCCGAGCTACATCATTTATCAAATCTCTGTGTAGCCAGCACACTTTCAGGTAATCTTTACAACTGGAAATAGCTATATACGTACTTTGAGTAGAGTTCCATCTCTAATTTACATGGGACCGATATTAATACCATATTCCGACAACTTTTTTTTTTCTCTCAGATAACGATACAACGAGAATACAGCATAATACACTCCACATTTCTGAAATCATTTTAAACTTGAAAAAAAAGGATGAAAAGCCATTTTTGGTACGTTTTTATTTTTAGAATTCGTTTCTTCGAGTTTCTTAGCCTGTTTTAAAGTTTAAATTCTAAAGATAAATACGGCAAATAAGAAGTTTATTTCAATCTGGTAATTCAAAACCTAATATTACTCTGTTGTAGGGTAGGTAGGAGATAATAACGAATTTAACATTTAAAACTAATACAAAGGTAGGCCAAAATCGTGTAAAGGTTAATCAGGTTATGATGAATAAACAAGAATGTAGAGTGATGGTTTTTATAAAAAGACAGAGAAATTCCCTATATAGATGGTAATAGAATAAACGCCAATTGTGCTATCCAAAAAATAGGTATAGAATGTAAACCAAAATAATTTCTGTCCACTGAAATTAAAATCCAAAATATTTCACCCACAATTGCATATTATCCGGTCCAGCAGGCCTACTTAGATTGACCAATGGAATTGTATCTTTTATCAGAAAAAAGATGAACTTTCTCGGAATCCTTCGTTTATTTCAGTTTGGTGTGCTGGAGAAGTATGGTTATAAAGATATTGTAAATATATGGCCCAGATACCTTCCGTTCTCATATGGGAGGCAGACCCAGCACATATACCACTTATATTTACAATCCCTAAAATGTATTCTGGTGCGGACTCTGTATGTTTCTGGCATTTCATTCAATTGTTGCCTATAAAAAGACCCTTTCTTGATTTTTATATCATTTTTATATTGTTTTGTTCAATCAACATACCTGTGTTAACTTTACAGAGCTTGAGCCTCTTCTAATATCTGCCTGCATTATTCGAAGCATTCTCTCAAGTTCCCAACAATCGTTATAAAACCAACCCAAAAAGGGTGTTCTGGACTAAGTTCTCACCATGTTGCTAACACTGCCTGCCTGAATTTCTAAGTGACAAAGAACAGGAGTGAAACCCATAGACCAAAATGGGACTGGGTATAGAGGATATATAGGAAACAATGTCCCACCAGGTATCAGTATCAAAGACAGTTTGAAAATTGCATACAATACGTATTACAGAAAAGGAACACAAGGAGTCTCAGTACATTTGTGAGAAGGTTATTAATCACCAATTTTGTTGGAAATGGGAAGCACAGTTAAGAAGCAGCACTGTACATGAAGGACATTCATGGAGCAACCCAAATAGCACTTGGTGACAAGGTGATGACAAAGTGAAAGTGACGACGCAAGTGAACGTGGTGAGCAGCGTGGTCGGCGCAAAGTGATAAAGAACAATCAAACAAAGGCTTCACATTGAGTATACAGGAATGAAAAGTTCCAATTTGGCACAGTTATGAGCCTATTGTTAGTGCGCCATGAAATTGCGCTGTGTTTGTCGACGGCGTTTTGATCCTCTATGATTTGGGATCCTCTTCAGGACAGGGTTGACGTTGGTTTGGAGTGCTGAAGTCAAGGAGCGCTGACAGAGCGGAGGGGTCAGTCCTCCAAAGGTAGAAAGCCCAGGCGATCAGAGGTGAAGCAGTGATCTTAGCCGGGGGATCCAGGTCTCAACGGGTTGAGCCGGCAAGGCGCCTGAGTTAATCTGGCGCTGGAGCCGAATAAATCCTTGGCAATGAGTTCCCGCGAAGGGTTGGACGACTGACCCCTCCGCTCTGTCAGCGCTCCTTGACTTCAGCACTCCAACCAACGTCAACCCTGTCCTGAAGAGGATCCCAAATCATAGAGGATCGAAACGCCGTCGACAAACACAGCGCAATTTCATGCCGCACTAACAATAGGCTCATAACTGTGCCAAATTGGAACTTTTTAATCCTGTATACTCAATGTGAAGCCTTTGTTTGATTGTTCTTTATCACTTTGCGCCGACCACGCTGCTCACCACGTTCACTTGCGTCGTCACTTCACTTTGTCATCACCTTGTCACCAAGTGCTATTTGGGTTGCTCCATGAATGTCCTTCATTTACAGTGCTGCTTCTTAACTGTGCTTCCCATTTCCAACAAAATTGGTGATTAATAACCTTCTCACAAATGTACTGAGACTCCTTGTGTTCCTTTTCTGTAATACGTATTGTATGCAATTTTCAAACTGTCTTTGATACTGATACCTGGTGGGACATTGTTTCCTATATATGCCTAAATTTCCAAGCATGCTGTCAACGCCACCCGCCTACTTGGCAGTCCGCCTGCTCTATCTAGATGTTAGTGGGTCCATGGACGAAAGACCTTCAGAGTTCTGCCCACTCCGCCAGGAATTCTCACCTGTGTTGATGATGCCATAGGCAGAAGCAGCTGTCAGCAGGAGTCCGGCCAAGATGACTGGTGCACTAATCATGCTGTGGCTTTCCATTAAGGCAACTATGGCGGGAATATCGCCGACTTTGAGTTGGCAGATGGAAGGAAATAAGGTAAGAACTTATAGTTTGGAGTGTTTTTCACTTCCATTTCCGTCTTGAACTCCATCATCCAGGTCCCTTCTTTGCAGCTCTGATTCCACCATGATGCCAAATGACTCCGTTGTCGACGGGATCTAAGGTAAGCAACTGTTACAATTGTCTTACTATGAATAGTGTGATTATAATTGCTATAGCCTGCGGTATTTTTGCATTACACTTACATACAATTTTGTCAAATGTGTAACGCCGTAGTGTTCATTTTCCAACTTATCCAGGTTAATTGAACACACCTGTATTGACACTTAATAAATAATATTGTTGTTATGGTGCTTGGGGTGTTATGCTTGTGGTGCCTAAGGGTGTGCATTCAATAGTTTGTGTATGTTGTTTGTGTGGCATGCAACAAAAGGGGCCATAACACATTACCTACATATATTTGTTTGAGACAAACACAACATATATATGTATTGACATGAAAATAAGTTGTACTCACAAATCTCTACTCCACCAGGGACTCACTCCATCAGGAGTCTGCCACGATGACCACTCCAACACAATGGGGACATCTAAATCGCCTCTCTGAAATACCGCAGGCCTGACATCTATGGACCCAGCAGAGCCTGCACACATCTAAATACGTCGGGCGGGACCCCGTCAACTTGATGGAGTGCTTGAAACCGCCACCACAGAGGGACGATGGGTGTTTCGCCAAGATCTAAATCAGGTCCTAAGTTTCAAATGAGGCAAAAAGAACATTCCACCATTGTTATTTCCCTCCCTTCCTCTGAAACCATAACTCACACTACTTTCAGATCAGATGAACTAATATCGGTTAGGCTTGTAATTTGTTTAAATAGTGATAACAGCTTTGACCTGTTCAAAGACAACTTTTTTTGCTTTTTTCCTTTGCAGTCAATATAAAAAACAGAGGTACATTGGATGCATCCATCTGGAACTTGTTTAAGAACCTTTTTTTGCATTCTGACCTTCAGAACCTTTGATAGGGAACAACTTCCCCTTTGAGTTCTTATAACACTCCATTTCATGGTTACGGTTTGTAACATTGCCTTGCCGCTTGTTAGTTAATGACATATTTTGTCCAACGGTATTATTTTCATTGGCATGATCACATGATATCCTATTCTGATTTCTCCTATTTCGATGATCAAGCACCTTCTTAGGGGGTTGCTTAGTATCAATGTTCTTTTTTGATTTCTGTACACCTGCAGATGCAGCTTCTTTTGATATCTCCAGTATGAT